>NC_134582.1:143864716-145122216 GCF_037038515.1 Microtus pennsylvanicus | reverse complement strand
GCCCATTTCTAATCATCTGTGTAGCGCCCCTAGGTGCGCTTACTGGGAAGATTCTAGCCTAAGTCCATCCTGGGTCAGAGCTTCATAGCGTGCGTCTTCCCTGGAGCAGGTAGCATGGCGTCTCTCCTGAGGCATCTGCTCCGGAGAGCAGAGCTGTGGAGTCTGCCCTCACTTCCTCTTCCTCCCGGCATTCGGTTCTGTTTACTCCACCCACCTAAGGGTGGGCCTATCCAATGGGCCTAGCAGTTTCTTTATTGCTTAACCAATGAAATCAACAGATTGATATATGACACTCCCCCATCAACCCTTCCCCTAAACCTCACCTTAAATGTAATCCTAACCCTAAATCCAATCATAACACTAACCCTAAAGCTAATCCCAAACCTACAACTAGCCCTAACCCTTACACTAACCCTAAACCTAACCCAACACCTAAGACTAAACCTAACACTAACCCCTAACCCTAACCCAACCCTAACCATATATCTAACCCTAACCCCTAACCATAACACAACCCTAACCCTAACACTAAACCTAACTCCAACATTAACCTTAAACCTAACCCTAAACCTAAACCTAACCCTAACCCTAAAGCTAACACTAACCCTAACACTACCCCTAACCCTTACACTAAACCTAGCCATAACCCTAACCCTAAACCTAACCCTACCCCTATGACTAAACCTAATCCTAACCCCTAACCCTAACACAAACCTTAACCTTTGTCTAACCCTAACCCTAAACCTAAACCTAACCCAAACCCTAACCATACCCCTAACTTTAAGCTTAAATGTAACCCTAACCCTAACCCTAAATCTAACCCTGACCCTAACCCTAACCCCTAACCATAACACAACCATAATGCTAACCTTAAGCTTAAATGTAACACTAACCCTAACACTAACCCTAACCCTAAGCGTAAATGAAACCCTAACCATAACCCTAAATCTAACCCTAACTCTAACACTAACCCCTAACCTTAACCCAACCCTAAACCTAACCCAAAGCTTAAATGTAACCCTAACACTAATCCTACCACTACCCCGAACCATAAGTTTAAATGTAACCCAAACCCTAACCCTAACCCTAACTCTCACCCTAACCCTAACCCTAACCCTAACCCTAACATTAACCCCTAATCCTAAGCCAACCCTAACCCTACCCCTACCCCTAAGCCTAACCCTACCCCTAAGACTAAACCTAACCCTAAACCTAACCCCTAACCCTAACCCAACCCTAAACCTATATCTAACCCTAACCCTAACCCTAACACTAACCCTAACATTACCCCTAACCCTAAGCTTAAATGTAACACTAACCCTAACTCTAAACCTGCCCCTAACCCTAAGCTCAAATGTAACCCTAAGCCTTAACCTAGCCCTAACTCTAACCCTAACACTATCCCTAAACCTAACCCCTAACCCTAATCCAAACCTAACCCTAAACCAAAGATAAAATGTAACCCTAACCCTAACCCTAACCCTAAGCTTAAATGTAACCCTAACCCTAACCCTAAATCTAAACCTAACCCTAACCCTCACCTTAAATGTAACACTAACACTAATCCTAACACTAACACTAACCCATAACCCTAACCCAACCCTAACCCTAACTCTAAAATTAACCCTAATCCTAACCCTAAACCTAATCCTAACACTAACCCTAAAGCTAAATCTAACCCTAACCCTTACCCTTACCCTAACCCTAACCCTAACACTAAACCTAACACTACCCCTAAGACTAAACCTAAGCCTAACCCCTAACCCTAACTCAACCCTAATCCTAAGTCTAACCCTAAGCCTAACCCTAACCCTACCCCTACCCCTAACCATAAGCATAAATGTAACCCTAACCCTGACCCTAACCCTAAACTTAAATGTAACCCTAACCTTAACACTAAATCTACCCCTAACCCTAACCTTAACCCAACCCTAAACCTAACCTTAACACTAACCCTAACCCTAACAAATAACCCTAACCCAACCCTAACCCTAACTCTAACCATAACCGTAAGCCTAACCTTAAACCGAACCCTAACACTAAACCTAACCCCTAACCCTAACCCTAACCATAAACTTAACCCTACACCTACCCCTACCGCAAACCCTAACCGTAAGCCTTAGCCTACCCCTGACCCTAACCATAACCCTAACCATAAACTTAACCCTACCCCAAACCTTAACCCTAACCCTAACTGTAACCCCTAACTGTAACCCTAACCTTAACTCTAACTCTAACCCTAAACATAACCCTAACCCTAACTCTAAACAGAACACTAAACCTAACCATAACACTACCCCTAAACCTTACCCTAATCCAAACCCTACCCCTAACTCTAACTCTAACTCTAACCCTAAGCCTAAACCTAACCCACCCAGAAGAATAAACAAAACCCTAAACCTAACCCCTAACTCTAACCCAAACTTAACCCTAACTCTAACCCTAAACCTAACCCTAACCCTAACCCTACCCCTAACACTAAGCTTAAATGTAACCCTAACCCTAACCCTAACCCTACCCCTAACCCTAAGCTTAAATGTAACCCTAATCCTAACCCTAACTCTAACCCCAACCATAACCCTAAACCTAACCCTAACCCCAAACCCTAACCCAACCCTAACCCTCACTCTAACCCTAATTCTAACCCTAACCCAAATGCTACCACTTACCCTCAGCTTAAATGTAACCCTAAACCTAACCCTAACCCATAACACTAACCCAAACCCAAACCCTAACCCTAACTCTAACCCTACCCCTACCACTAACCACAACACTAAAACTAACCCTAACCCTAAACATAACCCTAACCCTAACACCTAACCATAATCGTAACCCGAACCCTAACCCTATACCTAAACCTAACCCTACCCATAAGACTAAATCTAACCCTAACCCCTAACCCCTAACCCTAACCCTAACCCTAACACTACCCTTAACCCTAAGCTTAAATGTAAACCTAAGCCTAACACTAACCCTAACATAACACTAAGTTTAAATGTAACCCTAACATTAACCCTAACTCTAAGCCTAACTTTAACCCAACCCTAACCCTACCACTAACCCTACCCCTAAGCCTAACCATAACCCTAACCCTAACACTACCCCTAACCCGAACCCTACCACTAACCCTAAACCTAACCCTAACCATAACCCAAACCTAACCCTAAGCCTAACCCTAACCCTCACCCTAAACCTAACCTTACACCTAACAATAACCCTTAGCCGAATTCTAACCAATAACTTTAACCCAACCCAAACCCTAACCCTAACCCTAACCCTAACCATAAGCTTAAATGTAACCCTAACACTAACCCTAACCCTTAGCTTAAATGTAACCCTTACCCTAACCCTAAACCTAACCCTAATTCTAACCCTAAACCTAAACCTAACCCTAACCCCTAACCCTCACCCAACCTTAACCCTAACCACAATATTAAATGAAACAATAACCCTAAACGTAAACCTAACCCTAACCCTACCCATAACCCAAAGCTTAAATGAAACCCTAACCCTAACTCTAACCCTAATCCTAACCGTATCCATAACCCCTAACCCTAACCAAACCCTAACCCTCTCTCTAACCCTAATCCTAACCCTAACCCTAAATCGAACCCTACCCCTAACCCTAACCCTCATCTTAAATGTAACTCAAATCCTAATCCTAACCCTAAGCCTAACACTAAACCTAACCTTACACTGAACCATAATCATAACCCTAACTCTTACACTAACCCTACCCCTAACTCTATCCTGAACCCTAACCCAAACCCTACCCCTACCCCTAAACCTTACCCTAACACTAACCCTAACTCGACGCCTAACCCTAACCCTAACCCTAAACCTAACCATACCCCTAAGACTAAACCTAACCCTAACCCCTTCTTGTAACACAACCCTAAACCTATCTCTAACCCTAACTCTAACCCTAACCCTAACGCTACCCCTAACCCTGAAGATTAAATTTAACCCTAACCCTAACACTAAACGTAAACTTAAGCTAAAATGTAAACCTAAAGCTAACCATAAATCTAACACTTACCCTAACCCTAACCCTAAATCCTAACCCTAACCCAACACTAACCCTAACCCAAAGCTTAAATGTAACCCTAACACTAATCTTAAACCTACCCCTAAACCTAAGCTTAAATGTAACACTAACAATAACTTTAACCCTAACCTTATCCCTAACCGTAAACCTAACAATAACCCCTAAGCCAACCCAAAACCTAACCCTAACCCTAACTCTAACCCTACACTAATATTAACCCCTAACCCTAAGCCAACCCTAACCATAACCCTAACCCTAACCCTAAACCTAACCCTACCCATAAGACTAAAACTAATCCTAAAAGTAACCCCTAACCCTAACCCAACCCTAACCCTATATCTAACCCTAACCCTAACCATAACCCTAACTATAACCCAAAACCTACCCCTAAGCTTAAATTTAACCCTAACCCTAACCCTGCCCCTAACCCTAAGCATAAATGTAACCCTAATCCTTACCCTAACCCTAACTCTAACACTAACACTAACCCTAACCCTAACCCCTAACCTTAACCCAACCCTAACCCTAACCCTAAGGTTAAATGTAACCCCAACATTAATACTAACCCTAACCCTAAAACTAACCCTAAATCTAAATCTAACCCTAACCATAACTCTAATACTAACCCTAACCCTAATCCTACCCCTAACCCTCAAATTAAATATAACACTAACCCTAACCCTAACACTAACACTAACCCATAACCCTAACCCAACACTAACATTAACTTTGACATTAACCCTAAGCCTAACACTAAACATAACCCTAACCCTAGCCCTAACCCTAACTCTAACCTGAACACTAACCCTAACCCTAACCCCTAACCCTAACCGCTAACCCTAAACCTAACCCTTACCCAACCCTACCCTAACCCTAAGCTTAAATGTAACCCTAACCCTAACCTTAACCCTAACCCTAACCCTAAATGTAACCCTAACCCTAACCCTAATCCTAACCCTAACCCTAACCCCTAACCCTAAGCTTAAATGTAACCCTAACCTTAACCCTAACCCTAAACCTAACCCTACCCGTAACACTAAATTAATTGTACCCCTAACCCTAACTCTAACCCTAATCCTAACCCTTACCCAAAACTAAGCCCTAACAATAACCCAACCATAATCCTAACCCCTAACCCTAACCCAACCCTAACCCTAACTCTAACCCTAACCCTAAGCGTAAACCTAACCCTACACCTTACCCTCAGCTTAAATGTAACCCTAACCATAACCCCTAACCCTAACACAACAATAACCCTAACCCTAAGCTTAAATGTAACACTAACACTAACCCTAACCCTAACCCTAAACCTACCCCAAACCCTAAGCTTAAATGTAACCGTAACCCCAAACCTAAACTTAACCCTTACCCTACCCCTAACCCTAAGCTTAAATGTAACGCTATCCTTAACCCTAACTCTAAACCAAAGCCTAACCCTAACCCTAACCCTAAACCTAACCCTAACAGCTAACCCTAACCGAACCCTAACCCTAAACCTAACCCTAAGCTTAAATGTAACCCTAACACTAAACCTAACGCTAACACTAACCCTAACTCTAAACCTAAACCTATCCCAACCCTAACCCTAACCCTAAGCTTAAATGTAACCCTAACCCTAACCTAACCCTACCCCAAAACCTAAGCATAAATGTAGCCCTAAACCTAACCCTAACTCTAACCCTAAACCTAACCCTAACCCTAAACCTACCCCTCAGAATAAAAATATCCCTAACCCCTAACCCAAACCCAACCCTAACCCTCACTCTAATCCTAATCATGACAATAACACTAACCCTAACCCTAATCCTAACCGTACCCCTTAAATTCAGCTTAAATGTAACCCTAACCATAAGCATAAACCTAAACATAACTCCTAACCCTAACCCAACCTTAACACTAACCCTAACGCTAACCCAAAACCTACCCTAAACCGAGCCCTAACCCTAACCATAACCCTAACCCTAACCCTAACCCTAAGCTAAATATAACCCTAACCCTAACCCTAACTCTAACCCTACCCCTAACCCTAAGCTTAAATGTAACCCTAACCCTAACCCTAATCCTAACCCTAAACCTAACCCCTAACCCTAAGCTTAAATGTAACCCTAACCTTAAGCCTAACCCTAAACCTAACCCTACCCATAACACTAAATTAATTGTACCCCTAACCCTAACTCTAACCCTAATCCTAACACTTACCCAAAACTAAGCCCTAACATTAACCCAACCATAATCCTAACCCCTAACCCTAACCCAAACCTAACCCTAACTCTAACCCTAACCCTAAGCCTAAACCTAACCCCACACCTTACCCTCAGCTTAAATGTAACCCTAACCATAACCCCTAACCCTAACACAACACTAACCCTAACCCTAAGCTTACATGTAACACTAACACTAACCCTAACCCTAACCCTAAACCTACCCCAAACCCTAAGCTTAAATGTAACCGTAACCCCAAAACTAAACTTAACCCTTAACCTACCCCTAACCCTAAGCTTAAATGTAACGCTAACCCTAACCCTAACTCTAAACCAAAGCCTAACCCTAACCCTAACCCTAACCCTAAACCTAACCCTAACAGCTAACCCTAACCGAACCCTAACCCTAAACCTAACCCTAAGCTTAAATGTAACCCTAACACTAAACCTAACGCTAACACTAACCCTAACTCTAAACCTAAACCTAACCGAACCCTAACCCTAACCCTAAGCTTAAATGTAACCCTAACCCTAACCTAACCCTACCCCAAAACCTAAGCATAAATGTAGCCCTAAACCTAACCCTAACTCTAACCCTAAACCTAACCCTAACCCTAAACCTACCCCTCAGAATAAAAATATCCCTAACCCCTAACCCAAACCCAACCCTAACCCTCACTCTAATCCTAATCATGACAATAACACTAACCCTAACCCTAATCCTAACCGTACCCCTTAAATTCAGCTTAAATGTAACCCTAACCCTAAGCATAAACCTAAACATAACTCCTAACCCTAACCCAACCTTAACACTAACCCTAACGCTAACCCAAAACCTACCCCTAAACCGAGCCCTAACCCTAACCCTAACCCTAAGCTAAATATAACCCTAACCCTAACCCTAACTCTAACCCTACCCCTAACCCTAAGCTAAAATGTAACCCTAACCCTAACAATAACCCTAACCCTAAGCTAAAATGTAACCCTAACCCTAAATCTAACCCTAACCCTAACCCTAACCCCTAAACCTAACGCAACCCTAAACCTAACCCTAAGCTGAAATGTAACCCTAACACTAACCCTAGCCCTAAACCTAAGCTTATATGTAACCCTAAACCTAAACCTAACTCTAACCCTAACCCTAACAGCTAACCCTAACCCTAACCCAACCCTAACCCAAATCCAAAACATAACCCTAACCCTAAGCTTATATGTAACCCTAACCCTAACGCTAACCTTCACCCTAACCCTAAACCTAACCTTAACCCAACCCTAACCCTAACCCTAAGTTTCAATGTAACCCTAACCATACCCTAACCCTACCCCTAACCCTAAGCTTAAATGTAACCCTAACCCTAACCCTAATCCTAACTCTAACCCTAACCCTAAACCTAAGCCAACACTAACGCTAAACCGAACCCTAACCCTAAAGCTAACCCTAACCCTAAACCTAACCCTACCCCTAAAACTAAACCTAACCCTAACCCCAAACCCTAACCCAATCTTAAGCCTATCTCTAACCATAACCCTAACCCTAAACATAACCATAACCCTACCAGAAACCCTAAGCTTATATGTAACATTAAACCTAAACCTAAACCTAACTCTAACACTAACCCTAACAGCTAACCCTAACCCTAACCCAACCCTAACCCAAATCCAAAACCTAACCCTAACCCTAAGCTTATATGTAACCCTAACCCTAACGATAACCTTCACCCTAACCCTAAACCTAACCTTAACCCAACCCTAACCCTAACCCTAAGTTTCAATGTAACCCTAACCATACCCTAACCCTACCCCTAACCCGAAGCTTAAATGTAAACCTAACCCTAACCCTAATCCTAACTCTAACCTTAACCCTAAACCTAAGACAACACTAACGCTAAACCGAACCCTAACCCTAAAGCTAACCCTAACCCTAAACCTAACCCTACGCCTAAAACTAAACCTAACCCTAACCCTAAACCTAACCCAGCTCTAACTCTAACTCTCACCTAACCCTAACCCTACCCCTAACTCTAACTCTAACTCTAACTCTAACCCTAAGCCTAAACCTAACCCACCCCGAAGAATAAACAAAACCCTAAACCTAACCCCTAACTCTAACCCAAACTTAACCCTAACTCTAACCCTAAACCTAACCCTAACCCTAACCCTACCCCTAACACTAAGCTTAAATGTAAACCTAACCCTAACCCTAACCCTACCCCTAACCCTAAGCTTAAATGTAACCCTAATCCTAACCCTAACTCTAACCCCAACCATAACCCTAAACCTAACCCTAACCCCAAACCCTAACCCAACCCTAACCCTCACTCTAACCCTAATTCTAACACTAACCCAAATGCTACCCCTAACCCTCAGCTTAAATGTAACCCTAAACCTAACCCATAACACTAACCCAAAACCAAACCCTAACCCTAACTCTAACCCTACCCCTACTGATGTGGGAGTGTCATATATCAATCTGTGATTTCATTGGCTAAGCAATAAAGAAACTGCCAGGCCCATTGGATAGGCCCACCCTTAGGTGGGTGGAGTAAACAGAACAGAATGCCGGGAGGAAGAGGAAGTGAGCTCAGACTCCACAGCTCTCCTCTCCGGAGCAGACGCAAGAGAGACGCCATGCTACCTGCTCCAGGGAAGATGCACGCTATGAAGCTCCGACCCAGGATGGACTTAGGCTAGAATCTTCCCGGTAAGCGCACCTAGGGGCGCTACACAGATGATTAGAAATGGGCTAAATTAATATGTGAGAATTAGCCAGTAAGGGCTAGAGCTAAGGGCCAAAGTAGTGTTTAAATGAATACAGTGTCTGTGTAATTATTTCGGGGCATAAGCTAGCCGGGCAGGTGGCTTGGGTTTGGGGGACGCAGCCCAGCCGCCGCCCCCTACTACTACAAATGGCGCCCCACGTGATGGACTAAACCCACTTAAAAACCCTGAGAAGGCTTAAAAATAATGGAGAGAGAGTTTAACACAGATTTTTGCTGTTTGTTGGTGGCGTGCTGTAGAGAGATTTCCTGATTCGGCAACAGCAGCAGAAAAAACGCTGTGTCACTTCAAAGCGTGGCTTCCTGGGGCTGTGCCGCCAGTGCAAACTCTGGCTTTATGTTTGTGTTCCCGCTTGGGATCGGAAGGAGAGTGCTCTGAGACCTTGACGATGACTCAGAGCTCCCCGCCTGCTCCTAGGCAGAAGGCAGAATCAGGCTTAGGCAGGCGGAAGAGCATGGCGGATTCCTGCCGCCATACAGACACGTGTTTTCAGACTGCGCAGTGCACTGCGTGTCAGATTTGGATGTTACTTGGATAAAAAGAATTTCTGTGCTGCACGCTCAGTCTCAGAATTAAAGTGCTGAGTGCCGCTCCTACCTGGTGATGGAGCTAGCACAAAATGGTATGTCCTCCATTTTGAAATTTTCCTGACTCAGCAGCAGGAACAAACCTGTGTTGTTTAAAAATGCTGGCTTTCTGGGCCATCCTGCCAGGGCAAACTCTGACTGTTTGAGACAGGAGGGCCGGCTACCAAGAGAGGACTTGAGTGTTGTCTGTTGTAGCTCGCTGGCTGGCAGGGACCTTGAAACACCATGAGGCTGGAAAGTTAAGGAATGGACTGGATCTAGCTGGCAAAGCCACGCCTTCAGTCCTACTGATATTGCTTGGTAAATTAAAGACTCATGTGGTCAGAAAAACAGAGAGAGATACAGTAAAGAGATTCAAAGACAGAGAAAAATTTTAAATGATTTACAGTGTTAAAAATATATACAGACTAAAAGTTAAAATTCTTAAAGTAAACCTCTGTGACTTCAAGGTGTGGTAGCACACGCCTTTAATCCCAGTGCCTAAAAGGCAGAGAGGAACAGATCTCTGTGAATTCAAGGTGTAGTAGCAAACACCTTTAATCCCAATGCCTGGGAGGCAGAGACAGGCGGATCTCTGAGAGTTCAAAGACAGCCTGGTCTACAGGGTTATTCCAGGTCAAAGATATATGCTCTAAAAGCAAAAAGTTAATGTAGGAATGTCACAGCTTAGATTCTTAAGTGCCTAGTGATTTAAAGGCGCAAATCAAAAGTGCTCCTGGATAGTAAAAAATTGCAGATGCACAATAAGACAGATTCAGACCACTAAACGAGTCACACTCTTGGATGAATGTACGTAGGCTTGAGGGAGAGAGAAGAAAAGGAATATAGACAATAAAGTTAATGGTTTAAAAAGAAAAAAATAAAAGGTAAAGTCTTTAAAGAGACAGAGTACAGATAGTTAAGAGATTAAAAGAAATAAAGAAAAATAAGCTACGTAAAAAATGGAAAATTCACAGAGAGTCTGGATTATGTACATTGTGTTTTCTTTAAAAATTTTGACTGTAAAGGAGCTAAGTACAGACAGACATTTCATTATATGGGCTGCCAAGTGGAACCAGAATGGATATCATGAGGATATGACTTTGAAATTTGGATCTAAGGACATGATGCTTTGGAAAGGAGTTTCTTATTTTGTTTTCACAGAGGATGAGACCCTGTTCATTTCTTCAATTCCGATTTGGTATGATGGACCACGTCCTCCTGAAGGGTTGCTGTGAACATCTTCAGAAAATTGCTTCGCTCAACTGCCAACTGAGATGAAACTAGCACACAGGTTATACCATGAAAGACCTAATTAATGACGCCCCCATTCAGCAGGAAGCAGTTTGGAGAGAAAAAACTGCGCCCATGTTCCCAAAATATTGTTTATAAATGTTCTTTTACATTTAAAGGGGGATATGATATAGACATGAATAATTTGCATTAGTATAGATTTTGCTTTATTGATAGAGATTTACGGTCAATTTTGTTATATGAATAAATGTTTCTGATGTAACTTTTGCTTGATAACTGTTTTGCTATATGTAATTTTGCTAGGTTAAGGTTAAAGCCTTCGTTTTTTTTGTTTAAACAGAAAAAGGGGAAGTGATGTGGGAGTGTCATATATCAATCTGTGATTTCATTGGCTAAGCAATAAAGAAACTGCTAGGCCCATTGGATAGGCCCACCCTTAGGTGGGTGGAGTAAACAGAACAGAATGCCAGGAGGAAGAGGAAGTGAGCTCAGACTCCACAGCTCTCCTCTCCGGAGCAGACGCAAGAGAGACGCCATGCTACCTGCTCCAGGGAAGACGCACGCTATGAAGCTCCGACCCAGGATGGACTTAGGCTAGAATCTTCCCGGTAAGCGCACCTAGGGGCGCTACACAGATGATTAGAAATGGGCTAAATTAATATGTGATAATTAGCCAGTAAGGGCTAGAGCTAAGGGCCAAAGTAGTGTTTAAATGAATACAGTGTCTGTGTAATTATTTCGGGGCATAAGCTAGCCGGGCAGGTGGCTTGGGTTTGGGGGACACAGCCCAGCCGCCGCCCCCTACTACTACACCCTACCACTAACCACAACACTAACACTAACCCTAACCCTAACACCTAACCATAAACCTAACAGGAACCCTAACCCTATACCTAAACCTAACCCTACCCGTAAGACTAAATCTAACCCTAACCCTAACCCCTAACCCCTAACCCCTAACCCTAACCCAACCCTAACCCTAACCCTAACCCTAACCCTAACACTACCCTTAACCCTAAGCTTAAATGTAAACCTAAGCCTAACACTAACCCTAACATAACACTAAGTTTAAATGTAACCCTAACATTAACCCTAACTCTAAGCCTAACTTTAACCCAACCCTAACCCTACCACTAACCCTACCCCTAAGCCTAACCATAACCCTAACCCTAACACTACCCCTAACCCGAACCCTACCACTAACCCTAAACCTAACCCTAACCATAACCCAAACCTAACCCTAAGCCTAACCCTAACCCTCACCCTAAACCTAACCTTAAACCTAACAATAACCCTTAGCCGAATTCTAACCAATAACTTTAACACAACCCAAATCCTAACCCTAACCCTAAGCATAACCATAAGCTTAAATGTAACACTAACACTAACCCTAACCCTTAGCTTAAATGTAACCCTTACCCTAACCCTAACCCTAACCCTAAACCTAACCATACCCCTAAGACTAAACCTAACCCTAACCCTTTCTTGTAACACAACCCTAAACCTATCTCTAACCCTAACTCTAACCCTAAACCTAACGCTACCCCTAACCCTGAAGATTAAATTTAACCCTAACCCTAACACTAAACGTAAACTTAAGCTTAAATGTAAACCTAAAGCTAACCATAAATCTAACACTTACCCTAACCCTAACCCTAAATCCTAACCCTAACCCAACCCTAACCCTAACCCAAAGCTTAAATGTAACCCTAACACTAATCTTAAACCTACACCTAAACCTAAGCTTAAATGTAACACTAACACTAACTTTAACCCTAACCCTATCCCTAACTGTAAACCTAACACTAACCCCAAAGCCAACCCAAAACCTAACCCTAACCCTACACTAATATTAACCCCTAACCCTAAGCCAAAACTAACCATAACCCTAACCCTAAACCTAAACCTAACCCTACCCCTAAGACTAAACCTAATCCTAAAACTAACCCCTAACCCTAACCCAACCCTAACCCTATATCTAACCCTAACCCTAACCATAACCCTAACCATAACCCAAAACCTACCCCTAAGCTTAAATGTAACCCTAACCCTAACCCTGCCCCTAACCCTAAGCATAAATGTAACCCTAATCCTTACCCTAACCCTAACTCTAACATTAACACTAACCCTAACCCTAACCCCTAACCTTAACCCAACCCTAACCCTAACCCTAAGGTTAAATGTAACCCCAACCTTAACACTAACCCTAACCCTAACCCTAATCCTACCCCTAACCCTCACCTTAAATATAACACTAACCCTAACCCTAACACTAACACTAACCCATAACCCTAACCCAACCCTAACACTAACTTTGACATTAACCCTAAGCCTAACACTAAACCTAACCCTAACCCTAGCCCTAACCCTAACTCTAACCCGAACACTAACCCTAACACTAACCCTAACCCCTAACCCTAACCGCTAACCCTAAACCTAACCCTTACCCAACCCTACCCTAACCCTAAGCTTAAATGTAACCCTAAGCCTAACTCTAACCCTAACCCTAACCCTAAATGTAACCCTAACCCTAACCCTAATCCTAACCCTAACCCTAACCCCTAACCCTAAGCTTAAATGTAACCCTAACCTTAACCCTAACCCTAAACCTAACCCTACCCGTAACACTAAATTAATTGTACCCCTAACCCTAACTCTAACCCTAATCCTAACCCTTACCCAAAACTAAGCCCTAACAATAACCCAACCATAATCCTAACCCCTAACCCTAACCCAACCCTAACCCTAACTCTAACTCTAACCCAAAGCCTAAACCTAACCCTACACCTTACCCTCAGCTTAAATGTAACCCTAACCATAACCCCTAACCCTAACACAACACTAACCCTAACCCTAAGCTTACATGTAACACTAACACTAACCCTAAACCTACCCCAAACCCTAAGCTTAAATGTAACCGTAACCCCAAACCTAAACTTAACCCTTAACCTACCCCTAACCCTAAGCTTAAATGTAACGCTAACCCTAACCCTAACTCTAAACCAAAGCTTAACCCTAACCCTAACCCTAACCCTAACAGCTAACTCTAACCGAACCCTAACCCTAAACCTAACCCTAAGCTTAAATGTAACCCTAACACTAAACCTAACGCTAACACTAACCCTAATTCTAAACCTAAACCTAACCCAACCCTAACCCTAACCCTAAGCTTAAATGTAACCCTAACCCTAACCTAACCCTACCCCAAAACCTAAGCATAAATGTAGCCCTAAACCTAACCCTAACTCTAACCCTAAACCTAACCCTAACCCTAAACCTACCCCTAAGAATAAAATTTTTCCCTAACCCCTAACCCAAACCCAACCCTAACCCTCACTCTAATCCTAATCATGACAATAACACTAACCCTAACCCTAATCCTAACCGTACCCCTTAAATTCAGCTTAAATGTAACCCTAACTCTAAGCATAAACCTAAACATAACTCCTAACCCTAACCCAACCCTAAAACTAACCCTAAAGCTAACCCAAAACCTACCCCTAATCCGAGCCCTAACCCTAACCCTAACCCTAACCCTAAGCTAAATATAACCCTAACCCTAACCCTAACCCTAAACCTAACCCTACGCCTAAAACTAAACCTAACCCTAACCCTAAAAATAACCCTAACTCTAACTCTAACTCTCACCCTAACCCTAACGTTAACCCCTAAGCCTTACCCAGTCCTAACCCCAACTCTAACCTTCAATGTAAACCTAACCCTAACCTTACCCCTAACCCTAAGCTTAAATGTAACCCTAACCCTAACCTTAACGCTAACTCTAACCCTAACCCTAAACCTGACCCAAACCCTAACCCTAACCCAACCCTAAACCTAACCCAGACCCTAACCCTAAACCATAACCCTAAGAAAACCCTAACCCTAACCATTACCCTAAACCTAACCCTAAACCTAACCCTACCCCTAAGACTACTCCTACCCTAACCCTAACCACAAACACGAACCCAACCCTAACCCTATATCTAACCCTAACCCTAAACGGAACGCTAACCCTAAAGCTAACCCAAACTCTAAACCTAACCTTACCCCTAAGACTAAACCTAACCCTAAACCCTTACCCTAACCCAAAACTAAACCTATATCTAACCATAACCCTAAATACCAATCCTAACCGTAAACCTAACCCTACACCTTACCCTAAGCCTAAATGTAACCCTAACCCTAATCCTAATCCTAAACCAACCCTACCCCTAACTCAAAACTTAAATGTAACCCTAAACCTAACCCTAACTCTAACCCTAACACTAACCCTTACCCTAACCCTAAGACTCAACCCTAAACCAACCCTAACACTAACCCCTAACCCTAAGCTTAAATGTAACCCTAATCCTAAACTTAACCCTAACCCTAAGCTAACAGGTAACCCTAACCCTAACCCTAACTCTAAGCCTAACCCTAACCCTAAACCCTATCACTAACACAAACCTAAACCTAACCCTAAGCTGAAATGTAACCCAAACCCTAACCCTACACCTAAACCTAAGCTTAAATGTAACCCTAACCCTAACACTAAACCTAAATCTAACCCTAACCCTAACCCCTAACCCTAACGTTACCCAACCCTAACCCTAACCCTAACTCTAACCCTAACCATTACCCTAACCCTAAGCTTAAATGTAACCCTAACCCTAACGCTAACATTCAACCTAACCCTAAACCTAACCCTAACCCAACCCTAACCTTAACCCTGAGCTTAAATGTAACCCTAACCCTACCCTAACACTACCCCTAACCCTAAGCTTAAATGTAACCCTTACACTAAACCTAATACTTACTCTAACCCTAACCCTAACTCTAACACTAACCCTAAAGCTAACCCAGACACTAAACCTAACTCTACCCCTAAGACTAAACCTAACCCTACCCCTAAGACTAAACCTAACCATAACCTATCCCTAACCCAACCCTAAGAATATCTCTAACCCTAACCCTAACCCAACCCCTAAACCATAACCCTACCCCTAACCCTAAGCTTAAATGTAAACCAAACCCTAACCCTAATCCTTACTCTAACCCTAAAGCTAACTCGAACCCTACCCTAAAGCTAACACTAACACTAAACCTAACCCTACCCCTAAGACTAAACCTAACCATAAACCCTATCCCTAACCCAACACTAAGAATATCTCTTACCCTAACCCTAACCCTACCCCTAAACCATAACCCTACCCCTAACCCTAAGCTTAAATATAACCCTAACCATAACCTTAACCCTAACCCTACCCCTAATATAAAGCTTAAATATAACCCTAAACTTAAACCTTAACCTAACTATAACACTAACCCTAACCCTAACCCCTAACCCTAACCCTAACCCAACGCTAACCCCTAACCCTAACCCTAACCCTAACCCAACCCTAACCCTAACCCTAACCATAAGCTGAAATGTAACCTTAACCCTAACGCTAACCTTCACCCTAACCCTAATCCTAACCCTAACCCAACCCTAACCCTAACCCTAAGCTTAAATGTAACCCTAACCCTACCCTAACCCTACCCCTAAACCTAAGCTTAAATGTAACCCTAACCCTAACCTTAATCCTAACTCTAACCCTAACCCTAAACCTAAGCCAACACTAACCCTAAACCGAAACCTAACCCTATAGCTAACCCTAACCCGAAACCTAACCCTACCCCAAACACTAAACCTAACCCTAACAACTAACCCTAAACCAATCCTAAGCCTATCTCTAACCCTAAACCTAAACCTAACCATAACCCTACCATTAACCCTAAGCTTAAATGTAACCCTAACCCTAACGCTAACCCTACCCTAACTCTAACACTAACCCTAACCCCTAAACCTAACCCAACCCTAAACCTAACCCTAAGCTGAAATGTAACCCTAACACTAACCCTACACCTAACCCTAAGCTTATATGTAACCTTAAACCTAAACCTAACCCTAACACTAACACTAACCCTAACCCTAACCCTAACCCTAAGCTAAAATGTTACCCTAACCCTAACCCTAACCCTAACTCTAACCCTAACCCTAACCCCTAAACCTAACCCAACCCTAAACCTAACCCTAAGCTGAAATGTAACCTTAAAACTAACCCTACCCCTAAACCTAAGCTTATATGTAACCCTAAACCTAAACCTAAACCTAACTCTAACACTAACCCTAACAGCTAACCCTAATCCTAACCCAACCCAAACCCAAATCCAAAACCTAACCCTAACCCTAAGCTTATATGTAACCCTAACGCTAACCTTCACCCTAAGCCTAAACCTAACCTTAACCCACCCTAACCCTAACCCTAAGATTCAATGTAACCCTAACCATAATCTAACCCTACCCCTAACCCTAAGCTTAAATGTAACCCTAACCCTAACCCTAATCCTAACTCTAATCCTAACCCTAAACCTAAGCCAACACTAACGCTAAACCGAACCCAAACTCTAAAGCTAACCCTAACCCTAAACCTAACCCTACACCTAAAACTAAACCTAACCCTAACCCCTAACCCTAACCCAATCCTAAGCCTATCTCTAACCCTAACCCTAACCCTAAACATAACCATAACCCTACCACCAACCCTAAGCTTAAATGTAACCCTAACCCTAAACCTAACCCTAACTCTAACTCTAACTCTCACCCTAACCATAACGTTAACCCCTAAGGCTAACCCAGTCCTAACCCCAACTCTAACCTTCAATGTAAACCTAACCGTAAACCTACCCCTAACCCTAAGCTTAAATGTAACCCTAACCCTAACCTTAACGCTAACTCTAACCCTAACCCTAAACCTGACCCAAACCCTAACCCTAACCCAACCCTAAACCTAACCCAGACCCTAACCCTAAACCATAACCCTAAGAAAACCCTAACCCTAACCATTACCCTAACCCTAAACCTAACCCTACCCCTAAGACTACTCCTACCCTAACCCTAACCACAAACACGAACCCAACCCTAACCCTATATCTAACCCTAACCCTAAACCGAACTCTAAACCTAAAGCTAACCCTAACTCTAAACCTAACCCTACCCCTAAGACTAAACCTAACCGTAAACCCTAACCCTAACCCAAACCTAAACCTATATCTAACCCTAACCCTAAATACCAACCCTAACCGTAACCCTAACTCTACAACTTACCCTAAGCCTAAATGTAATCCTAACCATAACCCTAATCCTAAACCAACCCTACCCCTAACTCAAAACTTAAATATAACCCTAAACCTAAGCCTAACTCTAACCATAACACTAACCCTTACCCTAACCCTAAGACTCAACCCTAAACCAACCCTAACACTAACCCCTAACCCTAACCCAACCCTAACACTAACTCTAATCCTAACCGTAAACCTAACGCTAACACTTCACCTAACACTCAGCTTAAATGTAACCCTAACACTAACCCTAAACATAAACCCTAACACTAACCCAACACTAACACTAACCCTAAACCGAACCCAAACCCTAACCCTAACCCTAAAACTAACCCTGACCCAAAACCTAACCCTAACACAAACCCTAACCATAGCACCTAACTATAACCCAACCTTAACCCTAACTCTAACCCTAACCCCTAATCCTAACACAACACTAAACCTAACTCTAACCCTAACCCTAAATCAAACCCTTACCCAAACCCTAACACTAACCCTAACCCTAAACCCTTACCCTAACACAACACTAACCCTAACATTAACCCTAACCCCTACCCCTAACCATAACCATTACCCTAAGCCTAACTCTAAACCTCACCCTAATCCTAACTATAAACCTAACCCTAACCCTAACCACAACACCTAACCCTAACCAAATCCTAACCCTAACCCTAATAATAACTCTACCCATAACTCTAACCCTAACCCTAACCCTAAACCTAACGCGAAACCTAACCCCTAACCCTAACCCAACCCTAACCCTAACTCTAACACGAACCCTCAGCCTAACCCTAATCCTACCCCTAATCCTACACCTAACCCTAACCCTTACCATAACCCTAACCCTAACCCAACCTTAACCCTAACTCTAAAACTAACCCTAACACTAAACACAACACCTAACCCTAAACCAACCTTAACCCTAGCCCTACCCCTAACCCTACCCATAACTCTAACCCTAACCCTAAACCTATCCCAAGCCCTAACGGCTAACCCTACCCAAACCTAATCCTAATTTTAAACCTAACCCTAAGCCTAACACTAACCCTAAACCTACCCCTAAACCTAACCCTCACCCTTACCCTAATCCCAAACCTAACCCTAACGATACAACTACCCATACCCTAACCTTAACCCTAGACCCTAACCTTAACCCAAACTTAACCCTAACTCTAACCTGAACCCCTAAGCCTAACACAACCCTAAACCTAACGTTAACCCCAACCCTACCCCTAACCCTAACACTACCCCTAACCACTAACCCTAACACAAACCCCTAACCCTAACCCTAATTCTAAGCCTAACCCTAACCCTAAGCCAACCTTAACCCTAACCCTAAACCCTAAACCTAACGCAACCCTAACCCTAACTCTAACCCTAACCCTAACCCTACCCATTACCCTAACCCTAACACTAACCCTATCCCAAACCCTAAACCCTAACCCTAACACAACCCTAACCCTAACCTTAAAGCTAACCCCTACCCCTAAGCCCTAACCCTAACCCTAACTCTAAGCCTAATCCTAAACCTAACCCAACCTTAACCCTAACTCTAAACCTAACCCTAACCCTAACCACAACACCTAACCATAACCCAAACCTAACCCTAACCCTACTCCTAACCCTACCCATAACTCTAATCCTAACACTAAAACTAACCCAAACCCTAACCCATAACCCTAACTCTAAACCTAACCATAAGCCTAACGATAACCCTAACCCTACCCCTAACACTAAACCTAACCCTTGCCCTAATCCTAAACTTAACCCTAACGATACACCTAACCCTAACCCTAGCCTAGCCCATACACCTAACCAAACCTTAACCCAAACCTAAACATAACTTTAACCGTAACCCTAACCCCAACCCTACCCCTAAACCTAACACTACCCCTAACCCTAACTCTAACCTTAACCCCTAACCCTAACCCAACACTAACCCTAACTCTAACCCTAACCTAACCCTAACCCTAAATCTAAGCTTAACCCTAACCCTAACACAACCTTAACCCTAACTCTAAAGCTAACCCTAACTTCAACCAAACCCTAAAACTAACTCTAACCGGAACCCTAACACTAACCCATAACCATAATCCTAACCCAACACCTAACCCAAACCTAACCCAAACCCTAACTCTAACCCTAACCCTAAAACTAACCCTAAGCCTACCCTACCCCTAAGCCTGTCCCGAAACCTAACCCTAACCGTAAACATAACCCTAAAGGTAACTCAAACCCTAATTATAACCCTACCCAAAACCTAACACTAACACTAACCCTAACCCTAACCCCTAACACTAAACCAACTCTAAGCCTAACTCTAACCCTAACCCTAAGTCTAAACCTAACCGTAACCCTAACCCTAACCCTAACACTTACTGCAATACATATCCACATTTACAAGATGATAGCTACCTTAATACAAACCCTAAACTTAACCGTAAACCTAACCCTAACCCTAACTCTAAACCTAACACTAAACCTAACCCTAAACCCTAAAACTAACCCAACCTTAACCCTAAACCTAACCCTACCCATAACCCTAACCCTAACCCATAACCCTAACACAACTCTAACCCTAACTATAACCATTACCTTAACACTAAACCTAACCCTAATACTTACTGTAATACACATCCACATTCACAAGAGGATAGCTGCCTTAACCCAAACCCTAACCTTAACCGTAAACCTAACTCTAACCCTAACACTAACCCTTAGCCCTAAACCTAACAATAACACATCCCCTAACCACTAACCCTAAACCAACCCTAACCCTAACTCTAACCCTAAACCTAAAACTAACCCTAACACTAAAACTAACCCTAGCAACTAACCACAACCCAACATTAACCCTAACTCTAACCCTATCCCTTAACCCTAACCCAAACGTAACCATAAATCTAACCCTAACCCTAACCCTAATCCTAACCCTAACCTAACTCCTAACCCTAACACAATCCTAACCCTAACTCTAACCTTAAACCTAATCCTAACCTAAACCTAAGCCTACCCCTAACCTTAACCCTACCCCTAACCCTAAACCTAACATCTAGCCGTAAGCCAACCCTAACACTAACTCTAAACCTAACCCTAAACCAAGCCTAACCCTAACTCTAACCCTAACGCTAACCATAAACCATAACTCTAACAATAACCCTAACCCTAAACCCTAACCCTAACGCTAACATAACCCCTAACGCTAAGCCTAAAACTAAACCTAACCCTAAACCTAACCCCTAAACATAACACAAGCCTAACCCTAAACCTAAACCCTAACTCTAACCCAACATTAATCCTAACCCTAACTCTAACCTTAAACCTAACCCTGCCCGTAACCCTACCCCGAAACCTAGCCCTAACCCTAACCCTAACGCCTGATCCTACCCAACCCTAAGCCTACCTCTAATCCTAACCCTAACCCTAACTCTAAATCTAACCCTAACCCTAAGCCTAAACCCTAAACCTGACCCAACACAAACCCTAAACCTAAGCCTACCCCTAACCCTAACCCTAACCGCTAACCCTAACCCAACTCTAAGCCTAACTCTAAACCTAACCCTAACCTTAATCCTAACCCTTACTGGAATATAGTTCTACATTTACAAGATGATAGGTGCCTTAACCCAGACCCTAACCTTAACCGTAAACCTAAACCTAAACCTAACACTAACCCTAACCATAATTGTAACCCTAACCCTAACCATAATCGTAACCCGTAACCCTAACCTAACCCTAACCCTACCCCTAACTCTAACAGTAACCCTAAATCTAACCCCAAACCTAACCCCTAACACCTAACCCCTAACCCTAACTCTAACCCTAACACTCACACTAACCTTAACCCTAACCCTACCCCAAAACCTAAATCAAACATTAACCCTAACCCTAAACCTAACCCTACCCCAAAAACTAACCCTAAAGCTAACCCTAACCCTAAACCTACACCTAACCCTAACCCTGACCCTAACACTAGCCATAACCCTAAACCTAAACCTATCCTTAACCCTAACTGTAACACTTACCCTTATCCTAAACCCTAAGGCTAACTAAACCCTAACACTAACTCTAAACCTAACCATAACCCTTAACACCTAACCCTAAACCTAACTCTAAACCTAACCCTAACACGAACACAAGATGATACCTGCCTTAACCCAAAAACTAACACTAACACTAACCCTAACCCCTTACCCTAACCCAACACTAACCCTAAAGCTAACCCTACACCTAACCCTAACCCTAACCCTAAACCTAACCCTAATCCTACCCCTAAACCTAACACTAACGCTATCCCTAACCCTAACAATAACCTTAACCCCTAACCCTAAACCTAACAATAACCCTAATCCTAACCCAACCCTAACCCTAACTCTAACCCTTACCCAACCATAACCCTAACCCTGATTCTAGGGCTAATCCTCACCCTACCCATAACCCTAACCCAACACTAACCCTAGCCCTCACCCTAACCCTAAACTAAACCCTAACCCTAAACCTAACCCTAACCCAACCCCTAGCCATAACCCTAACCCTAACACTAAACCAAACAATAACCCTATTGCTAACCCTAATGCTAACCCTAACCCTAACCTAAGCCCCTAACCCTAACCCAAACTTAAACCTAACTCTAACCCTAACCCTAACCCAACCCTAACCCTAATTCTAACCCTAATCCTAAAGCTAACCCTAACACTAACCCTAACCCTAGCCACTAACTCTAACCCAACCTTAACCCTAACACTAACACTAACCACTAACCCAAACCAAACACTAATCCTAACTCTAAAATTAACGCTAAACCTAACCCTAACTTTACCCCTTACCAAAACCCTAACACTAACCCCTAACCCTAAGACAACCCTAAACCTAACCCTAACCGTAACCCCTACACCTAATACTAACACTGACCCTTACCCTAAGCCTAACCCTAACTCTAAACCTAACCCTAACCCTAACCACAACTCCTAAACCTAACCCAACCCTAACCCTAACCCTATTCCTAAACCTACCCATAACTCTAACCCTAAGACTAAAGGTAACACAAACCCTAACCCCTAACTCTAACCCAAACCTAACCCTAACTCTAACCCTAACCCTAAGCCTAAACCTAAGCCTAACCCTAACCCTAACCCCAACCCTAACCCTAAACTTTACACTAATTCTAAACCTAACCGTAACCCTACCCCTACACCTAACCCTAACCCTAACCCTAGCCCCTAGCCCTAACCAAACCTTAACCCTAACTCTAAACAAAACCCTAACACCTAACCCTAACCCAACCCTAACTGTAACACTAACCCTAACCCAAACCCTAAACATATCACTAACCCTAACCCTAGCACCCAACCTTAACCCAACCTTAACACTAACTCGAACCCGAACCCTTAACCCTAACCCAACCCTAAACCTAATTTTAACCCTAACCCTAACCTTAAACCCTACACCTAACCCTAACACTACCCGTAACCCTAACCCTAACCTTAACCCCTAACCCTAACCCAACACTAACCCTAACTCTAAACCTAACCTAACACTAACCCTAACCCTAACCATACCCCTAACCCTAACACCTAACCCTAACCCAACCCTAAAACAAACTCTAACAGGAACCCTTACCATAACCCATAACCTTAACCCTAAACCAACCTCTAACCCTAACACTACACATAACCCTAACCCTAACTCTAACCCTAACCCTAACCGTAACACTAACCCTAAATGTAACTAAAACCCTAACTATAACACTACCCATAAAACTAACACTAACCTTAACCCTAACACCTAACGCTAAAAAAATTCTAAGCCTAACTCTAACGCTAACCCTAACTCTAAACCTATCCCTAACCCTAACACTATATCTACTCCTAACCCTAACCATAACCCTAAATCTAACCACGAAAACTAACAAAACCCTAAACCTCACCGGTAACCCAACCCTAACCCTAAACCAAACAATAACCCTAACTTTAACACTAACCCTAACACTAACCTTAATCCTAACCCTAACCCTAACCCAACCCTAAAACTAACCCTAACCGTAACACTAACCTTAAACCTAATCCCTAACCCTAACCCAACCCTAACCCTAACCAGACCCTAACCCTAACCCTAACACTAAACCTAACCCTAACACTAACTCTAACCCTAGCCACTAACTCTAACCCAACACTAAACCTAACTCTAACCATAACCCTAAATCTAACCCTTACCCAAACACTAACACTAACCCTGACCCTAACCCCTTACCCTAACACAACACTAACCCTAACCCCTACACCTAACCCTAACCATAACTCTTACCCTAAGCCTAACCCTAAACCTCACCCTAATCCTAACTATAAACCTACCCCTAACAACAACACCTAACCCTAACCCAACCCTAACCCTAATAATAACTCTACCCATAACTCTAACCCTAACACTAACCCTAAACCTAACGCGAACCCTAACCCCTAACCCTAACCCAAGCCTAACCCTAACTCTAAACCTAACCCTCAGCCTAACCCTAACCCTACCCCTAACCCTAACCCTAACCCTAACCCTTACCCTAACCCTACCCCTAACCCAACTTTAACCCTAAATCTAAAACTAACCCTAACACTAAACACAACACCTAACCCTAACCCAACCCTAACCCTAACCCTACCCCTAACCCTAACCCTAAACCTAACCCAAGCCCTAACCGCTAACCCTATCCCAAACCTAATCATAGCTCTAAACCTAACCCTAAGCCTAACGCTAACCCTAAACCTACCCCTAACCCTAACCCTCACCCTTACTCTAATCCCAAACCTAACCCTAACGATACCCCTACCCATAACCCTAACCCTAGCCCCTAACCATAACCCAAACTTAACCCTAACTCTAACCTGAACCCCTAAGCCTAACACAACCCTAAACCTAATGTTAACCCCAACCCTACGCCTAACGGTAACACTACCGCTAACCCTAACCCTAACCCCTAACCCTAACCGTAACCCCTAACCCTAAACCTAATTCTAAGCCTAACCCTAACCCTAAGCCAACCTTAAGCCTAAACCTAAACCTAAACCCTAACCTAACCCAACCCTAACCCTAACCCTACCCATTACCCTAACCCTAACACTAACCCTAACCCAAACACTAAACCCTAACCCTAACACAACCCTAACCCTAACCTTAACCCTAATACCTACCCCTAACCCCTAACCCTAACTCTAAGCCTAACCATAACCCTAACACAACCTTAACACTACCTCTAAACCTAACCCTAAACTTACCACAACACCTAACCTTAACCCAAACCGAACCCTAACCCTACCCCTAACCCTAACCATAACTCTAACCCTAACCCTAAACCTAACCCAAAGCCTAACCCCTAACCCTAACCCAACCCTAACCTTACCTCTAAACCTAACCATAAGCCTAACGATAACCCTAACCCTACTCCTAACCCTAAACCTAACCCTTACCCTAATCCTAGACCTAAACCTAACGATACCCTACCCCTAACCCTACCCCCTAACCCTAACCCAAACCTAAAACTAACCCTAACCCAACCCTACCCATAAACCTAACACTACCCCTAACCCTAACCCTAACCCTAACCTTAACCCCTAACCCTAACCCAACACTAAACCTAACTCTAACCCTAACCTAACCCTAACCTAACCCTAACCCTAACCCTAACCTTAATTCTAAGCTTAAACCTAACCCTAACACAACCTTAACCCTAACTCTAAACCTAACCCTAACTTTAACCAAACCCTAAAACTAACTCTAACCGGAACACTAACAATAACCCATAACCTTAATCCTAACACAAACCCTTACCCAAACCTAACCCAAACCCTAACTCTAACCCTAAAACTAACCCTAACCCTAACCCTACCCCTAACCCTGCCCCAAAACCTAAACCTAACCGTAAACATAACCCTAAAGGTAACTCAAACCCTAATTATAACCCTACCCAAAACCTAACACTAACCCTAACCCCTAACACTAAAACAACTCTAAGTCTAAATCTAACCCTAACCCTAAACCAGAGTCTAAACCTAACCGTAACCCTAACCCTAACCCTGACACTTACTGCAATACAGATCCACATTTACAAGATGATAGCTGCCTTAATCCAACCCTAAACTTAACCGTAAGCCTAACCCTAACCCTAACTCTAAACCTAACACTAAACCTAACCCTAAAACTAACCCAACCTTAAACCTAAACCTAAACCTACCCGTAACCCTAACCCTAACCCATAACCCTAACACAACCCTAACCCTAACTATAAACATTACCCTAACCGTAACCCTAACCCTAACACTTATTGCAATACACATCCACATTAACACGATGAAAGCTGCCTTAACCCAAACCCTAACATTAACCGTAAACCTAACTCTAACCCTAACCCTAACTCTAAACCTAAACCTAAAACTAACCCTAACACTAAAACTAACCCTAGCAACTAACCACAACCCAACATTAACCCTAACTCTAACCCTAACCCTTAACACTAACCCAAACGTAACACTAACTCTAACCCTAACCCTAACCCTAATCCTAACCCTAACCTAACCCCTAACCCTAACACAATCCTAACCCTAACTCTAACCTTAAACCTAATCCTAACCTAAACCTAAGCCTACCCCTAACCCTAACCCTACCCCTAACCCTAAACCTAACACCTAACCCTAAGCCAACCCTAACCCTAACTCTAAACCTAACCCTAAACCAAGCCTAATTCTAAATCTAACCCTAACCCTAACAATAAACCCTAACCCTAACCCCAACCCTAACCCTAAACCCTAACCCTAATGCTAATAAAACCCCTAACGCTAAGCCTAAACTTAAACCTAACCCTAAACCTAACCCCTAACCATAACACAACCCTAACCCTAAACCTAAACCCTAACTCTAACCCAAAATTAATCCTAACCCTAACTCTAACCTTAACACTAACCCTGCCTGTAACCCTACCCCGAAACCTAGCCCTAACCCTAACCCTAACGCCTGACCCTACCCAACCCAAAGCCTACCCCTAATCCTAACCCTAACCCTAACTCTAAATCTAACCCTAACCCTAAGCCTAAACCCTAAACCTAACCCAAACCAAACCCTAACCCTAAGCCTACCCCTAACCCTAACCCTAACCGCTAACCCTAACCCAACTCTAAGCCTAACTCTAATCCTAACCATAACCTTAATCCTAACCCTTACTGGAATACAGATCCACATTTACAAGATGATAGGTGCCTTAACCCAGACCCTAACCTTAACCGTAAACCTAACCCTAAACCTAACACTAACCCTAACCATAACTGTAACCCTACCCCTAACCATAATCGTAACCCGTAACCCTAACCTAACCCTAACCCTACCCCTAACTCTAACAGTAAACCTAAATCTAACCCTAAACCTAACCCCTAACACTAACCCAACCCTAACCCTAACTCTAACCCTAACCCTAAAACTAACCCTAAACCTAACCTACACCTAAGCCTACCCTGAAACCTAACCCTTACCATAACCATAATTCTAAACGTAACTCAAACCCTAACTATAACCCTACCCATAAACCTAACACTAACCACTAATGCTAAACCAACTCTAAGCCTATCTCTAACCCTAACCCTAACTTCAATACAGATCCACATTTACAAGATGATAGCTGCCTTAATCCAAACCCTAAACTTAACCGTAACCCTAACCCTAAAGCTAACTCTAAACCTAACACTAACTCTAACCCTAACCCTAAACCCAAAACCTAATCCAACCATAAACCTAACCCTAACCCTACCTCTAACTCTAACCATAACCCATAACCCTAACACAACCCTAACGCTAACTATAACCATAACCCTAACCCTAACCTTGACCCTAACACTTACTGCAATACACATCCACATTAAAAAGATGATAGCTGCCTTAAACCAAACCCTAACCTTAAAAGTAACCCTAACACTAACCCTAAACCTAACACTTAGCCCTAACTGGAATCCTAACCCTTCCCCTAAAACTAACCCTAAACACTAAGCCTAACCCAACCCTAACCCTAACTCTAACCATAACAAATAACCCTAACCCAACACTAACCCTAACTCTAACCCTAACCCTAACGCTAACCCTAACCCCTAACCCTAACACAACCATAACCCTAACTCTAACCTTAAACCTAATCCTAACTTAACCCAATCCTACCCCTAACCCTAACCCTACCCTTAACCCTAACCCTAACACCTAACCCTAAGTCAACCCTAATCCTAACTCTACACCTAACCCTAAACCAAGCCTAAAGCTAACTCTAACCCTAACCATAACACTAAACCCTAACAGTAATGTTAAAAAAAAACCCCTAACCCTAAGCCTAACCCTAACCCTAAACCTAACCCCTAACCCAAACCCAAACCTTACCCTAAACCAAACACTAACCCTAACTCTAACACTAACCCTAACACTAACCTTAACACTAACCCTAAACCCAAAACCTAATCCAGCCATAAACCTAACCCTAACCCTACCTCTAACTCTAACCCTAACCCATAACCCTAACACAACCCTAACGGTAACTATAACCATAACCCTAACACTAACCCTGACCCTAACACTTACTGCAATACACATCCACATTAAAAAGATGATAGCTGCCTTAAACCAAACCCTAACCTTAAAAGTAACCCTAACACTAACCGTAACCCTAACACTTAGCACTAACTGGAATCTTAACCCTTCCCCTAAACCTAACCCTAAACACAAAGCCTAACCCAACCCTAACCCTAACTCTAACCATAACAACTAACCCTAACCCAACTCTAACCCTAACTCTAACCCTAACCCTACCCCTACCCCTAACCCTAACCCTAAACCTAACCCAAGCCCTAACCGCTAACCCTATCCCAAACCTAATCATAGCTCTAAACCTAACCCTAGGCCTAACGCTAAACCTAAACCTACCCCTAACCCTCACCCTTACTCTAATCCCAAACCTAACCCTAACGATACCCCTAACCATAACCCTAACCCTAACCCTAGCCCCTAACATTAACCCAAACTTAACCCTAACTCTAACCTGAACCCCTAAGCCTAACACAACCCTAAACCTAACGTTAACCCCAACCCTACCCCTAACGGTAACACTACCCCTAACCCTAACCCTAACCCCTAACCCTAACCCTAACCCTAACCCCTAAACCTAAACCTAATTCTAAGCCTAACCCTAACCCTAAGCCAACCTTAAGCCCAAACCTAAACCTAAACCCTAAGCTAACCCAACCCTAACCCTAACCCTACCCATTACCCTAACACTAACACTAACCCAAACCCAAACCCTAAACCCTAACCCTAACACAACGCTAACCCTAACCTTAACCCTAACACCTACCCCTAACCTCTAACCCTAACTCTAAGCCTAACCCTAACCCTAACACAACCTTAACACTAACTCTAAACCTAAACCTAAACTTACCACAACACCTAACCCTAACCCAAACCAAACCCTAACCCTACCCCTAACTCTAACCATAACTCTAACCCTAACCCTAAACGTAACCCAAACCCTAACCCCTAACCCTAACCCAACCCTAACCCTACCTTTAACCTAACCATAAGCCTAACGATTACCCTAACCCTACCCCTAACCCTAAACCTAACCCTTACCCTAATCCTAGACCTAAACCTAAAGATACCCCTACCCCTAACCCTAACCCCTAACCCTAACCCAACCCTAAAACTAACCCTAACCCTACCCATAAACCTAACACTACCCATAACCCTAACCCTAACCCTAACCCTAACCTTAACCCCTAACCCTAACCCAACACTAAACCTAACTCTAACCCTAACCTAACCCTAACCTAACCCTAACCCTAACCCTAATTCTAAGCTTAACCCTAACCCTAACACAACCTTAACCCTAACTCTAAACCTAACCCTAACTTTAACCAAACCCTAAAACTAACTCTAACCAGAACACTAACACTAACCCATAACCTTAATCCTAACACAACCCCTTACCCAAACCTAACCCAAACCCTAACTCTAACCCTAACCCTAAAACTAACCCTAACCCTAACCCTACCCCTAACCCTGCCCCAAACCTAAACCTAACCGTAAACATAACCCTAAAGGTAACTAAAACCCTAATTATAACCCTACCCAAAACCTAACACTAACCCTAACCCTAACCCCTAACACTAAACCAACACTAAGCCTAAATCTAACCCTAACCCTAAACCAGAGTCTAAACTAACCGTAACCCTAACCCTAACCCTAACACTTACTGCAATACAGATCCACATTTACAAGATGAAAGCTGCCTTAATCCAAACCCAAAACTTAACCGTAAACCTAACCCTAACCCAAACTCTAAACCTAACACTAAACCTAACCCTAAACCCTAAAACTAACCCAACCTTAAACCTAAACCTAAACCTACCCGTAACCCTAACCCTAACCCATAACCCTAACACAACCCTAACCCTAACTATAAACATTACCCTAACCGTAACCCTAACCCTAACACTTACTGCAATACACATCCACATTAACAAGATGAAAGCTGCCTTAACCAAAACCCTAACCTTAACCGTAACCCTAACCCTAACCCTAACCCTAACCCTAACTCTAACCCTAAACCTAAAACTAACCCTAACACCAAAACTAACCCTAGCAACTAACCACAACCCAACATTAACCCTAACTCTAACCCTAACCCTTAACCCTAACCCAAACGTAACCCTAACTCTAACCCTAACCCTAACCCTAATCCTAACCCTAACCTAACCCCTAACCCTAACACAATCCTAACCCTAACTCTAACCTTAAACCTAATCCTAACCTAAACCTAAGCCTACCCCTAACCCTAACCCTACCCCTAACCCTAAACCTAACACCTAACCCTAAGCCAACCCTAAACCTAACTCTAAACCTAACCCTAAACCAAGCCTAATTCTAAATCTAACCCTAACCCTAACAATAAACCCTAACCCTAACCCCAACCCTAACACTAAACCCTAACCCTAACGCTAACAAAACCCCTAACGCTAAGCCTAAACTAAAACCTAACCCTAAACCTAACCCCTAACCATAACACAACCCTAACCCTAAACCTAAACCCTAACTCTAACCCAAAATTAATCCTAACCCTAACTCTAACCTTAACACTAACCCTGCCTGTAACCCTACCCCGAAACCTAGCCCTAACCCTAACCCTAACGCCTGACCCTACCCAACCCAAAGCCTACCTCTAATCCTAACCCTAACCCTAACTCTAAATCTAACCCTAACCCTAAGCCTAAACCCTACACCTAACCCAAACCAAACCCTAACCCTAAGCCTACCCCTAACCCTAACCCTAACCGCTAACCCTAACCCAACTCTAAGCCTAACTCTAATCCTAACCATAACCTTAATCCTAACCCTTACTGGAATACAGATCCACATTTACAAGATGATAGGTGCCTTAACCCAGACCCTAACCTTAACCGTAAACCTAACCCTAAACCTAACACTAACCCTAACCATAATTGTAACCCTACCCCTAACCATAATCGTAACCCGTAACCCTAACCTAACCCTAACCCTACCCCTAACTCTAACAGTAACCCTAAATCTAACCCTAAACCTAACCCCTAAACTAACACAAACCTAACCCTAACTCTAACCCTAACCCTAAAACTAACCCTAAACCTAACCTACACCTAAGCCTACCCTGAAACCTAACCCTTACCATAACCATAATTCTAAACGTAACTCAAACCCTAACTATAACCCTACCCATAAACCTAACACTAACCACTAATGCTAAACCAACTCTAAGCCTAACTCTAACCCTAACCCTAACTCTAAATGAACCCTAACCCTAACCCTAATTCAATACAGATCCACATTTACAAGATGATAGCTGCCTTAATCAAAACCCTAAACTTAACCGTAACCCTAACCCTAAAGCTAACTCTAAACCTAACACTAACCCTAACCCTAACCCTAAACCCAAAACCTAATCCAACCATAAACCTAACCCTAACCCTACCTCTAACTCTAACACTAACCCATAACCCTAACACAACCCTAACGCTAACTATAACCATAACCCTAACACTAACCCTAACCCTGACCCTAACACTTACTGCAATACACATCCACATTAAAAAGATGATAGCTGCCTTAAACCAAAGCCTAACCTTAAAAGTAACCCTAACACTAACCCTAACCCTAACACTTAGCCCTAACTGGAATCCTAACCCTTCCCCTAAACCTAACCCTAAACACTAAGCCTAACCCAACCCTAACCCTAACTCTAACCATAACAACTAACCCTAACCCAACTCTAACCCTAACTCTAACCCTAACCCTAACGCTAACCATAAACCCTAACCCTAACACAACCATAACCCTAACTCTAACCTTAAACCTAATCCTAACTTAAACCTAATCCTACCCCTAACCCTAACCCTACCCTTAACCCTAACCCTAACACCTAACCCTAAGTCAACCCTAACCCTAACTCTAAACCTAACCCTAAACCAAGCCTAAAGCTAACTCTAACCATAATCATAACCCAAAACCCTAACAATAATGTTAATAAAAACCCTAACCCTAAGCCTAACCCTAACCCCTAACCCAAACCCAAACCTTACCCTAAACAAAACAATAACCCTAACTCTAACACTAACCCTAACACTAAACTTAACCCTAACCCTAACCTTAAACCCTAACCCAACCAAAAACCTAACCCTAACCCAACCCTAACACTAACCCTAACCCTAACCATAAAACTAACCCTAACACTAACCCTAACCCTAGCCCCTAACTATAATCCAAAATTAACCCTAACTCTAACCCTAACCCCGAATCCTAACCCAACACTAAACCTAACTCTAACCCTAACCCTAAACCTAACCCTTACCCAAACCCTAACACTAACCCTAACCCTAACCCTAAAACTAACCCTAACACTAACCCTAACCCTAGCCCCTAACTATAATCCAAAATTTAAACCTAACTCTAACCCTAACCCCGAATCCTAACCCAAAACTAAACCTAACTCTAACCCTAATACTAAATCTAACCCTTACCCAAACCCTAACACTAACCCTAACCCTAACCCTAACCCTTTACCATAACAAAACACTAACCCTAACAATAACCCTAAACCCTACCTCTAACCCTAACCACAACCCTTACCCTAAGCCTAAACCTAAACCTCACCCTAATCCTAACTATAAACCTAACCCTAACACTAACCACAACACCTAACCCTAACCCAACCCTAACCCTAACCCGAATAATAACTCTACCCATAACTCTAACACTAACCCTAAACCTAATGCTAACCCTAACCCCTAACCCTAACCCAACCCTAACCCTAACTCTAACCCTAAACCTCAGCCTAACCCTAATCCTACCCCTAACGCTAACCCAACCCTATTCCTAACTCTAAACCTAACCCTAAGCCTAACGCTAACCCTAAACCTAACCCTAACACTAACCCTAACCCTCACCCTTACCCTAATCCCAAAGCTAACCCTAACGATACCTCTACCCATAACCCTAAACCTAACACTATCCCCTAACTTTAACACAAACTTAACCCTAACTCTAACCTGAACCCCTAAGCCTAACCCAACCCTAAACCTAAAGCTAACCCTAACCATAACCCTAACCACAACCCTACCCCTAACCCTAACACTACCACTAACCCTAACCCTAACCACTAACCCTAACCCTAACCCCTAACACAACCCTAATTCTAAGCCTAACCCTAACCAAACCCTAACCCTAAATATAACCCAAACCCTAATCCCTAACGCTAACCCAAACCTAACCCTAACTCTAAAACTAATCATAAGCCTAACGCTAACCCTAACCCTAACCCTAAATCTAACTCATACCCTAATCCTAAACCTAATCCTAACAATACACATACCCCTAACCCTAACCATAACCCTAGCCCATAAACCAAACCTAACCTTAACCCTAACTCTAAACCTAACCCTAACCCCTAACACAACCCTAAACCTAACTTTAACCGTAACCCTAACCCTAACCCCAACGCTACCCCTAAACCTAACACTACCCCTACCCTAACCCTAACCCTAACCTTAACCCCTAACACTAACCCAACACTAACCCTAACTCTAACCCTAACCTAACCCTAACCTAACCCTAACCCTAACTCTAATTCTAAGCTTAACCCTAACCCTAACCCAACCTTAACCCTAACTCTAAACCTAACCCTAACTTTAACCAAACCCTAAAACTAACTCTAACCGGAACCCTAACACTAACACCTAACCTTAATACTAACCCAACCCCTAATCCAAACCTAACCCAAACCCTAACTCTAACCCTAACCCTAAAACTAACCCTAAGCCTAACCCTACCCCTAAGCCTGCCCCGAAACCTAACCCTAACCGTAAACATAACCCTCAAGGTTACTCAAACCCTAATTATAACCCTACCCATAAACCTAACACTAACCCTAACCCTAACCCCTAACACTAAAACAACTCTAAGCCTAACTCTAACCCTAACCCTAACCCTAAGCCTAAACCTAACCGTAACCCTAACCCTAACCCTAACCCTAACACTTACTGCAATACAGATCCACATTTACAAGATGATAGCTGCCTTAATCCAAACCCTAAACTTAACCGTAAACCTAACCCTAACCCTAACTCTAAACCTAACACTAACCCTAAACCTAAACCCTAAAACTAACCCAACCTTAACCCTAAACCTAACCCTACCCCTAACCCTAACCCTAACCCATAACACTAACACAACACTAACCCTAACTAAAACAATTAGCCTAACCCTAACCCTAACACTACTGCAATACACATCCACATTAACAAGATGATAGCTGCCTTAACCCAAACCATAACCTTAACCGTAAACCTAAATCTAACCCTAACAATAACCCTTAGCACTAAACCTAACAATAACACTTCCCCTAACCACTAACCCTAACCCAACCCTAACCCTAACTCTAACCCTAAACCTAAAACTAACCCTAACACTAAAAATAACCCTAGCAACTAACCCCAACCAAACATTAACACTAACTCTAACCCTAACCCAAACGTAACCCTAACTCTAAACCTAATCTTAACCCTAATCCTAACCCTAACCTAACCCCTAACCCTAAGACAATACTAACCCTAACTCTAACCTTAAACCTAATCCTAACCTAAACCTAAGCCTACCCCGAACCCTAACCCTACCCCTCACCCTAAACCTAAAACCTAACCCTAAGCCAACCATAACCCTAACTCTAAACCTAACCCTAAACCAAGCCTAACCGTAACTCTAACACTAACCCTAACAATAAACCCTAACCCTAACCCCAACCCTAACCCTAACGCTAACAAAACCCCTAACGCTAAGCCTAAACATAAACCAAACCCTAACCCTAAACCTAACCCCTAACCATAACACAACCCTAACCCTAAACCTAAACCCTAACTCTAAACTTAACCCTAACACTGCCCGTAAACCTACACCGAAACCTAGCCCTAACCCTAACCCTAACGACTGACCCTACCCAAACCTAAGCCTACCTCTAATCCTAACCCTAACTCTAAATCTAACCCTAACCCTAAGCCTAAACCCTAAACCTAACCCAACCCCAACCCTAACCCTAAGCCTACCCCTAACCCTAACACTAACCGCTAACCCTAACCCATCTCTAAGCCTAACGCTAACCCTAAACCTAACCTTAATCCTAATACTTACTGGAATACAGATCCACATTTACAAGATGATAGGTGCCTTAACCCAGACCCTAAACTTAACCGTAAACCTAACACTAAACCTAACACTAACCCTAACAATAAGTGTAACCCTAACCCTAACTATAATCGTAACACGTAACACTAACCTAACCCTAACCCTACACCTAACTCTAACAGTAACCCTAAACCTAACCCCTAACACTAACCCAACCCTAACCCTAACTCTAACCCTAACCCTAAAACTAACCCTAAACCTAACCTACACCTAAGCCTACCCTGAAACCTAACCCTTACCATAACCATAATTCTAAACGTAACTCAAACCCTAACTATAACCCTACCCATAAACCTAACACTAACCACTAATGCTAAACCAACTCTAAGCCTAACTCTAACCCTAACCCTAACTCTAAATGAACCCTAACCCTAACCCTAACTTCAATACAGATCCACATTTACAAGATGATAGCTGCCTTAATCCAAACCCTAAACTTAACCGTAACCCTAACCCTAAAGCTAACTCTAAACCTAACACTAACTCTAACCCTAACCCTAAACCCAAACCTAATCCAACCATAAACCTAACCCTAACCCTACCTCTAACTCTAACCCTAACCCATAACCCTAACACAACCCTAACGCTAACTATAACCATAACCCTAACCCTAACCCTAACCCTGACCCTAACACTTACTGCAATACACATCCACATTAAAAAGATGATAGCTGCCTTAAACCAAAGCCTAACCTTAAAAGTAACCCTAACACTAACCCTAACCCTAACACTTAGCCCTAACTGGAATCCTAACCCTTCCCCTAAACCTAACCCTAAACACTAAGCCTAACCCAACCCTAACCCTAACTCTAACCATAACAACTAACCCTAACACAACACTAACCCTAACTCTAACACTAAACATAAAGCTAACCCTAACACAAACACTAACCCTAGCACCTAAACCTAATCCAAACTTAACCCTAACTCTAAACTTAACACTAAGACTAAACCTAACCCTAACCGCTAACCCTAATCCTAACTCTAACCCTAACCCTAACTCTAGACCCTAACCCTAAACCTAACCCTAACACAAAAACCTAACCCTAACTCAACAATAATCCTGACTCTAAACCAAACCCTAACCCAACCCTAACCCTAACTCTAACACTAACCCTTACCCTAAACCCTAACCTTAACCCTAAACCCTAACCCTAATGCTAACAAAACCCCTTACCATAAGCCTATACCTAACCCTAACCCTAACCCTAACCCCTAAACCTAACCCAACCCTAACACTAACCCTAAATCTAACTGTAAACCTAAACCTAACCCAAACCCTACCCCTACCCCTACCCCGAAACCTAACCACAACCGTAACCCTAAGGTAACTCTAACCCTAACTATAACACTACCCATAAACCTAACCCAAACCCTAACCCCTAACCCTAAAAGAAGCCTAAGCCTACCTCTAATGTAACCCTAACCCTAACCCAAACCCATACTGCAAAACAGATAAACATTTACAAGATGATAGCTGTGTTAATCCAAACCCAAAACTTAACCTTAACCCAAACCCTAACGCTAACTCTAAACCCAACCCTAACCCTAACACTAACCCTAACCCTAACCCTAAACCCAACCCTAAAACTTATTGCAATACAGATCCACATTTACAAGATGATAGCTGCCTTAACAAAACCCTAACGTTAACCGAAACCCTAACCCTAACCCTAATGCTAACCCTACCCCTAATCCTACCCCGACACCTAATCCTAACTCTAACCCTAACCCCTAACGCTAAACCAACTCTAAGCCTAACTCTAACCCTAACCGTAACCCTAACTCTAAACCTAACCCTAAACCTTTCCCGAACCCTTACTGCAATACAGATCCACTTTTAGAAGATGATAGCTGCATTAATCCAAACCCTAAACTTAACCGTAACCATAAACCTAACCCTAACTCTAAACCTAATACTAACCCTAAACCTAACCCTAAACCCTAAACCTAACCCAAACTTAACCCGAATCCTAACCCTACCCCAATCCCTAACATTAACCCTAACTTATGACCCTAACACCACCCTAACCCTAACTATAACCATAACCCTAACCCTAACCCTAACACTTACTGCAATGCACATCCACATTAACAAGATGATAGCTGCCTGAACCCAAACACTAACATTAACCGTAACCCTAACGCTGACACTAACCCTAACACGTACCCCTACCCTAACTCTCACCCTTCCCCTAACCCTAACCCTAACCATAACCACTAACCCTAACCCAACCCTAACCCTAAATCTAACACTAAACATAAACCTAACCCTAACACAAACACTAACCCTAGCACCTAAACCTAACCCAAACTTAACCCTAACTCTAAACTTAACACTAAGACTAAACCTAACCCTAACCGCTAACCCTAACCCTAACCCTAACTCTAACCCTAACCCTAACTCTAGACCCTAACCCTAAACCTAACCCTAACACTAAAACCTAACCCTAACTCAACAATAATCCTGACTCTAAACCAAACCCTAACCCAACCCTAACCCTAACTCTAACACTAACCCTTACCCTAAACCCTAACCCTAACCCTAAACCCTAACCCTAATGCTAACAAAACCCCTAACCCTAAGCCTATACCTAACCCTAACCCTAAACATAACCCAACCCTAACACTAACCCTAAATCTAACCGTAAACCTAAACCTAACCCAAACCCTACCCCTACCTCTACCCAGAAACCTAACCTCAACCGTAACCCTAAGGTAACTCTAACCCTAAATATAACACTACCCATAAACCTAACCCAAACCCTAACCCCTAACCATAAAAGAAGCCTAAGCCTACCTCTAACGTAACCCTAACCCTAACCCAAACCCATACTGCAAAACAGATAAACATTTACAAGATGATAGCTGTGTTAATCCAAACCCAAAACTTAACCTTAACCCAAACCCTAACGCTAACTCTAAACCCAACCCTAACCCTACCACTAACCCTAAACCTAACCCTAAACCCAACCCTAACACTTATTGCAATACAGATCCACATTTACAAGATGATAGCTGCCTTAACCCAAACCCTAACGTTAATCGTAACCCTAACCCTAACCCTAATGCTAACCATACACCTAATTCTAACCCAAGCCCAACCCTAGCCCTCACCGTAAAACTAAACCTAACCCTAACCCTAACCATACCCTAACCAAAACCTAACCCAAAATCTAACCCTAACCCTAACACTACGTCAACCCTAACCCTAACACTAACGCTAATCCTAACCCATAACCCTAACCCAACCCTAAGCCTAACTCTAAAACTAACCCTAACAATAACTTTAACCTAACCCTAACCCTAAACCCTAAACCTAACCGAACACTAACCCTAACCCAAAACTAACCCTAACTCTAAACCTAACCCGACCCTATCCTCAACAGTAAACCTAACCCTAAACTTAACACTAACCCTAACCCTAACCCAACCCCTAACACTAACCATAACCCTATCCCTAAACCTAACCCTAACTCTCTCCCTACCAATAACCATAACCCAAGACTAACCCTAACTCTAACCCTCACTCTAACCCTAAACCCAAACCCTAACCCTAACAAAACACCTAATCTTAAACCTAAGCCTAAACCTAACTTTAACCCAAACCCTAACCATAACCCTACCCCTAACCCAAACCCTAACACTAACCATAACCCTATCCCTAAACCTAACCCTAACTCTCTCCCTACCAATAACCATAACCCAAGACTAACCCTAACTCTAACCCTCACTCTAACCCTAAACCCAAACCCTAACCCTAACAAAACACCTAATCTTAAACCTAAGCCTAAACCTAACTTTAACCCAAACCCTAACCATAACCCTACCCCTAACCCAAACCCTAACACTAACCCTAAACCTAAACCCTAACCCTAACCCAAACCTAACCCTACCTCTAACCGAAACCCTAACCGCAACTCTAACCATAACCCAAAACCTAAACCTAACCCTAACCCCTATCCCTAATCCAAACCTAACCCTAACAATAACCCTAACCCAAAACTAAACCTATGTCTACCCCAACCCAAACATTAACCCTAACACTAACCCTAACCTCTAACCCTAACCCTAACCCTAACACAACCATAATGATAAATCTAACCCTAACCCTAATTCTAAGCCTAATCCAGCCCTAACCCTAACCGTAACCCTAACGCTAAGCCTAACCCCTAACACTAACCCAACCTTAACCCTAACTCTAACCCAAACCCTAACCCTAACTCTAACCCTAACCCTAACCCTAACCCTAACACTTATTGCAATACAGATCCACATTAACAAGTTGATAGCTGCCTGAACACAAACCCTAACCTTAACCGTAACCCTAACCATAACCCTAACCCTAAGGCCTAACCCTAACCCTAATCATACCCTTACCCCTAATCCTAACACTACCCCTAACCCCAACCCCTAACCCTAACACAACACTAACCCTAACTCTAAGCCTGATGTTAAACCTAAACCTAACACTAACCCTAGCCCCTAACCCTAACCCAACCTTAACGCTAACTCTAACCCTAAACACTAACCCTAACCCAACCCTAAACATAACTCTAACCGTAACCCTAACCTGAACCCTAACCCTAACCCTAAACCCTAACCCTAACACAACCCTAAACCTAACACTAACCTTTAACCTAATCCTAACCCTAACCCTAACCCTACGCCTAACCCTAACCCTAACACCTAACCCTCACCTAACCATAACCCTAACTCTAACCCTAACCCTAACCCTAATCCTTAACCCTATCACTAACCCTAACAAAACCCCTAACACTACGCCTAACCCCAACCATAACCCTAACCCTAAAGCTAACCCCTAACCCTAACCCAACCATAAACCTAACTCTAAACCTAATCCTAACCCTAACCCTACCACTAACCCAAACACTAAACCTAACCCTAAACCTAACCCCTAACCCTAACCCAACCCTAACCCTAACCCTAACACTAACCCTAACCCTAACCCTTACTGCAATACAAATCCACATTAACAAGATGATAGCTGCCTTACCCAAATCCTCAACTTAACCGTAAACCTAACCCTACCGTAACCCTAATCTTAACCGTAAACCTAACCCTAACCTTAACACTAACCCTAACCTTAACCCTACACCTAACACTAACCCTAACCCTGACCCTACCCCTAACCCTTACCCTAACCCTAAACCTAACCACCAACCGTAACCCAACATTAATACAAATTCTAACTCTAACTCTCAACCTAACCCTAACACTAACCATAAACCTAGCCACTAACACTAACCCAAACTTAACCCTAAATACACTAACCCCTAACCCTAACCGAAACCTAAGCCTAACTCTAACCCTAAACCTTACCCTAAACTTAACCCCACCCCTAACACTAACCCTACCAATAACCCTAACACTAAACCTAATCCTAACACCTAACCCAAACCCAAAACTAACCCTAACTATAACCATAACACTAAACATAACCCTAACCCTAACCCTAACCCTAACCATACCCCGAACCTTATCCCTACCCATAACCCCTAACCCTAACCCACCGTAAAACTAACTCTAACCCTAACCCAAACTTGAACCCGTAACCCTAAACCTAACCCAACCCCTAACCCTAACCCAAACCCTAAACCTAATTTTAACCCTAACTAGTGCCCCTAACCCTAACTCTAACCCTAACCCTAAACCTAACAATAAACCTACCTCTAACCCTACACCTAAACCTAACTCTAACCCTAACCCTAAACCTAACTCTAACACTAACTATAACACTACCCCTAACCCTAACCCAAACCCCTAATCCTCACCCAATCATAAGCCTAATTTTAACCCTAACCCTGACTCTAAACCTAACGCTAACCCTAACCTTAAAAGTAAACCATAAACCTAACCAAACCCTAACCCTAACCCTACCCCTAACCCTAACACTAACCCTAACCCCTAACCTTAACCCAACCCTAACCCTAACTCTAACCCTAACCCTACCCCTAACCCTAACCCTAACCCTAAGGCTAACCCTAATCCTAATCTTACTAAGTACAGATCAACATTTACAAGATGATAGCTGCCTTACTCCAAACCCTAACCTTAACCGTAACCCTAACCCTAACCCTACCACTAACCCTAACCCTAACCCTTATCCTAACCCCTAACACTAACCCAACACTAACCCTAACTCTAACCTTAACACTAACCCTAACCCTAACCCTTACTGCAATACAGATCAACATTAACAAGAGATAGCTGCCTTAACCCAAACGCTAACCTTAACCGTAAACCTAACCCTAACCTTAACCATAACCCAACCCTAACCCTAACCCTAACTCTATTCCTACCCCTAACCCTAACCCAAACCCCACCTTAACACAAACCTAACCCTAACTCTAACCGTAAACCTAATCCTAACCCTAACCCTAAACCTACCCATAAGCCTAACCCTAACACTTACCCTAACCCTAACACCTAATCTAACCCAACCCTAACCCTAACCCAACCCTAACACTAACCCTAAATCTAACACTAACCCTAACCTTAACCGAAACCCTAAACTTATACTAGTCTTGTAAACCAGAAATGAAAAATATCTTTTGTCAGGACATCAAGAAGGAAGGACTACTACCTCACCATCAACACCCAAAGCTGATATTCTACTTAAACTACTTCTTGTACATAAATTTATTTAACACATAATACATTTATGTATATCGTACATTAAATTATTTACCCCTAGCATATAAGCATGTACCATACATTAATTATCTAAGACATATTAATCCTTTATGAACATCTATGTACTAAACCATGTCTATTAAGATCAACTATTTAATTAATGCTTCTTACACATAACTGTATTATTCCCCATACCCCATTAAGTCATAAACTCTTCTTGTCCATACGACTATCCGCTACCCCATTTCATCTAATAATCTTCCATCCTCCATGAAACCAGCAACCCGCCCACCTTATGCCCCTCTCCTCGCTCCGGGCCCATTTTAACTTGGGGGTTACTAATGTGAAACTTTATCAGGCATCTGGTTCTTACCTCAGGGCCATGGAATGTTTTATCGTCCATACGTTCGACTTAAATAAGACATTCGATGGTATGGGTCTAATCAGCCCACGCATGACATAACTGTAATCGCGGGCAGTTGGTATTTTTTATTTCTGGTCTGCACCGCCTCCCCATAGCCATCAAGGTATGAAGTTCAACTTACCCTGTAGACGAACTGATCATTCAAGTGTCATTTATCCCCATACGTACCCTGCCAGCATATTAATTAATTGGATCGGGACAAATACACAAGTCGTACTAATCATACAAATGTTCTCCCCTCATAACGGCCCTCGAGTACATATTTTTCATGTTTGTTAGACATAACTTCCATAAACCTAAACCTTCCCACCCCACACTAGCGTCCAAGAACAAGGGACCATTTCCAGGTTCACGTACATTTGAGAGAACCATATGGTTAGAGTTCTCCTACATTCGAGAGAACCCTAACCATAACCCTCACCCTAAAGCGTAAACCTAACCCAACCCTAACCCTAACCCTACCCATAACCCTAACCCTAACCCTAACCACTAACCCTAACCCAACCCTAACCCTAACTCTAACCCTAACCCTAACCCTTACTGCAATACAGATCCACATTTACAAGATGATAGCTGCCTTAATCCAAACCCTAACATTAACCGTAAACGTAATTCTAACCCTACCCCTAAACCTAACCCTAACCCCTAACCCTAACCCAACCCTAATCCTAACTCTCACCCTAACCCTAACCCTTACTGCAATACAGATCCACATTAACAAGATGATAGCTGCCTCAACCCAAACCCTAAACTTAACCGTAAACCTAACCCTAACACTAACGTTAACCTTAACCGTAACCCTAACCCTAACCTTAACCCTAACCCTAACCCTAACACAACCCCTAACCCTAACCCTAACCCTACCCCTACCCCTAACCCTACCCCTAACCCTAACCCTATCCCTAACCCCTAACCCTAACCCAACCCTAACCCTAACTCTAAGCCTAACCCTAACCCTAAACCCTAACACTAACCCTAATCCTAACCCAAGCAATAAAGCTAACACTAAACCCTAATCCTAACCCAACCCAAACCCTATCTCTAACCGTAACCCTAACCCTTATCCTACCCCTAACCCAAACCCTAACCCTAACCCTAACCCTAAACCCTAACCCTAAACCAAACCTAACCCAACTCTAAACAAAACCCTAACCGTGACTCTAAACATACCCCAAACCCTAACCCTAACCATAACCCATAACCTTAACCCAACCCTAACCCTGATCCTAACCCTAAATCGAACCCTAAACCTAAACCTAACCCTAACGCTACCCCTAAACCTACCCCAAAACCTAAACCTAAAACTAAACCTAACTCTAAACCTAACTCTAACCCTTACCTTAAAACTACAGCTAACCTTAACCCTAACCCTAACACATAACCCTAACCCAACCCTAAGTCTAACTCTAACCCTAACCCTAACCTTAACTCTAAACCAAACACTAACCCTAAGCTTATTCCCTAAACTTAAACCAACCCTAACCCTAACCCTAACCCAACCCCTAAACCTAAACCTAACCCCTAAGCCTAACCCAACCCTATCTCTAACCCTATCCCTAACCCTAACCCTAACCCAAACACAATCCTAACCCTAACCCTAATCCTAACCCTACCCCTGACACTAACCCTAATCCTTACCTAACCCTAACCCTAAACCCTAAACCTAACCAAACTCTAAACCTAACCCTACCCCTAAACCTAACCCTAACCCTAAATCTTACTGCAATAGAGATCCACATTAACAAGATGATAGCTGCATGAACCCAAACCCTAAAATTAATCGTAACCCTAACCCTAACCCTAAACCTAGTCCTAACCCTAACCCTAACCCTTCCCTTACCCTAACCCTAACCCTAACCCTAAACCCTAACCCTAACCCAACCCTAACCCTAACTCTAACCCTTAGACTAACCCTAATCCTAATCCTACCCCTACCCCTAACCCTAACCATAACCCTTACCCTAAACCTAACCCTAACCCTAACCCTAACCCAAAACTAAACCTAAATCTAACTCTAACCCTAACCCTAACTCTATAACTAACTCTAACACTAACCCTACCCCTAACCCTAAACCTAACCCCTAACCCTAAACCAACCACAAACTAACCCTAACCCTAACCCTTACTGCAATACATATCCACATTAAAAATAATATAGCTGCCTAAACCAAAACCCTATCCTTAACCGTAACCCTAACCCTTACCTTAACCCTAAGGCCTAAACCTAACCCTAAACCTACCCCAACCACTAACCGTAACACTAACCCTAACCCCTAACCCCGACCCAACCCTAAAACTAACTCTAAGCCTAACCCTAAACCTAAGCCAAACACTAACCCTACTCTACCCCTAACTCTAACCCAACATTAAAACTAACTCTAACACTAACCACTAACCCTAACCCAAACTTAAACCTAACTCTAATCCTACCCCTAAGCTGAACACTAACCCTAACCCAACCCTAAACCTTACACTAACCTTAAACCTAATCCTAACCCTAATCCTAAACCTACCCCTAACCCTAACACCTAACCCTAAACCAACCTTAAACCTAACTCTAACCCTAACCCTAACCCTAACACTAAAACCTAACCCTGACCCTAATAAAACCCCTAAACCTAAGCCTAACCTTAACCCTAACACCAACCCTAACCCCTAACCCTAACCCTACCACCTAACCCTAAACCAACCTTAAACCTAACACTAACCCTAAACCTAAACCTAACCCTAACACTAAACGCTAACCCTAACAAAACCCCTAAACATAAGCCTAAATTTAACCCTAACCCCAGCCCTAACCCCTAACACTAACCCAAACCTAACCCTAACTCTACCCTAATCCTAAACCTAAACCTACCCCTAACCCAAAACCTAACCCTAACCCTAAACCTAACCCCTAACCCTAACACAACCCTAACCCTAACTCTAACCCAAACACTAACCCTAACTCTAACCATCACCCTAACCCTAAGCCTAACCACTAACTCTAAACCAACCCTAACACTACCCCTAACACTAACCCTAACAGTAACCCTAGCCCTTAACCCTAACCCTAACCCCTAACCCTAATCCAACCATAAACTAACTCTAACCGTAACACTTACCCTAACACCAAAACCTACATCTAACCCAACAGATAACACTAACCCTAACCATAACCACTAACACTAACCCTAACTCTAAAACTAACCCTAACATTAACCCTTACTGCAATACAGATCCACATTTACAAGATGATAGCTGCGTTAATCCAAAAGCTAAACTTAACTGTAACCCTAACACTAACCATAACTCTAAACCTATCCCTAACCCTAACCCAAACCCTAACCCTAACCACTAACCCTAACCCAAAACTAAACCTAACTCTAACTCTAACCCTAACCCTAACCCTAACACTAACCCCTAACTCTACCCCTAACTCTAACCCTAACCCTTACCCTAACCCTAACACTAACTCTAACGCTAACCATAAACGTAACTATAACCCATAACCCTAACCCACCCCTAACCCTAACCCTAATCCTAACCCTACCCCTAACTCTAACCCTATCCCTAAACCTAACCTTAACCATAACTCTAACCCTTAGACTAACGATGACCCTAACCCTACCCCTAACCCTAACACTATCCCTAACCCTAAACCTAACCCAAACACTAACCATAACACCTAACCCTAACCCAAAACTAAACCTAACTCTAACTCTTACCCTAACCCTAACCCTAACCCTAATCCTAACCCTACCCCTAACTCTAACCCTAACCCTAAACCTAACCCTAACCATAACTCTAACCCTTAGACTAACGATAACCCTAACCCTACCCCTAACCCTAACACTACCCCTAACCCTAAACCTAACCCAAACCCTAACCATAACACCTAACCCTAACCCTACCACAAACCCTACCCCAAAACCTAACCCTAACCGTAACCCAAAACATACACGTAATTCTACACTAACCATAACCCTACCCATAAATCTAACTCTAACCCTAACCCTAACACTAACACTAACCCTAAGCCTACCCCTAAACCTAAACCTAAACCCTAACCCTAACCCAACAATAAACTAACCCTAACACTAACCCTAACAGTTACTGCAATACAGATCCACATTAACAAGAATATATCTGCCTGAACTCAAACGCTAACCTTAACCGTAACCCTTACCCTAACCCCTAAACCTAACCCTAACCCAACAGATAACCCTAACCCTAACCCTAACCACTAACCCTAACCCTAACTCTAAACCTAACCCTAACATTAACCCTTACTGCAATACAGATACACATTTACAAGATGATACCTGCGTTAATCCAAAACCTAAACTTAAATGTAACACTAACACTAACCATAACTATAAACCTAACCCTAACCCTAACCCAACCCTAAACCTAACTCTAACCCAAACACTAACCCTAACTCTAACCATAACCCTAACCCTAACCCTAAGCCTAACCCCTAACTCTAACCCAACCCTAACCCTAACCCTACCCCTAACACTAACCCTAACCCTAACCCTAGCCACTAAACCTAACCCTAAGCCTAACCCCTAACCCTAACCCTAACACTAACCCCTAACCCTAACCCTAACCCAAACCCTAACCCTAAACCCTAAACCTAACACAAAACTAAACCTAACTCTAAATCTAACCCTAACACTAACACTAACCCTCTCCCTAACCCTAACTCTAACCCTAACACTAACCCTAACTCTAACCATAATCCTAACCCTACCCCTAACCCTAACACAACCCTAATCCTAGCCCTAACCCTAACCCTAAACCTAACCCTAAAACTAACCCTAACCCTAAATCAACCCTAACCCTAAATCTAACCATAACCATAACCCTAACACTACCACAACCCTAACCCTAACCCGAACGCTAAGCCTAACACCTAACCCTAACCCAACCCTAACCCTAACCCTAACCCTAACCCTAACACTATCCCAATCCCAATCCTAAAACTACCTCTAACCCTAACCCAAACCCAAACCCTAACCCTAACCCAAAACAAGACCTAACTCTAACTCTAACCCTAAACCTCAGCCTAACCCTACCCCTACCCCTAAACCTAACCCTAACCCCTAACCCTAACATAACCTTAAAACTAACTCAAACCGTAACCCTAAACCTAACCCCTAACCCTAATCCTAACCCAACCCCTAAACCTAAACCTAAACCTAACCCTAACCCTACATCTAAACCTACCCCGAAACCTAACACTTACTGCAATACAGATCCACATTTACAAGATGATAGCTGCCTTAACCCTAAACCCTAACCCTAAGACAACCCTAATCCTAACTCTAACCCTTAGACTAACCTTAACCCTAAACCTAAACCAACCTTAACCCTAACTGAAACCCTAACCCTAACCCCTAACCCTAACCCAAACCTAACCCTAAATCTAAACCTCACACTAACCCCTAAAAATAACTCAACCCTAAAACTAACTCTAACCGTAAACCTAAACCTAACCCCTAAAAATAACCCTACCCTAAACCTAACCCTAACCCTACCACTAACCCTACCCTAACCCTGAACCTAACCCTAACCGTAACCCAAAACATACACGTAATTCTAACACTAACTATAACCCTACCCATAAAGCTAACACTAACCCTAACACTAACCCCTAACCCTAACCCAACCCTAAGCCTAACTCTAACCCTAACCATAACCCTAACTCTAAACCTAACCATAACACTAACACTAACCCTAACACTAACCCTTACTACAATACAGATCCACATTTACAAGATGATAGCTGCGTTAATCGAAACCCAAACCTTAACCGTAAACCTAACCCTAAAAATAACTCTAAACCCAAAACTAACACTAACACTAACCCTTACCCTAACCCTTACTGCAATACAGATCCACATTTACAAGATGATAGCTGCCTTAGCCCAAACCCTAAACTAAACCGTAACCCTAAACCTAACCCTAACCCTAATCCAACCCTACCGCTAACCCTAACCCAACTCTAACCCTAGCCCTAACTCAAACCCTAAACATAACACTAAACATAACCCTAACCATAACCCCTAACCCTAAGCAAACCCTAACCCTAAATCTAACCCTAACCCTAACCAAAAACCAACCATAACCCTACACCTAACCCAAACCCTAACCCTACCCCTAACCCTAAAAATAAACCTTACACTAACCCCTAGCCCTAACCCAACCCTAACCCTGACCCTAACTCTAACCCTAACCCTACCCCTAACACTAACTCTAACCCTAACCCTAGCCCCTCACAATAACCCAACCTTACACCTAAAACTAACCCTAACCCTAACCCCTAACCCTAATCCAACGCTCACCCTAACTCTAAACCTCACCCTAAAGCTAACCCTAACACTAAACCTAATTCTTGCCCCTAAATCTAACCCAACGTTAACCCTAAATCTGACCCTAAACCCTAACCCTAACCCAACCCTAACCCAAATCTAACCCTAATCCTAACCCTAAACCTACCCCTAACCGTAACTCTAACCCTAACCCTAACACTTACCCTACCCTAATCTTAAACCTAACCGAACCCTACCCCTAACCCTAACACTAACCCTAGCAACTAACGCTAAACCAACCTTAACCCTAACTCTAAGCCTAAGCCTAACCCTTCCCCTAACTCTAACCCAGCCCTAATCCTAACTCTAACCCTAACCCTAACCCTAAAACTAACCCTAACCCTAACCCACCCTTAACCCTAACAATGACCCTAAACTCAAACCCTAACCCAACCCAAAACCTAACTGTAACGCTTAGACTAACCCTAACCCTAATCCTAAACCTACACCTAATCCTAACTCTAACCCTAAACCTAACCCTTACCCTAACACTAACCATAACCCTAGCCCCTAACCCAAACCCAACCTTAACCCTAACCCTAACCCTAACCCCTAAATTAAACCCAACCCTAAAATTAATTCTAAGCCTAACTCTAAACCTAACCCTAACACTAACTCTAACAATATGCCCTAACTCTAACCCAACATTAACCCTAAATCTAACACTAACCCCTAACCCTAACCCAAACCTAAACCTAACTCTAACTCTACCCTGAACCTGAACACTAACCATAACCCTAACCGTAACCCTAACACAACCCTAAACCTTAATCTAACCTTAAACCTAATGGTAAACCTAGGCCTAAACCTACCACTAACCCTAACCCTAACACTTAACCCTATACCAACACTAACCCTAACTTTAACCCTAACCCTAAACCTAACCCTAACACTAAACCGTAACCCTAACCCTAACAAAACCCCTAAACCTAAGCCTAACCTTAACCCTAATCCCATCCCTAACACCTAACCCTGACCAAATCCTAACACTAACTCTAACCCTAATCCTAAACCTAACCCTACCCCTAACCAAAAACTTAACCCTAACTCTAAACCTAACCCCTAACCCTACAACAAACCTAACCCTAACTCTAACCCAAACACTAACACTAACCTTAACCTTAACCCTAAGCCTAACCCCTAACTCTAACCCAACCCTAACCCTACCCATAACACTAAGCCTAACACTAACCCTAGCCCCTATCCCTAATCCCAACCCTAACCCCTAACCATAACCCTAATTCCTAACCCTAACCCAAACCCTAACCCTAAACCTAAACAAAAACTAAACATAACTCTAACTCTAAACTTAACCCTAACACTAACCCTAACCCTACCCCTAACCCTAACTCTAACCCTAACCCCTAACCCTACCCCTAACCCTAACACTAAACCTTACCCTAACCCTAACCCTAACCCAAAACTAACCCTAACTCTAACCCAAACCACTAACCCTACACCTAACCCTAACACTAACAATAACCCTTACCCTAAACCTAACCCAAACCCTAACCCTAACCCAAAACTAACCATAACTCTAACCCTAACCCTAACCCATACCCTAAACCTAACCCTAACCCTACCCTAACCCAAAACTAACCCTAACTCTAACCCTAAACCTAACACTAACCCTAAAACTAACCCTACTGTAGCCCCTAACCCTAACCGAAATTTAACCCTAACTCTAACCCTAAACCCTAACCCTAAACCAACCCTAACCCTAACCCTAACCCTTAAATTAAACCTAACCATTACCCTAACCCTACCACTAACCCTAAAACTACCCCTAACCCTAACCCAAAACCTAACCCTAACACAAAACTAAACCTAACTCTAACTCTAACCCTAACCCTAACCCAACTCTAACTCTAACTCTAACCCTTAGACTAGCCCTAACCATAACCCTAACCCTACCACTAACCCTAACACTACCCCTAAACCTAACCCAAAACATAACCCTAACCCAAAACTAAACCTAACTCTAACTCTAACCCTAACCCTAACACTAACACCTAAACCTAACCCAACCAAAAACTAACTCTAACCGTAACCGTAACCCTAACCGCTAAACGTAAACCTAACCCAACATCTAACTCTAACCCAACCCTAACACTAAATCTAACCCAAACCTTAACCCTAACTCTAACCAAAACCCTAACCCTAAACCTAAACCCTAATCCTAACCCAACCATAACCCTAACCCTAACACTTACTGCAATACAGTCCACCATAAAAAGATGATAGCTGACTGAACCCAAACGCTAACCTTAACCGAAACCCTAACCCTAACTCTAACACTAAACCTAAGGCCTAACCCTAACCCTAACTTTACCCATACCACTAACCCTAACCCTAACCCCTAACCCTAACCCAACCCTTAACGTAACTCTAAGCCTAACCCTAAACTTAACCCTAACACTAACCCTAACCCTAGTCCCTAACACTAACCCAACCTTAACCCTAACTCTAACCATAACCCCTAATCCTAACTCAAACCTAACCCTGACTCTAACCCTAACCCTAACTTTTACCCTAAACCTAACGCTAACCCTTGCTGCAATACAGATCCACATTTACAAGTTGATAGCTGCATTAATCCAAATCCTAACCTTAACCATAACCCTAACTCTAACTCTAAAACTAACCCTAACCCTATCTCTAACCCTAACCGTAACCCTAACTCTAACCATAACCCTACCCCTAACCCTAACACTACCCCTAAACGTAACCCTAACCCTAAACCTAACCCTAACACCACTAACCCTAATCAAAAACTAACCATAACTCTAACCCTAACCCTATACATAACCCTACCCCTAACCCTAACCCCTAACCCTCACCCAACCCTAAAACTAACGCTAACCATATCCCTAAACCTATCACTAATCCTAACCCTACCCCTAACCCTAACCCTAACCCTAACCCCTAACCCTAAACCAACCATAAACTAACTCTAACCGTAAGCCTTACCCTAACCCCTAAACCTACCCTAACCCAAACCATAACACTAACCCTAAACCTAACCACTAACCCTAACCCTAAATCGAACCCTAACCCTAACATTAACCCTTATTGCAATACAGATCCACATTTACAAGATGATAGTTGTGTTAATCCAAACACTAAACTTAACTGTAACCCTAACACTAACCATAACTCTAAACCTAACCCTAACCCTAACCCAACCCTAACCCTAACTCTAACCCAAACATTAACCCTAACTCTAACCATAACCCTAACCCTAAGCCTAACCCCTAACTCTAACCCAACCCTAACCCTAACCATACACCTAACAATAACCCTAACCCTAACCCTAGCCCCTAACCCTAAACCTAACCCTAAACCTAAACCCTAACCCTAACCCTAACCCTAACCCCTAACCCTAACCGAAACCCTAAACCTAACACCTACACCGAACCCAAAACTAAACCTAACTCTAAACTTAACCCTAACACTAACCATACCCCTAACCCTAACTCTAACCCTAACCCCTAACCCCTAACCCTACCCCTAACCATAACCCTTACCCTAAACCTAACCCTAACCCTAACCCAAAACTATCCCTAACTCTAACCCTAAACCTAACCCTAACACTAGCCCCTAACCCTAACCCAACCTTAACCCTAACCCTAAACCTAACCTCTAACCCAAACCCAACCCTAAAATTAATTCTAAGCCTAACTCTAAACCTAACCCTAACACTAACCCTAACAATAGGCCATAACTCTAACCCAACATTAACCCTAAATCTAACACTAACACCTAACCCTAACCCAAACCTAAACCTAACTCTAACCCTACCCCGAACCTGAACACTAACCATAACACTAACACTAACACTAACACAACCATAAACCTTAAACAAACCTTAAACCTAATCCTAAACCTAGCCATAACCTTACCCCTAACACAAAACCTAACCCTAACCCTAAACCTAACCCCAACCCTACCACAACCCTAACCATAACTCTAACCCAAACCTAACACAAACACTAACCATGACCCTAACCCTAAGCCTAACCCCTAACTCTAACCCAACCCTAACCCTACCCCTAACACTAACCCTAAAACTAACCCTAGCCCCTATCCCTAACCCTAACCCTAACTCCTAACCCTCACCCAACCCTAAAACTAACGCTAACCATAACCCTAACCCTAATGCCTAACCCTAACCCAAACCCCAACCCATCCCCTAACCCTAACCCTAACCCTAAAGCCAACCCTAACTCTAACCCCTAATCCTAACCCTAACTCTAACCCAAACCCTAAACCTAACCCGTACCCTACCTCTAAACCTACACCGAAACCTAACCCTAACCCTAAACCTAAATCTAACCCTAACTATAAGCTTACCCGAAACCCTAACCCTAAATATAACCACTAACACTAACCCAACCCTAAGCCTAACTCTCAACTTAACAATAACCCTAAGTCTAAACCTAACCCTAACACTAACCCTAAACCTAAACTCTAAACCTAACACAACCCTAACACTAACCCTAACCCTAACCCTAACACTAAGAGTACACCAACACTAACCCTAACCATAACACTAACCCTACCCCTACCCCTACCCCTAAACCTAACCCTAGCCCATAAAACCTAACCCAACCTTAGCCCTAAGTCTAACCCTAACCCTAACCCCTAACCCTAACCCAACACTAACCCTAATTTTAAACTTAACCCTAATCCTAACCCTAACACAAACCCTAAACCTAGCCCCTAACCCTAATCCAAAGTTAACCCTAACTCTAAACATAAACACTAACCCTAACCCAAACCTAACCCTAACTCAAACCCTTAGACTAATGTTAACCCTAACCCAAACCCTAACCCTAACACTACCCCAACCGTAACCCTAACCCTAACCCTAACCCTAACGCTAAGCCTAAGCCCGAACCCTAACCCAACCCTAACCCAAATCCTAACCCTAACTCTAATCCTAACACAACCCTAACCCTAACTTTAACCCTAACCCTAACACTTACTGCAATTCAGATCCACATTTACAAGATGATAACTGCCTTGATCCAAACCTTAACCTTAACAGTAACCGTAACTCTAATCCTACCCCTAACCCTAACCATAACCATAACCCTAACACAACCCTAACCCTAACTCCAACCCAAACCCTAACACTAACCCTAACCCTAACCCTTACTGCAAACAGATCCACATTAACAAGATTATAGCTGCCTCAAACCTAAAACTAAACTTAACCATAAACCTAACCCTAACCTTAACACTAACCCTAACCCTAACGAAACCCCTAACACTAACCCTAACCCTAACACTAACCCTACCCCTAACACTAACACTAACCCTAAACCTAACCCCCAAAGTTAACACAACATTAACCCTAACTCTAACACTAACCTTCAACCTAACCCTAACACTAACCATAAACCTAGTCCCTAACACTAACCCAACCTTAACCCTAACTACCCTAACCCATAACCCTAACTGAAACCTAACCCTAACTCTAAACCTAACCCTTACCCTATCCTTAATGCCACCCCTAACACTAACCCTACCCCTAACCCTAACCCTAAACCTAAGCCTAACTCTAACCCTAACCCAAACCTAACCCTCACCCTAAACATAACCCTAACCCTAAACAGAACCCTAACCCTAACATAACCACTAACCCTAACCCTAACCCTAAACCCCAAACCCTAAATATAACCCTAAGCCTAATCCTAACCCTAACCAAAACACAACCCTAACCTTAACCCTAACCCAAACCCTAACCCTACCGCTAACCCTAACCATAACCCTTACACTAACCCTAACACTAACCCCTAATTCTAAAGCAACCCTAACCATAATTCTAACCCTAACCTTAACCCTAACCCTACCCCTTACACTAACCCTCACACTAACCCTAGCCCCTACCCTAACCCAACCTTAAACCTAACTCTAACCCTAACGCTAACACTAACCATACCCCTAACCCTAACTCTAACGCTAACACCTAACCCTACCCCTAACGCTAACCCTAACCCTTACCCTAAATCTTCCCCTAACCCTAACTCTAACCCAAAACTAACCCTAAATCTAACCCTAAACCTAACCCTAACACTAAAACTAACCCTAGCCCCTAACCGTAACCCAACCTTAACACTAACTCTAACCCTAAACCCCAACCCTAACCCAACCGTAAGCCTAACTCTAACCATTAGACTAAACCTAACAGTAACCCTAACGCTACACATAACCCTAACACTACCCCTAACCCTAACCCTAAAACAAACCCTAAACCTAACCCCTAAACCTAAACCAAAACTAAACCTAACTCTAACACTAATCCTAACCCTAACATCTAACCCTAACACTAACCCAACCCTAATACTAAATCTAAACACTAACCATAAATAAAAACTAAACCTAACTCTAACTCTAACCCTAACCCTAACCCTAACCCCTAACTCTACCCCTAACTCTAACCCTAACCCTTACCCTAACCCTAACCCTAACTCTAACGCTAACTGTAACCGTAAGTATAACCCCTAACCCAAACCCAACCCAAACCCTAACCCTAATCCTAACCCTACCCCTAACTCTAACCCTAACCCTAAACCTAACCCTAACACTAACACTAACCCTTAGACTAACCCTAACACTAACCCTACCCCTAACACTACCCCTAACCCTAAACCTAACACAAACCCTAACCATAACCCCTAACCCTAACCCAAAACTAAACCTAACTCTAACTCTTACCCTAACCAAAACCCTAACACTACCCCTAACACTAACCCTAACCCCTAACCCTAACCCAACCATAAACTAACTCTAACCGTAACCCTTACCCTAACCCGTAAACCTAACCCTAACCCAACAGATAACCCTAACCCTAACCACTAACACTAACCCTAACTCTAAACCTAACCCTAACATTAACCCTTACTGCAATACAGATCCACATTTACAAGATGATAGCAGCGTTAATCCAAACCCTAAACTTAACTGTAACCCTAACACTAACCATAACTCTAAACCTAACCCTAACCCTAACCCAAACCTAACCCTAACTGTAACCGTTAGACTAACCCTAACCCTAAACCTAAAACAACCTTAACCCTAACTGTAACCTTAACCCTAACCCAAACCCCTAAGCCTAAAAAACCCTAACCCTAATTCTAAACCTCACCCTAACCCCTAACCCTAACTCAACCCTAAAACTAACTCAAACCGTAAACCTAAACCTAACCCCTAAACCTAACCCTAACCCTAACCCTAACCCTAACACAAACCCCAACCCTAAAACCTAAACCTAACACAAAACTAAACCTAACACTACCCCTAACCCTACCCCTAAAACTAACCCTACCCTAAACCTAGCCCCTAACCCTAACCCAACCTTACGCCTAAAACTAACCCTAACCCTAACCATAACCCTAACCTTTAACCCTAATCCAACGCTAACCCTAACTCTAAACCTCACCCTAAAGCTAACCCTAACACTAACCCTAATTCTTGCCCCTAACACTAACCCAAACTTAACCCTAAATCTAACCCTAACCCCTAACCAAAACCCAACCCTAACCCAAATCTAACCCTAATCCTAACCCTAAACCTACCCCTAACCGTAACTCTAACCCTAACCCTTACCCTAACCCTAATCTTAAAGCTAACCCTAACCCTACCCCTACCCCTAACACTAACCCTAGCAACTAACGCTAACCCAAACTTAACCCTAACTCTAAGCCTAAGTCTAACCCTATCCCCTAACCCTAACCCAACCCTAATCCTAACTCTAACCCTAACCATAACCCTAAAACTAACCCTAACCCTAGCCCCTAACCCTAACCCACCCTTAACCCTAACTCTGACCCTAAACCCAAATCCTAACCCAACCCTAAACCTAACTCTAACGATTAGACTAAGCCTAACCCTAATCCTATCCCTACCCCTAGACCTAACACTAACCCTAACCCTAGCCCTAACCCAAACCTAACCCTAACCCTAATCCTAACCCAAACCCTAACTCTAACCCTAAACCTAAACCTAACCCTAACTCTAACCCTTAAATAACGCTAACCCTAACCCTAACCCTAACACTAACCCTACCCTAACAAAAACCCTAACCCTAACCCCTAACCCTAACCCAAAACTAAACCTAATTCTAACTCTTACCCTAAACCTAACCCTAACCCAAACCATAACCCTAACCCTAACCCTAACCACTAAACCCTAACCCTAACTCGAACCCTAACCCTAACATTAACCCTTACTGCAATACAGATCCACATTTACAAGATGATAGTTGTGTTAATCCAAACACTAAACTTAACTGTACCCCTAACACTAACCATAACTCTAAACCTAACCCTAACCCTAACCCAACCCTAACCCTAACTCTAACCCAAACAATAACCCTAACTCTAACCATAACCCTAACTCTAAGCCTAACCCTAAGCCTAACCCCTAACTCTAACCCAACCCTAACCCTAACCCTACCCCTAACTCTATACCTAACCCTAACCCTAGCCCCTAACCCTAAGCCTAACCCTAACCCTAACCCCTAACCGTAACCCTAACCCTAACCCCTAACCCTAACCCAAACCCTAACCCAAACATCTACACCTAACCCAAAACTAAACCTAACTCTAAACCTAACCCTAACCCTAACACTAACCATACCACTAACCCTAACTCTAAACTTAACCCCTAACCCTAACAATAACCCTTACCCTAAATCTAACCCTAACCCAAAACTAACCCTAACTCTAACCCTAAACCTAACCCTTACCCTAACACTAACCCTAACACTAGCCCCTAACCCTAACCCAACCTTAACCCTAACCATAACCCTAACCCCTAACCCAAACTCAACCCTAAAATTAATTCTAAGCCTAACTCTAAACCTAACCCTAACACTAACCCTGACAATAGGCCCTAACTCTAACCCAACATTAACCCTAAATCTAACACTAACCCCTAAACCTAACCCAAAACTAAACCTAACTCTAACCCTACCCCGAACCTGAACACTAACCATAACCCTAACCCTAACACGAACACAACCCTAAACCTTAATCTAACCTTAAACCTAATCCTAAACCTAGCCCTAACCATACCCCTAACCATAACTCTAACACCTAACCCTAAACCAACACAAACCCTAACTTTAACACTAACCCTAAACCTAACCCTAACACTAAACCCTAACCCTAACTCTAACAAAACCCCTAAACATAAGCCTACCTTAACCCTAACCCCAACCCTAACCCCTAACCATAACCCAACCCTAACAATAATTCTAACCCTAATCCTAAACCTAACCCTACCCCTAACCCAAAACCTAACCCTAACCTAAACGTAATCCCTAACCATACCACAATCCTAACCCTAACTCTAACCCAAACACTAACCCTAACACTAACCATAACCCTAAACCTAACCCTAAGCCTAACCCCTAACTCGAACCCAACCATAACCCTACCCCTAACACTAACCCTAACAATAACCCTAGCCCCTATCCCTAACACTAAACCTAACCCCTAACCGTAACCCTAACCCTAATTCCTAACCCTAACCCTAACCCAAACCTTAACCCTAAACCCTAAACCTAACCCAAAACTAAACCTAACTCTAACTCTAAACTTAACCCTAACCCTAAACCTACCCATAACCCTAACTCTAACCCTAACCCCTAACCCTACCCCTAACCCTAACATTAACCCTTACCCTAAACCTAACCCTAACCCTAACCCAAACTAACCCTAACTCTAACATTAACCCATAACCCTACACCTAACCCAAACACTAACCCTAACCATTACCCTAAAACTAACCCTAACCCAAAACTAACCCTAACTCTAACCCTAACCCATAACCCTACACCTAACCCAAACACTAACCCTAACCATTACCCTAATCCTAACCCTAACTCAAAACTAACCCTAACTCTAACCCTAACCCTAATCATTACCCTAAACCTAACCCTAACCCTAACCCTAACCCTAACCCAAAACTAACCCTAACTCTAAACCTAACCTAACACTAACCCTAAAACTACCCTAACCATAGCCCCTAACACTAACCCAAAGTTAACCCTAACTCTAACCCTAAACCCTAACCCTAACCCAACCCTAACCCTAACTCTAACCCTTAGATTAAACCTAACCATAACCCTAACCCTACCACTAACCCTAACACTACCCCTAACCCTAACCCAAACCTAACCCTAACCCAAAACTAAACCTAAACCTAACTCTAACCCTAACCCTAACACCTAACCCTAACCCAACCATAAACTAACTCTAACCGAAACCGTAACCCTAACCCCTAAACCTACCCCTAACCCAACCTCTAACTCTAACCCAACCCTAACCCTAACCCTAAATCTAACCCAAACCTTAACCCTAACTCTAACCAAAACCCTAACCCTAACCTCTAATCCTAACCCAACCCTAACCCTAACCCTAACCCTAACCAACCCTAACACTACCGCTAACCCTTACCCTAACCCAAACCCTAACCCTAACCCTAACCCTAACCCTAACACTTACTGCAATACAGTCCACCTTAACAAGATGAAAACTGAATGAACCCAAACGCTAACCTTAACCGAAACCCTAAACTGAACCCTAACACTAAACCTAAGGCCTAACCCTAACCCTAACTTTACCCATACCACTAACCCTAACCCAAAACTAAACGTAACTCTAAGTCTAACCCTAAACTTAACCCTAACACTAACCCTAAGCCTAGCCCCTAAAACTAACCCAACCTTAACCCTAACTCTAACCATAACCACCAACCCTAACCCAAAACTAACCCTAACTCTAACCCTAACCCTAACTTTTACCCTAAACCTAACCCTAACCCTTGCAGCAATACAGATCAGAATTTACAAGATGATAGCTGCGTTAATCCAAATCCTAACCTTTACCATAACCATAACGCTAACTCTAAAACTAACCCTAACCCTATCTCTAACCCTAACAGTAACCCTAAACCTAAACATAACCCTACCCCTAACCCTAACACTACCCCTAAACGTAAACCTAATCCTAACCCTAACACTCACCACTAACCCTAACCAAACACTAACCATAACTCTAACCCTAACCGTATACATAACCATACCCCTAACCCTAACCCTAACCCCAAACCCTCACCAAAACCTAAAACTGACGCTAACCATAACCCTAACCCTAACCCATAACCCTAACCCAAACCCCAACCCATCCCCTAACCCTAACCCTAACCCTAAACCCAACCCTAACCCTAACCCCTAATCCTAACCCTAACTCTAACCCAAACCCTAAACCTAATCCTTACCCTACCTCTAACCCTACCCCGAAACCTAACCCTAACCCTAAACCTAACTCTAACCCTAACTATAACCTTTCCCGAAACCCTAACCCTAACCATAACCCCTAAACCTAACCCAACCCTAAGCCTAACTCTAAACTTAACAGTAACCCTAAGTCTAATCCTAACCCTAACCCTAACCCTAACCATAAACCCTAAACCTAACACAACCTTAACCCTAACCCTACCCCTAACCCTAACCCTATCCGTAACCCTAACCTTAACCCCTAACTCTAACCCAAACCTAACCCTAACTCTAACGCAAAACCTAACACTAACTCTAACCATAAAACTAACCCTAACCCTAACCCTAACCTAAACCTAAACCTAACTCTAACCCTAACTATAACCCTACCCGTAACCATAACCATAATTCTAACCCCTAACACTAACCCAACCCTAAGACTAACTCTAACCCTAACCGTAAGCCTAACTATAAACCTAACCGTAACCCTAAGCCTAAACTATAAACATAACCCAACACTAACCCTAACCCCACCCCTAACCCTAACCCTAAACCTAACCCCTAACCCTGACACAACCCTAACCCTAACACTAAGCCTAACACTAACCCTTAGTGCAATACAGATCCATATAAACAAGATGATAGCTGCCTTAACTCAAACCCTAACCTTAAGCGTGGACCTAATACTAACCCTAACCTTAACCCTAACCGCAACCCTAACCCTAACCCCTAACACTAACCCATCCCTAAGACTAACTCTAACCCTAACCCTAAGCCTAACTATAAACCTAACCGTAACCGTAACCCTAACCCTAAACCCAAACCCTAACCAAACCCTAACCCCAATTCTAACTCTAACCTTCAACCTAACCCTAACACTAACCCTAACCCTAGCCCCGAACACTAACCCAACGTTAACCCTAACTACCCTAACCCTAACCCTAATCGAACCCTAACCCTAATCTAACCCTAACCTTAAACCTAAACCTAACCCTAACCTTAACGCTACCCCTAACCCTAATCCTACCCCTACACCTAACCCTAACCCTAATCCTAACCCTAACCCTACCGCTAACCCTAACCATAAACCTAACCCCTAACCCTAACCCAACCCTAAAACTAACTCTAACCATAACCCTAGCCCTAACCCCTAAACCTAAGCCTAACCCAACCCCTACCTTAACCCTAAACCTAAACCTAACCCTAAAGCTAAGCCCTAACACTATTCCCTAACTTAACCCTAACCCTAAAACTAACCCGAAACCACACCTAACCCTACCCCGAATCCTAACCCTAACCCTAACCCTAACTCTAACCCTAACAATAACACTACCCCTAACCCTAACACAAACCCTAACCCCCAACCCGAAGACAAAACTAAGACTAACTCTAACCCTGACCCGAACCCTAACACTAAACCTAACCCTAACCCTAACCCTAAAACTAAGCCGTAAACCTAACCCAATCCTAACCCTAACACTAACCCTAATCCTAACCCTAAACCTAACACCTAACCCTAACCCAACCCTAAACCTAAATCTAACCCTAACACTTGTGCTAACCCCTAACCCTAACCCTAACCTAAACCTAATCCTAACCTTTACACTAACCCTAACCCTGACCGTAAACCAAAACGCTAACCCTAACCTAACCCTAAACCTAATTCTAACACTAACCCTAACACTAACCCTACCCCTAACCCAAACCCTAACCCTAACACTAAACCTAACCCCTAGCTCTAACCTAACCGTAAGCCTAACTCTAACTCTAACCCTAACCCAAACTCTAAAACTAACCCTAACCCTAACTCTAACCCTAACAATAATCCTAACCCTTACTTCAATACAGATCCACATTTACAAGATGATAGCTGCCTTAACCCAAACCCTAACCTTAACCGTAACCGTAACCCTAAACCTAACCCTAACTATAACCCTAACCCTAACACTAACCATAACCCCCAACCCTAACCCAACACTAACTCTAACCCTAACCGTAACCGTAACACTAAACTTAACCCTAACCCTAAACCTAGCCGCACCCCTAACCCTAACCCTAACACTAACCCTAACCCAAACCCAAACACTAACACTAACCCCTAACCCTAACCCTAACCCTAAACCTAACTCTAACCCAAACTATAACCCTACCCCTACACCTAACCCTAACCCCTAACCCTAACACAACACTGAGCCTAACTCTAACCCTACCCATAACCCTAACTCTGAACCTAACCCTAACCATAACCCTAACCCTAAACCCTAAACCTAACCCAACATAACCCTACCCCTAACCCTACTCCTAACGCTAAACCTAACCCCTAACCCAAACCCAACCCTAAACAGCACTCTAACAAATCTCCCAGAAATCATACAAAACATGGAAATTGAACAGAAACTACTTAGCCACGCATGGATCAACGTCAATTAAAATAAAAACTTTAAGAAAGTAGGGTTAACAAAAATGAAGGCACATTATACCCAAACCTATGAACAATATGAAACTAGTGCTAAGAGGAAACTTCCTAGCTCAAACAGAAAGCTCACACTAGTAACTTCACATATGTAAATACTCTAGAACAAAAAAAGCAGACATGACCAGGAGCAGAAAACAGAAAATAATCAAATTGAGGGCTGAAATACTTTATATAGAAACAAAAAATGCAAAGAATCAATCAGACAAAGGGCAGGTTTTTGTGAAAATAAAGATAGACCATCCCTTATGCAAACTAATAAGAAAGACGAGAAACATCCACTAACACAATCAGAAATGAAAAGTGGACAACAGATATTAAGGAAATACACAGAATCCTTAGATCTTACAACAAAAACCTGTACTCCACAAAATTGTGAAACAAATGAAAAGGACAATGTCCTGGCTAGGTAGCATTTAAATAAATTACATAAAGCTTAGGTGAGCATGTATATACTCCTAAAGGAAATATAAGCTCTCATCAAAAGCAAACATAATATCCCTGGGCCAAATAGTTTTAATGAAGAATTCCACCAGAACTTCCTAGACTCCTAAGTGTTGCACATAATATAACCAGAAGGAACATTGCCAGAACTCTTTTTATGAGTATGCAGTAAGATTGATGCGAAAACAAAAAGACTCAACCGAGAAAGTGATTTAAAAACTAATCTCAGTAATGAACATGAATGCAAAAATAAACAAGAAAATGATGGCACACCGAATCCAGGAATACATTATGAAAACTGTCATCATCGGTACAGCAGAGATACAAGGATAGTACAGTTAGAAATGCATTCATGTAGTCCATGATACACATAATCATAAAGAATAAATTAATATGAACAACCTAAAAAGTAATAAAATAGGCACATATCACACTTGTCATAAAAGGCGCTCAGCATAGTCCATTAATCATACCTGGGATAATGTTAATGAAAATTAAGAAATATGCATGTCCAGATTTTACATAATGTACTCTAAAACATCAGCCATATATTTAAAAAACTTTTGAACAAATTTCGCAAAGTACTTCAATGAAAATTGGACAATTGGGGCACATATTATGGTTAACCAAGTAATAATTGCTCTGAAATATCACTTGTGATTTCCTGAGTTTCACCAGGATGAATCAAGCTGAGAATAAAACTAACAGGAGGACGTTTTCTGGAATTGATTACCTTCCACACAGCCCCTACTGCAATACAGATCCACATTTACAAGATGATAGCTGCTTTACTCCAAACCCTAACCTTAACCCTAACCCTAACCCTAACCCTCACCCCTAACCCTAACCCAACCCTAACCCTAACTCTAACCCTAACCCTAACCCTAACCCTCACCCTTACTGCAATACAGATCCATATTAAAAAGATGATAGGTGCCTTAACCCAAACCCTAATCTTATCGTAAACCTAAACCTAAACCTAACCCTAACACTAACCCCTAATCATAACCGTAACCCTACCCCTAACCCTAACTCTAACCCCTAACCCTAACGCAACATTAACCCTAACTCTAACCGTAAACATAACCCAACCCTAAACCTAACACTAAACCTAACCCTAACCCTAAGCCTACACCTAACCCTAACCCTACCTCTAACCCTAACACAACCCTAACCCTAAATCAAACATTAAACATAATCCTAATGCTAATAGTAACCCTAACACTAACCCTAACCCCTAACCCTAACCCAACCCTAACCCTAACTCTAACCATAACCCTAACCCTAACCCTAAACCTAACCCTACCCCTACCCCTAACCCTAACACTAACACTAACCCCAACCCTAAACCAACCCTAAACCAAACTCTAACCGTAACCCTAACCCTACCCCTAACCCAACCAATAACCCTAACCCCTAACCCACACCCAAACCTAACCTAACTCTAACACAAACCCTTAACCTAAACGTAATCCTAAACCTAGCCCTAACACTAAACCTAACCCTAACCCTTACCCTAACCCTAACCCTAAACCTAACCCTAATCCCTAACCCTAAACCAAAACTAAAACTAACCCTAACCCTAACCGTAAACGTAACCACCAACCCTAACACAACCCTAACGCTAACTCTAACCTTAACTGTAACCCTAACCTTAACCCTAACGCTAACCCTAATCCAACCCCTAACCCTAACATTAAACCTAACCCTAACACTAACCCTAACCCCAAAACCTAACCCTAACCCTAACCCTAAATCTAACCCTAATCCCTAACCCTAACCAAAGCTAACCCTAACCCTATCCGAAACCGTAACCCCCAACCCTAAAACAAACCTAACCCTAACCCTAAGCTTAACCGTAACCCTAACCCTAACCCTAACACTAACCCCTTACGCTAACCCAACCCTGAGCCTAACTCTAACACTACCCATAACCCTAACCCTAAACCTAACCCTAACCGTAACCCTAACCCTAAACCCTAAACCTAATCCAACCATAACTATAATCCTAACCCTATACCTAACCCTAAGCCTAAACCTAACCCCTAAACCTAGCCCTACCCTATCCATAACCCCAACCCTACCCAACCCTTACCCTAACTCTAACCCTAACCATAACCCTAAACCTAACCGTTACTGCAATAGAGATCCACATTAACAAGATGATAGCTACCTTAACCCAAACCCTAACATTAATCATAAACCTAACCCTAACCCAACCCTAACCGCTAACCCTAACCCTAACACTAACACTAACCCTAACACTAACCCTAACCCTAAACCTAACCCCACCCCTAACACTAACCATAACCCTAAACTTAACCCCTAACCCTAACACAAACGTAACCCAACTATAACCCTATTCCTAACCCTAACCTTACCCCTAAACCTAACCCTTGCCATAACACCTAACCGTAACTCAAACCAACCCATAAATCTAACCCTAACACTAGCCCTAACCCCTAAACCTAACCCTTCCCTAACCCTAAGCCTAAGCCTTACCCTAACCCTAGCCCTAACCGTAACTCTAACAACTAACTCTAACCCAACCCAACACCTAATTCTAACACTAACCCTAACCCTAAACCTACCCCTAACCCAAACCGTAACCCTAACACTCACCCTAACCCCTAGCCCTAACCCAACCCTAAGCCTAACTCTAACCCTAACCCTAAATCAAACTCTAAACCTAACCCTAAGCCTAACTCTAAAACTAACACTAACCCTAACACTTACTGCAATACAGATCCACATTTACAAGATGATACCTGCCTAAACCCAAACCCTAACATTAACCGTATCCCTAACCCAAATCCTAAGCTTAACCGTAACCCTAACACTAACCCTAACACTTACCCTAGGCCCTAGCCCTAACCCTAACCCTAACCCAACCCAAACCTTAACTCTAACCATAACCCTAACACTAACCCTACCCCTAACCCTAACCCTAACAGTAACCCTAACCCCTAAACCTAAACCAACCCTAAACCTAACTGTAACCGTAACACTAATCCTAACCCTACCCCTAAGCCAAACCCTAACACTAAGCCTAACCCCTAACCCTAACCCAAACCTAACACTAACTCTAACCCAAACCATAACCCTAAACGTAACCCTAACACTACACCTAACACTAAACCTAACCCTAACCCTTACCCTACCCTAACCATAAACCTAAACCTAACCCTAACCCTAACCATAACCACAAACCTTAACCCAACCCCAACCCTAACCTTAACCCTAAACCTAGCCGTTACCGCAATACAGATCCACATTAACAAGATTATAGCTGCCTTAACCCAAACCGGAACATTAACCGTAAACCTAACGCTAACCTAAACCTAACTGCTAACCCTAACCCTAACACTAACCCTACCCTTAACCATAACCCTAATCCTAACCCTAACCCCTATCCCTAACCCAAACCTAACCCTAACTCTAACTCTAACCCTCAAGATAAGCCTAACACTAACCCTAACCCTAGCCCTTAATTCTAACCAAAACTTAACCCTAACTACCCTAAACCCTAACCCTAACCCTAACCCAACCCGAAACCTAACACTAACCCTAACACTACCCTTAACCATAACCGAACACTAACCCTAAACCTAACCCCTAACCATAACACAACAGTAACCCTAACTCTAACCATAATCCTAATCCTAACCATAACTCTAACCCTAATCCTAATCCTAGCCCTAACCCTAAAACTACCCCTAACCCAACCCTAACCCTAAATCTAACCTCAACACTAGCCCTAACCCCTAACCCTAACTCTTCCCCTAACCCTAAGCCTAAGCCTAACTCTAACCCTAAACCTAACTGTAACCATAACTGTAACCCTAACCCCTAACCCTAACCCAACCCAAATCCTAATTCTAACACTAACCCTAACCATAAACCTACCCCTAACCCTTACCCTAACCCTAACACTAACACTAACCCTAACCCCTAGCCCTCGCCCAACCCTAAGCCTAACTCTAATCCTAAACCTAACCCTAACCCTAACTCTAACCCTAACCCTAAACCTTACTGCAATACAGATCCACATTTAAAGGATGATAGCTGCCTTAACCCAAACCCTAACCTTAACCGTAACCCTAATCCTAAACCTAACAATAAACCTAACCCTTACTGCAATACAGATCCACATTTACAGAGATGATAGCTGCCTTAACCCAAACCCTAACCTTAACCGTAACCCTACCCAAACTGTAACTTTAACCGTAACCCTAACACTAACCGTAACCCTAAACCTAATCCCTAACCGTAAATCTAACCCTACCCCTAACCATAACCCTAACCCTAACACTAACCCCTATCCCTAACCCAAACCTAACCCTAACTCTAAGTCTAACCCTCAAGATAAGCCTAACACTAACCCTAACACTAGCCCTTAATTCTAACCCAACCTTAACCCTAACTACCCTAACCCCTAACCCTAACCCTAACCCAACCCGAACCCTAACACTAAACCTAACCCTACACTTAACCTGAACCGAACACTAACCCTAAACCTAACCGCTAACCCTAACACAACCGTAACCCTAACTCTAACCATAATCCTAATCCTAACCATAACTCTAACCCTAATCCTAATACTAGCCCTAACCCTAACACTACCCCTAACCCAACCCGAACCCTAAATCTAACCCTAACACTAGCCCTAACCCCAAACCCTAACCCTTCCCCTAACCCTAAGCCTAAGCCTAACTCTAACCCTAACCCTAACCCTAACCCTAACCGTAACCCTAACTGGAACCCTAACCGCTAACCCTAACCCAACCCAAATCCTAATTCTAACACTAAAACTAACCCAAAACCTACCCCTAACCCAAACCCTAACCCTAACACTAACACTAACCCTAACCCCTAGCCCTCGCCCAACCCTAAGCCTAAATCTAATCCTAAACCTAACCCTAACTCTAAACCTAACCCTAACCCTAACTCTAACCCTAACCCTAAATCTTACTGCAATACAGATCCACATTTAAAGGATGATAGCTGCCATAACCCAAACCCTAACCTTAAATGTAACCCTAACCCTAATCCTAACCCTAAACCTAACCCTTACTGCAATACAGATCCACATTTACAGAGATTATAGCTGCCTTAACCCAAACCCTAACCTTAACCGTAACCCTACCCAAACTGTAACTTTAACCGTAACCCTAACACTAACCCTAACCCTAAACCTAAGCCCTAACCCTAAGCCTAACCCTACCCCTAACACTAACCCTAACCCTAACCCTAAGCCTAACACTAACCCTAACCCTAAATCTAACCCTAAGCCTAACCCCTAACCCTAACCCAACGCTAACACTAACTCCAACCCTAACTCAAAACCTAACCCTAACCGTAACCCTAACCCTAAACCCTAAACCTAACACAACCCTAACCCTAACCCTCCCCTAACACTAACCCTAACCCTAACACTAACCCCTAACCCTAAACCAACCCTAACACTAACACTAACCCTAACTCTAACCCTAACCCTACACCCTACCCCTAAGCCTAACCCAACCCTAACCCTAATTCTAACTCGAACCCTAACCCAAATCTAACCCTTACTGCAATACAGATCCAATTTGAAAAGATGATAGATGCCTTAACCAAAACCCTAATCTTACGTAAAACTAACCCTAACCCTAACCTTAAACCCAAAACATAACCCAAACCTTACCCCTAACCCTAACCCTAACCCCTAACCCTAAACCAACCATAAACCTAACTCTAACTGTAGGGCCCTGGTCTCCCTTATTCCTGTGGTGCATTTGTGGGGACAGTTTATGATCAACTTACTAAGCTTCCTGTGTGTTTCTGTGCTATGCCTGCCCCGCCTGGTGGTTAGCTGCAGGGCATTCATTCCATTGATAATATGGTAATTTCCCACCTGCCTGGGCGGAGATCCTTGTGCTGCAGTCATGTAGATAAAAACTCCCCCAACGCTGAATAAAGTGGCATTCGGCTGATCTCCTTCCGAATGACCCTGGTCTCTCTGTGTCTTCTTTTCAATCTCCAGGCCCTTGCCCCACTCGCGTTCGGTACAGTGGCGCACGAACTGTACCGAGGGTGTAACACCAAATCGGGTGTTACAATTGGAGGCACCGCTGGGATGATCATCGGCAACTAGACCCATCTGCGAGATCGGGAAGTAGGGATCCCTGAGAGGTCGCCCTCGGGAAGGCTGGCCAGCAGGTAAGAAATTGTGCGGCGAGGGTGAATTGGTTATAGGTGCAAGTTATTCTGTTCCTGTGTTAAAGGGCCGGTTAACAGGCCAGTTGTTAGGTCTTTTGGAAAATAAAGGCACCGGTATTAAAGTTGAGACAGCACAAGAGATCATTAAGACAGTTTTAGAGTTTAGTCCCTGGTTCCTACATGCAGGGGGTTTTAATATTACTGATTGAGAGCAGGTAAAGGCTGATCTTCAAAATGCACTGAAAGAGAGAGGGCCACAAGAATTCCCCATGGCGATATTTTCACTATGGCTCTTGGTCAGAGATGCTCTTCTCAGTGATGATGTTAAAGTGAAAGAGCAATTAGAGTGTTTAAACAAAACCCTTGAGGAGATTCAGGAAATAGAGTCTGTGAGTTCTATTAAGAGTTTTGAGGAACAGGAAGTTACAGGAACAGGAAGTATTAGAAAGGATATAGAAGAAGAAGAAGAAATTTTAGAAAAGGAGATCGCACTGATAAAAAAGAAGTTAGAAAAAGAGGAAAGGAAGGAAGCAAACGGAGATGTCTCCATGAGACCGCCTCCGCATAATCCTTGCACTACTGCTTCTGCCCCTCTGGACTTAGAGGCAGAAATCCGAGAGATCCGGGACAGGTTAAATTATCTAAGTGGAGAGAAGCAGATTTATCCTGTTGTGGAAAAGATTGATCAGCAGGGACAGAGGGCCAGGCAACATAACCCTCTGGCCTTTAAGGATATTAAGCAGTTAAAAGAAGCAGTTGTAGACTATGGAGCTCATGCTCCTTTCACTGTAGCTTTATTGGAATCCTTTGCAGACCTCAACCTTATACCCAATGACTGGATGCAGCTTTGCAGGGCTTATCTTTCAGGGGGAGATTATTTGTTATGGAGAGGCGAAATGCAGGAAAATTGCAAAAAGACTGCGGGCAAAAACGCTGAAGCAGGTTTCCCCCAGAATAACCTTGACATGTTAACTGGTGAAGGACAATATGCTAGCTTAGAAGCACAGATTGCTTATGATCCTGCAATTTATGCTCAGATAGCTGCAGCAGCCGTTAAAGCTTGGAAAACTTTACCTAACAAAGGATCACGAGAACAGCTTTCAAAGATCCTTCAAGGATCTTCAGAACCTTATTCTGAGTTCATTGACCGCCTTCTACAGATGGGAAGCCGCATTTTTGGGGATGTGGATTCAGCTATGCCAGTCGTTAAACATTTGGCCTTCGAAAATGCAAACAAGTTCTGTCAGCAAGTCTTACGCCCCCATAGAGATGGAGATTTGAATGACTTTATCCGATTATGCAGAGACATTGATGGCACCCACGTGATGGGCCAGGTCATTGTTTCTGCCCTCAAGGAAGGTCAGGGTGGAGCTAGGCCTAGGAATTGTTTTCAATGTGGAAGGTCAGGACACCTCAAAAGGAACTTCCCTGCTGGTAAAGGAGCAATTAATCAGCCTAGAAGAAATCCAGGTGTTTGCCCAATATGCCATAAGGGAGTTCACTGGGCCAACGCCTGTCACTCTAAGACGGACAGTCAAGGAAATCTTATCCCTAGGTCAAAAAACGGGGGGAGGGGCCTGCCCCGGGCCCCCAAAACACAAGTGTACGGGGCCATGAGCGGAGCAGCAGCTCCCATCAGATTCATTCCTCAGAGAAATGCCTCACTGTTAACGACCTTGTACGAGGCACCTCAGGAAGTGCAGGACTGGATCTCTGTACCTCCGCCCGAGTAGTGTTGACCCCACAAATGGGTGTGCAAGCCTTGGGGACTGGAGTATTTGGACCTATCCCAGAGGGTTCAGTAGGTATAGTTTTGGGTAGAAGTAGTTCTGCTCTCAAGGGAATCAAAATTTTACCAGGAATTATAGACTGTGATTTTACTGGAGAAATTAAAATTATGATTGAAGCTGGTATGGGAGTCTTTGTCATCCCTCAAGGAGCGAGAATAGCTCAATTAGTGCTTTTGCCCATGTTTCGCTCTACTAATCCTTTCTTTAAACAAGAACGAGGGGACAAGGGATTTGGCTCCACAGGATCCCCTGGAGCTTATTGGGTTTCTAGTTTAGAGAATCGCCCCACTCTTACTTTAATAGTCAATGGGAAAAGGTTCCAAGGCCTTCCTGATACAGGGGCTGATTCTTCAGTGATTGCTAAAAGGCACTGGCCTGCATCCTGGCCTCTACAGCCAGCCTCTACAACCTTGCAGGGAGTAGGAACGGCCAGTTCTCCAGAGTGCAGTACTCAATATTTAGATTGGGAGGACGAAGTAGGCCATAAGGGCATTTTTAAACCATTTGTCCTGGAACACCTTCCTCTTAATTTGTGGGGAAGAGATGTTTTGCAAGCTATGGGAGCAGTTCTGACCACTGAACCTGTGCAGCGTATGCTATTGAAGCAGGGCTTTGTCCCTGGTCAGGGTTTGGGCAAAAATCTGCAGGGGGATGTGCAGATTTTAGCAGACAAGAAAATAATACAACAGTCACCTGGACAGCGTGCAGGGTTAGGAAATTTTTCCTAGGGGCCATTGCAGAGCAGCCAGAAAGCATTCCTATAAAATGGAAAACTGAAAAACCTGTTTGGATAGCGCAATGGCCCCTGAGTAAAGAAAAATTACAGGCTGCTCGTACTCTAGTCCAGGAACAGCTAGAAGCAGGACACATAGTGCCATCCACTTCTCCCTGGAATACCCCTATCTTTGTTATTAAGAAAAAGTCTGGTAAATGGAGGTTATTGCAAGATCTTAGAGCAGTAAATGATTGCATGGAAATTATGGGGGCAACTCAACCTGGGTTGCCTCAGCCTGTAGGTATTCCTGCAGGATATTATCTTTTAGTTATTGACCTAAAGGATTGTTTTTTCACCATTCCCTTGCATCCAAAAGACTCTGATAAATTTGCTTTCAGTGTACCTTCTATAAATTTCAAAGAACCATACAAGCGCTACCAATGGGTAACATTGCCCCAGGGTATGGCCAATAGTTCTGTAATTTGCCAAATGTTTGTGGCACGGGTTATTGCCCCTATTAGGTATAAATATTCTCAACTGTATATAAGTCATTATTTGGATGACATCCTATTAGCTGGACAGGACCCAAAAGTAGTCCTTGAGGCTTTTGCTGACTTGCAAGAATGCCTAGCACATGCGGGGTTAGTTATTGCTTCTGAAAAAGTACAACAACAGTTTCCATATCAATACTTGGGGCATCAGCTGTTGCAGACAGGAGTAAAACCGCAGAAGGTTACTCTTCGCCTAGATAGACTACGAACTTTGAATGATTTTCAAAAGTTGCTTGGAGACCTAAATTGGGTCCGGCCCAGTCTGGGAATTCCTACTGGAGACTTAAAACCACTTTTTGACATTCTGCAGGGGAATCCAGACCCAACCTCCTTTCGTGAGTTAACACCTCAAGCAAGGCAATGTATTACTCTAATTGAAGAAAAGCTTGCCTCTGCTCATATTAATTATATTGACTATAGTCAGCCACTGCTGTTGATAATTTTCCCCTCCAAGCATAGTCCTACTGGAGTTTTTTGGCAGCAAGGACCCATCCTGTGGGTGCATGAACATGTGTCGCCTGTAAAAATTGTTATCTCTTATCCATCAGCTGTGCTACGTGTTATTCAGAAAGGATATAAGCTTAGCTTGCAAACTTTTGGAATGTTACCTGATAAGGTTATTACACCTTATACCCAGGCATAAATAACTTGGTTACAAAATTTTGCTGAAGATTGGACTTTATTTTTATGCACTAATCCCTGCAAGTTAGACAATCATTATCCTTCTGATAAGTTAGTCACCTTCTTTAAAATCATCCAGTATGTTTCCCTAAAATGATTTCTTTGCAGCCTCTGGCAGGGGCACGAAATGTGTTTACTGATGGATCTTCCACCGGGAGAGCTGTGGTAGCCTCCCCTCCTGATTTTGATATTCAGTCTGTTAATACTAACTCTGCTCAGGTGGCTGAATTGGTTGCTGTCCAGATGGCCCTAGAGAAATATGCTGATATTCCATTTAACCTTTTTACTGACAGTCAATATATAAGCAAAATTCTTGCACCGTTGGAAACTGCAGCTTATATTGCCTCTGTATCTCCAGTCCAGATGCAGTTATTGGCCATTCAAACTTTGCTTTGGGCCCGATCTGTACCCATTTACGTAGGGCATTTGCGGGCTCATACTGACCTCCCTGGTCCTTTGAGTGAGGGAAACGCTTTGGCTGATCAGCTCACTCGTCAGATTTATGTAGTTAGTCAGGAATCTTATGAAGCTGCAGAAAAAGCTCATAATCGTTTTCATCTCAATGCTGGATCTTTAAGATTTCATTTTAAGATATCTCGAGAGCAAGCCACTAATATTGTTAAAAAGTGCTCTTTGTGTGCAGAACTTTTAACTGTTCCCCATTTGGGAGTTAATCCTCGTGGGCTTGCCCCTAATCATTTATGGCAAATGGATATCACCCATGTTCCTTCTTTTGGGCGCATGCAATATGTTCACGTAACCGTGGATACATATTCTCATCTCATTTTTGCCTCAGCTCACACAGGAGAAAGATTACGAGATGTAAAAAGTCATTGTCTCCAGGCTTTTGCCTACATGGGAGTTCCTAAAACTGTTAAAACTGATAATGGACCAGCCTATACTAGCACTGGCTTTGCCAAATTTTGTTCTGAGTTTTCAATTTCTCACAAAACGGGTATACCTTATAATCCTCAAGGACAAGCTATAGTGGAGCGAGCGCATCGTACTCTCAGAGCCTATTTGCATAAAACAAAAAAGGGGGAATATGGTTCCACCCCCAGAGATCATTTATCTTTTATTTTATACATTTTAAATTTTTTGACTGTTGATGCTCAATCTCATACTGCCGCTGACAGGCATTGGCGGCCAGATTCTTCCGGGATGCCTCATGTCAAATGGAAGAATCTATCAGATGGCACCTGGCATGGTCCAGATCCTGCACTGGTGTGGGGAAGAGGGGCTGTTTGTGTTTTCCCGCAGGATGCTGACAATCCAATATGGGTACATGAGCCGCTGGTGCGTGCTGTGGATTTTCCTGTCCAGAAGCCTGAAGACAGGACAGAGCCGAGAGATCAAAGAGATTCTGGCTTGTCAACTGAAGAGTTGCGGGTTTCCTGAGGAGCTGGCTGCGGTGGTCCGAGTGCCAAGGATTGTTCCTCGCCCTTCTACCTATCTACCCATCCCATGATATCGGCAGCCACAGCTGTTGCTGCCATAGCAGCTAAAGCTGCTGGATTTTTCATTAGTCAGTCAGTTGCTTCCTGCTAGCACAAAGGATACCTTCTCAGGGCAGGTTGCAAATGCCGTAGCCATTCAAATTGAGCTAAATTTACATATGAATATTGCAGTTGATTTTGCTTTTGGTTGTGGTTAAAGACCACTGCCAGATGTTACAGTAATAAGCTTATTGCTGTTATTCACGGACCCTGAGGTGTACAATTTACAAATTGGCTCTTAAAATTATTCTAGTTAGCTATACCAGGGTTATTTTCACCAGCACTGAGACCTTACTTAAAAGGCTCCAATTTGGGCAGAATTATTAAGGATTGAGTAAGCACAGTCTCCTTAAGGGATGCTTACATATGCTGGAGCATCATCTTCATGGTTATGATGCCAGAACCAAAGGCAAGCTCAGGTCAATGTTGCCACATGGCAAGTCCTTTTAGCTATTGCCCCAGAGAATCTTTCAGCACAAATCTGGCTGAACTCGGTGTTGGATGACTAGTGAGCAAAAGACGGGAAAGGCTTTTGGGGGGCTGCCTCAACCTAAGACAGGAAATGTGTTTTGACCTGGATGCTTTCCCATGACGGGTAAGGGGTATTGCCTGACGTCCAATGCCACCCAAGACAGGCCTAGTCATAATTTATACAAAAGGGGGACCTGTAGGGCCCTGGTCTCCCTTATTCCTGTGGTGCATTTGTGGGGACAGTTTATGATCAACTTACTAAGCTTCCTGTGTGTTTCTGTGCTATGCCTGCCCCACCTGGTGGTTAGCTGCAGGGCATTCATTCCATTGATAATATGGTAATTTCCCACCTGCCTGGGCGGAGATCCTTGTGCTGCAGTCAGGTAGATAAAAACTCCCCCAACGCTGAATAAAGTGGCATTCGGCTGATCCCCTAACACTAACCCTAACCCTAACACTAACCCCTAACCCTAAACCAACCCTAACCCTAACACTAACCCTAACTCTAACCCTAACCCTACACCCTACCCCTAAGCCTAACCCAACCCTAACCCTAATTCTAACTCGAACCCGAACCCAAACCCTAACCCTTACTGCAATACAGATCCAATTTGAAAAGATGATAGATGCCTTAACCAAAACCCTAATATTACGTAAAACTAACCCTAACCCTAACCCTAAACTTAAACCCAAAACATAACCCAAACCTTACCCCTAACCCTAACCCTAACCCCTAACCCTAAACCAACCATAAACCTAACTCTAACCATAACCCTAACCCAAACCCTACCCCTAACCCAGTCCCTAACACTAACCCTAACCCTAACCGCTAACCCTAACCCAAACCTAACCCTAACTCTAACAAAAACCCTAACCCTAAACGTAATTTTAACCCTACCGCTAACACTAAACATTAACCCTAATCACTAACCATAACCCAAAGCTAACCCTAACCGTAACCCTAACCGTAACCACCAACACTCACCCAACCCTAACCCTAACCCTAACCATAACCTTAACCGTAACCCTAACCTTAACTCTAACCCAAATCCAACCCCTAACCCTAACCGTAAACTTAACCCTAACACTAACCCTAACCCATAAACCTAACCCTAAACCTAATCCTAAACCTAACTCTAACCCTAACTATAACGTTACCACTAACCATAACCCTAAACCTAACCCCTAACGCTAACCCAACCCTGAGCCTAACTCTAACACTACCCATAACCCTAACTCTAAACCTAACCCTAACCGTAACCCTAACCCTAAACCCTAAACCTAATCCAACCATAACTCTAACCCTAACCCTACCCCAACCCTAACCCAAAACCTAACCCCTAAACCTAGGCCTACCCTAACCCTAAGCCCAAACCTAACCCAACCCTAACCCTAACTCTAACCCTAATCCTAACGCTAACCCTAAACCTAACCGTTACTGCAATACAGATCCACATTAACAAGATGATAACTGCATTAACCCAAACACTAACATTAACCATAAACCTAAACCTAACCCTAACCCTAACCCCTAACCCTAACACAACCATAACCCTAACTCAAATTCTAACCCTCAACCTAACCCTAACACTAACCCTAACACTAGCCCCTAAACCAAACCCAACCTTAACCCTAACTACCCTAACCCCTAACCCTAACACAACCCGAACCATATCACTAATCCTAACCCTAAACCTAACCGTAAACCTAAATCTAAACCTAACTATAATCCTACCCCTAACCATAACCCTAAACCTAACCCCTAAGGCTAAGCCAAGACTGAGCCTAACTCTAACCCTACCCATAACCCTAACACTAAACCTAACTCTAACCGTAACCCTAACCCTAAACCTCAACCAACCATGACTCTAAACCTACCCCTAATCCTAACCCTAACCCTAAACCTAACCCCTAAACCTAGGCCAATTCTAACCCTAACCCCAAGCAAACCCAACCCTAAAGCTAACTCTAACCCTAACCCTAACCCTAAACCTAACCGTTACTGTAATACAGATACACAAACAAGATGATAGCTGCCTTAATGCAAACCCTAACATTAACCGTAAACCTAACCCTAACCCAACCCTAACCACTAACCCTAACCCTAACCCTAACACTAACCCTACGCTTAACCCTAACCCTAACCCTAACACTAACTATAACCCTACCCCTAACCCTAAACCTAACCCTAACCCCTAACCCTAACACAACACTAACAATATTCCTACCACTAACGATAACCCTAACCCTAAACCTAACTCCTAACCCTAACGCAACACTAACCCTATCTCTACCCCTAACCCTAACCCTAACCCTAAACTTATTGCAATACAGATCAACATTTACAAGATGAGAGCTAACTTACCACAAACCCTAAACTTAACCATAACCCTAACCCTAACCCTACCACTAACCCTAACCCTGACCCCTAACCCTAACCCAACCCTAACCCTAACTCTAACCGTAACCCTAAACCTAACCCTAACCCTTACTGCAATACAGATCCACATTAGCAAGATGATAGCTGCCTTAACCCAATCCCTAACCTTACCGTAAACATAATCCTAACCCTAACCCCTAACCCTAACTCTAACCCAAACCCAACCCCTAACCCTAACCCTAACCCTAACCCTGACCCCTAACCCTAACCCAACCCTAACCCCTACTCTAACCGTAACACTAAACCTAACGTTAACCCTTACTGCAATACAGATCCACATTAACAAGATGATAGCTGCCTTAACCCAATCCCTAACCTTACCGTAAACATAATCCTAACCCTAACCCCTAACCCTAACTCTAAACCAAACCCAACCCCTAAACCTAACCCTAACCCTACCACCTAACACTAACCATAACCCTACCCCTAACCCTAACCCAAACACTAACCCTAACCCCTAATTCTTACCCAAACCTAAAATTAAAGCTAACCATAACCGTAACCCTAACTCCTAACCCTAACCCAAACCCTAACCCATCCCCTAACCCTAACCCAAACACTAACCCTAAAACCAACCCTAACCTTAACCCCTAATCCTAACCTTAACTCTAACCCAAACCCTAAACCTAACCCTCACCCTACCTCTAACCCTACCGCGAAACCTAACCCTAACCCTAAACCTAACTCTAACCCTAACTATAACCTTACCCGTAACCCTAACCCTAACCCCTAACCCTAACTCAACTCTAAGCATAACTCTAAACTTAACACTAACCCTAACTCTAAACCTAACCCTAACCCTAAACCCTAAGCCTAAGCCAACCCTAACCCTAACACTAACCCTAACCCTAAACCCTAACCCTAACCCAACGCTAACCCTAACCCTAACCCTTACTGCAATACAGATCCACATTTACAAGATGATAGCTGTGTTAATCCAAACCCTAAACAAACTGTAACCCTAACACTAACCATAATTGTATACCTAACCCTAACCCTTACCCTAAACCCTAAACCTAACCCAACCCTAAACCTAACCTTACCCCTAACCCTAATCCTAACTCTAAACCCTAACCCTAACCCACACTATCCCAAACCCTAACCCTAACCCTAACCCTAACACTTACTGCAATACTGATCCACATTTACAAGATGATAGCTGACTGAACTCAAACCCTAACCTTAACAGAAACCCTAACCCTACCCTCACCCCTAACCCTAACCCAACACTAACCCTAACTCTAACCCTAACCCTAACCATAACCCAACCCCTAACCCTAACCCTAACCCAAACCCAAACCCTAACCCTAACCCCTAATTCTTACCCAACCCTAAAATTAAAGCTAACCATAACCCGAACCCTAACCCCTAACCCTAACCCATCCCCTAACCCTAACACTAACCCTAACCCTAAACCCAACCCTAACCCCTAATCCTAACCCTAACTCTAACCCAAACCCTAAACCTAACACTTCCCCTACCTATAACACTACCCCGAAACCTAACCCTAACCCTAACCCTAAACCTAACTCTAACCCAAACTATAACCTTACCCGTAACCCTAACCCTAATCCCTAACCCTAACCCAATTCTAAGCCTAACTCTAAACTTAACACTAACCCTAACTCTAAACATAACCCTAACCCTAACTCTAAACCCTAAACCTAAGCCAACCCTAACCCTAACACTAACCCTAACCCTAACCCCTAACACTAACCCAACCCTAACCATAAAACTAAGCCTAACACTAACCCTTACTGCAATACAGATCCATATAAACAAGATGATAGCTGATTAACCCAAACCCTAACCTTAAACGTAGAACTAACCCTAACACTAACCTTAACTGTAACCCTAACCTTAACCCTACTCCTAACTCTAACTCAACCCCTATCCCTAACCCTAAAGCAAATGCGACCCCTAACACTAAACATAACCCAAAACCCAAACCTTAACCAAACCCTAACCCCAACTCTAACTCTAACCTTCAACCTAACCCTAACACTAACCCTAACCCTAGCCCCTAACATTAACCCAACATTAACCCTAACTACCCTAACCGTAACACTAATCGAACTGTAACCCTAAATCTAACCCTAATCCTAAACCTAAACCTAACCCTAACCTTAAAGCTACCCCTAACCATAACCCTACCCCTACCCCTAACCAAAACCTAAACCTAACACTAACCCTGTCGCTAAACCTAACAGTAAAACTAATCCCTAACCCTAACCCAAAACTAAAACTAACTCCAACCGTAACCCTAACCCTAACCCCTAAACCTAAGCCTAACCCAACTCCTACTCTAACCCTGACCCTAAACCTAACCCTTAACCTAACTCCTAATCCTAACCCTAACACTACCCTAACCCTAAACCTAACCCGAACCCACACCTAACCCTACCCTGAAACCTAACCCTAACTATAACCCTAACTATAACCCTACACCTAACCCTAACCCAAACACTAACCCCTAACCCGAAGAGAAAACTAAGCCTAACTCTAACCCTAACCCGAACCCTAACTCTAAACCTAACCCTAACCCTAAAAATAAGCCGTAAACCTAATCCAATCCTAATCCTAACAGTAACCCTAATACTACCCCTAAACATAACCATAACCCTAACCCCTAACCCTAAACCTAACACCTAACCCTAACCCAACCCTAACCCTAAATCTAACCTTAACACTAGCCCTAACTCCTAACCCTAAACCTAACCCTAAGCCTAAGCCTAACCCTAAACCTAACCCTAACCCTAACCCTGACCGTAACCCAAAACCCTAACCCTAACCTAACCCTAAACCTAATTCAAACACTAACCCTAACACTAACGCTACCCCTAACCAAAACCCTAAACCTAACCATAACCCTAACCCCTAGCCCTAACCCAAACCTAAGCCTAACTCTAAACCTAACCCTAACTCTAACCCTAACCCTAACCCTTACTGCAATACAGATCCACATTGACAAGATGATAGCTGCTTAAACCAAACACTAACTTTAACCATAACCATAACCGTAACCCTAACCCTAACTATAACCCTAAACCTAACCGGAACCATAATCCCCAACGATAACCCAACACCAACACTAACCCAAACGGTAACCGTAATCCAAACCTTAACCCTAAACCTAACCCTAGCCGCACCCCTAACCCTAACCCTAACACTAACACTAACCCTAACCCCTAAAACTAACCCTAAAACTAACTCTAACCCTAACTATAACCGTACCCCTACACCTAACCCTAACCCCTAACCCTAACACAACACTGAGCCTAACTCTAACCCTAACCATAACCCTAACTCTAAACCTAAACCTAACCATAATCCTAACCCTAAACCCTAAACCTAACCCAACCTAACCCTACCCCTAACCCTACCCCTAAACCTAACCCCTAACCCTAACCCAACTCTAAACAGCACTCTAACAAATCTATCTGAAATCATACAAAACAATGGAAAATGAACAGGAAACTACTTAGCCACCCATGGATCAATGTAAAATAAAATAAAAACTTTTAGAAAGTAGGGTTAACAAAAATGAAGGCACATTATACCCAAACCTATGAACAATATGAAACTAGTGCTAAGAGGAAACTTCCTAGCTCAAACAGAAAGCTCACACTAGTGACTTAACATATGTGAATACTCTAGAACAGAAAAAAGCAGACATGACCAGGAGCAGAAAACAGAAAATAATCAAATTGAGGGCTGAAATACTTTATATAGAAACAAAAAATGCAAAGAATCAATGAGAAAAAGAGCAGGTTTTTGTGAAAATAAAGATAGACAAACCCTTATGCAAACTAATAAAAAAGACGAGAAACATCCACTAACACAATCAGAAATGAAAAGGGGACAACAGATATTAAGGAAATCCACAGAATCCTTAGATCTTACAACAGAAACCTGTACTCCACAAAATTGTGAAACAAATGAAAAGGACAATTTTCTGGCTAGGTAGCATTTAAATAAATTACATAAAGCTTAGGTGAGCATGTATATACTCCTAAAGGAAATATAAGCTCTCATCAAAAGCAAACAATATCCCTGGGCCAAATAGTTTTAATGAAGAATTCCATCAGAACTTCCTAGACTCCTAAGTGTTGCACATAATATAACCAGAAGGAACATTGCCAGAACTCTTTTTATCAGTATGCAGTATTGAGTATTGATGCGAAAACAAAAAGACTCAACCGAGAAAGAGATTTAAAAACTAATCTCAGTAATGAACATGAATGCAAAAATACTCAATAAAACGATGGCACACCGAATCCAGGAATACATTATAAAAACAGTCATGATCGGTACAGCAGAGATGCAGGGATGGTACAGTCAGAAATGCATTAAAATGTAGTCCATGATACACATAATCATAAAGAATAAATTAATATGAACAACCTAATAAGTAATAAAATAGGCACATATCGCACTTGTCATAAAAGGCTCTCAGCATAGTCCATTAATCATACCTGGGATAATGTTAATGAAAATTAAGAAATATCATAATCTGCATGTCCAGATTTTACATAATGTACTCTAAAATATCAGCCATATATTTGGAAAACTTTTGAACAAATTTGGCAAAGTACTTCAATAAATACTGGTCAATTGGGGCACATATTATGGTGAACCTAGTAACAACTGCTCTGAAATATCACTTGTGATTTCCTAAGTGTCAGCAGGATGAATCAAGTCAAGAATAAAACTAACAGGAGGACGTTTTCTGGCATTGATTACCTTCCACACAGCCCCTACTGCAATACAGATCCACATTCACAAGATTATAGCTGCCTGAACCCAACACCTAAACTTAACTGTAACCCTAAACCTAACCCGAACCCTAACGCTACCCCTACAGCTAACCCTAACCCTAACCCTATCCCTAACCCTATCCCTAACCCTAACCCTATCCCTAACCCTAACCCTAACCCAACCCTAACCCTCACCCTAACCCTAACCCTAACCCTAAACCTAACCCTAACCCTAACACTAACCCTAACCTTAACCCTAACACCAACCCCTAACCCTAACCCAACCCTATCCCTAACTCTAACCCTAACACTAACCCTAACCCTAATCTTAACCCCTAACCCTAACTCAACCCTAATCCTAACCCTAACCCTAACCCTAACCCTAACCCTAACTTTAACCCTAACCCTAACTCTGCCCACTGAACCCTGGATGCTGCTAAACCCATCCAACACAAAAACTTACCTGTTTGCGCTCCAAAGTGCTGGAACTCCGAAAGAAATGGGTTACAATTCAGAAAAAACAAACAAGTACATGAACAGCAACACAGCCCAACGCCACACTCTCTGGAACATCGATAGTCAAACAAATATTTTGGGTGATCCTCAACCTGCCTCAGGTCAGAAGATCAAAAGAGCAAGTCCACAAACAAGCTGTGACTGCACAGAGTATACCAAAGGAGCAATAAAGTAAAAAGGAAGAAAAAGAGCAGGAGAAATGAGACCCCCCAAACCACAGAGCAGACCAAGAACACTTCCCAAAGACTCAGACAGCCACTGTAACAATTTGAACAAGATGCAAAGACACTGTCAAGGTAAAATGAAAAGAAGAAGTTGGTCGACTATAATGCAATAATTTATACAACATCCTAAGAGGTCACACTGAAACATCAGAATCAAGTGATGGCAGAACAGGCACATTTCAAAACAAAGGGAAAAAGGACTATAATTATGTAAGAAGATAACTTTCTTGAGATGATAAAGACATAAAGTGAAATGAAAATCTAACTAAAAACGAAGAAAAAAGCAACAGCTAAAAGATGAAAAAATTAAAAATCACACAAAAAAGCAAGATAACGAAGGGGGAAAATACCAGACTGCTGATGAAAACGCTTTGAGACCAAAGACTGAAATATAAGCCATAAGGAAAACAATAGAAACCCCAGATATGAAAATCCAGGAAAAAATGAACAGAAACTACAGAGGGAAGTACAACAAACAGAATAAAAGAGATGGAAGAGAGAATCTCAGGTTTGAAGAATGCTAGATCAGGTAATGAAATAAAAACATGAAACCTAACACATTTTTAACAAAACATACATAAAATCTGGGAAAACAGAAAACAAAGCCTAAGAAAGTGAGGGATAGAAGGCACAGAAAATATAATCAAGAAAATTAGAAAAGGAAACTTTCAAAACTTAAAGAAGAATATATCTTACCTTAAGAAAGAGGTATAAGAAGCATAAACAACAACAAATAAAGTAGATTAAAAAGATCCCCTAGTCACACCACAAAACATCAAACACAAAAGCATACAGAGTAAAGAATATCAGGACGTGCAAAAGAAAAAGGCGAAGTAACAAACACATTTAGGTAAACCTATCAGAATTACTCCCAACTTCACAATGGAAACCATGAAAGCAAAAAGAGCTGGGATAAATGTGCAGCAGGCAATATGAGACCTTGAATACAAATACAGACCACTAAAACCTCCAAAGCTTCCTTTCACCATTGGTTAAAAACAAGATATCACCTGACCAAAAAAATACTTAAAAGTACGTATCAAAATTCCCAGCCTCAGTAAAAGGAAAACACCAATGCAAGAATGAAAACTTCACCCACAAATTCTCAAGCTTCAAATAAACTCACATCAGCAAAACTCTGGGAAGGGAAGCACACAACAACTCTCACTGAAAAGTAACAGAAATTTTCAACTACTAGTCATTAATGTCTCTTACTATACATGTACTCAATCCACATATGACACAGGCTAAGAGAATAGATGGGAAAACAAGAATAAACCATCTATTGTATACAGGAAACACCTCAACAAAGACAGAGTAAAGGTTATGGAAAAGGACCCAAGAAACAATCTGGTGTGGCCACCGTAATATCTAACAATAGATTTCAAACTAAAGTAAGTCAGAACAGTTGGAGAAGGACACTATATACTAATAACAAGTTCAATCTATCAAGATGAAGTCTTAATCATTGTCATACAAGTGCACTCACACATGTAAAGGAAACATTATTAGAACTCAGATCGCTCATATAACCCTACACACTACTGGTAGGAAATCTCAGCATTCCGCTCCAGACAATGGGCAGGTCAACCAGACAAAAATTTACAAGCGAAATAAGAGAACTAAGAGATGTAATGAATGAAGAGGCCCTAACAGACATCTATAAAACAATACACACAAACAGGAAAGAATATACCATCTTCTCAGCACCTAATGAATACTTTTATAAAGCTGACCACACACTGTGCAACACAGGAAACATACACAGAAAAACAAAGAGTAATACACCGTGTCTTATCAGATGGCCACGATTTAAAATGAGAATTTGACAACAACAGCACTCTCAGAAATCATACAAAAGAATGGAAATTGAACAGGAAACTACTTAGCCACCCATGGATCAACGTAAAATAAAATAAAAACTTTTAGAAAGTAGGGTTAACAAAAATGAAGGCACATTATACCCAAACCTATGAACAATATGAAACTAGTGCTAAGAGGAAACTTCCTAGCTCAAACAGAAAGCTCACACTAGTGACTTAACATATGTGAATACTCTAGAACAGAAAAAAGAAGACATGACCAGGAGCAGAAAACAGAAAATAATCAAATTGAGGGCTGAAATACTTTATATAGAAACAAAAAATGCAAAGAATCAATGAGACAAAGAGCAGGTTTTTGTGAAAATAAAGATAGACAAACCCTTATGCAAACTAATAAAAAAGACGAGAAACATCCACTAACACAATCAGAAATGAAAAGGGGACAACAGATATTAAGGAAATCCACAGAATCCTTAGATCTTACAACAGAAACCTGTACTCCACAAAATTGTGAAACAAATGAAAAGGACAATTTTCTGGCTAGGTAGCATTTAAATAAATTACATAAAGCTTAGGTGAGCATGTATATACTCCTAAAGGAAATATAAGCTCTCATCAAAAGCAAACAATATCCCTGGGCCAAATAGTTTTAATGAAGAATTCCATCAGAACTTCCTAGACTCCTAAGTGTTGCACATAATATAACCAGAAGGAACATTGCCAGAACTCTTTTTATCAGTATGCAGTATTGAGTATTGATGCGAAAACAAAAAGACTCAACCGAGAAAGAGATTTAAAAACTAATCTCAGTAATGAACATGAATGCAAAAATACTCAATAAAACGATGGCACACCGAATCCAGGAATACATTATAAAAACAGTCATGATCGGTACAGCAGAGATGCAGGGATGGTACAGTCAGAAATGCATTAAAATGTAGTCCATGATACACATAATCATAAAGAATAAATTAATATGAACAACCTAATAAGTAATAAAATAGGCACATATCGCACTTGTCATAAAAGGCTCTCAGCATAGTCCATTAATCATACCTGGGATAATGTTAATGAAAATTAAGAAATATCATAATCTGCATGTCCAGATTTTACATAATGTACTCTAAAATATCAGCCATATATTTGGAAAACTTTTGAACAAATTTGGCAAAGTACTTCAATAAATACTGGTCAATTGGGGCACATATTATGGTGAACCTAGTAACAACTGCTCTGAAATATCACTTGTGATTTCCTAAGTGTCAGCAGGATGAATCAAGTCAAGAATAAAACTAACAGGAGGACGTTTTCTGGCATTGATTACCTTCCACACAGCCCCTACTGCAATACAGATCCACATTCACAAGATTATAGCTGCCTGAACCCAACACCTAAACTTAACTGTAACCCTAAACCTAACCCGAACCCTAACGCTACCCCTACAGCTAACCCTAACCCTAACCCTATCCCTAACCCTATCCCTAACCCTAACCCTATCCCTAACCCTAACCCTAACCCAACCCTAACCCTCACCCTAACCCTAACCCTAACCCTAAACCTAACCCTAACCCTAACACTAACCCTAACCTTAACCCTAACACCAACCCCTAACCCTAACCCAACCCTATCCCTAACTCTAACCCTAACACTAACCCTAACCCTAATCTTAACCCCTAACCCTAACTCAACCCTAACCCTAACCCTAACCCTAACCCTAACTTTAACCCTAACCCTAACTCTGCCCACTGAACCCTGGATGCTGCTAAACCCATCCAACACAAAAACTTACCTGTTTGCGCTCCAAAGTGCTGGAACTCCGAAAGAAATGGGTTACAATTCAGAAAAAACAAACAAGTACATGAACAGCAACACAGCCCAACGCCACACTCTCTGGAACATCGATAGTCAAACAAATATTTTGGGTGATCCTCAACCTGCCTCAGGTCAGAAGATCAAAAGAGCAAGTCCACAAACAAGCTGTGACTGCACAGAGTATACCAAAGGAGCAATAAAGTAAAAAGGAAGAAAAAGAGCAGGAGAAATGAGACCCCCCAAACCACAGAGCAGACCAAGAACACTTCCCAAAGACTCAGACAGCCACTGTAACAATTTGAACAAGATGCAAAGACACTGTCAAGGTAAAATGAAAAGAAGAAGTTGGTCGACTATAATGCAATAATTTATACAACATCCTAAGAGGTCACACTGAAACATCAGAATCAAGTGATGGCAGAACAGGCACATTTCAAAACAAAGGGAAAAAGGACTATAATTATGTAAGAAGATAACTTTCTTGAGATGATAAAGACATAAAGTGAAATGAAAATCTAACTAAAAACGAAGAAAAAAGCAACAGCTAAAAGATGAAAAAATTAAAAATCACACAAAAAAGCAAGATAACGAAGGGGGAAAATACCAGACTGCTGATGAAAACGCTTTGAGACCAAAGACTGAAATATAAGCCATAAGGAAAACAATAGAAACCCCAGATATGAAAATCCAGGAAAAAATGAACAGAAACTACAGAGGGAAGTACAACAAACAGAATAAAAGAGATGGAAGAGAGAATCTCAGGTTTGAAGAATGCTAGATCAGGTAATGAAATAAAAACATGAAACCTAACACATTTTTAACAAAACATACATAAAATCTGGGAAAACAGAAAACAAAGCCTAAGAAAGTGAGGGATAGAAGGCACAGAAAATATAATCAAGAAAATTAGAAAAGGAAACTTTCAAAACTTAAAGAAGAATATATCTTACCTTAAGAAAGAGGTATAAGAAGCATAAACAACAACAAATAAAGTAGATTAAAAAGATCCCCTAGTCACACCACAAAACATCAAACACAAAAGCATACAGAGTAAAGAATATCAGGACGTGCAAAAGAAAAAGGCGAAGTAACAAACACATTTAGGTAAACCTATCAGAATTACTCCCAACTTCACAATGGAAACCATGAAAGCAAAAAGAGCTGGGATAAATGTGCAGCAGGCAATATGAGACCTTGAATACAAATACAGACCACTAAAACCTCCAAAGCTTCCTTTCACCATTGGTTAAAAACAAGATATCACCTGACCAAAAAAATACTTAAAAGTACGTATCAAAATTCCCAGCCTCAGTAAAAGGAAAACACCAATGCAAGAATGAAAACTTCACCCACAAATTCTCAAGCTTCAAATAAACTCACATCAGCAAAACTCTGGGAAGGGAAGCACACAACAACTCTCACTGAAAAGTAACAGAAATTTTCAACTACTAGTCATTAATGTCTCTTACTATACATGTACTCAATCCACATATGACACAGGCTAAGAGAATAGATGGGAAAACAAGAATAAACCATCTATTGTATACAGGAAACACCTCAACAAAGACAGAGTAAAGGTTATGGAAAAGGACCCAAGAAACAATCTGGTGTGGCCACCGTAATATCTAACAATAGATTTCAAACTAAAGTAAGTCAGAACAGTTGGAGAAGGACACTATATACTAATAACAAGTTCAATCTATCAAGATGAAGTCTTAATCATTGTCATACAAGTGCACTCACACATGTAAAGGAAACATTATTAGAACTCAGATCGCTCATATAACCCTACACACTACTGGTAGGAAATCTCAGCATTCCGCTCCAGACAATGGGCAGGTCAACCAGACAAAAATTTACAAGCGAAATAAGAGAACTAAGAGATGTAATGAATGAAGAGGCCCTAACAGACATCTATAAAACAATACACACAAACAGGAAAGAATATACCATCTTCTCAGCACCTAATGAATACTTTTATAAAGCTGACCACACACTGTGCAACACAGGAAACATACACAGAAAAACAAAGAGTAATACACCGTGTCTTATCAGATGGCCACGATTTAAAATGAGAATTTGACAACAACAGCACTCTCAGAAATCATACAAAAGAATGGAAATTGAACAGGAAACTACTTAGCCACCCATGGATCAACGTAAAATAAAATAAAAACTTTTAGAAAGTAGGGTTAACAAAAATGAAGGCACATTATACCCAAACCTATGAACAATATGAAACTAGTGCTAAGAGGAAACTTCCTAGCTCAAACAGAAAGCTCACACTAGTGACTTAACATATGTGAATACTCTAGAACAGAAAAAAGCAGACATGACCAGGAGCAGAAAACAGAAAATAATCAAATTGAGGGCTGAAATACTTTATATAGAAACAAAAAATGCAAAGAATCAATGAGACAAAGAGCAGGTTTTTGTGAAAATAAAGATAGACAAACCCTTATGCAAACTAATAAAAAAGACGAGAAACATCCACTAACACAATCAGAAATGAAAAGGGGACAACAGATATTAAGGAAATCCACAGAATCCTTAGATCTTACAACAGAAACCTGTACTCCACAAAATTGTGAAACAAATGAAAAGGACAATTTTCTGGCTAGGTAGCATTTAAATAAATTACATAAAGCTTAGGTGAGCATGTATATACTCCTAAAGGAAATATAAGCTCTCATCAAAAGCAAACAATATCCCTGGGCCAAATAGTTTTAATGAAGAATTCCATCAGAACTTCCTAGACTCCTAAGTGTTGCACATAATATAACCAGAAGGAACATTGCCAGAACTCTTTTTATCAGTATGCAGTATTGAGTATTGATGCGAAAACAAAAAGACTCAACCGAGAAAGAGATTTAAAAACTAATCTCAGTAATGAACATGAATGCAAAAATACTCAATAAAACGATGGCACACCGAATCCAGGAATACATTATAAAAACAGTCATGATCGGTACAGCAGAGATGCAGGGATGGTACAGTCAGAAATGCATTAAAATGTAGTCCATGATACACATAATCATAAAGAATAAATTAATATGAACAACCTAATAAGTAATAAAATAGGCACATATCGCACTTGTCATAAAAGGCTCTCAGCATAGTCCATTAATCATACCTGGGATAATGTTAATGAAAACTAAGAAATATCATAATCTGCATGTCCAGATTTTACATAATGTACTCTAAAATATCAGCCATATATTTGGAAAACTTTTGAACAAATTTGGCAAAGTACTTCAATAAATACTGGTCAATTGGGGCACATATTATGGTGAACCTAGTAACAACTGCTCTGAAATATCACTTGTGATTTCCTAAGTGTCAGCAGGATGAATCAAGTCAAGAATAAAACTAACAGGAGGACGTTTTCTGGCATTGATTACCTTCCACACAGCCCCTACTGCAATACAGATCCACATTCACAAGATTATAGCTGCCTGAACCCAACACCTAAACTTAACTGTAACCCTAAACCTAACCCGAACCCTAACGCTACCCCTACAGCTAACCCTAACCCTAACCCTATCCCTAACCCTATCCCTAACCCTAACCCTATCCCTAACCCTAACCCTAACCCAACCCTAACCCTCACCCTAACCCTAACCCTAACCCTAAACCTAACCCTAACCCTAACACTAACCCTAACCTTAACCCTAACACCAACCCCTAACCCTAACCCAACCCTATCCCTAACTCTAACCCTAACACTAACCCTAACCCTAATCTTAACCCCTAACCCTAACTCAACCCTAATCCTAACCCTAACCCTAACCCTAACCCTAACCCTAACTTTAACCCTAACCCTAACTCTGCCCACTGAACCCTGGATGCTGCTAAACCCATCCAACACAAAAACTTACCTGTTTGCGCTCCAAAGTGCTGGAACTCCGAAAGAAATGGGTTACAATTCAGAAAAAACAAACAAGTACATGAACAGCAACACAGCCCAACGCCACACTCTCTGGAACATCGATAGTCAAACAAATATTTTGGGTGATCCTCAACCTGCCTCAGGTCAGAAGATCAAAAGAGCAAGTCCACAAACAAGCTGTGACTGCACAGAGTATACCAAAGGAGCAATAAAGTAAAAAGGAAGAAAAAGAGCAGGAGAAATGAGACCCCCCAAACCACAGAGCAGACCAAGAACACTTCCCAAAGACTCAGACAGCCACTGTAACAATTTGAACAAGATGCAAAGACACTGTCAAGGTAAAATGAAAAGAAGAAGTTGGTCGACTATAATGCAATAATTTATACAACATCCTAAGAGGTCACACTGAAACATCAGAATCAAGTGATGGCAGAACAGGCACATTTCAAAACAAAGGGAAAAAGGACTATAATTATGTAAGAAGATAACTTTCTTGAGATGATAAAGACATAAAGTGAAATGAAAATCTAACTAAAAACGAAGAAAAAAGCAACAGCTAAAAGATGAAAAAATTAAAAATCACACAAAAAAGCAAGATAACGAAGGGGGAAAATACCAGACTGCTGATGAAAACGCTTTGAGACCAAAGACTGAAATATAAGCCATAAGGAAAACAATAGAAACCCCAGATATGAAAATCCAGGAAAAAATGAACAGAAACTACAGAGGGAAGTACAACAAACAGAATAAAAGAGATGGAAGAGAGAATCTCAGGTTTGAAGAATGCTAGATCAGGTAATGAAATAAAAACATGAAACCTAACACATTTTTAACAAAACATACATAAAATCTGGGAAAACAGAAAACAAAGCCTAAGAAAGTGAGGGATAGAAGGCACAGAAAATATAATCAAGAAAATTAGAAAAGGAAACTTTCAAAACTTAAAGAAGAATATATCTTACCTTAAGAAAGAGGTATAAGAAGCATAAACAACAACAAATAAAGTAGATTAAAAAGATCCCCTAGTCACACCACAAAACATCAAACACAAAAGCATACAGAGTAAAGAATATCAGGACGTGCAAAAGAAAAAGGCGAAGTAACAAACACATTTAGGTAAACCTATCAGAATTACTCCCAACTTCACAATGGAAACCATGAAAGCAAAAAGAGCTGGGATAAATGTGCAGCAGGCAATATGAGACCTTGAATACAAATACAGACCACTAAAACCTCCAAAGCTTCCTTTCACCATTGGTTAAAAACAAGATATCACCTGACCAAAAAAATACTTAAAAGTACGTATCAAAATTCCCAGCCTCAGTAAAAGGAAAACACCAATGCAAGAATGAAAACTTCACCCACAAATTCTCAAGCTTCAAATAAACTCACATCAGCAAAACTCTGGGAAGGGAAGCACACAACAACTCTCACTGAAAAGTAACAGAAATTTTCAACTACTAGTCATTAATGTCTCTTACTATACATGTACTCAATCCACATATGACACAGGCTAAGAGAATAGATGGGAAAACAAGAATAAACCATCTATTGTATACAGGAAACACCTCAACAAAGACAGAGTAAAGGTTATGGAAAAGGACCCAAGAAACAATCTGGTGTGGCCACCGTAATATCTAACAATAGATTTCAAACTAAAGTAAGTCAGAACAGTTGGAGAAGGACACTATATACTAATAACAAGTTCAATCTATCAAGATGAAGTCTTAATCATTGTCATACAAGTGCACTCACACATGTAAAGGAAACATTATTAGAACTCAGATCGCTCATATAACCCTACACACTACTGGTAGGAAATCTCAGCATTCCGCTCCAGACAATGGGCAGGTCAACCAGACAAAAATTTACAAGCGAAATAAGAGAACTAAGAGATGTAATGAATGAAGAGGCCCTAACAGACATCTATAAAACAATACACACAAACAGGAAAGAATATACCATCTTCTCAGCACCTAATGAATACTTTTATAAAGCTGACCACACACTGTGCAACACAGGAAACATACACAGAAAAACAAAGAGTAATACACCGTGTCTTATCAGATGGCCACGATTTAAAATGAGAATTTGACAACAACAGCACTCTCAGAAATCATACAAAAGAATGGAAATTGAACAGGAAACTACTTAGCCACCCATGGATCAACGTAAAATAAAATAAAAACTTTTAGAAAGTAGGGTTAACAAAAATGAAGGCACATTATACCCAAACCTATGAACAATATGAAACTAGTGCTAAGAGGAAACTTCCTAGCTCAAACAGAAAGCTCACACTAGTGACTTAACATATGTGAATACTCTAGAACAGAAAAAAGAAGACATGACCAGGAGCAGAAAACAGAAAATAATCAAATTGAGGGCTGAAATACTTTATATAGAAACAAAAAATGCAAAGAATCAATGAGACAAAGAGCAGGTTTTTGTGAAAATAAAGATAGACAAACCCTTATGCAAACTAATAAAAAAGACGAGAAACATCCACTAACACAATCAGAAATGAAAAGGGGACAACAGATATTAAGGAAATCCACAGAATCCTTAGATCTTACAACAGAAACCTGTACTCCACAAAATTGTGAAACAAATGAAAAGGACAATTTTCTGGCTAGGTAGCATTTAAATAAATTACATAAAGCTTAGGTGAGCATGTATATACTCCTAAAGGAAATATAAGCTCTCATCAAAAGCAAACAATATCCCTGGGCCAAATAGTTTTAATGAAGAATTCCATCAGAACTTCCTAGACTCCTAAGTGTTGCACATAATATAACCAGAAGGAACATTGCCAGAACTCTTTTTATCAGTATGCAGTATTGAGTATTGATGCGAAAACAAAAAGACTCAACCGAGAAAGAGATTTAAAAACTAATCTCAGTAATGAACATGAATGCAAAAATACTCAATAAAACGATGGCACACCGAATCCAGGAATACATTATAAAAACAGTCATGATCGGTACAGCAGAGATGCAGGGATGGTACAGTCAGAAATGCATTAAAATGTAGTCCATGATACACATAATCATAAAGAATAAATTAATATGAACAACCTAATAAGTAATAAAATAGGCACATATCGCACTTGTCATAAAAGGCTCTCAGCATAGTCCATTAATCATACCTGGGATAATGTTAATGAAAATTAAGAAATATCATAATCTGCATGTCCAGATTTTACATAATGTACTCTAAAATATCAGCCATATATTTGGAAAACTTTTGAACAAATTTGGCAAAGTACTTCAATAAATACTGGTCAATTGGGGCACATATTATGGTGAACCTAGTAACAACTGCTCTGAAATATCACTTGTGATTTCCTAAGTGTCAGCAGGATGAATCAAGTCAAGAATAAAACTAACAGGAGGACGTTTTCTGGCATTGATTACCTTCCACACAGCCCCTACTGCAATACAGATCCACATTCACAAGATTATAGCTGCCTGAACCCAACACCTAAACTTAACTGTAACCCTAAACCTAACCCGAACCCTAACGCTACCCCTACAGCTAACCCTAACCCTAACCCTATCCCTAACCCTATCCCTAACCCTAACCCTATCCCTAACCCTAACCCTAACCCAACCCTAACCCTCACCCTAACCCTAACCCTAACCCTAAACCTAACCCTAACCCTAACACTAACCCTAACCTTAACCCTAACACCAACCCCTAACCCTAACCCAACCCTATCCCTAACTCTAACCCTAACACTAACCCTAACCCTAATCTTAACCCCTAACCCTAACTCAACCCTAATCCTAACCCTAACCCTAACCCTAACCCTAACTTTAACCCTAACCCTAACTCTGCCCACTGAACCCTGGATGCTGCTAAACCCATCCAACACAAAAACTTACCTGTTTGCGCTCCAAAGTGCTGGAACTCCGAAAGAAATGGGTTACAATTCAGAAAAAACAAACAAGTACATGAACAGCAACACAGCCCAACGCCACACTCTCTGGAACATCGATAGTCAAACAAATATTTTGGGTGATCCTCAACCTGCCTCAGGTCAGAAGATCAAAAGAGCAAGTCCACAAACAAGCTGTGACTGCACAGAGTATACCAAAGGAGCAATAAAGTAAAAAGGAAGAAAAAGAGCAGGAGAAATGAGACCCCCCAAACCACAGAGCAGACCAAGAACACTTCCCAAAGACTCAGACAGCCACTGTAACAATTTGAACAAGATGCAAAGACACTGTCAAGGTAAAATGAAAAGAAGAAGTTGGTCGACTATAATGCAATAATTTATACAACATCCTAAGAGGTCACACTGAAACATCAGAATCAAGTGATGGCAGAACAGGCACATTTCAAAACAAAGGGAAAAAGGACTATAATTATGTAAGAAGATAACTTTCTTGAGATGATAAAGACATAAAGTGAAATGAAAATCTAACTAAAAACGAAGAAAAAAGCAACAGCTAAAAGATGAAAAAATTAAAAATCACACAAAAAAGCAAGATAACGAAGGGGGAAAATACCAGACTGCTGATGAAAACGCTTTGAGACCAAAGACTGAAATATAAGCCATAAGGAAAACAATAGAAACCCCAGATATGAAAATCCAGGAAAAAATGAACAGAAACTACAGAGGGAAGTACAACAAACAGAATAAAAGAGATGGAAGAGAGAATCTCAGGTTTGAAGAATGCTAGATCAGGTAATGAAATAAAAACATGAAACCTAACACATTTTTAACAAAACATACATAAAATCTGGGAAAACAGAAAACAAAGCCTAAGAAAGTGAGGGATAGAAGGCACAGAAAATATAATCAAGAAAATTAGAAAAGGAAACTTTCAAAACTTAAAGAAGAATATATCTTACCTTAAGAAAGAGGTATAAGAAGCATAAACAACAACAAATAAAGTAGATTAAAAAGATCCCCTAGTCACACCACAAAACATCAAACACAAAAGCATACAGAGTAAAGAATATCAGGACGTGCAAAAGAAAAAGGCGAAGTAACAAACACATTTAGGTAAACCTATCAGAATTACTCCCAACTTCACAATGGAAACCATGAAAGCAAAAAGAGCTGGGATAAATGTGCAGCAGGCAATATGAGACCTTGAATACAAATACAGACCACTAAAACCTCCAAAGCTTCCTTTCACCATTGGTTAAAAACAAGATATCACCTGACCAAAAAAATACTTAAAAGTACGTATCAAAATTCCCAGCCTCAGTAAAAGGAAAACACCAATGCAAGAATGAAAACTTCACCCACAAATTCTCAAGCTTCAAATAAACTCACATCAGCAAAACTCTGGGAAGGGAAGCACACAACAACTCTCACTGAAAAGTAACAGAAATTTTCAACTACTAGTCATTAATGTCTCTTACTATACATGTACTCAATCCACATATGACACAGGCTAAGAGAATAGATGGGAAAACAAGAATAAACCATCTATTGTATACAGGAAACACCTCAACAAAGACAGAGTAAAGGTTATGGAAAAGGACCCAAGAAACAATCTGGTGTGGCCACCGTAATATCTAACAATAGATTTCAAACTAAAGTAAGTCAGAACAGTTGGAGAAGGACACTATATACTAATAACAAGTTCAATCTATCAAGATGAAGTCTTAATCATTGTCATACAAGTGCACTCACACATGTAAAGGAAACATTATTAGAACTCAGATCGCTCATATAACCCTACACACTACTGGTAGGAAATCTCAGCATTCCGCTCCAGACAATGGGCAGGTCAACCAGACAAAAATTTACAAGCGAAATAAGAGAACTAAGAGATGTAATGAATGAAGAGGCCCTAACAGACATCTATAAAACAATACACACAAACAGGAAAGAATATACCATCTTCTCAGCACCTAATGAATACTTTTATAAAGCTGACCACACACTGTGCAACACAGGAAACATACACAGAAAAACAAAGAGTAATACACCGTGTCTTATCAGATGGCCACGATTTAAAATGAGAATTTGACAACAACAGCACTCTCAGAAATCATACAAAAGAATGGAAATTGAACAGGAAACTACTTAGCCACCCATGGATCAACGTAAAATAAAATAAAAACTTTTAGAAAGTAGGGTTAACAAAAATGAAGGCACATTATACCCAAACCTATGAACAATATGAAACTAGTGCTAAGAGGAAACTTCCTAGCTCAAACAGAAAGCTCACACTAGTGACTTAACATATGTGAATACTCTAGAACAGAAAAAAGCAGACATGACCAGGAGCAGAAAACAGAAAATAATCAAATTGAGGGCTGAAATACTTTATATAGAAACAAAAAATGCAAAGAATCAATGAGACAAAGAGCAGGTTTTTGTGAAAATAAAGATAGACAAACCCTTATGCAAACTAATAAAAAAGACGAGAAACATCCACTAACACAATCAGAAATGAAAAGGGGACAACAGATATTAAGGAAATCCACAGAATCCTTAGATCTTACAACAGAAACCTGTACTCCACAAAATTGTGAAACAAATGAAAAGGACAATTTTCTGGCTAGGTAGCATTTAAATAAATTACATAAAGCTTAGGTGAGCATGTATATACTCCTAAAGGAAATATAAGCTCTCATCAAAAGCAAACAATATCCCTGGGCCAAATAGTTTTAATGAAGAATTCCATCAGAACTTCCTAGACTCCTAAGTGTTGCACATAATATAACCAGAAGGAACATTGCCAGAACTCTTTTTATCAGTATGCAGTATTGAGTATTGATGCGAAAACAAAAAGACTCAACCGAGAAAGAGATTTAAAAACTAATCTCAGTAATGAACATGAATGCAAAAATACTCAATAAAACGATGGCACACCGAATCCAGGAATACATTATAAAAACAGTCATGATCGGTACAGCAGAGATGCAGGGATGGTACAGTCAGAAATGCATTAAAATGTAGTCCATGATACACATAATCATAAAGAATAAATTAATATGAACAACCTAATAAGTAATAAAATAGGCACATATCGCACTTGTCATAAAAGGCTCTCAGCATAGTCCATTAATCATACCTGGGATAATGTTAATGAAAATTAAGAAATATCATAATCTGCATGTCCAGATTTTACATAATGTACTCTAAAATATCAGCCATATATTTGGAAAACTTTTGAACAAATTTGGCAAAGTACTTCAATAAATACTGGTCAATTGGGGCACATATTATGGTGAACCTAGTAACAACTGCTCTGAAATATCACTTGTGATTTCCTAAGTGTCAGCAGGATGAATCAAGTCAAGAATAAAACTAACAGGAGGACGTTTTCTGGCATTGATTACCTTCCACACAGCCCCTACTGCAATACAGATCCACATTCACAAGATTATAGCTGCCTGAACCCAACACCTAAACTTAACTGTAACCCTAAACCTAACCCGAACCCTAACGCTACCCCTACAGCTAACCCTAACCCTAACCCTATCCCTAACCCTATCCCTAACCCTAACCCTATCCCTAACCCTAACCCTAACCCAACCCTAACCCTCACCCTAACCCTAACCCTAACCCTAAACCTAACCCTAACCCTAACACTAACCCTAACCTTAACCCTAACACCAACCCCTAACCCTAACCCAACCCTATCCCTAACTCTAACCCTAACACTAACCCTAACCCTAATCTTAACCCCTAACCCTAACTCAACCCTAATCCTAACCCTAACCCTAACCCTAACCCTAACCCTAACTTTAACCCTAACCCTAACTCTGCCCACTGAACCCTGGATGCTGCTAAACCCATCCAACACAAAAACTTACCTGTTTGCGCTCCAAAGTGCTGGAACTCCGAAAGAAATGGGTTACAATTCAGAAAAAACAAACAAGTACATGAACAGCAACACAGCCCAACGCCACACTCTCTGGAACATCGATAGTCAAACAAATATTTTGGGTGATCCTCAACCTGCCTCAGGTCAGAAGATCAAAAGAGCAAGTCCACAAACAAGCTGTGACTGCACAGAGTATACCAAAGGAGCAATAAAGTAAAAAGGAAGAAAAAGAGCAGGAGAAATGAGACCCATCAAACCACAAAGCAGACCAAGAACACTTCCCAAAGACTCAGACAGCCACTGTAACAATTTGAACAAGATGCAAGGACAATGTCAAGGTAAAATGAAAAGAAGAAGTTGGTCGACTATAATGCAATAATTTATACAACATCCTAAGAGGTCACACTGAAACATCAGAATCAAGTGATGGCAGAACAGGCACATTTCAAAACAAAGGGAAAAAGGACTATAATTATGTAAGAAGATAACTTTCTTGAGATGATAAAGACATAAAGTGAAATGAAAATCTAACTAAAAACGAAGAAAAAAGCAACAGCTAAAAGATGAAAAAATTAAAAATCACACAAAAAAGCAAGATAACGAAGGGGGAAAATACCAGACTGCTGATGAAAACGCTTTGAGACCAAAGACTGAAATATAAGCCATAAGGAAAACAATAGAAACCCCAGATATGAAAATCCAGGAAAAAATGAACAGAAACTACAGAGGGAAGTACAACAAACAGAATAAAAGAGATGGAAGAGAGAATCTCAGGTTTGAAGAATGCTAGATCAGGTAATGAAATAAAAACATGAAACCTAACACATTTTTAACAAAACATACATAAAATCTGGGAAAACAGAAAACAAAGCCTAAGAAAGTGAGGGATAGAAGGCACAGAAAATATAATCAAGAAAATTAGAAAAGGAAACTTTCAAAACTTAAAGAAGAATATATCTTACCTTAAGAAAGAGGTATAAGAAGCATAAACAACAACAAATAAAGTAGATTAAAAAGATCCCCTAGTCACACCACAAAACATCAAACACAAAAGCATACAGAGTAAAGAATATCAGGACGTGCAAAAGAAAAAGGCGAAGTAACAAACACATTTAGGTAAACCTATCAGAATTACTCCCAACTTCACAATGGAAACCATGAAAGCAAAAAGAGCTGGGATAAATGTGCAGCAGGCAATATGAGACCTTGAATACAAATACAGACCACTAAAACCTCCAAAGCTTCCTTTCACCATTGGTTAAAAACAAGATATCACCTGACCAAAAAAATACTTAAAAGTACGTATCAAAATTCCCAGCCTCAGTAAAAGGAAAACACCAATGCAAGAATGAAAACTTCACCCACAAATTCTCAAGCTTCAAATAAACTCACATCAGCAAAACTCTGGGAAGGGAAGCACACAACAACTCTCACTGAAAAGTAACAGAAATTTTCAACTACTAGTCATTAATGTCTCTTACTATACATGTACTCAATCCACATATGACACAGGCTAAGAGAATAGATGGGAAAACAAGAATAAACCATCTATTGTATACAGGAAACACCTCAACAAAGACAGAGTAAAGGTTATGGAAAAGGACCCAAGAAACAATCTGGTGTGGCCACCGTAATATCTAACAATAGATTTCAAACTAAAGTAAGTCAGAACAGTTGGAGAAGGACACTATATACTAATAACAAGTTCAATCTATCAAGATGAAGTCTTAATCATTGTCATACAAGTGCACTCACACATGTAAAGGAAACATTATTAGAACTCAGATCGCTCATATAACCCTACACACTACTGGTAGGAAATCTCAGCATTCCGCTCCAGACAATGGGCAGGTCAACCAGACAAAAATTTACAAGCGAAATAAGAGAACTAAGAGATGTAATGAATGAAGAGGCCCTAACAGACATCTATAAAACAATACACACAAACAGGAAAGAATATACCATCTTCTCAGCACCTAATGAATACTTTTATAAAGCTGACCACACACTGTGCAACACAGGAAACATACACAGAAAAACAAAGAGTAATACACCGTGTCTTATCAGATGGCCACGATTTAAAATGAGAATTTGACAACAACAGCACTCTCAGAAATCATACAAAAGAATGGAAATTGAACAGGAAACTACTTAGCCACCCATGGATCAACGTAAAATAAAATAAAAACTTTTAGAAAGTAGGGTTAACAAAAATGAAGGCACATTATACCCAAACCTATGAACAATATGAAACTAGTGCTAAGAGGAAACTTCCTAGCTCAAACAGAAAGCTCACACTAGTGACTTAACATATGTGAATACTCTAGAACAGAAAAAAGAAGACATGACCAGGAGCAGAAAACAGAAAATAATCAAATTGAGGGCTGAAATACTTTATATAGAAACAAAAAATGCAAAGAATCAATGAGACAAAGAGCAGGTTTTTGTGAAAATAAAGATAGACAAACCCTTATGCAAACTAATAAAAAAGACGAGAAACATCCACTAACACAATCAGAAATGAAAAGGGGACAACAGATATTAAGGAAATCCACAGAATCCTTAGATCTTACAACAGAAACCTGTACTCCACAAAATTGTGAAACAAATGAAAAGGACAATTTTCTGGCTAGGTAGCATTTAAATAAATTACATAAAGCTTAGGTGAGCATGTATATACTCCTAAAGGAAATATAAGCTCTCATCAAAAGCAAACAATATCCCTGGGCCAAATAGTTTTAATGAAGAATTCCATCAGAACTTCCTAGACTCCTAAGTGTTGCACATAATATAACCAGAAGGAACATTGCCAGAACTCTTTTTATCAGTATGCAGTATTGAGTATTGATGCGAAAACAAAAAGACTCAACCGAGAAAGAGATTTAAAAACTAATCTCAGTAATGAACATGAATGCAAAAATACTCAATAAAACGATGGCACACCGAATCCAGGAATACATTATAAAAACAGTCATGATCGGTACAGCAGAGATGCAGGGATGGTACAGTCAGAAATGCATTAAAATGTAGTCCATGATACACATAATCATAAAGAATAAATTAATATGAACAACCTAATAAGTAATAAAATAGGCACATATCGCACTTGTCATAAAAGGCTCTCAGCATAGTCCATTAATCATACCTGGGATAATGTTAATGAAAATTAAGAAATATCATAATCTGCATGTCCAGATTTTACATAATGTACTCTAAAACATCAGCCATATATTTGGAAAACTTTTGAACAAATTTGGCAAAGTACTTCAATAAATATTGGTCAATTGGGGCACATATTATGGTGAACCTAGTAACAACTGCTCTGAAATATCACTTGTGATTTCCTAAGTGTCAGCAGGATGAATCAAGCCAAGAATAAAACTAACAGGAGGACGTTTTCTGGCATTGATTACCTTCCACACAGCCCCTACTGCAATACAGATCCACATTTACAAGATGATAGCTGTGTTAATCCAAACCCTAACCTTAACCGTAACCCTAACCCTAACGCTAACTCTAAACCCAACCCTAACACTAACCCTAACCCTATCCCTAACCCTAAACCCAACCCTAACACTTATAGCAATACAGATCCAAATTTACAAGATGATAGCTGCCTTAACCCAAACCCTAACGTTAACCATAAACCTAACTCTAACCCTAATGCTAACCCTACCCCTAACCCTAACCCAAGCGCAACCCTAGCCCTCACCCTAACCCTAACCCTACCCCTAACCAAAACTTAAACCGAAATCTAACCCTAACCCTAACCCTAACCCTAACAATATGCCAACCCTAACACTAACACTAACGCTAATCCTAACCCATAACCCTAACCCAACCATAAGACTAACTCTAACCCTAACCCTACCCCTAACTCTAAACCTAACCCTAACCCAAAACCCTAAATCTAACCGAACCCTAACCCTAACCCAAACCTAACCCTAACTCTAAACCGAACCAGACCCTAAACTTAAAAGTAAACCTAACCCTAACCTTAACCATAACCCTAACCCTACCCCAGCCCTAACCCTAACCCTAACCCTAACGTTAAGCCTAAGCCTTAACCCTAACCCTAACTCTAACCCAAACCCTAACCCTAACTCTAACCCTAACCCTAACCCTTATTGCAATACAGATACACATTAACAAGATGATAGCTGCCTGAACACAAACCCTAACCTTAACCGTAACCCTAACCATAACCCTAACCCTAAGGCCTAACTCTACCCATAACCATACCCTTACCCCTAATACTAACATTAACCCTAACCCCTAACCCTAACACAACACTAACCTTAACTCTAAGCCTGAAGCTAAACCTAACCCTAAAACTAACCCTAGCCCCTAACCCTAACCCAACTTTAACACTAACTCTAAACCTAACCACTAACCCTAACCCAACCCTAAACCTAACTCTAACCGTAAACCTAAACTGAACCCTAACCCTACCCTAAAACCTAACCCTAACTCTAACACAACCCTAAAACTAACATTAACCTTTACTTAATACTAACCCTAACCCTAACCCTACCCCTAACCCTAACCCTAACACCTAACCCTAACCTAACCATAACCCTAACTCTAACCCTAAACCTAACACTAATCCTTAACCCTATCACTAACCCTAACAAAACCCCTAACACTACGCCTAACACCAACCCTAACCCTAACCCTAAAGCTAACCCCTAACCCTAACCCAACCATAAACCTAACTCTAAACCTAATCCTAACACTACCCCTAACCATAACCCAAACCCTAAACCTATCCCCTAACCCTAACCCAAAACTACACATAACTCTAACTCTAAGCCTAACCCTAACCATAACCCAAACCCTAACCCTAACCCAACCCTAATCCTAAATCTAACCATAACCCTAACCCTACCCCAACCCTAACCCTAAACCTAACCCTAACCCTAAGGCTAATCCTAAGTCCTAACCCTAACCCAAACCTAACCCTAACTCTAACCCAAACCCTAACCCTAACTCTAAAGTAACCCTAACCCTAACCCTAACCCAAACCTATCCCTACTATAATCAAAACCCTAACCCTAACACTAACCCTAACCCTAATATTTATTTCAATACAGACCCACATTTACAAGATGTTAGCTGCCTTAACCCAAACAATAACCTTAACCGTAACCCAAACCCTACCCCTAAACCTAACCCTAATCCTAACCCTACCCCTAACCCTAACCAAACCCTAACCAAACCCTAACCCTAGCCCTAACCCTAACCCAAACCCTAACCCTAACCCTAACCATAAAACAACCCTAATCCTAAATCTAACCCTAACCCTACCCCAAACCTAACACTAACCCTAACGCTAATCCTAAGCCCTAACCATAACCCAACCCTAACTCTAACCCTAACCCTAACTCTAACCCTAACCCAACCCTAACCCTAACTGTAACCCTAACCCTAACCCTAACCCTTACTGCAATTCAGATCGACATTTACAAGATGATAGCTGCCTTAATCCAAACCCTAACCTTAACAATAACCCAGCCCTAACCCTACCCTTAACCCTAACCCTAACCTTAACCATAACCGTAACCCAACCCTAAGCCTAACTCTAACCCTAACCCTAACACTAACCCTAACCCTAACCCTTACTGCAATACAAATCCACATTAACAAGATGATAGCTGCCTTACCCAAATCCTCAACTTAACCGTAAATCTAAACCTAAACTTAACCCTAACCCTAACCTTAACCCTACACCTAACACTAACCCTAACCCTAACCCTGACCCTACCCCAACCCTTACCCTAACCCTAAACCTAACCCCTAATCCTAACCCAAAATTAATACAAACTCTAACTCTAACCCTCAACCTAACACTAGCCACTAACACTAACCCAACGTTAATCCTAAATACATTAACCCCTAACCCTAACCGAAATCTAAGCCTAACTCTAACCCTAAATCTTATCCTAAACTTAACCCCACCCCTAACACTAAACCTACCACTAACCCTAACCCTAAACCTAACCCTAACACCTAACACAAACCCAAAACTAAACCTAACTCTAACACTAACTATAACCCTACCCCTACCCCTAACCCTAACCCCTAACCCTAACCCAACCCTAAGCCTAATGCTAACCCTAACCCTAACCCTGACTCTAAACCTAACCCTAACACTAACCTTAAAAGTACACCGTAAACCTAACCAAACCCTAACCCTAACCCTAACCCTACCCCTAACCCTAACACTAAACCTAACCCCTAACCTTAACCCATCCCTAACACTAACTCTAACCTTAACCCTAACCTTACCCCTAAGGCTAACCCTAATCCTATTCTTACTACAATACAGATCAACATTTACAAGATGATAGCTGCCTTACTCCAAACCCTAACCTTAACCGTAACCCTAAACCTAACCCTACCACTAACCCTAACCCTAACCCTTTCCTAACCCCTAACCCTAACCCAACACTAACCCTCACTCTAACCTTAACACTAACCCTAACCTTACTGCAATACAGATCCACATTAACAAAAGATAGCTGCCTTAACCCAAACGCTAACCTTAACCGTAAACCTAACCCTAACCGTAACCCTAACCCAACCCTAACCCTAACCCTAACCTTAACACTAACCCTAAGCCTAACCCTAACTCTATTCCTACCCCTAACCCTAACCCAAACCCCACCTTAACACAAACCTAACCCTAACTCTAACCGTAATCCTAATCCTAGCCCTAACCCTAAACCTACCCATGAGCCTAACCCTAACCCTAACACCTAATCTAACCCAACCCTAAACCCTAAATCTATCCCTAACCAAACCCTAACACTAACCCTAACTCTAACACTAACCCTAACCTTAACTGAAACCCTAACCTTAACACTAACGCTAAACCTAACCCAACCCCTAACCCTAATACTAACCTTAACCCCTAACCCTAACCCTAAACCTAAACCTAACTATAACCCTACAGCTAACCCTAACCCTAACCCTAACCCCTAACCATAACCCAACCCTAAGCCTAACTCTAACCCTAACCCTAACTCTAAACATAACCCTAACCATAACCCTCACCCTAAACCCTAAACCTAACCCAAGGCTAATCCTAACCCTAACCCTACCCATAACACTAACCCTAACCCTAACTCCTAACCCTAACCCAACCCTAACCCTAACTCTAACCATAACCCTAACCCTTACTGCAATACAGATCCACATTTACAAGATGATAGCTGCCTTAATCCAAACCCTAACATTACCCGTAAACCTAATTCTAACCCTACCCTTAACCCTAACCCCTAACCCTAACCCAACCCTAACCCTAACCCTAAGTCTAACCCTAACCCTTACCCTAACCCTAACCCTTACTGCAATACAGATCCACATTAACAAGATGATAGCTGCCTCAACCCAAACCCTAAACTTAACCGTAAACCTAACCCTATCCCTAAGGCTAACCTTAACCCTAACTCTAACACAACCCCTAACCCTAACCCTAACCCTACCCTTAACACTAACCCTATCCCTAACCCTAACCAAACCCTAACCCTAACTCTAAGCCTAACCCTAAACCCTAAACCCTAACCCTAACAAAACATCTAACCCTAATCCTAACCCTAACAATGACCCTAACACTAACCCCTAACCCTAACCCAACCCAAACCCTATCTCTAACTGTAACCCTAACCCTAACCCTACCCCTAACCCAAACCCTAACCCTAACCCCCAACCCTAACCCAAACCTAACCCAACTCTAACCAAAACCCTAACCGTAACTCTAACCATACCCCTAACCCTAACCGTAACTCATAACCCTAACCCAACCCTAACCCTATACACTACACATCAGATACAGCAACAGCATTCTCATCAGTAGCCCATATCTGCCGAGATGTAAACTACAGCTTATTAATCCGATAAATACATGCTAACGGAGCCTCCATATTCTTTATTTGCCTATTCTTACACATAGGACATGGAGTCTACTACGGCTCTTATAACATAATCGAAACATGAAATATAGGAATCATCCTGCTATTCGCCGTAATAGCAACAGCATTCATAGGTTATGTGCTCCCATGAGGACAAATATCATTCTGAGGAGCCACAGTAATTACAAATCTACTATCGGCTATCCCCTATATCGGCACAACACTAGTAGAGTCAATTTGAGGCGGCTTCTCAGTAGATAAAGCTACCCTTACACGATTCTTTGCCTTCCACTTCATCCTGCCTTTTATTATTACCGCCCTAGTATTAGTCCACCTTCTATTCCTACACAGGAATCAAATAACCCAACTGTTCTAAACTCAGACGCAGAAAAAATTCCATTCCACCCTTACTACACAGTCAAAGACTTCCTAGGGGTCCTTATCCTATTGATAGCTTTCATAATTTTAACTTTATTTTTCCCAGATATTCTTGGAGACCCTGATAATTACACTCCTGCAAATCCACTCAACACTCCACCACACATTAAACCAGAATGATATTTCCTCTTCGCCTTTGCCATCTTACGATCTATCCCTAACAAGCTTGGCGGTGTCCTAGCATTAATCTTATCAATCCTAATCCTAGCTCTCATGCCACTCCTCCATACCTCAAAACATCGAGCACTCACCTTCTGCCCAATTACGCAAACAATATACTGAATCCTAGTAGCTGACCTCCTTATCCTCACATGAATCGGTGGTCAACCAGTCGAATACCCATTCATCATCATTGGACAAGCAGCTTCGATTGCCTACTTTGCCATCATCGTTATCTTCACGCCAATCGCAGGCATAATCGAAAACAACATCCTAGACCTAGATTAAATGTCCCGATAGTATAAACATTACACTAGTCTTGTAAACCAGAAATGAAAAAAAATCTTTTCTCAGGACATCAAGAAGGAAGGACTACTCCCCCACCATCAACACCCAAAGCTGATATTCTCCTTAAACTACTTCTTGTACATAAATTTATTTAACACATAATACATTTATGTATATCGTACATTAAATTATTTACCCCTAGCATATAAGCATGTACCATACATTAATTATCTAAGACATATTAATCCTTTATGAACATCTATGTACTAAACCATGTCTATTAAGATCAACTATTTAATTAATGCTTCTTACACATAACTGTATTATTCCCCATACCCCATTAAGTCATAAACTCTTCTTGTCCATACGACTATCCCCTACCCCATTTCATCTAATAATCTTCCATCCTCCATGAAACCAGCAACCCACCCACCTTATACTCCTCTCCTCGCTCCGGGCCCATTTTAACTTGGGGGTTACTAATGTGAAACTTTATCAGGCATCTGGTTCTTACCTCAGGGCCAGGGAATGTTTTATCGTCCATACGTTCCCCTTAAATAAGACATCTCGATGGTACGGGTCTAATCAGCCCACGCATGACATAACTGTAATCCCGGGCAGTTGGTATTTTTTATTTCTGGTCTGCACCGCCTCCCCATAGCCATCAAGGTATGAAGTTCAACTTACCCTGTAGACGAACTTATCATTCAAGTGTCATTTATCCCCATACGTACCCTCCCAGCATATTAATTAATTGGACCGGGACATATACACAGTCGTACTAATCATACAAATGTTCTCCCCTCATAACGACCCTCGAGTACATATTTTTCATGTTTGTTAGACATAACTTCCATCAACATAAACCTTCCCCCCCACACCTAGTGTCCAAGAACAAGGGACCATTTCCGGGTTCTCGTACATTCGAGAGAACCATATGGTTAGGGTTCTCCTACATTCGAGAGAACCCTAACCATAACCCTCACCCTAAACCCTAAACCTAACCCAACCCTAATCCTAACCCTAACCCTAACCCTACCCATAACCCTAACCCTAACCCAACCCTAACCCTAACTCTAACCCTAACCCTACCCTTACTGCAATACAGATCCACATTTACAAGATGATAGCTGCCTTAATCCAAACCCTAACATTAACCGTAAACCTAATTCTAACCCTACACCTAACACTAACCCTAACCCCTAACCCTAACACTAACTCTAACCCTGACCCTAAACCTTACTGCAATACAGATCCATATTTACAAGCTGCCTTAATCCAAACCCTAACATTAACCGTAAACCTCATTCTAACCCTACCACTAATTCTAACCCTAACCCCTAACCGTAACCCAACCCTAACTCTAACTCTAACCCTGACCCTAACCCTAACCCTGACCCTTACTGCAATACAGATCCACATTAACAAGATGATTGCTGCCTCAACCCAAACCCTGAACTTAACCATAAAACTAACCCTAACAAAAACACTAACTTAACCATACCCAGAAACCTAACCTTAACCCTAACCCTGACCCTAACACAACCCCTACCCTAACCCTACCCCTAACCCTAACCCTATCCCTAACTCCTAACCCTAACCCAACCCTAACCCTAACTCTAAGCCTAACCCTAACCCTAAACCCTGACCCTAAACTTAACAAACCATCTAACCCTAATCCTAACCCAAACAATAAAGCTAACACTAACCCCTATTCCTAACCCAACCCAAGCCCTATCTCTAACCGTAACCCTAACCCTAACCATACCCCTAACCAAAATCCTAACCCTAACCCTAACCCCTAACCCTAACCCTAACCTAACCCAACTCTAAACAAAACCCTAACCGTAACTCTAAACAAACCCCTAACCCTAACCCTAACCGTAACCCATAACCTTAACCCAACCCTAACCCTAATCCTAACCCTAAATCTAACCCTAAACCTAAACCTAACCCTAACGCTACCCCTAAACCTACCCCGAAAACTAAACCTAAAACTAACCCTGACTCTGAACCTAACTCTAACCCTTACCTTAAACCTACAGCTAACCTTAACCCTAAAGCTAACCCATAAACCTAACCCAACCCTAAGTCTAACTCTAACCCTAACCTTAACCCTAACTCTAAACCAAACACTAACCCTAAGCCTATTCACTAAATTAACCCAACCCTAACCCTAACCCTAACCTAAAACCTAACCCTAAACCTAACCCTTAAGCCTAACCCAACCCTAAATCTAACCCTATCCCTAACCCTAACCCAAACCCAGTCCTAACCCTAACCCTAACCCTACCTCTGACCGTAACTCAAACCCTAATCCTTACCCTAACCCTAACCCTAACCCCTAAACCTAACCAAACCCTAAACCTAACCGTAGCCCTAAACATAACCCTAACCCTAACTCCTACTGCAATACAGATCCACATTAACAAGATGATAGCTGCATGAACCCAAACCCTAAAGTTAATCGTAACCCTAAACCTAAACCTAGTCCTAACCCTAACCCTAACCCTTCCCTTACCCCTAAACCTAACCCTAACCCTAAACCCTAACCCTAACCCAACCCTAACCCTAACTCTAAGCCTGACCCTAAACCTAACCCTAACACTAACCCAAATCCTAGCCCCTAATCCTAACCGAACCTTAACCATAACTCTAACCCTAACGACTAACCCTAACCCAACCCTAACCCTAACTCTAACCCTAACCCTAAACTGAATCCTAACCCTAACCCTACCCTAACTGTTAACACTAACCCAAACGTAACCCTAACTCTAACCCTAACCCTAACCCTATACCTAACCCCAACCCTAACCCTTGCACCTAACCCTAACCCAAAGTTAAACCTAACTCTAACACTAACCCTAACCCCTAACCATAACTCTAAACCTAACCGTAAACCTAACCCTATCACTAACCCTAACCCTAACCCATAACCCTAACCCAACCATAACCCTAACTCTAACACAAACCTTAACCCTAACCCTAACCCTAACACTACCCCAACCCTAAACCTAACCCTAACCCTAACCCCTAAACCTACACCTAACCCTAAACCTAACCCTTACCCTAACCCTAAACCTAACTCTAACCCTAACCGTAACTATAACCCCTAACCCTAACCCAACCCTAACCCTAAACCTAAACCTAAACCTAACTCTAACCCTAACTCTAAACCTAACCCTAACCCTAACCCCTACCCTAAACCAACCCTAACGCTAAATCTAAACCTAACCCTAAGCCGAACCCTAACACTAACCCTAACCTTTAGAGTACACAACCCTAACCCTAACCATAACCCTAACGCTACCCCTACCCCTAAACCTAACCTAACCTTAAACCTAACTCTAACCCTGCCCTAACCCCTAACCCTAACCCTACATTAACCCTAATTTTAACATTAACCCTAATCCTAACCCTAACACAAACCCTAACGCTAGCCCCTAACTCTAACCCAAACTTAACACTAACTCTAAACATAAACCCTAACCTTAACCCAACCCTAACCCTAACTCTAACCCTTAGACTAATCTTAACCCTAACCCAAACCCTAACCCTAACCCCAACACTACCCCAACCGTAACCCTAAACATAACCCTAACCCTAAAGCTAAGCCTAAGCCCGAACCCTAACCCAACCCTAACCCTAACTCTAACCCTAACCCTAACCCTAACTCTAACCCAACCCTAACCCTAACTTTAACCCTAAACCTGACCCTAACACTTACTGCAATTCAGATCCACATTTACAAGATGATAGCTGCCTTAATCCAAACCTTAACCTTAAGAGTAACACTACCTCTACCCTACCCCTAACCATAACCATAACCATAACCCTAAACCAACACTAACCCAAACTCCAATCCAAACCCTAACACTAACCCTAACCCTAACCCTTACTGCAATACAGATCCACATTAACAAGATGATAGCTGCCTCAACCCTAAACCTAACCTTAAACGTAAACCTAACCCTAACCTTAACACTAACCCTAACCCTAACGAAACCCCTAACACTAACCCTAACCCTAACCCTGCCCCTAACACTAACACTAACCCTAAACCTAACCCCTAACGTTAACCCAACATTAACCCTAACTCTAACACTAACCCTCAACCTAACCCTAAAACTAACCATTAACCTAGCCCATAACACTAACCCAACCTTAACCCTAACTACCCTAACCAATAATCCTAACTGAAACCTAACCCTAACTCTAAACCTAACCCATACCCTAGCCTTAACCCCACCCCTAACACTAACCCTACCCCTAACCCTAAACCTAAGCCTAACTCTAACCCTACCCCAAACCTAACCCTAACTTTACCCTAACCCTAAACATAACCCTAACCCTAAACCGAACCATAAACCTAACATAACCCCTAACCCTAAACCTAACCCTAAATCCCAAACCCTAAATATAACGCTAACCCTAACCCTAACCCTAACCAAAACCCAACCCTAACTCTAAACCTAACCCAAACCCTAACCCTACCGCTAACCCTAACCATAACCCTTACACTAACGCTAACCCTAACCCCTAACCCTAACCCAACCCTAACCATAATTCTAACACTAACCGTAACCCTAACCCTATGGCTAACACTAACCATCACCCTAACCCTAGCCCCTACCCTAACCCAACCTTAAACCTAACTCTAACCCTAAGCCTAACCCCTAACCCTAACCCAATGATAACCCTAACTCTAAACCTAACCCTAAATCTAACCCTAACACTAACCCTTGCCCCTAACTCTAACCCAACCTTAACCCTAAATCTAACCCTAACCCCTAACCCTAAAACAACCCTAACCCAAACTCTAGCCCTAAAGCTAACCCTAAACCTACCCCTAACTGTAACCCTTACCCTCACACTAACCCCTAAACCTACCCCTACTCCTAAACCTAACACTTACCCTAACCCTAACTCTAACCCTAACCCTAACCCTAACTATAACCCCTAACACTAATCCAACCCTAAACCTAACCCTAATCCTAACCCTACCCCTAACTCTAACCCTAACCCTAAACCTAACCCTAACCATAAACCTAACCGCTAACCCTAACCCAAACCTAACCCTAACTCTAACCCTAACCCTAAACCAAACCCTACCCCTAACCCTAACCCGAAACCTAAAACTAAACCCTTACCCAAACCCTAACTCTAAAACTAACCCTAAACCTACCCCTAACACTAACCCTAACCCTAGTAACTAACCCTAACCCTAACTTAACCCAAACTCTAACCCTAACCCTAAGCCTAACCCCTAACCCAAACCCAACCCTAACCCTAACTCTAACCCTAAACCTAAACCTAACCCTGAAACAAACCCTAACCCTAGCCCCTAACCCTAACCCAAACTTAACCCTAACTCCGACCCTAAACCCTAACCCTAACCCAACCCTAACCCTAACTCTAACCCTTAGACTAACCCTAACCCTAATCCTACCCCTTCTCCTAACCCTAACACTACCACTAACCCTAACCCAAAACTAAACCTAAATCTAACTCTAACCCTAACCCTAACTCTAAAACTAACACTTACCCTAACCCAACTCCTAACCCTAAACCTAACCCCTAACCAACCATAAATTAACCCTAACCCTAACCCTCACCCTTACTGCAATACAGATCCACATTAACAAGAACATAGCTGCCTAAACCAAAACCCTAACTTTAACCATAACCCTAAACCTTACCTTAACCCTAAGGCCTAAACCTAACCCTAAACCTACACCAACAACTAACCCTAAACCTAACCATAAACCCTAACCCTAATCCAACCCTAAAACTAACTCTAAGCCTAACCCTAAACCTAACCCTAACACTAACCCTAACTCTAGCCCCTAAGTCTAACCCAAAATTAACCCTAACTCTAACACTAACCCCTAACCCTAACCCAAACCTAAACCTAACTCTAACCCTACCCCTAACCTGAACACTAACCCTAACCCTAACCCTAACCCTAACACAATCCTCAACCTTACTCTAACCTTAAACCTAATCCTAACCCTAACGCGAAACCTACCCCTAACCCTAAACCTAACAACTAATCCTAAACCAACCTTAAACCTAACTCTAACCCTAACCCTAACCCTAACATTAAGCCCTAAACCTGACCCTAACAAAACCCCTATACTTAAGCCTAACCTTAACACTAACCCCAACCCTAACCCCTAACACTAAACCTAACATCTAACCATAAACCAACCTTAAACCTAACTCTAACCCTAAACCTTAAGCTAACCCTAACAGTAAACCCTAACCCTAAACCTAACAAAACCCCTAAACATAAGCCTAACCTTAACCTAACCCCAGCCCTAACCAATAACCCTAACCCAAACCTAAACCTAACTCTACGCTAATCCTAAACCTAACCCTACCCCTAACCAAAAACCTAACCCTAACCCTAAACCTAACCCCTAACCCTAACACAACCCTAACCATAACTCTAACCCAAACACTAAACCTAACTCTAACAATCACCCTAACCCTAAGCCTAAACCCTAACTCTAACCCAACCCTAACCCTACCACTAACACTAACCCTAACCCTAACCCTAGCCCTTAACCCTAACCCTAACCCTAATTCCTAACCATAACCCTAACCCAAACCCTAACCCTAACCCTAACCCTTAAACCTAACCCAAAACTAAACCTAACTCTAACTCTAACCCTAACCCTAACCATAACTCTTACCCTAACCCTAACCCTACCCCTAACCCTAACTCTAACCCTAACCCCTAACCCTACCCCTAACGCTAACCCTACCCCTTACCCTAAACCTAACCCTAACCCTAAACCTAACCCAAAACTAACCCTAAATCTAACCATAACCTAACCCTAACACTAAAACTAACCCTAGCCCCTAAACCTAACCCAACCTTAATCCTAATCTAACCCTAAACCCCAAACCTAACCCAACCCTAACCCTAACTCTAACCCTTAGACTAAACCTGACATTAACCCTAACGCTACCCCTAACCCTAACACTGCGCCTTCCCTAACCCTAACACAAACCCTAACCCTAACCCCTAAACCTAACACAAAACTAAACCTAACTCTAATTCTAATCCTAACCCTAACCCTAACACCTAACCCTAAACCAACCATAAACTAACACTAACCGTAACCGTAACCCAAACGCCTAAACCTAACCCTAACCCAAACTCTAACCCTAACCCAAACCTAACCCTAAATATAACCCAAACCTTAACCCTAACTCTAACCAAAACCCTAACCCTAACCCCAAACTTAACCCCTAATCCTAACCCAACCCTAACCCTAACCCTAACCCTAACCAACCCTAACACCACTGCTAACCCTAAGCCTAACGCAAACCCTAACCACTAACACTAACCCAAAACTAAACCTAACTCTAACTCAAACCCTAACCCTAACCCTAACCCCTAACTCTAACCCTAACCCTAACTCTAACGCTAACCATAACCATAACTATAACCCCTAACCCTAACCGAACCCTAACCCTAACAGTAATCCTAACCCTACCCCTAACTCTAACCCTAACCCTAAACCTAAACCTAACTCTAACCCTTAGACTAACGCTAAACCTAACCCTACCCCTAACCCTAACACTACCCCTAAACCTATCCTAACGCAAACCCTAACCATAACCACTAACCCTAACACGAAACTAAACCTAACTCTAACTCTTACCCTAACCCTAACCCTAACACTACCCCTAAACCTAACCCTAACCCCTAACCCTAACCCAAACATAAACTAACTCTAACCGTAACCCTAACCCTAACCACTAACACTAACCCTAACCCTAAACCTAAACCAACGTTAACCCTAACTTTAACCCTAACCCTAACCCCTAACCCTAAACCAACCCTAACCCTAATTCTAAACCTCACCCTACCCCTAACCCTAACTCAACATTAAAACTAACTCTAACCGTAAACCTAAACCTAACCGCTAAACCTAACCCTAACCCTAAACCTAACCCTAACCCTACCACAAACCCAACACCAAAACCTAAACCTAACTGTAAGCCAAAACATACACGTAATTCTAACACTAAATATAACACTACCCATAAAGCTAACACTAACCCTAACACTAACCCCTAACCCTAACCAAACCCTAAGCCTTACTCTAACCCTAACAATAACCCTAAGCCTAACTCTAACCCTAACCATAACCCTAACTCTAAACCTAACCCTAACACTAACCCTAATACAACCCTACTCCTAACCATTACCCAACACTAAGCCTAACCCTAACCCTAAACATAAACCTAACCCTAACCCGAACCCTAACCCAACCCCTAAACATAACCCTAACCCTAAACCTAACCCTAAACCCCTAACCATAAGCAAACCCTAACCCTAAATCTAACCCTAACCCTAACCAAAACCAACCCTAAAGCTAACCGTAACCCAAACCCTAAACCTACACCTAACCATAAACCTTACCCTAACCCCTAACCCTAACCCAACCCTAAACCTAACCCTAACTCTAACACTAACCCTAACCCTACCCCTAACACTAACACTAACCCTAACCCTAGCCCCTAACCCTAACCCAACCTTAAACCTAACTCTAACCCTAACCTTAACCCTAACACCTAACCCTAATCCAATGCTAACCCTAACTCTAAACGTAACCCTAAAGCTAACCATAACACTAACCCTAATTCTTGCCCATAACTCTAAGCCAACCTTAACACTAAATCTAACCCTAGCCCCTAACCCTAACCCAACCCTAACCCAAAATCTAACCCTAATCCTAACCCTAAACCTACCCCTAACCATAACTCTAACCCTAACCCTAACCCTTACCCTAACCCTAACCCTAAACTTAAACCTAATTCTAACCCTACCCCTAACCCTAACATTAACCCTAGCAACTAACCCTGACCCAACCTTAACCCTAACTCTAAGCCTAAGCCTAACCCTATCCCCGAACCCTAACCCAACCCTAATACTAACTTCAACCCTTAACCTAACCCTAACCCTAAAACTAACCCTAACCCTAGCCCCTAACCCTAACCAACCCTTAACCCTAACTCTGACCCTAAACAATAACCCTAACCACACCCTAACCCTAACTCTAACACTTAGACTAACCCTAACCCTAATCCCAACCCTACACCTAACCCTAACACTACACCTAACATTAACCCTAACCCAAAACTAAACCTAAATCTAACTCTAACCCAAACCCTAACACTAACACTAACCCTAAGCCTACCCCTAAACCTAAACCTAACCCCTAACCCTAACCCAACTATAAACTAACACTAACACTTACTGCAATACAGATCCACATTAACAAGAATATAGCTACCTGAACCCAAACCCTAACCTTAACCGTAACCCTTACCCTAACCCCTAAACCTAAACCTAACCCAACAGATAACCCTAACCCTAACCCTAACCATTAACCTAACCCTAACTCTAAACCTAACCCTAACATTAACCCTTCCTGCAATACAGATCCACATTTACAAGATGATAGCTGCGTTAATCCAAACCCTAAACTTAACTGTAACCCTAACACTAACCATAACTCTAAACCTAACCCTAACCCTAACCCAACCCTAAAACTAACTCTAACCCAAACACTAAACCTAACTCTAACCATAACCCTAACCCTAACCCTATGCCTAACCCCTAACTCTAACACATCCCTAACCCTAACCCTACCACTAACACTAACCCTAACCCTAACCCTAGCCCCTAACCCTAAACCTAACCCTAACCCCTAATCCTAACCCTAACCCTAACCCCTAACCCTAACCCAAACCCTAACCCTAAACCCTAAACCTAACACAAAACTAAACCTAACTCTAAATATAACCCTAACCCTAACACTAACCCTAGCCCTAACCCTAACTCTAACCCTAACCCTAACCATAATCCTAACCCTAACCCTAACCCTATACCTAACCCAAACCCTAACCCTAACATAACCTTAATACTAACTCAAACCGTAACCCTAACCCTAAACCCTAACACTAATCCTAACCCAACCCCTAACACTAACCCTAAAACTAAACCTAACCAAACATCTAACCCTAACCCGAAACCTAACACTTACTGCAATACAGATCCACATTTACAAGATGATAGCTGCCTTAACCCTAAACCCTAACCCTAACACAACCCTAACCCTAACTCTAACCTTTAGACTAACCTTAACCCTAAACCTAAACCAACCTTAACCCTAACTGTGACCCTAACCCTAACCCAAACCTAACCCTAAATCTAAACCTCACACTAACCCCTAACAATAACTCAACCCTAAAACTAACTCTAACCGTAAACCTAAACCTAACCCCTAAACCTAACCCTAACCCTAAACCTAACCCTAACTCTACCACTAACCCTACCCTAACCCTAAACCTAACCCTAACCGTAACACAAAACATACACGTAATTCTAAAACTAACAATAACCCTACCCATAAAGCTAACACTAACCCTAACACTAACCCCTAACCATAAGCCAACCCTAAGCCTAACTCTAACCCTAACCATAACCCTAACTCTAAACATAAACCTAACAATAACCCTAACCCTAACACTAACCCTTAATGCAATACAGATCCACATTTACAAGATGATAGCTGCGTTAATCCAAACCCAAACCTTGACCGTAAACCTAACCCAAACAATAACTCTAAACCCAACCCTAACCCTAACACTAACCCTAAACCTAACCCTTACTGCAATACATATCCACATTTACAAGATGATAGCTGCCTTAACCCAAACCCTAACCTTAACCGTAACCCTAAACCTAACCCTAACCCTAACCCTAATCTAACCCTACCCCTAACCCTAACCCAACTCTAACCCTAGCCCTAACTCAAACCCTAAACATAACCCTAAACCTAACCCTAACCGTAACCCTAAACCAACCCCTAAACCTAACCCTAACCCTAAACCTAACACTAAACCCTTAACCCTAAGCAAACCCTAACCCTATATCTAACCCTAACCCTAACCAAAACACAACCCTAACCCAACCCTAAACCTGACCCTAACTCTAACCCTAACCCTACCCCTAACACTAACCCTAACCCTAACCCTAGCCCCTAACCCTAACGCAACCTTACACCTAAAACTAACCCTAACACTAACCCTAACCACTAACCCTAATCCAACGCTAACCCTAACTCTAAACCTCACCCTAAAGCTAACCCTAACACTAACCCTAATTCTTGCCCCTAACTCTAACCCAACCTTAACCCTAAATCTAACCATAACCCCTAACCCTATCCCAACCCTAACCCAAATCTAACCCTAATCCTAACCCTAAACCTACCCCTAACCGTAACTCTAAAGCCAAAACTAACCCATACCCTAACCCTAATCTTAAACCTAACCCTAAGCCTACCCCTAACACTAACACTAACCCTAGCAACTAACGCTAACCCAACCTTAAACCTAACTCTAAGCCTAAACCTAACCCTATCCCCTAACGCTAACCCAACCCTAATCTGAACACTAACCCTAACCCTAACCCTAACTCTAACCCTAACCCTAACCCTAACCCACCCTTAACCCTAACTCTGACCCTAAACCCAAAACCTAAACCAAAACTAAACCTAACTCTAACGCTTAGACTAACCCTAACCCTAATCCTACCCCTACCCCTAATCCTAACACTAACCCTAACCCTAGCCCTAACCCAACCCTAACCCTAACCCTAATCCTAACCCAACCCCTAACTCTAACCCTAACCCTAACTCTAACCCTTAGACTAACGCTAACCCTAACCCTAACCCTAACACTTCCCCTAACCCTAACCCAAACCCTAACCCTAACCCCCAACCCTAACCCAAAACTAAACCTAACTCTAACTCTTACCCTAACCGTAACACTAACCCTAACCCTTCCCCTAACCCTAACCCTAACCCAAAACCCTAACCCGACCATAAACTAACTATAACCGTAACCCTTACACTAACCCCTAAACCTAACCCTAACCCAAACCATAACCCTTACACTAACCCTAACCACTAACCCTAACCCTAACTCGAACCCTAACCCTAACATTAACCCTTACTGCAATACAGAGCCACATTTACAAGATGATAGTTGCGTTAATCCAAACCCTAAACTTAAGTGTAACCCTAAAACTAACCATAACTCTAAACCTAACCCTAAACCTAACCCAACCCTAACCCTAACTCTAACACAAACAATAACCCTAACTCTAACCATAACCCTAACCCTAACCCTAAGCCTAACCCCTAACTCTAACACAACCCTAACCCTACCCCTAACACTAATCCTAACACTAACATTAGCCCCAAATCCTAACCCTAACCGTAACCCCTAATCCTAACCCTAACCCCTAACTATAACCCAAACCCTAACCCTAACCCCTACACCTAACCCAAAACTAAACCTAACTCTAACCCTAACCCTAACCCTAACACTAACACTAACCATACCCCTAACCCTAACTCTAACCCTAACCCCTAACAATACCCCTAACCCTAAACATTACCCTTACCCTAAACCTAACCCTAAACCACACCCAAAACTAACCCTAACTCGAACCCTAAACCTAACCCTTACCCTAATCCTAACCCTACACCTAATCCTAACCCAAAACTAACCCTAACTCTAAACCTAAACCTAACACTAACCCTAAAACTAACCCTAACCCTAGTCCCTAACACTAACCCAAACTTAACCCTAACTCTAACCCTAAACCCTAAGCCTAACCCAACCCTAACCCTAACTCTAACCCTTAGACTAAACCTAACCATAACCCTAACCCTAATACAAAACCTAACACTACCCCTAACCCAAACCCAAAGCCTAACCCTAACCCAAAACTAAACCTGATTCTAACTCTAACCCTAACCCTAAACCTAATACCTAACACTAACCCAACCATAAACTAACTCTAACCGTAACCGTAACCCTAACCAGAAACCTAACCCTAACCCTACCTCTAACTCTAACCCAACCCTAACCCTAAATCTAACCCAAACCTTAACCCTAACACTAACCAAAACCCTAACCCTAACCCTAACCCCTAATCCTAACCCAAGCCTAACCCTAACCCTAACCCTAACCAACCCTAACACTACCGTTAACCCTAACCCTAACACAAACCCTAACCCTAACCCTAACCCTAACACTTACTGCAATACAGTCCACCTTAACAAGATGATAGCTGACTGAACCCAAACGCTAACCTTAACCGAAACCCTAACCCTAACCCTAATAATAAACCTAAGGCCTAACCCTAACCCTAACTTTACCGATACCACTAACCAAAACCTAACCCTAACCCCTAACCCTAACCCAACCCTAAACATAACTCTAAGCCTAACCCTAAACTTAATCCTAACACTAACCCTAACCCTAGCCCCTAACACTAACCCAAACTTAACCCTAACTCTAACCATAACCCCTAACCCTAACCCAAACCTAACCCTAACTCTAACCCTAACCCAAACTTTTACTCTAGACCTAACCCTAACCCTTGCTGCAATACAGATCCACATTTACAAGATGATAGCTGCATTAATCCAAATCCTAACCTTAACCGTAACCCTAACGCTAACTCTAAAACTAACCCTAACCCTATCTCTAACCCTAACCGTAACCCTAACCCTAACCATAACCCTACCCCTAACCCTAACACTACCCCTAAACATAACCCTAACCCTAACCCTAACACTCACCACTAACCCTAACCAAACACTAACCATAACTCTAACCCTAACCCTAACCCTATACATAACCCTACCCCTACCCCTAACCCTAACCCCTAACCCTCACCCAACCCTAAAACTAACGCTAAACATAACCCTAACCCTAACCCCTAACCCTAACCCAAACCCCAACCCATCCCCTAACCCTAACCCTAACCCTAAACCCAACCCTAACCCTAACCCCTAATCCTAACCCTAACTCTAACCCAAACCCTAAAACTAACGCTTACCCTACCTCTAAACCTACCCCAAAACCTAACCCTACCCCTAACCCTAAACCTAACTCTAACCCTAACTATAAGCTTACCCGAAACCCTAACCATAACCATAACCCCTAACCCTAACCCAACCGTAAGCCTAACTCTAAACTTAACACTACCCCTAACTCTAAACCTAACCCTAACCCTAACCCTAACCCTAAACCCTAAACCTAACACAACCCTAACCCTACCCCTAACCCTAACCCTAACACTAAACCTAACTCTAACCCTAACTATAACACTACCCGTAACTCTAACCATAACCATAACCCCTAACACTAACCCAACACAGAGACTAACTCTAACCCTAAACCTAAGCATAACTATAAACCTAACTGTAACCGTAACCCTAACCCTAAACCCAAACCCTAACCAAACCCTAATCCCAACTCTAACTCTAACCTTCAACCTAACCCTAACAATAACCCTAACCCTAGACCCTAACACTAACCCAACGTTAACCCTAACTACCCTAACCATAACACTAATCGAACCCTAACCCTAACTCTAAACCTAACCTTAAACCTAAACCTAACCCTAACCTTAAGGCAACCCCTAACCCTAACCCTACCCCTACACCTAACCCTAACCCTAAAACTAACCCCTAACCCTAACCCAACCCTAAAACTAACTCTAATCATAACCCTAGCCCTAACCTTAAAACCTAAGCCTAAACCAACCCCTACCTTAACCCTAAACCTAAACCTAACACTTAGCCTAAGCCCTAACCCTAACACTAACTTAACCCTAACCCTAAACCTCACCCGAACCCACACCTAACACTACCCCGAAACCTAACCCTAACCCTAACTCTAACCCTAACTATAACACTAACCTAACCCTAACCCAAACCCTAACCCCTAACCCGAAGACAAAACCAATACTAACTCTAACCCTAACCCGAACCCTAACTCTAAACCTAACCCTAACCCTAAAACTAAGCCGTAAACCTTACCCAATCCTAACCCTAAGACTAACCCTAATCCTACCCCTACCCTAACCCTAACACTAACCCTAGCACCTAACCCTAACCCAACCCTAACCCTAAATCTAACCCTAACGCTTGCGCTAACCCCTAACCCTAACCCTAAACCTAACCCTTACACTAACCCTAACCCTGATCGGAACCCAAAACGCTAACCCTAACCTAACCCTAAACCTATTCTAACACTAACCCTAACACTAACCCTACCCCTAACCCAAACCCTAACCCTAACCCTAAGACTAAACCTAACCCCTAGCCATAACCCAACCGTAAGCCTAACTCTAACTCTAACCTTAAACCAAACTCTAAACCTAACCCTAACCCTAACTCTAACCCTAACCATAATCCTAACCCTTACTGCAATACAGATCCACATTTACAAGATGATAGCTGCCTTAACCCAAACCCTAACCTTAACCGTAACCATAACCCTAACCCTAACCCTAACTATAACCCTAACACTGACCCTAACCATAACCCCCAACCCTAACACAACACTAACTCTAACCCTAACCGTAACCGTAACCCTAAACTTAACCCTAACCCTAGCCGCACCCCTAACCCTAACCCTAACCCTAACACTAACACTAAGCCTAACTCTAACCCTAAACCTAACTATAACCCTACCCCTACACCTAACCCTAACCCCTAACCCTAATACTACCCTGAGCCTAACTCTAACCCTACCCATAACCCTAACTCTGAACCTAACCCAAACCATAACCCTAACCGTAAACCCTAAACCTAACCCAACCTAACCCTAACCATAACCCTACCCCTAACCCTAAACCTAACCCCTAACCCTAACCCAACCCTAAACAGCACTCTAACAAATCTCTCAGAAATCATACAAAACAATGGAAATTGAACAGGAAACTACTTAGCCACCCATGGATCAACGTAAATTAAAATAAGAACTTTAAGAAAGTAGGGTTAACAAAAATGAAGGCACATTATACCCAAACCTATGAACAATATGAAACTAGTGCTAAGAGGAAACTTCCTAGCTCAAACAGAAAGCTCATACTAGTAATTTCACATATATGAATACTCTAGAACAAAAAAAGCAGACATGAACAGGAGCAGAAAACAGAAAATAATCAAATTGAGGGCTGAAATACTTTATATAGAAACAAAAAAATGCAAAGAATCAATCAAAGGGCAGGTTTTTGTGAAAATAAAGATAGACCATCCCTTATGCAAACTAATAAAAAAGACGAGAAACATCCACTAACACAATCAGAAATGATAAGGGGACAACAGATATTAAGGAAATCCACAGAGTCTTTAGATCTTACAACAGAAACCTGTACTCCACAAAATTGTGAAACAAATGAAAAGGATAATTTCCTGGCTAGGTAGCATTTAAATAAATTACATAAAGCTTAGGTGAGCATGTATATACTCCTAAAGGACGTTGCCAGAACTCTTTTTATGAGTATGCAGTAAGATTGATGCGAAAACAAAAAGACTCAACCGAGAAAGTGATTTAAAAACTAATCTCAGTAATGAACATGAATGAAAAAAATACTCAAGAAAATGATGGCACACCGAATCCAGGAATACATTATGAAAACTGTCATCATCGGTACAGCAGAGATACAGGGATGGTACAGTTAGAAATGCATTAATGTAGTCCATGATACAAATAATCATAGAGAATAAATTAATATGAACAACCTAAAAAGTAATAAAATAGGCACATATCGCACTTGTCATAAAAGGCGCTCAGCATAGTCCATTAATCATACCTGGGATAATGTTAATGAAAATTAAGAAATATCATAATCTGCATGTCCAGATTTTACATAATGTACTCTAAAACATCAGCCATATATTTAAAAAACTTTTGAACAAATTTCACAAAGTACTTCAATGAAAATTGGTCAATTGGGGCACATATTATGGTTAACCGAGTAACAATTGCTCTGAAATATCACTTGTGATTTCCTAAGTTTCACCAGGATAAATCAGGCTGAGAATAAAACTAACAGGACGACGTTTTCTGGCATTGATTACCTTCCACACAGCCCCTACTGCAATACAGATCCACATTTACAAGATGATAGCTGCCTTACTCCAAATCCTAACCTTAACTGTAACCCTAACCCGACCACTAACCCTAACCCTAACCCTAGCCCTCACCCCTAACCCTAACCCAACCCTAAACCTAACTCTAACCCTAACCCTAACCCTAACCCTCACCCTTACTGCAATACAGATCCATATTAAAAAGATGATAACTGCCTTAACCCAAACCCTAATCTTATCGTAAACCTAAACCTAAACCTAAACCTAACCCCAACCCTAACACTAACCCCTAACAATACCCCTAACCCTACCCCTAACCCTACCCCTAACCCTAACCCTAACCCAACATTAACCCTAACTCTAACCGTAAACATAACCCAACCCTAAACCTAACACTAAACCTAACCCTAACCCTAACCCTAACCCTACACCTAACCCTAACCCTAACCCTACCCCTAACACAACCCTAACCCTAAATCAAACACTAAACCTAATCCTAATGCTAATAGTAACCCTAACACTAACCCTAACCCCTAACCCTAACCCAACCCTAACCCTAACTCTAACCATAACCATAACCCTAACCCTAACCCTAACACCAACCCCAACCCTAAACCAACCCAAAACCAAACTCTAACCGTAACCCTAACCCTAACCCTACCCCTAACCCAATCCCTAACCCTAACCCTAACCCCTAACCCTAACCCAAACCTAACCTAACTCTAATACAAACCCTTACCCTAAACGTAATCCTAACCCTAGCCCTAACACTAAACCTAACCCTAAACCTTACCCTAACCCTAAACCTAAACCTAATCCCTAACCCTAAACCAAAACTAACCCTAACCCTAACACTAAAAGTAACCGTAACCCCCAACCCTAACCCAACCCTAACGCTAACCCTAACCTTAACCCTAACGCTAACCCTAATCCAACCCCTAACCCTAACCGTAAACCTAACCCTAACACTAACCCTAACCCCAAAACCTAACCCTAAACCTAACCCTAACCCTAAACCTAACCCTAAACCTAAGCTAACCCTAAACCTAACCCTAACCCTAACCGTAACCGTAACCCCCAAACGTAACCCAAACCTAACCCTAACCCTAACCTTAACCGTAAACCTAACCTTAACCCTAACCCTAACCCTAATCCAACACCTAACCCTAACCGTAAACCTAACCCTAACACTAACCCTACCCCTAAACGTAACCCTAAACCTAACCCTAAGCCTAACTCTAACCCTAACTATAACCCTACCCCTAACCATAACCCTAAACCTAACCCCTAACGCTAACCCAACCCTGAGCCTAACTCTAACACTACCCATAACCCTAAATCTAAACCTAACCCTAACTGTAACCCTAACCCTAAACCCTAAACCTAATCCAACCATAACTACGATCCTAACCCTACACCTAACCCTAACCCTAAAACTAACCCCTAAACGTAGCCCTACCCTAACCCTAACCCCAACCCTAACCCAAACCTTACCCTAACTCTAACCCTAACCCTAACCCTAAACCTAACCGTTACTGCAATAGAGATCCACATTAACAAGATGATAGCTGCCTTAACCCAAACCCTAACATTAATCATAAACCTAACCCTAACCCAACCCTAAAGCTAACCCTAACCCTAACACTAATCCTAACCCTAAACCTAACCCTAAAACTAACCCCACCCCTAACACTAACCATAACCCTAAAGCTAACCCCTAACCCTAAAACAGACGTAACCCAAACTCTAACATTATTCCTAAACCAACCTTACCACTAACCCTAACCCTAGCCATAACACCTAACCGTAACCCAACCCTAACCATAAATCTAACCCTAACACTAGCCCTAACCCCTAACCCTAACCCTTCCCCTAACCCTAAGCCTAAGCCTTAACCTAACCCTAACCCTAACCCTAACCCTAACCCTAACTGTAACTCTAACAACTAACCCTAACCCAACCCAAAACCTAATTCTAACACTAACCCTAACCCTAAACCTACCCCTAACCCAAACCCTAACCCTAACACTAACTCTAACCCCTAGCCCTAACCCAACCCTAAGCCTAACTCTAACCATAAACCTAAATCAAACTCTAAACCTAACCCTAAGCCTAACTCTAAAACTAACCCTAACCCTAACACTTACTGCAATACAGATCCACATTTACAAGATGATAGCTGCCTTAACCCAAACCCTAAACTTAACTGTAACCCTAAAACTAACCCTAACCCTAACCCTAATCCTAACCCTAACCCTAACCGCTGCTGCAATACAGATCCACATTAACAAGATGATAGCTGCCTTGACCCAAACCCTAACATTAACCGTAAACCTAACCCAAACCCTAAACTTAACCATAACCCTAACACTAACCTTAAACCTAACCCTAGGTCCTTACAATAACCCTAACCCTAACCCAACCCAAACCCTAACTCTAACCATAACCCTAACTCTAAACATAACCCTACCCCTAACCCTAACAGTAACCCTAACCCCTAACCCTAAACCAACCCTAAACCTAACTGTAACCGTAACACTAATCCTAACCCTAACCCCTAACCCTAACCCAAACCTAACCCTCTCTCTAACCCAAACCATAACCCTAAACGTAACCCTAACACTACCCCTAACACTAAACCTAACCCTAACCCTTACACTAACCCTAACCCCAAACCTAAACCTAACCCTAACCCTAACCGTAACCACAAACCCTAACACAACCCTAACCCTAACCTTAACCCTAAAACTAACCGTTACTGCAATACAGATCCACATTAACAAGATTATAGCTGCCTTGACCCAAACCCTAACATTAACCGTAAACCTAATCATAACCCAAACCTAACCGCTAAACCTAACACTAACCCTACCCTTAACCCTAACCCTAACCCTAACCCTAACCCTAACCCCTAACTCTACCCCTAACTCTAACCCTAACCCTTACACTACCCCTAACCCTAACACTAACGCTAACCATAACAATAACTATAACCCCTAACCCTAACCCAACCCTAACCCTAACATTAATCCTAACCCTACCCCTAACTCTAACCCTAACCCTAAACCTAAACCTAACCCTAACTCTAACCCTTAGACTAACGCTAAACCTAACCCTACCCCTAACCCTAACACTACCCCTAGCCCTATCCTAATGCAAACCCTAACGATAACCCCTAACCCTAACACAAAACTAAACCTAACTCTAACTCTTACCCTAACCCTAACCCTAACACTACCCATAACCCTAACCCTAAGCCCTAACCATAACCCAAACATAAACTAACTCTAACTGAAACACTAACCCTAACTACTAACTTTAACCCTAACCCTAACCCCTAACCCTAAACCAACCCTAACCCTAATTCTAAACCTCACCCTAACCCCTAACCCTAACTCAACACTAAAACTAACTCTAACCATAAACTTAAACCTAACCCCTAAACCTAACCCTAACCCTAAACCTAACCCTAACCCTACCACAAACCCTACCCCAAAACCTAAACCTAACCGTAAGCCAAAACATACACGTAATTCTAACACTAAATATAACCCTACCCATAAAGCTAACACTAACCCTAACACTAACCCCTAACCCTAACCAAACCCTAAGCCTAATTCTAACCCTAACAATAACCCTAAGCCTAACTCTAACCCTAACCATAACCCTAACTCTAAACCTAACCCTAACACTAACCCTAATACAACCCTACCCCTAACCCTAACCCAACACTAACCGTAGCCCTAACCCTAACCCTAAATATAACCCTAACCCTAACCCGAACCCTAACCCAACCCCTAAACATAACCCTAAACCTAAACCTAACCCTAAACCCCTAACCATAAGCAAACCTTAACCCAAAATCTAACCCTAACCCTAACCAAAACCAACCATAAAGCTAACCGTAACCCAAACCCTAAACCTACCCCTAACCATAAACCTTACCCTAACCCCTAACCCTAACCCAACCCTAAACCTAACCCTAACTCTAACACTAACCCTAACCCTAACCCTAACCCTACCCCTAACACTAAACCTAACCCTAGCCCCTAACCCTAACCCAACCTTAAACCTAACTCTAACCCTAACCTTAACCCTAACACCTAACCCTAATCCAACGCTAACCCTAACTCTAAACGTAACCCTAAAGCTAACCATAACACTAACCCTAATTCTTGGCATAACTCTAAGCCAACCTTAACCCTAAATCTAACCCTAGCCCCTAACCCTAACCCAACCCTAACACAAAATCTTACCCTAATCCTAATCCTAACCCTAAACCTACCCCTAACCATAACTCTAACCCTAACCCTAACCCTAACCCTGAACTTAAACCTAATTCTAACCCTACCCCTAACCCTAACACTAACCCTAGCAACTAACCCTAACCCAACCTTAACCCTAACTCTAATCCTAAGCCTAACCCTATCCCCGAACCCTAACCCAACCCTAATACTAACTTCAACCCTTAACCTAACCCTAACCCTAAAACTAACCCTAACCCTAGCCCCTAACCCTAACCAACCTTTAACCCTAACTCTGACCCTAAACAATAACCCTAACCACACCCTAACCCTAACTCTAACGCTTAGACTAACCCTAACCCTAATCCCACCCCTACACCTAACCCTAACACTACCCCTAACACTAACCCTAACTCAAAACTAAACCTAAATCTAACTCTAACCCAAACCCTAACACTAACACTAACCCTAAGCCTACCCCTAAACCTAAACCTAACCCCTAACCCTAACCCAACTATAAACTAACACTAACACTAACCCTAACACTTACTGCAATACAGATCCACATTAACAAGAATATAGCTACCTGAACCCAAACCCTAACCTTAACCGTAACCCTTACCCTAACCCCTAAACCTAAACCTAACCCAACAGATAACCTTAACCCTAACCATAACCATTAACCTAACCCTAACTCTAAACCTAACCCTAACATTAACCCTTCCTGCAATACAGATCCACATTTACAAGATGATAGCTGCGTTAATCCAAACCCTAAACTTAGCTGTAACTCTAACACTAACCATAACTCTAAACCTAACCCTAACGCTAACCCAACCCTAAAACTAACTCTAACCCAAACACTAACCCTAACTCTAACCATAACCCTAACCCTAACCCTAAGCCTAACCCCTAACTCTAACACAACCCTAACCCTAACCCTACCCCTAACACTAACCCTAACCCTAACCCTAGCCCCTAACCCTAAACCTAACCCTAACCCATAATCCTAACCCTAACCCTAACCCTAACCCCTAACCCTAACCCAAACCCTAACCCTAAACACTAAACCTAACACAAAACTAAACCTAACTCTAAATCTAACACTAACGCTAACACTAACCCTAGCGCTAACCCTAACTCTAACCCTAACCTTAACCTTAACCCAACCCTAATGCTAGCCCGCCCCTAACCCTAACCCTAAACCTAACCCTAAAACTAACCCTAACCCTAACCCAAACCCTAACCCTAAACCCTACACCTAACACAAAACTAAACCTAACTCTAAATCTAACCCTAACCCTAACACTAACCCTAGACCTAACCCTAACTCTAACCCCAACCCTAACCATAATCCTAACCCTAACACTAACCCTAAACCTAACCCTAACCCCTAACCCTAACATATCCTCAAAACTAACTCAAACCGTAACCCTAACCCTAAACCCTAACCCTAATCCTAACCCAACCCCTAACACTAACCCTAAAACTAAACCTAACCATACATCTAACCCTAACCCGATACCTAACACTTACTGCAATACAGATCCACATTTACAAGATGATAGCTGCCTTAACCCTAAACCCTAACCCTAACACAACCCTAACCCTAACTCTAACCTTTAGACTAACCTTAACCCTAAACCTAAACCAACCTTAACCCTAACTGTGACCCTAACCCTAACTCCTAACCCTAACCCAAACCTAACCCTAAATCTAAACCTCACACTAACCCCTAACAATAACTCAACCCTAAAACTAACTCTAACCGTAAACCTAAACCTAACCCCTAAACCTAACCCTAACCCTAAACCTAACCCTAACCCTACCACTAACCCAACCCTAACCCTAAACCTAACCCTAAGCGTAACCCAAAACATACACGTAATTCTAACACTAACAATAACCCTACCCATAAAGATAACACTAATCCTAACACTAACCCCTATCCATAACCCAACCCTAAGCCTAACTATAACCCTAACCATAACCCTAACTCTGAACATAACCCTAACAATGACCCTAACACTAACACTAACACTTACTGCAATACAGATCCACATTTACAAGATGATAGCTGAGTTAATCCAAACCCAAACCTTAACCGTAAACCTAACGCAAACAATGACTCTAAACCCAACCCTAACCCTAACACTAACCCTAAACCTAAAACTTACTGCAATACATATCCACATTTACAAGATGATACCTGCCTTAACCCAAACCCTAACCTTAACTGTGACCCTAAACCTAACCCTAACACTAACCCTAATCCAACCCTACCCCTAACCCTAACCCAACTCTAACCATAGCCCTAACTCAAACCCTAAACATAACCCTAAACCTAACCCTAAACCTAACCCTAACCCAACCCCTAAACCTAACCCTAACCCTAAACCTAACACTAAACCCCTAACCCTAAGCAAACCCTAACCCTAAATCTAACCCTAACCCTAACCCTAAACCTAACCCAACCCTAACCCTGACCCTAACTCTAACCCTAACCCTACCCCTAACACTAACCCTAACCCTAACCCTAGCCCCTAACCCTAACGCAACCTTACACCTAAAACTAACCCTAACACTAACCCTAACCCCTAACCCTAATCCAACGCTAACCCTAACTCTAAACCTCACCCTAAAGCTAACCCTAACACTAACCCTAATTCTTGCCCCTAACTCTAACCCAACCTTAACCCTATATCTAACCATAACCCCTAACCCTAACGCAACCCTAACCCAAATCTAACCCTAATCCTAACCCTAAACCTACCCCTAACCGTAACTCTAAACCTAAAACTAACCCATACCCTAACCCTAATCTTAAACCTAACCCTAAGCCTAACCCTAACCCTAACACTAACCCTAGCAATTAACGCTAACCCAACCTTAACCCTAACTCTAAGCCTAAGCCTAACCCTATCCCCTAACCCTAACCCAACCCTAATCCTAACTCTAACCCTTACCCTAACGCTAACTCTAACAGTAACCCAACCCACCCTTAACCCTAACTCTGACCCTAAACCCAAAACCTAAACCAAAACTAAACCTAACTCTAATGCTTAGACTAACCCTAACCCTAATCCTACCCCTACCCCTAATCCTAACACTAACCCTAACCCTAGCCCTAACCCAACCCTAACCCTAACCCTAATCCTAACCCAACCCCTAACTCTAACCCTAACCCGAACTCTAACCCTTAGACTAACGCTAACCCTAACCCTAACCCTAACACTTCCCCTAACCCTAACCCAAACCCTAACCCTAACCCCCAACCCTAACCCAAAACTAAACCTAACTCTAACTCTTACCCTAACCCTAACATTAACCCTAACCCTACCCCTAACCCTAACCCTAACCCAAAACCCTAACCCAACCATAAACTAACTATAACCGTAACCCTTACACTAACCCCTAAACCTAACCCTAACCCAAACCATAACCCTAACCCTAACCCTAACCCTAACCACTAACCCTAACCCTAACTCGAACCCTAACTCTAACATTAACCCTTACTGCAATACAGAGCCACATTTACAAGATGATAGTTCTGTTAATCCAAACCCTAAACTTAAGTGTAACCCTAAAACTAACCATAACTCTAAACCTAACCCTAAACCTAACCCAACTCTAACACAAACAATAACCCTAACTCTAAGCATAACCCTAACCCTAACCCTAAGCCTAACCCCTAACTCTAACACAACCCTAACCCTAACCCTACCGCTAACACTAACCCTAACCCTAACCCTAGCCCCAAACCCTAACCCTAACCGTAACCCCTAATCCTAAACATTACCCTTACCCTAAACCTAACCCTAAACCTACCCAAAACTAACCCTAACTCTAACCCTAAACCTAACCCTTACCCTAACACTAACCCTAACCCTAGCCCCTAACCCTAACCCAACCTTAACCCTAACCATAGCCCTAACCCCTAACCCAAACCCAATCCTAAAATTAATTCTAACCCTAACACTAACCCTAACAATAGGGCCTAACTCTAACCCAACATTAACCCTAAATCTAACACTAACCCCTAACCCTAACCCAAACCTAAACCTAACACTAACCGTACCCCAAACCTGAACACTAACCATAACCCTAACCCTAACCCTAACACAACCATAAACCTTAATCAAACCTTAAACCTAATCCTAAATCTAGCCCTAACCCTAACCCTAACCCTAACACCTAACCCTAAACCAACACTAACCCTAACTTTAACCCTAACCCTAAACGTAACCCTACCACTAAACCCTAACCCTAACCCTAACGAAACCCCTAAACCTAAGACTAACCTTAACCCTAACCCCAACCCTAACCCCTAACCCTACCCAACCCTAACACTAACTCTAACCCTAATCCTAAACCTAACCCTACCCCTAACCCAAAACCTAACCCTAACACTAAACCTAACCCCTAACCTTACCACAACCCTAAACCTAACTCTAACCCAAACACTAACCCTAACACTAACCATAACCCTAACCCTAAGCCTAAGCCTAACCCCTAACTCTAACCCAACCCTCACCCAACCCCTAACACTAACACTAACACTAACCCTAGCACCTATCCCTAACCCTAACCCTAACCCCTAACACTAACCCTAATCCTAATTCCTAACCCTAACACTAACACAAACCCTAACCCTAAACCCTAAACCTAACACAAAACTAAACATACCTCTAACTCTAAACTTAACCCTAAACCTAACTCTAACCCTAACCCCTAAACCTACCCCTAACCCTAACACTAACCCTTACCCTAAACCTAACCCTAACTCTAACCCTAACCCTTAACCCTACACCTAATCCTAACCCTAACACTAACCCTTACCCTAAACCTAACCCTAACCCTAACCCAAAACTAAGCCTTACTCTAACCCTAACCCTAACCCTTACCCTAATCCTAACCCTAACCCTAACCCAAATCTAACCCTAACTCTAAACTTAAACCTAACACTAACCCTAAAACTAACCCTAACCCTAGTCCCTAACACTAACCCAAACTTAACCCTAACTCTAACCCTAAACCCTAAGCCTAACCCAACCCTAACCCTAACTCTAACCCTTAGACTAAACCTAACCATAACCCTAACCCTAATACAAAACCTAACACTACCCCTAACCCAAACCCAAAGCCTAACCCTAACCCAAAACTAAACCTGATTCTAACTCTAACCCTAACCATAAATCTAATACCTAACACTAACCCAACCATAAACTAACTCTAACCGTAACCGTAACCCTAACCAGAAACCTAACCCTAACCCTACCTCTAACTCTAACCCAACCCTAACCCTAAATCTAACCCAAACCTTAACCCTAACACTAACCAAAACCCTAACCCTAACCCTAACCCCTAATCCTAACCCAAGCCTAACCCTAACCCTAACCCTAACCAACCCTAACACTACCGTTAACCCTAACCCTAACACAAACCCTAACCCTAACCCTAACCCTAACACTTACTGCAATACAGTCCACCTTAACAAGATGATAGCTGACTGAACCCAAACGCTAACCTTAACCGAAACCCTAACCCTAACCCTAATAATAAACCTAAGGCCTAACCCTAACCCTAACTTTACCGATACCACTAACCAAAACCTAACCCTAACCCCTAACCCTAACCCAACCCTAAACATAACTCTAAGCCTAACCCTAAACTTAATCCTAACACTAACCCTAACCCTAGCCCCTAACACTAACCCAAACTTAACCCTAACTCTAACCATAACCCCTAACCCTAACCCAAACCTAACCCTAACTCTAACCCTAACCCTAACTTTTACCCTAGACCTAACCCTAACCCTTGCTGCAATACAGATCCACATTTACAAGATGATAGCTGCATTAATCCAAATCCTAACCTTAACCGTAACCCTAACGCTAACTCTAAAACTAACCCTAACCCTATCTCTAACCCTAACCGTAACCCTAACCCTAACCATAACCCTACCCCTAACCCTAACACTACCCCTAAACATAACCCTAACCCTAACCCTAACACACACCACTAACCCTAACCAAACACTAACCATAACTCTAACCCTAACCCTAACCCTATACATAACCCTACCCCTAACCCTAACCCTAACCCCTAACCCTCACCCAACCCTAAAACTAACGCTAAACATAACCCTAACCCTAACCCCTAACCCTAACCCAAACCCCAACCCATCCCCTAACCCTAACCCTAACCCTAAACCCAACCCTAACCCTAACCCCTAATCCTAACCCTAACTCTAACCCAAACCCTAAAACTAACCCTTACCCTACGTCTAAACCTACCCCGAAACCTAACCCTACCCCTAACCCTAAACCTAACTCTAACCCTAACTCTAAGCTTACCCGAAACCCTAACCATAACCATAATCCCTAACCCTAACCCAACCCTAAGCCTAACTCTAAACTTAACACTACCCCTAACTCTAAACCTAACCCTAACCCTAACCCTAAACCCTAAACCTAACACAACCCTAACCCTACCCCTAACCCTAACCCTAACACTAAACCTAACTCTAACCCTTACTATAACACTACCCGTAACTCTAACCATAACCATAACCCCTAACACTAACCCAACCCTAAGACTAACTCTAACCCTAACCCTAAGCCTAACTATAAACCTAACCGTAACCGTAACCCTAACCCTAAACCCAAACCCTAACCAAACCCTAATCCCAACTCTAACTCTAACCTTCAACCTAACCCTAACAATAACCCTAACCCTAGACCCTAACACTAACCCAACGTTAACCCTAACTACCCTAACCATAACACTAATCGAACCCTAACCCTAACTCTAAACCTAACCTTAAACCTAAACCTAACCCTAACCTTAAGGCTACCCCTAACCCTAACCCTACCCCTACACCTAACCCTAACCCTAAAACTAACCCCTAACCCTAACCCAACCCTAAAACTAATTCTAATCATAACCCTAGCCCTAACCCTAAAAACCTAAGCCTAAACCAATCCCTACCTTAACCCAAACCCTAAATCTAACACTTAGCCTAAGCCTTAACCCTAACACTAACTTAACCCTAACCCTAAACCTCACCCGAACCCACACCTAACACTACCCCAAAACCTAACCCTAACCCTAACTCTAACCCTAACTATAACACTACACCTAACCCTAACCCAAACCTTAACCCCTAACCCGAAGACAAAACCAAGACTAACTCTAACCCTAACCCGAACCCTAACTCTAAACCTAACCCTAACCCTAAAACTAAGCCGTAAACCTAACCCAATCCTAACCCTAACACTAACCCTAATCCTACCCCTACCCTAACCCTAACACTAACCCTAACCCCTAACCCTAACCCAACCCTAACCCTAAATCTAACCCTAACGCTTGCGCTAACCCCTAATCCTAACCCTAATCCTAACCCTTACACTAACCCTAACACTGATCGTAACCCAAAACGCTAACCCTAACCTAACCCTAAACCTAATTCTACACTAACCCTAACACTAACCCTACCCCTAACCCAAACCCTAACCCTAACCCTAAGACTAAACCTAACCCCTAGCCATAACCCAACCGTAAGCCTAACTCTAACTCTAACCTTAAACCAAACTCTAAACCTAACCCTAACCCTAACTCTAACCCTAACCCTAATCCTAACCCTTACTGCAATACAGATCCACATTTACAAGATGATAGCTGCCTTAACCCAAACCCTAACCTTAACCGTAACCGTAACCCTAACCCTAACCCTAACTATAACCCTAACACTGACCCTAACCATAACCCCCAACCCTAACCCAACACTAACTCTAACCCTAACCCTAACCGTAAACGTAACCCTAACCTTAACCTTAACCCTAGCCGCACCCCTAACCCTAACCCTAACACTAACACTAACCCTAACCCTAACCCTAAACCTAACTCTAACCCTAACTATAACCCTACCCCTACACCTAACCCTAACCCCTAACCCTAATACTACCCTGAGCCTAACTCTAACCCTACCCATAACCCTAACTCTGAACCTAACCCAAACCATAACCCTAACCCTAAACCCTAAACCTAACCCAACCTAACCCTAACCATAACCCTACCCCTAACCCTAAACCTAACCCCTAACCCTAACCCAACCCTAAACAGCACTCTAACAAATCTCTCAGAAATCATACAAAACAATGGAAATTGAACAGGAAACTACTTAGCCACCCATGGATCAACGTAAATTAAAATAAGAACTTTAAGAAAGTAGGGTTAACAAAAATGAAGGCACATTATACCCAAACCTATGAACAATATGAAACTAGTGCTAAAATGAAACTTCCTAGCTCAAACAGAAAACTCACACTAGTAACTTCACATATGTGAATACTCTAGAACAAAAAAAGCAGACATGAACAGGAGCAGAAAACAGAAATAATCAAATTGAGGGCTGAAATACTTTATATAGAAACAAAAAAATGCAAAGAATCAATCAGACAAAGGGCAGGTTTTTGTGAAAATAAAGATAGACCATCCCTTATGCAAACTAATAAAAAAGACGAGAAACATCCACTAACACAATCAGAAATGATAAGGGGACAACAGATATTAAGGAAATCCACAGAGTCTTTAGATCTTACAACAGAAACCTGTACTCCACAAAATTGTGAAACAAATGAAAAGGATAATTTCCTGGCTAGGTAGCATTTAAATAAATTACATAAAGCTTAGGTGAGCATGTATATACTCCTAAAGGACATTGCCAGAACTCTTTTTATGAGTATGCAGTAAGATTGATGCGAAAACAAAAAGACTCAACCGAGAAAGTGATTTAAAAACTAATCTCAGTAATGAACATGAATGAAAAAAATACTCAAGAAAATGATGGCACACCGAATCCAGGAATACATTATGAAAACTGTCATCATCGGTACAGCAGAGATACAGGGATGGTACAGTTAGAAATGCATTAATGTAGTCCATGATACAAATAATCATAGAGAATAAATTAATATGAACAACCTAAAAAGTAATAAAATAGGCACATATCGCACTTGTCATAAAAGGCGCTCAGCATAGTCCATTAATCATACCTGGGATAATGTTAATGAAAATTAAGAAATATCATAATCTGCATGTCCAGATTTTACATAATGTACTCTAAAACATCAGCCATATATTTAAAAAACTTTTGAACAAATTTCACAAAGTACTTCAATGAAAATTGGTCAATTGGGGCACATATTATGGTTAACCGAGTAACAATTGCTCTGAAATATCACTTGTGATTTCCTAAGTTTCACCAGGATAAATCAGGCTGAGAATAAAACTAACAGGACGACGTTTTCTGGCATTGAATACCTTCCACACAGCCCCTACTGCAATACAGATCCACATTTACAAGATGATAGCTGCTTTACTCCAAATCCTAACCTTAACTGTAACCCTAACCCTACAACTAACCCTAACCCTAACCCTAGCCCTCACCCCTAACCCTAACCCAACCCTAACCCTAACTCTAACCCTAACCCTAACCCTAACCCTAACCCTCACCCTTACTGAAATACAGATCCATATTAAAAAGATGATAGCTGCATTAAACCAAACCCTAATCTTATCGTAAACCTAAACCTAAACCTAACCCTAACCCTAACACTAACCCCTAACAATAACCCTAACCCTACCCCTAACCCTAACTCTAACCCCTAACCCTAACCCAACCCTAACCCTAACTCTAACTCTAACCCAAAACCTAACCCTAACACTAACCCTAACTCTAACCCCTAACCCTAACCCAACATTAACCCTAACTCTAACCGTAAACATAACCCAACCCTAAACCTAACACTAAACCTAACCCTAACCCTAACCCTAACCCTACACCTAACCCTAACCCTAACCCTACCCCTAACACAACCCTAACCCTAAATCAAACACTAAACCTAATCCTAATGCTAATAGTAACCCTAACACTAACCCTAACCCCTATCCCTAACCCAACCCACCCTAACTCTAACCATAACCATAACACTAACCCTAACCCTAACACCAACCCCAACCCTAAACCAACCCAAAACCAAACTCTAACCGTAACCCTAACCCTAACCCTACCCCTAACCCAATCCCTAACCCTAACCCTAACCCCAACCCTAACCCAACATTAACCCTAACTCTAACCGTAAACATAACCCAAACCTAAACCTAACACTAAACCTAACCCTAACCCTAACCCTAACCCTACACCTAACCCTAACCCTAACCCTACCCCTAACACAACCCTAACCCTAAATCAAACACTAAACCTAATCCTAATGCTAATAGTAACCCTAACACTAACCCTAACCCCTAACCCTAACCCAACCCTAACCCTAACTCTAACCATAACCATAACCCTAACCCTAACCCTAACACCAACCCCAACCCTAAACCAACCCAAAACCAAACTCTAACCGTAACCCTAACCCTAACCCTACCCCTAACCCAATCCCTAACCCTAAACCTAACCCCTAACCCTAACCCAAACCTAACCTAACTCTAATACAAACCCTTACCCTAAACGTAATCCTAACCCTAGCCCTAACACTAAACCTAACCCTAAACCTTACCCTAACCCTAAACCTAAACCTAATCCCTAACCCTAAACCAAAACTAACCCTAACCCTAACACTAAAAGTAACTGTAACCCCCAACCCTAACCCAACCCTAACGCTAACGCTAACCTTAACCGTAACCCTAACCTTAACCCTAACGCTAACCCTAATCCAACCCCTAACCCTAACCGTAAACCTAACCCTAACACTAACCCTAACCCCAAAACCTAACCCTAAACCTAACCCTAACCCTAAACCTAACCCTAAACCTAAGCTAACCCTAACCCTAACCCTAACCCTAACCGTAACCGTAACCCCCAAACCCTAACCCAAACCTAACCCTAACCCTAACCTTAACCGTAAACCTAACCTTAACCCTAACCCTAACCCTAATCCAACACCTAACCCTAACCGTAAACCTAACCCTAACACTAACCCTACCCCTAAACGTAACCCTAAACCTAACCCTAAGCCTAACTATAACCCTAACTATAACCCTACCCCTAACCATAACCCTAAACCTAACCCCTAACGCTAACCCAAACCTGAGCCTAACTCTAACACTACCCATAACCCTAAATCTAAACCTAACCATAACCGTAACCCTAAACCTAAACCCTAAACCTAATCCAACCATAACTATGATCCTAACCCTACACCTAACCCTAACCCTAAAACTAACCCCTAAACGTAGCCCTACCCTAACCCTAACCCCAACCCTAACCCAAACCTTACCCTAACTCTAACCCTAACACTAACCCTAAACCTAACCGTTACTGCAATAGAGATCCACATTAACAAGATGATAGCTGCCTTAACCCAAACCCTAACATTAATCATAAACCTAACCCTAACCCAACCCTAAAGCTACCCCTAATGCTAACCCTAACACTAATCCTAACCCAAAACCTAACCCTAAAACTAACCCCACCCCTAACACTAACCATAACCCTAAAGCTAAACCCTAACCCTAACACAAACGTAACCCAAACTCTAACCTTATTCCTAAACCAACCTTACCACTAACCCTAACCATAGCCATAACACCTAACCGTAACCCAACCCTAACCATAAATCTAACCCTAACACTAGCCCTAACCCCTAACCCTAACCCTTCCCCTAAACCTAAGCCTAAGCCTTACCCTAACCCTAACCCTAACCATAACTCGAACAACTAACCGTAACCCAACCCAAAACCTAATTCTAACACTAACCCTAACCCTAAACCTACCCCTAACCCAAACCCTAACCCTAACACTAACCCTAACCCCTAGCCCTAACCCAACCCTAAGCCTAACTCTAACCATAACCCTAAATCAAACTCTAAACCTAACCCTAAGCCTAACTCTAAAACTAACCCTAACCCTAATACTTACTGCAATACAGATCCACATTTACAAGATGATAGCTGCCTTGACCCAAACCCTAACATTAACCGTAACCCTAACCCAAACCCTAACCTTAACCGTAACCCTAACACTAACCCTAACCCTAACCCTAGGCCCTAGCCCTAACCCTAACCCTAACCCAACCCAAACCCTAACTCTAACCATGACCCTAACTCTAACCCTAACCCTACCCCTAACCCTAACAATAACAGTAACCTTAACCCCTAACCCTAAAACAACCGTAAACCTAACTGTAACCGTAACACTATCCAAACCCTACCCCTAACCCAAACATTAACCCTAACCCAAACCTAACCCTAACTCAAACCAAACCATAACCCTAAACGTAACACAAACACTACACCTAACACTAAACCTAACATTAACCCTAACCCTAACCCTAAACCTAACCCTAACCCTAACCCTAACCCCAACCGTAACCATAAACCCTAACCCAACCCTAACCCTAACTTTAACCCTAAACCTAACCGTTACTGCAATACAGATCCACATTGACAAGATTATAGCTGCCTTAACCCAAACCCTAACATTAACCGTAAACCTAACGCTAACCCAACCCTAACCGCTAACCCTAACCCTAACACTAACCCTACCCCTAACCCTAACACAACCTTAACCCTAAATCTAAACATAATCCTAATCCTAACCCTAAGTCTAACCCTAATCCTAATCCTAGCCCTAACCCTAACACTACCCCAAACACTAAACCTAATCCTAACACCTAACCATAACCCAACCTTAACACTAACTCTAACCCTAAACCGTAACACTAACCCAACCCTAACCCTAACTCTAACCCTTAGACTAAACAACCCGAAAACTACCCCTAACCCTAACACTAAGCCTAACCCTAACCGAAACCCTAACCCTAACCCCTAACTCTAATTCAAAACTAACCCTAACTATAACTCTAACCCTAACCCTAACCATAACACCTAACCTTAACCCAACCATAAACTAACACTAACCGTAACCGTAACCCTACCGCCTAATCCTAACCCTAACCCAACCTCTAACCCTAACCCAACCCTAACCCTAAATCAAACCCAAACTTTAACCCTAACTCTACCCAAAACCCTAACCCTAAACCCTAAACCTAACCCTAACCTTAACCCCTAACCCTAACCAAACCATAAACTAACTCTAATCGTAACCCTTACCCTAACCCCTAAACCTAACCCTGACCCAAACCCTAACCCTAACCTTAACCCTAACCACTAACCCTAACCCTAACTCTAACCCACACCCTATCATTAACCCTTACTGCAATACAGATCCACATTTACAAGATGATAGCTGCGTTAATCCAATACCTAAACTTAACTGTAACCCTAACACTAACCATAACTCTAAACCTGACCCTAACCCTAACCCAAACTTAACCCTAACTCTAACCCTAAACCCGAACCCTAACCAACCCTAGCCCTAATTCTAACCCTTAGACTAAACCTAACCCTAACCCTAACACTACCCCTAACCCTACCCCTAAACCTAACACTACCCCTAACCCTAATCATAACCCAAACCCTAACCCTAACCCCTAACCCTAACCAAAAACTAAACCTAACTCTAACTCTAACCCTAATCCTAACACCTAACCCTAAACCAACAGTAAACTAACTCTAATCGTAGCCGTAACTCTAACCCCTAAACCTAACCCTAACCCAAACTCTAACCCTAACCCAACCCTAACCCTAAATCTAACCCAAACCTTAACCCTAACTCTAACCAAAACACTAACCCTAACACTAACCCTAACACCTAAACCTAACCCAACCCTAACCCTAATCCTAACCAACCCAAACACTACCCGTAACCCTAAACCTAACCCAAACCCTAACCCAACAATAAACTAACTCTACCCGTAACCCTTTCCCTAACCCCTAAACATGACCCTAACGCTAACCCTAACCACTAAACCTAACACTAACTCTAACCCTAAGACTAATGCTAACCCTACACCTACCCCTAACCCTAACACTACCCCTAACCTTTACCCTAACCCAAACACTAACCCTAACCCCTAACCCTAACCCAAAACTAAACCTAACTCTAACTCTTAGCCTAACCCTAACCCTAACCATAACCCTAACTCTAACCCCTAACCCTAACCCAACCATAAACTAACTCTAACCGTAACCCTTACCCTAACCCCTAAACCTAACACTAACCCAACCCCTAACCCTAACCCTAACCCTAACCACTAAACCTAACACTAAGTCTAACCCTAACCCTAACATTAACCCTTACTGCAATACAGATACACATTTACAAGATGATAGCTGCATTAATCCAAACCCTAAACTTAACTGTAACCCTAACACTAAACATAACTCTAAAACTAACCCTAACCCTAATACCTAAAGCTAACCCAACTCTAACCCTAACCCTACCCCTAACCCTAACCCTAAACCATAACCCTAACCCACACTAACCCTAACTATATCCCTAACCCTACCCCTAACCTTTACTGCAATACAGATCCACATTAACAAGATGATAGCTGCCTTAACCGAAAACATAACTAACACTAACCCTAACCCTAACCCTAACCACTAACCCTAACCCTACCTCTAACCCTAACCCTAAACCTAACTCTAACCCTAACTATAACCTTACCCGTAACCCTAACCCCTAACCCAACTCTAAGCCTAACTCAAAACTTAACACTAACCCTAACTCTAAACCTAACCCTAACCCTAACCCTAAACCCTAAACCTAAGCCAACCCTAACCCTAACACTAACCCTAACCCTAACCCTTACTGCAATACAGATCCACATTTACAAGATGATAGCTGCGTTAATCCAATCCCTAAACATACTGTAACCCTAACACTAACCATAATTCTATACCTAACCCTAAGCCTTACCCTAAACCCTAAACCTAACCCAACCCTAAACCTAACCCTACCCCTAACCCAAACCCTAACCGTAACCAAAACCCTAACCCTAACCCTCACCCCTAACCCTAACCCAACACTAACCCTAACTCTAACCCTAACCCTAACCCTAACCATAACCCTACACCTAAACCTAACCCAAACCCTAACCCTAACCCCTAATTGTTACCCAACCCTAAAATTAAAGCTAACCACAACCCTAACCCTAACCCCTAACCATAACCCAAACCCTAACCCATCCCCTAACCCTAACACTAACCCTAACCCTAAACGCAACCCTAACCCTAACCCCTAATCCTTAACCCTAACTCTAACCCAAACCCTAAACCTAACCCTTCCCCTACCTCTAACCCTACCCCGAAACCTAATCCTAACCCTAACCCTAAACCTAACTCTAACCCTAACTATAACCTTACCCGTAACCCTAACCCTAACCCCTAACCCTAACCCAACTCTAAGCCTAACTCTAAACTTAACACTAACCCTAACTCTAAACCTAACCCTAACCCTAACCCAACCCTAAACCTAACACTAAGCCTAACACTAACCCTTACTGCAATACAGATCCATATAAACAAGATGATAGCTGATTAACCCAAAACCTAACCTTAAGCATAGACCTAACCCTAACCCTAACCTTAAACTTAACCGTAACCGTAACCCTAACATTAACCCTACTCCTAACCCTAACTCAAACCCTAACCCTAACCCTAAAGCAAATGCGACACCTAACAATAACCCTAACCGTAAACACAAACCCTAACCAAACCCTAACCCCAACTCTAACTCTAACCTTCAACCTAACCCTTACACTAAACCTAACCCTAGCCCCTAACACTAACCCAACATTAACCCTAACTACCCTAACCCTAACACTAATCGAACCGTAACCCTAAATCTAACCCTAAACCTAAACCTAAACCTAACCCTAACCTTAACGCTAACCCTAACCCTACCCCTACCCCTAACCCTAACCCTAAACCTAACCCTAACCCTGTCGCTAACCCTAACAGTAAACCTAAACCCTAACCCTAACCCAAAACTAAAACTAACTCTAACCGTAACCCTAACCCTAACCCCTAAACCTAAGCCAAACCCAACCCCTACTCTAACCCTGACCCTAAACCTAACCCTTAACCTAACCCCTAAACCTAACCCTAACTCTAACCCAAACCCTAATCCTAACCCGAACCCACACCTAACCCTACCATGAAACCTAACCCTAACCCTAACTCTAACCCTAACTATGACCCTACACCTAACCCTAACCCAAACACTAACCCCTAACCCAAAGAGAAAACTAAGGCTAACTCTCACCCTAACCTGAACCCTAACTCTAAACCTAACCCAAACCCTAAAACTAAGCCGTAAATCTAACCCAATCCTAACCCTAACAGTAACCCTAATACTACCCCTAACCATAACCATAACCCTAACCCCTAACCCTAAACCTAACACCTATCCCTAACCCAACCCTAACCCTAAATCTAACCCTAACACTAGCCCTAAACCCTAACCCTAACCCTAACTCTAAGCCTAAGCCGAACCCTAAATCTAACCCTAACCCTGACCGTAAACCAAAACCCTAACCCTAACCTAACCCTAAACCTAATTCAAACACTAACCGTAACACTAAACCTACCCCTAAACCAAACCCTAAACCTAACCCTAACCCTAACCCCAAGCCCTAACCCAACCCTAAGCCTAACTGTACCTCTAACCCTAACCCAAACTCTAAACCTAACCCTAACTCTAACCCTAACCCTAACCCTTACTGCAATACAGATCCACATTTACAAGATGATAGCTGCCTTAACCCAAACCCTAACCTTAACCATAACCGTAACCCTAACCCTAACCCTAACTATAACCCTAACCCTAACCATAATCCCTAACCATAACAAAACACCAACTCTAACCCTAACAGTAACCGTAACCCTAACCTTAACCCTAACCCTAAACCTAGCCGCACCCCTAACCCTTACCCTAACCCTAACCCTAACCCTAACACTAACCCTAAACCCTAACCCTAACCCTAACCCTAAACCTAACTCTAACCCAAACTATAACCCTACCCCTACACCTAACCCTAACCCCTAACCCTAACACAAACCTGAGCCTAACTCTAACCCTACCCATAACCCTAACTCTAAACCTAACACTAACCATAACCCTAACCCTAAACCCTAAACCTAACCCAACCTAACCCTACCCCTAACCCTACCACTAAACCTAACTCCTAACCCTAACCCAACCCTAAACAGCACTCTAACAAATCTCTCTGAAATCATACAAAACAATGGAAATTGAACAGGAAACTACTTAGCCACCCATGGATCAACGTAAATTAAAATAAAAACTTTTAGAAAGTAGGGTTAACAAAAATGAAGGCACATTATACCCAAACCTATCAACAATATGAATGTAGTGCTAAGAGTAAACTTCATAGCTCAAACAGAAAGCTCACACTAGTAACTTCACATATGTGAATACTCTAGAACAAAAAAAGCAGACATGACCAGGAGCAGAAAACAGAAGATAATCAAATTGAGGGCTGAAATACTTTATATAGAAACAAAAATTGCAAAGAATCAATCAGACAAAGGGCAGGTTTTTGTGAAAATAAAGATAGACCATCCCTTATGCAAACTAATAAAAATGACGAGAAACATCCACTAACACAATCAGAAATGATAAGGGGACAACAGATATTAAGGAAATCCACAGAGTCTTTAGATCTTACAACAGAAACCTGTACTCCACAAAATTGTGAAACAAATGAAAAGGATAATTTCCTGGCTAGGTAGCATTTAAATAAATTACATAAAGCTTAGGTGAGCATGTATATACTCCTAAAGGACATTGCCAGAACTCTTTTTATGAGTATGCAGTAAGATTGATGCGAAAACAAAAAGACTCAACCGAGAAAGTGATTTAAAAACTAATCTCAGTAATGAACATGAATGAAAAAAATACTCAAGAAAATGATGGCACACCGAATCCAGGAATACATTATGAAAACTGTCATCATCGGTACAGCAGAGATACAGGGATGGTACAGTTAGAAATGCATTAATGTAGTCCATGATACAAATAATCATAGAGAATAAATTAATATGAACAACCTAAAAAGTAATAAAATAGGCACATATCGCACTTGTCATAAAAGGCGCTCAGCATAGTCCATTAATCATACCTGGGATAATGTTAATGAAAATTAAGAAATATCATAATCTGCATGTCCAGATTTTACATAATGTACTCTAAAACATCAGCCATATATTTAAAAAACTTTTGAACAAATTTCACAAAGTACTTCAATGAAAATTGGTCAATTGGGGCACATATTATGGTTAACCGAGTAACAATTGCTCTGAAATATCACTTGTGATTTCCTAAGTTTCACCAGGATAAATCAGGCTGAGAATAAAACTAACAGGACGACGTTTTCTGGTATGATTACCTTCCACACAGCCCCTACTGCAATACAGATCCACATTTACAAGATGATAGCTGCTTTACTCCAAATCCTAACCTTAACTGTAACCCTAACCCGACCACTAACCCTAACCCTAACCCTAGCCCTCACCCCTAACCCTAACCCAACCCTAACCCTAACTCTAACCCTAACCCTAACCCTAACCCTCACCCTTACTGCAATACAGATCCATATTAAAAAGATGATAACTGCCTTAACCCAAACCCTAATCTTATCGTAAACCTAAACCTAAACCTAAACCTAACCCTAACCCTAACACTAACCCCTAACAATAACCCTAACCCTACCCCTAACCCTACCCCTAACCCTAACTCTAACCCCTAACCCTAACCCAACCCTAACCCTAACTCTAACCCAAAACCTAACCCTAACACTAACCCTAACTCTAACCCCTAACCCTAACCCAACATTAACCCTAACTCTAACCGTAAATATAACCCAACCCTAAACCTAACACTAAACCTAACCCTAACCCTAACCCTAACCCTACACCTAACACTAACCCTAACCCTACCCCTAACACAACCCTAACCCTAAATCAAACACTAAACCTAATCCTAATGCTAATAGTAACCCTAACACTAACCCTAACTCCTAACCCTAACCCAACCCTAACCCTAACTCTAACCATAACCATAACCCTAACCCTAACCCTAACCCTAACACCAACCCCAACCCTAAATCAACCCAAAACCAAACTCTAACCGTAACCCTAACCCTAACCCTACCCCTAACCCAATCCCTAACCCTATACCCTAACCCCTAACCCTAACCCCTAACCCTAAACCAAACCTAACCTAACTCTAATACAAACCCTTACCCTAAACGTAATCCTAACCCTAGCCCTAACACTAAACCTAACCCTAAACCTTACCCTAACCCTAAACCTAAACCTAATCCCTAACCCTAAACCAAAACTAACCCTAACCCTAACACTAAAAGTAACCGTAACCCCCAACCCTAACGCTAACCCTAACCTTAACCGTAACCCTAACCTTAACCCTAACGCTAACCCTAATTCAACCCCTAACCCTAACCGTAAACCTAACCCTAACACTAACCCTAACCCCAAAACCTAACCCTAAACCTAACCCTAACCCTAAACCTAACCCTAAACCTAAGCTAACCCTAAACCTAACCCTAACCCTAACCGTAACCGTAACCCCCAACCGTAACCCAAACCTAACCCTAACCCTAACCTTAACCATAAACCTAACCTTAACCCTAACCCTAACCCTAATCCAACACCTAACCCTAACCGTAAACCTAACCCTAACACTAACCCTACCCCTAAACGTAACCCTAAACCTAACCCTAAGCCTAACTCTAACCCTAACTATAACCCTACCCCTACCCATAACCCTAAACCTAACCCCTAACGCTAACCCAACCCTGAGCCTAACTCTAACACTACCTATAACCCTAAATCTAAACCTAACCCTAACCGTAACCCTAACCCTAAACCCTAAACCTAATCCAACCATAACTATGATCCTAACCCTACACCTAACCCTAACCCTAAAACTAACCCCTAAACGTAGCCCTACCCTAACCCTAACCCCAACCCTAACCCAAACCTTACCCTAACTCTAACCCTAACCCTAACCCTAAACCTAACCGTTACTGCAATAGAGATCCACATTAACAAGATGATAGCTGCCTTAACCCAAACCCTAACATTAATCATAAACCTAACCCTAACCCAACCCTAAAGCTAACCCTAACCCTAACACTAACCCTAACCCTAAACCTAACCCTAAAACTAACCCCACCCCTAACACTAACCATAACCGTAAAGCTAACCCCTAACCCTAACACAGACGTAACCCAAACTCTAACCTTATTCCTAAACCAACCTTACCACTAACCCTAACCCTAGCCATAACACCTAACCGTAACCCAACCCTAACCATAAATCTAACCCTAACACTAGCCCTAACCCCTAACCCTAACCCTTCCCCTAACCCTAAGCCTAAGCCTTACCCTAACCCTAACCCTAACTGTAACTCTAACAACTAACCCTAACCCAACCCAAAACCTAATTCTAACACTAACCCTAACCATAAACCTACCCCTAACCCAAACCCTAACCCTAACACTAACCCTAACCCCTAGCCCTAACCCAACCCTAAGCCTAACTCTAACCATAACCCTAAATCAAACTCTAAACCTAACCCTAAGCCTAACTCTAAAACTAACCCTAACCCTAACACTTACTGCAATACAGATCCACATTTACAAGATGATAGCTGCCTTAACCCAAACCCTAAACTTAACTGTAACCCTAAAACTAACCCTAACCCTAACCCTAATCCTAACCCTAACCCTAACCGCTGCTGCAATACAGATCCACATTTACAAGATGATAGCTGCCTTGACCCAAACCCTAACATTAACCGTAAACCTAACCCAAACCCTAAACTTAACCGTAACCCTAACACTAACCTTAAACCTAACCCTAGGCCCTAACAATAACCCTAACCCTAACCCAACCCAAACCCTAACTCTAACCATAACCCTAACTCTAAACATAACCCTACCCCTAACCCTAACAGTAACCCTAACCCCTAACCCTAAACCAACCCTAAACCTAACTGTAACCGTAACACTAATCCTAACCCTAACCCCTAACCCTAACCCAAACCTAACCCTCTCTCTAACCCAAACCATAACCCTAAACGTAACCCTAACACTACCCCTAACACTAAACCTAACCCTAACCCTTACACTAACCCTAACCCCAAACCTAAACCTAACCCTAACCCTAACCGTAACCACAAACCCTAACACAACCCTAACCCTAACCTTAACCCTAAAACTAACCGTTACTGCAATACAGATCCACATTAACAAGATTATAGCTGCCTTGACCCAAACCCTAACATTAACCGTAAACCTAATCATAACCCAAACCTAACCGCTAAACCTAACACTAACCCTACCCTTAACCCTAACCCTAACCCTAACCCTAACCCCTTACTCTACCCCTAACTCTAACCCTAACCCTTACACTACCCCTAACCCTAACACTAACGCTAACCATAACAATAACTATAACCCCTAACCCTAACCCAACCCTAACCCTAACAGTAATCCTAACCCTACCCCTAACTCTAACCCTAACCCTAAACCTAAACCTAACCCTAACTCTAACCCTTAGACTAACGCTAAACCTAACCCTACCCCTAACCCTAACACTACCCCTAACCCTATCCTAATGCAAACCCTAACGATAACCCCTAACCCTAACACAAAACTAAACCTAACTCTAACTCTTACCCTAACCCTAACCCTAACACTACCCCTAACCCTAACCCTAAGCCCTAACCCTAACCCAAACATAAACTAACTCTAACTGTAACACTAACCCTAACTACTAATATTAACCCTAACCCTAAACCTAAACTAACATTAACCCTAACTTTAACCCTAACCCTAACCCTAACCCCTAACCCTAAACCAACCCTAACCCTAATTCTAAACCTCACCCTAACCCCTAACCCTAACTCAACACTAAAACTAACTCTAACCGTAAACTTAAACCTAACCCCTAAACCTAACCCTAACCCTAAACCTAACCCTAACCCTACCACAAACCCTACCCCAAAACCTAAACCTAACCGTAAGCCAAAACATACACGTAATTCTAACACTAAATATAACCCTACCCATAAAGCTAACACTAACCCTAACACTAACCCCTAACCCTAACCAAACCCTAAGCCTAATTCTAACCCTAACAATAACCCTAAGCCTAACTCTAACCCTAACCATAACCCTAACTCTAAACCTAACCCTAACACTAACCCTAATACAACCCTACCCCTAACCCTAACCCAACACTAACCGTAGCCCTAACCCTAACCCTAAATATAACCCTAACCCTAACCCAAACCCTAACCCAACCCCTAAACATAACCCTAAACCTAAACCTAACCCTAAACCCCTAACCATAAGCAAACCTTAACCCAAAATCTAACCCTAACCCTAACCAAAACCAACCATAAAGCTAACCGTAACCCAAACCCTAAACCTACCCCTAACCATAAACCTTACCCTAACCCCTAACCCTAACCCAACCCTAAACCTAACCCTAACTCTAACACTAACCCTAACACTAACCCTACCCCTAACACTAAACCTAACCCTAGCCCCTAACCCTAACCCAACCTTAAACCTAACTCTAACCCTAACCTTAACCCTAACACCTAACCCTAATCCAACGCTAACCCTAACTCTAAACGTAACCCTAAAGCTAACCATAACACTAACCCTAATTCTTGCCCATAACTCTAAGCCAACCTTAACCCTAAATCTAACACTAGCCCCTAACCCTGACCCAACCCTAACCCAAAATCTTACCCTAATCCTAATCCTAACCCTAAAGCTACCCCTAAACATAACTCTAACCCTAACCCTAACCCTAACCCTAAACTTAAACCTAATTCTAACCCTACCCCTAACCCTAACACTAACCCTAGCAACTAACCCTAACCCAACCTTAACCCTAACTCTAAGCCTAAGCCTAACCCTATCCCCGAACCCTAACCCAACCCTAATACTAACTTCAACCCTTAACCTAACCCTAACCCTAAAACTAACCCTAACCCTAGCCCCTAACCCTAACCAACATTTAACCCTAACTCTGACCCTAAACAATAACCCTAACCACACCCTAACCCTAACTCTAACGCTTAGACTAACCCTAACCCTAATCCCACCCCTACACCTAACCCTAACACTACCCCTAACACTAACCCTAACCCAAAACTAAACCTAAATCTAACTCTAACCCAAACCCTAACACTAACACTAACCCTAAGCCTACCCCTAAACCTAAACCTAACCCATAATCCTAACCCAACTATAAACTAACACTAACACTAACCCTAACACTTACTGCAATACAGATCCACATTAACAAGAATATAGCTACCTGAACCCAAACCCTAACCTTAACCGTAACCCTTACCCTAACCCCTAAACCTAAACCTAACCCAACAGATAACCTTAACCCTAACCATAACCATTAACCTAACCCTAACTCTAAACCTAACCCTAACATTAACCCTTACTGCAATACAGATCCACATTTACAAGATGATAGCTGCGTTATTCCAAACCCTAAACTTAACTGTAACTCTAACACTAACCATAACTCTAAACCTAACCCTAACCCTAACCCAACCCTAAAACTAACTCTAACCCAAACACTAACCCTAACTCTAACCATAACCCTAACCCTAACCCTAAGCCTAACCCCTAACTCTAACACAACCCTAACCCTAACCCTACCCCTAACACTAACCCTAACCCTAACCCTAGCCCCTAACCCTAAACCTAACCCTAACCCATAATCCTAACCCTAACCCTAACCCTAACCCCTAACCCTAACCCAAACCGTAACCCTAAACACTAAACCTAACACAAAACTAAACCTAACTCTAAATCTAACACTAACGCTAACACTAACCCTAGCGCTAACCCTAACTCTAACCCTAACCTTAACCTTAAAACAACCCTAATGCTAGCCTGCCCCTAACCCTAACCCTAAACCCTACACCTAACACAAAACTAAACCTAACTCTAAATCTAACCCTAACCCTAACACTAACCCTAGCCCTAACCCTAACTCTAACCCTAACCCTAACCATAATCCTAACCCTAACACTAACCCTAAACCTAACCCTAACCCCTAACCCTAACATATCCTCAAAACTAACTCAAACCGTAACCCTAACCCTAAACCCTAACCCTAATCCTAACCCAACCCCTAACACTAACCCTAAAACTAAACCTAACCATACATCTAACCCTAACCCGATACCTAACACTTACTGCAATACAGATCCACATTTACAAGATGATAGCTGCCTTAACCCTAAACCCTAACCCTAACACAACCCTAACCCTAACTCTAACCTTTAGACTAACCTTAACCCTAAACCTAAACCAACCTTAACCCTAACTGTGACCCTAACCCTAACTCCTAACCCTAACCCAAACCTAACCCTAAATCTAAACCTCACACTAACCCCTAACAATAACTCAACTCTAAAACTAACTCTAACCATAAACCTAAACCTAACCCCTAAACCTAACCCTAACCCTAAACCTAACCCTAACCCTACCACTAACCCAACCCTAACCCTAAACCTAACCCTAACCGTAACCCAAAACATACACATAATTCTAACACTAACAATAACCCTACCCATAAAGATAACACTAATCCTAACACTAACCCCTAACCATAACCCAACCCTAAGCCTAACTATAACCCTAACCATAACCCTAACTCTGAACATAACCCTAACAATGACCCTAACCCTAACACTAACCCTTACTGCAATACAGATCAACATTTACAAGATGATAGCTGCGTTAATCCAAACCCAAACCTTAACCGCAAACCTAACCCAAACAATGACTCTAAACCCAACCCTAACCCTAACACTAACCCTAAACCTAAAACTTACTGCAATACAGATCCACATTTACAAGATGATAGCTGCCTTAACCCAAACCCTAACCTTAACTGTAACCCTAAACCTAACCCTAACCCTAACCCTAATCCAACCCTACCCCTAACCCTAACCCAACTCTAACCATAGCCCTAACTCAAACCCTAAACATAACCCTAAACCTAACCCTAACCCTAACCCTAACCCAACCCCTAAACCTAACCCTAACCCTAAACCTAACACTAAACCCCTAACCCTAAGCAAACCCTAACCCTAAATCTAACCCTAACCCTAACCCTAAACCTAACCCAACCCTAACCCTGACCCTAACTCTAACCCTAACCCTACCCCTAACACTAACCCTCACCCTAACCCTAGCCCCTAACCCTAATGCAACCTTACACCTAAAACTAACCCTAACACTAACCCTAACCCCTAACCCTAATCCAACGCTAACCCTAACTCTAAACCTCACCCTAAAGCTAACCCTAACACTAACCCTAATTCTTGCCCCTAACTCTAACCCAACCTTAACCCTAAATCTAACCATAACCCCTAACCCTAACGCAACCCTAACCCAAATCTAACCCTAATCCTAACCCTAAACCTACCCCTAACCGTAACTCTAAACCTAAAACTAACCCATACCCTAACCCTAATCTTAAACCTAACCCTAAGCCTAACCCTAACACTAACACTAACCCTAGCAACTAACGCTAACCCAACCTTAACCCTAACTCTAAGCCTAAGCCTAACCCTATCCCCTAACCCTAACCCAACCCTAATCCTAACTCTAACCCTTACCCTAACCCTAACTCTAACCCTAACCCTAACCCACCCTTAACCCTAACTCTGACCATAAACCCAAAACCTAAACCAAAACTAAACCTAACTCTAACGCTTAGACTAACCCTAACCCTAATCCTACCCCTACCCCTAATCCTAACACTAACCCTAACCCTAGCCCTAACCCAACCCTAACCCTAACCCTAATCCTAACCCAACCCCTAACTCTAACCCTAACCCGAACTCTAACCCTTAGACTAACGCTAACCCTAACCCTAACCCTAACACTTCCCCTAAACCTAACCCAAACCCTAACCCTAACCCCCAACCCTAACCCAAAACTAAACCTAACTCTAACTCTTACCCTAACCCTAACATTAACCCTAACCCTACCCCTAACCCTAACCCTAACCCAAAACCCTAACCCAACCATAAACTAACTATAACCGTAACCCTTACACTAACCCCTAAACCTAACCCTAACCCAAACCATAACCCTAACCCTAACCCTAACCCTAACCACTAACCCTAACCCTAACTCGAACCCTAACTCTAACATTAACCCTTACTGCAATACAGAGCCACATTTACAAGATGATAGTTGCGTTAATCCAAACCATAAACTTAAGTGTAACCCTAAAACTAACCATAACTCTAAACCTAACCCTAAACCTAACCCAACCCTAACCCTAACTCTAACACAAACAATAACCCTAACTCTAACCATAACCCTAACCCTAACCATAAGCCTAACCCCTAACTCTAACACAACCCTAACCCTAACCCTACCCCTAACACTAACCCTAACCCTAACCCTAGCCCCTAACCCTAACCCTAACCGTAACCCCTAATCCTAAACATTACCCTTACCCTAAACCTAACCCTAAACCTACCCAAAACTAACCCTAACTCTAACCCTAAACCTAACCCTTACCCTAACACTAACCCTAACCCTAGCCCCTAACCCTAACCCAACCTTAACCCTAACCATAACCCTAACCCCTAACCCAAACCCAATCCTAAAATTAATTCTAACCCTAACACTAACCCTAACAATAGGCCCTAACTCTAACCCAACATTAACCCTAAATCTAACACTAACCCCTAACCCTAACCCAAACCTAAACCTAACACTAACCGTACCCCAAACCTGAACACTAACCATAACCCTAACCCTAACCCTAACACAACCATAAACCTTAATCAAACCTTAAACCTAATCCTAAATCTAGCCCTAACCCTAACCCTAACCCTAACACCTAACCCTAAACCAACACTAACCCTAACTTTAACCCTAACCCTAAACGTAACCCTAACACTAAACCCTAACCCTAACCCTAACGAAACCCCTAAACCTAAGACTAACCTTAACCCTAACCCCAACCCTAACCCCTAACCCTACCCAACCCTAACACTAACTCTAACCCTAATCCTAAACCTAACCCTACCCCTAACCCAAAACCTAACCCTAACCCTAAACCTAACCCCTAACCCTACCACAACCCTAAACCTAACTCTAACCCAAACACTAACCCTAACACTAACCATAACCCTAACCCTAACCCTAAGCCTAACCCCTAACTCTAACCCAACCCTCACCCTACCCCTAACACTAACACTAACACTAACCCTAGCACCTATCCCTAACCCTAACCCTAACCCCTAACCCTAACCCTAATCCTAATTCCTAACCCTAACCCTAACCCAAACCCTAACCCTAAACCCTAAACCTAACACAAAACTAAACATACCTCTAACTCTAAACTTAACCCTAAACCTAACTCTAACTCTAACCCCTAAACCTACCCCTAACCCTAACACTAACCCTTACCCTAAACCTAACCCTAACTCTAACCCTAACCCTTAACCGTACACCTAATCCTAACCCTAACACTAACCCTTACCCTAAACCTAACCCTAACCCTAACCCAAAACTAAGCCTTACTCTAACCCTAACCCTAACCCTTACCCTAATCCTAACCCTAACCCTAACCCAAAACTAACCCTAACTCTAAACTTAAACCTAACACTAACCCTAAAACTAACCCTAACCCTAGTCCCTAACACTAACCCAAACTTAACCCTAACTCTAACCCTAAACCCTAAGCCTAACCCAACCCTAACCCTAACTCTAACCCTTAGACTAAACCTAACCATAACCCTAACCCTAATACAAAACCTAACACTACCCCTAACCCAAACCCAAAGCCTAACCCTAACCCAAAACTAAACCTGATTCTAACTCTAACCCTAACCCTAAACCTAATACCTAACACTAACCCAACCATAAACTAACTCTAACCGTAACCGTAACCCTAACCAGAAACCTAACCCTAACCCTACCTCTAACTCTAACCCAACCCTAACCCTAAATCTAACCCAAACCTTAACCCTAACACTAACCAAAACCCTAACCCTAACCCTAACCCCTAATCCTAACCCAACCCTAACCCTAACCCTAACCCTAACCAACCCTAACACTACCGTTAACCCTAACCCTAACACAAACCCTAACCCTAACCCTAACCCTAACACTTACTGCAATACAGTCCACCTTAACAAGATGATAGCTGACTGAACCCAAACGCTAACCTTAACCGAAACCCTAACCCTAACCCTAATAATAAACCTAAGGCCTAACCCTAACCCTAACTTTACCGATACCACTAACCAAAACCTAACCCTAACCCCTAACCCTAACCCAACCCTAAACATAACTCTAAGCCTAACCCTAAACTTAATCCTAACACTAACCCTAACCCTAGCCCCTAACACTAACCCAAACTTAACCCTAACTCTAACCATAACCCCTAACCCTAACCCAAACCTAACCCTAACTCTAACCCTAACCCTAACTTTTACCCTAGACCTAACCCTAACCCTTGCTGCAATACAGATCCACATTTACAAGATGATAGCTGCATTAATCCAAATCCTAACCTTAACCGTAACCCTAACGCTAACTCTAAAACTAACCCTAACCCTATCTCTAACCCTAACCGTAACCCTAACCCTAACCATAACCCTACCCCTAACCCTAACACTACCCCTAAACATAACCCTAACCCTAACCCTAACACACACCACTAACCCTAACCAAACACTAACCATAACTCTAACCCTAACCCTAACCCTATACATAACCCTACCCCTAACCCTAACCCTAACCCCTAACCCTCACCCAACCCTAAAACTAACGCTAAACATAACCCTAACCCTAACCCAAACCCCAACCCATCCCCTAACCCTAACCCTAACCCTAAACCCAACCCTAACCCTAACCCCTAATCCTAACCCTAACTCTAACCCAAACCCTAAAACTAACCCTTACCCTACGTCTAAACCTACCCCGAAACCTAACCCTACCCCTAACCCTAAACCTAACTCTAACCCTAACTATAAGCTTACCCGAAACCCTAACCATAACCATAATCCCTAACCCTAACCCAACCCTAAGCCTAACTCTAAACTTAACACTACCCCTAACTCTAAACCTAACCCTAACCCTAACCCTAAACCCTAAACCTAACACAACCCTAACCCTACCCCTAACCCTAACCCTAACACTAAACCTAACTCTAACCCTTACTATAACACTACCCGTAACTCTAACCATAACCATAACCCCTAACACTAACCCAACCCTAAGACTAACTCTAACCCTAACCCTAAGCCTAACTATAAACCTAACCGTAACCGTAACCCTAACCCTAAACCCAAACCCTAACCAAACCCTAATCCCAACTCTAACTCTAACCTTCAACCTAACCCTAACAATAACCCTAACCCTAGACCCTAACACTAACCCAACGTTAACCCTAACTACCCTAACCATAACACTAATCGAACCCTAACCCTAACTCTAAACCTAACCTTAAACCTAAACCTAACCCTAACCTTAAGGCTACCCCTAACCCTAACCCTACCCCTACACCTAACCCTAACCCTAAAACTAACCCCTAACCCTAACCCAACCCTAAAACTAATTCTAATCATAACCCAGCCCTAACCCTAAAAACCTAAGCCTAAACCAATCCCTACCTTAACCCAAACCCTAAATCTAACACTTAGCCTAAGCCTTAACCCTAACACTAACTTAACCCTAACCCTAAACCTCACCCGAACCCACACCTAACACTACCCCAAAACCTAACCCTAACCCTAACTCTAACCCTAACTATAACACTACACCTAACCCTAACCCAAACCCTAACCCCTAACCCGAAGACAAAACCAAGACTAACTCTAACCCTAACCCGAACCCTAACTCTAAACCTAACCCTAACCCTAACTAAGCCGTAAACCTAACCCAATCCTAACCCTAACACTAACCCTAATCCTACCCCTACCCTAACCCTAACACTAACCCTAACCCCTAACCCTAACCCAACCCTAACCCTAAATCTAACCCTAACGCTTACGCTAACCCCTAATCCTAACCCTAATCCTAACCCTTACACTAACCCTAACACTGATCGTAACCCAAAACGCTAACCCTAACCTAACCCTAAACCTAATTCTAACACTAACCCTAACACTAACCCTACCCCTAACCCAAACCCTAACCCTAACCCTAAGACTAAACCTAACCCCTAGCCATAACCCAACCGTAAGCCTAACTCTAACTCTAACCTTAAACCAAACTCTAAACCTAACCCTAACCCTAACTCTAACCCTAACCCTAATCCTAACCCTTACTGCAATACAGATCCACATTTACAAGATGATAGCTGCCTTAACCCAAACCCTAACCTTAACCGTAACCGTAACACTAACCCTAACCCTAACTATAACCCTAACACTGACCCTAACCATAACCCCCAACCCTAACCCAACACTAACTCTAACCCTAACCCTAACCGTAAACGTAACCCTAACCTTAACCCTAACCCTAGCCGCACCCATAACCCTAACCCTAACCCTAACCCTAACACTAACACTAACCCTAACCCTAACCCTAAACCTAACTCTAACCCTAACTATAACCCTACCCCTACACCTAACCCTAACACCTAACCCTAATACTACCCTGAGCCTAACTCTAACCCTACCCATAACCCTAACTCTGAACCTAACCCAAACCATAACCCTAACCGTAAACCCTAAACCTAACCCAACCTAACCCTAACCATAACCCTACCCCTAACCCTAAACCTAACCCCTAACCCTAACCCAACCCTAAACAGCACTCTAACAAATCTCTCAGAAATCATACAAAACAATGGAAATTGAACAGGAAACTACTTAGCCACCCATGGATCAACGTAAATTAAAATAAGAACTTTAAGAAAGTAGGGTTAACAAAAATGAAGGCACATTATACCCAAACCTATGAACAATATGAAACTAGTGCTAAGATGAAACTTCCTAGCTCAAACAGAAAACTCACACTAGTAACTTCACATATGTGAATACTCTAGAACAAAAAAAGCAGACATGAACAGGAGCAGAAAACAGAAATAATCAAATTGAGGGCTGAAATACTTTATATAGAAACAAAAAAAATGCAAAGAATCAATCAGACAAAGGGCAGGTTTTTGTGAAAATAAAGATAGACCATCCCTTATGCAAACTAATAAAAAAGACGAGAAACATCCACTAACACAATCAGAAATGATAAGGGGACAACAGATATTAAGGAAATCCACAGAGTCTTTAGATCTTACAAAAGAAACCTGTACTCCACAAAATTGTGAAACAAATGAAAAGGATAATTTCCTGGCTAGGTAGCATTTAAATAAATTACATAAAGCTTAGGTGAGCATGTATATACTCCTAAAGGACATTGCCAGAACTCTTTTTATGAGTATGCAGTAAGATTGATGCGAAAACAAAAAGACTCAACAGAGAAAGTGATTTAAAAACTAATCTCAGTAATGAACATGAATGAAAAAATACTCAAGAAAATGATGGCACACCGAATCCAGGAATACATTATGAAAACTGTCATCATCGGTACAGCAGAGATACAGGGATGGTACAGTTAGAAATGCATTAATGTAGTCCATGATACAAATAATCATAGAGAATAAATTAATATGAACAACCTAAAAAGTAATAAAATAGGCACATATCGCACTTGTCATAAAAGGCGCTCAGCATAGTCCATTAATCATACCTGGGATAATGTTAATGAAAATTAAGAAATATCATAATCTGCATGTCCAGATTTTACATAATGTACTCTAAAACATCAGCCATATATTTAAAAAACTTTTGAACAAATTTCACAAAGTACTTCAATGAAAATTGGTCAATTGGGGCACATATTATGGTTAACCGAGTAACAATTGCTCTGAAATATCACTTGTGATTTCCTAAGTTTCACCAGGATAAATCAGGCGGAGAATGAAACTAACAGGACGACGTTTTCTGGCATTGAATACCTTCCACACAGCCCCTACTGCAATACAGATCCACATTTACAAGATGATAGCTGCTTTACTCCAAATCCTAACCTTAACTGTAACCCTAACCCTACCACTAACCCTAACCCTAACCCTAGCCCTCACCCCTAACCCTAACCCAACCCTAACCCTAACTCTAACCCTAACCCTAACCCTAACCCTAACCCTCACCCTTACTGAAATACAGATCCATATTAAAAAGATGATAGCTGCATTAAACCAAACCCTAATCTTATCGTAAACCTAAACCTAAACCTAACCCTAACCCTAACACTAACCCCTAACAATAACCCTAACCCTACCCCTAACCCTAACTCTAACCCCTAACCCTAACCCAACCCTAACCCTAACTCTAACTCTAACCCAAAACCTAACCCTAACACTAACCCTAACTCTAACCCCTAACCCTAACCCAACATTAACCCTAACTCTAACCGTAAACATAACCCAACCCTAAACCTAACACTAAACCTAACCCTAACCCTAACCCTAACCCTACACCTAACCCTAACCCTAACCCTACCCCTAACACAACCCTAACCCTAAATCAAACACTAAACCTAATCCTAATGCTAATAGTAACCCTAACACTAACCCTAAACCCTAACCCTAACCCAACCCTAACCCTAACTCTAACCATAACCATAACCCTAACCCTAACCCTAACACCAACCCCAACCCTAAACCAACCCAAAACCAAACTCTAACCGTAACCCTAACCCTAACCCTACCCCTAACCCAATCCCTAACCCTAAACCTAACCCCTAACCCTAACCCAAACCTAACCTAACTCTAATACAAACCCTTACCCTAAACGTAATCCTAACCCTAGCCCTAACACTAAACCTAACCCTAAACCTTACCCTAACCCTAAACCTAAACCTAATCCCTAACCCTAAACCAAAACTAACCCTAACCCTAACACTAAAAGTAACCGTAACCCCCAACCCTAACCCAACCCTAACGCTAACGCTAACCTTAACCGTAACCCTAACCTTAACCCTAACGCTAACCCTAATCCAACCCCTAACCCTAACCGTAAACCTAACCCTAACACTAACCCTAACCCCAAAACCTAACCCTAAACCTAACCCTAACCCTAAACCTAACCCTAAACCTAAGCTAACCCTAACCCTAACCCTAACCCTAACCGTAACCCCCAAACCCTAACCCAAACCTAACCCTAACCCTAACCTTAACCGTAAACCTAACCTTAACCCTAACCCTAACCCTAATCCAACACCTAACCCTAACCGTAAACCTAACCCTAACTCTAACCCTACCCCTAAACGTAACCCTAAACCTAACCCTAAGCCTAACTATAACCCTAACTATAACCCTACCCCTAACCATAACCCTAAACCTAACCCCTAACGCTAACCCAAACCTGAGCCTAACTCTAACACTACCCATAACCCTAAATCTAAACCTAACCATAACCGTAACCCTAAACCTAAACCCTAAACCTAATCCAACCATAACTATGATCCTAACCCTACACCTAACCCTAACCCTAAAACTAACCCCTAAACGTAGCCCTACCCTAACCCTAACCCCAACCCTAACCCAAACCTTACCCTAACTCTAACCCTAACACTAACGCTAAACCTAACCGTTACTGCAATAGAGATCCACATTAACAAGATGATAGCTGCCTTAACCCAAACCCTAACATTAATCATAAACCTAACCCTAACCCAACCCTAAAGCTACCCCTAATGCTAACCCTAACACTAATCCTAACCCAAAACCTAACCCTAAAACTAACCCCACCCCTAACACTAACCATAACCCTAAAGCTAAACCCTAACCCTAACACAAACGTAACCCAAACTCTAACCTTATTCCTAAACCAACCTTACCACTAACCCTAACCATAGCCATAACACCTAACCGTAACCCAACCCTAACCATAAATCTAACCCTAACACTAGCCCTAACCCCTAACCCTAACCCTTCCCCTAAACCTAAGCCTAAGCCTTACCCTAACCCTAACCCTAACCCTAACCATAACTCGAACAACTAACCGTAACCCAACCCAAAACCTAATTCTAACACTAACCCTAACCCTAAACCTACCCCTAACCCAAACCCTAACCCTAACACTAACCCTAACCCCTAGCCCTAACCCAACCCTAAGCCTAACTCTAACCATAACCCTAAATCAAACTCTAAACCTAACCCTAAGCCTAACTCTAAAACTAACCCTAACCCTAATACTTACTGCAATACAGATCCACATTTACAAGATGATAGCTGCCTTGACCCAAACCCTAACATTAACCGTAACCCTAACCCAAACCCTAACCTTAACCGTAACCCTAACACTAACCCTAACCCTAACCCTAGGCCCTAGCCCTAACCCTAACCCTAACCCAACCCAAACCCTAACTCTAACCATGACCCTAACTCTAACCCTAACCCTACCCCTAACCCTAACAATAACAGTAACCTTAACCGCTAACCCTAAAACAACCGTAAACCTAAATGTAACCGTAACACTATCCAAACCCTACCCCTAACCCAAACATTAACCCTAACCCAAACCTAACCCTAACTCAAACCAAACCATAACCCTAAACGTAACACAAACACTACACCTAACACTAAACCTAACATTAACCCTAACCCTAACCCTAAACCTAACCCTAACCCTAACCCTAACCGTAACCATAAACCCTAACCCAACCCTAACCCTAACATTAACCCTAAACCTAACCGTTACTGCAATACAGATCCACATTGACAAGATTATAGCTGCCTTAACCCAAACCCTAACATTAACCGTAAACCTAACGCTAACCCAACCCTAACCGCTAACCCTAACCCTAACACTAACCCTACCCCTAACCCTAACACAACCTTAACCCTAAATCTAAACATAATCCTAATCCTAACCCTAAGTCTAACCCTAATCCTAATCCTAGCCCTAACCCTAACACTACCCCAAACACTAAACCTAATCCTAACACCTAACCATAACCCAACCTTAACACTAACTCTAACCCTAAACCATAACACTAACCCAACCCTAACCCTAACTCTAACCCTTAGACTAAACAACCCGAAAACTACCCCTAACCCTAACACTAAGCCTAACCCTAACCGAAACCCTAACCCTAACCCCTAACTCTAATTCAAAACTAACCCTAACTCTAACTCTAACCCTAACCCTAACCATAACACCTAACCTTAACCCAACCATAAACTAACACTAACCGTAACCGTAACCCTACCGCCTAATCCTAACCCTAACCCAACCTCTAACCCTAACCCAGCCCTAACCCTAAATCAAACCCAAACTTTAACCCTAACTCTACCCAAAACCCTAACCCTAAACCCTAAACCTAACCCTAACCCTAACCCCTAACCCTAACCAAACCATAAACTAACTCTAATCGTAACCCTTACCCTTACCCCTAAACCTAACCCTGACCCAACCCCTAACCCTAATCTTAACCCTAACCACTAACCCTAACCCTAACTCTAACCCACACCCTATCATTAACCCTTACTGCAATACAGATCCACATTTACAAGATGATAGCTGCGTTAATCCAATACCTAAACTTAACTGTAACCCTAACACTAACCATAACTCTAAACCTGACCCTAACCCTAACCCAAACTTAACCCTAACTCTAACCCTAAACCCGAACCCTAACCAACCCTAGCCCTAATTCTAACCCTTAGACTAAACCTAACCCTAACCCTAACACTACCCCTAACCCTACCCCTAAACCTAACACTACCCCTAACCCTAATCATAACCCAAACCCTAACCCTAACACCTAACCCTAACCAAAAACTAAACCTAACTCTAACTCTAACCCTAATCCTAACACCTAACCCTAAACCAACAGTAAACTAACTCTAATTGTAGCCGTAACTCTAACCCCTAAACCTAACCCTAACCCAAACTCTAACCCTAACCCAACCCTAACCCTAAATCTAACCCAAACCTTAACCCTAACTCTAACCAAAACACTAACCCTAACACTAACCCTAACACCTAAACCTAACCCAACCCTAACCCTAATCCTAACCAACCCAAACACTACCCGTAACCCTAAACCTAACCCAAACCCTAACCCAACAATAAACTAACTCTACCCGTAACCCTTTCCCTAACCCCTAAACATGACCCTAACGCTAACCCTAACCACTAAACCTAACACTAACTCTAACCCTAACCTTAACCTAACCCTAACCCTGACTCTAACCCTTAGACTAATGCTAACCCTACACCTACCCCTAACCCTAACACTACCCCTAACCTTTACCCTAACCCAAACACTAACCCTAACCCCTAACCCTAACCCAAAACTAAACCTAACTCTAACTCTTAGCCTAACCCTAACCCTAATCATAACCCTAACTCTAACCCCTAACCCTAACCCAACCATAAACTAACTCTAACCGTAACCCTTACCCTAACCCCTAAACCTAACACTAACCCAACCCCTAACCCTAACCCTAACCCTAACCACTAAACCTAACACTAAGTCTAACCCTAACCCTAACATTAACCCTTACTGCAATACAGATACACATTTACAAGATGATAGCTGCATTAATCCAAACCCTAAACTTAACTGTAACCCTAACACTAAACATAACTCTAAAACTAACCCTAATCCTAATACCTAAAGCTAACCCAACTCTAACCCTAACCCTACCCCTAACCCTAACCCTAAACCATAACCCTAACCCACACTAACCCTAACTATATCCCTAACCCTACCCCTAACCTTTACTGCAATACAGATCCACATTAACAAGATGATAGCTGCCTTAACCGAAAACATAACTAACACTAACCCTAACCCTAACCACTAACCCTAACCCTACCTCTAACCCTAACCCTAACCCTAAACCTAACTCTAACCCTAACTATAACCTTACCCGTAACCCTAACCCCTAACCCAACTCTAAGCCTAACTCTAAACTTAACACTAACCCTAACTCTAAACCTAACCCTAACCCTAACCCTAAACCCTAAACCTAAGCCAACCCTAACCCTAACACTAACCCTAACCCTAACCCTTACTGCAATACAGATCCACATTTACAAGATGATAGCTGCGTTAATCCAATCCCTAAACATACTGTAACCCTAACACTAACCATAATTCTATACCTAACCCTAAGCCTTACCCTAAACCCTAAACCTAACCCAACCCTAAACCTAACCCTACCCCTAACCCAAACCCTAACCGTAACCAAAACCCTAACCCTAACCCTCACCCCTAACCCTAACCCAACACTAACCCTAACTCTAACCCTAACCCTAACCCTAACCATAACCCTACACCTAAACCTAACCCAAACCCTAACCCTAACCCCTAATTGTTACCCAACCCTAAAATTAAAGCTAACCACAACCCTAACCCTAACCCCTAACCATAACCCAAACCCTAACCCATCCCCTAACCCTAACACTAACCCTAACCCTAAACCCAACCCTAACCCTAACCCCTAATCCTTAACCCTAACTCTAACCCAAACCCTAAACCTAACCCTTCCCCTACCTCTAACCCTACCCCGAAACCTAATCCTAACCCTAACCCTAAACCTAACTCTAACCCTAACTATAACCTTACCCGTAACCCTAACCCTAACCCCTAACCCTAACCCAACTCTAAGCCTAACTCTAAACTTAACACTAACCCTAACTCTAAACCTAACCCTAACCCTAACCCAACCCTAAACCTAACACTAAGCCTAACACTAACCCTTACTGCAATACAGATCCATATAAACAAGATGATAGCTGATTAACCCAAACCCTAACCTTAAGCATAGACCTAACCCTAACCCTAACCTTAACCTTAACCGTAACCGTAACCCTAACATTAACCCTACTCCTAACCCTAACTCAACCCCTAACCCTAACCCCAAAGCAAATGCGACACCTAACAATAACCCTGACCGTAAACACAAACCCTAACCAAACCCTAACCCCAACTCTAACTCTAACCTTCAACCTAACCCTTACACTAACACTAACCCTAGCCCCTAACACTAACCCAAGATTAACCCTAACTACCCTAACCCTAACACTAATCGAACCGTAACCCTAAATCTAACCCTAAACCTAAACCTAAACCTAACCCTAACCTTAACGCTAACCCTAACAGTAAACCTAAACCCTAACCCTAACCCAAAACTAAAACTAACTCTAACCGTAACCCTAACCCTAACCCCTAAACCTAAGCCAAACCCAACCCCTACTCTAACCCTGACCCTAAACCTAACCCTTAACCTAACCCCTAAACCTAACCCTAACTCTAACCCAAACCCTAATCCTAACCCGAACCCACACCTAACCCTACCATGAAACCTAACCCTAACCCTAACTCTAACCCTAACTATGACCCTACACCTAACCCTAACCCAAACACTAACCCCTAACCCAAAGAGAAAACTAAGGCTAACTCTCACCCTAACCTGAACCCTAACTCTAAACCTAACCCAAACCCTAAAACTAAGCCGTAAATCTAACCCAATCCTAACCCTAACAGTAACCCTAATACTACCCCTAACCATAACCATAACCCTAACCCCTAACCCTAAACCTAACACCTATCCCTAACCCAACCCTAACCCTAAATCTAACCCTAACACTAGCCCTAAACCCTAACCCTAACCCTAACTCTAAGCCTAAGCCGAACCCTAAATCTAACCCTAACCCTGACCGTAAACCAAAACCCTAACCCTAACCTAACCCTAAACCTAATTCAAACACTAACCGTAACACTAAACCTACCCCTAAACCAAACCCTAAACCTAACCCTAACCCTAACCCCAAGCCCTAACCCAACCCTAAGCCTAACTGTACCTCTAACCCTAACCCAAACTCTAAACCTAACCCTAACTCTAACCCTAACCCTAACCCTTACTGCAATACAGATCCACATTTACAAGATGATAGCTGCCTTAACCCAAACCCTAACCTTAACCATAACCGTAACCCTAACCCTAACCCTAACTATAACCCTAACCCTAACCCTAACCATAATCCCTAACCATAACAAAACACCAACTCTAACCCTAACAGTAACCGTAACCCTAACCTTAACCCTAACCCTAAACCTAGCCGCACCCCTAACCCTTACCCTAACCCTAACCCTAACACTAACCCTAAACCCTAACCCTAACCCTAACCCTAAACCTAACTCTAACCCAAACTATAACCCTACCCCTACACCTAACCCTAACCCCTAACCCTAACACAAACCTGAGCCTAACTCTAACCCTACCCATAACCCTAACTCTAAACCTAACACTAACCATAACCCTAACCATAAACCCTAAACCTAACCCAACCTAACCCTACCCCTAACCCTACCACTAAACCTAACTCCTAACCCTAACCCAACCCTAAACAGCACTCTAACAAATCTCTCTGAAATCATACAAAACAATGGAAATTGAACAGGAAACTACTTAGCCACCCATGGATCAACGAAAATTAAAATAAAAACTTTTAGAAAGTAGGGTTAACAAAAATGAAGGCACATTATATCCAAACCTATCAACAATATGAATGTAGTGCTAAGAGTAAACTTCATAGCTCAAACAGAAAGCTCACACTAGTAACTTCACATATGTGAATACTCTAGAACAAAAAAAGCAGACATGACCAGGAGCAGAAAACAGAAGATAATCAAATTGAGGGCTGAAATACTTTATATAGAAACAAAAATTGCAAAGAATCAATCAGACAAAGGGCAGGTTTTTGTGAAAATAAAGATAGACCATCCCTTATGCAAACTAATAAAAATGACGAGAAACATCCACTAACACAATCAGAAATGATAAGGGGACAACAGATATTAAGGAAATCCACAGAGTCTTTAGATCTTACAACAGAAACCTGTACTCCACAAAATTGTGAAACAAATGAAAAGGATAATTTCCTGGCTAGGTAGCATTTAAATAAATTACATAAAGCTTAGGTGAGCATGTATATACTCCTAAAGGACATTGCCAGAACTCTTTTTATGAGTATGCAGTAAGATTGATGCGAAAACAAAAAGACTCAACCGAGAAAGTGATTTAAAAACTAATCTCAGTAATGAACATGAATGAAAAAAATACTCAAGAAAATGATGGCACACCGAATCCAGGAATACATTATGAAAACTGTCATCATCGGTACAGCAGAGATACAGGGATGGTACAGTTAGAAATGCATTAATGTAGTCCATGATACAAATAATCATAGAGAATAAATTAATATGAACAACCTAAAAAGTAATAAAATAGGCACATATCGCACTTGTCATAAAAGGCGCTCAGCATAGTCCATTAATCATACCTGGGATAATGTTAATGAAAATTAAGAAATATCATAATCTGCATGTCCAGATTTTACATAATGTACTCTAAAACATCAGCCATATATTTAAAAAACTTTTGAACAAATTTCACAAAGTACTTCAATGAAAATTGGTCAATTGGGGCACATATTATGGTTAACCGAGTAACAATTGCTCTGAAATATCACTTGTGATTTCCTAAGTTTCACCAGGATAAATCAGGCTGAGAATAAAACTAACAGGACGACGTTTTCTGGCATTGATTACCTTCCACACAGCCCCTACTGCAATACAGATCCACATTTACAAGATGATAGCTGCTTTACTCCAAATCCTAACCTTAACTGTAACCCTAACCCGACCACTAACCCTAACCCTAACCCTAGCCCTCACCCCTAACCCTAACCCAACCCTAACCCTAACTCTAACCCTAACCCTAACCCTAACCCTAACCCTCACCCTTACTGCAATACAGATCCATATTAAAAAGATGATAACTGCCTTAACCCAAACCCTAATCTTATCGTAAACCTAAACCTAAACCTAAACCTAACCCTAACCCTAACACTAACCCCTAACAATAACCCTAACCCTACCCCTAACCCTACCCCTAACCCTAACTCTAACCCCTAACCCTAACCCAACCCTAACCCTAACTCTAACCCAAAACCTAACCCTAACACTAACCCTAACTCTAACCCCTAACCCTAACCCAACATTAACCCTAACTCTAACCGTAAACATAACCCAACCCTAAACCTAACACTAAACCTAACCCTAACCCTAACCCTAACCCTACACCTAACACTAACCCTAACCCTACCCCTAACACAACCCTAACCCTAAATCAAACACTAAACCTAATCCTAATGCTAATAGTAACCCTAACACTAACCCTAACTCCTAACCCTAACCCAACCCTAACCCTAACTCTAACCATAACCATAACCCTAACCCTAACCCTAACACCAACCCCAACCCTAAATCAACCCAAAACCAAACTCTAACCGTAACCCTAACCCTAACCCTACCCCTAACCCAATCCCTAACCCAATACCCTAACCCCTAACCCTAACCCCTAACCCTAAACCAAACCTAACCTAACTCTAATACAAACCCTTACCCTAAACGTAATCCTAACCCTAGCCCTAACACTAAACCTAACCCTAAATCTTACCCTAACCCTAAACCTAAACCTAATCCCTAACCCTAAACCAAAACTAACCCTAACCCTAACACTAAAAGTAACCGTAACCCCCAACCCTAACGCTAACCCTAACCTTAACCGTAACCCTAACCTTAACCCTAACGCTAACCCTAATCCAACCCCTAACCCTAACCGTAAACCTAACCCTAACACTAACCCTAACCCCAAAACCTAACCCTAAACCTAACCCTAACCCTAAACCTAACCCTAAACCTAAGCTAACCCTAAACCTAACCCTAACCCTAACCGTAACCGTAACCCCCAACCGTAACCCAAACCTAACCCTAACCCTAACCTTAACCATAAACCTAAACTTAACCCTAACCCTAACCCTAATCCAACACCTAACCCTAACCGTAAACCTAACCCTAACACTAACCCTACCCCTAAACGTAACCCTAAACCTAACCCTAAGCCTAACTCTAACCCTAACTATAACCCTACCCCTAACCATAACCCTAAACCTAACCCCTAACGCTAACCCAAACCTGAGCCTAACTCTAACACTACCCATAACCCTAAATCTAAACCTAACCATAACCGTAACCCTAAACCTAAACCCTAAACCTAATCCAACCATAACTATGATCCTAACCCTACACCTAACCCTAACCCTAAAACTAACCCCTAAACGTAGCCCTACCCTAACCCTAACCCCAACCCTAACCCAAACCTTACCCTAACTCTAACCCTAACCCTAACCCTAAACCTAACCGTTACTGCAATAGAGATCCACATTAACAAGATGATAGCTGCCTTAACCCAAACCCTAACATTAATCATAAACCTAACCCTAACCCAACCCTAAAGCTAACCCTAACCCTAACACTAACCCTAACCCTAAACCTAACCCTAAAACTAACCCCACCCCTAACACTAACCATAACCGTAAAGCTAACCCCTAACCCTAACACAGACGTAACCCAAACTCTAACCTTATTCCTAAACCAACCTTACCACTAACCCTAACCCTAGCCATAACACCTAACCGTAACCCAACCCTAACCATAAATCTAACCCTAACACTAGCCCTAACCCCTAACCCTAACCCTTCCCCTAACCCTAAGCCTAAGCCTTACCCTAACCCTAACCCTAACTGTAACTCTAACAACTAACCCTAACCCAACCCAAAACCTAATTCTAACACTAACCCTAACCCTAAACCTACCCCTAACTCAAACCCTAACCCTAACACTAACCCTAACCCCTAGCCCTAACCCAACCCTAAGCCTAACTCTAACCATAACCCTAAATCAAACTCTAAACCTAACCCTAAGCCTAACTCTAAAACTAACCCTAACCCTAACACTTACTGCAATACAGATCCACATTTACAAGATGATAGCTGCCTTAACCCAAACCCTAAACTTAACTGTAACCCTAAAACTAACCCTAACCCTAACCCTAATCCTAACCCTAACCCTAACCGCTGCTGCAATACAGATCCACATTTACAAGATGATAGCTGCCTTGACCCAAACCCTAACATTAACCGTAAACCTAACCCAAACCCTAAACTTAACCGTAACCCTAACACTAACCTTAAACCTAACCCTAGGCCCTAACAATAACCCTAACCCTAACCCAACCCAAACCCTAACTCTAACCATAACCCTAACTCTAAACATAACCCTACCCCTAACCCTAACAGTAACCCTAACCCCTAACCCTAAACCAACCCTAAACCTAACTGTAACCGTAACACTAATCCTAACCCTAACCCCTAACCCTAACCCAAACCTAACCCTCTCTCTAACCCAAACCATAACCCTAAACGTAACCCTAACACTACCCCTAACACTAAACCTAACCCTAACCCTTACACTAACCCTAACCCCAAACCTAAACCTAACCCTAACCCTAACCGTAACCACAAACCCTAACACAACCCTAACCCTAACCTTAACCCTAAAACTAACCGTTACTGCAATACAGATCCACATTAACAAGATTATAGCTGCCTTGACCCAAACCCTAACATTAACCGTAAACCTAATCCTAACCCAAACCTAACCGCTAAACCTAACACTAACCCTACCCTTAACCCTAACCCTAACCCTAACCCTAAAACTAACCCCTTACTCTACCCCTAACTCTAACCCTAACCCTTACACTACCCCTAACCCTAACACTAACGCTAACCATAACAATAACTATAACCCCTAACCCTAACCCAACCCTAACCCTAACAGTAATCCTAACCCTACCCCTAACTCTAACCCTAACCCTAAACCTAAACCTAACCCTAACTCTAACCCTTAGACTAACGCTAAACCTAACCCTACCCCTAACCCTAACACTACCCCTAACCCTATCCTAATGCAAACCCTAACAATAACCCCTAACCCTAACACAAAACTAAACCTAACTCTAACTCTTACCCTAACCCTAACCCTAACACTACCCCTAACCCTAACCCTAAGCCCTAACCCTAACCCAAACATAAACTAACTCTAACTGTAACACTAACCCTAACTACTAATATTAACCCTAACCCTAAACCTAAACCAACGTTAACCCTAACTTTAACCCTAACCCTAACCCTAACCCCTAACCCTAAACCAACCCTAACCCTAATTCTAAACCTCACCCTAACCCCTAACCCTAACTCAACACTAAAACTAACTCTAACCGTAAACTTAAACCTAACCCCTAAACCTAACCCTAACCCTAAACCTAACCCTAACCCTACCACAAACCCTACCCCAAAACCTAAACCTAACCGTAAGCCAAAACATACACGTAATTCTAACACTAAATATAACCCTACCCATAAAGCTAACACTAACCCTAACACTAACCCCTAACCCTAACCAAACCCTAAGCCTAATTCTAACCCTAACAATAACCCTAAGCCTAACTCTAACCCTAACCATAACCCTAACTCTAAACCTAACCCTAACACTAACCCTAATACAACCCTACCCCTAACCCTAACCCAACACTAACCGTAGCCCTAACCCTAACCCTAAATATAACCCTAACCCTAACCCCAAGCCCTAACCCAACCCTAAGCCTAACTGTACCTCTAACCCTAACCCAAACTCTAAACCTAACCCTAACTCTAACCCTAACCCTAACCCTTACTGCAATACAGATCCACATTTACAAGATGATAGCTGCCTTAACCCAAACCCTAACCTTAACCATAACCGTAACCCTAACCCTAACCCTAACTATAACCCTAACCCTAACCCTAACCATAATCCCTAACCATAACAAAACACCAACTCTAACCCTAACAGTAACCGTAACCCTAACCTTAACCCTAACCCTAAACCTAGCCGCACCCCTAACCCTTACCCTAACCCTAACCCTAACACTAACCCTAAACCCTAACCCTAACCCTAACCCTAAACCTAACTCTAACCCAAACTATAACCCTACCCCTACACCTAACCCTAACCCCTAACCCTAACACAAACCTGAGCCTAACTCTAACCCTACCCATAACCCTAACTCTAAACCTAACACTAACCATAACCCTAACCATAAACCCTAAACCTAACCCAACCTAACCCTACCCCTAACCCTACCACTAAACCTAACTCCTAACCCTAACCCAACCCTAAACAGCACTCTAACAAATCTCTCTGAAATCATACAAAACAATGGAAATTGAACAGGAAACTACTTAGCCACCCATGGATCAACGAAAATTAAAATAAAAACTTTTAGAAAGTAGGGTTAACAAAAATGAAGGCACATTATATCCAAACCTATCAACAATATGAATGTAGTGCTAAGAGTAAACTTCATAGCTCAAACAGAAAGCTCACACTAGTAACTTCACATATGTGAATACTCTAGAACAAAAAAAGCAGACATGACCAGGAGCAGAAAACAGAAGATAATCAAATTGAGGGCTGAAATACTTTATATAGAAACAAAAATTGCAAAGAATCAATCAGACAAAGAGCAGGTTTTTGTGAAAATAAAGATAGACCATCCCTTATGCAAACTAATAAAAATGACGAGAAACATCCACTAACACAATCAGAAATGATAAGGGGACAACAGATATTAAGGAAATCCACAGAGTCTTTAGATCTTACAACAGAAACCTGTACTCCACAAAATTGTGAAACAAATGAAAAGGATAATTTCCTGGCTAGGTAGCATTTAAATAAATTACATAAAGCTTAGGTGAGCATGTATATACTCCTAAAGGACATTGCCAGAACTCTTTTTATGAGTATGCAGTAAGATTGATGCGAAAACAAAAAGACTCAACCGAGAAAGTGATTTAAAAACTAATCTCAGTAATGAACATGAATGAAAAAAATACTCAAGAAAATGATGGCACACCGAATCCAGGAATACATTATGAAAACTGTCATCATCGGTACAGCAGAGATACAGGGATGGTACAGTTAGAAATGCATTAATGTAGTCCATGATACAAATAATCATAGAGAATAAATTAATATGAACAACCTAAAAAGTAATAAAATAGGCACATATCGCACTTGTCATAAAAGGCGCTCAGCATAGTCCATTAATCATACCTGGGATAATGTTAATGAAAATTAAGAAATATCATAATCTGCATGTCCAGATTTTACATAATGTACTCTAAAACATCAGCCATATATTTAAAAAACTTTTGAACAAATTTCACAAAGTACTTCAATGAAAATTGGTCAATTGGGGCACATATTATGGTTAACCGAGTAACAATTGCTCTGAAATATCACTTGTGATTTCCTAAGTTTCACCAGGATAAATCAGGCTGAGAATAAAACTAACAGGACGACGTTTTCTGGCATTGATTACCTTCCACACAGCCCCTACTGCAATACAGATCCACATTTACAAGATGATAGCTGCTTTACTCCAAATCCTAACCTTAACTGTAACCCTAACCCGACCACTAACCCTAACCCTAACCCTAGCCCTCACCCCTAACCCTAACCCAACCCTAACCCTAACTCTAACCCTAACCCTAACCCTAACCCTAACCCTCACCCTTACTGCAATACAGATCCATATTAAAAAGATGATAACTGCCTTAACCCAAACCCTAATCTTATCGTAAACCTAAACCTAAACCTAAACCTAACCCTAACCCTAACACTAACCCCTAACAATAACCCTAACCCTACCCCTAACCCTACCCCTAACCCTAACTCTAACCCCTAACCCTAACCCAACCCTAACCCTAACTCTAACCCAAAACCTAACCCTAACACTAACCCTAACTCTAACCCCTAACCCTAACCCAACATTAACCCTAACTCTAACCGTAAACATAACCCAACCCTAAACCTAACACTAAACCTAACCCTAACCCTAACCCTAACCCTACACCTAACACTAACCCTAACCCTACCCCTAACCCTAAATCAAACACTAAACCTAATCCTAATGCTAATAGTAACCCTAACACTAACCCTAACTCCTAACCCTAACCCAACCCTAACCCTAACTCTAACCATAACCATAACCCTAACCCTAACCCTAACACCAACCCCAACCCTAAATCAACCCAAAACCAAACTCTAACCGTAACCCTAACCCTAACCCTACCCCTAACCCAATCCCTAACCCAATACCCTAACCCCTAACCCTAACCCCTAACCCTAAACCAAACCTAACCTAACTCTAATACAAACCCTTACCCTAAACGTAATCCTAACCCTAGCCCTAACACTAAACCTAACCCTAAATCTTACCCTAACCCTAAACCTAAACCTAATCCCTAACCCTAAACCAAAACTAACCCTAACCCTAACACTAAAAGTAACCGTAACCCCCAACCCTAACGCTAACCCTAACCTTAACCGTAACCCTAACCTTAACCCTAACGCTAACCCTAATCCAACCCCTAACCCTAACCGTAAACCTAACCCTAACACTAACCCTAACCCCAAAACCTAACCCTAAACCTAACCCTAACCCTAAACCTAACCCTAAACCTAAGCTAACCCTAAACCTAACCCTAACCCTAACCGTAACCGTAACCCCCAACCGTAACCCAAACCTAACCCTAACCCTAACCTTAACCATAAACCTAAACTTAACCCTAACCCTAACCCTAATCCAACACCTAACCCTAACCGTAAACCTAACCCTAACACTAACCCTACCCCTAAACGTAACCCTAAACCTAACCCTAAGCCTAACTCTAACCCTAACTATAACCCTACCCCTAACCATAACCCTAAACCTAACCCCTAACGCTAACCCAAACCTGAGCCTAACTCTAACACTACCCATAACCCTAAATCTAAACCTAACCATAACCGTAACCCTAAACCTAAACCCTAAACCTAATCCAACCATAACTATGATCCTAACCCTACACCTAACCCTAACCCTAAAACTAACCCCTAAACGTAGCCCTACCCTAACCCTAACCCCAACCCTAACCCAAACCTTACCCTAACTCTAACCCTAACCCTAACCCTAAACCTAACCGTTACTGCAATAGAGATCCACATTAACAAGATGATAGCTGCCTTAACCCAAACCCTAACATTAATCATAAACCTAACCCTAACCCAACCCTAAAGCTAACCCTAACCCTAACACTAACCCTAACCCTAAACCTAACCCTAAAACTAACCCCACCCCTAACACTAACCATAACCGTAAAGCTAACCCCTAACCCTAACACAGACGTAACCCAAACTCTAACCTTATTCCTAAACCAACCTTACCACTAACCCTAACCCTAGCCATAACACCTAACCGTAACCCAACCCTAACCATAAATCTAACCCTAACACTAGCCCTAACCCCTAACCCTAACCCTTCCCCTAACCCTAAGCCTAAGCCTTACCCTAACCCTAACCCTAACTGTAACTCTAACAACTAACCCTAACCCAACCCAAAACCTAATTCTAACACTAACCCTAACCCTAAACCTACCCCTAACTCAAACCCTAACCCTAACACTAACCCTAACCCCTAGCCCTAACCCAACCCTAAGCCTAACTCTAACCATAACCCTAAATCAAACTCTAAACCTAACCCTAAGCCTAACTCTAAAACTAACCCTAACCCTAACACTTACTGCAATACAGATCCACATTTACAAGATGATAGCTGCCTTAACCCAAACCCTAAACTTAACTGTAACCCTAAAACTAACCCTAACCCTAACCCTAATCCTAACCCTAACCCTAACCGCTGCTGCAATACAGATCCACATTTACAAGATGATAGCTGCCTTGACCCAAACCCTAACATTAACCGTAAACCTAACCCAAACCCTAAACTTAACCGTAACCCTAACACTAACCTTAAACCTAACCCTAGGCCCTAACAATAACCCTAACCCTAACCCAACCCAAACCCTAACTCTAACCATAACCCTAACTCTAAACATAACCCTACCCCTAACCCTAACAGTAACCCTAACCCCTAACCCTAAACCAACCCTAAACCTAACTGTAACCGTAACACTAATCCTAACCCTAACCCCTAACCCTAACCCAAACCTAACCCTCTCTCTAACCCAAACCATAACCCTAAACGTAACCCTAACACTACCCCTAACACTAAACCTAACCCTAACCCTTACACTAACCCTAACCCCAAACCTAAACCTAACCCTAACCCTAACCGTAACCACAAACCCTAACACAACCCTAACCCTAACCTTAACCCTAAAACTAACCGTTACTGCAATACAGATCCACATTAACAAGATTATAGCTGCCTTGACCCAAACCCTAACATTAACCGTAAACCTAATCCTAACCCAAACCTAACCGCTAAACCTAACACTAACCCTACCCTTAACCCTAACCCTAACCCTAACCCTAAAACTAACCCCTTACTCTACCCCTAACTCTAACCCTAACCCTTACACTACCCCTAACCCTAACACTAACGCTAACCATAACAATAACTATAACCCCTAACCCTAACCCAACCCTAACCCTAACAGTAATCCTAACCCTACCCCTAACTCTAACCCTAACCCTAAACCTAAACCTAACCCTAACTCTAACCCTTAGACTAACGCTAAACCTAACCCTACCCCTAACCCTAACACTACCCCTAACCCTATCCTAATGCAAACCCTAACAATAACCCCTAACCCTAACACAAAACTAAACCTAACTCTAACTCTTACCCTAACCCTAACCCTAACACTACCCCTAACCCTAACCCTAAGCCCTAACCCTAACCCAAACATAAACTAACTCTAACTGTAACACTAACCCTAACTACTAATATTAACCCTAACCCTAAACCTAAACCAACGTTAACCCTAACTTTAACCCTAACCCTAACCCTAACCCCTAACCCTAAACCAACCCTAACCCTAATTCTAAACCTCACCCTAACCCCTAACCCTAACTCAACACTAAAACTAACTCTAAACGTAAACTTAAACCTAACCCCTAAACCTAACCCTAACCCTACCACAAACCCTACCCCAAAACCTAAACCTAACCGTAAGCCAAAACATACACGTAATTCTAACACTAAATATAACCCTACCCATAAAGCTAACACTAACCCTAACACTAACCCCTAACCCTAACCAAACCCTAAGCCTAATTCTAACCCTAACAATAACCCTAAGCCTAACTCTAACCCTAACCATAACCCTAACTCTAAACCTAACCCTAACACTAACCCTAATACAACCCTACCCCTAACCCTAACCCAACACTAACCGTAGCCCTAACCCTAACCCTAAATATAACCCTAACCCTAACCCGAACCCTAACCCAACCCCTAAACATAACCCTAAACCTAAACCTAACCCTAAACCCCTAACCATAAGCAAACCTTAACCCAAAATCTAACCCTAACCAAAACCAACCATAAAGCTAACCGTAACCCAAACCCTAAACCTACCCCTAACCATAAACCTTACCCTAACCCCTAACCCTAACCCAACCCTAAACCTAACCCTAACTCTAACACTAACCCTAACACTAACCCTACCCCTAACACTAAACCTAACCCTAGCCCCTAACCCTAACCCAACCTTAAACCTAACTCTAACCCTAACCTTAACCCTAACACCTAACCCTAATCCAACGCTAACCCTAACTCTAAACGTAACCCTAAAGCTAACCATAACACTAACCCTAATTCTTGCCCATAACTCTAAGCCAACCTTAACCCTAAATCTAACCCTAGCCCCTAACCCTGACCCAACCCTAACCCAAATTCTTACCCTAATCCTAATCATAACCCTAAAGCTACCCCTAAACATAACTCTAACCCTAACCCTAACCCTAACCCTAAACATAAACCTAATTCTAACCCTACCCCTAACCCTAACACTAACCCTAGCAACTAACCCTAACCCAACCTTAACCCTAACTCTAAGCCTAAGCCTAACCCTATCCCCGAACCCTAACCCAACCCTAATACTAACTTCAACCCTTAACCTAACCCTAACCCTAAAACTAACCCTATCCCTAGCCCCTAACCCTAACCAACCTTTAACCCTAACTCTGACCCTAAACAATAACCCTAACCACACCCTAACCCTAACTCTAACGCTTAGACTAACCCTAACCCTAATCCCACCCCTACACCTAACCCTAACACTACCCCTAACACTAACCCTAACCCAAAACTAAACCTAAATCTAACTCTAACCCAAACCCTAACACTAACACTAACCCTAAGCCTACCCCTAAACCTAAACCTAACCCATAATCCTAACCCAACTATAAACTAACACTAACACTAACCCTAACACTTACTGCAATACAGATCCACATTAACAAGAATATAGCTACCTGAACCCAAACCCTAACCTTAACCGTAACCCTTACCCTAACCCCTAAACCTAAACCTAACCCAACAGATAACCTTAACCCTAACCATAACCATTAACCTAACCCTAACTCTAAACCTAACCCTAACATTAACCCTTACTGCAATACAGATCCACATTTACAAGATGATAGCTGCGTTAATCCAAACCCTAAACTTAACTGTAACTCTAACACTAACCATAACTCTAAACCTAACCCTAACCCTAACCCAACCCTAAAACTAACTCTAACCCAAACACTAACCCTAACTCTAACCATAACCCTAACCCTAACCCTAAGCCTAAACCCTAACTCTAACACAACCCTAACCCTAACCCTACCCCTAACACTAACCCTAACCCTAACCCTAGCCCCTAACCCTAAACCTAACACTAACCCATAATCCTAACCCTAACCCTAACCCTAACCCCTAACCCTAACCCAAACCGTAACCCTAAACACTAAACCTAACACAAAACTAAACCTAACTCTAAATCTAACACTAACGCTAACACTAACCCTAGCGCTAACCCTAACTCTAACCCTAACCTTAACCTTAAAACAACCCTAATGCTAGCCTGCCCCTAACCCTAACCCTAAACCTAACCCTAAAACTAACCCTAACCCTAACCCAAACCCTAACCCTAAACCCTACACCTAACACAAAACTAAACCTAACTCTAAATCTAACCCTAACCCTAACACTAACCCTAGCCCTAACCCTAACTCTAACCCTAACCCTAACCATAATCCTAACCCTAACACTAACCCTAAACCTAACCCTAACCCCTAACCCTAACATATCCTCAAAACTAACTCAAACCGTAACCCTAACCCTAAACCCTAACCCTAATCCTAACCCAACCCCTAACACTAACCCTAAAACTAAACCTAACCATACATCTAACCCTAACCCGATACCTAACACTTACTGCAATACAGATCCACATTTACAAGATGATAGCTGCCTTAACCCTAAACCCTAACCCTAACACAACCCTAACCCTAACTCTAACCTTTAGACTAACCTTAACCCTAAACCTAAACCAACCTTAACCCTAACTGTGACCCTAACCCTAACTCCTAACCCTAACCCAAACCTAACCCTAAATCTAAACCTCACACTAACCCCTAACAATAACTCAACCCTAAAACTAACTCTAACCGTAAACCTAAACCTAACCCCTAAACCTAACCCTAACCCTAAACCTAACCCTAACCCTACCACTAACCCAACCCTAACCCTAAACCTAACCCTAACCCTAACCCTAACCCAACCCCTAAACCTAACCCTAACCCTAAACCTAACAGTAAACCCCTAACCCTAAGCAAACCCTAACCCTAAATCTAACCCTAACCCTAACCCTAAACCTAACCCAACCCTAACCCTAACCCTAACTCTAACCCTAACCCTACCCCTAACACTAACCCTAACCCTAACCCTAGCCCCTAACCCTAACGCAACCTTACACCTAAAACTAACCCTAACACTAACCCTAACCCCTAACCCTAATCCAACGCTAACCCTAACTCTAAACCTCACCCTAAAGCTAACCCTAACACTAACCCTAATTCTTGCCCCTAACTCTAACCCAACCTTAACCCTAAATCTAACCATAACCCCTAACCCTAACGCAACCCTAACCCAAATCTAACCCTAATCCTAACCCTAAACCTACCCCTAACCGTAACTCTAAACCTAAAACTAACCCATACCCTAACCCTAATCTTAAACCTAACCCTAAGCCTAACCCTAACACTAACACTAACCCTAGCAACTAACGCTAACCCAACCTTAACCCTAACTCTAAGCCTAAGCCTAACCCTATCCCCTAACCCTAACCCAACCCTAATCCTAACTCTAACCCTTACCCTAACCCTAACTCTAACCCTAACCCTAACCCACCCTTAACCCTAACTCTGACCATAAACCCAAAACCTAAACCAAAACTAAACCTAACTCTAACGCTTAGACTAACCCTAACCCTAATCCTACCCCTACCCCTAATCCTAACACTAACCCTAACCCTAGCCCTAACCCAACCCTAACCCTAACCCTAATCCTAACCCAACCCCTAACTCTAACCCTAACCCGAACTCTAACCCTTAGACTAACGCTAACCCTAACCCTAACCCTAACACTTCCCCTAAACCTAACCCAAACCCTAACCCTAACCCCCAACCCTAACCCAAAACTAAACCTAACTCTAACTCTTACCCTAACCCTAACATTAACCCTAACCCTACCCCTAACCCTAACCCTAACCCAAAACCCTAACCCAACCATAAACTAACTATAACCGTAACCCTTACACTAACCCCTAAACCTAACCCTAACCCAAACCATAACCCTAACCCTAACCCTAACTCGAACCCTAACTCTAACATTAACCCTTACTGCAATACAGAGCCACATTTACAAGATGATAGTTGCGTTAATCCAAACCCTAAACTTAAGTGTAACCCTAAAACTAACCATAACTCTAAACCTAACCCTAAACCTAACCCAACCCTAACCCTAACTCTAACACAAACAATAACCCTAACTCTAACCATAACCCTAACCCTAACCATAAGCCTAACCCCTAACTCTAACACAACCCTAACCGTAACCCTACCCCTAACACTAACCCTAACCCTAACCCTAGCCCCTAACCCTAACCCTAACCGTAACCCCTAATCCTAAACATTACCCTTACCCTAAACCTAACCCTAAACCTACCCAAAACAAACCCTAACTCTAACCCTAAACCTAACCCTTACCCTAACACTAACCCTAACCCTAGCCCCTAACCCTAACCCAACCTTAACCCTAACCATAACCCTAACCCCTAACCCAAACCCAATCCTAAAATTAATTCTAACCCTAACACTAACCCTAACAATAGGCCCTAACTCTAACCCAACATTAACCCTAAATCTAACACTAACCCCTAACCCTAACCCAAACCTAAACCTAACACTAAACGTACCCCAAACCTGAACACTAACCATAACCCTAACCCTAACCCTAACACAACCATAAACCTTAATCAAACCTTAAACCTAATCCTAAATCTAGCCCTAACCCTAACCCTAACCCTAACACCTAACCCTAAACCAACACTAACCCTAACTTTAACCCTAACCCTAAACGTAACCCTAACACTAAACCCTAACCCTAACCCTAACGAAACCCCTAAACCTAAGACTAACCTTAACCCTAACCCCAACCCTAACCCCTAACCCTACCCAACCCTAACACTAACTCTAACCCTAATCCTAAACCTAACCCTACCCCTAACCCAAAACCTAACCCTAACCCTAAAACTAACCCCTAACCCTACCACAACCCTAAACCTAACTCTAACCCAAACACTAACCCTAACACTAACCATAACCCTAACCCTAACCCTAAGCCTAACCCCTAACTCTAACCCAACCCTCACCCTACCCCTAACACTAACACTAACACTAACCCTAGCACCTATCCCTAACCCTAACCCTAACCCCTAACACTAACCCTAACCCTAATCCTAATTCCTAACCCTAACCCTAACCCAAACCCTAACCCTAAACCCTAAACCTAACACAAAACTAAACATACCTCTAACTCTAAACTTAACCCTAAACCTAACTCTAACTCTAACCCCTAAACCTACCCCTAACCCTAACACTAACCCTTACCCTAAACCTAACCCTAACTCTAACCCTAACCCTTAACCCTACACCTAATCCTAACCCTAACACTAACCCTTACCCTAAACCTAACCCTAACCCTAACCCAAAACTAAGCCTTACTCTAACCCTAACCCTAACCCTTACCCTAATCCTAACCCTAACCCTAACCCTAACCCAAAACTAACCCTAACTCTAAACTTAAACCTAACACTAACCCTAAAACTAACCCTAACCCTAGTCCCTAACACTAACCCAAACTTAACCCTAACTCTAACCCTAAACCCTAAGCCTAACCCAACCCTAACCCTAACTCTAACCCTTAGACTAAACCTAACCATAACCCTAACCCTAATACAAAACCTAACACTACCCCTAACCCAAACCCAAAGCCTAACCCTAACCCAAAACTAAACCTGATTCTAACTCTAACCCTAACCCTAAACCTAATACCTAACACTAACCCAACCATAAACTAACTCTAACCGTAACCGTAACCCTAACCAGAAACCTAACCCTAACCCTACCTCTAACTCTAACCCAACCCTAACCCTAAATCTAACCCAAACCTTAACCCTAACACTAACCAAAACCCTAACCCTAACCCTAACCCCTAATCCTAACCCAAGCCTAACCCTAACCCTAACCCTAACCAACCCTAACACTACCGTTAACCCTAACCCTAACACAAACCCTAACCCTAACCCTAACCCTAACACTTACTGCAATACAGTCCACCTTAACAAGATGATAGCTGACTGAACCCAAACGCTAACCTTAACCGAAACCCTAACCCTAACCCTAATAATAAACCTAAGGCCTAACCCTAACCCTAACTTTACCGATACCACTAACCAAAACCTAACCCTAACCCCTAACCCTAACCCAACCCTAAACATAACTCTAAGCCTAACCCTAAACTTAATCCTAACACTAACCCTAACCCTAGCCCCTAACACTAACCCAAACTTAACCCTAACTCTAACCATAACCCCTAACCCTAACCCAAACCTAACCCTAACTCTAACCCTAACCCTAACTTTTACCCTAGACCTAACCCTAACCCTTGCTGCAATACAGATCCACATTTACAAGATGATAGCTGCATTAATCCAAATCCTAACCTTAACCGTAACCCTAACGCTAACTCTAAAACTAACCCTAACCCTATCTCTAACCCTAACCGTAACCCTAACCCTAACCATAACCCTACCCCTAACCCTAACACTACCCCTAAACATAACCCTAACCCTAACCCTAACACTCACCACTAACCCTAACCAAACACTAACCATAACTCTAACCCTAACCCTAACCCTATACATAACCCTACCCCTAACCCTAACCCTAACCCCTAACCCTCACCCAACCCTAAAACTAACGCTAAACATAACCCTAACCCTAACCCCTAACCCTAACCCAAACCCCAACCCATCCCCTAACACTAACCCTAACCCTAACCCTAAACCCAACCCTAACCCTAACCCCTAATCCTAACCCTAACTCTAACCCAAACCCTAAAACTAACCCTTACCCTACGTCTAAACCTACCCCGAAACCTAACCCTACCCCTAACCCTAAACCTAACTCTAACCCTAACTATAAGCTTACCCGAAACCCTAACCATAACCATAATCCCTAACCCTAACCCAACCCTAAGCCTAACTCTAAACTTAACACTACCCCTAACTCTAAACCTAACCCTAACCCTAACCCTAAGCCCTAAACCTAACACAACCCTAACCCTACCCCTAACCCTAACCCTAACACTAAACCTAACTCTAACCCTTACTATAACACTACCCGTAACTCTAACCATAACCATAACCCCTAACACTAACCCAACCCTAAGACTAACTCTAACCCTAACCCTAAGCCTAACTATAAACCTAACCGTAACCGTAACCCTAACCCTAAACCCAAACCCTAACCAAACCCTAATCCCAACTCTAACTCTAACCTTCAACCTAACCCTAACAATAACCCTAACCCTAGACCCTAACACTAACCCAACGTTAACCCTAACTACCCTAACCATAACACTAATCGAACCCTAACCCTAACTCTAAACCTAACCTTAAACCTAAACCTAACCCTAACCTTAAGGCTACCCCTAACCCTAACCCTACCCCTACACCTAACCCTAACCCTAAAACTAACCCCTAACCCTAACCCAACCCTAAAACTAATTCTAATCATAACCCTAGCCCTAACCCTAAACACCTAAGCCTAAACCAATCCCTACCTTAACCCAAACCCTAAATCTAACACTTAGCCTAAGCCTTAACCCTAACACTAACTTAACCCTAACCCTAAACCTCACCCGAACCCACACCTAACACTACCCCAAAACCTAACCCTAACCCTAACCCTAACTCTAACCCTAACTATAACACTACACCTAACCCTAACCCAAACCCTAACCCCTAACCCGAAGACAAAACCAAGACTAACTCTAACCCTAACCCGAACCCTAACTCTAAACCTAACCCTAACCCTAAAACTAAGCCGTAAACCTAACCCAATCCTAACCCTAACACTAACCCTAATCCTACCCCTACCCTAACCCTAACACTAACCCTAACACCTAACCCTAACCAAACCCTAACCCTAAATCTAACCCTAACGCTTGCGCTAACCCCTAACCCTAACCTTAATCCTAACCCTTACACTAACCCTAACACTGATCGTAACCCAAAACGCTAACCCTAACCTAACCCTAAACCTAATTCTAACAAAAACCCTAACACTAACCCTACCCCTAACCCAAACCCTAACCCTAACCCTAAGACTAAACCTAACCCCTAGCCATAACCCAACCGTAAGCCTAACTCTAACTCTAACCTTAAACCAAACTCTAAACCTAACCCTAACCCTAACTCTAACCCTAACCCTAATCCTAACCCTTACTGCAATACAGATCCACATTTACAAGATGATAGCTGCCTTAACCCAAACCCTAACCTTAACCGTAACCGTAACCCTAACCCTAACCCTAACTATAACCCTAACACCGACCCTAACCATAACCCCCAACCCTAACCCAACACTAACTCTAACCCTAACCCTAACCGTAAACGTAACCCTAACCTTAACCCTAACCTAGCCGCACCCCTAACCCTAACCCTAACCCTAACCCTAACACTAACCCTAACCCCTAACCCTAAACAGCACTCTAACAAATCTCTCTGAAATCATACAAAACATTGGAAATTGAACAGGAAACTACTTAGCCACCCATGGATCAACGTAAATTAAAATAAAAACTTTTAGAAAGTAGGGTTAACAAAAATGAAGGCACATTATACCCAAACCTATCAACAATATGAATGTAGTGCTAAGAGTAAACTTCATAGCTCAAACAGAAAGCTCACACTAGTAACTTCACATATGTGAATACTCTAGAACAAAAAAAGCAGACATGACCAGGAGCAGAAAACAGAAGATAATCAAATTGAGGGCTGAAATACTTTATATAGAAACAAAAATTGCAAAGAATCAATCAGACAAAGAGCAGGTTTTTGTGAAAATAAAGATAGACCATCCCTTATGCAAACTAATAAAAATGACGAGAAACATCCACTAACACAATCAGAAATGATAAGGGGACAACAGATATTAAGGAAATCCACAGAGTCTTTAGATCTTACAACAGAAACCTGTACTCCACAAAATTGTGAAACAAATGAAAAGGATAATTTCCTGGCTAGGTAGCATTTAAATAAATTACATAAAGCTTAGGTGAGCATGTATATACTCCTAAAGGACATTGCCAGAACTCTTTTTATGAGTATGCAGTAAGATTGATGCGAAAACAAAAAGACTCAACCGAGAAAGTGATTTAAAAACTAATCTCAGTAATGAACATGAATGAAAAAAATACTCAAGAAAATGATGGCACACCGAATCCAGGAATACATTATGAAAACTGTCATCATCGGTACAGCAGAGATACAGGGATGGTACAGTTAGAAATGCATTAATGTAGTCCATGATACAAATAATCATAGAGAATAAATTAATATGAACAACCTAAAAAGTAATAAAATAGGCACATATCGCACTTGTCATAAAAGGCGCTCAGCATAGTCCATTAATCATACCTGGGATAATGTTAATGAAAATTAAGAAATATCATAATCTGCATGTCCAGATTTTACATAATGTACTCTAAAACATCAGCCATATATTTAAAAAACTTTTGAACAAATTTCACAAAGTACTTCAATGAAAATTGGTCAATTGGGGCACATATTATGGTTAACCGAGTAACAATTGCTCTGAAATATCACTTGTGATTTCCTAAGTTTCACCAGGATAAATCAGGCTGAGAATAAAACTAACAGGACGACGTTTTCTGGCATTGATTACCTTCCACACAGCCCCTACTGCAATACAGATCCACATTTACAAGATGATAGCTGCTTTACTCCAAATCCTAACCTTAACTGTAACCCTAACCCGACCACTAACCCTAACCCTAACCCTAGCCCTCACCCCTAACCCTAACCCAACCCTAACCCTAACTCTAACCCTAACCCTAACCCTAACCCTCACCCTTACTGCAATACAGATCCATATTAAAAAGATGATAACTGCCTTAACCCAAACCCTAATCTTATCGCAAACCTAAAACTAAACCTAAACCTAACCCTAACCCTAACACTAACCCCTAACAATAACCCTAACCCTACCCCTAACCCTAACTCTAACCCCTAACCCTAACCCAACCCTAACCCTAACTCTAACCCAAAACCTAACCCTAACACTAACCCTAACTCTAACCCCTAACCCTAACCCAACATTAACCCTAACTCTAACCGTAAACATAACCCAACCCTAAACCTAACACTAAACCTAACCCTAACCCTAACCCTAACCCTACACCTAACCCTAACCCTACCCCTAACACAACCCTAACCCTAAATCAAACACTAAACCTAATCCTAATGCTAATAGTAACCCTAACACTAACCCTAACCCCTAACACTAACCCAACCCTAACCCTAACTCTAACCATAACCCTAACCCTAACCCTAACACCAACCCCAACCCTAAACCAACCCAAAACCAAACTCTAACCGTAACCCTAACCCTAACCCTACCCCTAACCCAATCCCTAACCCTAACCCTAACCCCTAACCCTAACCCAAACCTAACCTAACTCTAATACAAACCCTTACCCTAAACGTAATCCTAACCCTAGCCCTAACACTAAACCTAACCCTAAACCTTACCCTAACCCTAAACCTAAACCTAATCCCTAACCCTAAACCAAAACTAACCCTAACCCTAACACTAAAAGTAACTGTAACCCCCAACCCTAACGCTAACCCTAACCTTAACCGTAACCCTAACCTTAACCCTAACGCTAACCCTAATCCAACCCCTAACCCTAACCGTAAACCTAACCCTAACACTAACCCTACCCCTAAACGTAACCCTAAACCTAACCCTAAGCCTAACTCTAACCCTAACTATAACCCTACCCCTAACCATAACCCTAAACCTAACCCCTAACGCTAACCCAAACCTGAGCCTAACTCTAACACTACCCATAACCCTAAATCTAAACCTAACCCTAACCGTAACCCTAACCCTAAACCCTAAACCTAATCCAACCATAACTATGATCCTAACCCTACACCTAACCCTAACCCTAAAACTAACCCCTAAACGTAGCCCTACCCTAACCCTAACCCCAACCCTAACCCAAACCTTACCCTAACTCTAACCCTAACCCTAACCCTAAACCTAACCGTTACTGCAATAGAGATCCACATTAACAAGATGATAGCTGCCTTAACCCAAACCCTAACATTAATCATAAACCTAACCCTAACCCAACCCTAAAGCTAACCCTAACCCTAACACTAACCCTAACCCTAAACCTAACCCTAAAACTAACCCCACCCCTAACACTAACCATAACCGTAAAGCTAACCCCTAACCCTAACACAGACGTAACCCAAACTCTAACCTTATTCCTAAACCAACCTTACCACTAACCCTAACCCTAGCCATAACACCTAACCGTAACCCAACCCTAACCATAAATCTAACCCTAACACTAGCCCTAACCCCTAACCCTAACCCTTCCCCTAACCCTAAGCCTAAGCCTTACCCTAACCCTAACCTTAACCCTAACTGTAACTCTAACAACTAACCCTAACCCAACCCAAAACCTAATTCTAACACTAACTCTAACCCTAAACCTACCCCTAACCCAAACCCTAACCCTAACACTAACCCTAACCCCTAGCCCTAACCCAACCCTAAGCCTAACTCTAACCATAACCCTAAATCAAACTCTAAACCTAACCCTAAGACTAACTCTAAAACTAACCCTAACCCTAACACTTACTGCAATACAGATCCACATTTACAAGATGATAGCTGCCTTAACCCAAACCCTAAACTTAACTGTAACCCTAAAACTAACTCTAACCCTAACCCTAATCCTAACCCTAACCCTAACTGCTGCTGCAATACAGATCCACATTTACAAGATGATAGCTGCCTTGACCCAAACCCTAACATTAACCGTAAACCTAACCCAAACCCTAAACTTAACCGTAACCCTAACACTAACCTTAAACCTAACCCTAGGCCCTAACAATAACCCTAACCCTAACCCAACCCAAACCCTAACTCTAACCATAACCCTAACTCTAAACATAACCCTACCCCTAACCCTAACAGTAACCCTAACCCCTAACCCTAAACCAACCCTAAACCTAACTGTAACCGTAACACTAATCCTAACCCTAACCCCTAACCCTAACCCAAACCTAACCCTCTCTCTAACCCAAACCATAACCCTAAACGTAACCCTAACACTACCCCTAACACTAAACCTAACCCTAACCCTTACACTAACCCTAACCCCAAACCTAAACCTAACCCTAACCCTAACCGTAACCACAAACCCTAACACAACCCTAACCCTAACCTTAACCCTAAAACTAACCGTTACTGCAATACAGATCCACATTAACAAGATTATAGCTGCCTTGACCCAAACCCTAACATTAACCGTAAACCTAATCCTAACCCAAACCTAACCGCTAAACCTAACACTAACCCTACCCTTAACCCTAACCCTAACCCTAACCCTAACCCTAACCCTAAGCCCTAACTCTACCCCTAACTCTAACCCTAACCCTTACACTACCCCTAACCCTAACACTAACGCTAACCATAACAATAACTATAACCCCTAACCCTAACCCAACCCTAACCCTAACAGTAATCCTAACCCTACCCCTAACTCTAACCCTAAACCTAAAACTAAACCTAACCCTAACTCTAACCCTTAGACTAACGCTAAACCTAACCCTACCCCTAACCCTAACACTACCCCTAACCCTATCCTAATGCAAACCCTAACGATAACCCCTAACCCTAACACAAAACTAAACCTAACTCTAACTCTTACCCTAACCCTAACCCTAAGCCCTAACCCTAACCCAAACATAAACTAACTCTAACTGTAACACTAACCCTAACTACTAACATTAACCCTAACCCTAAACCTAAACCAACGTTAACCCTAACTTTAACCCTAACCCTAACCCTAACCCCTAACCCTAAACCAACCCTAACCCTAATTCTAAACCTCACCCTAACCCCTAACCCTAACTCAACACTAAAACTAACTCTAAACGTAAACTTAAACCTAACCCCTAAACCTAACCCTAACCCTAAACCTAACCCTAACCCTACCACAAACCCTACCCCAAAACCTAAACCTAACCGTAAGCCAAAACATACACGTAATTCTAACACTAAATATAACCCTACCCATAAAGCTAACACTAACCCTAACACTAACCCCTAACCCTAACCAAACCCTAAGCCTAATTCTAACCCTAACAATAACCCTAAGCCTAACTCTAACCCTAACCATAACCCTAACTCTAAACCTAACCCTAACACTAACCCTAATACAACCCTACCCCTAACCCTAACCCAACACTAACCGTAGCCCTAACCCTAACCCTAAATATAACCCTAACCCTAACCCGAACCCTAACCCAACCCCTAAACATAACCCTAAACCTAAACCTAACCCTAAACCCCTAACCATAAGCAAACCTTAACCCAAAATCTAACCCTAACCCTAACCAAAATCAACCATAAAGCTAACCGTAACCCAAACCCTAAACCAACCCCTAACCATAAACCTTACCCTAACCCCTAACCCTAACCCAACCCTAAACCTAACCCTAACTCTAACACTAACCCTAACCCTAACCCTACCCCTAACACTAAACCTAACCCTAGCCCCTAACCCTAACCCAACCTTAAACCTAACTCTAACCCTAACCTTAACCCTAACACCTAACCCTAATCCAACGCTAACCCTAACTCTAAACGTAACCCTAAAGCTAACCATAACACTAACCCTAATTCTTGCCCATAACTCTAAGCCAACCTTAACCCTAAATCTAACCCTAGCCCCTAACCCTGACCCAACCCTAACCCAAAATCTTACCCTAATCCTAACCCTAAACCTACCCCTAACCATAACTCTAACCCTAACCCTAACCCTAACCCTAACCCTAAACTTAAACCTAATTCTAACCCTACCCCTAACCCTAACACTAACCCTAGCAACTAACCCTAACCCAACCTTAACCCTAACTCTAAGCCTAAGCCTAACCCTATCCCCGAACCCTAACCCAACCCTAATACTAACTTCAACCCTTAACCTAACCCTAACCCTAAAACTAACCCAAACCCTAGCCCCTAACCCTAACCAACCTTTAACCCTAACTCTGACCCTAAACAATAACCCTAACCACATCCTAACCCTAACTCTAACGCTTAGACTAACCCTAACCCTAATCCCACCCCTACACCTAACCCTAACACTACCCCTAACACTAACCCTAACCCAAAACTAAACCTAAATCTAACTCTAACCCAAACCCTAACACTAACACTAACCCTAAGCCTACCCCTAACACTAACCCTAACCCCTAACCCTAACCCAACTATAAACTAACACTAGCACTAACCCTAACACTTACTGCAATACAGATCCACATTAACAAGAATATAGCTACATGAACCCAAACCCTAACCTTAACCGTAACCCTTACCCTAACCCCTAAACCTAAACCTAACCCAACAGATAACCTTAACCCTAACCATAACCATTAACCTAACCCTAACTCTAAACCTAACCCTAACATTAACCCTTACTGCAATACAGATCCACATTTACAAGATGATAGCTGCGTTAATCCAAACCCTAAACTTAACTGTAACTCTAACACTAACCATAACTCTAAACCTAACCCTAACCCAACCCTAAAACTAACTCTAACCCAAACACTAACCCTAACTCTAACCATAACCCTAACCCTAACCCTAAGCCTAACCCCTAACTCTAACACAACCCTAACCCTAACCCTACCCCTAACACTAACCCTAACCCTAACCCTAGCCCCTAACACTAAACCTAACCCTAACCCATAATCCTAACCCTAACCCTAACCCTAACCCCTAACCCTAACCCAAACCCTAACCCTAAACACTAAACCTAACACAAAACTAAACCTAACTCTAAATCTAACACTAACGCTAACACTAACCCTAGCGCTAACCCTAACTCTAACCCTAACCTTAACCTTAACCCAACCCTAATGCTAGCCCGCCCCTAACCCTAACCCTAAACCTAACCCAAAAACTAACCCTAACCCTAACCGAAACCCTAACCCTAAACCCTACACCTAACACAAAACTAAACCTAACTCTAAATCTAACCCTAACCCTAACACTAACCCTAGCCCTAACCCTAACTCTAACCCTAACCCTAACCATAATCCTAACCCTAACACTAACCCTAAACCTAACCCTAACCCCTAACCCTAACATATCCTCAAAACTAACTCAAACCGTAACCCTAACCCTAAACCCTAACCCTAATCCTAACCCAACCCCTAACACTAACCCTAAAACTAAACCTAACCATACATCTAACCCTAACCCGATACCTAACACTTACTGCAATACAGATCCACATTTACAAGATGATAGCTGCCTTAACCCTAAACCCTAACCCTAACACAACCCTAACCCTAACTCTAACCTTTAGACTAACCTTAACCCTAAACCTAAACAAACCTTAACCCTAACTGTGACCCTAACCATAACTCCTAACCCTAACCCAAACCTAACCCTAAATCTAAACCTCACACTAACCCCTAACAATAACTCAACCCTAAAACTAACTCTAACCGTAAACCTAAACCTAACCCCTAAACCTAACCCTAACCCTAAACCTAACCCTAACCCTACCACTAACCCAACCCTAACCCTAAACCTAACCCTAAGCGTAACCCAAAACATACACGTAATTCTAACACTAACAATAACCCTACCCATAAAGATAACACTAATCCTAACACTAACCCCTAACCATAACCCAACCCTAAGCCTAACTATAACCCTAACCATAACCCTAACTCTGAACATAACCCTAACAATGACCCTAACACTAACCCTTACTGCAATACAGATCCACATTTACAAGATGATAGCTGCGTTAATACAAACCCAAACCTTAACCGTAAACCTAACCCAAACAATGACTCTAAACCCAACCCTAACCCTAACACTAACCCTAAACCTAAAACTTACTGCAATACATATCCACATTTACAAGATGATACCTGCCTTAACCCAAACCCTAACCTTAACTGTAACCCTAAACCTAACCCTAACCCTAACCCTAATCCAACCCTACCCCTAACCCTAACCCAACTATAACCATAGCCCTAACTCAAACCCTAAACATAACCCTAAACCTAACCCTAACCCTAACCCTAAACCAACCCCTAAACCTAACCCTAACCCTAAACCTAACACTAAACCCCTAACCCTAAGCAAACCCTAACCCTAAATCTAACCCTAACCCTAACCCTAAACCTAACCCAACCCTAACCCTGACCCTAACTCTAACCCTAACCCTACCCCTAACACTAACCCTAACCCTAACCCTAGCCCCTAACCCTAACGCAACCTTACACCTAAAACTAACCCTAACACTAACCCTAACCCCTAACCCTAATCCAACGCTAACCCTAACTCTAAACCTCACCCTAAAGCTAACCCTAAGACTAACCCTAATTCTTGGCCCTAACTCTAACCCAACCTTAACCCTAAATCTAACCATAACCCCTAACCCTAACGCAACCCTAACCCAAAACTAACCCTAATCCTAACCCTAAACCTACCCCTAACCGTAACTCTAAACCTAAAACTAACCCATACCCTAACCCTAATCTTAAACCTAACCCTAAGCCTAACCCTAACACTAACACTAACCCTAGCAACTAACGCTAACCCAACCTTAACCCTAACTCTAAGCCTAAGCCTAACCCTATCCCCTAACCCTAACCCAACCCTAATCCTAACTCTAACCCTAACCCTAACCCTAACTCTAACCCTAACCCTAACCCACCCTTAACCCTAACTCTGACCATAAACCCAAAACCTAAACCAAAACTAAACCTAACTCTAACGCTTAGACTAACCCTAACCCTAATCCTACCCCTACCCCTAATCCTAACACTAACCCTAACCCTAGCCCTAACCCAACCCTAACCCTAACCCTAATCCTAACCCAACCCCTAACTCTAACCCTAACCGGAACTCTAACCCTTAGACTAACGCTAACCCTAACCCTAACCCTAACACTTCCCCTAAACCTAACCCAAACCCTAACCCTAACCCCCAACCCTAACCCAAAACTAAACCTAACTCTAACTCTTACCCTAACCCTAACATTAACCCTAACCCTACCCCTAACCCTAACCCTAACCCAAAACCCTAACCCAACCATAAACTAACTATAACCGTAACCCTTACACTAACCCCTAAACCTAACCCTAACCCAAACCATAACCCTAACCCTAACCCTAACCACTAACCCTAACCCTAACTCGAACCCTAACTCTAACATTAACCCTTACTGCAATACAGAGCCACATTTACAAGATGATAGTTGCGTTAATCCAAACCCTAAACTTAAGTGTAACCCTAAAACTAACCATAACTCTAAACCTAACCCTAAACCTAACCCAACCCTAACCCTAACTCTAACACAAACAATAACCCTAACTCTAACCATAACCCTAACCCTAACCATAAGCCTAACCCCTAACTCTAACACAACCCTAACCCTACCCCTAACACTAACCCTAACCCTAACCCTAGCCCCTAGCCCTAACCCTAACCATAACCCCTAATCCTAAACATTACCCTTACCCTAAACCTAACCCTAAACCTACCCAAAACTAACCCTAACTCTAACCCTAAACCTAACCCTTACCCTAACACTAACCCTAACCCTAGCCCCTAACCCTAACCCAACCTTAACCCTAACCATAACCCTAACCCCTAACCCAAACCCAATCCTAAAATTAATTCTAACCCTAACACTAACCCTAACAATAGGCCCTAACTCTAACCCAACATTAACCCTAAATCTAACACTAACCCCTAACCCTAACCCAAACCTAAACCTAACACTAACCGTACCCCAAACCTGAACACTAACCATAACCCTAACCCTAACCCTAACACAACCATAAACCTTAATCAAACCTTAAACCTAATCCTAAATCTAGCCCTAACCCTAACCCTAACACCTAACCCTAAACCAACACTAACCCTAACTTTAACCCTAACCCTAAACGTAACCCTAACACTAAACCCTAACCCTAACCCTAACGAAACCCCTAAACCTAAGACTAACCTTAACCCTAACCCCAACCCTAACCCCTAACCCTACCCAACCCTAACACTAACTCTAACCCTAATCCTAAACCTAACCCTACCCCTAACCCAAAACCTAACCCTAACCCTAAACCTAACCCCTAACCCTACCACAACCCTAAACCTAACTCTAACCCAAACACTAACCCTAACACTAACCATAACCCTAACCCTAACCCTAAGCCTAACCCCTAACTCTAACCCAACCCTCACCCTACCCCTAACACTAACACTAACACTAACCCTAGCACCTATCCCTAACCCTAACCCTAACCCCTAACCCTAACCCTAATCCTAATTCCTAACCCTAACCCTAACCCAAACCCTAACCCTAAACCCTAAACCTAACACAAAACTAAACATACCTCTAACTCTAAACTTAACCCTAAACCTAACTCTAACCCTAACCCCTAAACCTACCCCTAACCCTAACACTAACCCTTACCCTAAACCTAACCCTAACTCTAACCCTAACCCTTAACCCTACACCTAATCCTAACCCTAACACTAACCCTTACCCTAAACCTAACCCTAACCCTAACCCAAAACTAAGCCTTACTCTAACCCTAACCCTAACCCTTACCCTAATCCTAACCCTAACCCTAACCCTAACCCAAAACTAACCCTAACTCTAAACTTAAACCTAACACTAACCCTAAAACTAACCCTAACCCTAGTCCCTAACACTAACCCAAACTTAACCCTAACTCTAACCCTAAACCCTAAGCCTAACCCAACCCTAACCCTAACTCTAACCCTTAGACTAAACCTAACCATAACCCTAACCCTAATACAAAACCTAACACTACCCCTAACCCAAACCCAAAGCCCAACCCTAACCCAAAACTAAACCTGATTCTAACTCTAACCCTAACCCTAAACCTAATACCTAACACTAACCCAACCATAAACTAACTCTAACCGTAACCGTAACCCTAACCAGAAACCTAACCCTAACCCTACCTCTAACTCTAACCCAACCCTAACCCTAAATCTAACCCAAACCTTAACCCTAACACTAACCAAAACCCTAACCCTAACCCTAACCCCTAATCCTAACCCAAGCCTAACCCTAACCCTAACCCTAACCAACCCTAACACTACCGTTAACCCTAACCCTAACACAAACCCTAACCCTAACCAACCCTAACACTACCGTTAACCCTAACCCTAACACAAACCCTAACCCTAACCCTAACCCTAACACTTACTGCAATACAGTCCACCTTAACAAGATGATAGCTGACTGAACCCAAACGCTAACCTTAACCGAAACCCTAACCCTAACCCTAATAATAAACCTAAGGCCTAACCCTAACCCTAACTTTACCGATACCACTAACCAAAACCTAACCCTAACCCCTAACCCTAACCCAACCCTAAACATAACTCTAAGCCTAACCCTAAACTTAATCCTAACACTAACCCTAACCCTAGCCCCTAACACTAACCCAAACTTAACCCTAACTCTAACCATAACCCCTAACCCTAACCCAAACCTAACCCTAACTCTAACCCTAACCCTAACTTTTACCCTAGACCTAACCCTAACCCTTGCTGCAATACAGATCCACATTTACAAGATGATAGCTGCATTAATCCAAATCCTAACCTTAACCGTAACCCTAACGCTAACTCTAAAACTAACCCTAACCCTATCTCTAACCCTAACCGTAACCCTAACCCTAACCATAACCCTACCCCTAACCCTAACACTACCCCTAAACATAACCCTAACCCTAACACTCACCACTAACCCTAACCAAACACTAACCATAACTCTAACCCTAACCCTAACCCTATACATAACCCTACCCCTAACCCTAACCCTAACCCCTAACCCTCACCCAACCCTAAAACTAACGCTAAACATAACCCTAACCCTAACCCCTAACCCTAACCCAAACCCCAACCCATCCCCTAACACTAACCCTAACCCTAAACCCAACCCTAACCCTAACCCCTAATCCTAACCCTAACTCTAACCCAAACCCTAAAACTAACCCTTACCCTACGTCTAAACCTACCCCGAAACCTAACCCTACCCCTAACCCTAAACCTAACTCTAACCCTAACTATAAGCTTATCCGAAACCCTAACCATAACCATAATCCCTAACCCTAACCCTAACCCCTAACCCTAACCCAAACCTAACCTAACTCTAATACAAACCCTTACCCTAAACGTAATCCTAACCCTAGCCCTAACACTAAACCTAACCCTAAACCTTACCCTAACCCTAAACCTAAACCTAATCCCTAACCCTAAACCAAAACTAACCCTAACCCTAACACTAAAAGTAACCGTAACCCCCAACCCTAACCCAACCCTAACGCTAACCCTAACCTTAACCGTAACCCTAACCTTAACCCTAACGCTAACCCTAATCCAACCCCTAACCCTAACCGTAAACCTAACCCTAACACTAACCCTAACCCCAAAACCTAACCCTAAACCTAACCCTAACCCTAAACCTAACCCTAAACCTAAGCTAACCCTAACCCTAACCCTAACCGTAACCGTAACCCCCAAACCCTAACCCAAACCTAACCCTAACCCTAACCTTAACCGTAAACCTAACCTTAACCCTAACCCTAACCCTAATCCAACACCTAACCCTAACCGTAAACCTAACCCTAACACTAACCCTACCCCTAAACGTAACCCTAAACCTAACCCTAAGCCTAACTCTAACCCTAACTATAACCCTACCCCTAACCATAACCCTAAACCTAACCCCTAACGCTAACCCAAACCTGAGCCTAACTCTAACACTACCCATAACCCTAAATCTAAACCTAACCATAACCGTAACCCTAAACCTAAACCCTAAACCTAATCCAACCATAACTATGATCCTAACCCTACACCTAACCCTAACCCTAAAACTAACCCCTAAACGTAGCCCTACCCTAACCCTAACCCCAACCCTAACCCAAACCTTACCCTAACTCTAACCCTAACCCTAACCCTAAACCTAACCGTTACTGCAATAGAGATCCACATTAACAAGATGATAGCTGCCTTAACCCAAACCCTAACATTAATCATAAACCTAACCCTAACCCAACCCTAAAGCTAACCCTAACCCTAACACTAACCCTAACCCTAAACCTAACCCTAAAACTAACCCCACCCCTAACACTAACCATAACCGTAAAGCTAACCCCTAACCCTAACACAGACGTAACCCAAACTCTAACCTTATTCCTAAACCAACCTTACCACTAACCCTAACCCTAGCCATAACACCTAACCGTAACCCAACCCTAACCATAAATCTAACCCTAACACTAGCCCTAACCCCTAACCCTAACCCTTCCCCTAACCCTAAGCCTAAGCCTTACCCTAACCCTAACCCTAACTGTAACTCTAACAACTAACCCTAACCCAACCCAAAACCTAATTCTAACACTAACCCTAACCCTAAACCTACCCCTAACTCAAACCCTAACCCTAACACTAACCCTAACCCCTAGCCCTAACCCAACCCTAAGCCTAACTCTAACCATAACCCTAAATCAAACTCTAAACCTAACCCTAAGCCTAACTCTAAAACTAACCCTAACCCTAACACTTACTGCAATACAGATCCACATTTACAAGATGATAGCTGCCTTAACCCAAACCCTAAACTTAACTGTAACCCTAAAACTAACCCTAACCCTAACCCTAATCCTAACCCTAACCCTAACCGCTGCTGCAATACAGATCCACATTTACAAGATGATAGCTGCCTTGACCCAAACCCTAACATTAACCGTAAACCTAACCCAAACCCTAAACTTAACCGTAACCCTAACACTAACCTTAAACCTAACCCTAGGCCCTAACAATAACCCTAACCCTAACCCAACCCAAACCCTAACTCTAACCATAACCCTAACTCTAAACATAACCCTACCCCTAACCCTAACAGTAACCCTAACCCCTAACCCTAAACCAACCCTAAACCTAACTGTAACCGTAACACTAATCCTAACCCTAACCCCTAACCCTAACCCAAACCTAACCCTCTCTCTAACCCAAACCATAACCCTAAACGTAACCCTAACACTACCCCTAACACTAAACCTAACCCTAACCCTTACACTAACCCTAACCCCAAACCTAAACCTAACCCTAACCCTAACCGTAACCACAAACCCTAACACAACCCTAACCCTAACCTTAACCCTAAAACTAACCGTTACTGCAATACAGATCCACATTAACAAGATTATAGCTGCCTTGACCCAAACCCTAACATTAACCGTAAACCTAATCCTAACCCAAACCTAACCGCTAAACCTAACACTAACCCTACCCTTAACCCTAACCCTAACCCTAACCCTAAAACTAACCCCTTACTCTACCCCTAACTCTAACCCTAACCCTTACACTACCCCTAACCCTAACACTAACGCTAACCATAACAATAACTATAACCCCTAACCCTAACCCAACCCTAACCCTAACAGTAATCCTAACCCTACCCCTAACTCTAACCCTAACCCTAAACCTAAACCTAACCCTAACTCTAACCCTTAGACTAACGCTAAACCTAACCCTACCCCTAACCCTAACACTACCCCTAACCCTATCCTAATGCAAACCCTAACAATAACCCCTAACCCTAACACAAAACTAAACCTAACTCTAACTCTTACCCTAACCCTAACCCTAACACTACCCCTAACCCTAACCCTAAGCCCTAACCCTAACCCAAACATAAACTAACTCTAACTGTAACACTAACCCTAACTACTAATATTAACCCTAACCCTAAACCTAAACCAACGTTAACCCTAACTTTAACCCTAACCCTAACCCTAACCCCTAACCCTAAACCAACCCTAACCCTAATTCTAAACCTCACCCTAACCCCTAACCCTAACTCAACACTAAAACTAACTCTAACCGTAAACTTAAACCTAACCCCTAAACCTAACCCTAACCCTAAACCTAACCCTAACCCTACCACAAACCCTACCCCAAAACCTAAACCTAACCGTAAGCCAAAACATACACGTAATTCTAACACTAAATATAACCCTACCCATAAAGCTAACACTAACCCTAACACTAACCCCTAACCCTAACCAAACCCTAAGCCTAATTCTAACCCTAACAATAACCCTAAGCCTAACTCTAACCCTAACCATAACCCTAACTCTAAACCTAACCCTAACACTAACCCTAATACAACCCTACCCCTAACCCTAACCCAACACTAACCGTAGCCCTAACCCTAACCCTAAATATAACCCTAACCCTAACCCCAAGCCCTAACCCAACCCTAAGCCTAACTGTACCTCTAACCCTAACCCAAACTCTAAACCTAACCCTAACTCTAACCCTAACCCTAACCCTTACTGCAATACAGATCCACATTTACAAGATGATAGCTGCCTTAACCCAAACCCTAACCTTAACCATAACCGTAACCCTAACCCTAACCCTAACTATAACCCTAACCCTAACCCTAACCATAATCCCTAACCATAACAAAACACCAACTCTAACCCTAACAGTAACCGTAACCCTAACCTTAACCCTAACCCTAAACCTAGCCGCACCCCTAACCCTTACCCTAACCCTAACCCTAACACTAACCCTAAACCCTAACCCTAACCCTAACCCTAAACCTAACTCTAACCCAAACTATAACCCTACCCCTACACCTAACCCTAACCCCTAACCCTAACACAAACCTGAGCCTAACTCTAACCCTACCCATAACCCTAACTCTAAACCTAACACTAACCATAACCCTAACCATAAACCCTAAACCTAACCCAACCTAACCCTACCCCTAACCCTACCACTAAACCTAACTCCTAACCCTAACCCAACCCTAAACAGCACTCTAACAAATCTCTCTGAAATCATACAAAACAATGGAAATTGAACAGGAAACTACTTAGCCACCCATGGATCAACGAAAATTAAAATAAAAACTTTTAGAAAGTAGGGTTAACAAAAATGAAGGCACATTATATCCAAACCTATCAACAATATGAATGTAGTGCTAAGAGTAAACTTCATAGCTCAAACAGAAAGCTCACACTAGTAACTTCACATATGTGAATACTCTAGAACAAAAAAAGCAGACATGACCAGGAGCAGAAAACAGAAGATAATCAAATTGAGGGCTGAAATACTTTATATAGAAACAAAAATTGCAAAGAATCAATCAGACAAAGAGCAGGTTTTTGTGAAAATAAAGATAGACCATCCCTTATGCAAACTAATAAAAATGACGAGAAACATCCACTAACACAATCAGAAATGATAAGGGGACAACAGATATTAAGGAAATCCACAGAGTCTTTAGATCTTACAACAGAAACCTGTACTCCACAAAATTGTGAAACAAATGAAAAGGATAATTTCCTGGCTAGGTAGCATTTAAATAAATTACATAAAGCTTAGGTGAGCATGTATATACTCCTAAAGGACATTGCCAGAACTCTTTTTATGAGTATGCAGTAAGATTGATGCGAAAACAAAAAGACTCAACCGAGAAAGTGATTTAAAAACTAATCTCAGTAATGAACATGAATGAAAAAAATACTCAAGAAAATGATGGCACACCGAATCCAGGAATACATTATGAAAACTGTCATCATCGGTACAGCAGAGATACAGGGATGGTACAGTTAGAAATGCATTAATGTAGTCCATGATACAAATAATCATAGAGAATAAATTAATATGAACAACCTAAAAAGTAATAAAATAGGCACATATCGCACTTGTCATAAAAGGCGCTCAGCATAGTCCATTAATCATACCTGGGATAATGTTAATGAAAATTAAGAAATATCATAATCTGCATGTCCAGATTTTACATAATGTACTCTAAAACATCAGCCATATATTTAAAAAACTTTTGAACAAATTTCACAAAGTACTTCAATGAAAATTGGTCAATTGGGGCACATATTATGGTTAACCGAGTAACAATTGCTCTGAAATATCACTTGTGATTTCCTAAGTTTCACCAGGATAAATCAGGCTGAGAATAAAACTAACAGGACGACGTTTTCTGGCATTGATTACCTTCCACACAGCCCCTACTGCAATACAGATCCACATTTACAAGATGATAGCTGCTTTACTCCAAATCCTAACCTTAACTGTAACCCTAACCCGACCACTAACCCTAACCCTAACCCTAGCCCTCACCCCTAACCCTAACCCAACCCTAACCCTAACTCTAACCCTAACCCTAACCCTAACCCTAACCCTCACCCTTACTGCAATACAGATCCATATTAAAAAGATGATAACTGCCTTAACCCAAACCCTAATCTTATCGTAAACCTAAACCTAAACCTAAACCTAACCCTAACCCTAACACTAACCCCTAACAATAACCCTAACCCTACCCCTAACCCTACCCCTAACCCTAACTCTAACCCCTAACCCTAACCCAACCCTAACCCTAACTCTAACCCAAAACCTAACCCTAACACTAACCCTAACTCTAACCCCTAACCCTAACCCAACATTAACCCTAACTCTAACCGTAAACATAACCCAACCCTAAACCTAACACTAAACCTAACCCTAACCCTAACCCTAACCCTACACCTAACACTAACCCTAACCCTACCCCTAACACAACCCTAACCCTAAATCAAACACTAAACCTAATCCTAATGCTAATAGTAACCCTAACACTAACCCTAACTCCTAACCCTAACCCAACCCTAACCCTAACTCTAACCATAACCATAACCCTAACCCTAACCCTAACACCAACCCCAACCCTAAATCAACCCAAAACCAAACTCTAACCGTAACCCTAACCCTAACCCTACCCCTAACCCAATCCCTAACCCAATACCCTAACCCCTAACCCTAACCCCTAACCCTAAACCAAACCTAACCTAACTCTAATACAAACCCTTACCCTAAACGTAATCCTAACCCTAGCCCTAACACTAAACCTAACCCTAAATCTTACCCTAACCCTAAACCTAAACCTAATCCCTAACCCTAAACCAAAACTAACCCTAACCCTAACACTAAAAGTAACCGTAACCCCCAACCCTAACGCTAACCCTAACCTTAACCGTAACCCTAACCTTAACCCTAACGCTAACCCTAATCCAACCCCTAACCCTAACCGTAAACCTAACCCTAACACTAACCCTAACCCCAAAACCTAACCCTAAACCTAACCCTAACCCTAAACCTAACCCTAAACCTAAGCTAACCCTAAACCTAACCCTAACCCTAACCGTAACCGTAACCCCCAACCGTAACCCAAACCTAACCCTAACCCTAACCTTAACCATAAACCTAAACTTAACCCTAACCCTAACCCTAATCCAACACCTAACCCTAACCGTAAACCTAACCCTAACACTAACCCTACCCCTAAACGTAACCCTAAACCTAACCCTAAGCCTAACTCTAACCCTAACTATAACCCTACCCCTAACCATAACCCTAAACCTAACCCCTAACGCTAACCCAAACCTGAGCCTAACTCTAACACTACCCATAACCCTAAATCTAAACCTAACCATAACCGTAACCCTAAACCTAAACCCTAAACCTAATCCAACCATAACTATGATCCTAACCCTACACCTAACCCTAACCCTAAAACTAACCCCTAAACGTAGCCCTACCCTAACCCTAACCCCAACCCTAACCCAAACCTTACCCTAACTCTAACCCTAACCCTAACCCTAAACCTAACCGTTACTGCAATAGAGATCCACATTAACAAGATGATAGCTGCCTTAACCCAAACCCTAACATTAATCATAAACCTAACCCTAACCCAACCCTAAAGCTAACCCTAACCCTAACACTAACCCTAACCCTAAACCTAACCCTAAAACTAACCCCACCCCTAACACTAACCATAACCGTAAAGCTAACCCCTAACCCTAACACAGACGTAACCCAAACTCTAACCTTATTCCTAAACCAACCTTACCACTAACCCTAACCCTAGCCATAACACCTAACCGTAACCCAACCCTAACCATAAATCTAACCCTAACACTAGCCCTAACCCCTAACCCTAACCCTTCCCCTAACCCTAAGCCTAAGCCTTACCCTAACCCTAACCCTAACTGTAACTCTAACAACTAACCCTAACCCAACCCAAAACCTAATTCTAACACTAACCCTAACCCTAAACCTACCCCTAACTCAAACCCTAACCCTAACACTAACCCTAACCCCTAGCCCTAACCCAACCCTAAGCCTAACTCTAACCATAACCCTAAATCAAACTCTAAACCTAACCCTAAGCCTAACTCTAAAACTAACCCTAACCCTAACACTTACTGCAATACAGATCCACATTTACAAGATGATAGCTGCCTTAACCCAAACCCTAAACTTAACTGTAACCCTAAAACTAACCCTAACCCTAACCCTAATCCTAACCCTAACCCTAACCGCTGCTGCAATACAGATCCACATTTACAAGATGATAGCTGCCTTGACCCAAACCCTAACATTAACCGTAAACCTAACCCAAACCCTAAACTTAACCGTAACCCTAACACTAACCTTAAACCTAACCCTAGGCCCTAACAATAACCCTAACCCTAACCCAACCCAAACCCTAACTCTAACCATAACCCTAACTCTAAACATAACCCTACCCCTAACCCTAACAGTAACCCTAACCCCTAACCCTAAACCAACCCTAAACCTAACTGTAACCGTAACACTAATCCTAACCCTAACCCCTAACCCTAACCCAAACCTAACCCTCTCTCTAACCCAAACCATAACCCTAAACGTAACCCTAACACTACCCCTAACACTAAACCTAACCCTAACCCTTACACTAACCCTAACCCCAAACCTAAACCTAACCCTAACCCTAACCGTAACCACAAACCCTAACACAACCCTAACCCTAACCTTAACCCTAAAACTAACCGTTACTGCAATACAGATCCACATTAACAAGATTATAGCTGCCTTGACCCAAACCCTAACATTAACCGTAAACCTAATCCTAACCCAAACCTAACCGCTAAACCTAACACTAACCCTACCCTTAACCCTAACCCTAACCCTAACCCTAAAACTAACCCCTTACTCTACCCCTAACTCTAACCCTAACCCTTACACTACCCCTAACCCTAACACTAACGCTAACCATAACAATAACTATAACCCCTAACCCTAACCCAACCCTAACCCTAACAGTAATCCTAACCCTACCCCTAACTCTAACCCTAACCCTAAACCTAAACCTAACCCTAACTCTAACCCTTAGACTAACGCTAAACCTAACCCTACCCCTAACCCTAACACTACCCCTAACCCTATCCTAATGCAAACCCTAACAATAACCCCTAACCCTAACACAAAACTAAACCTAACTCTAACTCTTACCCTAACCCTAACCCTAACACTACCCCTAACCCTAACCCTAAGCCCTAACCCTAACCCAAACATAAACTAACTCTAACTGTAACACTAACCCTAACTACTAATATTAACCCTAACCCTAAACCTAAACCAACGTTAACCCTAACTTTAACCCTAACCCTAACCCTAACCCCTAACCCTAAACCAACCCTAACCCTAATTCTAAACCTCACCCTAACCCCTAACCCTAACTCAACACTAAAACTAACTCTAACCGTAAACTTAAACCTAACCCCTAAACCTAACCCTAACCCTAAACCTAACCCTAACCCTACCACAAACCCTACCCCAAAACCTAAACCTAACCGTAAGCCAAAACATACACGTAATTCTAACACTAAATATAACCCTACCCATAAAGCTAACACTAACCCTAACACTAACCCCTAACCCTAACCAAACCCTAAGCCTAATTCTAACCCTAACAATAACCCTAAGCCTAACTCTAACCCTAACCATAACCCTAACTCTAAACCTAACCCTAACACTAACCCTAATACAACCCTACCCCTAACCCTAACCCAACACTAACCGTAGCCCTAACCCTAACCCTAAATATAACCCTAACCCTAACCCCAAGCCCTAACCCAACCCTAAGCCTAACTGTACCTCTAACCCTAACCCAAACTCTAAACCTAACCCTAACTCTAACCCTAACCCTAACCCTTACTGCAATACAGATCCACATTTACAAGATGATAGCTGCCTTAACCAAAACCCTAACCTTAACCATAACCGTAACCCTAACCCTAACCCTAACTATAACCCTAACCCTAACCCTAACCATAATCCCTAACCATAACAAAACACCAACTCTAACCCTAACAGTAACCGTAACCCTAACCTTAACCCTAACCCTAAACCTAGCCGCACCCCTAACCCTTACCCTAACCCTAACCCTAACACTAACCCTAAACCCTAACCCTAACCCTAACCCTAAACCTAACTCTAACCCAAACTATAACCCTACCCCTACACCTAACCCTAACCCCTAACCCTAACACAAACCTGAGCCTAACTCTAACCCTACCCATAACCCTAACTCTAAACCTAACACTAACCATAACCCTAACCATAAACCCTAAACCTAACCCAACCTAACCCTACCCCTAACCCTACCACTAAACCTAACTCCTAACCCTAACCCAACCCTAAACAGCACTCTAACAAATCTCTCTGAAATCATACAAAACAATGGAAATTGAACAGGAAACTACTTAGCCACCCATGGATCAACGAAAATTAAAATAAAAACTTTTAGAAAGTAGGGTTAACAAAAATGAAGGCACATTATATCCAAACCTATCAACAATATGAATGTAGTGCTAAGAGTAAACTTCATAGCTCAAACAGAAAGCTCACACTAGTAACTTCACATATGTGAATACTCTAGAACAAAAAAAGCAGACATGACCAGGAGCAGAAAACAGAAGATAATCAAATTGAGGGCTGAAATACTTTATATAGAAACAAAAATTGCAAAGAATCAATCAGACAAAGAGCAGGTTTTTGTGAAAATAAAGATAGACCATCCCTTATGCAAACTAATAAAAATGACGAGAAACATCCACTAACACAATCAGAAATGATAAGGGGACAACAGATATTAAGGAAATCCACAGAGTCTTTAGATCTTACAACAGAAACCTGTACTCCACAAAATTGTGAAACAAATGAAAAGGATAATTTCCTGGCTAGGTAGCATTTAAATAAATTACATAAAGCTTAGGTGAGCATGTATATACTCCTAAAGGACATTGCCAGAACTCTTTTTATGAGTATGCAGTAAGATTGATGCGAAAACAAAAAGACTCAACCGAGAAAGTGATTTAAAAACTAATCTCAGTAATGAACATGAATGAAAAAAATACTCAAGAAAATGATGGCACACCGAATCCAGGAATACATTATGAAAACTGTCATCATCGGTACAGCAGAGATACAGGGATGGTACAGTTAGAAATGCATTAATGTAGTCCATGATACAAATAATCATAGAGAATAAATTAATATGAACAACCTAAAAAGTAATAAAATAGGCACATATCGCACTTGTCATAAAAGGCGCTCAGCATAGTCCATTAATCATACCTGGGATAATGTTAATGAAAATTAAGAAATATCATAATCTGCATGTCCAGATTTTACATAATGTACTCTAAAACATCAGCCATATATTTAAAAAACTTTTGAACAAATTTCACAAAGTACTTCAATGAAAATTGGTCAATTGGGGCACATATTATGGTTAACCGAGTAACAATTGCTCTGAAATATCACTTGTGATTTCCTAAGTTTCACCAGGATAAATCAGGCTGAGAATAAAACTAACAGGACGACGTTTTCTGGCATTGATTACCTTCCACACAGCCCCTACTGCAATACAGATCCACATTTACAAGATGATAGCTGCTTTACTCCAAATCCTAACCTTAACTGTAACCCTAACCCGACCACTAACCCTAACCCTAACCCTAGCCCTCACCCCTAACCCTAACCCAACCCTAACCCTAACTCTAACCCTAACCCTAACCCTAACCCTAACCCTCACCCTTACTGCAATACAGATCCATATTAAAAAGATGATAACTGCCTTAACCCAAACCCTAATCTTATCGTAAACCTAAACCTAAACCTAAACCTAACCCTAACCCTAACACTAACCCCTAACAATAACCCTAACCCTACCCCTAACCCTACCCCTAACCCTAACTCTAACCCCTAACCCTAACCCAACCCTAACCCTAACTCTAACCCAAAACCTAACCCTAACACTAACCCTAACTCTAACCCCTAACCCTAACCCAACATTAACCCTAACTCTAACCGTAAACATAACCCAACCCTAAACCTAACACTAAACCTAACCCTAACCCTAACCCTAACCCTACACCTAACACTAACCCTAACCCTACCCCTAACACAACCCTAACCCTAAATCAAACACTAAACCTAATCCTAATGCTAATAGTAACCCTAACACTAACCCTAACTCCTAACCCTAACCCAACCCTAACCCTAACTCTAACCATAACCATAACCCTAACCCTAACCCTAACACCAACCCCAACCCTAAATCAACCCAAAACCAAACTCTAACCGTAACCCTAACCCTAACCCTACCCCTAACCCAATCCCTAACCCAATACCCTAACCCCTAACCCTAACCCCTAACCCTAAACCAAACCTAACCTAACTCTAATACAAACCCTTACCCTAAACGTAATCCTAACCCTAGCCCTAACACTAAACCTAACCCTAAATCTTACCCTAACCCTAAACCTAAACCTAATCCCTAACCCTAAACCAAAACTAACCCTAACCCTAACACTAAAAGTAACCGTAACCCCCAACCCTAACGCTAACCCTAACCTTAACCGTAACCCTAACCTTAACCCTAACGCTAACCCTAATCCAACCCCTAACCCTAACCGTAAACCTAACCCTAACACTAACCCTAACCCCAAAACCTAACCCTAAACCTAACCCTAACCCTAAACCTAACCCTAAACCTAAGCTAACCCTAAACCTAACCCTAACCCTAACCGTAACCGTAACCCCCAACCGTAACCCAAACCTAACCCTAACCCTAACCTTAACCATAAACCTAAACTTAACCCTAACCCTAACCCTAATCCAACACCTAACCCTAACCGTAAACCTAACCCTAACACTAACCCTACCCCTAAACGTAACCCTAAACCTAACCCTAAGCCTAACTCTAACCCTAACTATAACCCTACCCCTAACCATAACCCTAAACCTAACCCCTAACGCTAACCCAAACCTGAGCCTAACTCTAACACTACCCATAACCCTAAATCTAAACCTAACCATAACCGTAACCCTAAACCTAAACCCTAAACCTAATCCAACCATAACTATGATCCTAACCCTACACCTAACCCTAACCCTAAAACTAACCCCTAAACGTAGCCCTACCCTAACCCTAACCCCAACCCTAACCCAAACCTTACCCTAACTCTAACCCTAACCCTAACCCTAAACCTAACCGTTACTGCAATAGAGATCCACATTAACAAGATGATAGCTGCCTTAACCCAAACCCTAACATTAATCATAAACCTAACCCTAACCCAACCCTAAAGCTAACCCTAACCCTAACACTAACCCTAACCCTAAACCTAACCCTAAAACTAACCCCACCCCTAACACTAACCATAACCGTAAAGCTAACCCCTAACCCTAACACAGACGTAACCCAAACTCTAACCTTATTCCTAAACCAACCTTACCACTAACCCTAACCCTAGCCATAACACCTAACCGTAACCCAACCCTAACCATAAATCTAACCCTAACACTAGCCCTAACCCCTAACCCTAACCCTTCCCCTAACCCTAAGCCTAAGCCTTACCCTAACCCTAACCCTAACTGTAACTCTAACAACTAACCCTAACCCAACCCAAAACCTAATTCTAACACTAACCCTAACCCTAAACCTACCCCTAACTCAAACCCTAACCCTAACACTAACCCTAACCCCTAGCCCTAACCCAACCCTAAGCCTAACTCTAACCATAACCCTAAATCAAACTCTAAACCTAACCCTAAGCCTAACTCTAAAACTAACCCTAACCCTAACACTTACTGCAATACAGATCCACATTTACAAGATGATAGCTGCCTTAACCCAAACCCTAAACTTAACTGTAACCCTAAAACTAACCCTAACCCTAACCCTAATCCTAACCCTAACCCTAACCGCTGCTGCAATACAGATCCACATTTACAAGATGATAGCTGCCTTGACCCAAACCCTAACATTAACCGTAAACCTAACCCAAACCCTAAACTTAACCGTAACCCTAACACTAACCTTAAACCTAACCCTAGGCCCTAACAATAACCCTAACCCTAACCCAACCCAAACCCTAACTCTAACCATAACCCTAACTCTAAACATAACCCTACCCCTAACCCTAACAGTAACCCTAACCCCTAACCCTAAACCAACCCTAAACCTAACTGTAACCGTAACACTAATCCTAACCCTAACCCCTAACCCTAACCCAAACCTAACCCTCTCTCTAACCCAAACCATAACCCTAAACGTAACCCTAACACTACCCCTAACACTAAACCTAACCCTAACCCTTACACTAACCCTAACCCCAAACCTAAACCTAACCCTAACCCTAACCGTAACCACAAACCCTAACACAACCCTAACCCTAACCTTAACCCTAAAACTAACCGTTACTGCAATACAGATCCACATTAACAAGATTATAGCTGCCTTGACCCAAACCCTAACATTAACCGTAAACCTAATCCTAACCCAAACCTAACCGCTAAACCTAACACTAACCCTACCCTTAACCCTAACCCTAACCCTAACCCTAAAACTAACCCCTTACTCTACCCCTAACTCTAACCCTAACCCTTACACTACCCCTAACCCTAACACTAACGCTAACCATAACAATAACTATAACCCCTAACCCTAACCCAACCCTAACCCTAACAGTAATCCTAACCCTACCCCTAACTCTAACCCTAACCCTAAACCTAAACCTAACCCTAACTCTAACCCTTAGACTAACGCTAAACCTAACCCTACCCCTAACCCTAACACTACCCCTAACCCTATCCTAATGCAAACCCTAACAATAACCCCTAACCCTAACACAAAACTAAACCTAACTCTAACTCTTACCCTAACCCTAACCCTAACACTACCCCTAACCCTAACCCTAAGCCCTAACCCTAACCCAAACATAAACTAACTCTAACTGTAACACTAACCCTAACTACTAATATTAACCCTAACCCTAAACCTAAACCAACGTTAACCCTAACTTTAACCCTAACCCTAACCCTAACCCCTAACCCTAAACCAACCCTAACCCTAATTCTAAACCTCACCCTAACCCCTAACCCTAACTCAACACTAAAACTAACTCTAACCGTAAACTTAAACCTAACCCCTAAACCTAACCCTAACCCTAAACCTAACCCTAACCCTACCACAAACCCTACCCCAAAACCTAAACCTAACCGTAAGCCAAAACATACACGTAATTCTAACACTAAATATAACCCTACCCATAAAGCTAACACTAACCCTAACACTAACCCCTAACCCTAACCAAACCCTAAGCCTAATTCTAACCCTAACAATAACCCTAAGCCTAACTCTAACCCTAACCATAACCCTAACTCTAAACCTAACCCTAACACTAACCCTAATACAACCCTACCCCTAACCCTAACCCAACACTAACCGTAGCCCTAACCCTAACCCTAAATATAACCCTAACCCTAACCCCAAGCCCTAACCCAACCCTAAGCCTAACTGTACCTCTAACCCTAACCCAAACTCTAAACCTAACCCTAACTCTAACCCTAACCCTAACCCTTACTGCAATACAGATCCACATTTACAAGATGATAGCTGCCTTAACCCAAACCCTAACCTTAACCATAACCGTAACCCTAACCCTAACCCTAACTATAACCCTAACCCTAACCCTAACCATAATCCCTAACCATAACAAAACACCAACTCTAACCCTAACAGTAACCGTAACCCTAACCTTAACCCTAACCCTAAACCTAGCCGCACCCCTAACCCTTACCCTAACCCTAACCCTAACACTAACCCTAAACCCTAACCCTAACCCTAACCCTAAACCTAACTCTAACCCAAACTATAACCCTACCCCTACACCTAACCCTAACCCCTAACCCTAACACAAACCTGAGCCTAACTCTAACCCTACCCATAACCCTAACTCTAAACCTAACACTAACCATAACCCTAACCCTAAACCCTAAACCTAACCCAACCTAACCCTACCCCTAACCCTACCACTAAACCTAACTCCTAACCCTAACCCAACCCTAAACAGCACTCTAACAAATCTCTCTGAAATCATACAAAACAATGGAAATTGAACAGGAAACTACTTAGCCACCCATGGATCAACGTAAATTAAAATAAAAACTTTTAGAAAGTAGGGTTAACAAAAATGAAGGCACATTATACCCAAACCTATCAACAATATGAATGTAGTGCTAAGAGTAAACTTCATAGCTCAAACAGAAAGCTCACACTAGTAACTTCACATATGTGAATACTCTAGAACAAAAAAAGCAGACATGACCAGGAGCAGAAAACAGAAGATAATCAAATTGAGGGCTGAAATACTTTATATAGAAACAAAAATTGCAAAGAATCAATCAGACAAAGGGCAGGTTTTTGTGAAAATAAAGATAGACCATCCCTTATGCAAACTAATAAAAATGACGAGAAACATCCACTAACACAATCAGAAATGATAAGGGGACAACAGATATTAAGGAAATCCACAGAGTCTTTAGATCTTACAACAGAAACCTGTACTCCACAAAATTGTGAAACAAATGAAAAGGATAATTTCCTGGCTAGGTAGCATTTAAATAAATTACATAAAGCTTAGGTGAGCATGTATATACTCCTAAAGGACATTGCCAGAACTCTTTTTATGAGTATGCAGTAAGATTGATGCGAAAACAAAAAGACTCAACCGAGAAAGTGATTTAAAAACTAATCTCAGTAATGAACATGAATGAAAAAAATACTCAAGAAAATGATGGCACACCGAATCCAGGAATACATTATGAAAACTGTCATCATCGGTACAGCAGAGATACAGGGATGGTACAGTTAGAAATGCATTAATGTAGTCCATGATACAAATAATCATAGAGAATAAATTAATATGAACAACCTAAAAAGTAATAAAATAGGCACATATCGCACTTGTCATAAAAGGCGCTCAGCATAGTCCATTAATCATACCTGGGATAATGTTAATGAAAATTAAGAAATATCATAATCTGCATGTCCAGATTTTACATAATGTACTCTAAAACATCAGCCATATATTTAAAAAACTTTTGAACAAATTTCACAAAGTACTTCAATGAAAATTGGTCAATTGGGGCACATATTATGGTTAACCGAGTAACAATTGCTCTGAAATATCACTTGTGATTTCCTAAGTTTCACCAGGATAAATCAGGCTGAGAATAAAACTAACAGGACGACGTTTTCTGGCATTGATTACCTTCCACACAGCCCCTACTGCAATACAGATCCACATTTACAAGATGATAGCTGCTTTACTCCAAATCCTAACCTTAACTGTAACCCTAACCCGACCACTAACCCTAACCCTAACCCTAGCCCTCACCCCTAACCCTAACCCAACCCTAACCCTAACTCTAACCCTAACCCTAACCCTAACCCTAACCCTCACCCTTACTGCAATACAGATCCATATTAAAAAGATGATAACTGCCTTAACCCAAACCCTAATCTTATCGTAAACCTAAACCTAAACCTAAACCTAACCCTAACCCTAACACTAACCCCTAACAATAACCCTAACCCTACCCCTAACCCTACCCCTAACCCTAACTCTAACCCCTAACCCTAACCCAACCCTAACCCTAACTCTAACCCAAAACCTAACCCTAACACTAACCCTAACTCTAACCCCTAACCCTAACCCAACATTAACCCTAACTCTAACCGTAAACATAACCCAACCCTAAACCTAACACTAAACCTAACCCTAACCCTAACCCTAACCCTACACCTAACACTAACCCTAACCCTACCCCTAACACAACCCTAACCCTAAATCAAACACTAAACCTAATCCTAATGCTAATAGTAACCCTAACACTAACCCTAACTCCTAACCCTAACCCAACCCTAACCCTAACTCTAACCATAACCATAACCCTAACCCTAACCCTAACACCAACCCCAACCCTAAATCAACCCAAAACCAAACTCTAACCGTAACCCTAACCCTAACCCTACCCCTAACCCAATCCCTAACCCAATACCCTAACCCCTAACCCTAACCCCTAACCCTAAACCAAACCTAACCTAACTCTAATACAAACCCTTACCCTAAACGTAATCCTAACCCTAGCCCTAACACTAAACCTAACCCTAAATCTTACCCTAACCCTAAACCTAAACCTAATCCCTAACCCTAAACCAAAACTAACCCTAACCCTAACACTAAAAGTAACCGTAACCCCCAACCCTAACGCTAACCCTAACCTTAACCGTAACCCTAACCTTAACCCTAACGCTAACCCTAATCCAACCCCTAACCCTAACCGTAAACCTAACCCTAACACTAACCCTAACCCCAAAACCTAACCCTAAACCTAACCCTAACCCTAAACCTAACCCTAAACCTAAGCTAACCCTAAACCTAACCCTAACCCTAACCGTAACCGTAACCCCCAACCGTAACCCAAACCTAACCCTAACCCTAACCTTAACCATAAACCTAAACTTAACCCTAACCCTAACCCTAATCCAACACCTAACCCTAACCGTAAACCTAACCCTAACACTAACCCTACCCCTAAACGTAACCCTAAACCTAACCCTAAGCCTAACTCTAACCCTAACTATAACCCTACCCCTAACCATAACCCTAAACCTAACCCCTAACGCTAACCCAAACCTGAGCCTAACTCTAACACTACCCATAACCCTAAATCTAAACCTAACCATAACCGTAACCCTAAACCTAAACCCTAAACCTAATCCAACCATAACTATGATCCTAACCCTACACCTAACCCTAACCCTAAAACTAACCCCTAAACGTAGCCCTACCCTAACCCTAACCCCAACCCTAACCCAAACCTTACCCTAACTCTAACCCTAACCCTAACCCTAAACCTAACCGTTACTGCAATAGAGATCCACATTAACAAGATGATAGCTGCCTTAACCCAAACCCTAACATTAATCATAAACCTAACCCTAACCCAACCCTAAAGCTAACCCTAACCCTAACACTAACCCTAACCCTAAACCTAACCCTAAAACTAACCCCACCCCTAACACTAACCATAACCGTAAAGCTAACCCCTAACCCTAACACAGACGTAACCCAAACTCTAACCTTATTCCTAAACCAACCTTACCACTAACCCTAACCCTAGCCATAACACCTAACCGTAACCCAACCCTAACCATAAATCTAACCCTAACACTAGCCCTAACCCCTAACCCTAACCCTTCCCCTAACCCTAAGCCTAAGCCTTACCCTAACCCTAACCCTAACTGTAACTCTAACAACTAACCCTAACCCAACCCAAAACCTAATTCTAACACTAACCCTAACCCTAAACCTACCCCTAACTCAAACCCTAACCCTAACACTAACCCTAACCCCTAGCCCTAACCCAACCCTAAGCCTAACTCTAACCATAACCCTAAATCAAACTCTAAACCTAACCCTAAGCCTAACTCTAAAACTAACCCTAACCCTAACACTTACTGCAATACAGATCCACATTTACAAGATGATAGCTGCCTTAACCCAAACCCTAAACTTAACTGTAACCCTAAAACTAACCCTAACCCTAACCCTAATCCTAACCCTAACCCTAACCGCTGCTGCAATACAGATCCACATTTACAAGATGATAGCTGCCTTGACCCAAACCCTAACATTAACCGTAAACCTAACCCAAACCCTAAACTTAACCGTAACCCTAACACTAACCTTAAACCTAACCCTAGGCCCTAACAATAACCCTAACCCTAACCCAACCCAAACCCTAACTCTAACCATAACCCTAACTCTAAACATAACCCTACCCCTAACCCTAACAGTAACCCTAACCCCTAACCCTAAACCAACCCTAAACCTAACTGTAACCGTAACACTAATCCTAACCCTAACCCCTAACCCTAACCCAAACCTAACCCTCTCTCTAACCCAAACCATAACCCTAAACGTAACCCTAACACTACCCCTAACACTAAACCTAACCCTAACCCTTACACTAACCCTAACCCCAAACCTAAACCTAACCCTAACCCTAACCGTAACCACAAACCCTAACACAACCCTAACCCTAACCTTAACCCTAAAACTAACCGTTACTGCAATACAGATCCACATTAACAAGATTATAGCTGCCTTGACCCAAACCCTAACATTAACCGTAAACCTAATCCTAACCCAAACCTAACCGCTAAACCTAACACTAACCCTACCCTTAACCCTAACCCTAACCCTAACCCTAAAACTAACCCCTTACTCTACCCCTAACTCTAACCCTAACCCTTACACTACCCCTAACCCTAACACTAACGCTAACCATAACAATAACTATAACCCCTAACCCTAACCCAACCCTAACCCTAACAGTAATCCTAACCCTACCCCTAACTCTAACCCTAACCCTAAACCTAAACCTAACCCTAACTCTAACCCTTAGACTAACGCTAAACCTAACCCTACCCCTAACCCTAACACTACCCCTAACCCTATCCTAATGCAAACCCTAACAATAACCCCTAACCCTAACACAAAACTAAACCTAACTCTAACTCTTACCCTAACCCTAACCCTAACACTACCCCTAACCCTAACCCTAAGCCCTAACCCTAACCCAAACATAAACTAACTCTAACTGTAACACTAACCCTAACTACTAATATTAACCCTAACCCTAAACCTAAACCAACGTTAACCCTAACTTTAACCCTAACCCTAACCCTAACCCCTAACCCTAAACCAACCCTAACCCTAATTCTAAACCTCACCCTAACCCCTAACCCTAACTCAACACTAAAACTAACTCTAAACGTAAACTTAAACCTAACCCCTAAACCTAACCCTAACCCTACCACAAACCCTACCCCAAAACCTAAACCTAACCGTAAGCCAAAACATACACGTAATTCTAACACTAAATATAACCCTACCCATAAAGCTAACACTAACCCTAACACTAACCCCTAACCCTAACCAAACCCTAAGCCTAATTCTAACCCTAACAATAACCCTAAGCCTAACTCTAACCCTAACCATAACCCTAACTCTAAACCTAACCCTAACACTAACCCTAATACAACCCTACCCCTAACCCTAACCCAACACTAACCGTAGCCCTAACCCTAACCCTAAATATAACCCTAACCCTAACCCGAACCCTAACCCAACCCCTAAACATAACCCTAAACCTAAACCTAACCCTAAACCCCTAACCATAAGCAAACCTTAACCCAAAATCTAACCCTAACCAAAACCAACCATAAAGCTAACCGTAACCCAAACCCTAAACCTACCCCTAACCATAAACCTTACCCTAACCCCTAACCCTAACCCAACCCTAAACCTAACCCTAACTCTAACACTAACCCTAACACTAACCCTACCCCTAACACTAAACCTAACCCTAGCCCCTAACCCTAACCCAACCTTAAACCTAACTCTAACCCTAACCTTAACCCTAACACCTAACCCTAATCCAACGCTAACCCTAACTCTAAACGTAACCCTAAAGCTAACCATAACACTAACCCTAATTCTTGCCCATAACTCTAAGCCAACCTTAACCCTAAATCTAACCCTAGCCCCTAACCCTGACCCAACCCTAACCCAAATTCTTACCCTAATCCTAATCATAACCCTAAAGCTACCCCTAAACATAACTCTAACCCTAACCCTAACCCTAACCCTAAACATAAACCTAATTCTAACCCTACCCCTAACCCTAACACTAACCCTAGCAACTAACCCTAACCCAACCTTAACCCTAACTCTAAGCCTAAGCCTAACCCTATCCCCGAACCCTAACCCAACCCTAATACTAACTTCAACCCTTAACCTAACCCTAACCCTAAAACTAACCCTAACCCTAGCCCCTAACCCTAACCAACCTTTAACCCTAACTCTGACCCTAAACAATAACCCTAACCACACCCTAACCCTAACTCTAACGCTTAGACTAACCCTAACCCTAATCCCACCCCTACACCTAACCCTAACACTACCCCTAACACTAACCCTAACCCAAAACTAAACCTAAATCTAACTCTAACCCAAACCCTAACACTAACACTAACCCTAAGCCTACCCCTAAACCTAAACCTAACCCATAATCCTAACCCAACTATAAACTAACACTAACACTAACCCTAACACTTACTGCAATACAGATCCACATTAACAAGAATATAGCTACCTGAACCCAAACCCTAACCTTAACCGTAACCCTTACCCTAACCCCTAAACCTAAACCTAACCCAACAGATAACCTTAACCCTAACCATAACCATTAACCTAACCCTAACTCTAAACCTAACCCTAACATTAACCCTTACTGCAATACAGATCCACATTTACAAGATGATAGCTGCGTTAATCCAAACCCTAAACTTAACTGTAACTCTAACACTAACCATAACTCTAAACCTAACCCTAACCCTAACCCAACCCTAAAACTAACTCTAACCCAAACACTAACCCTAACTCTAACCATAACCCTAACCCTAACCCTAAGCCTAAACCCTAACTCTAACACAACCCTAACCCTAACCCTACCCCTAACACTAACCCTAACCCTAACCCTAGCCCCTAACCCTAAACCTAACACTAACCCATAATCCTAACCCTAACCCTAACCCTAACCCCTAACCCTAACCCAAACCGTAACCCTAAACACTAAACCTAACACAAAACTAAACCTAACTCTAAATCTAACACTAACGCTAACACTAACCCTAGCGCTAACCCTAACTCTAACCCTAACCTTAACCTTAAAACAACCCTAATGCTAGCCTGCCCCTAACCCTAACCCTAAACCTAACCCTAAAACTAACCCTAACCCTAACCCAAACCCTAACCCTAAACCCTACACCTAACACAAAACTAAACCTAACTCTAAATCTAACCCTAACCCTAACACTAACCCTAGCCCTAACCCTAACTCTAACCCTAACCCTAACCATAATCCTAACCCTAACACTAACCCTAAACCTAACCCTAACCCCTAACCCTAACATATCCTCAAAACTAACTCAAACCGTAACCCTAACCCTAAACCCTAACCCTAATCCTAACCCAACCCCTAACACTAACCCTAAAACTAAACCTAACCATACATCTAACCCTAACCCGATACCTAACACTTACTGCAATACAGATCCACATTTACAAGATGATAGCTGCCTTAACCCTAAACCCTAACCCTAACACAACCCTAACCCTAACTCTAACCTTTAGACTAACCTTAACCCTAAACCTAAACCAACCTTAACCCTAACTGTGACCCTAACCCTAACTCCTAACCCTAACCCAAACCTAACCCTAAATCTAAACCTCACACTAACCCCTAACAATAACTCAACCCTAAAACTAACTCTAACCGTAAACCTAAACCTAACCCCTAAACCTAACCCTAACCCTAAACCTAACCCTAACCCTACCACTAACCCAACCCTAACCCTAAACCTAACCCTAACCCTAACCCTAACCCAACCCCTAAACCTAACCCTAACCCTAAACCTAACAGTAAACCCCTAACCCTAAGCAAACCCTAACCCTAAATCTAACCCTAACCCTAACCCTAAACCTAACCCAACCCTAACCCTAACCCTAACTCTAACCCTAACCCTACCCCTAACACTAACCCTAACCCTAACCCTAGCCCCTAACCCTAACGCAACCTTACACCTAAAACTAACCCTAACACTAACCCTAACCCCTAACCCTAATCCAACGCTAACCCTAACTCTAAACCTCACCCTAAAGCTAACCCTAACACTAACCCTAATTCTTGCCCCTAACTCTAACCCAACCTTAACCCTAAATCTAACCATAACCCCTAACCCTAACGCAACCCTAACCCAAATCTAACCCTAATCCTAACCCTAAACCTACCCCTAACCGTAACTCTAAACCTAAAACTAACCCATACCCTAACCCTAATCTTAAACCTAACCCTAAGCCTAACCCTAACACTAACACTAACCCTAGCAACTAACGCTAACCCAACCTTAACCCTAACTCTAAGCCTAAGCCTAACCCTATCCCCTAACCCTAACCCAACCCTAATCCTAACTCTAACCCTTACCCTAACCCTAACTCTAACCCTAACCCTAACCCACCCTTAACCCTAACTCTGACCATAAACCCAAAACCTAAACCAAAACTAAACCTAACTCTAACGCTTAGACTAACCCTAACCCTAATCCTACCCCTACCCCTAATCCTAACACTAACCCTAACCCTAGCCCTAACCCAACCCTAACCCTAACCCTAATCCTAACCCAACCCCTAACTCTAACCCTAACCCGAACTCTAACCCTTAGACTAACGCTAACCCTAACCCTAACCCTAACACTTCCCCTAAACCTAACCCAAACCCTAACCCTAACCCCCAACCCTAACCCAAAACTAAACCTAACTCTAACTCTTACCCTAACCCTAACATTAACCCTAACCCTACCCCTAACCCTAACCCTAACCCAAAACCCTAACCCAACCATAAACTAACTATAACCGTAACCCTTACACTAACCCCTAAACCTAACCCTAACCCAAACCATAACCCTAACCCTAACCCTAACTCGAACCCTAACTCTAACATTAACCCTTACTGCAATACAGAGCCACATTTACAAGATGATAGTTGCGTTAATCCAAACCCTAAACTTAAGTGTAACCCTAAAACTAACCATAACTCTAAACCTAACCCTAAACCTAACCCAACCCTAACCCTAACTCTAACACAAACAATAACCCTAACTCTAACCATAACCCTAACCCTAACCATAAGCCTAACCCCTAACTCTAACACAACCCTAACCGTAACCCTACCCCTAACACTAACCCTAACCCTAACCCTAGCCCCTAACCCTAACCCTAACCGTAACCCCTAATCCTAAACATTACCCTTACCCTAAACCTAACCCTAAACCTACCCAAAACAAACCCTAACTCTAACCCTAAACCTAACCCTTACCCTAACACTAACCCTAACCCTAGCCCCTAACCCTAACCCAACCTTAACCCTAACCATAACCCTAACCCCTAACCCAAACCCAATCCTAAAATTAATTCTAACCCTAACACTAACCCTAACAATAGGCCCTAACTCTAACCCAACATTAACCCTAAATCTAACACTAACCCCTAACCCTAACCCAAACCTAAACCTAACACTAAACGTACCCCAAACCTGAACACTAACCATAACCCTAACCCTAACCCTAACACAACCATAAACCTTAATCAAACCTTAAACCTAATCCTAAATCTAGCCCTAACCCTAACCCTAACCCTAACACCTAACCCTAAACCAACACTAACCCTAACTTTAACCCTAACCCTAAACGTAACCCTAACACTAAACCCTAACCCTAACCCTAACGAAACCCCTAAACCTAAGACTAACCTTAACCCTAACCCCAACCCTAACCCCTAACCCTACCCAACCCTAACACTAACTCTAACCCTAATCCTAAACCTAACCCTACCCCTAACCCAAAACCTAACCCTAACCCTAAAACTAACCCCTAACCCTACCACAACCCTAAACCTAACTCTAACCCAAACACTAACCCTAACACTAACCATAACCCTAACCCTAACCCTAAGCCTAACCCCTAACTCTAACCCAACCCTCACCCTACCCCTAACACTAACACTAACACTAACCCTAGCACCTATCCCTAACCCTAACCCTAACCCCTAACACTAACCCTAACCCTAATCCTAATTCCTAACCCTAACCCTAACCCAAACCCTAACCCTAAACCCTAAACCTAACACAAAACTAAACATACCTCTAACTCTAAACTTAACCCTAAACCTAACTCTAACTCTAACCCCTAAACCTACCCCTAACCCTAACACTAACCCTTACCCTAAACCTAACCCTAACTCTAACCCTAACCCTTAACCCTACACCTAATCCTAACCCTAACACTAACCCTTACCCTAAACCTAACCCTAACCCTAACCCAAAACTAAGCCTTACTCTAACCCTAACCCTAACCCTTACCCTAATCCTAACCCTAACCCTAACCCTAACCCAAAACTAACCCTAACTCTAAACTTAAACCTAACACTAACCCTAAAACTAACCCTAACCCTAGTCCCTAACACTAACCCAAACTTAACCCTAACTCTAACCCTAAACCCTAAGCCTAACCCAACCCTAACCCTAACTCTAACCCTTAGACTAAACCTAACCATAACCCTAACCCTAATACAAAACCTAACACTACCCCTAACCCAAACCCAAAGCCTAACCCTAACCCAAAACTAAACCTGATTCTAACTCTAACCCTAACCCTAAACCTAATACCTAACACTAACCCAACCATAAACTAACTCTAACCGTAACCGTAACCCTAACCAGAAACCTAACCCTAACCCTACCTCTAACTCTAACCCAACCCTAACCCTAAATCTAACCCAAACCTTAACCCTAACACTAACCAAAACCCTAACCCTAACCCTAACCCCTAATCCTAACCCAAGCCTAACCCTAACCCTAACCCTAACCAACCCTAACACTACCGTTAACCCTAACCCTAACACAAACCCTAACCCTAACCCTAACCCTAACACTTACTGCAATACAGTCCACCTTAACAAGATGATAGCTGACTGAACCCAAACGCTAACCTTAACCGAAACCCTAACCCTAACCCTAATAATAAACCTAAGGCCTAACCCTAACCCTAACTTTACCGATACCACTAACCAAAACCTAACCCTAACCCCTAACCCTAACCCAACCCTAAACATAACTCTAAGCCTAACCCTAAACTTAATCCTAACACTAACCCTAACCCTAGCCCCTAACACTAACCCAAACTTAACCCTAACTCTAACCATAACCCCTAACCCTAACCCAAACCTAACCCTAACTCTAACCCTAACCCTAACTTTTACCCTAGACCTAACCCTAACCCTTGCTGCAATACAGATCCACATTTACAAGATGATAGCTGCATTAATCCAAATCCTAACCTTAACCGTAACCCTAACGCTAACTCTAAAACTAACCCTAACCCTATCTCTAACCCTAACCGTAACCCTAACCCTAACCATAACCCTACCCCTAACCCTAACACTACCCCTAAACATAACCCTAACCCTAACCCTAACACTCACCACTAACCCTAACCAAACACTAACCATAACTCTAACCCTAACCCTAACCCTATACATAACCCTACCCCTAACCCTAACCCTAACCCCTAACCCTCACCCAACCCTAAAACTAACGCTAAACATAACCCTAACCCTAACCCCTAACCCTAACCCAAACCCCAACCCATCCCCTAACACTAACCCTAACCCTAACCCTAAACCCAACCCTAACCCTAACCCCTAATCCTAACCCTAACTCTAACCCAAACCCTAAAACTAACCCTTACCCTACGTCTAAACCTACCCCGAAACCTAACCCTACCCCTAACCCTAAACCTAACTCTAACCCTAACTATAAGCTTACCCGAAACCCTAACCATAACCATAATCCCTAACCCTAACCCAACCCTAAGCCTAACTCTAAACTTAACACTACCCCTAACTCTAAACCTAACCCTAACCCTAACCCTAAGCCCTAAACCTAACACAACCCTAACCCTACCCCTAACCCTAACCCTAACACTAAACCTAACTCTAACCCTTACTATAACACTACCCGTAACTCTAACCATAACCATAACCCCTAACACTAACCCAACCCTAAGACTAACTCTAACCCTAACCCTAAGCCTAACTATAAACCTAACCGTAACCGTAACCCTAACCCTAAACCCAAACCCTAACCAAACCCTAATCCCAACTCTAACTCTAACCTTCAACCTAACCCTAACAATAACCCTAACCCTAGACCCTAACACTAACCCAACGTTAACCCTAACTACCCTAACCATAACACTAATCGAACCCTAACCCTAACTCTAAACCTAACCTTAAACCTAAACCTAACCCTAACCTTAAGGCTACCCCTAACCCTAACCCTACCCCTACACCTAACCCTAACCCTAAAACTAACCCCTAACCCTAACCCAACCCTAAAACTAATTCTAATCATAACCCTAGCCCTAACCCTAAACACCTAAGCCTAAACCAATCCCTACCTTAACCCAAACCCTAAATCTAACACTTAGCCTAAGCCTTAACCCTAACACTAACTTAACCCTAACCCTAAACCTCACCCGAACCCACACCTAACACTACCCCAAAACCTAACCCTAACCCTAACCCTAACTCTAACCCTAACTATAACACTACACCTAACCCTAACCCAAACCCTAACCCCTAACCCGAAGACAAAACCAAGACTAACTCTAACCCTAACCCGAACCCTAACTCTAAACCTAACCCTAACCCTAAAACTAAGCCGTAAACCTAACCCAATCCTAACCCTAACACTAACCCTAATCCTACCCCTACCCTAACCCTAACACTAACCCTAACACCTAACCCTAACCAAACCCTAACCCTAAATCTAACCCTAACGCTTGCGCTAACCCCTAACCCTAACCTTAATCCTAACCCTTACACTAACCCTAACACTGATCGTAACCCAAAACGCTAACCCTAACCTAACCCTAAACCTAATTCTAACAAAAACCCTAACACTAACCCTACCCCTAACCCAAACCCTAACCCTAACCCTAAGACTAAACCTAACCCCTAGCCATAACCCAACCGTAAGCCTAACTCTAACTCTAACCTTAAACCAAACTCTAAACCTAACCCTAACCCTAACTCTAACCCTAACCCTAATCCTAACCCTTACTGCAATACAGATCCACATTTACAAGATGATAGCTGCCTTAACCCAAACCCTAACCTTAACCGTAACCGTAACCCTAACCCTAACCCTAACTATAACCCTAACACCGACCCTAACCATAACCCCCAACCCTAACCCAACACTAACTCTAACCCTAACCCTAACCGTAAACGTAACCCTAACCTTAACCCTAACCTAGCCGCACCCCTAACCCTAACCCTAACCCTAACCCTAACACTAACCCTAACCCCTAACCCTAAACAGCACTCTAACAAATCTCTCTGAAATCATACAAAACATTGGAAATTGAACAGGAAACTACTTAGCCACCCATGGATCAACGTAAATTAAAATAAAAACTTTTAGAAAGTAGGGTTAACAAAAATGAAGGCACATTATACCCAAACCTATCAACAATATGAATGTAGTGCTAAGAGTAAACTTCATAGCTCAAACAGAAAGCTCACACTAGTAACTTCACATATGTGAATACTCTAGAACAAAAAAAGCAGACATGACCAGGAGCAGAAAACAGAAGATAATCAAATTGAGGGCTGAAATACTTTATATAGAAACAAAAATTGCAAAGAATCAATCAGACAAAGAGCAGGTTTTTGTGAAAATAAAGATAGACCATCCCTTATGCAAACTAATAAAAATGACGAGAAACATCCACTAACACAATCAGAAATGATAAGGGGACAACAGATATTAAGGAAATCCACAGAGTCTTTAGATCTTACAACAGAAACCTGTACTCCACAAAATTGTGAAACAAATGAAAAGGATAATTTCCTGGCTAGGTAGCATTTAAATAAATTACATAAAGCTTAGGTGAGCATGTATATACTCCTAAAGGACATTGCCAGAACTCTTTTTATGAGTATGCAGTAAGATTGATGCGAAAACAAAAAGACTCAACCGAGAAAGTGATTTAAAAACTAATCTCAGTAATGAACATGAATGAAAAAAATACTCAAGAAAATGATGGCACACCGAATCCAGGAATACATTATGAAAACTGTCATCATCGGTACAGCAGAGATACAGGGATGGTACAGTTAGAAATGCATTAATGTAGTCCATGATACAAATAATCATAGAGAATAAATTAATATGAACAACCTAAAAAGTAATAAAATAGGCACATATCGCACTTGTCATAAAAGGCGCTCAGCATAGTCCATTAATCATACCTGGGATAATGTTAATGAAAATTAAGAAATATCATAATCTGCATGTCCAGATTTTACATAATGTACTCTAAAACATCAGCCATATATTTAAAAAACTTTTGAACAAATTTCACAAAGTACTTCAATGAAAATTGGTCAATTGGGGCACATATTATGGTTAACCGAGTAACAATTGCTCTGAAATATCACTTGTGATTTCCTAAGTTTCACCAGGATAAATCAGGCTGAGAATAAAACTAACAGGACGACGTTTTCTGGCATTGATTACCTTCCACACAGCCCCTACTGCAATACAGATCCACATTTACAAGATGATAGCTGCTTTACTCCAAATCCTAACCTTAACTGTAACCCTAACCCGACCACTAACCCTAACCCTAACCCTAGCCCTCACCCCTAACCCTAACCCAACCCTAACCCTAACTCTAACCCTAACCCTAACCCTAACCCTCACCCTTACTGCAATACAGATCCATATTAAAAAGATGATAACTGCCTTAACCCAAACCCTAATCTTATCGCAAACCTAAAACTAAACCTAAACCTAACCCTAACCCTAACACTAACCCCTAACAATAACCCTAACCCTACCCCTAACCCTAACTCTAACCCCTAACCCTAACCCAACCCTAACCCTAACTCTAACCCAAAACCTAACCCTAACACTAACCCTAACTCTAACCCCTAACCCTAACCCAACATTAACCCTAACTCTAACCGTAAACATAACCCAACCCTAAACCTAACACTAAACCTAACCCTAACCCTAACCCTAACCCTACACCTAACCCTAACCCTACCCCTAACACAACCCTAACCCTAAATCAAACACTAAACCTAATCCTAATGCTAATAGTAACCCTAACACTAACCCTAACCCCTAACACTAACCCAACCCTAACCCTAACTCTAACCATAACCCTAACCCTAACCCTAACACCAACCCCAACCCTAAACCAACCCAAAACCAAACTCTAACCGTAACCCTAACCCTAACCCTACCCCTAACCCAATCCCTAACCCTAACCCTAACCCCTAACCCTAACCCAAACCTAACCTAACTCTAATACAAACCCTTACCCTAAACGTAATCCTAACCCTAGCCCTAACACTAAACCTAACCCTAAACCTTACCCTAACCCTAAACCTAAACCTAATCCCTAACCCTAAACCAAAACTAACCCTAACCCTAACACTAAAAGTAACTGTAACCCCCAACCCTAACGCTAACCCTAACCTTAACCGTAACCCTAACCTTAACCCTAACGCTAACCCTAATCCAACCCCTAACCCTAACCGTAAACCTAACCCTAACACTAACCCTACCCCTAAACGTAACCCTAAACCTAACCCTAAGCCTAACTCTAACCCTAACTATAACCCTACCCCTAACCATAACCCTAAACCTAACCCCTAACGCTAACCCAAACCTGAGCCTAACTCTAACACTACCCATAACCCTAAATCTAAACCTAACCCTAACCGTAACCCTAACCCTAAACCCTAAACCTAATCCAACCATAACTATGATCCTAACCCTACACCTAACCCTAACCCTAAAACTAACCCCTAAACGTAGCCCTACCCTAACCCTAACCCCAACCCTAACCCAAACCTTACCCTAACTCTAACCCTAACCCTAACCCTAAACCTAACCGTTACTGCAATAGAGATCCACATTAACAAGATGATAGCTGCCTTAACCCAAACCCTAACATTAATCATAAACCTAACCCTAACCCAACCCTAAAGCTAACCCTAACCCTAACACTAACCCTAACCCTAAACCTAACCCTAAAACTAACCCCACCCCTAACACTAACCATAACCGTAAAGCTAACCCCTAACCCTAACACAGACGTAACCCAAACTCTAACCTTATTCCTAAACCAACCTTACCACTAACCCTAACCCTAGCCATAACACCTAACCGTAACCCAACCCTAACCATAAATCTAACCCTAACACTAGCCCTAACCCCTAACCCTAACCCTTCCCCTAACCCTAAGCCTAAGCCTTACCCTAACCCTAACCTTAACCCTAACTGTAACTCTAACAACTAACCCTAACCCAACCCAAAACCTAATTCTAACACTAACTCTAACCCTAAACCTACCCCTAACCCAAACCCTAACCCTAACACTAACCCTAACCCCTAGCCCTAACCCAACCCTAAGCCTAACTCTAACCATAACCCTAAATCAAACTCTAAACCTAACCCTAAGACTAACTCTAAAACTAACCCTAACCCTAACACTTACTGCAATACAGATCCACATTTACAAGATGATAGCTGCCTTAACCCAAACCCTAAACTTAACTGTAACCCTAAAACTAACTCTAACCCTAACCCTAATCCTAACCCTAACCCTAACTGCTGCTGCAATACAGATCCACATTTACAAGATGATAGCTGCCTTGACCCAAACCCTAACATTAACCGTAAACCTAACCCAAACCCTAAACTTAACCGTAACCCTAACACTAACCTTAAACCTAACCCTAGGCCCTAACAATAACCCTAACCCTAACCCAACCCAAACCCTAACTCTAACCATAACCCTAACTCTAAACATAACCCTACCCCTAACCCTAACAGTAACCCTAACCCCTAACCCTAAACCAACCCTAAACCTAACTGTAACCGTAACACTAATCCTAACCCTAACCCCTAACCCTAACCCAAACCTAACCCTCTCTCTAACCCAAACCATAACCCTAAACGTAACCCTAACACTACCCCTAACACTAAACCTAACCCTAACCCTTACACTAACCCTAACCCCAAACCTAAACCTAACCCTAACCCTAACCGTAACCACAAACCCTAACACAACCCTAACCCTAACCTTAACCCTAAAACTAACCGTTACTGCAATACAGATCCACATTAACAAGATTATAGCTGCCTTGACCCAAACCCTAACATTAACCGTAAACCTAATCCTAACCCAAACCTAACCGCTAAACCTAACACTAACCCTACCCTTAACCCTAACCCTAACCCTAACCCTAACCCTAACCCTAAGCCCTAACTCTACCCCTAACTCTAACCCTAACCCTTACACTACCCCTAACCCTAACACTAACGCTAACCATAACAATAACTATAACCCCTAACCCTAACCCAACCCTAACCCTAACAGTAATCCTAACCCTACCCCTAACTCTAACCCTAAACCTAAAACTAAACCTAACCCTAACTCTAACCCTTAGACTAACGCTAAACCTAACCCTACCCCTAACCCTAACACTACCCCTAACCCTATCCTAATGCAAACCCTAACGATAACCCCTAACCCTAACACAAAACTAAACCTAACTCTAACTCTTACCCTAACCCTAACCCTAAGCCCTAACCCTAACCCAAACATAAACTAACTCTAACTGTAACACTAACCCTAACTACTAACATTAACCCTAACCCTAAACCTAAACCAACGTTAACCCTAACTTTAACCCTAACCCTAACCCTAACCCCTAACCCTAAACCAACCCTAACCCTAATTCTAAACCTCACCCTAACCCCTAACCCTAACTCAACACTAAAACTAACTCTAAACGTAAACTTAAACCTAACCCCTAAACCTAACCCTAACCCTAAACCTAACCCTAACCCTACCACAAACCCTACCCCAAAACCTAAACCTAACCGTAAGCCAAAACATACACGTAATTCTAACACTAAATATAACCCTACCCATAAAGCTAACACTAACCCTAACACTAACCCCTAACCCTAACCAAACCCTAAGCTAACCCTAACACTAACCCCTAACCCTAACCAAACCCTAAGCCTAATTCTAACCCTAACAATAACCCTAAGCCTAACTCTAACCCTAACCATAACCCTAACTCTAAACCTAACCCTAACACTAACCCTAATACAACCCTACCCCTAACCCTAACCCAACACTAACCGTAGCCCTAACCCTAACCCTAAATATAACCCTAACCCTAACCCGAACCCTAACCCAACCCCTAAACATAACCCTAAACCTAAACCTAACCCTAAACCCCTAACCATAAGCAAACCTTAACCCAAAATCTAACCCTAACCCTAACCAAAATCAACCATAAAGCTAACCGTAACCCAAACCCTAAACCAACCCCTAACCATAAACCTTACCCTAACCCCTAACCCTAACCCAACCCTAAACCTAACCCTAACTCTAACACTAACCCTAACCCTAACCCTACCCCTAACACTAAACCTAACCCTAGCCCCTAACCCTAACCCAACCTTAAACCTAACTCTAACCCTAACCTTAACCCTAACACCTAACCCTAATCCAACGCTAACCCTAACTCTAAACGTAACCCTAAAGCTAACCATAACACTAACCCTAATTCTTGCCCATAACTCTAAGCCAACCTTAACCCTAAATCTAACCCTAGCCCCTAACCCTGACCCAACCCTAACCCAAAATCTTACCCTAATCCTAACCCTAAACCTACCCCTAACCATAACTCTAACCCTAACCCTAACCCTAACCCTAACCCTAAACTTAAACCTAATTCTAACCCTACCCCTAACCCTAACACTAACCCTAGCAACTAACCCTAACCCAACCTTAACCCTAACTCTAAGCCTAAGCCTAACCCTATCCCCGAACCCTAACCCAACCCTAATACTAACTTCAACCCTTAACCTAACCCTAACCCTAAAACTAACCCAAACCCTAGCCCCTAACCCTAACCAACCTTTAACCCTAACTCTGACCCTAAACAATAACCCTAACCACATCCTAACCCTAACTCTAACGCTTAGACTAACCCTAACCCTAATCCCACCCCTACACCTAACCCTAACACTACCCCTAACACTAACCCTAACCCAAAACTAAACCTAAATCTAACTCTAACCCAAACCCTAACACTAACACTAACCCTAAGCCTACCCCTAACACTAACCCTAACCCCTAACCCTAACCCAACTATAAACTAACACTAGCACTAACCCTAACACTTACTGCAATACAGATCCACATTAACAAGAATATAGCTACATGAACCCAAACCCTAACCTTAACCGTAACCCTTACCCTAACCCCTAAACCTAAACCTAACCCAACAGATAACCTTAACCCTAACCATAACCATTAACCTAACCCTAACTCTAAACCTAACCCTAACATTAACCCTTACTGCAATACAGATCCACATTTACAAGATGATAGCTGCGTTAATCCAAACCCTAAACTTAACTGTAACTCTAACACTAACCATAACTCTAAACCTAACCCTAACCCAACCCTAAAACTAACTCTAACCCAAACACTAACCCTAACTCTAACCATAACCCTAACCCTAACCCTAAGCCTAACCCCTAACTCTAACCACAACCCTAACCCTAACCCCCCTAACCCTAACTACCCTAACCCCTAACCCTAACCCTACCCCCTAACCCTAACCCTAACCCCTAACCCAACCCTAAACCTAACCCTAACCACAAACCTAACCTACCCTCCTAAATCTAACACTAACGCTAACACTAACCCTAGCGCTAACCCTAACTCTAACCCTAACCTTAACCTTAACCCAACCCTAATGCTAGCCCGCCCCTAACCCTAACCCTAAACCTAACCCAAAAACTAACCCTAACCCTAACCGAAACACTAACCCTAAACCCTACACCTAACACAAAACTAAACCTAACTCTAAATCTAACCCTAACCCTAACACTAACCCTAGCCCTAACCCTAACTCTAACCCTAACCCTAACCATAATCCTAACCCTAACACTAACCCTAAACCTAACCCTAACCCCTAACCCTAACATATCCTCAAAACTAACTCAAACCGTAACCCTAACCCTAAACCCTAACCCTAATCCTAACCCAACCCCTAACACTAACCCTAAAACTAAACCTAACCATACATCTAACCCTAACCCGATACCTAACACTTACTGCAATACAGATCCACATTTACAAGATGATAGCTGCCTTAACCCTAAACCCTAACCCTAACACAACCCTAACCCTAACTCTAACCTTTAGACTAACCTTAACCCTAAACCTAAACAAACCTTAACCCTAACTGTGACCCTAACCATAACTCCTAACCCTAACCCAAACCTAACCCTAAATCTAAACCTCACACTAACCCCTAACAATAACTCAACCCTAAAACTAACTCTAACCGTAAACCTAAACCTAACCCCTAAACCTAACCCTAACCCTAAACCTAACCCTAACCCTACCACTAACCCAACCCTAACCCTAAACCTAACCCTAAGCGTAACCCAAAACATACACGTAATTCTAACACTAACAATAACCCTACCCATAAAGATAACACTAATCCTAACACTAACCCCTAACCATAACCCAACCCTAAGCCTAACTATAACCCTAACCATAACCCTAACTCTGAACATAACCCTAACAATGACCCTAACACTAACCCTTACTGCAATACAGATCCACATTTACAAGATGATAGCTGCGTTAATACAAACCCAAACCTTAACCGTAAACCTAACCCAAACAATGACTCTAAACCCAACCCTAACCCTAACACTAACCCTAAACCTAAAACTTACTGCAATACATATCCACATTTACAAGATGATACCTGCCTTAACCCAAACCCTAACCTTAACTGTAACCCTAAACCTAACCCTAACCCTAACCCTAATCCAACCCTACCCCTAACCCTAACCCAACTATAACCATAGCCCTAACTCAAACCCTAAACATAACCCTAAACCTAACCCTAACCCTAACCCTAAACCAACCCCTAAACCTAACCCTAACCCTAAACCTAACACTAAACCCCTAACCCTAAGCAAACCCTAACCCTAAATCTAACCCTAACCCTAACCCTAAACCTAACCCAACCCTAACCCTGACCCTAACTCTAACCCTAACCCTACCCCTAACACTAACCCTAACCCTAACCCTAGCCCCTAACCCTAACGCAACCTTACACCTAAAACTAACCCTAACACTAACCCTAACCCCTAACCCTAATCCAACGCTAACCCTAACTCTAAACCTCACCCTAAAGCTAACCCTAAGACTAACCCTAATTCTTGGCCCTAACTCTAACCCAACCTTAACCCTAAATCTAACCATAACCCCTAACCCTAACGCAACCCTAACCCAAAACTAACCCTAATCCTAACCCTAAACCTACCCCTAACCGTAACTCTAAACCTAAAACTAACCCATACCCTAACCCTAATCTTAAACCTAACCCTAAGCCTAACCCTAACACTAACACTAACCCTAGCAACTAACGCTAACCCAACCTTAACCCTAACTCTAAGCCTAAGCCTAACCCTATCCCCTAACCCTAACCCAACCCTAATCCTAACTCTAACCCTAACCCTAACCCTAACTCTAACCCTAACCCTAACCCACCCTTAACCCTAACTCTGACCCTAAACCCAAAACCTAAACCAAAACTAAACCTAACTCTAACGCTTAGACTAACCCTAACCCTAATCCTACCCCTACCCCTAATCCTAACACTAACCCTAACCCTAGCCCTAACCCAACCCTAACCCTAACCCTAATCCTAACCCAACCCCTAACTCTAACCCTAACCGGAACTCTAACCCTTAGACTAACGCTAACCCTAACCCTAACCCTAACACTTCCCCTAAACCTAACCCAAACCCTAACCCTAACCCCCAACCCTAACCCAAAACTAAACCTAACTCTAACTCTTACCCTAACCCTAACATTAACCCTAACCCTACCCCTAACCCTAACCCTAACCCAAAACCCTAACCCAACCATAAACTAACTATAACCGTAACCCTTACACTAACCCCTAAACCTAACCCTAACCCAAACCATAACCCTAACCCTAACCCTAACCACTAACCCTAACCCTAACTCGAACCCTAACTCTAACATTAACCCTTACTGCAATACAGAGCCACATTTACAAGATGATAGTTGCGTTAATCCAAACCCTAAACTTAAGTGTAACCCTAAAACTAACCATAACTCTAAACCTAACCCTAAACCTAACCCAACCCTAACCCTAACTCTAACACAAACAATAACCCTAACTCTAACCATAACCCTAACCCTAACCATAAGCCTAACCCCTAACTCTAACACAACCCTAACCCTACCCCTAACACTAACCCTAACCCTAACCCTAGCCCCTAGCCCTAACCCTAACCATAACCCCTAATCCTAAACATTACCCTTACCCTAAACCTAACCCTAAACCTACCCAAAACTAACCCTAACTCTAACCCTAAACCTAACCCTTACCCTAACACTAACCCTAACCCTAGCCCCTAACCCTAACCCAACCTTAACCCTAACCATAACCCTAACCCCTAACCCAAACCCAATCCTAAAATTAATTCTAACCCTAACACTAACCCTAACAATAGGCCCTAACTCTAACCCAACATTAACCCTAAATCTAACACTAACCCCTAACCCTAACCCAAACCTAAACCTAACACTAACCGTACCCCAAACCTGAACACTAACCATAACCCTAACCCTAACCCTAACACAACCATAAACCTTAATCAAACCTTAAACCTAATCCTAAATCTAGCCCTAACCCTAACCCTAACACCTAACCCTAAACCAACACTAACCCTAACTTTAACCCTAACCCTAAACGTAACCCTAACACTAAACCCTAACCCTAACCCTAACGAAACCCCTAAACCTAAGACTAACCTTAACCCTAACCCCAACCCTAACCCCTAACCCTACCCAACCCTAACACTAACTCTAACCCTAATCCTAAACCTAACCCTACCCCTAACCCAAAACCTAACCCTAACCCTAAACCTAACCCCTAACCCTACCACAACCCTAAACCTAACTCTAACCCAAACACTAACCCTAACACTAACCATAACCCTAACCCTAACCCTAAGCCTAACCCCTAACTCTAACCCAACCCTCACCCTACCCCTAACACTAACACTAACACTAACCCTAGCACCTATCCCTAACCCTAACCCTAACCCCTAACCCTAACCCTAATCCTAATTCCTAACCCTAACCCTAACCCAAACCCTAACCCTAAACCCTAAACCTAACACAAAACTAAACATACCTCTAACTCTAAACTTAACCCTAAACCTAACTCTAACCCTAACCCCTAAACCTACCCCTAACCCTAACACTAACCCTTACCCTAAACCTAACCCTAACTCTAACCCTAACCCTTAACCCTACACCTAATCCTAACCCTAACACTAACCCTTACCCTAAACCTAACCCTAACCCTAACCCAAAACTAAGCCTTACTCTAACCCTAACCCTAACCCTTACCCTAATCCTAACCCTAACCCTAACCCTAACCCAAAACTAACCCTAACTCTAAACTTAAACCTAACACTAACCCTAAAACTAACCCTAACCCTAGTCCCTAACACTAACCCAAACTTAACCCTAACTCTAACCCTAAACCCTAAGCCTAACCCAACCCTAACCCTAACTCTAACCCTTAGACTAAACCTAACCATAACCCTAACCCTAATACAAAACCTAACACTACCCCTAACCCAAACCCAAAGCCCAACCCTAACCCAAAACTAAACCTGATTCTAACTCTAACCCTAACCCTAAACCTAATACCTAACACTAACCCAACCATAAACTAACTCTAACCGTAACCGTAACCCTAACCAGAAACCTAACCCTAACCCTACCTCTAACTCTAACCCAACCCTAACCCTAAATCTAACCCAAACCTTAACCCTAACACTAACCAAAACCCTAACCCTAACCCTAACCCCTAATCCTAACCCAAGGCTAACCCTAACCCTAACCCTAACCAACCCTAACACTACCGTTAACCCTAACCCTAACACAAACCCTAACCCTAACCAACCCTAACACTACCGTTAACCCTAACCCTAACACAAACCCTAACCCTAACCCTAACCCTAACACTTACTGCAATACAGTCCACCTTAACAAGATGATAGCTGACTGAACCCAAACGCTAACCTTAACCGAAACCCTAACCCTAACCCTAATAATAAACCTAAGGCCTAACCCTAACCCTAACTTTACCGATACCACTAACCAAAACCTAACCCTAACCCCTAACCCTAACCCAACCCTAAACATAACTCTAAGCCTAACCCTAAACTTAATCCTAACACTAACCCTAACCCTAGCCCCTAACACTAACCCAAACTTAACCCTAACTCTAACCATAACCCCTAACCCTAACCCAAACCTAACCCTAACTCTAACCCTAACCCTAACTTTTACCCTAGACCTAACCCTAACCCTTGCTGCAATACAGATCCACATTTACAAGATGATAGCTGCATTAATCCAAATCCTAACCTTAACCGTAACCCTAACGCTAACTCTAAAACTAACCCTAACCCTATCTCTAACCCTAACCGTAACCCTAACCCTAACCATAACCCTACCCCTAACCCTAACACTACCCCTAAACATAACCCTAACCCTAACACTCACCACTAACCCTAACCAAACACTAACCATAACTCTAACCCTAACCCTAACCCTATACATAACCCTACCCCTAACCCTAACCCTAACCCCTAACCCTCACCCAACCCTAAAACTAACGCTAAACATAACCCTAACCCTAACCCCTAACCCTAACCCAAACCCCAACCCATCCCCTAACACTAACCCTAACCCTAAACCCAACCCTAACCCTAACCCCTAATCCTAACCCTAACTCTAACCCAAACCCTAAAACTAACCCTTACCCTACGTCTAAACCTACCCCGAAACCTAACCCTACCCCTAACCCTAAACCTAACTCTAACCCTAACTATAAGCTTATCCGAAACCCTAACCATAACCATAATCCCTAACCCTAACCCTAACCCCTAACCCTAACCCAAACCTAACCTAACTCTAATACAAACCCTTACCCTAAACGTAATCCTAACCCTAGCCCTAACACTAAACCTAACCCTAAACCTTACCCTAACCCTAAACCTAAACCTAATCCCTAACCCTAAACCAAAACTAACCCTAACCCTAACACTAAAAGTAACCGTAACCCCCAACCCTAACCCAACCCTAACGCTAACCCTAACCTTAACCGTAACCCTAACCTTAACCCTAACGCTAACCCTAATCCAACCCCTAACCCTAACCGTAAACCTAACCCTAACACTAACCCTAACCCCAAAACCTAACCCTAAACCTAACCCTAACCCTAAACCTAACCCTAAACCTAAGCTAACCCTAACCCTAACCCTAACCGTAACCGTAACCCCCAAACCCTAACCCAAACCTAACCCTAACCCTAACCTTAACCGTAAACCTAACCTTAACCCTAACCCTAACCCTAATCCAACACCTAACCCTAACCGTAAACCTAACCCTAACACTAACCCTACCCCTAAACGTAACCCTAAACCTAACCCTAAGCCTAACTCTAACCCTAACTATAACCCTACCCCTAACCATAACCCTAAACCTAACCCCTAACGCTAACCCAAACCTGAGCCTAACTCTAACACTACCCATAACCCTAAATCTAAACCTAACCATAACCGTAACCCTAAACCTAAACCCTAAACCTAATCCAACCATAACTATGATCCTAACCCTACACCTAACCCTAACCCTAAAACTAACCCCTAAACGTAGCCCTACCCTAACCCTAACCCCAACCCTAACCCAAACCTTACCCTAACTCTAACCCTAACCCTAACCCTAAACCTAACCGTTACTGCAATAGAGATCCACATTAACAAGATGATAGCTGCCTTAACCCAAACCCTAACATTAATCATAAACCTAACCCTAACCCAACCCTAAAGCTAACCCTAACCCTAACACTAACCCTAACCCTAAACCTAACCCTAAAACTAACCCCACCCCTAACACTAACCATAACCGTAAAGCTAACCCCTAACCCTAACACAGACGTAACCCAAACTCTAACCTTATTCCTAAACCAACCTTACCACTAACCCTAACCCTAGCCATAACACCTAACCGTAACCCAACCCTAACCATAAATCTAACCCTAACACTAGCCCTAACCCCTAACCCTAACCCTTCCCCTAACCCTAAGCCTAAGCCTTACCCTAACCCTAACCCTAACTGTAACTCTAACAACTAACCCTAACCCAACCCAAAACCTAATTCTAACACTAACCCTAACCCTAAACCTACCCCTAACTCAAACCCTAACCCTAACACTAACCCTAACCCCTAGCCCTAACCCAACCCTAAGCCTAACTCTAACCATAACCCTAAATCAAACTCTAAACCTAACCCTAAGCCTAACTCTAAAACTAACCCTAACCCTAACACTTACTGCAATACAGATCCACATTTACAAGATGATAGCTGCCTTAACCCAAACCCTAAACTTAACTGTAACCCTAAAACTAACCCTAACCCTAACCCTAATCCTAACCCTAACCCTAACCGCTGCTGCAATACAGATCCACATTTACAAGATGATAGCTGCCTTGACCCAAACCCTAACATTAACCGTAAACCTAACCCAAACCCTAAACTTAACCGTAACCCTAACACTAACCTTAAACCTAACCCTAGGCCCTAACAATAACCCTAACCCTAACCCAACCCAAACCCTAACTCTAACCATAACCCTAACTCTAAACATAACCCTACCCCTAACCCTAACAGTAACCCTAACCCCTAACCCTAAACCAACCCTAAACCTAACTGTAACCGTAACACTAATCCTAACCCTAACCCCTAACCCTAACCCAAACCTAACCCTCTCTCTAACCCAAACCATAACCCTAAACGTAACCCTAACACTACCCCTAACACTAAACCTAACCCTAACCCTTACACTAACCCTAACCCCAAACCTAAACCTAACCCTAACCCTAACCGTAACCACAAACCCTAACACAACCCTAACCCTAACCTTAACCCTAAAACTAACCGTTACTGCAATACAGATCCACATTAACAAGATTATAGCTGCCTTGACCCAAACCCTAACATTAACCGTAAACCTAATCCTAACCCAAACCTAACCGCTAAACCTAACACTAACCCTACCCTTAACCCTAACCCTAACCCTAACCCTAAAACTAACCCCTTACTCTACCCCTAACTCTAACCCTAACCCTTACACTACCCCTAACCCTAACACTAACGCTAACCATAACAATAACTATAACCCCTAACCCTAACCCAACCCTAACCCTAACAGTAATCCTAACCCTACCCCTAACTCTAACCCTAACCCTAAACCTAAACCTAACCCTAACTCTAACCCTTAGACTAACGCTAAACCTAACCCTACCCCTAACCCTAACACTACCCCTAACCCTATCCTAATGCAAACCCTAACAATAACCCCTAACCCTAACACAAAACTAAACCTAACTCTAACTCTTACCCTAACCCTAACCCTAACACTACCCCTAACCCTAACCCTAAGCCCTAACCCTAACCCAAACATAAACTAACTCTAACTGTAACACTAACCCTAACTACTAATATTAACCCTAACCCTAAACCTAAACCAACGTTAACCCTAACTTTAACCCTAACCCTAACCCTAACCCCTAACCCTAAACCAACCCTAACCCTAATTCTAAACCTCACCCTAACCCCTAACCCTAACTCAACACTAAAACTAACTCTAACCGTAAACTTAAACCTAACCCCTAAACCTAACCCTAACCCTAAACCTAACCCTAACCCTACCACAAACCCTACCCCAAAACCTAAACCTAACCGTAAGCCAAAACATACACGTAATTCTAACACTAAATATAACCCTACCCATAAAGCTAACACTAACCCTAACACTAACCCCTAACCCTAACCAAACCCTAAGCCTAATTCTAACCCTAACAATAACCCTAAGCCTAACTCTAACCCTAACCATAACCCTAACTCTAAACCTAACCCTAACACTAACCCTAATACAACCCTACCCCTAACCCTAACCCAACACTAACCGTAGCCCTAACCCTAACCCTAAATATAACCCTAACCCTAACCCCAAGCCCTAACCCAACCCTAAGCCTAACTGTACCTCTAACCCTAACCCAAACTCTAAACCTAACCCTAACTCTAACCCTAACCCTAACCCTTACTGCAATACAGATCCACATTTACAAGATGATAGCTGCCTTAACCCAAACCCTAACCTTAACCATAACCGTAACCCTAACCCTAACCCTAACTATAACCCTAACCCTAACCCTAACCATAATCCCTAACCATAACAAAACACCAACTCTAACCCTAACAGTAACCGTAACCCTAACCTTAACCCTAACCCTAAACCTAGCCGCACCCCTAACCCTTACCCTAACCCTAACCCTAACACTAACCCTAAACCCTAACCCTAACCCTAACCCTAAACCTAACTCTAACCCAAACTATAACCCTACCCCTACACCTAACCCTAACCCCTAACCCTAACACAAACCTGAGCCTAACTCTAACCCTACCCATAACCCTAACTCTAAACCTAACACTAACCATAACCCTAACCATAAACCCTAAACCTAACCCAACCTAACCCTACCCCTAACCCTACCACTAAACCTAACTCCTAACCCTAACCCAACCCTAAACAGCACTCTAACAAATCTCTCTGAAATCATACAAAACAATGGAAATTGAACAGGAAACTACTTAGCCACCCATGGATCAACGAAAATTAAAATAAAAACTTTTAGAAAGTAGGGTTAACAAAAATGAAGGCACATTATATCCAAACCTATCAACAATATGAATGTAGTGCTAAGAGTAAACTTCATAGCTCAAACAGAAAGCTCACACTAGTAACTTCACATATGTGAATACTCTAGAACAAAAAAAGCAGACATGACCAGGAGCAGAAAACAGAAGATAATCAAATTGAGGGCTGAAATACTTTATATAGAAACAAAAATTGCAAAGAATCAATCAGACAAAGAGCAGGTTTTTGTGAAAATAAAGATAGACCATCCCTTATGCAAACTAATAAAAATGACGAGAAACATCCACTAACACAATCAGAAATGATAAGGGGACAACAGATATTAAGGAAATCCACAGAGTCTTTAGATCTTACAACAGAAACCTGTACTCCACAAAATTGTGAAACAAATGAAAAGGATAATTTCCTGGCTAGGTAGCATTTAAATAAATTACATAAAGCTTAGGTGAGCATGTATATACTCCTAAAGGACATTGCCAGAACTCTTTTTATGAGTATGCAGTAAGATTGATGCGAAAACAAAAAGACTCAACCGAGAAAGTGATTTAAAAACTAATCTCAGTAATGAACATGAATGAAAAAAATACTCAAGAAAATGATGGCACACCGAATCCAGGAATACATTATGAAAACTGTCATCATCGGTACAGCAGAGATACAGGGATGGTACAGTTAGAAATGCATTAATGTAGTCCATGATACAAATAATCATAGAGAATAAATTAATATGAACAACCTAAAAAGTAATAAAATAGGCACATATCGCACTTGTCATAAAAGGCGCTCAGCATAGTCCATTAATCATACCTGGGATAATGTTAATGAAAATTAAGAAATATCATAATCTGCATGTCCAGATTTTACATAATGTACTCTAAAACATCAGCCATATATTTAAAAAACTTTTGAACAAATTTCACAAAGTACTTCAATGAAAATTGGTCAATTGGGGCACATATTATGGTTAACCGAGTAACAATTGCTCTGAAATATCACTTGTGATTTCCTAAGTTTCACCAGGATAAATCAGGCTGAGAATAAAACTAACAGGACGACGTTTTCTGGCATTGATTACCTTCCACACAGCCCCTACTGCAATACAGATCCACATTTACAAGATGATAGCTGCTTTACTCCAAATCCTAACCTTAACTGTAACCCTAACCCGACCACTAACCCTAACCCTAACCCTAGCCCTCACCCCTAACCCTAACCCAACCCTAACCCTAACTCTAACCCTAACCCTAACCCTAACCCTAACCCTCACCCTTACTGCAATACAGATCCATATTAAAAAGATGATAACTGCCTTAACCCAAACCCTAATCTTATCGTAAACCTAAACCTAAACCTAAACCTAACCCTAACCCTAACACTAACCCCTAACAATAACCCTAACCCTACCCCTAACCCTACCCCTAACCCTAACTCTAACCCCTAACCCTAACCCAACCCTAACCCTAACTCTAACCCAAAACCTAACCCTAACACTAACCCTAACTCTAACCCCTAACCCTAACCCAACATTAACCCTAACTCTAACCGTAAACATAACCCAACCCTAAACCTAACACTAAACCTAACCCTAACCCTAACCCTAACCCTACACCTAACACTAACCCTAACCCTACCCCTAACACAACCCTAACCCTAAATCAAACACTAAACCTAATCCTAATGCTAATAGTAACCCTAACACTAACCCTAACTCCTAACCCTAACCCAACCCTAACCCTAACTCTAACCATAACCATAACCCTAACCCTAACCCTAACACCAACCCCAACCCTAAATCAACCCAAAACCAAACTCTAACCGTAACCCTAACCCTAACCCTACCCCTAACCCAATCCCTAACCCAATACCCTAACCCCTAACCCTAACCCCTAACCCTAAACCAAACCTAACCTAACTCTAATACAAACCCTTACCCTAAACGTAATCCTAACCCTAGCCCTAACACTAAACCTAACCCTAAATCTTACCCTAACCCTAAACCTAAACCTAATCCCTAACCCTAAACCAAAACTAACCCTAACCCTAACACTAAAAGTAACCGTAACCCCCAACCCTAACGCTAACCCTAACCTTAACCGTAACCCTAACCTTAACCCTAACGCTAACCCTAATCCAACCCCTAACCCTAACCGTAAACCTAACCCTAACACTAACCCTAACCCCAAAACCTAACCCTAAACCTAACCCTAACCCTAAACCTAACCCTAAACCTAAGCTAACCCTAAACCTAACCCTAACCCTAACCGTAACCGTAACCCCCAACCGTAACCCAAACCTAACCCTAACCCTAACCTTAACCATAAACCTAAACTTAACCCTAACCCTAACCCTAATCCAACACCTAACCCTAACCGTAAACCTAACCCTAACACTAACCCTACCCCTAAACGTAACCCTAAACCTAACCCTAAGCCTAACTCTAACCCTAACTATAACCCTACCCCTAACCATAACCCTAAACCTAACCCCTAACGCTAACCCAAACCTGAGCCTAACTCTAACACTACCCATAACCCTAAATCTAAACCTAACCATAACCGTAACCCTAAACCTAAACCCTAAACCTAATCCAACCATAACTATGATCCTAACCCTACACCTAACCCTAACCCTAAAACTAACCCCTAAACGTAGCCCTACCCTAACCCTAACCCCAACCCTAACCCAAACCTTACCCTAACTCTAACCCTAACCCTAACCCTAAACCTAACCGTTACTGCAATAGAGATCCACATTAACAAGATGATAGCTGCCTTAACCCAAACCCTAACATTAATCATAAACCTAACCCTAACCCAACCCTAAAGCTAACCCTAACCCTAACACTAACCCTAACCCTAAACCTAACCCTAAAACTAACCCCACCCCTAACACTAACCATAACCGTAAAGCTAACCCCTAACCCTAACACAGACGTAACCCAAACTCTAACCTTATTCCTAAACCAACCTTACCACTAACCCTAACCCTAGCCATAACACCTAACCGTAACCCAACCCTAACCATAAATCTAACCCTAACACTAGCCCTAACCCCTAACCCTAACCCTTCCCCTAACCCTAAGCCTAAGCCTTACCCTAACCCTAACCCTAACTGTAACTCTAACAACTAACCCTAACCCAACCCAAAACCTAATTCTAACACTAACCCTAACCCTAAACCTACCCCTAACTCAAACCCTAACCCTAACACTAACCCTAACCCCTAGCCCTAACCCAACCCTAAGCCTAACTCTAACCATAACCCTAAATCAAACTCTAAACCTAACCCTAAGCCTAACTCTAAAACTAACCCTAACCCTAACACTTACTGCAATACAGATCCACATTTACAAGATGATAGCTGCCTTAACCCAAACCCTAAACTTAACTGTAACCCTAAAACTAACCCTAACCCTAACCCTAATCCTAACCCTAACCCTAACCGCTGCTGCAATACAGATCCACATTTACAAGATGATAGCTGCCTTGACCCAAACCCTAACATTAACCGTAAACCTAACCCAAACCCTAAACTTAACCGTAACCCTAACACTAACCTTAAACCTAACCCTAGGCCCTAACAATAACCCTAACCCTAACCCAACCCAAACCCTAACTCTAACCATAACCCTAACTCTAAACATAACCCTACCCCTAACCCTAACAGTAACCCTAACCCCTAACCCTAAACCAACCCTAAACCTAACTGTAACCGTAACACTAATCCTAACCCTAACCCCTAACCCTAACCCAAACCTAACCCTCTCTCTAACCCAAACCATAACCCTAAACGTAACCCTAACACTACCCCTAACACTAAACCTAACCCTAACCCTTACACTAACCCTAACCCCAAACCTAAACCTAACCCTAACCCTAACCGTAACCACAAACCCTAACACAACCCTAACCCTAACCTTAACCCTAAAACTAACCGTTACTGCAATACAGATCCACATTAACAAGATTATAGCTGCCTTGACCCAAACCCTAACATTAACCGTAAACCTAATCCTAACCCAAACCTAACCGCTAAACCTAACACTAACCCTACCCTTAACCCTAACCCTAACCCTAACCCTAAAACTAACCCCTTACTCTACCCCTAACTCTAACCCTAACCCTTACACTACCCCTAACCCTAACACTAACGCTAACCATAACAATAACTATAACCCCTAACCCTAACCCAACCCTAACCCTAACAGTAATCCTAACCCTACCCCTAACTCTAACCCTAACCCTAAACCTAAACCTAACCCTAACTCTAACCCTTAGACTAACGCTAAACCTAACCCTACCCCTAACCCTAACACTACCCCTAACCCTATCCTAATGCAAACCCTAACAATAACCCCTAACCCTAACACAAAACTAAACCTAACTCTAACTCTTACCCTAACCCTAACCCTAACACTACCCCTAACCCTAACCCTAAGCCCTAACCCTAACCCAAACATAAACTAACTCTAACTGTAACACTAACCCTAACTACTAATATTAACCCTAACCCTAAACCTAAACCAACGTTAACCCTAACTTTAACCCTAACCCTAACCCTAACCCCTAACCCTAAACCAACCCTAACCCTAATTCTAAACCTCACCCTAACCCCTAACCCTAACTCAACACTAAAACTAACTCTAACCGTAAACTTAAACCTAACCCCTAAACCTAACCCTAACCCTAAACCTAACCCTAACCCTACCACAAACCCTACCCCAAAACCTAAACCTAACCGTAAGCCAAAACATACACGTAATTCTAACACTAAATATAACCCTACCCATAAAGCTAACACTAACCCTAACACTAACCCCTAACCCTAACCAAACCCTAAGCCTAATTCTAACCCTAACAATAACCCTAAGCCTAACTCTAACCCTAACCATAACCCTAACTCTAAACCTAACCCTAACACTAACCCTAATACAACCCTACCCCTAACCCTAACCCAACACTAACCGTAGCCCTAACCCTAACCCTAAATATAACCCTAACCCTAACCCCAAGCCCTAACCCAACCCTAAGCCTAACTGTACCTCTAACCCTAACCCAAACTCTAAACCTAACCCTAACTCTAACCCTAACCCTAACCCTTACTGCAATACAGATCCACATTTACAAGATGATAGCTGCCTTAACCAAAACCCTAACCTTAACCATAACCGTAACCCTAACCCTAACCCTAACTATAACCCTAACCCTAACCCTAACCATAATCCCTAACCATAACAAAACACCAACTCTAACCCTAACAGTAACCGTAACCCTAACCTTAACCCTAACCCTAAACCTAGCCGCACCCCTAACCCTTACCCTAACCCTAACCCTAACACTAACCCTAAACCCTAACCCTAACCCTAACCCTAAACCTAACTCTAACCCAAACTATAACCCTACCCCTACACCTAACCCTAACCCCTAACCCTAACACAAACCTGAGCCTAACTCTAACCCTACCCATAACCCTAACTCTAAACCTAACACTAACCATAACCCTAACCATAAACCCTAAACCTAACCCAACCTAACCCTACCCCTAACCCTACCACTAAACCTAACTCCTAACCCTAACCCAACCCTAAACAGCACTCTAACAAATCTCTCTGAAATCATACAAAACAATGGAAATTGAACAGGAAACTACTTAGCCACCCATGGATCAACGAAAATTAAAATAAAAACTTTTAGAAAGTAGGGTTAACAAAAATGAAGGCACATTATATCCAAACCTATCAACAATATGAATGTAGTGCTAAGAGTAAACTTCATAGCTCAAACAGAAAGCTCACACTAGTAACTTCACATATGTGAATACTCTAGAACAAAAAAAGCAGACATGACCAGGAGCAGAAAACAGAAGATAATCAAATTGAGGGCTGAAATACTTTATATAGAAACAAAAATTGCAAAGAATCAATCAGACAAAGAGCAGGTTTTTGTGAAAATAAAGATAGACCATCCCTTATGCAAACTAATAAAAATGACGAGAAACATCCACTAACACAATCAGAAATGATAAGGGGACAACAGATATTAAGGAAATCCACAGAGTCTTTAGATCTTACAACAGAAACCTGTACTCCACAAAATTGTGAAACAAATGAAAAGGATAATTTCCTGGCTAGGTAGCATTTAAATAAATTACATAAAGCTTAGGTGAGCATGTATATACTCCTAAAGGACATTGCCAGAACTCTTTTTATGAGTATGCAGTAAGATTGATGCGAAAACAAAAAGACTCAACCGAGAAAGTGATTTAAAAACTAATCTCAGTAATGAACATGAATGAAAAAAATACTCAAGAAAATGATGGCACACCGAATCCAGGAATACATTATGAAAACTGTCATCATCGGTACAGCAGAGATACAGGGATGGTACAGTTAGAAATGCATTAATGTAGTCCATGATACAAATAATCATAGAGAATAAATTAATATGAACAACCTAAAAAGTAATAAAATAGGCACATATCGCACTTGTCATAAAAGGCGCTCAGCATAGTCCATTAATCATACCTGGGATAATGTTAATGAAAATTAAGAAATATCATAATCTGCATGTCCAGATTTTACATAATGTACTCTAAAACATCAGCCATATATTTAAAAAACTTTTGAACAAATTTCACAAAGTACTTCAATGAAAATTGGTCAATTGGGGCACATATTATGGTTAACCGAGTAACAATTGCTCTGAAATATCACTTGTGATTTCCTAAGTTTCACCAGGATAAATCAGGCTGAGAATAAAACTAACAGGACGACGTTTTCTGGCATTGATTACCTTCCACACAGCCCCTACTGCAATACAGATCCACATTTACAAGATGATAGCTGCTTTACTCCAAATCCTAACCTTAACTGTAACCCTAACCCGACCACTAACCCTAACCCTAACCCTAGCCCTCACCCCTAACCCTAACCCAACCCTAACCCTAACTCTAACCCTAACCCTAACCCTAACCCTAACCCTCACCCTTACTGCAATACAGATCCATATTAAAAAGATGATAACTGCCTTAACCCAAACCCTAATCTTATCGTAAACCTAAACCTAAACCTAAACCTAACCCTAACCCTAACACTAACCCCTAACAATAACCCTAACCCTACCCCTAACCCTACCCCTAACCCTAACTCTAACCCCTAACCCTAACCCAACCCTAACCCTAACTCTAACCCAAAACCTAACCCTAACACTAACCCTAACTCTAACCCCTAACCCTAACCCAACATTAACCCTAACTCTAACCGTAAACATAACCCAACCCTAAACCTAACACTAAACCTAACCCTAACCCTAACCCTAACCCTACACCTAACACTAACCCTAACCCTACCCCTAACACAACCCTAACCCTAAATCAAACACTAAACCTAATCCTAATGCTAATAGTAACCCTAACACTAACCCTAACTCCTAACCCTAACCCAACCCTAACCCTAACTCTAACCATAACCATAACCCTAACCCTAACCCTAACACCAACCCCAACCCTAAATCAACCCAAAACCAAACTCTAACCGTAACCCTAACCCTAACCCTACCCCTAACCCAATCCCTAACCCAATACCCTAACCCCTAACCCTAACCCCTAACCCTAAACCAAACCTAACCTAACTCTAATACAAACCCTTACCCTAAACGTAATCCTAACCCTAGCCCTAACACTAAACCTAACCCTAAATCTTACCCTAACCCTAAACCTAAACCTAATCCCTAACCCTAAACCAAAACTAACCCTAACCCTAACACTAAAAGTAACCGTAACCCCCAACCCTAACGCTAACCCTAACCTTAACCGTAACCCTAACCTTAACCCTAACGCTAACCCTAATCCAACCCCTAACCCTAACCGTAAACCTAACCCTAACACTAACCCTAACCCCAAAACCTAACCCTAAACCTAACCCTAACCCTAAACCTAACCCTAAACCTAAGCTAACCCTAAACCTAACCCTAACCCTAACCGTAACCGTAACCCCCAACCGTAACCCAAACCTAACCCTAACCCTAACCTTAACCATAAACCTAAACTTAACCCTAACCCTAACCCTAATCCAACACCTAACCCTAACCGTAAACCTAACCCTAACACTAACCCTACCCCTAAACGTAACCCTAAACCTAACCCTAAGCCTAACTCTAACCCTAACTATAACCCTACCCCTAACCATAACCCTAAACCTAACCCCTAACGCTAACCCAAACCTGAGCCTAACTCTAACACTACCCATAACCCTAAATCTAAACCTAACCATAACCGTAACCCTAAACCTAAACCCTAAACCTAATCCAACCATAACTATGATCCTAACCCTACACCTAACCCTAACCCTAAAACTAACCCCTAAACGTAGCCCTACCCTAACCCTAACCCCAACCCTAACCCAAACCTTACCCTAACTCTAACCCTAACCCTAACCCTAAACCTAACCGTTACTGCAATAGAGATCCACATTAACAAGATGATAGCTGCCTTAACCCAAACCCTAACATTAATCATAAACCTAACCCTAACCCAACCCTAAAGCTAACCCTAACCCTAACACTAACCCTAACCCTAAACCTAACCCTAAAACTAACCCCACCCCTAACACTAACCATAACCGTAAAGCTAACCCCTAACCCTAACACAGACGTAACCCAAACTCTAACCTTATTCCTAAACCAACCTTACCACTAACCCTAACCCTAGCCATAACACCTAACCGTAACCCAACCCTAACCATAAATCTAACCCTAACACTAGCCCTAACCCCTAACCCTAACCCTTCCCCTAACCCTAAGCCTAAGCCTTACCCTAACCCTAACCCTAACTGTAACTCTAACAACTAACCCTAACCCAACCCAAAACCTAATTCTAACACTAACCCTAACCCTAAACCTACCCCTAACTCAAACCCTAACCCTAACACTAACCCTAACCCCTAGCCCTAACCCAACCCTAAGCCTAACTCTAACCATAACCCTAAATCAAACTCTAAACCTAACCCTAAGCCTAACTCTAAAACTAACCCTAACCCTAACACTTACTGCAATACAGATCCACATTTACAAGATGATAGCTGCCTTAACCCAAACCCTAAACTTAACTGTAACCCTAAAACTAACCCTAACCCTAACCCTAATCCTAACCCTAACCCTAACCGCTGCTGCAATACAGATCCACATTTACAAGATGATAGCTGCCTTGACCCAAACCCTAACATTAACCGTAAACCTAACCCAAACCCTAAACTTAACCGTAACCCTAACACTAACCTTAAACCTAACCCTAGGCCCTAACAATAACCCTAACCCTAACCCAACCCAAACCCTAACTCTAACCATAACCCTAACTCTAAACATAACCCTACCCCTAACCCTAACAGTAACCCTAACCCCTAACCCTAAACCAACCCTAAACCTAACTGTAACCGTAACACTAATCCTAACCCTAACCCCTAACCCTAACCCAAACCTAACCCTCTCTCTAACCCAAACCATAACCCTAAACGTAACCCTAACACTACCCCTAACACTAAACCTAACCCTAACCCTTACACTAACCCTAACCCCAAACCTAAACCTAACCCTAACCCTAACCGTAACCACAAACCCTAACACAACCCTAACCCTAACCTTAACCCTAAAACTAACCGTTACTGCAATACAGATCCACATTAACAAGATTATAGCTGCCTTGACCCAAACCCTAACATTAACCGTAAACCTAATCCTAACCCAAACCTAACCGCTAAACCTAACACTAACCCTACCCTTAACCCTAACCCTAACCCTAACCCTAAAACTAACCCCTTACTCTACCCCTAACTCTAACCCTAACCCTTACACTACCCCTAACCCTAACACTAACGCTAACCATAACAATAACTATAACCCCTAACCCTAACCCAACCCTAACCCTAACAGTAATCCTAACCCTACCCCTAACTCTAACCCTAACCCTAAACCTAAACCTAACCCTAACTCTAACCCTTAGACTAACGCTAAACCTAACCCTACCCCTAACCCTAACACTACCCCTAACCCTATCCTAATGCAAACCCTAACAATAACCCCTAACCCTAACACAAAACTAAACCTAACTCTAACTCTTACCCTAACCCTAACCCTAACACTACCCCTAACCCTAACCCTAAGCCCTAACCCTAACCCAAACATAAACTAACTCTAACTGTAACACTAACCCTAACTACTAATATTAACCCTAACCCTAAACCTAAACCAACGTTAACCCTAACTTTAACCCTAACCCTAACCCTAACCCCTAACCCTAAACCAACCCTAACCCTAATTCTAAACCTCACCCTAACCCCTAACCCTAACTCAACACTAAAACTAACTCTAAACGTAAACTTAAACCTAACCCCTAAACCTAACCCTAACCCTACCACAAACCCTACCCCAAAACCTAAACCTAACCGTAAGCCAAAACATACACGTAATTCTAACACTAAATATAACCCTACCCATAAAGCTAACACTAACCCTAACACTAACCCCTAACCCTAACCAAACCCTAAGCCTAATTCTAACCCTAACAATAACCCTAAGCCTAACTCTAACCCTAACCATAACCCTAACTCTAAACCTAACCCTAACACTAACCCTAATACAACCCTACCCCTAACCCTAACCCAACACTAACCGTAGCCCTAACCCTAACCCTAAATATAACCCTAACCCTAACCCGAACCCTAACCCAACCCCTAAACATAACCCTAAACCTAAACCTAACCCTAAACCCCTAACCATAAGCAAACCTTAACCCAAAATCTAACCCTAACCAAAACCAACCATAAAGCTAACCGTAACCCAAACCCTAAACCTACCCCTAACCATAAACCTTACCCTAACCCCTAACCCTAACCCAACCCTAAACCTAACCCTAACTCTAACACTAACCCTAACACTAACCCTACCCCTAACACTAAACCTAACCCTAGCCCCTAACCCTAACCCAACCTTAAACCTAACTCTAACCCTAACCTTAACCCTAACACCTAACCCTAATCCAACGCTAACCCTAACTCTAAACGTAACCCTAAAGCTAACCATAACACTAACCCTAATTCTTGCCCATAACTCTAAGCCAACCTTAACCCTAAATCTAACCCTAGCCCCTAACCCTGACCCAACCCTAACCCAAATTCTTACCCTAATCCTAATCATAACCCTAAAGCTACCCCTAAACATAACTCTAACCCTAACCCTAACCCTAACCCTAAACATAAACCTAATTCTAACCCTACCCCTAACCCTAACACTAACCCTAGCAACTAACCCTAACCCAACCTTAACCCTAACTCTAAGCCTAAGCCTAACCCTATCCCCGAACCCTAACCCAACCCTAATACTAACTTCAACCCTTAACCTAACCCTAACCCTAAAACTAACCCTAACCCTAGCCCCTAACCCTAACCAACCTTTAACCCTAACTCTGACCCTAAACAATAACCCTAACCACACCCTAACCCTAACTCTAACGCTTAGACTAACCCTAACCCTAATCCCACCCCTACACCTAACCCTAACACTACCCCTAACACTAACCCTAACCCAAAACTAAACCTAAATCTAACTCTAACCCAAACCCTAACACTAACACTAACCCTAAGCCTACCCCTAAACCTAAACCTAACCCATAATCCTAACCCAACTATAAACTAACACTAACACTAACCCTAACACTTACTGCAATACAGATCCACATTAACAAGAATATAGCTACCTGAACCCAAACCCTAACCTTAACCGTAACCCTTACCCTAACCCCTAAACCTAAACCTAACCCAACAGATAACCTTAACCCTAACCATAACCATTAACCTAACCCTAACTCTAAACCTAACCCTAACATTAACCCTTACTGCAATACAGATCCACATTTACAAGATGATAGCTGCGTTAATCCAAACCCTAAACTTAACTGTAACTCTAACACTAACCATAACTCTAAACCTAACCCTAACCCTAACCCAACCCTAAAACTAACTCTAACCCAAACACTAACCCTAACTCTAACCATAACCCTAACCCTAACCCTAAGCCTAAACCCTAACTCTAACACAACCCTAACCCTAACCCTACCCCTAACACTAACCCTAACCCTAACCCTAGCCCCTAACCCTAAACCTAACACTAACCCATAATCCTAACCCTAACCCTAACCCTAACCCCTAACCCTAACCCAAACCGTAACCCTAAACACTAAACCTAACACAAAACTAAACCTAACTCTAAATCTAACACTAACGCTAACACTAACCCTAGCGCTAACCCTAACTCTAACCCTAACCTTAACCTTAAAACAACCCTAATGCTAGCCTGCCCCTAACCCTAACCCTAAACCTAACCCTAAAACTAACCCTAACCCTAACCCAAACCCTAACCCTAAACCCTACACCTAACACAAAACTAAACCTAACTCTAAATCTAACCCTAACCCTAACACTAACCCTAGCCCTAACCCTAACTCTAACCCTAACCCTAACCATAATCCTAACCCTAACACTAACCCTAAACCTAACCCTAACCCCTAACCCTAACATATCCTCAAAACTAACTCAAACCGTAACCCTAACCCTAAACCCTAACCCTAATCCTAACCCAACCCCTAACACTAACCCTAAAACTAAACCTAACCATACATCTAACCCTAACCCGATACCTAACACTTACTGCAATACAGATCCACATTTACAAGATGATAGCTGCCTTAACCCTAAACCCTAACCCTAACACAACCCTAACCCTAACTCTAACCTTTAGACTAACCTTAACCCTAAACCTAAACCAACCTTAACCCTAACTGTGACCCTAACCCTAACTCCTAACCCTAACCCAAACCTAACCCTAAATCTAAACCTCACACTAACCCCTAACAATAACTCAACCCTAAAACTAACTCTAACCGTAAACCTAAACCTAACCCCTAAACCTAACCCTAACCCTAAACCTAACCCTAACCCTACCACTAACCCAACCCTAACCCTAAACCTAACCCTAACCCTAACCCTAACCCAACCCCTAAACCTAACCCTAACCCTAAACCTAACAGTAAACCCCTAACCCTAAGCAAACCCTAACCCTAAATCTAACCCTAACCCTAACCCTAAACCTAACCCAACCCTAACCCTAACCCTAACTCTAACCCTAACCCTACCCCTAACACTAACCCTAACCCTAACCCTAGCCCCTAACCCTAACGCAACCTTACACCTAAAACTAACCCTAACACTAACCCTAACCCCTAACCCTAATCCAACGCTAACCCTAACTCTAAACCTCACCCTAAAGCTAACCCTAACACTAACCCTAATTCTTGCCCCTAACTCTAACCCAACCTTAACCCTAAATCTAACCATAACCCCTAACCCTAACGCAACCCTAACCCAAATCTAACCCTAATCCTAACCCTAAACCTACCCCTAACCGTAACTCTAAACCTAAAACTAACCCATACCCTAACCCTAATCTTAAACCTAACCCTAAGCCTAACCCTAACACTAACACTAACCCTAGCAACTAACGCTAACCCAACCTTAACCCTAACTCTAAGCCTAAGCCTAACCCTATCCCCTAACCCTAACCCAACCCTAATCCTAACTCTAACCCTTACCCTAACCCTAACTCTAACCCTAACCCTAACCCACCCTTAACCCTAACTCTGACCATAAACCCAAAACCTAAACCAAAACTAAACCTAACTCTAACGCTTAGACTAACCCTAACCCTAATCCTACCCCTACCCCTAATCCTAACACTAACCCTAACCCTAGCCCTAACCCAACCCTAACCCTAACCCTAATCCTAACCCAACCCCTAACTCTAACCCTAACCCGAACTCTAACCCTTAGACTAACGCTAACCCTAACCCTAACCCTAACACTTCCCCTAAACCTAACCCAAACCCTAACCCTAACCCCCAACCCTAACCCAAAACTAAACCTAACTCTAACTCTTACCCTAACCCTAACATTAACCCTAACCCTACCCCTAACCCTAACCCTAACCCAAAACCCTAACCCAACCATAAACTAACTATAACCGTAACCCTTACACTAACCCCTAAACCTAACCCTAACCCAAACCATAACCCTAACCCTAACCCTAACTCGAACCCTAACTCTAACATTAACCCTTACTGCAATACAGAGCCACATTTACAAGATGATAGTTGCGTTAATCCAAACCCTAAACTTAAGTGTAACCCTAAAACTAACCATAACTCTAAACCTAACCCTAAACCTAACCCAACCCTAACCCTAACTCTAACACAAACAATAACCCTAACTCTAACCATAACCCTAACCCTAACCATAAGCCTAACCCCTAACTCTAACACAACCCTAACCGTAACCCTACCCCTAACACTAACCCTAACCCTAACCCTAGCCCCTAACCCTAACCCTAACCGTAACCCCTAATCCTAAACATTACCCTTACCCTAAACCTAACCCTAAACCTACCCAAAACAAACCCTAACTCTAACCCTAAACCTAACCCTTACCCTAACACTAACCCTAACCCTAGCCCCTAACCCTAACCCAACCTTAACCCTAACCATAACCCTAACCCCTAACCCAAACCCAATCCTAAAATTAATTCTAACCCTAACACTAACCCTAACAATAGGCCCTAACTCTAACCCAACATTAACCCTAAATCTAACACTAACCCCTAACCCTAACCCAAACCTAAACCTAACACTAAACGTACCCCAAACCTGAACACTAACCATAACCCTAACCCTAACCCTAACACAACCATAAACCTTAATCAAACCTTAAACCTAATCCTAAATCTAGCCCTAACCCTAACCCTAACCCTAACACCTAACCCTAAACCAACACTAACCCTAACTTTAACCCTAACCCTAAACGTAACCCTAACACTAAACCCTAACCCTAACCCTAACGAAACCCCTAAACCTAAGACTAACCTTAACCCTAACCCCAACCCTAACCCCTAACCCTACCCAACCCTAACACTAACTCTAACCCTAATCCTAAACCTAACCCTACCCCTAACCCAAAACCTAACCCTAACCCTAAAACTAACCCCTAACCCTACCACAACCCTAAACCTAACTCTAACCCAAACACTAACCCTAACACTAACCATAACCCTAACCCTAACCCTAAGCCTAACCCCTAACTCTAACCCAACCCTCACCCTACCCCTAACACTAACACTAACACTAACCCTAGCACCTATCCCTAACCCTAACCCTAACCCCTAACACTAACCCTAACCCTAATCCTAATTCCTAACCCTAACCCTAACCCAAACCCTAACCCTAAACCCTAAACCTAACACAAAACTAAACATACCTCTAACTCTAAACTTAACCCTAAACCTAACTCTAACTCTAACCCCTAAACCTACCCCTAACCCTAACACTAACCCTTACCCTAAACCTAACCCTAACTCTAACCCTAACCCTTAACCCTACACCTAATCCTAACCCTAACACTAACCCTTACCCTAAACCTAACCCTAACCCTAACCCAAAACTAAGCCTTACTCTAACCCTAACCCTAACCCTTACCCTAATCCTAACCCTAACCCTAACCCTAACCCAAAACTAACCCTAACTCTAAACTTAAACCTAACACTAACCCTAAAACTAACCCTAACCCTAGTCCCTAACACTAACCCAAACTTAACCCTAACTCTAACCCTAAACCCTAAGCCTAACCCAACCCTAACCCTAACTCTAACCCTTAGACTAAACCTAACCATAACCCTAACCCTAATACAAAACCTAACACTACCCCTAACCCAAACCCAAAGCCTAACCCTAACCCAAAACTAAACCTGATTCTAACTCTAACCCTAACCCTAAACCTAATACCTAACACTAACCCAACCATAAACTAACTCTAACCGTAACCGTAACCCTAACCAGAAACCTAACCCTAACCCTACCTCTAACTCTAACCCAACCCTAACCCTAAATCTAACCCAAACCTTAACCCTAACACTAACCAAAACCCTAACCCTAACCCTAACCCCTAATCCTAACCCAAGCCTAACCCTAACCCTAACCCTAACCAACCCTAACACTACCGTTAACCCTAACCCTAACACAAACCCTAACCCTAACCCTAACCCTAACACTTACTGCAATACAGTCCACCTTAACAAGATGATAGCTGACTGAACCCAAACGCTAACCTTAACCGAAACCCTAACCCTAACCCTAATAATAAACCTAAGGCCTAACCCTAACCCTAACTTTACCGATACCACTAACCAAAACCTAACCCTAACCCCTAACCCTAACCCAACCCTAAACATAACTCTAAGCCTAACCCTAAACTTAATCCTAACACTAACCCTAACCCTAGCCCCTAACACTAACCCAAACTTAACCCTAACTCTAACCATAACCCCTAACCCTAACCCAAACCTAACCCTAACTCTAACCCTAACCCTAACTTTTACCCTAGACCTAACCCTAACCCTTGCTGCAATACAGATCCACATTTACAAGATGATAGCTGCATTAATCCAAATCCTAACCTTAACCGTAACCCTAACGCTAACTCTAAAACTAACCCTAACCCTATCTCTAACCCTAACCGTAACCCTAACCCTAACCATAACCCTACCCCTAACCCTAACACTACCCCTAAACATAACCCTAACCCTAACCCTAACACTCACCACTAACCCTAACCAAACACTAACCATAACTCTAACCCTAACCCTAACCCTATACATAACCCTACCCCTAACCCTAACCCTAACCCCTAACCCTCACCCAACCCTAAAACTAACGCTAAACATAACCCTAACCCTAACCCCTAACCCTAACCCAAACCCCAACCCATCCCCTAACACTAACCCTAACCCTAACCCTAAACCCAACCCTAACCCTAACCCCTAATCCTAACCCTAACTCTAACCCAAACCCTAAAACTAACCCTTACCCTACGTCTAAACCTACCCCGAAACCTAACCCTACCCCTAACCCTAAACCTAACTCTAACCCTAACTATAAGCTTACCCGAAACCCTAACCATAACCATAATCCCTAACCCTAACCCAACCCTAAGCCTAACTCTAAACTTAACACTACCCCTAACTCTAAACCTAACCCTAACCCTAACCCTAAGCCCTAAACCTAACACAACCCTAACCCTACCCCTAACCCTAACCCTAACACTAAACCTAACTCTAACCCTTACTATAACACTACCCGTAACTCTAACCATAACCATAACCCCTAACACTAACCCAACCCTAAGACTAACTCTAACCCTAACCCTAAGCCTAACTATAAACCTAACCGTAACCGTAACCCTAACCCTAAACCCAAACCCTAACCAAACCCTAATCCCAACTCTAACTCTAACCTTCAACCTAACCCTAACAATAACCCTAACCCTAGACCCTAACACTAACCCAACGTTAACCCTAACTACCCTAACCATAACACTAATCGAACCCTAACCCTAACTCTAAACCTAACCTTAAACCTAAACCTAACCCTAACCTTAAGGCTACCCCTAACCCTAACCCTACCCCTACACCTAACCCTAACCCTAAAACTAACCCCTAACCCTAACCCAACCCTAAAACTAATTCTAATCATAACCCTAGCCCTAACCCTAAACACCTAAGCCTAAACCAATCCCTACCTTAACCCAAACCCTAAATCTAACACTTAGCCTAAGCCTTAACCCTAACACTAACTTAACCCTAACCCTAAACCTCACCCGAACCCACACCTAACACTACCCCAAAACCTAACCCTAACCCTAACCCTAACTCTAACCCTAACTATAACACTACACCTAACCCTAACCCAAACCCTAACCCCTAACCCGAAGACAAAACCAAGACTAACTCTAACCCTAACCCGAACCCTAACTCTAAACCTAACCCTAACCCTAAAACTAAGCCGTAAACCTAACCCAATCCTAACCCTAACACTAACCCTAATCCTACCCCTACCCTAACCCTAACACTAACCCTAACACCTAACCCTAACCAAACCCTAACCCTAAATCTAACCCTAACGCTTGCGCTAACCCCTAACCCTAACCTTAATCCTAACCCTTACACTAACCCTAACACTGATCGTAACCCAAAACGCTAACCCTAACCTAACCCTAAACCTAATTCTAACAAAAACCCTAACACTAACCCTACCCCTAACCCAAACCCTAACCCTAACCCTAAGACTAAACCTAACCCCTAGCCATAACCCAACCGTAAGCCTAACTCTAACTCTAACCTTAAACCAAACTCTAAACCTAACCCTAACCCTAACTCTAACCCTAACCCTAATCCTAACCCTTACTGCAATACAGATCCACATTTACAAGATGATAGCTGCCTTAACCCAAACCCTAACCTTAACCGTAACCGTAACCCTAACCCTAACCCTAACTATAACCCTAACACCGACCCTAACCATAACCCCCAACCCTAACCCAACACTAACTCTAACCCTAACCCTAACCGTAAACGTAACCCTAACCTTAACCCTAACCTAGCCGCACCCCTAACCCTAACCCTAACCCTAACCCTAACACTAACCCTAACCCCTAACCCTAAACAGCACTCTAACAAATCTCTCTGAAATCATACAAAACATTGGAAATTGAACAGGAAACTACTTAGCCACCCATGGATCAACGTAAATTAAAATAAAAACTTTTAGAAAGTAGGGTTAACAAAAATGAAGGCACATTATACCCAAACCTATCAACAATATGAATGTAGTGCTAAGAGTAAACTTCATAGCTCAAACAGAAAGCTCACACTAGTAACTTCACATATGTGAATACTCTAGAACAAAAAAAGCAGACATGACCAGGAGCAGAAAACAGAAGATAATCAAATTGAGGGCTGAAATACTTTATATAGAAACAAAAATTGCAAAGAATCAATCAGACAAAGAGCAGGTTTTTGTGAAAATAAAGATAGACCATCCCTTATGCAAACTAATAAAAATGACGAGAAACATCCACTAACACAATCAGAAATGATAAGGGGACAACAGATATTAAGGAAATCCACAGAGTCTTTAGATCTTACAACAGAAACCTGTACTCCACAAAATTGTGAAACAAATGAAAAGGATAATTTCCTGGCTAGGTAGCATTTAAATAAATTACATAAAGCTTAGGTGAGCATGTATATACTCCTAAAGGACATTGCCAGAACTCTTTTTATGAGTATGCAGTAAGATTGATGCGAAAACAAAAAGACTCAACCGAGAAAGTGATTTAAAAACTAATCTCAGTAATGAACATGAATGAAAAAAATACTCAAGAAAATGATGGCACACCGAATCCAGGAATACATTATGAAAACTGTCATCATCGGTACAGCAGAGATACAGGGATGGTACAGTTAGAAATGCATTAATGTAGTCCATGATACAAATAATCATAGAGAATAAATTAATATGAACAACCTAAAAAGTAATAAAATAGGCACATATCGCACTTGTCATAAAAGGCGCTCAGCATAGTCCATTAATCATACCTGGGATAATGTTAATGAAAATTAAGAAATATCATAATCTGCATGTCCAGATTTTACATAATGTACTCTAAAACATCAGCCATATATTTAAAAAACTTTTGAACAAATTTCACAAAGTACTTCAATGAAAATTGGTCAATTGGGGCACATATTATGGTTAACCGAGTAACAATTGCTCTGAAATATCACTTGTGATTTCCTAAGTTTCACCAGGATAAATCAGGCTGAGAATAAAACTAACAGGACGACGTTTTCTGGCATTGATTACCTTCCACACAGCCCCTACTGCAATACAGATCCACATTTACAAGATGATAGCTGCTTTACTCCAAATCCTAACCTTAACTGTAACCCTAACCCGACCACTAACCCTAACCCTAACCCTAGCCCTCACCCCTAACCCTAACCCAACCCTAACCCTAACTCTAACCCTAACCCTAACCCTAACCCTCACCCTTACTGCAATACAGATCCATATTAAAAAGATGATAACTGCCTTAACCCAAACCCTAATCTTATCGCAAACCTAAAACTAAACCTAAACCTAACCCTAACCCTAACACTAACCCCTAACAATAACCCTAACCCTACCCCTAACCCTAACTCTAACCCCTAACCCTAACCCAACCCTAACCCTAACTCTAACCCAAAACCTAACCCTAACACTAACCCTAACTCTAACCCCTAACCCTAACCCAACATTAACCCTAACTCTAACCGTAAACATAACCCAACCCTAAACCTAACACTAAACCTAACCCTAACCCTAACCCTAACCCTACACCTAACCCTAACCCTACCCCTAACACAACCCTAACCCTAAATCAAACACTAAACCTAATCCTAATGCTAATAGTAACCCTAACACTAACCCTAACCCCTAACACTAACCCAACCCTAACCCTAACTCTAACCATAACCCTAACCCTAACCCTAACACCAACCCCAACCCTAAACCAACCCAAAACCAAACTCTAACCGTAACCCTAACCCTAACCCTACCCCTAACCCAATCCCTAACCCTAACCCTAACCCCTAACCCTAACCCAAACCTAACCTAACTCTAATACAAACCCTTACCCTAAACGTAATCCTAACCCTAGCCCTAACACTAAACCTAACCCTAAACCTTACCCTAACCCTAAACCTAAACCTAATCCCTAACCCTAAACCAAAACTAACCCTAACCCTAACACTAAAAGTAACTGTAACCCCCAACCCTAACGCTAACCCTAACCTTAACCGTAACCCTAACCTTAACCCTAACGCTAACCCTAATCCAACCCCTAACCCTAACCGTAAACCTAACCCTAACACTAACCCTACCCCTAAACGTAACCCTAAACCTAACCCTAAGCCTAACTCTAACCCTAACTATAACCCTACCCCTAACCATAACCCTAAACCTAACCCCTAACGCTAACCCAAACCTGAGCCTAACTCTAACACTACCCATAACCCTAAATCTAAACCTAACCCTAACCGTAACCCTAACCCTAAACCCTAAACCTAATCCAACCATAACTATGATCCTAACCCTACACCTAACCCTAACCCTAAAACTAACCCCTAAACGTAGCCCTACCCTAACCCTAACCCCAACCCTAACCCAAACCTTACCCTAACTCTAACCCTAACCCTAACCCTAAACCTAACCGTTACTGCAATAGAGATCCACATTAACAAGATGATAGCTGCCTTAACCCAAACCCTAACATTAATCATAAACCTAACCCTAACCCAACCCTAAAGCTAACCCTAACCCTAACACTAACCCTAACCCTAAACCTAACCCTAAAACTAACCCCACCCCTAACACTAACCATAACCGTAAAGCTAACCCCTAACCCTAACACAGACGTAACCCAAACTCTAACCTTATTCCTAAACCAACCTTACCACTAACCCTAACCCTAGCCATAACACCTAACCGTAACCCAACCCTAACCATAAATCTAACCCTAACACTAGCCCTAACCCCTAACCCTAACCCTTCCCCTAACCCTAAGCCTAAGCCTTACCCTAACCCTAACCTTAACCCTAACTGTAACTCTAACAACTAACCCTAACCCAACCCAAAACCTAATTCTAACACTAACTCTAACCCTAAACCTACCCCTAACCCAAACCCTAACCCTAACACTAACCCTAACCCCTAGCCCTAACCCAACCCTAAGCCTAACTCTAACCATAACCCTAAATCAAACTCTAAACCTAACCCTAAGACTAACTCTAAAACTAACCCTAACCCTAACACTTACTGCAATACAGATCCACATTTACAAGATGATAGCTGCCTTAACCCAAACCCTAAACTTAACTGTAACCCTAAAACTAACTCTAACCCTAACCCTAATCCTAACCCTAACCCTAACTGCTGCTGCAATACAGATCCACATTTACAAGATGATAGCTGCCTTGACCCAAACCCTAACATTAACCGTAAACCTAACCCAAACCCTAAACTTAACCGTAACCCTAACACTAACCTTAAACCTAACCCTAGGCCCTAACAATAACCCTAACCCTAACCCAACCCAAACCCTAACTCTAACCATAACCCTAACTCTAAACATAACCCTACCCCTAACCCTAACAGTAACCCTAACCCCTAACCCTAAACCAACCCTAAACCTAACTGTAACCGTAACACTAATCCTAACCCTAACCCCTAACCCTAACCCAAACCTAACCCTCTCTCTAACCCAAACCATAACCCTAAACGTAACCCTAACACTACCCCTAACACTAAACCTAACCCTAACCCTTACACTAACCCTAACCCCAAACCTAAACCTAACCCTAACCCTAACCGTAACCACAAACCCTAACACAACCCTAACCCTAACCTTAACCCTAAAACTAACCGTTACTGCAATACAGATCCACATTAACAAGATTATAGCTGCCTTGACCCAAACCCTAACATTAACCGTAAACCTAATCCTAACCCAAACCTAACCGCTAAACCTAACACTAACCCTACCCTTAACCCTAACCCTAACCCTAACCCTAACCCTAACCCTAAGCCCTAACTCTACCCCTAACTCTAACCCTAACCCTTACACTACCCCTAACCCTAACACTAACGCTAACCATAACAATAACTATAACCCCTAACCCTAACCCAACCCTAACCCTAACAGTAATCCTAACCCTACCCCTAACTCTAACCCTAAACCTAAAACTAAACCTAACCCTAACTCTAACCCTTAGACTAACGCTAAACCTAACCCTACCCCTAACCCTAACACTACCCCTAACCCTATCCTAATGCAAACCCTAACGATAACCCCTAACCCTAACACAAAACTAAACCTAACTCTAACTCTTACCCTAACCCTAACCCTAAGCCCTAACCCTAACCCAAACATAAACTAACTCTAACTGTAACACTAACCCTAACTACTAACATTAACCCTAACCCTAAACCTAAACCAACGTTAACCCTAACTTTAACCCTAACCCTAACCCTAACCCCTAACCCTAAACCAACCCTAACCCTAATTCTAAACCTCACCCTAACCCCTAACCCTAACTCAACACTAAAACTAACTCTAAACGTAAACTTAAACCTAACCCCTAAACCTAACCCTAACCCTAAACCTAACCCTAACCCTACCACAAACCCTACCCCAAAACCTAAACCTAACCGTAAGCCAAAACATACACGTAATTCTAACACTAAATATAACCCTACCCATAAAGCTAACACTAACCCTAACACTAACCCCTAACCCTAACCAAACCCTAAGCCTAATTCTAACCCTAACAATAACCCTAAGCCTAACTCTAACCCTAACCATAACCCTAACTCTAAACCTAACCCTAACACTAACCCTAATACAACCCTACCCCTAACCCTAACCCAACACTAACCGTAGCCCTAACCCTAACCCTAAATATAACCCTAACCCTAACCCGAACCCTAACCCAACCCCTAAACATAACCCTAAACCTAAACCTAACCCTAAACCCCTAACCATAAGCAAACCTTAACCCAAAATCTAACCCTAACCCTAACCAAAATCAACCATAAAGCTAACCGTAACCCAAACCCTAAACCAACCCCTAACCATAAACCTTACCCTAACCCCTAACCCTAACCCAACCCTAAACCTAACCCTAACTCTAACACTAACCCTAACCCTAACCCTACCCCTAACACTAAACCTAACCCTAGCCCCTAACCCTAACCCAACCTTAAACCTAACTCTAACCCTAACCTTAACCCTAACACCTAACCCTAATCCAACGCTAACCCTAACTCTAAACGTAACCCTAAAGCTAACCATAACACTAACCCTAATTCTTGCCCATAACTCTAAGCCAACCTTAACCCTAAATCTAACCCTAGCCCCTAACCCTGACCCAACCCTAACCCAAAATCTTACCCTAATCCTAACCCTAAACCTACCCCTAACCATAACTCTAACCCTAACCCTAACCCTAACCCTAACCCTAAACTTAAACCTAATTCTAACCCTACCCCTAACCCTAACACTAACCCTAGCAACTAACCCTAACCCAACCTTAACCCTAACTCTAAGCCTAAGCCTAACCCTATCCCCGAACCCTAACCCAACCCTAATACTAACTTCAACCCTTAACCTAACCCTAACCCTAAAACTAACCCAAACCCTAGCCCCTAACCCTAACCAACCTTTAACCCTAACTCTGACCCTAAACAATAACCCTAACCACATCCTAACCCTAACTCTAACGCTTAGACTAACCCTAACCCTAATCCCACCCCTACACCTAACCCTAACACTACCCCTAACACTAACCCTAACCCAAAACTAAACCTAAATCTAACTCTAACCCAAACCCTAACACTAACACTAACCCTAAGCCTACCCCTAACACTAACCCTAACCCCTAACCCTAACCCAACTATAAACTAACACTAGCACTAACCCTAACACTTACTGCAATACAGATCCACATTAACAAGAATATAGCTACATGAACCCAAACCCTAACCTTAACCGTAACCCTTACCCTAACCCCTAAACCTAAACCTAACCCAACAGATAACCTTAACCCTAACCATAACCATTAACCTAACCCTAACTCTAAACCTAACCCTAACATTAACCCTTACTGCAATACAGATCCACATTTACAAGATGATAGCTGCGTTAATCCAAACCCTAAACTTAACTGTAACTCTAACACTAACCATAACTCTAAACCTAACCCTAACCCAACCCTAAAACTAACTCTAACCCAAACACTAACCCTAACTCTAACCATAACCCTAACCCTAACCCTAAGCCTAACCCCTAACTCTAACACAACCCTAACCCTAACCCTACCCCTAACACTAACCCTAACCCTAACCCTAGCCCCTAACACTAAACCTAACCCTAACCCATAATCCTAACCCTAACCCTAACCCTAACCCCTAACCCTAACCCAAACCCTAACCCTAAACACTAAACCTAACACAAAACTAAACCTAACTCTAAATCTAACACTAACGCTAACACTAACCCTAGCGCTAACCCTAACTCTAACCCTAACCTTAACCTTAACCCAACCCTAATGCTAGCCCGCCCCTAACCCTAACCCTAAACCTAACCCAAAAACTAACCCTAACCCTAACCGAAACCCTAACCCTAAACCCTACACCTAACACAAAACTAAACCTAACTCTAAATCTAACCCTAACCCTAACACTAACCCTAGCCCTAACCCTAACTCTAACCCTAACCCTAACCATAATCCTAACCCTAACACTAACCCTAAACCTAACCCTAACCCCTAACCCTAACATATCCTCAAAACTAACTCAAACCGTAACCCTAACCCTAAACCCTAACCCTAATCCTAACCCAACCCCTAACACTAACCCTAAAACTAAACCTAACCATACATCTAACCCTAACCCGATACCTAACACTTACTGCAATACAGATCCACATTTACAAGATGATAGCTGCCTTAACCCTAAACCCTAACCCTAACACAACCCTAACCCTAACTCTAACCTTTAGACTAACCTTAACCCTAAACCTAAACAAACCTTAACCCTAACTGTGACCCTAACCATAACTCCTAACCCTAACCCAAACCTAACCCTAAATCTAAACCTCACACTAACCCCTAACAATAACTCAACCCTAAAACTAACTCTAACCGTAAACCTAAACCTAACCCCTAAACCTAACCCTAACCCTAAACCTAACCCTAACCCTACCACTAACCCAACCCTAACCCTAAACCTAACCCTAAGCGTAACCCAAAACATACACGTAATTCTAACACTAACAATAACCCTACCCATAAAGATAACACTAATCCTAACACTAACCCCTAACCATAACCCAACCCTAAGCCTAACTATAACCCTAACCATAACCCTAACTCTGAACATAACCCTAACAATGACCCTAACACTAACCCTTACTGCAATACAGATCCACATTTACAAGATGATAGCTGCGTTAATACAAACCCAAACCTTAACCGTAAACCTAACCCAAACAATGACTCTAAACCCAACCCTAACCCTAACACTAACCCTAAACCTAAAACTTACTGCAATACATATCCACATTTACAAGATGATACCTGCCTTAACCCAAACCCTAACCTTAACTGTAACCCTAAACCTAACCCTAACCCTAACCCTAATCCAACCCTACCCCTAACCCTAACCCAACTATAACCATAGCCCTAACTCAAACCCTAAACATAACCCTAAACCTAACCCTAACCCTAACCCTAAACCAACCCCTAAACCTAACCCTAACCCTAAACCTAACACTAAACCCCTAACCCTAAGCAAACCCTAACCCTAAATCTAACCCTAACCCTAACCCTAAACCTAACCCAACCCTAACCCTGACCCTAACTCTAACCCTAACCCTACCCCTAACACTAACCCTAACCCTAACCCTAGCCCCTAACCCTAACGCAACCTTACACCTAAAACTAACCCTAACACTAACCCTAACCCCTAACCCTAATCCAACGCTAACCCTAACTCTAAACCTCACCCTAAAGCTAACCCTAAGACTAACCCTAATTCTTGGCCCTAACTCTAACCCAACCTTAACCCTAAATCTAACCATAACCCCTAACCCTAACGCAACCCTAACCCAAAACTAACCCTAATCCTAACCCTAAACCTACCCCTAACCGTAACTCTAAACCTAAAACTAACCCATACCCTAACCCTAATCTTAAACCTAACCCTAAGCCTAACCCTAACACTAACACTAACCCTAGCAACTAACGCTAACCCAACCTTAACCCTAACTCTAAGCCTAAGCCTAACCCTATCCCCTAACCCTAACCCAACCCTAATCCTAACTCTAACCCTAACCCTAACCCTAACTCTAACCCTAACCCTAACCCACCCTTAACCCTAACTCTGACCCTAAACCCAAAACCTAAACCAAAACTAAACCTAACTCTAACGCTTAGACTAACCCTAACCCTAATCCTACCCCTACCCCTAATCCTAACACTAACCCTAACCCTAGCCCTAACCCAACCCTAACCCTAACCCTAATCCTAACCCAACCCCTAACTCTAACCCTAACCGGAACTCTAACCCTTAGACTAACGCTAACCCTAACCCTAACCCTAACACTTCCCCTAAACCTAACCCAAACCCTAACCCTAACCCCCAACCCTAACCCAAAACTAAACCTAACTCTAACTCTTACCCTAACCCTAACATTAACCCTAACCCTACCCCTAACCCTAACCCTAACCCAAAACCCTAACCCAACCATAAACTAACTATAACCGTAACCCTTACACTAACCCCTAAACCTAACCCTAACCCAAACCATAACCCTAACCCTAACCCTAACCACTAACCCTAACCCTAACTCGAACCCTAACTCTAACATTAACCCTTACTGCAATACAGAGCCACATTTACAAGATGATAGTTGCGTTAATCCAAACCCTAAACTTAAGTGTAACCCTAAAACTAACCATAACTCTAAACCTAACCCTAAACCTAACCCAACCCTAACCCTAACTCTAACACAAACAATAACCCTAACTCTAACCATAACCCTAACCCTAACCATAAGCCTAACCCCTAACTCTAACACAACCCTAACCCTACCCCTAACACTAACCCTAACCCTAACCCTAGCCCCTAGCCCTAACCCTAACCATAACCCCTAATCCTAAACATTACCCTTACCCTAAACCTAACCCTAAACCTACCCAAAACTAACCCTAACTCTAACCCTAAACCTAACCCTTACCCTAACACTAACCCTAACCCTAGCCCCTAACCCTAACCCAACCTTAACCCTAACCATAACCCTAACCCCTAACCCAAACCCAATCCTAAAATTAATTCTAACCCTAACACTAACCCTAACAATAGGCCCTAACTCTAACCCAACATTAACCCTAAATCTAACACTAACCCCTAACCCTAACCCAAACCTAAACCTAACACTAACCGTACCCCAAACCTGAACACTAACCATAACCCTAACCCTAACCCTAACACAACCATAAACCTTAATCAAACCTTAAACCTAATCCTAAATCTAGCCCTAACCCTAACCCTAACACCTAACCCTAAACCAACACTAACCCTAACTTTAACCCTAACCCTAAACGTAACCCTAACACTAAACCCTAACCCTAACCCTAACGAAACCCCTAAACCTAAGACTAACCTTAACCCTAACCCCAACCCTAACCCCTAACCCTACCCAACCCTAACACTAACTCTAACCCTAATCCTAAACCTAACCCTACCCCTAACCCAAAACCTAACCCTAACCCTAAACCTAACCCCTAACCCTACCACAACCCTAAACCTAACTCTAACCCAAACACTAACCCTAACACTAACCATAACCCTAACCCTAACCCTAAGCCTAACCCCTAACTCTAACCCAACCCTCACCCTACCCCTAACACTAACACTAACACTAACCCTAGCACCTATCCCTAACCCTAACCCTAACCCCTAACCCTAACCCTAATCCTAATTCCTAACCCTAACCCTAACCCAAACCCTAACCCTAAACCCTAAACCTAACACAAAACTAAACATACCTCTAACTCTAAACTTAACCCTAAACCTAACTCTAACCCTAACCCCTAAACCTACCCCTAACCCTAACACTAACCCTTACCCTAAACCTAACCCTAACTCTAACCCTAACCCTTAACCCTACACCTAATCCTAACCCTAACACTAACCCTTACCCTAAACCTAACCCTAACCCTAACCCAAAACTAAGCCTTACTCTAACCCTAACCCTAACCCTTACCCTAATCCTAACCCTAACCCTAACCCTAACCCAAAACTAACCCTAACTCTAAACTTAAACCTAACACTAACCCTAAAACTAACCCTAACCCTAGTCCCTAACACTAACCCAAACTTAACCCTAACTCTAACCCTAAACCCTAAGCCTAACCCAACCCTAACCCTAACTCTAACCCTTAGACTAAACCTAACCATAACCCTAACCCTAATACAAAACCTAACACTACCCCTAACCCAAACCCAAAGCCCAACCCTAACCCAAAACTAAACCTGATTCTAACTCTAACCCTAACCCTAAACCTAATACCTAACACTAACCCAACCATAAACTAACTCTAACCGTAACCGTAACCCTAACCAGAAACCTAACCCTAACCCTACCTCTAACTCTAACCCAACCCTAACCCTAAATCTAACCCAAACCTTAACCCTAACACTAACCAAAACCCTAACCCTAACCCTAACCCCTAATCCTAACCCAAGCCTAACCCTAACCCTAACCCTAACCAACCCTAACACTACCGTTAACCCTAACCCTAACACAAACCCTAACCCTAACCAACCCTAACACTACCGTTAACCCTAACCCTAACACAAACCCTAACCCTAACCCTAACCCTAACACTTACTGCAATACAGTCCACCTTAACAAGATGATAGCTGACTGAACCCAAACGCTAACCTTAACCGAAACCCTAACCCTAACCCTAATAATAAACCTAAGGCCTAACCCTAACCCTAACTTTACCGATACCACTAACCAAAACCTAACCCTAACCCCTAACCCTAACCCAACCCTAAACATAACTCTAAGCCTAACCCTAAACTTAATCCTAACACTAACCCTAACCCTAGCCCCTAACACTAACCCAAACTTAACCCTAACTCTAACCATAACCCCTAACCCTAACCCAAACCTAACCCTAACTCTAACCCTAACCCTAACTTTTACCCTAGACCTAACCCTAACCCTTGCTGCAATACAGATCCACATTTACAAGATGATAGCTGCATTAATCCAAATCCTAACCTTAACCGTAACCCTAACGCTAACTCTAAAACTAACCCTAACCCTATCTCTAACCCTAACCGTAACCCTAACCCTAACCATAACCCTACCCCTAACCCTAACACTACCCCTAAACATAACCCTAACCCTAACACTCACCACTAACCCTAACCAAACACTAACCATAACTCTAACCCTAACCCTAACCCTATACATAACCCTACCCCTAACCCTAACCCTAACCCCTAACCCTCACCCAACCCTAAAACTAACGCTAAACATAACCCTAACCCTAACCCCTAACCCTAACCCAAACCCCAACCCATCCCCTAACACTAACCCTAACCCTAAACCCAACCCTAACCCTAACCCCTAATCCTAACCCTAACTCTAACCCAAACCCTAAAACTAACCCTTACCCTACGTCTAAACCTACCCCGAAACCTAACCCTACCCCTAACCCTAAACCTAACTCTAACCCTAACTATAAGCTTATCCGAAACCCTAACCATAACCATAATCCCTAACCCTAACCCTAACCCCTAACCCTAACCCAAACCTAACCTAACTCTAATACAAACCCTTACCCTAAACGTAATCCTAACCCTAGCCCTAACACTAAACCTAACCCTAAACCTTACCCTAACCCTAAACCTAAACCTAATCCCTAACCCTAAACCAAAACTAACCCTAACCCTAACACTAAAAGTAACCGTAACCCCCAACCCTAACCCAACCCTAACGCTAACCCTAACCTTAACCGTAACCCTAACCTTAACCCTAACGCTAACCCTAATCCAACCCCTAACCCTAACCGTAAACCTAACCCTAACACTAACCCTAACCCCAAAACCTAACCCTAAACCTAACCCTAACCCTAAACCTAACCCTAAACCTAAGCTAACCCTAACCCTAACCCTAACCGTAACCGTAACCCCCAAACCCTAACCCAAACCTAACCCTAACCCTAACCTTAACCGTAAACCTAACCTTAACCCTAACCCTAACCCTAATCCAACACCTAACCCTAACCGTAAACCTAACCCTAACACTAACCCTACCCCTAAACGTAACCCTAAACCTAACCCTAAGCCTAACTCTAACCCTAACTATAACCCTACCCCTAACCATAACCCTAAACCTAACCCCTAACGCTAACCCAAACCTGAGCCTAACTCTAACACTACCCATAACCCTAAATCTAAACCTAACCATAACCGTAACCCTAAACCTAAACCCTAAACCTAATCCAACCATAACTATGATCCTAACCCTACACCTAACCCTAACCCTAAAACTAACCCCTAAACGTAGCCCTACCCTAACCCTAACCCCAACCCTAACCCAAACCTTACCCTAACTCTAACCCTAACACTAACCCTAAACCTAACCGTTACTGCAATAGAGATCCACATTAACAAGATGATAGCTGCCTTAACCCAAACCCTAACATTAATCATAAACCTAACCCTAACCCAACCCTAAAGCTACCCCTAATGCTAACCCTAACACTAATCCTAACCCAAAACCTAACCCTAAAACTAACCCCACCCCTAACACTAACCATAACCCTAAAGCTAACCCCTAACCCTAACACAGACGTAACCCAAACTCTAACCTTATTCCTAAACCAACCTTACCACTAACCCTAACCCTAGCCATAACACCTAACCGTAACCCAACCCTAACCATAAATCTAACCCTAACACTAGCCCTAACCCCTAACCCTAACCCTTCCCCTAAACCTAAGCCTAAGCCTTACCCTAACCCTAACCCTAACCCTAACCATAACTCGAACAACTAACCGTAACCCAACCCAAAACCTAATTCTAACACTAACCCTAACCCTAAACCTACCCCTAACCCAAACCCTAACCCTAACACTAACCCTAACCCCTAGCCCTAACCCAACCCTAAGCCTAACTCTAACCATAACCCTAAATCAAACTCTAAACCTAACCCTAAGCCTAACTCTAAAACTAACCCTAACCCTAATACTTACTGCAATACAGATCCACATTTACAAGATGATAGCTGCCTTGACCCAAACCCTAACATTAACCGTAACCCTAACCCAAACCCTAACCTTAACCGTAACCCTAACACTAACCCTAACCCTAACCCTAGGCCCTAGCCCTAACCCTAACCCTAACCCAACCCAAACCCTGACTCTAACCATGACCCTAACTCTAACCCTAACCCTACCCCTAACCCTAACAATAACAGTAACCTTAACCCCTAACCCTAAAACAACCGTAAACCTAACTGTAACCGTAACACTATCCAAACCCTACCCCTAACCCAAACATTAACCCTAACCAAAACCTAACCCTAACTCAAACCAAACCATAACCCTAAACGTAACACAAACACTACACCTAACACTAAACCTAACATTAACCCTAACCCTAACCCTAAACCTAACCCTAACCCTAACCCTAACCCTAACCCTAACCCTAACCGTAACCATAAACCCTAACCCAACCCTAACCCTAACTTTAACCCTAAACCTAACCGTTACTGCAATACAGATCCACATTGACAAGATTATAGCTGCCTTAACCCAAACCCTAACATTAACCGTAAACCTAACGCTAACCCAACCCTAACCGCTAACCCTAACACTAACACTAACCCTACCCCTAACCCTAACACAACCTTAACCCTAAATCTAAACATAATCCTAATCCTAACCCTAAGTCTAACCCTAATCCTAATCCTAGCCCTAACCCTAACACGACCCCAAACACTAAACCTAATCCTAACACCTAACCATAACCCAACCTTAACACTAACTCTAACCCTAAACCATAACAATAACCCAACCCTAACCCTAACTCTAACCCTTAGACTAAACAACCCGAAAACTACCCCTAACCCTAACACTAAGCCTAACCCTAACCGAAACCCTAACCCTAACCCCTAACTCTAATTCAAAACTAACCCTAACTCTAACTCTAACCCTAACCCTAACCATAACACCTAACCTTAACCCAACCATAAACTAACACTAACCGTAACCGTAACCCTACCGCCTAATCCTAACCCTAACCCAACCTCTAACCCTAACCCAACCCTAACCCTAAATCAAACCCAAACTTTAACCCTAATTCTACCCAAAACCCTAACCCTAAACCCTAAACCTAACCCTAACCCTAACCCCTAACCCTAAACAAACCATAAACTAACTCTAATCGTAACCCTTACCCTAACCCCTAAACCTAACCCTGACCCAACCCCTAACCCTAACCTTAACCCTAACCACTAACCCTAACCCTAACTCTAACCCACACCCTATCATTAACCCTTACTGCAATACAGATCCACATTTACAAGATGCGTTAATCCAATACCTAAACTTAACTGTAACCCTAACACTAACCATAACTCTAAACCTGACCCTAACCCTAACCCAAACTTAACCCTAACTCTAACCCTAAACCCGAACCCTAACCAACCCTAGCCCTAATTCTAACCCTTAGACTAAACCTAACCCTAACCCTAACACTACCCCTAACCCTACCCCTAAACCTAACACTACCCCTAACCCTAATCATAACCCAAACCCTAACCCTAACCCCTAACCCTAACCAAAAACTAAACCTAACTCTAACTCTAACCCTAATCCTAACACCTAACCCTAAACCAACAGTAAACTAACTCTAATCGTAGCCGTGACTCTAACCCCTAAACCTAACCCTAACCCAAACTCTAACCCTAACCCAACCCTAACCCTAAATCTAACCCAAACCTTAACCCTAACTCTAACCAAAACACTAACCCTAACACTAACCCTAACACCTAAACCTAACCCAACCCTAACCCGAATCCTAACCAACCCAAACACTACCCGTAACCCTAAACCTAACCCAAACCCTAACCCAACAATAAACTAACTCTACCCGTAACCCTTTCCCTAACCCCTAAACATGACCCTAACGCTAACCCTAACCACTAAACCTAACACTAACTCTAACCCTAACCTTAACCTAACCCTAACTCTAACCCTTAGACTAATACTAACCCTACACCTACCCCTAACCCTAACACTACCCCTAACCTTTACCCTAACCCAAACACTAACCCTAACCCCTAACCCTAACCCAAAACTAAACCTAACTCTAACTCTTAGCCTAACCCTAACCCTAACCATAACCCTAACTCTAACCCCTAACCCTAACCCAACCATAAACTAACTCTAACCGTAACCCTTACCCTAACCCCTAAACCTAACACTAACCCAACCCCTAACCCTAACCCTAACCCTAACCACTAAACCTAAAACTAAGTATAACCCTAACCCTAACATTAACCCTTACTGCAATACAGATACACATTTACAAGATGATAGCTGCATTAATACAAACCCTAAACTTAACTGTAACCCTAACACTAAACATAACTCTAAAACTAACCCTAACCCTAATCCCTAAAGCTAACCCAACTCTAACCCTAACCCTACCCCTAACCCTAACCCTAAACCATAACCCTAACCCACACTAACCCTAACTATATCCCTAACCCTACCCCTAACCTTTACTGCAATACAGATCCACATTAACAAGATGATAGCTGCCTTAACCGAAAACATAACTAACACTAACCCTAACCCTAACCCTAACCACTAACCCTAACCCTACCTCTAACCCTAACCCTAACCCTAAACCTAAGTCTAACCCTAACTATAACCTTACCCGTAACCCTAACCCCTAACCCAACTTTAAGCCTAACTCTAAACTTAACACTAACCCTAACTCTAAACCTAACCCTAACCCTAACCCTAAACCCTAAACCTAAGCCAACCCTAACCCTAACACTAACCCTAACCCTAACCCTTACTGCAATACAGATCCACATTTACAAGATGATAGCTGCGTTAATCCAATCCCTAAACATAACTGTAACATAACACTAACCATAATTCTATACCTAACCCTAAGCCTTACCCTAAACCCTAAACCTAACCCAACCCTAAACCTAACCCTACCCCTAACCCAAACCCTAACCGTAACCAAAACCCTAACCCTAACCCTCACCCCTAACCCTAACCCAACACTAAACCTAACTCTAACCCTAACCCTAACCCTAACCATAACCCTACACCTAAACCTAACCCAAACCTTAACCCTAACCCCTAATTGTTACCCAACCCTAAAATTAAACCTAACCACAACCCTAACCCTAACCCCTAACCATAACCCAAACCCTAACCCATCCCCTAACCCTAACACTAACCCTAACCCTAAACCCAACCCTAACCCTAACCCCTAATCCTTAACCCTAACTCTAACCCAAACCCTAAACCTAACCCTTCCCCTACCTCTAACCCTACCCCGAAACCTAATCCTAACCCTAACCCTAAACCTAACTCTAACCCTAACTATAACCTTACCCGTAACCCTAACCCTAACCCCTAACCCTAACCCAACTCTAAGCCTAACTCTAAACTTAACACTAACCCTAACTCTAAACCTAACCCTAACCCTAACCCAACCCTAAACCTAACACTAAGCCTAACACTAACCCTTACTGCAATACAGATCCATATAAACAAGATGATAGCTGATTAACCCAAACCCTAACCTTAAGCATAGACCTAACCCTAACCCTAACCTTAACCTTAACCGTAACCGTAACCCTAACATTAACCCTACTCCTAACCCTAACTCAACCCCTAACCCTAACCCCAAAGCAAATGCGACACCTAACAATAACCCTGACCGTAAACACAAACCCTAACCAAACCCTAACCCCAACTCTAACTCTAACCTTCAACCTAACCCTTACACTAACACTAACCCTAGCCCCTAACACTAACCCAAGATTAACCCTAACTACCCTAACCCTAACACTAATCGAACCGTAACCCTAAATCTAACCCTAAACCTAAACCTAAACCTAACCCTAACCTTAACGCTAACCCTAACAGTAAACCTAAACCCTAACCCTAACCCAAAACTAAAACTAACTCTAACCGTAACCCTAACCCTAACCCCTAAACCTAAGCCAAACCCAACCCCTACTCTAACCCTGACCCTAAACCTAACCCTTAACCTAACCCCTAAACCTAACCCTAACTCTAACCCAAACCCTAATCCTAACCCGAACCCACACCTAACCCTACCATGAAACCTAACCCTAACCCTAACTCTAACCCTAACTATGACCCTACACCTAACCCTAACCCAAACACTAACCCCTAACCCAAAGAGAAAACTAAGGCTAACTCTCACCCTAACCTGAACACTAACTCTAAACCTAACCCAAACCCTAAAACTAAGCCGTAAATCTAACCCAATCCTAACCCTAACAGTAACCCTAATACTACCCCTAACCATAACCATAACCCTAACCCCTAACCCTAAACCTAACACCTATCCCTAACCCAACCCTAACCCTAAATCTAACCCTAACACTTGCCCTAAACCCTAACCCTAACCCTAACTCTAAGCCTAAGCCGAACCCTAAACCTAACCCTAACCCTGACCGTAAACCAAAACCCTAACCCTAACCTAACCCTAAACCTAATTCAAACACTAACCGTAACACTAAACCTACCCCTAAACCAAACCCTAAACCTAACCCTAACCCTAACCCCAAGCCCTAACCCAACCCTAAGCCTAACTGTAACTCTAACCCTAACCCAAACTCTAAACCTAACCCTAACTCTAACCCTAACCCTAACACTTACTGCAATACAGATCCACATTTACAAGATGATAGCTGCCTTAACCCAAAACCTAACCTTAACCATAACCGTAACCCTAACCCTAACCCTAACTATAACCCTAACCCTAACCCTAACCATAATCCCTAACCATAACAAAACACCAACTCTAACCCTAACAGTAACCGTAACCCTAACCTTAACCCTAACCCTAAACCTAGCCGCACCCCTAACCCTTACCCTAACCCTAACCCTAACCCTAACACTAACCCTAACCCCTAACCCTAACCCTAACCCTAACCCTAAACATAACTCTAACCCAAACTATAACCCTACCCCTACACCTAACCCTAACCCCTAACCCTAACACAAACCTGAGCCTAACTCTAACCCTACCCATAACCCTAACTCTAAACCTAACACTAACCATAACCCTAACCATAAACCCTAAACCTAACCCAACCTAACCCTACCCCTAACCCTACCCCTAAACCTAACTCCTAACCCTAACCCAACCCTAAACAGCACTCTAACAAATCTCTCTGAAATCATACAAAACAATGGAAATTGAACAGGAAACTACTTAGCCACCCATGGATCAACGTAAATTAAAATAAAAACTTTTAGAAAGTAGGGTTAACAAAAATGAAGGCACATTATACCCAAACCTATCAACAATATGAATGTAGTGCTAAGAGTAAACTTCATAGCTCAAACAGAAAGCTCACACTAGTAACTTCACATATGTGAATACTCTAGAACAAAAAAAGCAGACATGACCAGGAGCAGAAAACAGAAGATAATCAAATTGAGGGCTGAAATACTTTATATAGAAACAAAAATTGCAAAGAATCAATCAGACAAAGAGCAGGTTTTTGTGAAAATAAAGATAGACCATCCCTTATGCAAACTAATAAAAATGACGAGAAACATCCACTAACACAATCAGAAATGAAAAGGGGACAACAGATATTAAGGAAATCCACAGAATCTTTAGATCTTACAACAGATCTTACAAAATTGTGAAACAAATGAAAAGGACAATTTTCTGGCTAGGTAGCATTTAAATAAATTACATAAAGCTTAGGTGAGCATGTATATACTCCTAAAGGAAATATAAGCTCTCATCCAGAGCAAGCATAATATCCCTGGGCCAAATAGTTTTAATGAAGAATTCCATCAGAACTTCCTAGACTCCTAAGTGATGCGCATAATATAACAAGAAGGAACATTGCCAGAACTCTTTTTATGAGTATGCAGTAAGATTGATGCGAAAACAAAAAGACTCTACCGAGAAAGTGATTTAAAAACTAATCTCATTAATGAACATGAATGCAAAAATACTCAAGAAAATGATGGCACACCGAATCCAGCAATACATTATGAAAACTGTCATGATCGGTACAGCAGAGATACAGGGATGGTACAGTTAGAAATGCATTAATGTAGTCCATGATACAAATAATCATAAAGAATAAATTAATATGAACAACCTAAGAAGTAACAAAATAGGCACCTATCGCACTTGTCATAAAAGGCTCTCAGCATAGTCCATTAATCATACCTGGGATAATGTTAATGAAAATTAAGAAATATCATAATCTGCATGTCCAGATTTTACATAATGTACACTAAAACATCAGCCATATATTTGGAAAACTTTTGAACAAATTTCGCAAAGTACTTCAATGAAAATTGGTCAATTGGGGCAGATATTATGGTTAACCGAGTAACAATTGCTCTGAAATATCACTTGTGATTTCCTAAGTGTCAGCAGGATGAATCAAGCCAAGAATAAAACTAACAGGAGGACGTATTCTGGAATTGATTACCTTCCACACAGCCCCAACTGCAATACAGATCCACATTTACAAGATGATAGCTGCTTTACTCCAAACCCTAATCTTAACCGTAACCCTAACCCTACCACTAACCCTAACCCTAACCCTAAACCTAACCCCTAACCCTAACCCAACCCTAACCCTAAATCAAACCCTAACCCTAAAACTCACACTTACTGCAATACAGATCCATATTAAAAAGATGAGAGCTGCCTTAACCCGAACCCTAATCTTATCATAAACCTAACCCTAAACCTAACCCTAACCCTAACACTAACCCTAACTCTAACCCCTAACCCTAACCCAAAACTAACCCTAACTCTAACTCTAACCCAAAACCTAACCGTAACAATAACCCTAACCCTAACCCCTAATCCTAACCCATAATTAACCCTATATCTAACTGGAAAAATAACCCAACCCTAAACCAAACACTAACCCTAACCCTACACCTGACCCTAACCCTAACCCTAACCCTAACCCTAACCCTAACACAACCGTAACCCTAACTCTAACCATTAATCCTAATCCTAACCCTAAGTCTAACCCTAATCCTAATCCTAGCCCTAACCCTAACACTACCCCTAACACTAACCCTAACCATAACACCTAACCCTAACCCAACCTTAACCCTAAATATAACCCTAACACTAGCCCTAAACCCTAACCCTAACCCTTCCACTAAACCTAAGCCTAAGCCTAACTCTATCCATAACCCTAACCGTAACCCTAACTGTAACCCTAACCACAAACCCTAACCCAACCCAAAACCTAATTCTAACACTAACCCTAACCATAAACCTACCCCTAACCCAAACCCTAATCCTAACCCTAACACTAACCCTAACCCATAGCCCTAGCCCAACCCTAAGCCTAACTCTAATCATAAACCTAACCCTAACTCTAAACCTAACCCTAACCCTAACCCTAAACATTACTGCAATACAGATCCACATTTAAAAGATGATAGCTGCCTTAACCCAAACCCTAACCTTAATCGTAACCGTAACCTTAAAACTAACTATAACTCTAACCCTAACCCTACACCTAAACCTAACCCTTACTGCAATACAGATTCACATTTACAGATATGATAGCTGCCTTAACCCAAACCCTAACCTTAACCGTAACCCTACACAAACCGTAACCCTAAACCTAACCCTAACCCTAAACCTAACCCTAACCCTACCCCTAACACTAACACTAAGCCTAAGACTAACCCTAACCCTAAACCTAACCCTAAGCCTAACCCATAACCATAACCCAACCCTAACACTAACTCTAAGAGTAACCCTAAACCTAACCCTAACCCTAACCCTAGCCCCTAACGCTATCCCAACCTTAACCCTAACTCTAACCCTAAACCCTGACGCTAACCCAAACCTAACGCTAAATCTAACCCTTACCATAACCCAAACCCCTACCCTAACCCAACCCTAACCCTAACCCTAACCCTAACCCTAACCCTCCCCTAACCCTAACCCTAAACCTAACACTAACCCCTAACCCTAAACCAACCCTACTCCTAACACTAACACTAACTCTAACCCTAACCCTACCCCCCACCCCTAAGCCTAACCCAACCCTAACCCTAATTCTAACTCTAACCCTAACCCAAATCCTAACCCTTACTGCAATACAGATCCATATTGAAAAGATGATAGCTGCTTTAACCCAAACCCTAATCTTACGTAAACCTAACCCTAACCCTAAATCTAACCCCTAACCCTAACCTAACCCTAACCCTAACTTTAACTATAACCCAAAACCTAACCCTAACACTAACACTAACCCTAATTCCTAACCCTAACCCAACCCTAACCCTAACCCTAACCCTACACCTAACCCTAACCCTAACCCTAAATACTAACCCTAACACAACCCTAACCCTAACTCTACCCTAAACGTAATACTAATCATAACAGTAACCCTAACACTAACACTAACCCCTAACCCTAACTCTAACCATAAACCTAACCCTAACCCTAAACCTACCCATAACCCTAACCCTAACCCCTAACCCTAAACCAAACTTAAACCTAACTCTAACCATAACCATAACCCTAACCCTACCCCTAAACCAATCCCTAACACTAACCCTAACCCTAACCGCTAACCCTAACCCAAACCTAACCCTAACTCTAACAAAAACCCTAACCCTAAACGTAATTTTAACCCTAGCCCTAACACTAAACCTAACCCTAATCACTAACCCTAACCCAAAGCTAACCCTAACTGTAACCCTAACCGTAACCCCCAACCCTCACCCAACCCTAACCCTAACCCCAACCCTAACCCAACCCTAAACCATACTCTAACCCTAACTCTAACCCTAAACCTAACCGTTACTGTAATAAAGATACACAATAACAAGATGATAGCTGCCTTAACCCAATCCCTAACATTAACCGTAAACCTAACACTAACCCAACCCTAACCGCTAACCCTAACCCTAACCCTAACACTAACCCTACGCTTAACCCTAACCCTAACACTAACACTAACCCTATCCCCTAACCCTAACCCAACCCTAACCCTAACTCTAACTCCAACCATCAAACTACCCCTAACACTAACCCTAACACAAGCTCCTAACCCTAACCCTAAACCTAACCCCTAACCCTAACACAACCGTAACCCTATCACTACCCCTAACCCTAACCCTACCCTAAAACCTAACCCTAACCCAACACTAACCCTCAATCTAACTCCAACCCTCAAACTAACCCTAACACTACCCTAACACTAGCTCCTAACCCTAACCCAACCCGAACCCTAACACTAACCCTAACACCACCCCTAACACTAACCCTAACCCTAAACCTAACCCCTAACCCTAACACAACCGTAACCCTAACCCGAACACTAACTCTAACCACTAGCCATAACCCTAACCCTACCCATAACCCTAACCCTAACCCTAAAACATAACTCTAACCCAACACTAACCCTCAATCTAACCCTAACACTAGCCCTAACCCCTAACCCTAACCCATCCCCTAACCCTAATCCTAAGCCAAACCCTAACCCTAAGCCTAAGAGTAACCCTAACCCCTAACCCTAATTCAAACCAAAACCAAATTCTAACACTAACCCTAAACCTCAGCCTACCCCTAACCCAAACCCTAACCCTAACACTAACTCTAACCCCTAGCCCTAACCCTACCTAAGCTTAACTCTAACCCAAACTCTAAACCTAACCCTAAACCTAACTATAACCCTAACCCTAACCCTAAACCTAAACCTAACACTTACTGCAATACAGATCCACATTTAAAGAGATGATAGCTGCCTTAACCCAAACCCTAACCTTAACAGTAACCCTAAAACAACCCCTAATCTTAACCGTAACCCTAACAAAACCCTAACCCTAGCACCTAACGCTAACCCAACCTTAAAGCTAACGCTAACCCTAACCCCTAACTCTAACCCTAACTCTAAACCTAACGCTAAACTTAACACTAACCCTACCCCTAACCCTAACCCTAACCCTAAATCTAACTCTAACCCTAACCCTAACTCTAACCCTAACTATAACCCTACCCCGAACCCTAACACCTAACCCTAAAAAAACCCTAACCCTAACTCTAACCCTACCCGACTCTAAACCTAACCCTAACCCTAACCATAAACCTAACCCTAAATCATAAACCTAACCCAACTCTTTCCCTAATACTAACCCGAATCCTACCCCTAACCATAACCGTAACCCTAACCCTAAACCCTAACCCTAACCCTATCTCTACCCCTAACCCTAACCCTAACCCTAACCTTATTGCAATACAAATCAACATGTACAAGAAGATAGCTGACTTACTCCAAACCCTAACCTTTACCGTAACCCTAACCCTAACCCTACTACTAACCCTAAGCCTACCACTAACCCAAACCCTAACCGCTAACCCTAACCCAACTCTAAGCCTAACTCTAATCCTAACCATAACCTTAATCCTAACCCTTACTGGAATACAGATCCACATTAACAAGATGATAGCTGCCTTAACCCAATCCCTAACCTTACTGTAAACCTAACCCTGACCCTAACCCGAACCCTAACCCCTAAACGTAACCCTAACCCTAACCCCTAAACCTAACCAAACATTAACCACAACTCTAACCCTAACCCTAACCCAACTCTAACCCAAACCCAAACCCTAACCATAACCCTAACCCCTAACCCTAACCCAAAATAAACCTAACTCTAACCCAAAACCTAACCCTAATTCTAACCATAACCCTAACCCTAATCCTAACCCCTAACCCTAACCTAACCCTACCCCTAAGCCAAACCTTAACCCTAAACGTAACCCTAACCCTACCCCTAACACTAAACCTAACCCTAACCCTAATTCTAAACGTAACCCTAATCCCTAACAATAACCCAACCCTAACCCTAAACCTAACCGTAACCCCCAACACTAACCAACCCCTAACCCTAACCCTAACCCTAAGCTTAACCGTAACCCTAACTTTAACCCAAAGCCTAATCCTAACCCTATCCCTAACACTAACCCCTAACCCATACTCTAACCCTAAACCTAAACTTAACTCTAACCCTAACTATAACCCTACCCCTAACCATAACCCTAAACCTAACCCCTAACGCTAACCCAACCCTGAGCCTAACTCTAACACTACCCATAACCTAACTCTAAACCTAACCCAAACCGTATCACTAACCCTAAACCCTAAACGAAATACAACCATAACTCTAACCCTAACCCTACCCCTAACCCTAACACTAAACCTAACCCCTAACCCTAGCCAAACCTTAACCCTAACTCTAACCCTTAACCAAACCCTAACCCTAACCCTATCCTAACCATTATTGCAATACAGATCCACATTTACAAGAGGATAGCTGCCATAATCCAACACCTAACCTTAACCGTAAACCTAACACTAACACTACCTCTAACCCTAACCTAACCCTAACCATAACCCCAACCCTAAACCAACCCTAAACCGAACTCTAACCCTAACCCTAACCTTAACCATTACTGCAATACAGATACACATTAACAAGATGATAGCTGCCTTAAACCAAACCCTAACCTTAACCGTAAACCTAACCGTAACCCAACCCTAACCGCTAACCCTAACGCTAACCCTAACACTAACCCTACCCTTAACCCTAACCCTAAACCTAACCCCGAACTCTAACTCAACACTAATCCTAACTCTAACTCTAACCCTCAACCTAACCCTAACACTAACCCTAACCCTAGCCCATAACCCTAACCCCACCCCTAACACTAACCCTAACCCTAACCCCACCCCTAACACTAACCCTAACCCTAACCCTAAACCTAACACCTAACCCTAACCCAAACCTACCCCTAAATCTAACCCTAACCCTAACTCTTACCCTAACCCTAAACCTAACCCTAACCCTAACCCTAACACAACCGTAACCCTAACCCTAACCCTAAATCTAACACCTAACCCTAACCCAACCCCAACTCTAAATCTAACCCTAACACTAGCTCTAATCCCTAACCCTAACCCTTACCCTAACCTTAAGCCTAACCCTAACCCTAACCCTAACCGTAACCCAAACCCCTAACACTAACCCAACCCTAAACCTAATTCTAACACTAACCCTAACCCTAAACCTACCCCTAACCCTAACCCTAACCTTAACCCTAAACATAAAACCTAGCCCTAACCCAACCCTAACCCTAAATCTAACCCTAACACTAGCTCTAATCCCCAACCCTAACCCTTACCCTAACCTTAACCGTAAACCTAACCGTAACCCAACCCTAACCGCTAACCCTAACCCTAACCCTAACACTAACCCTACCCTTAACCCTAACCCTAAACCTAACCCCTAACTCTAACTCAACACTAACCCTAACTCTAATCCTAACCCTGACCCTAACGCTTACTGCAATACAGATCCACATTTACAAGATGATAGCTGCCTTAACCCAAACCCTAACCTTAACCGTAACCCTAAGCCTAACTATAACCCTAACCCTAACCCTAACCCTAACCCTAACCCTAACACTTACTGCAATACAGATCCACATTAACAAGATGATAGCTGGCTTACCACAAAACCTAACTTTAACCGTAACCCTAACAATAACCATAACCCTAAGCCCTAACACTAACCCTAACCCTACCTCTACCCCTAACACTAACCGTTACCCTAACCCTAACCTTAACCCCTAACCCTAACCCAACCCTAAATCTAACCCTTACCCTAACCCTACCAATACCCCTACCCCTAACCCTAACCCTAACACTAACCCTGACCCTAACCCCTAACCCTAACCCTAACCTAACACTACCCTAACCCTAACCACTAAACCTAACCCTAACCCTTACCCTAAGCCTGCCCACTGAACCCTGGAAGCTGCTAAACCCATCCAACACGAAATCTTACCTGTTTGCGCTCCAATGTGCTGGAACTCTGAAAGAAATGGGTTACAATACAGAAAAAATAGACAAGTACATGAACAGAAACACAGCACAACGTCACACACTCTGGAATATCGATAGTCCAACAAATATTTTGAGACATCCTCAACTTGCCTCTGGTCATAAGATCAAAAGAGCAAGTCCACAAACAAGCTGTGACTGCACAGAGTATATAACAGGAGCAATAAAGTAAAAATGAAGAAAAAGAGCAGGAGAAATAAGACCCCCCAACCAAAGAGCAGACCAAGAACATTTCCCAAAGACTCAGAGAGCCACTGTAACAATTTGAACAAGATGCAAAGACACTGTCAAGGTAAAATGAAAAGAAGAAGTTAGTCGACTATAATGCCATAATTTATACAACATTCTAAGAGGTCACACTGAAACATCAGATTCAAGCGATCACAGACCAGGTACATTTCAAAACAAAGGGAAGATAACTTTCTTGAGATGATAAAGAAATAAAGTGAAATGAAAATCTACTAAAAAACAAAAAAAAAGCAACAGCTAAAATATGAAAAAATTAAAAATCACACAAAAAAGCAAGATAACGAAGGGGGAAAAAACCAGACTGCTGATGAAAATGCTTTGAGACCAGAGACTGAAATATAAGCCATAAGGAAAACAATAGAAACCCCAGATATGAAAATCCAGGAAAAAATGAACAGAAACTACAGAGGGAAGTACAGCAAACAGAATAAAAGAGATGGAAGAGAGAATCTCAGGTTTGAAGAATGCTAGATCAGGTAATGAAATAAAAACATGAAACCTAACACATTTTTAACAAAACATACATAAAATCTGGGAAAACAGAAAACAAAACCTAAGAAAGTGAGGGATAGAAGGCACAGAAAATATAATCAAGAAAATTAGAAAAGGAAACTTTCAGAACTTAAAGAAGAATATATCTTACCTTAAGAAAGAGGTATAAGAAGCATAAACAACAACAAATAAAGTAGATTAAAAAGATCCCCTAGTCACACCACAAAACATCAAACACAAAAGCATACAGAGTAAAGAATATCAGGACGTGCAAAAGAAAAAGGCGAAGTAACAAACACATTTAGGTAAACCTATCAGAATTACTCCCAACTTCACAATGGAAACCATGAAAGCAAAAAGAGCTGGGATAAATGTGCAGCAGGCAATATGAGACCTTGAATACAAATACAGACCACTAAAACCTCCAAAGCTTCCTTTCACCATTGGTTAAAAACAAGATATCACCTGACCAAAAAAATACTTAAAAGTACGTATCAAAATTCCCAGCCTCAGTAAAAGGAAAACACCAATGCAAGAATGAAAACTTCACCCACAAATTCTCAAGCTTCAAATAAACTCACATCAGCAAAACTCTGGGAAGGGAAGCACACAACAACTCTCACTGAAAAGTAACAGAAATTTTCAACTACTAGTCATTAATGTCTCTTACTATACATGTACTCAATCCACATATGACACAGCCTAAGAGAAATATATATATTTCTCTTAGAAATAAATAGATAAATATGAATATATAAATATGAATATATAAATATGAATGTATAAATATGTAAATATATAAATGCATAAATATATAAATGTACAAACGTATAAATATATGAATGTGTTAATGTATAAATACATAAATGTGAATATTTAAGTATATAAATGTATAAATATATAAATATTAAATGTATAAATATATTAATATATAAGTATGTAAATATGTAAATGTATAAATGTATAAATTTATACATGTATAATTGTATATATAAAATATGGATATATAAATATATAAATGTATAAATATATAAATATGATAATATAAATGTATAAATATATACATGTATACATATATAAGTATATAAATGTATAAATGTATGAATATACGAATGAATAAATGTATAAATAGTTAAATATGTAAATGTATCAATATATAAATGTAGAAATATATTAATGTATATATGTTTTAATATATAAATGTATAAATATATAAATATGATAATATAAATGTATAAATACATAAATGTATGTATATAAGTATCTAAATGTAAAAATGTATGAATATGTTTATGTATAAATAAATAAATATGAATATATAAATGTATAAAAATATAAATGTATGTTTAAATGTATAACTATATAAATGAATAAATGTATAAATATGTAAATGTATAACTATATAAATGTATAAATGTGTAAATATATGAATGTGAGCATATAAATGTATAAAGGTATAAAAATATGAATGTACATATATGTATATAAATGTAAAAATTATGAATGTATAAATGTATAAATATATAAATATGAATATATGAATGTATAAATGTATATACATATTAATATGAATATATAAATGTATGAATATATAAATGTATAAATATATAAGTATATTAATGTATGAATGTAGAAATGTATAAATATATAAATATGTAAATGCATAAATATATTAATATATAAATATATATAATACTATTTAAATGTATAAATGTATGAATATATGAATGAATTAATGTATAAATATATAAATATGAATTTATGCATGTACAAATGCATGAATGAATAAATAAATAAATGTATATAAGTATATAAATGTATGAATATATAAATGTATATATGCATAAATATATGAATGTATAAATATATAAATATGAATATATAAATGTATAATGAACAAATGTATAAATGTATTAATATATAAATATGAATATATATGTATAAATGTATAAATATACAATAGTATTTATGTATACATTTATAAATATATGCATGTATAAATATAGAGATATATAAATGTACAAATATATAAATATATAATTGTATAAATATATAAATATGAATATATATAAATGTATAAATTTATAAATATATAAATGTATGAGTATGTATGTATATAAATGTATAAATGAAGAAATATATAGATATATGAATGCATACATGTATGAATATATAAACAGATAAGTACATAAATATATAAATATATTTATGTATATATACATAAATGTATCAATAAGAATATATATGTATATAAATATATAAAAGTATAAATGTATAAATATATACATATGAATATATAAATATGTATATATAAATGTATGAATATGTAAATGTATAAATGTGTTAATATATAAATATATAAATATGTAAGTATATCATTATAAATGTATATATGTATAAATGTATATATGTATAAATATATAAGTATATGAAGATATTAATGTATAAATATATATATGGACAAATGTTTAAATGTATAAATATATAAATGTATGCATATATAAATATATAAATGTATAATTATATAGATATATAAATGTATAAATGTACAAATATATAAGTCTATAAATACATAAATGTATAAACATATGAGTATATAAATGTATAAATGTAAAATATATAAATATATAAATGTATTAATATATAAAAGTATAAATGTATAAATATATAAATAAATTAATGTATTAATGTACAAATATGTAAATATATAAATGTAGATATGTAACAATATAAGTATAGAAATGTGTAAATGTATACATATATAAATATATGAAAATACAAAAGTATAAATGCATAAATATATAAATATAAGAATATATAAATATGTAAATATATAAATGTATAAATATGTAATTATATAAATATGAATATATAAATATATAAATGTATGAATCTATAAATGTAAAAGTGTATAAATATATAAATGTAGAAATGTAAAAATATATAAGTATATAAATATATAAATGTTTATATATAAATGTATACATGTATAAATATATGTGTAAATGTATAAATATATAAATATTCGAATATTTTAAGTATAATAAATAAATATAAAAAATTGAATATTGTATACATAATAAATGAATATAAAAATTTATTTTTACACAATATTCTGATTTTATACTCATTCATTATGTATATAATATTCTAATTTTATATTTATTTATCATGTATACAATATTCCAATTCTATATTTATTTTTATGTATACAATATTCTAATTTATATTTATTCATTATGTATAGATCATTCTAATTTCATATTTATATATTATGTGTACAATATTCTAATTTTATATTTATTTATTATGTATACAATACTTTTATTTTATATTTATTTACTATGTACCCACCATTCTAATATTATATTTATTCATTATGTATACAATATTCTAATTTTTACATTCATTTATTATGTATACAATATTCTAATTTTTATATTTATTTATTATGTATATAATATTCTTATTTTATATTTATTCATTAGCCATGCCCCACCCCTGGCTCCGCCCCAACCTCTAGCCAAGCCCACTTCTAGCACTGCCCTTATAGCAATGTCGCATCCCTGGCCCCGCCCTAACCCAAGCCTAACACTCCTAACACTGCCCACCCCCTAGAAATGCCGCTCCCTGGTCCCTCCACAAACCCCAGCCACGCCCACTCCTAGCAGTGTTTTATTTCATCGATATTAAAATATAAATATAATAATCCCTGCTGGGTCTCTACTTGCTCATTGACGAAGTCTCCATTTACCTTTCATAATTAATCCAGAGATCTCTTCTCCATGAGTTTTCATTTTTTGATCCAGTTTGAACCAGTTTGATCCGGTCTGATCAGGTTTGATCTGCTTTGAACCTGTCTACACATCTTCCCTCTGGATTAAATTAAATGTAAATTTAAAATTAAAAAAAATAAAATTAAAATCCCCCTCTGTATTAAATTAAATTTAAATTTAAAAATTAAAATTATTAAAATTAAAATTCCTGTAGGAGAAATTCAGCAAAGCAATACAAATAGAAGACCATGAAGATTTGGATCCACCCTATTTACATGTTTTTCTTATAATTTTTTCCTGAACAGTCGTCCTTTTCTTTTCCGCTTCCACTGTTAACTCTCTGTGACTCTGCAAATATTTGTCACTATTTAAATTTTTGTTCAAATGAATTTTTTTGGAAATCATTAAGCGTCCCTACTCCATCTCTCCTAATTCTTTCCCTTCTGTGCCCCTGATTTTCTTAAAACCCATTATGTCACCCGGGTAATGAATGGATTAATTAATTTAAGTAATTAATTTCAGGAGCCGTTTGGGATCCACATCTAGGCAAAAAATATCTTTGCTGACTCAAACAATCTTTCTAAAGTAAAATCTACAAACTCTAGCACTCGGGTTCACGCGTCAATAAAGTTTCATGAGAAATAAAGAAAACCTGTTTGGTGTATTTTTTTCAGTCATCATTATTATTTTTTTATTATGAAATAAATATTAAAACGTTTTTTTTAGTCAGATAGCAAAATGCCATCCGTGGAATGGTATTTTATATATTTATGGAATCGCTTGCGTGTGATTTCCAAGTGTTCATTTACAATGTATCAACCCGTGCTTGTTGAGCATTCCCTGTGGGAGTGCAGTAGACTTTTATCTCCCAGTTTGCTGTGCATTAATATGTGTAGGCACTGGGAAGGCAAATTTTTCTCCATCCTTTACTATTTTTTAATATTTATTTATTTATTTATTTATTATGTACACAATATTCTAAACTTATATTTATTTATTATGTATACAAGATTCTAATTTTATATTTATTAATTATGCATACAATATTCTAATTTTATATTTATTTATTATGTATAAAATATTCTAATTTTTACATCTATTTATTATGCATACAATATTCTACTTTTAATATTTATCTATTATAAATACAATATTCTAATTTTGATATTTTTTAGAATGTACACAACATTCTAAATTTCATATTTATTTATTATGTATGAAATATTCTAAATTTTGTATTTATTTATTAAGTACACAATATGCTAATTTTTATATTTATTATGCACACAATAATCTAATTTTCATATATATTATGTATGCAATATTCTAATTTTGATATTTATTTATTTAATATGTATACAATATTCTAATTTTTATATTTATATATTATGAATACAATATTCTTTGAACCTGTATAATCTGGAATAGAGTGTTACAGGTCCGACAAAGCGAATCCAACCAGTTTAGACCAGTTTAACCTGGTTTTGGCCAGCTCAAAACGCATCAAACCAAGTTAGCCGGATCAAACCGGATCAAACTGGATAAGACCAGATCAAACTGGTTCAAACTGGATCATACCAGTGTAGACTGGTTCAAAACTGGATCATAACTGATCAAACTGGTTAATACCGGATTAAACCGGTTTATACCAGTCCAAGATATGATGAAACTGGTTCAATCCAGATAAAACCGGTTTAGACCAGTTCGAACCGGTTTAGACCATCTCAAACCAGGTCAAACCAGTTTAGACCAGTTCAAACCGGATCAAGTAGACCATAATGGATCAAACTGATTCATACTGGATCAAACCAGGTAAGACCAGTCCAAAACCGGATCCAACTGGTTCAATCTAGACAATACTGGTTTACACTGTCTCAAACTGGATCAAACTTGGTTCAAAGCAGTGTACAACGGTTCCAAGCAAGATCAATCTGGTTTGAACCTAATCAAACCGATTTAGGCCGGCTCAAACTGGATCAAACCGGCTTAGTTCAGTTAAAAGAGGATCAAACTAGATCTAACCGAATAAAACTGGATCAAACGAGTGTCAACTGTTTCAAAACTGTATGAATTGGATCACACCAGATCAAACTGAATCAAACCAGTGTAGACTGGTTCAGAACTGGATCAAACTGGTTCAAAGCAGATTGAACGTTCATAATCTGGATTAGATTGTTACAGGTCTGCCAAACCGAATTAAACCAGTTTAGACCGGTTTAAACCAGTTTTGACCAGCTCAAAACGGATCAACCCAGCTAATCCAGGACCAAACCGGATCTAACTCTATAAGACAGATCTAAAAGGTTCAAACTGGATCATACCAGTGTAGACTGTTTCAAAATTGGATCAAACTGAAACAGACAGGATCAAACTGGTCCATACCAGATTAAACCGGTTTAGACCAGTCCTAAATAGGATGAAACTGGTTCATTCCAGAAAAAACGGTTTAGACCGGTACAAACCAGTTTAGACCATCTCAAACCAGATCAAACCAGTTTAGACCGGTTCAAACCAGATCAAGTAGATCATAACAGATCAAATTGATTCATACTGGATCAAACCGGTTTAGACCAGTCCAAAATCTGATCAAACTGGTTCAATCTAGACAATACTGGTTTAGACCATCTCAAACCAGATCAAACCTGGTTCAAAGCGGTTTACAATGGTTCCAAACACGATCAAACGGGCTTGAAGCAAATCAAACCGATTTAGGCTGGCTCAAACTGGATCAAACCAGCTTAGTTCAGTTAAAACAGGATCAAACTGGATCAGAACGGATCAAACTGGATTACACCAATGTCGACTATTTCAAACTGTATGAAATTGGATCACACCAGATCAAACTGAATCAAACCAGTGTAGACTGGTTCAGAACTGGATCAAACTGGTTCAAAGCATATTGAACCTGCATAATCTGGAATAGATGGTTACAGGTTTGCCAAACCTAATCAAACCAGTTTAGACCGGTTTAATCCGGTTTTGGCCAGCTCAAAATGCATCAACCAGGCTTAGCCAGGATCAAACTGGATAAGACCAAATCAAACTCGTTAAAACTGGATCATACCAGTGTAGACTGGTTCAAAACTGGATCAAACTTGAACAGACCAGATCAAACTGGTTAATACCGGATTAAACCGGTTTATACCAGTACAAGATAGGATGAAACTGGTTCAATCCAGATAACACCTGTTTAGACCGATTCAAGCCGGTTTAGACTGTCTCAAACCAGATCAAACCAGTTTAGACCGGTTCAAACCGGATCAAGTAGATCATACCAGATCAAACTGATTCATACCGAATCAAATTGGTTTATACCAGTGCAAAATCTGATCAAACTGGTTCAATCTAGACAATACAGGTTTAGACCCTCTCAAACCAGATCAAACTTGGTTTAAAGTGGTTTACAACATTTCCAAGCAAGATCAACGTGGTTTGAACCAAATCAAAATGATTTAGTCCTGCTCAAACTGGATCAAACTAGCTTAGTTCAGTTAAAACAGGATTAAACTGGAACAGACTGGATCAAACTGGATCACACCAATCTCGACTGGTTCAAATCTCTATCAATTTGGATCACACCAGATCAAAATGTTTCAAACCAGTGTAGACTGGTTCAAAACGGGATCAAACTGGATCAGACCGGATCAAACAGGTTCATACCGGATTAAACTGGTTTAGACCAGTCCAAAATAGGATGGAACTGGTTCATTCCAGATTAAACCGCTTTAGACCAGTACAAACTGGTTTAGACCATCTCAAACCAGATCAAACCAGTTTAGACCGGTTCAAACCGGATCAAGTAGATCATAACGGATCAAACTGATTCATACTGGATCAAACCGGATTAGACCAGTGCAAAATCTGATCAAACTGGTTTAATCTAGACAATACTGGTTTAGACCTTCTCAAACCAAATGAAACCAGTTTAGACCAGTTCAAATCTGATCAAGTTGATCATACCGGATCAAACTGTTTCATACCGGATCAAACCGGTTTAGATCAGTCCAAAATCGGATCAAACTGCTTCAATCTAGACAATACTGGATTAGACCATCTCAAACCGGATCAATTCTGGTTCAAAGCGGTTTACATCGGTTCCAAACAAGATCAAACTAGTTTGGAACAAATCAAACCGATTTAGGCTGGCTCAAACTGGATCAAACCAGCTTATTTCAGTTTAAACAGGATCAAACTGGATCACACCAGTGTCGACTGGTTCAAAACTGTATGAATTTGGATCACAACAGATCAAACTGGATCAAACCAGTGTAGACTGGTTCAGAACTAGATCAAACTGGTTCAAAGTGGATTGAACCTGCATAATCTGGATTAGATTGTTACAGGTCCGCCAAACCAAATTAAACCAGTTTAGACTGGTTTCAACCGGTTTGGGCCAGCTCAAAATGCATCAAAACAGCTTAGCCAGGATCACAACGAATAAAACTGGATGAGACCAGATGAAATTGGTTCTAACTGGATCATACCACTGTAGACTGTTTCAAAACTGGATCAAACTGGTCAGACCGGATCAAACAGGTTCATACCGGACTCAACCGGTTTAGACCAGTCCAAAATAGGAAGAAACTGGTTCAATCCAGATACAACCGGTTTATACCGATGCAAACCCATTTAGACCGTCTCTAACCAGATCAAACCAGTTTAGACCGGTTCAAACTGGATTAAGTTGATCATACCGGATCAGATTTATTCATACCGGATCAATCCGGTTTAGACCAGTGCAAAATCGGATCAAACTGGGTCAATCTAGACAATACTGGTTTAGACCGTTCAAACCGGATCAAACCTGGTTCAAAGCAGTTTACAAGGGTTCCAAACAAGATCAAACATGTTTGAACCAAATCAAACCGATTTAGGCTGGCTCAAACTGGATCAAACCAGCTTACTTCAGTTAAAACAGGGTCAAACTGGATTAGACCGGATCAAACTGGATCACACTAGTCTCGACTGGTTCAAAACTGTATCAATTTGTATCACACCAGATCAAACTGGATCAAACCAGTGAAGACTGGTTCAAAATTGGACCAAACTTGTCCAAAGCGGATTGAACCTGTATAACCTGGAATACATGGTTACAGGTCTGCCAAACCGAATCAAACCAGTTTAGACTGGTTTAAACCGGTTTTTGGCAAGCTTAAAACGGATCAAACCAGCTTAGCCAGAATCAAACCGGATCAAACTGAATAAGACCAGATCAAACAGGTTCAAACTGGATCATATCAGAGTAGACTGGTCCAAACCTTGATCAAATTGGGCCAGACCGGATCAAACTGATTCATACCGGATTAAAATGGTTTAGACCAGTCCAAAATAGGATGAAACGGGTTCAATCCATATGAAACCGGTTTATATAAATGCATAATGTATAAATATATAAATGTATAAATATATAAGTATAAAAATGTATAAATATATAAGTATAGAAATGTATAAATATATAAATGCATAAATGTATAAATATATAAGTATGTAAATATATAAATGTATAAATATATAATTTTATAAATATATAAGAATATATATATGAATGTGTAAATGTATAAATTTATAAATATATGAATATAAATATATAAATGAATAAATGTGTAAGTATATATAAATATAAATATATAAATGTATAAATGTAGAAATATATACATAATAACGTATAAATGTATGAATATATAAGTATATAAATATATAAATGTGTAACTGTATAAATATATACATGTGTAAATGTATAGATGTATAAATATAAAATATGAATATATTAATGTATAAATGTATAAATATATAGATGCATAAATGTAAACATGTTTAAATATAAAAATGTATAAATGAATAAATGTCTAAATATATAAGTATATAAATGTATAAATATATAAATGTATAAATATATTAATATATAAATGTATAAATATACAAATTTATAAATGTATTAATGTATAAATGTATTAATGTATAAATATAAATGTATAAATACATGAATGTATAAATACATAAATGTATAAATGTATGAATATTTAAGTATATAAATATATAATTGTATATATGTGTAAATATAAATATATAAATGTTTAAATGTATCAATATATAAGTATATAAATGTATAAAGTTATAAATATATATAATTGCATAGATGTATAAATATATAAATGTATGAATATGAATATATAAATGCATTAATGTATAAATGTGTATATATAAGTATATAAATATACAAATGTATAAATTTATAAATGTATCAATGTATAAAGTAATAAATTCTCAATATATAATTGTATAAATGTATGAATATATAAGTATATAAATATATAAATGTATATGAATGAATAAATGTATAAATATATAAATATGAATATATAAATGTATAAATATCTAAATGTATGAATATAAAAATGTATAAATGTATAAATATATAAGTATATAAATGAATAAATGTATGGATATATAAGTATATAAATGTGTAAATGTATAAATGTATAAATATAAAAATATGAATATATAAATATATAAATGTATAAATATATATACATAAAAGTATACATGTATAAATATATAAATGTGTAAATGAATATAGGTATAAATATATAATTATATAATATATAAATGTATGAATATATGAATTAATAAATATATACATATATAAATATAAATATATACATGTCTAAATGTCTAAATATATAAGTGTATAAATGTATGAATATATAAGTATATAAATATATAAATGTGTAAATGGATATATATACATGTGTAAATGTATAAATATATATATGAAATATGAATATATAAATGTGTAAATGTATAAATATATAGATGCATAAATGTAAACATGTTTAGACATAAAAATGTATAAATGAATAAATGTATAAATATATAAGTATATAAATATATAAATGTATAAATTTATTAATATATAAATGTATAAATATATTAATATATAAATGTATAAATATACAAATTTATAAATATATTAATGTATAAATCTATAAATGTACAAATATATAAATGTATGAATATATAAGTATATAAATGAATAAATGTATATATGTATAAATATATAGATAAATAAATGTTTAAATGTATGAATATATAAACATACAATTATATAAATGTATAAATTATAAATTTATAAATATATAAATGTATAAATATATAAATGTATGAATATATAAGTATATAAATGTATAAATATATAAATTCTCAATATATAAATGTATAAATGTATGAATATATAAGTATATAAATATATATATGTATGAACGTATAAATGTAGAAATATATAAATATGAATATATAAATCTATAAATATATATGTATATCAATGTATAAATGTATAAATATATAAATTTATAAATATATAAATTTATAAATATATTAATGTATAAATATATAAGTATATAAATACATAAATGTATAAATATATAAATGTATAAGTTTATGAATATATAAATATATATATAAATGTATAAAAGTATAAACATATAAATGTATAACTTTGTAAATGTATAAACATATAAATCTGAATAGACACATATATATGTATGAAAGTATAAATTTGTAAGTATATGAATGTATAAATATATGAATATATAAGTATATAAATATATAAATGTGTAAATGTATAAATATATACATGTGTAAATGTATACATGAATAAATATATTAATATGAATATATAAATGTATAAATATATAGATACATAAATGTATAAATATATAAATATGAATATATAAATATATTAATGTATGAATATATAAATGTATAAGTGTATAAATATATGAATGAATAAATGTATAAATATATAAGTATATAAATATATAAATGTGTAAATGTATAAATATATGAGTATATAAATATATAAATGTATAAATGTATAATTGTATAAATGTATGCATTTATTAATATATAATTATATAAATGTATAAATATATGAAAGTATAAATATATTAAGGTATAAATATGAATATATAACTATATTAATGTATAAATATATTAATATATAAATGTATGAATATATATATAAATATATAAGTGTATAAATGCATGAATATATAAATGTATGAATTTATAAATATACAGATTTATAAGTGTTTAAATATATGAATGTATAAATATATAAATGTATAAATGTATATATAAATGTATAAAAATATAAATATGAATATATACATATATAAATATATAAATGTATAAATGTATAAGTATATTAATATATAAATCTAGAAATGTATAAATATATAAATGTATTAATGAAAAAATATATAAATGTTTTTTGTTTGTTTGTTTTAGTATCTTTTTTTAATTTATTTATTTATTAAAGATTTCTGTCTCTTCCCCGCCACCGCTTCCCATTTCCCTCCCCCACCCCCAATTAAGTCCCCCCCAGCCCGAAAAGCAATCAGGGTTCCCTGCCCTGTGGGAAGTCCAAGGACCTCCCACCTCCATCCAGGTCTAGTAAGGTGAGCATCCAAACTGCCTAGGCTCCCACAAAGCCAGTGCGTGCAGTAGGATCAAAACCCAGTGCCATTGTTCTTGAGTTCTCAGTAGTCCTCATTGTCCGCTATGTTCAGAGAGTCCGGTTTTATCTCAGGCTTTTTCAGACCCAGGCCAGCTGGCCTTCGTGAGTTCCCAGTAGAACATCCCCATTGTCTCAGTGTGTGGGTGCACCCCTCGCGGTCCTGAGTTCCATGCTCGTGCTCTCTCTCCTTCTGCTCCTGATTTGGACCTTGAGATTTCAGTACTGTCCTCCAAGGTGGGTCTCTGTCTCTGTCTCCTTTCATCGCTTGCTGAAGGTTAATATTCAGGAGGATGCCTATATGTTTTTCTTTGGGTTCTCCTGATTTAGCTTCTCTAGGATCACTAATTATAGGCTCAGTGTCCTTGGTTTATGGCTAGAAACCAAACATGAGTGAGTACATCCCATGTTCCTCTTTTTGGGTCTGGCTTACCTCACTCAGGATAGTGTTTTCTATTTCCGTCCATTTGTATGCAAAATTCAAGAAGTCCTTGTTTTTTAGTGCTGAGTAGTACTCTAATACGTATATATTCCATACTTTTTTCGTCCATTCTTCCATTGAAGGGCATCTAGGTTGTTTCCAGGTTCTGGCTATTACAAATAATGCTGCTATGAACATAGTTGAACAAATGCTCTTGTCATATGACAGGGCATCTCTTGGGTAAATTCCCAAGAGTGGTATTGCTGGGTCCAGGGGTAGGTTGATCCCGAATTACCTGAGAAACCGCCATACTGCTTTCCAAAGTGGTTGTACAAGTTTGCATTCCCACCAGCAATGGATGAGTGTACCCCTTTCTCCACAACCTCTCCAACAAAGGCTATCATTGGTGTTTTTTATTTTAGCCATTCTGACAGGTGTAAGATGGTATCTTAAAGTTGTCTTGATTTGCATTTCCCTGATCGCTAAGTGTCTTTTGGCCTTTTGAAGTTCTTCTGTTGAGAATTCTCTGTTCAGCTCAGTGCCCCATTTTATAATTGGGTTGATTAGCCTTTTACGGTCTAGTTTCTTGAGTTCTTTATATATTTTGGAGATCAGACCTTTGTCAGTTGCAGGGTTGGTAAAGATCTTCTCCCAGTTAGTGGGTTGCCTTTGTGTCTTAGCAACAGTGTCCTTTGCTTTACAGAAGCTTCTCAGTTTCAGGAGGTCCCATTTATTCAATGATGCCCTTAGTGTTTGTGCTGCTGGGGTTATACGTAGGAAGCGATCACCTGTGCCCATGTGCTGTAGGGTATTTCTCACTTTCTCTTCTATCATTTTCAGTGTGTTCGGGCTGATATTGAGGTCTTTAATCCATTTGGACTTGAGTTTTGTGCATGGTGATAGATATGGATCTATTTTCATTCTTCTACAGATTGACATCCAGTTTTGCCAGCACTATTTGTTGAAGATGCTCTTTTTTTTCCATTGTATGCTTTTAGCTCCTTTATCGAAAATCAGGTGTTCATAGGTTTGTGGGTTAAAGTCAGGGTCTTCTGTTCGATTCCATTGGTCGACTTCTCTGTTTTTATGCCAATACCAAGCTGTTTTCAATACTGTAGCTCTGTAATAGAGTTTGAAGTCAGGGATGGTAATGCCTCCAGACACTCCTTTGTTGTATAAGATTGTTTTGGCTATCCTGGGTTTTTTGTTTTTCCATATAAAGTTGATTATTGTCTTCTCCAGATCTGTGAAGAATTTTGATGGGATTTTGATGGGGATTGCATTGAATGTATAGATTCCCTTTGGTAGAATTGCCATGTTTACTATGTTGATCCTCCCAATCAAGGAGCAAGGAAGATCTTTCCATTTTCTGGTGTCCTCTTCAGTTTCTTTCTTCAAAGACTTATAGTTCTTGTCAAATAGATCTTTCACTTCCTTGGTCAGAGTTACCCCAAGATATTTTATGCTATTTGTGGCTATCGTGAAAGGTGATGCTTCTCTAATTTCCCTCTCTGTTTCTTTATCCTTAGTGTATAGAAAGGCCACTGATTTTTTTGGAGTTAATCTTGTATCCTGTCACACTACTAAAGGTGTTTATCAGCTGTAGGAGTTCTTTGGTAGAGTTTTTGGGGTCGCTTATGTATACTATCATATCATCTGCAAATAAGGAGAGCTTAACTTCATATCGGAAAAGAAAAAGTTAAATATATAAATATATAAATGTATAAGTATTTTAATGTGTAAATATATAAATGTATAAATAAATAAGTATGTAAATATATAAATGTATACATGTATAAATGTATTAATATATAAATGTATAAATATATAAATGTATAAATGTGTGAGTATATATATAAATATAGAAATGTATGAAAATATAAATATATATGTAAAATATATGTAAAAATATGTAAATAAAAATGTATTAATTAATAAATTTATAAATGTATGAATGTATAAATAAATAAATAAATATATAGAGGTATAAATGTATAAATATGTAAATATATAAAGGTATAAATATATAAATGTATAACTGTGTAAAAGTATAAATATATGAATATGAATATATAAATATATAAATGTATAAATATGTAAGTATATAAATGTTTAAATATATGAAGATATAAGTATATAAATATATAAATGTGTAAATGTATACATATATACATGTGTAAATGTATAAATGTATATATAATTATATATATAAATGTATAAATATATAGATACATAAATGTGTACGTGTATAAATATATAAATGTATAAATATGTAAGTATATAAATGTTTAAATATATGAATATATAAGTATATAAATATATAAATGTGTAAATGTATACATATATATGTGTGTAAATGTACAAATGTATATATATTTATATATATAAATGTATAAATATATAGATACATAAATGTATACGTGTATAAATATATAAATGTATAAATATATGAATATATATATATAAATATAAAAATGTATGATTATATGAATGTATAAATGAATTAATAAATTAATATATATGTATAAATGTATAAATTTATTAATATATAAATGTATAAATATATGAATGTATAAATATATAAATATGAATATATAAATTTATAAATGTATAAATATATAAATGTATAAATATGAATATATAAATACATAAATGTATAAATGGATGAATATATACGTATATAAATATATAAATGTATACATGTATAAATATATTAATATATATTTATAAATATATAAATGTATAAATAATAATGTATAAATGTGTAAACATATAATTGTATAATTATATATATGTATAAATATATAAATGTGTAAATGTATAAATATATCCATGTGTAATTGTATAAATGTATAAATATATGACTATGAATATATAAATATATTAGTGTATCAATATATAAATGTATAAATATAAATATATAACTGTATAAATATATAAGTATATAAATACAGAAATATATAAATATATAGGTATATAAATATTTAAATATATAAATGTGTAAATATATTAATATACAAAAGTATCAATATATAAATGGATAATTATATTAATGTATAAATTTATAAATATATGAGTATATAAATGTATAAATAAAAAAATATATAAATGTATAAGTGAATAAATATATAAATTCTAAATATATAAATCAATAAATGTATGAATATATAAGTATATAAATGTATAAATATATAAATGAATAAATGTATAAATATATAAATATATTTATATAAATATATAAATGTATAAATATGTTAATATATAAATGTATAATATGAATATATAAAAGTATAAATATATAAGTATATAAATGTATAAATATATAAATATATAAATGTATAAATATGTAAGTATATAAATGTATAAATATATGAATATATGAGTATATAAATATAAATGTGTAAAAGTATAAATATATACATGTGTAAATGTATAAATGTATAAATATATTAATATGAATATATAAATATGTAAATGTATAAATATATAGATACATAAATGTATACATGTATAAATATATAAATATGAATATATGAATGTATAAATGTATGAATATATAAATATATATATGTAAATATATTAACATATAAATGTATAAATACATAAATGTATAAATTTGTAAACATAAGTATATAAATATATAAATGTATAAATATATAAATCTATAAATGTGTAAATGTATAAATATATGAATGTATGAGTATATAAGTATATAAATATATAAACATGTTAATGTACAAATATATACATGTGTAAATGTAAAAATGTATAAATATATAAATATGATTATGTAAATATATAAACGTATAAATATATAGATATATAAATGTATACATGTATAAATATATAAACATATATGTATATAAATATATAGATGTATAAGTATATCAATGTATAAATATATAAATATATAAATGTATAAATGTGTAAATACTTAACCATATAAGTACATAAATACATAAATGTATAAATATATAAATGTAGAAATGTAGAAAGATATAAGTATATAAATGTATGAATATATAAATGTATAAATATATAGATATATAAATATATAAATGTATAAATATAAAAATATATAAATGTATAAATGTATGAATGCATAAGTAATAAAATATATAAATTTATAAATGTGTAAATATATAAATATATATATATAAATGTTTTGAACCTGTCTATACTGGTTTGATCCAGTTTGATCCAGTTTGATTTGGTTTTGAACCTGTCTTTACTGGTTTTATCCAATTTGATCCAGTTTGATCCATTTTTGATCCGGTTTTGAAGCAGTCTACACTGGTTTTGTCCAGTTTGATCCAGTTTGATCCAGTTTGATCCATTTTGATCTGGTTTTGAAGCGGTCTACACTGGTTTGATCCAGTTGGATCCAGTTGGATCCGGTTTTGAACCTGTCTACACTGGTTTATCCAGTGTGATCCAGTTGGATCCGGTTTTGAACCTGTCTACACTGGTTTGATCCAGTTGGATCCAGTTGGATCCATTTTTGAACCTGTGTACACTAGTTTGATCCAGTTTGATCCCGTTGGATCTGGTTTTGAACCTATGTACACTGGTTTGATCCAGTTGGATCTGGTTTTGAAACTGTCTACACTGGTTTGATACAGTTTGATCCAGTTTGATCCTGTCTGATCCCTTTTGTATCCGGTTTTGAACCTGTCTACACTGGTTTAATCCCGTTTGATCCAGTTAGATCCGGTCTGATCCAATTTTTTATTACTTGGTTTGTGTGTTAAGAAGATTCCTTCTAAAAGAGCATCTTCCCTCTGCATTAAAATAAATTTAAAATTAAAATTAAAATCCCCCTCTGTATTAAATTTAAATTTAAAATTTAAAATAAAATCCCCCTCTGTATTAAATTAAACTTAAATTTAAAATTATAATTAAAATTTCCCTCTGTACTAAATTAAATTTTAAATTAAAATTATTAAAATTAAAATTCCTGTAGGAGAAATTCAGGAAAGCAATACGAATAGAAGACCACAAAGATTTGGATCCACCCTATTTACATGTTTTTCCTATAATTTTTTCCTGAACCGTCGTCCTTTCCTTTTCCGCTTCCACTGTTAACTCTCTGGGACTCTGCAAATATTTGTCGCTATTTAAATTTTTGTTTAAATGAATATTTTTGGAAATTGTTAAGCGTCCCTACCCTGTCTCTCCTCAATTTTTTCCCTTCTGTGCCCCTAATTTTCTTTAAACCCATTCTGTCACCCGGGTAATGAACGGATTAATTAATTTAATTAATTAATTTCCGGAGCCGTTTGGGATCCCCATCTAGGCAAAAAATATCTTTGCTGACTCAAGCAATCTTTCTAAAGTAAAATCTGCAAACTCTAGCACTCGGGTTCACGTGTCAATAAAGTTTCATGAGAAATAAAGAAAACCTGTTTGGCATATTTTTTCATTATTATTATTATTATTTTTATTATTAAATAAATATTAAAATGTTTTTTTGAGTCAAATAACAAAATGCCATCCGTGGAATTGTATTTTATAGATTTATCAAATTATGTATTATTTCCAAGGGTTCCTTTACAACGTATCGACCAGTGCTGGTGCTGTTCAGCATTCCCTGTGGGAGTGCAGTCGAATTTTATCTCCCATTATGGTGAGCGTTACTATGTGTAGGTTCTGGGAAGGCAAATTTTTCTCCATCCTTTTCTTTTCTTTTTTTTAAATATTTATTTATTATGTATACAATATTCTAATTTTTATATTTATTTATTATGTATACACTATTCTAATTTCATATTTCTTTAATATGTATAACATATTCTAATTTTTATATTTATTTATTATGTGTACAATATTCTATTTTTTATATTTATTATGTATACAGTATTCTAATTCTATATTTATTTATTATGTATACAACACTTTAATTTTATATTTATTATGTACACACCATTCTAATATTATATTTATTTATTATGTATACAATATTCTAATTTTTACATTCATTTATTATGTGTACAATACTCTAATTTTTATATTTATTTTTTAAGCATGCCATATTCTAATTTTATATTTATTTATTAAGTATAAAATATTCTAATTTTATGTTTATTTATTATGTATACAATATTCTAATTTTATATTCATTTATTATGTATACACTATTCTAATTTTATATTTAATCATTATGTGTACAATACCCTAATTTTATATTTATTCATTTATCCTGCTAAACTGAGCCCATCCCTGACGACAGGCAAAATGGCCGCCACGGGGAATCATGGGAGATGTAGTCCCACAGAGCAGAGGGCAGGCAGGAAGCAAGGAGCCCGGCCTTTGAGGCCAGGGATATACAGCTAGCCCGAGTCCATCCCTGATGACAGGCAAACTGGCGGCCACCGGGAATCATGGGAGATGTAGTCATGCACAGCAACGGGCAGGCAGGAATGAAGGAGCCCGGCCTTTGAGGCCAGGGACATCCTGCTAGTCCGAGTCCATCGCTGACTACAGGAAAAATGGTTGTCACGGGGAATCATGGGAAATGTAGTCCCGCCACCCCAGGGAATCATGGGAGATGCAGTCCCGTGGAGCAGTGGAGTTTCTCCCCACACCCCGCCCCACCCCTAGCCATGCCCTACCCTAGGCCTAACCGAAACCCTAGCCACGCCCCAATCATAGCATCGCCCACCCCATAGCCATGCCGCACCCCTGGCCCCGCCCCCAACCCTAGCCATGCCCACTCCTAGCACCGCCCACCCCTAGCAATGCCGCACAACTGGCCCCGCTTCAACCCTAGCCATGCCCTACTCCTAGCACCGCCCACCGAATAGCCATGCCGCACCTCTGGCTCCGCCCCAACCCCTAGCCATACCCACTTCTAGCACCGCTTACCCCATAGCAATGCAGCACCCCTGGCCCCGCCCTAACCCAAGCCCCACCAACTCCTAACACTGCCCACCCCCTAGAAATGCCACTCCCTGGTCCCTCCACAAACCCCAGCCACGCCCACTCCTAGCACCGCCCACCCCATAACCATGCCGCACCCCTGGCCCTGCCTCAGACCTCAGCCACGCCTCCTCCTAGCACCACCCACCCCATAGCAACGCCGAACGCCTGGCCCCGCCCCAAACCCCAGCCACGCCTACTCCTGGCATTGCCTACCCCTGGCCCGCCCCAAACCCTAGCCACGCCCATTCCTAGCCCCGCCCACCATGGCCCGCCCACAAACCCTAGTCAAACACACTCCTAGCACCGCCAAGCCCTGGCCCCGCCCCCAACCCCTAGCCCTGCCCACTCCTAGCAGTCTTTTATTTCATCGATATTGAAATATAAATATAATAATCCCTGCTGGGTCTCTACTTGCTCGTTGACGAAGTCTCCATTTACCTTTCATAATTAATCCAGAGATCTTTTCTCCATGAGTTTTCATTTCTTTGATCCAGTTTGAACCAGTTTGATCTGGTCTGATCAGGTTTGATCCGGATTTGAACCTGTCTACACTTGTTTGATCCAGTTTGATCCGGTCTGATCCCTTTTGAATCCGGTTTTGAACCTGTCTACACTGGTTTGATCCTGTTTGATCCAGTTGGATCTGGTCTGATCCAGTTATTTTTACTTGGTTTGTGTGTTAAAAAGATTCGTTCTAAAATAGCATCTTCCCTCTGGATTAAATTAAATTTAAATTTAAAATTTAAAAAAAATTAAAATTAAAATCCCCCTCTGTATTAAATTAAATTTAAATTTAAAAATTTAAATTATTAAAATTAAAATTCCTGTAGGAGAAATTCAGGAAAGCAATACGAATAGAAGACCACAAAGATTTGGATCCACCCTATTTACATGTTTTTCCTATAATTTTTTCCTAAACCATCGTCCTTTCCTTTTCTGCTTCCGCTGTTAACTCTCTGGGACTCTGCAAATATTTGTCACTATTTAAATTTTTGTTTAAATAAATTTTTTTGGAAATCGTTAAGCATCCCTACCCTGTCTCTCCTAATTCTTTCCCTTCTGTGCCCCTAATTTTCTTTAAACCCATTATGTCACCCAGGTTTAATTAACGGATTAATTAATTTAATTAATTAATTTCAGGAGCCGTTTGGGATCCCCATCTAAGCAAAAAATATCTTTGCTGACTCAAACAATCTTTCTAAAGTAAAATCTACAAACTCTAGCACTCAGGTTCACGTGTCAATAAAGTTTCGTGAGAAATAAAGAAAACCTTTTTGGTGTATTTTTTTCAGTCATCATTATTATTTTTTATTATGAAATAAATATTAAAACGGGTTTTTTTTAGTCAGGTAGCAAAATGCCATCTGTGGAATGGTATTTTATAGATTTATGGAATCGCTTGCGTGTGATTTCCAAGGGTTCATTTACAACAGATTGACCCATGCTCGTGCTGTTGAGCGTTCCCTGCGGGAGTGCAGTCAACTTTTATCTCCCAGTTTGCTGAGCGTTAATATGTGTAGGCACTGGGAAGGCAAATTTTTCTCCATTATTTTCTTTTTTTTAATATTTATTTATTTATTATGTACACAATATTCTGTATTCATATTTATTTATTATGTATACAGAATTCTAATTTTATATTTATTAATTATGCATACAATATTCTAATTTTACATTTATTTATTATTTATACAATATTCTAATTTATACATTTATTTTTATGTATACAATATTCTACTTTTTATATTTATCTATTATATATACAATATTCTAATTTTTATATTTATTTAGAATGTACACAATATTCTAATTTTCATATTTATTTATTATGTATACAATATTCTAATTTTTATATTTATTTATGAAGTATACAATATTCTACTTTTTATATTTATTATGCACACAATATTCTATTTTTTATATTTATTTATGAAGTATGCAATATTCTAATTTTATATTTATTTATTAAGTATACAATATTTTAATCTTTATATTTATTTATTTAATATTTATACAATATTCTAATTTTTATATTTATTTATTATGTGTACAGTATTCTAATTTTATATTTATTTATTAAGTATACAATATTCTAATTTTTACATATATTTATTATGTATACTATATTCTAATTTTATATTTATTTATTATGTATACAATATTCTGTCTGCGTGTATGCCCTCACGCCAGCAGAGGGCACCAGACCCCATCACAGATGGTTGTGAGCCACCATGGGGTGGCCGGGACTCGAACCTGGGACCTTGGGGAGAGCAGGCCCTGTTCTTAACCTCTGAGCCATCTCTCCAGCACCAAAAAAAAAATTTTAAATGATTTACAGTGTGTTAAAAATATGGGCAGGCTAAAAGTTGAAGTTCTTAAAGTAAAAATCGAAAAATAAGGAATAAAGAGAGTTGCTGGGTGTGGTAGCACACACCTTTATTCCCAGTGCCTGGAGGGCAGAGACAGACAGATCTCCATGAGTCAATTAAAAGTAAATTAAAATCAAGTACAAAAATCCAGATACATGGAGAATCGTGACACTCTATGCTATCATGTTATCTTTTCATGGTTTGAGTCGTGAGGAGTGGCAACCGTGGCGAGAAAGGATATTTGTTTATTAATGAATTACTTAATTCAAGATAAATATTTTTGAATGAAATTCAAAAGCAATGTTACTCTGGAGAAGAGACTTTGCTTCTGAAAACAAGAGGCTGTGGGTTCATCCTGAGTTTCAAAGGAAATAATTCTAAATTTTCTTCGGGTCCTTATAAGATGATCCATGCCTCCAACCAGTAGGAATTATCCAGGAATACGACGCACACATTCCCCACCCCCCAAATGCACTGTGTGTATTTTCCCCTGTTTATCAAAAAAAAAAGAATTTTTTTGTTTTTTTTTATAAAGTTGAATATTGTTTTCTCAAGGTCTGTAAAAAATTATTTTACGTTTTCAAGGGTAATGTATCAAATTTATTGATCGCCATTGCTGTAGCTCCCACATTTGTTGATCCTATTCCTCCAAGACCTTGGGAGATTTTTCAATATTTTGGGTCCTTTTCAGGTTTTCTTCAAAGCCTTAAAGTCTTATCAAATGGATTTTTCATTATGGTTATGGTGACCCCAAAATACTTTATGCTGTTTGTCACTGTTGTGAAATACGAAGTTTCTCTTGTTTCTCCCTCTGCTTCTCTATCCTTTGTGTATGGAAGAGGTGTTTATTTTTTATTTTTATTTCTTTTTAAAAAATGTTTATTTATTTATGATGTATACAATATTCTAATTTTTATATTTATTTATTATGTATACAATATTCTAATTTTTGTATTTATTTATTTATTAGGTATACAATATTATAATTTTATATTTACTTATTATGCATACAATATTTTAATTTTATATTTATTATGCATACAATATTCTAATTTTATATTTATTTTTATGCATGCATTATTGTAATTTTATATTTATTATGTATACAATATTCTAATTTTATATTTATTTATTATGTATACAATATTCTAATTTTATATTTATTTATTATTTATGCAATATTCTAATTTTTATATTTATTTATTATCTGTACAATATTCTAATTTTCCTGGCGGGAAGCAGATGCGGCTCCGTGGGGACACTGAGCTCCGACCCCTCCCCCCTGCCCTGCACTGATTGAATAGAAACGATCTATTTATTATTCAACATAATTAATCGTCCATGATATTAACTAGTATTAAATATGAATCTAATTAACATCAATGAAATAGGCAGATGATTGAATACGGAAGCCGTTTACGATAAAGAGCGACATTTAATTAAATCTTATCCAAACCCTGCAGGTGGCTCCACAAGCCATGGAGGTTGATGCAGAGCAGGGTGGTGTGTGGGGGGGGATTGGCCGCCAAGGGGAATCATGGGAGATGTAGTCCCGCGGAGCAGTGGGCAGGCAGGAAGGAAGGAGCCTGGCTTTTGAGGCCAGGGATATCCTGCTAGACTGAGACCATCCCTGACGACAGGCAAAATGGCTGCCATGGGGAATCATGGGAGATGTATTCCCGCGGAGCAGTGGGGCTGCTGCCCACACCCCACCCCACCCCTAGCCACGCCCACTCCAAGCTCCGCTACCCCATAGCAATGCCGCACTTCTGGCCCCACCCCAACCCCAGCCACGCCCACTCCTAGGCACACCCACCCAAAAGCCATACCTCAACCCTGGCCCCTACCCCAACCCTAGCCATGCCCACCTCTTGCACTGCCCACCCCTGGCCACGCCCGCAACCAGCCATGCCCACTCCTATCACTGCACACTCCTGGCCCTGCCCCAAACCCTAGCTTCGCCCACTCCTAGCACCGCCCACTCCTAGCACCACCCACCCCATAGCAATGCCACACCCCTGGCCCCGCCCCAAACACCGACCACGCCCCACTCCTACCACTGCCCACCCAATAGCAATGCCGTACCTTTGGCCCCAGCCCCAACACCAGCCACGCCCACTCCTAGCTCCACTACCCCATAGCAATGCCGAACCCCTGGCCCTGCCCCAACCTTAGCCACGCCCACTCCTAGCACCGCCCACTCCTAGCACCACCCACCCCTGGCCCTGCCCCCAACCCAAGCCACGCCCACTCCTAGAACCGCCCCAAGCCCCAGCCACGCCCACTCTTAGCCACACCCTTCCTTGCCCGGGCCCAAAACCTAGCACCACCCACTGCATAGCACCGCCCTAACCCCAGCCATGCCCAATCCTAGCACCGCCCACCCCATAGCCAAGACGCAGCCCTGGCCCCACCCTAACCCTAGCCACGTCCATTTCTAGCCCCGCCCACCCCATAGGTTTCGTTCCTGCAGCTTGTGGTGTTTGATGATATAAATACAATAATATATCATATATAAAAATCTTGCCGTTTATTGATATAAATATAATAATATATCATATATAATTTTGCTGTGGATTGATATAAATATAATAATATATCATATATAATCTCGCTTCCATGGATTGATATAAATATAATAAAATATCATATGCAATCTCGTTTCCGTGGATTGATATAAATATAATAATATATCATATATTATCTTGCCGTAGATTGATATAAATATAATAATATATCATATATTATCTTGCTGTGGATATAATAATATAATAATATATTGTATATAATCTCCTTGGCATGGATTGATATAAATATAATAATATATCATATATAAATCCTTGCCGTGGATTGATATAAATATAATAATATATCGTATATAATCTCCTTGCCGTGGATTGATATAAATATAATAATATATCGTATATAATCTCTTTGCCATGGATTGGAAAACTCTTTAAACCTTCGCCATGGACGTTGTGGTTTTTTTTATGAAACTCTGAAGCCCGCAGCATGCTTCCGATTGATAACTGACCCATTTCTGCATTGATTATGTCTTTTGGTATATAATTCTGCCTTCTGGACAGACGTATATGTGCTTGGTTCCACCTTGCTCCATTTATCTCATTTTTAACCACTTTTCCCAGATTTATCAGCATCCGCATCATAATCTACAGGCTCCAGTTACTGGAGCATCACGTAAAATTTGAATAAGAATTCAAGAAGTTTTCTTTTTTTTTATTTTTCTAACTGTTATTCCATAGTTGCTATGAATTTCGCTCAAAAAATTGCTATTAACTCCTCTCAAAAAATTATTTATTTCATCGATATTGAAATATAAATATAATAATTCCTGCTGGGTCTCTACCTGCTCATTGACGAAGTCTCCATTTGCCTTTTATAATTAATCCAGAGATCTTTTCTATATGAGTTTTGATTTTTTTGATCCAGTTTGAACCAGTTTGATCCGGTCTGATCCAGTTTGATCCGGTTTTGAACCAGTCTACACTGATTTGATCCAGTTACATCCGGTCTGATCCATTTTTTTTTACTTGGTTTGTGTGTTAAGAAGATTCCTTCTAAAAGAGAATCTTCCCTCTGCATTGAATTAAATTTAAAATTTAAATTAAAATCAAAATCTCCCTATGTATTAAATTTAAATTTAAAATTAAAATCCCCCTCTGTATTAAATTAAAATTTAAAATTTAAATTATTAAAATTAAAATTCCTGTAGGAGAAATTCAGGAAAGCAATACGAATAGAATAACACTAAGATTTGGATCCACCCTATTTACATGTTTTTCCTATAATTTTTTCCTGAACCATTGTCCTTTCCTTTTCCGCTTCCACTGTTAACTCTCTGGGACTCTGCAAATATTTGTCACTATTTAAATTTTTGTTTAAATGAATTTTTTTGGAAATCGTTAAGCGTCCCTACCCTGTCTCTCCTCAATTTTTTCCTTTCCGTGCCCCTAATTTTCTTTAAACCCATTCTGTCACCCGGGTAATGAACGGATTAATTAATTTAATTAATTAATTTCAGGAGCCGTTTGGGATCCCCATCTAAGCAAAAAATATCTTTGCTGACTCAAGCAATCTTTCTAAAGTAAAACCTGCAAACTCTAGCACTCGGGTTCACGTGTCAATAAAGTTTTGTGAGAAATAAAGAAAACCTGTTTGGCGTATTTTTCATCATTATTATTTTTTTATTATTAAATAATTATTAAAATGGTTTTTTTGAGTCAAATAACAAAATGCCATCCGTGGAATCGTATTTTATAGATTTATCGAATTATGTATTATTTCCAAGGGTTCCTTTACAACGTATCGACCAGTGCTGGTGCTGTTCAGCATTCCCTGTGGGAGTGCAGTCGAATTTTATCTCCCATTATGGTGAGCGTTATTATGTGTAGGTGCTGGGAAAGCAAATTTTTCTCCATTCTTTTCTTTTCTTTTTTTTAAATACTTATTTATTATGTATACAATATTCTAATTTTTATATTTATTTATTATGTATACATTATTCTAATTTTATATTTATTTATTACGTATACAATATTCTAATTTTTATATTCTTTTATTATGTACACAATATTCTATTTTTTATATTTATTTATGAAGTATGCAATATTCTAATTTTATATTTATTTATTATGTATACAATATTCTAATTTCATGTTTATTATGTGTACAATATTCTAATTTTATATATTTTCAATTTATCCTGCTAAACTGAGCCCATGCCTGACGACAGGCAAAATGGCCGCCAGGAGGAATCATGGGAGATGTAGTCCCAAGGAGCAGTGGGCAGGCAGGAGGAAGGAGCCCAACCTTTGAGGCCAGGGACATCCTGCTAGACCAAGTCCATCCCTGATGACAGGTAAAATGGTCGTCACGGTTCCAAACAAGATCAACCTGGTTTGAACCAAATCAAACCGATGTAGGCTGGATCAAACTGGATCAAACCAGCTTAGTTCAGTTAAAATGAGATCAAACTGGATCAGACCGGATCAAACTGGATTACACCAGTGTCTACTATTTCAAACTGTATGAAATTGGATCACAACAGATCAAACTGGATCAAAACAGTGTAGACTGGTTCAGAACTGGATCAAACTGGTTCAAAGCAGATTGAACCTGCATAATCTGGATTACATTGTTACAGGTCTGCCAAAGTGAATCCAACCAGTTTAGACCGGTTAAAACTGGTTTTGGCCAGCTCAAAATGGATCAAACCAGCTTAGCCAAAATCAAACTGGATAAGACCAGATCAAACTGGTTCAAACTGGATCATACCAGTGTAGACTGGTTCAAAACTGGATCATAACGGATCAAATGGGTTCATACCGGATTAAACCATTTTAGACCAGTGCAAAGTAGGATGAAACTGGTTCAATCCAGATAAAACCAGTTTAGACCGTTTCAAACCGGTTTATACCATCTCAAACCAGGTCAAACCAGTTTAGACTGGTTCAAACCAGATCAAGTACATCATACCGGATGAAACTGATTCATACCGGATCAATCCAGATTAGACCAGTGCAAAATCGGATCAAACTGGGTCAATCTAGACAATACTGGTTTAGACTGTCTTAAACCATATCAAACCGGGTTCAAAGTGGTTTACAACGTTTCCAAGCAAGATCAACGTGGTTTGAACCAAATCAAAACGATTTAGGCTGGCTCAAACTGGATCAAACCACCTTAGTTCAGTCAAAACTGGATCACACCAATCTCGACTGATTAAAAACTATCAATTTGGATCACACCAGACCAAACTGGATCAAACCAGTGTAGACTGGTTCAGAACTGGATCAAACTGGTTCAAAGTGGATTGAGCCTGCATAATCTGGATTAGATTGTTACAGGTCCGCCAAACCAAATCAAACCAGTTTAGACGGGTTTAAACTGGTTTTGGCCAACTCAAAACGCATCAAACCAGCTTAGCCAGGATCAAATTGGATCTAACTCGATAAGACCAGATCAAACTGGTTCAAACTGGATCATACAAGTGTAGACTGTTTCAAAATTGGATCAAACTGGATCAGACCAGATCAAACTGGTTCATACCGGATTAAACCGGTTTAGACAGGTCCAAAATAGGATGAAACTGGTTCAATCCAGATAAAATCGGTTAAGAACAGTTCAAACCGGTTTAGACCGTCTCAAATGAGATCAAACCAGTTTAGACCGGTTCAAACAGGATCAAGTATATCATACCGGATGAAACTGTTTCATACCGGATCAAACTGGTTTAGACCAGTGCAAAATGGGATAAAACTGGTTCAATCTAGACAATACAGGTTTAGACCGTCTCAAATAGGATGAAACCTGGTTCAAAGCAGTTTACAACGGTTACGGACAAGATCAACCTAGTTTGAACAAAATCAAACCGATTTAGGCTGGCTCAAACTGGAACAAACCAGCTTAGTTCACTTAAAACAGGATGAAACTGGATCAGACCGGATCAAACTGGATCAAACTAGTCTCGAATGGTTCAAAACTCTATCAATTTGGATCACACCAGATCAAAATGGATCAAACCAGTGTAGACTGGTTCAGAACTGGATCAAACTGGTTCAAAGCAGTTGAGCATGCATAATCTGGATTAGATTGTTACAGGTCCGCCAAAACGAATCAAACCAGTTTAGACAGGTTAAAACGGGTTTTGGCCAGCTCAAAACGCATCAAACCAGCTTAGTCAGATCAAACCGGATCTAACTCTATAAGATCAGATCAAACAGGTTCAAACTGGATCATACCAGTGTAGACCGGTTCAAAACTGGATGAAACTGGATCAGACTGGATAAAACAGGTTCATACCAGTTTAAATAGGTTTAGACCAGTCCAAGATAGGATGAAACTGGTTCAATCCAGATAAAAACGGTTTAGACTGGTTCAAACCAGGTTAGACCATCTCAAACCAGATAAAACCAGTTTAGACCGGTTCAAACGGGATCATGTAGATCCTACCGGATCAAACTGATTCATACCAAGTAAAACCAGTTTAGACAAGTGCAAAATCTGATCAAACTGGTTCAATCTAGACAATACAGGTTTAGACCTTTTCAAACCGGATCAAACCTGGTTCAAAGTGGTTTTCAACAGTTCCAAACAAGATCAAACTGGTTTGAACCAAATCAAACCTATTTAGGCCGGCTCAAAGTGGATCAAACCAGCTTAGTTCAGTTAAAACAGGATCGAACTGGATAAGACCCTATCAAACTGGATCACAACAGTGTCGACTGGTTCAAAACTGTATCAATTTGGATAACACCATATCAAAATGGATCAAACCAGTGTAGACTGGTTGAGAACTGGATCAAACTGGTTCAAAACGGATTGAACCTGCATAATCATGATTACATTGTTACAGGTCAGACTGGTTCAAAACTGGATGAAACTGGATCAGACTGGATAAAACAGGTTCATACTGGATTAAATCGGTTTAGACCAGTCCAAGATAGGATGAAACTGGTTCAATCCAGATAAAACCGCTTTAGACCCGTACAAACTGGTTTAGACCATCTCAATCCAGATCAAACCAGTTTAGACCGGGTCAAACTGGATCAAGGAGATCATACTGGATCAAAATGATTCATACAGGATCAAACCAGGTAAGACAAGTCCAAAACCGGATCAAACTGGTTCAATCTAGACAATACTGGTTTAGACCGTCTCAAACTGGATCAAACCTGGTTCAAAGCAGTGTACAATGGTTCCAAGCAAGATCAATCTGGTTTGAATCTAATCAAACCGATTTAGGCCGGCTCAAACTGGATCGAACCAGCCTGGTTCACTTAAAACGGGATCAAACTGGATCTAACCGAATAAAACTGGATCACACGAGTGTCGACTGTTTCAAAACTGTATGAATTTGGATCACAACAGATCAAACTGGATCAAACCAGTGAAGATTGGTTCAGAAATGGATCAAACTGGTTCAAAGCAGATTGAACCTGCATAATCTGGATTAGATTGTTACAGGTCCGCCAACCGAATTAAACCAGTTTAGACTGGTTTAAACCAGTTTTGGCCAGCTCAAAATGCATCAAACCAGCTTAGCCAGGATCACAACGGATAAAACTGGATAAGACCAGATCAAACTGTTTCAAACTGGATCATACCAGTGTAGACTGGTTCAAAACTGGATCAAACTGGATCAGACAGGATCAAACTGGTTAGTACCGGATTAAACCGGTTTAGACCAGTCCAAAATAGTATGAAACTGTTTCAATCTATATAAAATCCATTTAGACCAGTTAAAACCGCTTTAGACCGTCTCAAACCAGATCAAACCAGTTTAGACTGGTTCAAACCAGATCAAGTACATCATACCGGATGAAACTGATACATACCGGATCAAACCGGATTAGACCAGTGCAAAATCGGATCAAACTGCGTCAATCTAGACAATACTGGTTTAGACCATCTTAAACCATATCAAACCGGGTTCAAAATGATTTACAACATTTCCAAGCAAGATCAAACGTGGTTTGATCCAAATCAAAACGATTTAGGCTCGCTCAAACTGGATCAAACCACCTTAGTTCAGACAAAACTGGATCAAACTGGATCACACCAATCTCGACTGATTCAAAACTATCAATTTGGATCACACCAGATCAAACTGGATCAAACCAGTGTAGACTGGTTCAGAACTGGATCAAACTGGTTCAAAGTAGATTGAGTCTGCATAATCTGGATTAGATTGTTACAGGTCCATCAAACTAAATCAAACCAGTTTAGACGGGTTTAAACGGGTTTTGGCAGGCTCAAAATGCATCAAACCAGCTTAGCCAGGATCACAACAGATAAAACTGGATAAGACCAGATCAAACAGGTTAAAACGGGATCATACCAGTGTAGATGGTTTAAAACTGGATGAAACTGGATCAGACCAGTCAAACAGGATCATACCGGCTTAAATCTGTGTAGAGCAGTCCAAGATAGGATGAAACTGGTTCAATCCAGATAAAACCACTTTAGACCAGTACAAACTGGTTTAGACCATCTCAATCCAGATCAAACCAGTTTAGACCGGGTCAAACTGGATCAAGGAGATCATACTGGATCAAAATGATTCATACAGGATCAAACCAGGTAAGACAAGTCCAAAACCGGATCAAACTGGTTCAATCTAGACAATAATGGTTTAGACCGTCTCAAACCAGATCAAACCTGGTTCAAAGAAGTGTACAATGGTTCAAAGCAAGATCAATCTGGTTTGAATCTAATCAAACCGATATAGGCCGGCTCAAACTGGATCAAACCAGCTTAGTTCACTTAAAACAGGATCAAACTGGATCTAACCGAATAAAACTGGATCACACGAGTGTCGACTGTTTCAAAACTGTATGAATTTGGATCACAACAGATCAAACTGGATCAAACCAGTGAAGATTGGTTCAGAAATGGATCAAACTGGTTCAAAGCAGATTGAACCTGCATAATCTGGATTAGATTGTTACAAGTCCACCAAACCGAATCAAACCAGTTTAGACAGGTTTCAACCGGTTTGGGCCAGCTCAAAACGCATCAAACCAGCTTAGCCAGGATCACAACGGATAAAACTGGATAAGACCAGATCAAACTGTTTCAAACTGGATCATACCAGTGTAGACTGGTTCAAAACTGGATCAAACTGGATCAGACCGGATCAAACAGGTTCATACCTGATTAAACCGTTTTATAGCAGTGCAAAATTAGATGTAACTGGTTCAATCCAGATAAAACCAGTTTAGACCAGTTCAAACCACTTTAGACCGTCTCATACCAGTTCAAACCAGTTTGGGCCGGTTCAAAGAGGATCAAGTAGATCATACCGGATCAAACTGATTCATACCGGATTAAACCAGTTTAGAGCAGTGCAAAATCGGATCAAACTGATTCAATCTAGACAATACTGGTTTAGACCTTCTCAAACCATATCAAACCAGTTTAGACCAGTTCAAACCTGATCAAGTTGATCATACCGGATCAAACTGTTTCATAACGGATCAAACCAGTTTAGACCTGTCCAAAATCGGATCAAACTGGTTCAATCTAGACAATACTGGAGTAGACAATCTCAAACCGCATCAAACCTGGTTCAAAGCGGTTTACAACGGTTCCAAACAAGATCAAACTAGTTCGAAACATATCAAACCGATTTAGGCTGGCTCAAACTGGATCAAAGCAGCTTAGGTCAGTTAAAACAGGATCAAACTGGATCACACCAGTGTCGACTGGTTCAAAACTGCATGAATTTGGATCACACCAGATCAAACTGGATCAAACCAGTGTAGACTGGTTCAGAACTGGATCAAACTGGTTCAAAGCAGATTGAGCATGCATAATCTGGATTAGATTGTTACAGGTCCGCCAAACCAAATCAAACCAGTTTAGACCAGTTAAAACGGGTTTTGGCCAGCTCAAAACGGATCAACCCAGCTTAGTCAGAATCAAACCGAATATAACTTTATAAGATCAGATCAAACAGGTTCAAACTGGATCATACCAGTGTAGACTGGTTCAAAACTGGATGAAACTGGATCAGACCGGATCAAACAGGTTCATACTAGATTAAATCGGTTTAGACCAGTCCAAGATAAGATGAAACTGGGTCAATCCAGATAAAACCAGTTTAGACTGGTTCAAACCAGTTTAGACCATCTCAAACGAGATTAAACTAGTTTAGATCAGTTCAAACCGGATCAAGTAGATGAAACCAGATCAAAATGATTCATACCAGATCAAACCAGTTTAGACCAGTGCAAAATCTGATCAAACTGGTTCAATCTAGACAATACTGGTTTAGACCATCTCAAACCGGATCAAACCTGGTTCAAAGCAGTTTACAATGGTTCCAACCAAGATCAACATGGTTTGAACCAAATCAAACTGATTTAGGCTGGATCAAACTGGATCTACCAGCTTAGTTCAGTTTAAACAGGATCAAACTGGATCAGACCAGATCACACTGGACCACACCAGTGTCGACTGGTTCAAAACTGTATGAATTTGGATCACGCCAGATCAAAATGGATCAAACCAGTGTAGACTGGTTCAGAACTGGATCAAACTGGTTTAAAACAGATTGAACCTGCATAATCTGACTGGATAAGACCAGATCAAACTGGTTCTAACTGGATCATACCAGTGTAGATTGGTTCAAAACTGGATCAGACAGGATCAAACAGGTTCATACTGGATTAAACCGGTTTCGACCAGTCCAAAATAGGATGAAACTGTTTCAATCCAGATAAAACTCTTTTAGAACAGTACAAACTGGTTTAGACCATCTCAATCCAGATCAAACCAGTTTAGACAGGTTCAAACTGGATCAAGGAGATCATACTGGATCAAAATGATTGATACTAGATCAAACCAGGTAAGACCAGTCCAAAACCGGATCAAAATGGTTCAATCTAGACAATACTGGTTTAGACCGTCTCAAACCGGATCAAACCTGGTTCAAAGCAGTGTAAAACGGTTCCAAGCAAATCAATTTGGTTTGAACCAAATCAAACCGATATAGGCCGGCTCAAACTGGATCAAACCAGCTTGGTTCACTTAAAACAGGATTAAACTGGATCTAATCGAACAAAACTGGATCATACGAGTGTCGACTGTTTCAAAACTGTATGAATTTGGATCACAACAGATCAAACTGTATAAAACCAGTGAAGATTGGTTCAGAAATGGATCAAACTGGTTCAAAGCAGATTGAACCTGCATAATCTGGATTAGATTGTTACAGGTCCGCCAAACTGAATTAAACCAGTTTAGACTTGTTTCAACCAGTTTTGGCCAGCTCAAAACGCATCAAAACAGCTTAGCCAGGATCACAACGGATAAAACTGGATAAGACCAGATCAAACTGTTTCAAACTGAATCATACCAGTGTAGACTGGTACAAAACAGAATCAGACCGGATCAAACAGGTTCATATCTGATTAAACCGGTTTATAACAGTGCAAAATAAGATGTAACTGGTTCAATCCAGATAAAACCGGTTTAGACCGGTTCAAACCAATTTAGACCGTCTCAAACCAGTTTACACCAGTTTAGAGTGGTTCAAACCTGATCAAGTTGATCATACTGGATCAAACTGATTCATACCGGATCAAACCGGTTTAGACCAGTCCAAAGTCGGATCAAACTGGTTCAATCTAGACAATACTGGATTAGACCATCTCAAACCCGATCAATCCTGGATCAAAGCGGTTTACAACGGTTCCAAACAAGATCAAACTAGTGTGAAACAAATCAAACCGATTTAGGCTGGCTCAAACTGGATCAAACCAGCTTAGTTCAGTGAAAACAGGATCAAACTGGATCACAGCAGTGTCGACTGGTTCAAAAGTGTATGAATTTGGATGACACCAAATCAAACTGGATCAAACCAATATAGACTGGTTCAGAACTGGATTAAACTGGTTCAAAGAGGATTGAGCCTGCATATTCTGGATTAGATTGTTTCAGGTCCGCCAAACCTAAACAAACAAGTTTAGACCTGTTTCAACCAGTTTTGGCCAGCTCAAAACGGATCAAACCAGTTTAGCCAGGATCAAACCAGATCAAACTGGATGAGACCAGATCAAACTGTTTCTAACTGGATCATACCAGTGTAGACTGTTTCAAAACTGGATCAAACTGGATCAAACTGGATCAGAACAGAACAAACTGGTTCATACCGGATTAAACCGGTTTAGACCAGTCCAAAATAGGATGAAACTGGTTCAATCCAGATAAAACCTGTTTATACTGGTGCAAACCCATTTAGACAGTCTCTAACAAGATAAAACCAGTTTAGACCGGTTCAAACTGGATCAAGTTGATCATACCGGATCTAACTTATCCATACCAGATCAAACCGGTTTAGACCAGTGCAAAATCGGATCAAACTGGCTCAGTCTAGACAGTACTGGTTTAGACTGTCTCAAACTGGATCAAACCTGGTTCAAAGCGGTTTACAACGGTTCCAAACAAGATCAAACTTGTTTGAAACAAATTAAACCTATATAGGCTGGCTCAAACTGGATCAAACAAGCTTAGTTCAGTTAAAACAGGATCAAACTGGATCACACCAGTGTCAACTGGTTCAAAACTGTATCAATTTGGATCACACCCCATCAAACTGGATCAAACCAGTGAAGACTGGTTCAAAACTGGATCAAACTGGTTCAAAGCAGATTGAACCTGCATAATCTGAATTAGATAGTTACAGGTCCACAAAACTAATCAAACCAGTTTAGACCGGTTTCAACCGGTTTTGGCCAGCTCAAAATGCTTCAAACCAGCTTAGCCAGGATCAAAAAGGATCAAACTGGATAAGAACAGATCAAACTGGTTCAAACTGGATCATACCAGTGTAGACTGGTTCAAAATTTAATCAGACTGGATTAGACTGGATCAAAAAGGTTCATACCGGATTAAACCAGTTTAGACTAGTCCAAAATAGGATGAAACTGGTTTAATCCAGGTAAAACTGGTCAGACCAATTCAAACCGATTTAGACCATCTCAAACTAGTTTAGACCTGTTCAAACCAGATCAAGGAGATCATACCAGATCAAACTGATTCATATCGGATGAAACCGGTATAGACCAGTCCAAAATAGGATGAAACTGGTTTAATCCAGGTAAAACTGGTTTGGACCGATTCAAACCGGATAAAAAAAAAGCTGGTTCAAAGCGATGTACAATGTATCCAAACAAGAACAACCTGGTTTGAACCAAACCACACAAATTTAGGCTGGCTCAAACTGGATCAAACCAGCTTAGTTCAGTTAAAACAGGATCAAACTGGATCAGACCGGATCAAACTGGATCACACCAGTGTCGACTGCTTCAAAACTGTATCAATTTGGATGACACCCCATCAAACTGGATCAAACCAGTGAAGATTGGTTCAGAACTCGATCAAACTGGTTCAAAGTGGATTGAACCTGCGTAATCTGGATTAGATAGTTACAGGTCTACAAAATGAATCTAATCAGTTTAGACCGGTTTAAACCGGTTTTGTCCAGCTCAAAACGCATCAAACCAGCTTAGCCAGGATCAAACCAGATCTAACTCTATAAGATCAGATCAAACAGGTTCAAACTGGATCATACCAGTGCAGACTGGTTCAAAACTGGATGAAACTGGATCAGACCAGATCAAACAGGTTCATACCGGATTAAACCGGTTTAGACCAGTCCAAGATAGGATGAAACTGGTTCAATACAGATAAAACCGTTTTTGACCAGTTCAAACCGATTTAGACCATCTCAAACCAGATCAAACCAGTTTAGACTGGTTCAAACCGGATCAAACTGATTCATACCAGATCAAACCGGATTCGATCAGTCCAAAATCAGGTCAAACTGGTTCAATCTAGATAATACTGGTTTAGACCATCTCAAACCGGATCAAACCTGGTTAAAAGCGGTTTACAATGGTTCCAAAAAAGGTCAACCCGGTTTGAACCAAAACAAACCAATTTAGGCCAGCTCAAACTGGATCAAACAAGCTTAGTTCAGTCAAAACAGAATCAAACTGGATCAGACCAGATCAAACTGGATCACACCAGTCTTGACCTGCTCAGAACTGTATCAGTTTGGATCACGCCAGATCAAACTGTATCAAACCAGTGTAGACTGGTTCAGAACTGGATCAAACTGGTTCAAAGCGGATTGAACCTGCATAATCTGGATTAGGTTGTTACAGGTCCGACAAACCGAATCAAACCAGTTTAGACCGTTTTAAACCACTTTTGTCCAGCTCAAAACGCATCAAACCAGCCTAGCCAGGATCAAACCGGATCAAACTGGATAAGAAGAGATCAAACTGGTTGAAACTGGATCATACCATTGTAGACAGTTTCAAAACTGGATCAAACTGGATCAGAACGGATCAAACTGGTTCATATGGGATTAATCCGGTGTAGACCAGTCCAAAGTAGGATGAAACTGGGTCAATCCAGATAAAGCCGGTTTAGACCAGTTCAAACCAGTTTAGACCGTCTCAAACCAGATCAAACCAGTTTAGACCGGTTCAACCCAGTTCAAGTAGATCAATCCGGATCAAGCTGATTCATACCAGAACAAACCGGTTTAGAACAGTCCAAAATCGGATCAAACTGGTTCAATATAGACAATACAGGTTTAGACCGTCTCAAACCGGATCAAACCTGGTTCAAAGCGGTGTACAAGGGTTTCTACCCAGATCAACCTGGTTTGAACCAAATCAAACCGATTTAGGCTGGCTCAAACCTGAGCAAACCAGCTTAGTTCAGTTAAGACAGGATCAAACTGGATCTGACCAGATCAAACTGGATCACACCAGTCTCGACTGGTTCAAAACTCTATCAATTTGGATCACACCAGATCAAACTGGATCAATCCAGTGAAGATTATTTCAGAACTGGATCAAACTGGTTCAAAGTGGATTGAACCTGCATAATCTGAATTAGATAGTTACAGGTCCGACAAACCAAATCAAACCAGTTTAGACTGTTTTAAACCGGTTTTGGTCAGCTCAAAATGGATAAAACCAATTGTAGACCGGTTCAAACTGGATCAAGAACATCATACCGAATCAAACTGATTCATATCGGATGAAACCAGTTTAGACCAGTCCAAAATAGGATGCAACTGGGTCAATCCATATAAAACCAGTTTAGACCAGTTCAAACTGCTTTAGACTGTCTCAAACCAGATCAAACCAGTTTAGACCGGTTCAAACCAGATCAAGTAGATCATACTGGATCAAATTGATTGATACCGGATCATACGGGTTTAGACCAGTCCAAAATCGGGTCAAACTGATTCAATCTAGACAATACTGGTTTAGACCGTCTCAAACCCGATCAATCCTGGTTAAAAGCAGTTTACAATAGTTCCTAAAAAGATCAAACTGGTTTGAACCAAATCAAACCGATTTAGACCGGCTCAAACTGGATCAAATCAGCTTAGTTCAGTGAAAACAGGATCAAACTGGATCAGACCAGATCAAACTGGATCACACCAGTGTCGACTGGTTCAAAACTCTATCAAATTGGATGACACCAAATCAAACTGGATCAAATCAGTGTAGACTGGTTCAGAACTTGATTGAACTGGTTCAAAGTGGATTGAACCTGCATAATCATGATTGCATTGTTACAGGTCTGCCAAACCGAATTAAACCAGTTTAGACTGGTTTAAACCAGTTTTGGCCAGCTCAAAATGCATCAAACCAGCTTAGCCAGGATCAAACTGGATAAGACCAGATCAAACTGGTTCAAACTGGATCATACCAGTGTAGACAGGTTCAAAATTTAATCAAACTGGATCAGACCGGATCAAACAGGTTCTTTCCGGATTAAACCAGTTTAAAGCAGTCCAAAATAGGATGAAATTGGTTCAATCCAGGTAAAACTGGTTTAGACCGATTTAAACCAATTTAGACTGTCTGAAACCAGATGAAACCAGTTTAGAATGGTTCAAACCAGATCAAGTAGATCATACCCGATCAAACTGATTCATACCAGATTAAACCGGTTAAGACCAGTCAAAAACCGGATCAAACTGGTTCAATCTAGACAATACTGGTTTTGACCATCTCAAACCAGATCAAACCTGGTTCAAAGCGGTTTACAACGGTTCCAAACAAGATCAACCTGGTTTGAACCAAATGAAACCGATTTAGGCCAGCTCAAAGTGGATCAAACCAGCTTAGTTGAGTTAAAACAGGATCAAACTGGATGATACCGGATCAAACTGGTTCACACCAGTGTTGTCGGGTTCAAAACTCTATCAATTAAATTCACACCAGATCAAACTGGATCAAACCAGTGTAGACTGGTTCAGAATTGGATCAAACTGGTTCAAAGCGGCTTGAACCTGCATAATCTGGATTAGATTGTTACCAGTCCGACAAACCGAATCAAACCAGTTTAGACCAGTTTAAACCGCTTTTGTCCAGCTCAAAATGGATCAAACCAGCTTAGCCTGGATCAAACTGGATAAGACCAGATCAAACTGGTTCAAACCCAATCATACCAGTGTAGACTGGTCCAAAACTCGATCAAACTGGATCAGACCTGATTACACTGGTTCATACCGGATTAAACCGGTTTAGACCAGTCCAAGATAGGATGAAACTGGTTTAATCCAGGTAAAACCGATTTAGACCATTTAAAACAAGATCCAACCAGTTTAGACCAGTTCAAACCAGATCAAGGAGATCATACCGGATCATAATGATTCATACCGGATCAAACCGGTTAAGACCAGTCAAAAACCGGATCAAACTGGTTCAATCTAGACAATACTGGTTTAGACCATCTCAAACCAGATCAAACATGGTTCAAAGTGGTTTAAAACTGTTCTAAACAAGATCAACCTGGTTTGAACCAAATCACATCGATTTAGGCTGGCTCAAACTGGATCAAACCCTCTTAGTTCAGTTAAAACAGGATCAAACTGGATCAGACAGGATCAAACTGGTTCACACCAGTCTCAACTTTTTCAAAACTCTATCAATTTGGATCACAACAGATCAAACTGGATTAAACCAGTGTAGACTGGTTCAAAACTGGATCAAACTGTATCAGACCAGATCAAACTTGTTCATAACAGATTAAACCCTTTTAGACCAGTCCAAAATAGGATGAAACTGGTTCAATCCAGATAAAGCTGGTTTAGACCAGTTCAAACCAGTTTAGACCGTCTCAAACCAGATCAAACCATTTTAGACCGGTTCAAACCGGATCAAGTTGATCATACCAGATCAAACTGATTCATACCAGATCAAACCGGATTCGACTAGTTCAAAATCGGATCAAACTGTTTCAATCTAGACAATACTGGTTTAGACAGTCTCAAACAGGATCAAACCTGGTTCAAAGCAGGTCCACCTGGTTTGAACCAAATCAAACCGATTTAGGCCAGCTCAAACTGGGTCAAACCAGCTTAGTTCAGTTAAAACAGGATCAAACTGGATCAGAGCGGATCAAACTGGATCACACCAGTCTCGACTGGTTCAAAACTCTATCAATTTGGATCATACCAGATTAAACTGGATTAAACCCGTGTAGCCTGGTTCAGAACTGGATCAAACTGGTTCAAAGCAGATTGAGCCTGCATAATCTGGATTAGATTGTTGCAGGTCCGCCAAAGCGAATCAAACCAGTTTATACCAGTTTAAACCAGTTTTGGCCAGCTCAAAACGGATCAAACCAGCTTAGCCAGGATCAAACCGGATCAATCTGAATAAGTCCAGATCAAACTGGCTCAAACTGGATCACACCAGTGTAGACTGGTTCAAAACTGGATCAGACCGAATCAAACTGGTTCATAACAGATTAAACCTGTTTAGACCAGTCCAAACGAGGATGAAACTGGTTCAATCCATATAAAACCGGTTTAGACTGGTTCAAACCCATTTAGACCGAATCATACCAGATCAAACCATTTTAGACCGGTTCAAACCAGATCAAGTAGATCATACCGGATCAAACTGATTCATACCAGATCAAACTGGATTCGACTAGTTCAAAATCGGATCAAACTGTTTCAATCTAGACAATACTGGTTTAGACCATCTCAAACTGGATCAAACCTGGTTCAAACCAGTTTACAACGGTTCCCGACAAGATCAACCTGGTTTGAACCAAATCAAACCGATTTAGGCTGGCTCAAACTGCATCAAACCAGCTTAGATCACTTAAAACAGGATCAAACTGGATCAGACCGGATCAAACTGGATCACACCAGTCTCGACTGGTTCAAAACTCTATCAATTTGGATCACACCAGATCAAACTGGATTAAACCAGTGTAGACTGGTTCAGAACTGGATCAAACTGGTTCAAACAGATTGAGCCTGCATAATCTCTATTAGATTGTTACAGGTCCACCAAATCGAATCAAAACGCATCGAACCAGCTTATCCAAAATCAAACCGGATCAATTTGGATAAGACCAGATCAAACTCATTCAAATTGGATCCTACCAATGTAGACTAGTTCAAAACTGTATCCAACTGGATCAGACCGGATCAAACAGGTTCATACCTGATTAAACCGGTTTAGACCGGTTTTAATAGGTCACGACCCCATAAATTCATTGCGATATTGGCTACATATGGCCTTAATTTTCCTATTTGTCCCTCTGGCCCTATACATTCAACCAATTTCATGCTCTGCCTTACTCGAGATAGGGTTCCAATTCCCAGGAGCTGAACATTTCCATTCTGAAGAGGCCAATAGGGATGCCAAGATTCTGGGGTAATGATACTTACACACTACCACCATAAAAAATAACTGGTGTTAACACCCAATGGTCATTAATATCACTTAATAACAGTGGACTCAATTCACCTATAAAAAGGCACAGGTTAAGAGAATGGATACAAAAACAGGATCACACATTCTGCTGTTTACAAGAAGCACACCTCAACCTCAAAGACAGACACTACCTCAGAGTAAAGGGTTGGGAAAAGGTTTTGTAATCAAATGGACCAAAGAAACAAGCGAGTGTGGCAATACTTATATCTAACAAAATTGATTTCAAACTAATGTCAATCAGAAGAGATGTAAAAGAACACTTTATACTCATAACAGGAACAATTCATCAGGAGGAAGTCTCAATCCTGAATATCTACATCCCTAATATAAAAGCACCCACATATGTAAAAGAAAGATTACTAAAATTCAAAGCATAGATCAAACCCCACACTCTAATAATAGGAGATATTAACACGCCTCTCTCACCAATGAACAGGTCAACCAGACAGAAACTTAACAGAGAAATAAGAGAACCAATAGATGTAATGAACCAAATGGACTTAACAGACATCTATAGAACATGCCACCCAAACAGAAAAGAATATACATTCTTCTCAGCACCTCACGCAACCTTCTCAAATATTGATCACATAATCAGTAACAAAGGAAACATCCACAGATACAAAGAAATTGTAGTAACTGCCTGTAGACTATCAGATCACCATGGAATAACAATTCAACTCCCAGAAAGCCTACAAACTCATGGAAACTGAACAGTCAACTACTGAACCACCCCTGGGTAAAGGAAAAAAATTTAAAAAAGAAATTAAAGTCTTTCTTGAATTAAACAAAAATAAAGACATAACATACCCAAACCTATGGGACACTATGAAAGCAGTGCTAAGAGGAAAGTTCATAGCACTAAATGCCCACATTAAAAAAAAATGGAGAAAGCTCACATTAGAGACGTAACAGCCTATCTGAAAGCTCCAGAAAAAAAAAGAAGCAGACTCACCCAGGAGGAGTAGAAGACTGGAAAAAATCAAATGGAGGGCTGAAATCAACAAAATAGAAACATGGAAAACAATGCAAAGAATCAATGAAGCAAAGAGCTGGTTCTTTGAGAAAATCAACAGGATTGACAAACCTGTATCCAAACTAATCAAACAGCAGAGAGAGAACACACCAATTAACAAGATCAGAAATGAAAAGAGGAATATGACCACAGACACTGTCAGGAGCCAATTTCCTCCTAAAATCATTACAGGAACCATCACCCTGGGGAGTCTGCAGAGAACCCCACACCCCTAATTGTGTTAAGAATGGTTCTATTGACAGAGCCTACCCCACACCCAAATTGGCTGTTAATGAGAGCTATCTGTTAGCGGAACCCATCCCACATTCCAAACTATTTCGAGAACTAGGTGTGTCATCTCCTAGTTGCGACTTCTTGGCCTACAGTGACCTGACCGAAGATAACCTCCTGCCTACGTGACCAACGAGGACCATGTGACCAACGTGAACCACGCGGCAAGAGCCCAGAACCCTGTGCCCATCCCCCAACTCCTTGCCCTATAAAAGGTTGTATCTCGTCCCTAATAAACGGAGGCTTTGACAAACTTTGCATAGCCTTCTTCCTCTTTCTTAGCCCATTATCTTCCAGGTAGTGCCTCTCCATGACCCTGGAATAACTGAACTGCCAGGCGGGCTACTAACCCTAGACTAAGTAGCCCGCCAAAGGCAATCGACAAGACACATAGGAAATTGAGGGTCTTTAGATCTTACTACAAAAGCCAGTATGCCACAAATTGGAAAATGTTAAAGAAATGGAATTCTTTTTAGATAAGCACCATATACCAAAATTAAATCAAGACCAGGTGAACAATAAATAGACCTGTTAGTCGCGAAGAATTACAAGCTGTCATCAAAAACATCCCTACCAAAAAAAGCCCAAGACCAGATGGTTTCAATGCAGAATTCTACTAGAAATTCCAAGAAGAGCTGATACCTATACTCCTTGTTGGGTTTTACAAAATAGAAACAGAAGAGTCATTGCCAAACTTCTTTTATGAAGCTACAGTTACCCTGATATGAAAACCACACAAACACTAAACCAAGAAAGAGAATTACAGACCAATTTTGCTCATGAACATCAATGCAAAAATTCTCAGTAAAATACTGGCAAACCGAATCCAAGAACACATCAAAAAATAATCCATTATGGTCAAGTAGGCTTTATCCCAGAGATGCAGGGCTGGATCATCATACAAAAATCTATCAATGTAATCCATCATATAAATATACTGAAAGAAAAAAAACATATGATTATTTTATTAGATGCTGAAAAAGCATTTAATCCAACACCCCTTTATGATAAAGGTATTGGAGAGATTAGGGATACAAGGTTCATACCTAAATATAATAAAAGCAGCATACAGCAAGCCGACAGCTAACATCAAATTAAATGGAGAGCTACAGTAATGAAAACAACTTGGTATTGGCATAAAAAAAATGTTGACCAATGGAATCAAATCGAAGATTCGGATATTAAGCTACAAACCTATGAACACCTGATCTTCGACAAAGGAGCTAAAATTATACAATGGAAGAAAGAAAGCATCTTTAACAAATGGTGCTTGCGTAACTAGATGTCACCCTGTAGAATAATGAAATGGATGCATATCTATCACCATGTATAAAACTCAAGTCCAAAATGGACCTCAATATTAATCTGACCACACTGAACCTGATAGAAGAGTAAGTGGGAAGTAGTCTGCAGCACATGGGCACAGGAGACTACTTCCTACGTATAACCCCAGCAGAATAGATGATAAGAGCAACAAGGAATAAATGGGACCTCCTCAAACTGACAAGCTTCTGTAATGCAAATGACACTCTCATTAAGACAAAAAGGCAACCTACTAATTGGGAGAAGATCTTTACCAACCGCGCATCAGACAAAGGTTTGATCTCCAAAATATATAAAGAACTCAAGAAACTAGACATTTAAACTCTAATTAACCCAATTAAAAAATGGGGTACTGAACTGAACAGAGAATTCTGATCAGATGAAGTTCAAATGGCCAAAAGACACTTAAGGTCATGCTCAACCTCCTTAGTGATCAGGGAAATGCAAATCAAAACAACTTTGAGATACCATCTTACACCTGTTGGAATGGCTACAATCAAAAACACCAATGATAGCCTATGCTGGAGAGGCTGTGGAGTAAGGGGAACACTCATCCATTGTTGGTGGGAATGCAAACTTGTGTAACCACTTTGGAAATCAGTGTGGTGGTTTCTCAGGAAACTGGGAGTCAACCTACCTCAGGATCCCGCAATTCCACTTTTGGTTATATATTCAAGAGATGCCCAATCATACTACAAAATCATTTGTTTAACTATGTTCATAACCTGGAAACGACCTAAGTGCCCCTCAATAGAAGAATGGATAAAGAAGGTGTGGCACATATACACTTTAGAGTTCTACTCAGCGGTAAAAAAAACAATGACATCTTGAATTTTGCATGCAAATGGATGGACATATAGAGCACTTTACTGAGTGAGATAAATCAGATCCAAAGAGATGAATATGGTATGCATTCAATCATAAGTGGATTCTAGCCAAAAATATATGACATTGAGCCTAAAATTCATGATCCTTTAGAAGCTAAATAAGAAGGTGAACACAAACAAAACATATAGTTATCCTCCCGGATATTGGAAGTAGACAATATCGCCAGGCAAAAGTTGGGTGCATGGGGGTGGGAGTTGGGTGAGTGTAAGGGGAGATGGGGAGAGAGAAGGGAAAAGGGGAGGTTTGGGAAGAGCTTGGGGGAATGGGATGGTTGGGATGGAGGAAGGGTGGATATGGGGGCAGTGGAGTATATATCTAAATTAAGGGAGCCATTTTAGGCTTGGCAAGAGACTTGACTCTAGATGGGTTCTGACGTCCAAGGAGATGTCCCCAGTTTGTTCCTTGGGCAGCAGATGAGAGGGTGCCTGAACTGGCCTTCTCCCATAGCCACACTGATAAATATCTTGCACATCACCATAGAACCTTCATCCGGCAATGGAAGGAGATAAAGACAGAGACCCATATTGGAGCACTGAACTGAGCTCCCAAGGTCCAAATGAGGAGCAGAAGGAGGGAGAACATGAGTAAAAAAGTCAGTACCGTGAGGGGTGTGTCCACCCACTGAGATGGTGGGACTGATCTAATGGGAGCTCAGCAAGGCCAGCTGGACTGGGACTGATGGAGCATGTGATCAAACCAGACTCTCTGAATGTGGCTGTCAGTGAGAGCTGACTGAGAAGCCAAGGACAATGGCACTGGGTTTTGATTCTATTGCATGTACTGGATTTGTGGGAGCCTGGTTTGTTTGGATGCTCACCTTCCTAGAATGGATGGAGGGGGAAGGGCCTTGGACTTCCCACAGGGCAGGGCACCCTGACTTTTCTTAGGATTGGAGAAGGACAGGGGAGGAGAGATGGGGGGAGTTGGAGGGAAATGTGAGGTGGGGAGGAACTGGAAATTTTTAATAAATAAACAAACAAAAAAGAAAAAAAAGAATAGATTCAATAATCTACCTTTTGATGCTATCATTCCCATATCTCCTCCTTTTTTTCATTTCAGAAAGATTCTTGAACCTAACTACCTGGTTTAATTTCCTCTTTGACTATAACCAGTAACAACTTGCATTTCTAACCACCCTAAATGATGACAAGCATCCACAAACCACTGAATGACAAAATCCACCCAACTATCTCTTGGGAATGTGTGTATCATAATCTTAAAATTATTTGCTGTTGTCTGACAACCTCTTTAAGTGACCCTGAAAAATTGGGGTAATGGTCAAGTCCTAAAATATGTAGCTGTATCATTTGTTGTCCATTCTGTGTGTGATGGGAAAGTGCAGGGCTCATCTGAAGTCCTGGCTGAAGAAGTCTGGACCCTCACAACTAGCAGTTTTGGAATTCTCTGGAACATTTTGCAGTTCAAACATGATCTGCATGTGTGGTTTGTTTGTCAGTTTAGTGGTATTAGAACAATCTAGTGGGATTATTTATTGCAGGACCCTATCATCTTCTTGGAGACCTTAAAAGCCACTGCTAGGAATGGTCTCAGTTCACTGCATAAAACAAATCTATTTTAAACCCTATGAGTAGTGTATATACAAAAGATAATGGGACCACAATATTTTAAGCATACCCAAGTTACACAGACTTAGTTACTAGTTCCCTGCATCAAACTCAAATATGAAATCAGGTACAGGAAACTAAATAAAGCTTATTTCTACACCACTAATATCATAATAGAAAGTTTAATTATATATACATAATAATCTCACAGATTTTGAGATAATATTTATACTTTCTGTAATGATTTTAGCCACATAAAGCTGATCTCCTGGGTTCTAGGGGCCATACATGTGCAGACAAGCCCTCACGCAGGAGTGTTTAATAGCCCCCAGGGATATTAAAGGGCCCCATGTGACCCACATGCTGTGTGGATTACATCATCCAAGTATGACTCAGTTAAGTTAAGCCCTTGTGTGCAATGTGTGGTTGCACCATCCATGTATGACTCAGCTAAGCCCTTGCACACTTGCATGGTTACAACATCCACGTATGACTCAGCTAAGCCCTTGCTTGCATGAGTGAATCTGTCATCTTTGTATGATGTAGCCATGTCAACCCCCTGTGTGCATGTGCTAGGCAGATTTTAAAAGCTGGACGTACCATCGTCTTCTCTTTCTCTGCACACTGACTTCCCCAGGCCCGTACACATCCTCTCTAATAAACTACTAAGTGGGTTTGTTGTGTGTTCCATGTTTCCTTCTCACTCATATCAAGTAATTTCATTGGTGCTGTGTGACTTGGGAGGCTCCGCTGCCCCAAGCTCTCCCAGGGTCAAGATCCAGAACTGGGTAATTTTTCCACAACAACCACGTGTTTCATTTGCCTAAGCACAATTTCTATGTACACCACTGGTTTCAATTGGTGAGTTTCTCCCATTCTGGTCAGCTTAACCATTTCTCTGAACCCAAGGACTTGACCATTGAGCACCCAGCAATCTTCTGGTGTTCCTAGAAATGGAAGGAGACAGCCTTCAACCACCATCTTTATGGTTATTGTTGAGTCCTTTGTTGACATTCATCTCTGGATTGCTTCCTTTAGTTAAATTGTGTTTGGACAACCCGGAGTCAGTCCTCCTGTGACTGGGGGCCCAAGGTTCCTCTATTTTTCTTTTTCTTTCCTTCCCCCCACCCCAGCCATGAAAGGCTGCTGGGAGCGACCTCTGGCCTCCCTAAATTCTGAGTCGCCCTGACTGAAGCCAGTCACCCCACTTATAGCCAGAGAAAGCTCTCCTACATGTCCTGCAGTGTTCATCACTGTTTTACACCCTGCCTATAGAGGGGAGACACCTCCCTGTAGGCCTTGTGGTATCACTGTTTTTAAGGTTTCAGCCATCAAAGACTATCAATTCAGCTTCCCCCCTGGGATGCCTTTTAGAGGCCCTAAAACCCCAGGACTTAATGCCCTACTTACAGATTCGCACACTTGTCCATCTTTGTTTTTAAAAAATGGCCTTATTACAATTTGATAACAATCTAAAATGGCCCCTAATGGCACTTTTTATCACAATATTTTACAGGAGCTTTCTAACTACTGTCAGCACACAGGCAAATAAAAGGAGTTTCCTTACATCCAAGCTGTTTGCTATCTAAGATCTAAGCCTAAACCCTCTGTCCTTTTGAGTTTCTCACCTGCTCACATGTTCCTGGCTATGCCATCTGAACTGGAAGAATCTCCACTTCTGCTCTGGACCCAGCTAACAAACCCCTGCATTTCCAACCTCAGGGGATAGCTACCTCTGTTCCTTCAACTCTTACCCCCATTCCTCCAGTCCCTACCCCTGTTTTTTTTAGCTCCTACCCCTATTCCTTTAGCTTCTACCACCATCCCATCAGCTCCTACCCCTTGCCACTTCCCTCCTCTCACTCTTCAGCTCTCTCTCCCTCTATTAACTACTCTATTAGCCCCAATGGATCATTCTTCCTCTCCAGTGCCTGGCAGCTGCCCAGTTCTGACACCCACTTTACACCTCTCACACACTCACATGTTGCTATGGAACCCAATCTTGACCAAGCCAAGTTGGCTGCAGTTCTCCCATTGCGAGAGGTGGCCAGCGTAGATAGACTGATTAGGGTACATGTTCTTTCCTCCCTCTCAGAACTCTCCCATATAGAAAAAAATGTGGTCCTATATGTCTAATTCTACCACATTTATGAAGCAGTACCAATATATTACCCAGTCTTATAATCCCACTTTTCATAATATCTACATGATCCTATCTAATAATCTACTTCCTGAAGGGTGCAGGCGTGTTTGTGAGAAGACCAGACTACATGCAGATGATATTCACCAAGCATGCAACACACCCTTCGGGGTCAGAGATGGTCCCCGAGCAAGAACTTCACTGGGACTATTACACTACAGTTGGGATTTTAGCTAGGGACTGGTTTTTGACTTGCCTCCTGGCAGATCTCCATAAAGCTGCCCTCAAGCCAGTAAACTATAATAAGCTCTCAGAGGTCATTCAAGATATAAGAAAACTCCTGCATTTTTGAAACACCTCACTAAAGCCCTGTTACAATATACTAACTTAGATCCAGAAAGCATGGAAGGCATGACTCATTTTTTTCCTCAGTGCTAGCCTGACATTAAGGCTAAACTTAGACATTTAGAAAAAGGCCCCTTGACCTCCAGGCAGAAGTCTCAGAGTTGGCTTTAAGGTGTGTCATGCCAGGAATTACAAAGCCCATAATCATTGTCATGTGCTAGACACCATGACAGACCACCTGATCCGTGCTGTTTGTGCTGCTCTTTTGCCCCCAGGGCGCAAGAATGGCCATGCCCATGTTTCAAATGTGGTAGAACTGGTCACTGGGCCCAAGCATGCCCTAATCTTCATCTTGATCCCACAAAACCTTGTCCAAGTTGCCATAGGGAAGGAATTTGGGCATTGTCTTTGTGCACATAGTGACATAGAGATGTCAAACCCAGAAAATTCCCAAGTTGACCTTCTAGGTCTGGCCATGGACAAGAGAGGCTGACTGAGCTCCTTTGACCTGACCACAACTGTCATCTGTAACTGGGAGCCATGGGTAAACATCACAATATCAGGACAGCCCATCTCCTTTCTCTTGGATGCTGGAGCCACATACTCAGTACTGAGGGAATTCTGGGGGCCTACCTCTCCTGCTGTTGGGGTATGGGGACAGCCTTATCTACCTAAGCAGACTCCACCACTTAACTGTGGGTTTAGGGGTACTTATCTCACTCATTCATTTTTAGTCATGCCAACCTGCCCAGTACCTCTTATATGCCAATCCATGTCCACTGCTGATTAAAATATGAGATCAGGTACTATTCTCTCTCCCAGACCAATGCCCCTCACTCCTTTCCCCTAAATGGCAGGGCCCCTTTAAAGTAATTCTTGTAACTCCTACAAAATTGAAGCTCGAGGGACTCTCTTATTGGATCCACTTGTCTCACCTTAAACCTTTTACTCTTCCAGCTCAAGATAATCCCTCGTATATGATAACTAAAACAGGGTTCTGCTCCCTTAAGTCCCAGAGGACAAAAAGATCAGTCACTTTTTCTCCAGTTCCAGAAAAATAGAAGTCTCATGATTGTACCCAATTTTTCTGTGCCAAAAATTTGCCATTACTCTCCCTTTTCCTCTTTCTTCTGTTTTACGAACTTCTCTATATCTCCAATGTCATGCTTAAATTTCCAGTTAACCACTCAGCTGTTATTACAGGGACCATCATTAAACACAGAGCCGGAGGTACAAGGATTGCCAAAAGCCCAGGTGATAAGAAACAACGAGTTTGGGGACATTTACAGCCCCAAACTCCAAAAACTCACAAAAGACTTTTAATATAACAGGTTTATCACTGACTGCAGCAGTGTCTCTTGGATGTTAAGGTAATACCATGATGCTAAAGAGAAGTGCCTTAAGATTTGCTTCAGGTAAAACATTAAAGGGTCTAATAATTCCCCTTTCTTCCCACCATCTTTTATTCCATCATAATCATGTTTTAAATGTCTAAAATTGATTTATTTTCAAATATTTTTTCATAAGCTCCAAGGAGCCAATTGGACCTATCTAAACAGACCAGACTCATGCAAAATAAGTTTCATTTAATTCTTCCCTTATCATTCCTGGTCTCGAGAACCCCTGGGAAATTCCCTCCTCCACCCCCCCCCCAAAAAAAAAACCCTCTATCTTCCATCTTGGGACTCTCCTTCCTTAATCACCGAGATCTACTTTTTTTCCAGACATAATTTTCTGCCTTTCCAGCATCTTGCGAGGTCCAAGCAGCCAAATTTTATAAAAAAGGTGGAATGTAAGCCGGGCGATGGTGGCGCACGCCTTTAATCCCAGCACTCGGGAGGCAGAGGCAGGCGGATCTCTGTGAGTTCGAGACCAGCCTGGTCTACAGAGCTAGTTCCAGGACAGGCTCCAAAGCCACAGATAAACCCTGTCTCGAAAAACCAAAAAAAAAAAAAAAAAAAAGGTGGAATGTAATGCAATTCTAGGGGCCATACCTGTGCAGACATGCCTCAGGCAGAAGTGCCTAATGGCCCCAAGGGAGGTTAAAGGGCCACGTATGACCCAGGTGTGGCATGGATTACATCATCCATGTATGACTCAGCTAAGCCTTTGAGCGCATTCGTGTGCCGTCATTTGAATATGACGTACCCACATCAACCACCTGTGCACATGTGCTAGGCAGCTTTTAAAGCTGAATGTGCCATCTTCCTTTATGTCTCTCTGCACACTGACTTCCCCAGGCCTGTATACACCCCCTCTAATAAACTCCTATGTGGGTTTATTGAGTGTTCTGTTGTTTCTTTTCACTTGCGCCAGGTAATTTTACCTACAGAAAAGTTCTAGAGTCAAAGTAAGCCAAAAGATTATGCTATTAATGGCAATAGAACAGTCCCTTAATTTTGGTTTTTCTTCTGTTCCATATGAGGTAGACCTTCTGACATGACACAGAGATCTTGTATTTTTCTTTAACAAGCATCCTTGGCTTTAGAAAAGAAGAGAGTCACACTCCAACTTTAAAGTCAGCTTTACTTTTTAATTAAACTGGAGCTAAAATAAGACCATTTGTTTTTTGTTTGTACAGAACAATAATAATAAGCAGTTGGGAAGATTTATGAAATTCTATCCTTTTAGGTGTGCTATATCATTAAGCCAATTTACTCATTTGCATGTGGCATTTTCTCTTGATGATTCAACCTTCTTCAAATGTCTCATTTGTCCAATAGACTCCAGATATCTCAGTTGTATGCTTTTAATCTCCTGAAGAAAAAACAAACAAACAAACAAACAAACAAACCAAAATGCTGTCCCTACCTTAACTTTGGGGTGTTGCTTTTTTTGGCAGGTAATATTTTTAAGGCAAAATGCTTTTTGTTTTTTTGTTTGGCAACATGAAAGTATTGTCTCTTAATAAATTATTTTCATACCTGAACAAAGGCATTATAAGTTAATTGGATTGAATGGCCAGGCTGTTTAATGAACTAGTACCTCTCCTTAATCAAGGGGGCTCTCTTGTTTGAATCATCAATCTCGATAGTATCCATAGCTGTTTTTCTCCTGTAAAAACAAAAGTAAAACTTCTTTCCCTACATAACACAAATCCTGGGTTTCCATTCTGAGGTTAATACATCTTAAAAATATGCAGACTTTTAATTCAGCATTTTTTCTACTACCCAATGCCTCCCTGCAGCTGACCTTTCTCATTATCATTTACAAAATTTAAAGTCAATAAAGCACTGTGTAATCTATATCGGGGTCCTTATTACCCATTTGTTTATTAAGGCTATCTTTTAAAGTGAGATTAGATCTTTCTATAACTGCCTATCCAGTAGGATTGTGTAGTATACCTGTAATATGCTTTATGTAATACACAAAAACTATTTCATTTTACTAGAGACATTGGTGGAACACCGTCAGTCTCAATTTGTACAGATAGCCCCATAATGTCCATAGCTTCTAATTATTGTATGATTAAAGAATTATCCTTTTCAGAACTAAAGCAGTTGCTCATTGAAATTCTGAGTATGTGCCTATGGTACGGTGCACAGACTTTATTTTCCAAATTTCAAAATGAAGTACATATATCTTTCAAATTTCATTTGAGTACCTTTTGGGTTACATTTGGATAATTGTACAAAGCACAATTATGACATTTTTTAAAAATTTATTTGGCTTGTTGCAAAGTGACAGAAAAAAACCTTTCCTCAAACCCTTGCTACTAACATAGTTTTTCTTATGAAATTCTGAGACTTCTAGTACACTTTTTACCAATAGCTGATCAATTTAATTATTGCCTTGTGCTAGCAGGCCTGGTAGATTTCTTTGTGAAGTTATATACAAGGGGTCATTTCTACTTCTAATTATTTATTGTAAATGAATAAACAAAGTTAATTCTGAATCATTTGGAATAAGTTTAGTAGTTTTAATATGTAAAATAACTGCATATTGAGATTAAGTGTGTATGTTCTGGAAAATTTAATAGTACCATGAGAATAGCATATAGTTCTAATTTTTGAAATGAATCAAAGGGCTTTCAGTCATTTTACTTAATAACCCGTCTTTCCTGATTTTTTATCAGTACAGAATGTAAAAAATTGGTGCTCCTTTCACAATATGATAGAGAATCCAATTAGTTCTTTTTATAAACTTAAGTCTCCTGCTTTGGGGATATTTGTTGCTAATCTTTCCCTAAAAAATTACTTTAAACTCTTTGCCAGCGCTCATACTCTGCTCATAATGAGGCAATTTCAGCATTAGTAAATGGTGCTACAGTTTCTGCTGATTCCTTTTAGAATCAATTCAGAATCTTTTTTCTAAATAGGTTTTTAATATTCTTCCTGTTTGTGTGGCTTTAAAAATTTATTCAAAGATATTATCTTCTCTCTGCTAAGAATTCCTGTAGAATGAGTAGAAGAGCAACTGGGATACAGTCAAGGTCTGGATCCAACCAATTCAGATGTGCATCTTATTTCTTTACTACGAGAGCCAATTCTCTCTTACCCTCAGCTGTTTATTTTCTCGGGCTACTTAAATCTTTATTACCTTGAAAGGTTTAAAATAAATTACTTAGCTCTTGAGTAGTTAACCCAATTTTGGGCCATAGCCATTTAATCTCTTCTAGCAATTTTTGAAAATACTGAGTTTGTAATTGATTTCTCCTGATTTGTACTTTCTTTGGTTGAACTTTCTGTAACATTTATCTTATATCCTATGTAATTAATAGAATCTTCACTTTATAATTTTTCAGGAGCAACTCATAATCCCCAACAAGTTAAAATTCTCTTCATCAAATATTTTTTTCTAAGGTATCTGTGTCTAAGCCACTAAGATTTCATTCATTGAAAAATAAATTATAGAGTGGATAAACTATGAATTATTTCAAATAGCTGTTGCAAAAATATTGTCAAAGGTGGCACTTTTAAACATCCTTTGTGGAAGAACTGTCCATGATGTGGTTTGCCCTAAGAATGAATTTTAAATATTTCAGAAAACATTGAGCACTATAGGGAAAACATTTCAAAGACTCACTTCACCCTCAAGGCGTTTGTTTAGCATTCATGTTCCTCCAGAGAATGGAAACAATGAACGCTTATATCCTGCGTGCGCGCGCGCACACACACACACACACGAAGTTTCTGACAAATAAGAATCAGTTCTCAGTCTACATCAGGTACCCAATCAATCATTCAGACCTACTCCAAGGTTGGGTAATTCTCACATTGCAAGCATTTGCTAGTAAATGTATGGTGGTACATTTTTAAAATGGGCACTGTTTTTGTGCTAAAATGTTGGAAGTATCTAGTTGGGTAAATGAGAAATAGCATAAGCAAAGGTGTATGGTCTATTGGAGACATCTAGAGAAACCTGTAGCCATCCTCTCCTCCCATGTCCTCTTTTTTTGCTGTTCTTTTCCTGCCACATCACAAGTGCTCAAAATGAAAGCATAAAAGAAACAATTTAAGGAACCTTTGTAAGTTTTAAATTCTGGTTCCCTCCAAAGCCTTGTGACAGCTCAGCATTAAGGAAATATTAAGTACTTAAGACATATTGTATGCAGTGCTCTTTGGAAGTCAAGTCAATAAACAGGCAGCAAGATTTCCTACTTATAGTGGGTAGTATGGCCTGCAATGTGGAAGTGGGGAATTGAGTTCTTCCAAAGCTTGAGAAATCCAGACACAATGCTTCAGACTAAACTGAGCAGTAGGTCTGTCAGATTCTCTACACAAACGGTGTAGTTTACCTCCCAGCCAGGCAAAGGTACAGATTAACAGGCAGTGTGATGTATGTGGGCATAGAATGAGTAGCAGCTATGAGAACCTAAAGCAGAAAGGTTAGGATGTACTCGTATATGGCAGCAGAGTAGATTGTTGTGGTCACTTCTGAGTGGCATCAAATACATTTTGAAAGGCAAAAAGCTGGAGGGTAGGCTATGCATGGCAAGGAACAAAACGATAAGACTCGAGTCTTCAACAACCACAGAGAAAAAAAACCTAAAGAACAAGTCTTTTCCAGGTACTCACCTCATCAAGGCAAATGTAGACACTGACCGTCACCAGGAACTCAGTTCAGTGCAAAGGAAATCTGAATGTATTGAGTCTCTCCATTCAAGAGATCATCTAGGCAAGCCGCATGTAGAAACCCCCACCCCTACCCAACCAAAGTTCAGGAATCAGGAGCAGACAGCAAAGCACATCAGGGCCTGAATGTCAAAAATCAACCCAGATTTGCACTTTTGGGAGAGGGGGTTGATCTGAGTCTTGGGACTCACACACACAGTGTGAACACAGGTCCAGACCGGAATACCTAGATCTCTTGGAATTTTCACTCAGATCATTGAAAGAGCACTGAAATACAACTACTAACATTTTAAGTAGCTACCTAGTACAAGTATGTTCAGTTTCCTAAAAAACACGATTTTACCCTGAAGAGTGTTTTCACACATTTCTGAAATAACTGCACAATAGAGTCAAAACATTTTTTATTACTTTTTAGCATCATTTTGTATACTTCTGTACAAATACAAGAATAAAGCCATATTTACAGGTGTTGAAAAGAAATCTGGATACTTAAACCCAGCACCTAATTACAGTAGCTTGAAGTAGGAACTGCAAGACTCTGGTAGGCAGAGTAAATAGTCTTTCCTGCATGTCCCCATGGAGCTAAGGTATTGATAAACACAACATGGAATAGAAAAAGCAAACTCATTTGCTTTTTTTTTTTTTTGAAAAGCCTCTCTTCCCTAAGATTATTTTACAAACAAGCATGAAACAAACAAAAGTCACCCATTTAGGGACTCTTTAAAAAAAAAATCATCTTCCTTTAAAAAAATGAGTATGGAGTATTCTGTGTGCTTACATATTACTTTTAAATTTACAGCCCCAAGTTTTGAAACCAAGGTAAGACTAAATAGAAAAAAAAAAGTAAGCAGAGATGCCATTCTCTTCAGAGGATGATTTTCTAACAGCTTTATCATCATCTATGTGGTGACAGTAGCTACAAAGTTTAAATATTTACTTTTTAAATGGGTGGTAGGGGGAGGAGGAATGTCTTCTAGAGCTATCCAGAATTTCTAGTTTTCAAATTCTTTAGACCAGGTTACATATTCAAATTGATGGCAACTAAGGATAACCTGGGATATACTGCACCTGCTCTAACAGCTATGCCTTAGTCACCTCAGAAGGAGCCAGGCAAAGCATGTGTATTAAAGTTCAATATTTTATTACAAAAATGCAATTGGAACAATTACAAAGTATTTCTACAAGAAACCGAAAATTAAGCATTTTTTCTAATATACTTTACTAACCCACTAAAGGCTGTAAATTTTAAAACAAACAGGAATAAAGTGACATAATAAGGGGAGTATTGAAAACAAAAATCATTTATGCAACTCACAAGTTAAGCTATACCTGACCACAAAAGCAAATTCTGGGTCTCAGCTTGACATAGTTCTTCAGGATTCTATTTACACATATGCGCACAATTCAGCAGATGGTAAAAACTCCACAGGTATGAACATTTCATTGTAACTCCTGACAATGAATGCTCTCTTCTTGGTATTTAAAAAGTACTTGTAACAAGAGGAAGTTAGCTTCTAAGGTAAAGTATCCCTCCTCTCCACCACACCATAGCATGTTTGTTAGCAAACACCAATACTTTAAAGATTTGCTGGTAAAGTTAGAGTTTCAATATTACTTCCCGTAGCTTAAATATAATTAAATGAATCTAGTCAAAGCACAAAAGTAATTTTTAGAAGTATTTCAGAAAGTCAACATTGATTTTGGAGCAAATCAAAATTCAGCCCTTGGTGATTATAGATCTGGAAGCACACAGCATACCAACAATGGCAAACAAACAGAAAACCCTCTTAAGTCAGAAGTTACAATTTTGAGTTTAAAAGACTTGTTTGAATACAAAAGCTTCTGCGATTTGGTATAACAACACTGGCAGTGTCATGCTAAGGCCATGTGACTAACATTTTTAAGCAAACGGGGGGGGCAAGGTAGTTTTATAGTAGCAAAGGTTTCTTTTTTTTATTTTAAAATACTTTAGGAAACAATATACAAAGCTGAGCTTTCCCACCATTTCTGTGTAACAAGCAGGAAACTCCAATTATACAAACTGAGCATTTTGTGATGGCTAAGAAAAAGCAGTCAGCACCAGACTTGGAAGAATTAACTACAATGCAAACATCCTTCAAAATGAAATGTCATAATAGCAAGACAGTAAACCAGCTTGAACAAATGATACCACTTGGGAAGTGACTTCATCATTCTTGTTGAATTTCACATTCATTAAACATTTTCCACAATTTATTGTTAATATGATTTAAACAAAACCTCCCTTTTAGGAATAACTGTATTAAGATATAAATATTCAACAAGAATAGTTATGATAAAGGTTCCCCATGTAGTCCAAATTCTAATATGCACTGACCGAAGGAAAAGAAAGTAACAAAATTTATTTGTTTAAACATGTTTATTACAACAGATACAATTCACATCTGACTAGTTTGCTTCCTTTTCCCCTCCCACAACCACGTTCATTGGGCCACTTCCTTATATTTGAGCCGTCAATGTACTTTCAGCACACTTGCCCAGCAGTACTTTTAAGTCCATTCTTACAGGGTGCAAATGGATTTCAATAATTTATACAAACATGTGGGTTATGCTCAATCACTGCAACTTCCAGCTACTGTACACAGGAATGAGAAGGTTATAGAAAAGTGCCACAGCAACAGTGCCCTAAGAAAAGAGAAGGGGCACCTTAAAAAATGGATAAAATCAGGCCAAGAACTTCAGAGGGAATGGAACATACAGGAAACGAAAACATTTCTTTGCAAAACAAATGAGCAGCACTGCTCCTGATCAGGTCCAAGTGTGGAACAGCTGTCTCATGATATTTGTACACTGCTCAAAATTGTATCCTTAGACACAGATCGCCTGGCGCTTGCACTGGATTTTTGAAAATGCAAGATTTCTAAATGATAAATTAACCCCCCAGATTTTTTCTTTTTTTTAAAAAAGCTAATTTTGCAGACAGGTTCTCATGTAAAAGGCTAGGTATTTAGCCACCTCAGCATTGATTAGTTTTGGATGTCTAAGCTCTGTTACACATGGCTTCCCATGGCTTCACTCTACAAAACATATTTACAATGTGAAGATACATCTACAAGAAATCTACATTTCAAGGGTTTTACAAATCAATCTTGTATCTTTCCCCTGAATTGACTCTCACATATCCCCGTCCCCTTGTTATTTCATTTGCCCAGCTTAACGGTCCACTTAATGCAGCTCAAAACGTTATGACTGGGCAAGAGATTTACAGTTCCTACAGGATATCATGTGCAATTATTCACATCTTCAAACCATGAAGGAATTCTGATTTTTTAGCTTTTCAAGTTCCTTTATTTGTTGTCTCAGAAACAGTATCCTGAAATATAAAAACATATTAAGATCTGTATGTTACAGAAAACTATAAAATACTAACATTGAATGATTAAAGTCTTAGCTTACAGTTAAGAGCACTTAACAAATCATACATTAAAATAATGGAAACGTAAGCTGGAAATTTTCTTAATTTCCTAGCATTAATTTCAATATTTACTTCAAATACACAGAATGATTTGAAATTTATGTAGGACAAACAAACAGGTAGGTAGTAATTGATATAAAGCTGTATTTCATTTACTCTTGCTCATATTATTATTAAGGTTAGAACTAAACAGACAACAAGTCTATAATAATTACTAACAGATGTAGATAAAACGTATGCCAAATATAAAATCTATCATTTCAAATATACCCATACTACCTAATTTTATCTACATGAAATATCAGATAAGTAGTATAAGCACAGGGGAAAGTTCTAAGTTTGCAAAAACACTGTATCTTGGCTAGAAAATATGTCTTTATTCCCAACGGATCTAAAAATATAAACAGCAACCTCAGATTTTAACTGAGTCAACTTAACCATGCAATCTACAGCTAACCTTAAATCAAGAGGGACATTTCTATTAGCTGCCATAAACATCTCATTTTTAATGTAATGATTCCTTCTGAAGCAGTTTTAAACCAAGAAATCAGTTATAAACCTAAGAGAAAAAACTCCAAATAAAGAGACCATGAAGCACCATAGTACTCAGCAGGTAGACTAAATATTAAAAATGCTTCTAGAAAATGATACAATTACAGATCATAAAGATCTCAATTTGATTTCTATAATGCCTATGTCTGACCTAAAACCACGTAAACCTCAACCTCCTAAAATAGACAATGGTGTGTTTCTTCCTCATTTAGGTCATTCTACACTCACCAGCTACCCTTTACTTAGGGTTACAGACACCAACAAGGACGCCGTCGCCTTAGTCAAGCAACAGCAAATACCCAGGCCTTTCTGCTGTGTTCATCTTAAATTTGAAAAGCTCAGAAAATGAACGATTCCTTAGGTTAAACTGCATTCTTGTTAGCTGAATGAGTGTGTCCTTCTTGTCCTCTCCTGCCCTAGGATGCGAAGCATCATCTTGTACAGTATAAACAAGCTGCACATGGTATCTATACCCCAACTATTTAATCACTTTGTCCCTTTCTTAAGTATCAGACTGACTTTTCGTTATTGCAATGGTTGTATTAAAGAAGCCATTATTTACTAAATAATACAACATAGGCATGATGCTGGCAGTCCCATTACACAGAGATCCTGCAACCTCCCACATAACATTGGCAATTTACTAAATGCTTTCTTAAGTAAGTGAAAAGGTGAAGCTTAACAAGTGTTAAAAAATTAGAAGCTGGAGTTACCAAACTTTAGAAAGAATTTTCTATGAAATTATAGTAGATAAATTATTCATGCTGATTCTATTATTGTAATTCAAACCTGAGAAGCCATGAATGAAATTAAAACCTGCCCAGATACTACTGTCCCAATAAAATTACAGGATTTGCTCCTAATTAGTTTTAGACATCTGATGTGGGGTCTTTACTTCCAGCAGATACAGGCAGAAGAAAAACCACTATATATAATTCTTGCAAGGACAATTATTTCAGGGGCTAGAAAAATTATTCAGTTAAAGAAGCACTCGCTGCATAAATATGAGAATCTTAGTCTGTATTCCCTGAATGCATGTTAAAAAGTCAGGTGTGGCAGCATGTGTCTGTGACCCCAGTACTGGCACTGCAGAAAGAGGGGATCTCTGGAGTTTGCTGGCCAGCTTGCCTATAAGGTCTAGGAGACACTGCCTCAAAAATACAAGGTGGCAAGCAACTGTGTGGTAACACGCACACACATCAACAAACATATTGGCTGTCATGTGCTGTTTAAACTATCAACATGTTTATTTCAACCCACTGACCAGAAAAAATGGAAAACAAAGAACAGTTGGTAGGGAGGTGACTTTAGTTTATCTCATGGGAGTGAAATGCCTGAAAATCTCTCAATCAGGAACTCATTGCCTGATTTCTTCTTATCGACATATCTTTGGCTTTCCTCTTTTACTTTTGCTACAATATGCTTATTTAACTCATTCAAGCCATTGCAGGTGATTCATCATATGGGAAAATACACATGCAAACACAAACGCACATGCACCAGCAAAGAACTTACCTCTGCTCTCGCAAAGTTGCTTGAATTTCACATACCCGAACTAAAGATCTCAAATTTTTTAATTCAGTACATATTTCTGACATGTGAACACTTCCCATATTATGGGCTTCTTCACGCAATCTTGATGCCTATAGTTAAAGGAATGAACATGCACAAAAAAATTTAAGAACTTAATACTAAAAGTGCAAAGTGATAAACACAAAGTTTTTTCAGTGGTGCAAAGTGTTTTAGCTTTTCCTTTGGGGTACTTAAAAATATATAGTTTAAACCGGGCAGTGGTTAGCACATGCCTTTAATCCCAGCACTCGGGAGGCAGAGGCAAAGGGATCTCTGTGAGTTCGAGGCCAACCTGGTCTATAAGAGCTAGTTCCATGACAGGCTCCAAAGGTACAGAGAAACCCTGTCTTGAAAAACCAAAATAAAATAAAAATATATAGTTTTAGTCAGATTAGGTATGGTTTTAGTCTATCCATATTATCCTAGCACTTACCAGATAAGTGATGATATTAAGTTCCAAGCAAGCTTTGCATTTACATAGTAAATTTCAGACCAGCATCACACAGAAGAAAAAAATGAGAAGTGAAAAAACAGCAAAGAGGGGAGGAAGGAAGACAGGAAAGGGAGAGACATACCTGTTTCTCTGCATGGTCCGCAGGCCACCCTTGAACATGTTTTATGAGATTATCATTGAAGTGTGCTGCTAGTGTAGGTGTTAATGAACACGCAGGCCGAGCAGATGTATTCTGTGGTACAACTGCTGCATTTGATGCATTACTACTGGAAGTATGATTTGGACCAGGTGATGGACTTCTCTGGCTGCTGCAAGAGAATACAACTGAATGCCTAGCTGGCTTCAAAGTAATTTCTAAATACTAGGAAACAACGTGTATTAATTTTAAAAAAGTCCAAATTCTTATAAAAATTTGTTTTTTTCTTTTTAACTATGCTGATCCAAGATAAAGTAAAAAAAATAGTCTTTGGAACATTACTGTTTATATAAAATTTAAAATTCAAGTTGCAAACAGAATAGTTGACTTCAGATACAACAAACAAAGCAAATATCAAACTTTCAATAGTCACAAATGTAAGGCACGTGCAAATACTTCATAAATTTCTAGTTAAAGTGAGGTATATCTGTTCAATATAAAAATATTCTTCAATCAGAGGGTGAAATAAAAATCAAGCAAAACACGGCCATTTCATTAAGAACTCCAAGTGAGCACACTGATAAAAATGAGACCAAAAAAGCCACACATTAAGATTAGTTGTTTTCCTTTAAAACTGAAAGGCTTAGGCACACATGGGTGAAAACCCAAATTTCAGTCACTCAAGATAATTTCCTATCTGCTGCACCAGACAACTTGGTGTTGAATGGATTTCAGCTATTTCCAAAACGTAAATCTCCCAAAAAAGATTTTTCATCACTGAAGGTAAATTTAAAATAACACTGTATGTATCCTTTAAGGTTGTTTAAAGAGAGCTGCCCAACACTCTCCCAATGGGAACATTACTAAAGTAGCCAGCTTCCAAAGGCAATTACATTGAAGAGAACAAGTCTCATTTGAATGTATAAACTTTTTGTTTGTTTGTTTTGATTTTTCGAGACAGGGTTTCTCCTTAGCTTTTGGTTCCTGTCCTGGAACTAGCTCTTGTAGACCCACATAGACCCACCTGGCTCTGCCTCCCGAGTGCTGGGATTAAAGGCGTGCACCACCACCGCCCGGCTTGAATGTATAAATTCTTAAATGCTTGCTTAGAACATATATATATAACCAGTTAAAGCTGGGGACTAGTGGTGCTAACCTTTTCTCCCACCACTTGAGAGGCAGAGGCAGGCAGATCTCTGTGAGTACAAAACCAGCCTGGGCTACAAAGAGAGTTCCAGGACAGCCAGGGCTGTTAAATAGAGAAATCCTGTCTCAAAAAACCAAAACCAAAAAAGTACAATTATTTTGCCACTTCACAGCAAGAAATAAAAACAGTAAAAATCAAGTAAAAAACATTTAAATACATTTCACTTTGAAACTGTATTGTAATAAACACAGAAAAGAGCAAACATAATACAATCCTATATAATAATATCAAACATGATTTGTATAAGGTCAGATTTGAAGATATTAGGAAAGAGCAACACACCAACTTTGGAAGTGAGGGCTTTCGTTTGTTACTTCATCAACACTCTCAAACCTTGAGTGGGCTATAAAGCAAATATAGTACCAAACATGAAGTTGTGTGCTTTCCATGCATTAAGTATCACATATTTTAGTTCCACAAAATAAATTTTAAAAGAGCCATTTTCTTCAAATAATCCAATTATAACTGCTGTACAGTCTTTATGTAGATGGTTTAACTCTTTCAGTAAAGCCACCCTGTCAATAAGTTCTTCTGTGAAGTCTGATCATGTACATCTTGCTCAAACACCACAAAAATGTCACATTAAAAAAACCCAACTAACCTTAAGCGCTGAAGACTTCGAGGAGAGACAGGCTCATGACCCTGCTGCTTGTCAGCAGTTACAGGCTGCTGTGTGGCCAATTGTGACACTGGTCCTTGCTTAACTACTGGAGTACTAACCTAGAAATGTCAAAATTGTTAAGACAGGCTTTAACCAACCCAGGCAAATAGTAAAAAAAAAAAAAGATAAGCAAAACAAAATAGTTAACAGAGTTGTCACAACATTGGTTCACTACATTAATATTGGTGATGCTTGTTTGGCTTTTAATAATACATTTACACCCACATCAAGTCAACAAGCTAAAATTAGCTATTTCTACAAAGTCAAATTAAAATTGTATGTGTATTTGCCCATGTAGGTCAGATATTTTTAGAGCTGGTGCTAGATGTCTGGGAGCGACCCATACTGAGCGCTAGGATCCAAACTTCCACCTCTCTTCAGTAACAATAACTCTTTCACAACTTAGTCATCAGTTTGCTCCCAATATTAAAATTTGAATCGTTTGTTTTATAAAACATTCTATAGTAAAAATCACCAGAGCACATTATTAACCCAACAGAAAAAACTATTATTCAGTAATTTTCTAGTATACAATAGCATTTCTCTTTATGACACTTAAAAAATTAAGCATTTTATTAATGGAATACAGATATTCTGATTATCAAAATGTATTTAAAAATATACATTGATAGTGTGTGTGTGCACTCAATTTAAGAAATGTTCAAAAGATGTTACCCTATAGATAGAATATATATATATTCACATGTCATGGTCAAAGAAAATGAAGTTTTAATAATTCTCTCTGAAAATTTCTTCCCTTTTAAATGAAGAAAAATAAAAAAGATGAGCCCACAACTTTTACACACAGAAAGCTCTAACCCTAACTGACAGGGTACCTAAAAAAGTTGAGAGATGACTCAGTGGAGAAAGGCCTTGCTATAGAAATATCAATACAAAACTAACAGCCCCAGAACTTTGCAAATGTCAGCCTAGCACAGAAGCCAACCTAGAAAACCAGCACTCAAAAGGCAGAGGCAGGATTCCCTCATCAAATTGGCTAGTCTCATTAGCCTTAGTCATAATCTCTAAGTTCAACTAAAAGACAATAATTAGGTGAACAATTGAAGATGATTCCATGTGTGTATAAACAAGCCTCTACACATAAATACATAAAGAGAAACAAAAAACAAAACAAAAAAACAAACAAAAAACCCAAACAAAACCAGAGTCAGAAGAACTGGCAGTGACTTATGAATTGTGGTCAAGATTCAAATATGTGAGTGGTTAAGTAGCAAAATAAGTGTAACATTAGTAAAATCCAGTTATACTCCAGTTATATTTTAAAACTGTGTTCTAAGCAGGTATTTATGGAACGCTTTTGGTACCTAAATACAGCCAGTGATGTTAGGAAAAAATGCTCTGTGTATTTAGAAGGACCTTCACTTTCAATTCTAACTCCACCACAAAAACTAGACTTACACAAATATTTAATTTTATTAAATGAAGAAAACAACATGTGATTCTCTGGCAAAAGCTAAACATTGTCAAATTCTTATAAGGTGGTTCACTTTTAGGAAATTTTGGGAGGAAAAAAAAAAAACACCAACAAAAAACCCAAAACCCAACAACAACAAAAAGAGTCTAAAGAAATTTGATAAATGCTAAAGATTCTCCCAAAGACCCTGCATACCTGAATTCCATGTCATAATCACCAACATAATCAGAAATAAATCACATAGTACAATTCAGACTCAAGTCGTCTCATCAGCATGACCCATCTAATGTCACCTACTAGTTATTCATTCCATGACTAACTCATTCTCATAGGGCCATTTCCTGAAATGTAGATTCTAAAATTTGAATTTCTACAAGTCAACCATTTCCATAATTCCTACCTTTGGCTGTGATGAAACAGGTGGAGTACTAATCAAAGGTTTGATAGGGACTGTGTTAGTCTGAGGTGTGCTTACTCTTGGAGACACATAGGATCTTGGGGATGAAGCATCAGACGTTAGAGACATTGGAGACTGATTAGATGGCTGGGCTGTGAGAGAATAGAGTAATTAATATCAATCACCCCAAACAACCTTTTCTTTGCAAAGACACAAGTGAATATCAGAATCTTATATCCTCACTGAAGGAACAAAGCCTCACTAGAGGGCAAAGTCCCTTCCTTCTCATCGTGGAAAGCTAAGCCTGAACCTATTCTCACACAGCAGCCTCCTTATCATGCTTACTTAATAATTATTCTCCACTTAGGCTCAGGAAGTGTCAATAATACCCTGTCTAGCCAAGTGGACTTCTACTATTTCTCAACATGCTGTGTCTTGCTTTGTGGACGTTGTGACAGACATCATTGTGCTGCAGGATCTCCCTTTTGGATACATTTGAGGCGAGGAGACACAAACTAACTCAAACGCAAAAGTGGTTTCTGCATCCTCTAGTCAAAAATTGTCTAACAACTCAGGGCAAACTTCCAAGTCCTCAAGTATGTGAGACACTTTAGAAAAGACTGAGGGTATAGTATAGCTTTCTTTTTAAGTAAAATGTATTAGAAATAATTTATATTTTAACTTACATATTTGGTATATTACGAACACATTAATACAAGTAAAGACCAAAAATAAAACAAAAGGAAACAAACATAGCTGGGAGCAAGCCCATTATCAAAAATAAAGCAAAACCATAATTCTAACTGGTATTTTCTCAAACCAAAAACAAACTTTCTGATGGAGGAAGGCTAATAAAGGAACTGCCTTGGCCCATTTCATTGGTTAGAAGATAGGTGGGAGTAGTAAACAGAACAAAACGCTGGGAGGAAGAGGAAGTGAGCTCAGACTCCACAGCTCTCCTCTCGGGAGCAGAAGACTCAGAGAGACGCCATGCCCCACTCCAGGGCAGACACACGCCATGAAGCTCCGACCTAGAATCTTCCCAGTAAGACCGGTGCTCACCGATTATTAGAGATGGGTTGATCGGGATATCAGAATTAGCCAGTAAGGGCTAGAGCTAAAGGGCCAAGCAGTGATTAAAAGAATACAGTGTCCGTCTAATTATTTTGGGGGCATAAGCTAGCCGAGCAGGCGGCTGGGGTGTTGGGGACGCAGCCCCGCCGCCCTTATTACTACAACTTTTCCTTAATTTCAAAACAAAACAAAATGGAAAGAATTTTATAAATGACCTAAGAGAAATAAAGAATACCTTGTGTAGAAAGCTGGGCAGCTTGAGAAATCAGAGAGGTGATGTTAAAGGCAGATGGTCCAGCAGTAAGAAACTTGTGGATGATAGACTGCAGGGAAGCTTGTGTCACAGCTGCTGTAAGAACTTAAAAATATTCAAAATCCCATCAAAATAAAGAAGTTTATATGCCATTAGTGGCTGAACTGAAACTTGAAAATGCTAGAATAGTAAAAAAGACAAACTGGTTTCATAAATATTCAAAACAAAAGCCTGGCACACATAAAAATATGAGCATAAGGACTTGAAATGATGGGAGGAAGAAAACAGGAAACAATAAAGGTAAGTCAGTCACCTCAACTCAGCTGCCAAGAACAGTAGGAGCCTATGTAAGTTAGTGTTTCATGCATTATTGGCAATCAATTGAAGAAATGGCTATTTCACATGACTTATTTTTTTTCTACAAGCTGACCTAACAAGTCCTGCATAACAATAGTCACCATGTTTTAAAATTGGATACCAAAACAGCTGGCATTTAGGAACACTATGTACTTTTAATGCCTAAGAATGCTTTTTATCCACAAAACTAAAGAATAGTATGTATCATGCCAGGTGATGACGGTGCACACCTTTAATCCCAGCACTCAGGAGGCAGAGGCAGGTGGATATCTGTGAGCTCAAGGCCAGACTAGTCTACACAGAGCTAGTTCCAAGACAGGCTCAAAAGCTACAGAGAAAAACTGTCTTGAAAAACCAAAAGAAGAAAAAAAAAAAAAAAGAAAAAAAAAAAGAATAGCATGTATCCTACAGGATAAATCAAAAAAAAAAAAAAAAATCAAGAAGTTGAGAGTAACAAGAAAACCAACCAGTGTGAAACTTATCTACCTTATATATATATAAGATATAAATCACTTAACACTACTGTCAAAAGAAAATGCACAAATAGACACCGATTAAACTTATATTTTTATAATTTAACATTTCAGTTTTAGTATTTTCAAATTTAAACTAGTTTCTTTTATGCTCAGACTTCTATGAGATGGTCCAAATACTTAAGAAACAGTGAAAAATCAGATTAAAATGAATGTAATCCAACAAACAGAAACACTAATAAAAACAAATACAAGTACTTCTAACCCCTCTCTCAGAATTTCTAAGCCCGTTGTATTAGGAGACTTGAAAATTGTACACAAACACTGCTAACTGCAACCAAAGGCATTGGAGGTATCAATACTAAAGCAGCATATCCTAACATTTTGAAAAGAAAACAAATATCACTGTTGTGTTGAGAATAAATAATAAATTGCTGAGTTTATAAATAACTTTGCATAATATAGATATTAATGTTCAAAATTGTTACTATGACTCCTTACCTTCATTTATTTTGGATATATCCACATTGGAATTATTAAGCTGTAGCGTGGCTTGTAAAGCAGGAAGCAACTGTCTAAGAAGATTTGGGTCCTGAAGTAAAGGAGGTATTGGTGATTGTGGCACAGGAGAAACAGGTACTGTTGAAGACGAAGTTGGAGGTGCAGATGTGGGGTTCTGGCCAGAGGCTGAAGATGTGGAAGGAGTTGTGCAAGAATGTGATACTGATTTGTCTCCTGGAGCAGATTCTAAATAAAAGGGAGATGAGGTTCAAAACATTGTCAACATCAGAAATTAAACACAATCATAGCATCATCTTCCACGTGCTACATACTTAGTACAAGATGCATTTCATTCTCAGGAAATTATATATAATATACTGAGGTAGAATCTCAATATCTCTCTCTCTCTCTCTCTCTCTCTCTCTCTCTCTCTCTCTCTCTCCTGGGTTTCTCTGTATAAACAGCCCCGCTGTCCTGGAACTTGCTCTTGGAGACCAGGCTGGCCTCAAAACTCACAAGAGATCCACCTGAGATCCACCTGCCTCTGCCTCCCAAGTGCTGAGATTAAAGGCGTGCGCCACCACCGCCCAACTGAGGTAGAAATTTTTATATTACTATCATTTATCCATTACCTAGTATTTGAAAATAAAAGATAGATGAACGTGTTTGGAAAGCCGCCATCTCTATCTATGTGTATATTCAATGCACCTGAAAACAAAGCACCAATAGCATATTTTTTTATAGGACTTAACAAACTGGAAATATAAAGATTTTATCAATTCCTGGAGAAAAAGAACACAGCCGGCAAGATACCCCCTGCCTGACAAATACTAGTCCAATTTAACTTGTGTGGCTATGTTCAGTGGGAACATGAAGCAGAAGAAACATTCCAAGGTCATGCCAGCATGGGCAACATTAGTGAGATCTGGTTTCATAGTAATAGCAAACCAGAATATGATTTAAAGAATTTCTAAATACCACTAGATTTTATTAAATAGACCAAAAAAAGGGGGAACAATTCAGAAAAACAAGACACATCACATGGTAAAACTTAATTCTAACAATATACTAGATACTTACAGAGTAACGGAAACATTAACAATACTGAAGGAGACAAAACTTGGCCACACTGAATATAATTCATAACATCTAGAAAAGGTGAAGATAAACTTTCTTCATGGCCTGCAACTGCTCTCAGATATGTGCCTTCAGAGAAACCATAACACACACACACACACACACACACACACACACACACACACACACACACACACACACACACACACAGTAACTAAGCACTGCTCTTTATTTTAGTTCAAAACCGGTAAGTGAGCTGGGCAGTGGTAGTGCACACCTTTAGTCCCAGCACTTGAGACAAAGGCAAGTGATTCTGAGTTCAAGGCCACCCTGTTCTACAGAGTAAGAGTTCCAGGGCAGCCAGGGCTATACAGAGAAACCCTGTCTCAAAAATCAAATAAGTCCAATAGTGGTGGTGCACACCTTTAATCCCAGCACTCCAGAGGGAGAGACAAGCAGATCTCTGTAGTTTGAGGCCAGGCTGGTCTACAAAAGTTAGTTCTAGGACAGGCTTCAAAGCTACGGAGAAACCCTGTCTTGGGTTTAGAACCCCCGCCCCACCCCCAAATCAATCAATAGACACCCCAATCAATCAACAGACTATGAACGTTTGTTAAAGCATCACTTTATGTATACACTTAAAAATCATATACATATTATAATTGATAAGGCTGCATAAATAAAGTCAAACGTTTATAGAGTCAAGAACCACTGCGTAAGAATCGCACTGTTAACTAACATGATCTTAAACACCTGTATTTAATTCTAGGCACTAAACAGGGCGCTTTCAATTACCATAAGCTTGCTGAGTATCAGTCTTTTCACAACACCAATTCGATGGTCAAAGAACTAGGAATAATACCATTCTAATATATGGATTTCACAGCTACTTTCCCAGTGACAGGCTAATAAACTTATCAGCTCAGAAGCCCTTAAATAATTTTTCAAACCCTAAGTTTAGCAGACTGCCTACTTCCCAGTTTTGCTGGCTTGGGTTCATAGACAAATAAATGTTATTGAAATGATAACAATTTATTTTTAGAAAAATCTGTTGTCACATACTGTGGTTTAATTTAGGACACCTATTACTTATTTGTATTCATTAAAATTTATTTGTACAAATTATAATTAAGACTTTTTAAGATACTGTCCCTTAAAAAGCATTCTTTTACTTTCTTCAGAGAGAAAAAAAATGCTATTTTATTTACTACACGAATTATCAAATCAGTACTTACATTCCTATGGCATTATTTTCTCCTTTCACTGTAGAGTTTGCTCCCTTGAAAGGCAGGTTAATGTTGGTAAAGGTAGAAAGTTTTCAGTTGTGTTCTGATGCTGCTGTGTCTACTCAAGAGCTTTCAAATGTAACAACTTAAAAATTCTGCAGTATTATTCCTTACACCAAATAAATGAAACTCAGAAAAAAAATGACACTAGTACGTATCACCATAAAGAAATAAAGTGGAATGTAGTACAGGAGTAGAGAACATCCTTAATCCCAGGAAACTGAGTCAGGTGGATCTGAGTTTTAGGGTAGGCTGGCGGACAAAGAAAATTGTAGGGCAGCCAGTGACTGAGTAGCCCAATAAATAAATAAATAGATGACTGATTGATAAATGCAAAAGAGAGAGAGAGAGAGAGAGAGAGAGAGAGAGAGAGAGAGAGAGAGAGAGAGAGAGAGAGAGAGAGAGAAAGCTAGGCAGGCCTTTACTCCCAGCACTCAGAAAGCAGAGGCAGGTAAATCTGAGTTCAAGGCCAGCCTGGTATACAAAGCCTAGGCCAGGGACAGTCAAGGCTACACAGAAAAGCCCTATCTTGAAAACAAACAAAAACAGGTGCAAAAACAAGTTTGCTTCTGAGTGCTCTTACTTAATAGACTGCTTATCATAACTGCTTAAGTTACATAACATATACTATAATATAAAGCAGGGCATGCTCCACTTTTAAAATATATTTCTACAAGAAAGTTTATTTATGCTTTTACTTGTAAATTGTTGACTTGTACTTCCAATTTTTGTCAGAAGAGGGAGGAACTTACCTACATTTAAACGTGAAAAGAGTTCTACTAATAACCCTTGGGAGGAAAAAGCTAGTCAGAACGTATTCCATTTCTAGTCTGACAACTAACTCCCTTCTGGCATATAGTAAGGTTGTAAGAATTAGGTAATACTAATTAATTCTCTGTGGTGTTCTGACAATAGAGAACAGACACATGGAACTCCAAAGTACTGCTATATCCAATGAAGAATCATATTCTTATTTTGCACAAGGGTTTGTTTCATAAACCAATATATAGCAGAAAAACAAAACAGTAAGGTAACAACAGCACCTGCTGTCAACACACATACACATGGACATATCTTTTTCTACATGTGTATAACCATACACAAATAGTTTGCGATTTTTATTTTCATTCAATTGAGAAAATCTGCAGGTAAGTTAAAAGTATGTCTGTCAATATAGCTCAGTGGTAGAGAGAGTGTTTATTGTGTGAGTTCCCCCCTTCAATTCCTGGCAAAGCCCCCCCAAAATGAGGGAAGTTAAAAAAGGTATTCTTAAATTGACACACTAAAAGAACAAACTCACACATTTGCAACATTCTCTATAAATACATTATTCTAATTTGATATTTATCTCTCAATCTTGTTTTTTTGCATGTGTCACAGAGTTGTATTAAATGTCTACAGTGAAATTTACCAATTTGTGCAAAGGTAAACAAGCATTTTTGGAATATTCAATGCTCACATTATGAGCAATTATCTTCTATTATTCTTTTTACAAATCTGTTTTTGTTACACTTTTTAAAAATGTCACCAAAAATGTACAAGTTAAACATACTTCAAAATTTTGCAAACAAATTTAAACTGATTACAAAAAACATACTTTACCAAATTACCTAGTATATATTCAACAGTTTATCTCTTTCTAACCCCCTTTTTTTAATGAAGATCATAACCTTAAAGGAACTTTAAAACACGGAATAGGGGGCTGAGGTTGGTCCACATTAGTCAATTAATGTCCATTTTATGTCAACAACAAAAGGCCATTCATGACTAAACAAAGTCTAGGGGGCTCTGTCATATTTTACTTACTCTGGGGCCATCTAGAACAAAATAAGGAATTTTAGACTAAGTAACTCACCCTGCATATTAATAAATGACTACTTGCTCCATTCTCAACCAGCTATGTGACTTAAATGTGCTATGAGCTGGCAAGCAGGTCTGCTTCCATACCTGTTTTGTCTTAGCAAAATAACTTAAAACAAGTCATTCCTTTAAATTACTAAATTAAAAACTTGCTAATTGAAATTTATCTAATATAGGCTTCCTTGACCAGAGTAATGTATAAGGACTCACGTCCATTGCTTGTTTTGTGATTTCGCAATTCTAGAAAGGACAACTAGAAGAAAGGTCATTGGGTGCTACATGATAAATATGATATGCTGGAATATCTAACGTTTGTCTATTCCTTCTTGTTTGTTTGTATGATAAGACAAGCTAACCAAGAAATGGTCACAGTCACCTATCTAAACAGGTACAAGAGAAAACACTGGAACACTGGTTCACTGTAACACCATTATTTCCTGCAAAATTGAGGAGTTTCTCAGGTTTCCCCATTCTTCTGTCCCTCAAGCAAACACAAACTGCTAGTTCTCCATTAAACAGATCTATACCCACTGTGAGATTCTTTAATTAGATGCACACACACACTCCTCTCTTTTTACAAGTACATTTTAAAACAGTGGCCGGTGCAGGTGTTTCTCCAACTCTACCATATTTATCACCACTATTTCAGGTGTCCACTTCCTACCTTATACAACAAACCACAAATGTCTTACTGTTTGCCCAGGCCCAGAGCATCACCAAAGATCAGTAAACCAAAGATCCTGCTTATACATCATTTACTATAGCACACTAACAAAGACAAACACATCAACCTGATCTGAATCAACAATTTCTAGTACACAGATAATTGGGATTGGTTACAGATTCCTTTCAACTACCCTGAGGGTGAAAACCATATCCTGATCTGCAAGCTTGAATTACGAAAGCCTTATAAAAGGGGACATTTTAACAATGCTTGTAGTGTCTACCACCCCCAAGTAGCTCTTGCCACAACTTTAACTTTTGAGCATGCTAAGGATATTACAATAAGGATGGCAGTTTGGGTTACAATGTTTCCTTCCAATTCTTAGATCTGAGGTCTAATAGTAGTGAGGTTTAATTCATTTTATTTTCTGCTTCATGCTATAGTTTGCTAGGCCAGTATCTCCTTGAAGTGGAAAATCATGCTTTAAAATATCTTTAAGAGAAAACAGATATTTCACAAACTAACTAGTTAATAGCCACAAAACCTGAAAAATATTAAATGCAAAAGGAATGCACTGTGCCATCTGAATTCCACATGTTATTAAAACCACTGACTGCTAACTGCTACTAACTCAATACTTGGTTTGGGTATCAAAGACAAAAAAAAATGAGTCTTGAGAATTATTAAAAGAAAAGCCAAACAACTATTTTTAGACCTAAGTCTGCCTAGTAACACTCTAAAAGACTGAAAAAGAATTTATAATTAAGATCTTACTCGAGCCAAAGGAAAGAATATTACAAACTATAATTCAACATGCAGTATCTAGTAATAACAGCATACCTTTTCTCTCTGTTTTCTGTGCAGGGACAGAAGCTGTGGGTGTAGGCAGTTTTGATAAAGTAGATGCTCCATTGGCATCAAATGATTTCTTTGGCTGGTGATCAGACTGAAGCGTAAATGGACTAGAAGGAACAGTGCTTGGGGTAGCAGTTGGATGAACCACTGGTTTGATGGGGTGCTGTACTGGCGTAGAGCTACTGTGAGTCTCTGCTCTTGGCAGTCTGTAGTCTTTGTCATTGTGTCTGCTTGTTTGAGACAAAATATTCTGTGGGAGCAAACTACTGGCATCGCTGGAATGCTTGTCTTCCACTGTAGTTCACAGTTCGAAAAAGAGATGTTGGAATGACAGAAGGGGGAAGAAAAACATGCTGTTAGAATCCTGTGTTATGAACATCAGCTAATTGATCAACATAACTGCAATTATGTTCCTTTTCATAAAACTGCAAGCCCAGTTAGTATCTGCAGTTTTAACAATGGCATAAATATCAATACAGCAAGTTTTAACTACTGTAAAGTATTAATCCATACTCAGAATCAATAGGTCAAATTGTTTAATGGATTCTTTTAAGTTAAACTATTTCAAAAACTTTTAAAACAGTTACAACATTTTACTCAAAAAACTGTTTCCAAAAATAAAAAGGCAAGAGCTTTTTTTTTTTTTTAAAAAAAATGGATCGTAGATTCATATAATTAACAGAATTATCCAGTGGTTAAATTAGAAGAGAACATTGGCATCAATAATATCAGGTTTTTTTTTTTTTTGGAATACTTAAGCTATTAATGTGGACTCTAAAGTGTTTTATTCAGGGCTTCCAATGATTTAAGATGGTTTAACATACACTGAATTGTGTATGTTACACAATAGGTAGATAAATCAGTAAAATATTTTAATAACACCGACAAGGGTAAAGTTACCACATTTCACATTCACATGTTATTCTGAAGTCCAACATATATAACATAAGCATAATCAGAAAAATGTGCTTATCACCAGAAACTATACCAGAAGCATTTAAGCTCACAAAGTATAAGAAATAGTTCAAACTCTGCCAATAATTTAAATTCTGATATGGTGCTCCCACAAAATACAAAAGGAGGAAATTTTTAAAAAGCATGTAGACAAAGATCATTAATTAAAGCAAAAAAACTCTAATATCAGAAAGAAACATCCAAAAAAAGAAACACCCTAAGATTAAAAGGATGGGACAGGTTTTGACAGTTGCATAAAGGATGCCCAATGTTGAATATGTTTTTTGTTCCTAATCTAGAGCTCTTCTAAATCTTCAGATCAAGAAGGTACAAAACAAAACAAAACAAAAAAAAAAACAACAAAAAAACTCAAGCCCAAGTCAATTTTAAACTGTCACTATAAAACTACCACAGTACACTCAAGGTCCTCAATTATATCACAAAAAAAAAAAAACAACTCTGTAGTTATTGAATATATAGATTCAGTATGTTACACAACTCACTAATAACAGAAACAAACCGATGAACTTATGACAGTGGTATAAAAAATAATGCATGCGCGCACACACACACCCCCCAGTAAATTACAATCTTGTACTAACAAAATACTATTTGAATCTTACTCTAGTTTCTTCTTTAAAAAATGCATCTAACAGAAACTCTCAGAGACATGTTCATCAGAAATTAACATTAATTACCTGTAACTTTTATTTTTCTTTACCAAAAAAAAAAAAAACCCTTTTAGTTCTATGTAACTAAAAGCAAAACATACAAAGGTCAAAATGTTAAAAAGAAAATTCAAAAAGACAGCAAGTACAGGAGCTGAAGAAAATGGAGCACCAACTGCTTCCTCCTATCCATCACAAGACAGCAGGCATTTACAGAAGTGCCTCTATCAGTACCACTGCTCTCCAGACTTTTCTGAATACCGTGATGAAAGGTGTGTGACTAGCTAATCTAACAAGTATTGATTTATAATACAGGGCAATCTCTCTAACAAAGAATGGCCAGATCCAAAATACCCCCAAGAGCAGTAAGAAATCTCAATTGAGGTTGCTCTAAATTTACAGAAATCATACTATTAAGTACAGAAAGAAATAATCCAGAAGAAGAGAAGTGCAGAAGTCCAATTTTCAATAATCAGATTGTGGTAAAAACTCTACTACCTCTCTGCATGTAACAATCTTTCCACTCCTTTCATCTCTTGAAAGGAACACATTCTAAGCACTAGTCTATTCAAATGTCAAACACACACACACACATGCACACATAGAACAATGACGGAATACTGATTTTATTACTACAGCACCTTATATAACTTAGTGGAAAAATTAAACAGGAAAAAATGAAACCTAATATAGCTGAAGTTCTTTCTCAACCACTAATTAAAAGTTTAAAAAATAGTAAACAAAGCATGTATCTCAAAAATATTCCTATGTCAAGAGACTAAACGTTTAACATCCTACGTTTTTTTTATACAGATCTACCTGTGTCTGTCTCCCTAGTATAGTGATTAAAAGTTGTGCACCACCATATAAAGTCTTTCTAACTTTTAAAATTATAAGCATGCCTTATTTTGAAATCATGAATAAGAAGCCAGCATATAAAAACATACATACATGGATCGAAACCACCCTCTGCTACCAAAAAAAAAAAACCAAAAAACAAAAAACCATACATACACAAAAAATAACCAAGGACCTGCTCTGCAGGGGGAGGGAGGGTGTTCAAATACCAAAGAGGAAGTGTGGAGGGAGTGGTGATGGGACGGACACGATCTGAGGGTAAATCGGATTGGCTGTCAGCACATTTAATTGAAAAAAAAAAAAACCTATACGTTTTTGTTTTATGTTTGTTTTCTAGACAAGGTTTCTCTGTAGCTTTGGAGCCTTCCTGAAACTCTGTAGACCAGGCTGGCTTCTAACTCAGAGATACTCCTGCCTTTGCCTTCCAACTGCTGGGATTAAAGTGCCACCACAGCCCAGCTAGACTACGCTTTGTATAATTGTGCATAGGATTAGACATAAGACAAGGGACTTGCGAGCTGAGGTGAGGCTTGAGATCAGGGGTTGAGAAAGCTAGCCTTGACCTTGACAAAAGGCCCTAAGTTCCTCTTGCCAGAGAGAAAAATGACTTCTACAAAGCTGGAACTTTCCTCAAGTCCCCAAGGGAATGGAGACCTTGTCCAGATGCCTGACCTTGGGGGTTAGTGGGAAAGAATTATGGGAAGCAGACACTATACTATATGTTACGGGCCTGTTTTCCTCATAACATTCCCAAAAGGGAAGGCCCTAATAAACTACTCTTTTCTTAATATACGGTACCATTCTTATTTCTCTACATCTATTAACTGAATTCTTGCCACTAATGGCTTCAAGCTCAAGATCTGAATTGTAGGCCTTTCATCCCTGGAATCAGGTGTCTAGTAAATCTCCAACTTTCCTGTTCTTGGTGTAGTTAGTAGGGCACAATGGAATTTCTGGTTCTGTGGTGACAAGGATTTTTTCTTCCCAAAGAATTACTTTTGTTTAAATAGGCTATCATTGTACATTTTTATTCTTTACCAAAGCCAACACAAAATTTCCCAAAGGGAAAGGCATTAATAATGAAAATCATTAAAAATGAAAGTAAGAAGGTGCTGGAGAAGTGTGTTCTGCAATATTAAAATGCAAGCAGCAAAAGCAACCATGCAGTCCAAGCCAATTTACCTTTATTTATAAACTCCAAGCCTGGAGAAGAAAGACCTTTCAAACTTTAAAAATAAGAAAACAAAATATACTACCACAACTTTAGCTACAGACCCATGGACACAGACTCAGTTAAGGCACATATAAGAATCAGCCAGAAATGGAGACATAGCCTTTCCTTTTTGAGAACTACCAGCCTAAAAGTAGTTACAATCAGTTGGTCCAATTCAGTACCTTCTAATTCTAGGATTTATTTCACAAGCACAATAGATTTTCCTTAAGTCTTGATTTTAAAAGTTCTTTTCTAGTCCACATGTGTCACTCCTACACGACCCCCCTCCCCCTGACAGGCTATCAATTGCATGAGACAACAAACTATATGCTATTTAATTAACCAAGATAAAAACTTAGCTTCCTTTTTGTTCAGTTTCAGACAAAGAGCAACTCAAGATTAAAACCTACGATTTATGTCTCAAAATGAAATGTACTGTAATTCTCTAACTTAATACTTTAAATTAGTTCTTTTATTCATATTTTGAAGATTTAATGTAGCTATACTAAAAAGTTAACCCTAACTAATTTTCCTATCAAAGAATAAATACCCCTTATTGAAAATTAGTTGTATACAAAGTACCTTAAATACAGGTTGAAGAACAGTTTCTGTAATAAATATTAATGTTTCTGTAAAGCCACAGATCACAATTTATACAGATCTCTAAACACACTGGAACTAACTTCTAAACACAGAAAATGAAGTTAGATCCCAGGAATATTATTCTAAATCAGGGATAAACCGAAAACACATGAGCTACTGAAATAAACAAGAGTATAGCCTAGACTACATGTGCACTCAGCACGCAGTCAGGCAAGTGTTACTATCTGATGTGATTTTCTAACATTATAGTGAAAATGACAAAAGTTTTAAAATTTGCTTTTGCATTACTGTTATGTCAAACAAAATCCAAATTTGTGCCCATCTAACATATTGATAACTTCTCATTGGTAACAAAATGTCAGTAGTGCACTGGTATCAATCTGTATGGCTAGAACTCAATTATTATTACTTTGAAAAGTAAAATCTTGCTCTTTTCCAATTCTGTATTAATGAGAACCACATATACCACTATTCACCCTGAACCTGTTTCCCTTTCCAGGAAATAATCAAAGAAGTTGATAACAGAAATCACATATATTTTCATGGCAATTTACATGCAGATGGCACTGGTAGATTAAAACAAACAATAGCAACAAATCAAAAATACTGTTAGAAAGACAACAAAAGAACACTTACTCCCACTGGTGAACCCACTAGTGGCTGTTGCTTGCATCACCTCTCTTCTGTAATCCCTATCTTTTGGGAAACTATTAACTGCCAACTTATTTGCTTCTTTTTGTCTCTGTTCTCTAGAAGGAAAAGATCAAGCATCAGTTTATGAATAAAATGACATGAAGTACTTGAGTTTCTGTAGTAACTTTTCTTACCAAATGTTTGATAAAACAGTACATTTAAACTCCAGTCTAAATTCCTGAAAATACTTCTACTAAAAACTGTAGTAAAGTTTTCACATAAAGACTTCTATTAAAATATAAAGATGTTGTCACATATCTTAAACCCAGCACTTGGGAGGCAGAAGCAGACCTGTGGGTTCGAAGCCAGTCTGGCTACAGAGCAAGTTCCAGGACAGCCAAAGGCACAAAGGCACACAGAGAAACCCAGTGTGTGTGGGGGGAGGGGGGGAAGTGGGGGGGGGTCCAGAAGGAAAGTGTGGTAGATAAAGGCAGGAGTATTAGGATTTCAAATCAAGAGAATTCTAGACCAGCCTAAGTACCAAATTTTGCCTCTAAACAAACAAGTAAAATTAATAAAAAACCTCTATTTCAATGTCAAATGACACATTACTAAGTATTTTATCAAATATACTGAGCGTTCACAGGCCTTCATAGATGGTTGCCTGTATGTTCAAGAAATTTTTTTACATGAAGAGAAAACACAGAAATGGGACCATGACCAAAACTAAAGAAATAAATGGTTTTACTATGTAGAACCTAAAGAAATTGTTTAATGCCACAGTATGCTGACCTTCAGAAAAAGAGTACTACCAGATTAAAAAGCAAATACCTTTCAAGCCACTCTTTTGGTTTTTCCCACTGTGAAACTTCTGTGCGACAATTGTAGTAATATTTTTTTCCAGAAGAGCTAATATGCTCAGACCAGTCATCTGCAGAATCATAAGGCTTAAAAATAATTTTAAAAATTACAAAATGTCATTTAATCATTTGATATGAAATAGTAAAAACTTCAATGAGTTTTATACCACACACACACACACACACACACACACACACATACATATTTTAGAATACTGTGTCTACTAAAACCTTTATATTTAGAAAGATAATTGTATTACTTTATTAGGCTTGGGAAGAGCACGAGATTATTAATATCTTGAATTTAGAAGGTTAAGTAGCATTATCTACAAAACCAGTGACACGGGAAGGGGTAATGCTGTTCTCAACTGGCATGAAGGCATGAAATCATTACTTCTAAACTCAGAAGGAAAATGGCAAGCACACAGTGTTATAAAGGACAGCCAACCATTATGTGCTGTTACTTAGTGAACAAGAAACCAAAGGTTTTTCAAGACAAACAAAATGTTGAGAATTTTGTTTGCCTTTAAAATCCATGGCATAGGCTAAGTACTAAGAAGAATCTTGTCTAATGGAGAACACACGGTAGCAGTATAGTTCTTAACTAATTTTCAAAATTCTCAGTTGATTCTGTGTAGATACTAGATAGGCCGTGTGAAATCATGATGAAATTAGAGAAATTTGGAAAGTGGTTACATGGAACTGGTACCTAAGATTTAAAAAAAAAAAAAAAAAGGCAGACAAACCCAAGTACTTGGTTCATCAACCCCAAGCTATCCAGAAACTGTCAAGTATTTTTGTTTTAGCTGTTCTCCTTTAAATGTTTGCTCAAGAGATTAACAATAGCCAAGAAGTGATAAACAGTTGAGAGACTGGTCAGAAAAACATACTAAGATTAAGGCTAATAATAAACAGACACTCAGCGGAATAGACAGATACTAGGCTCTAAACCACCAGTGCTTTTCAAAGTAATAGTCTGCAGTATGTCTGCTGTCTCAAGGGAATCAACATTCTGTATCAGAATATATAGGCTCAGTGCTTCTTTTACCAGAAGGCCTGTTCTGGAAGGTGCATGGGGTAGGGATAAGGAAGGAGAGATGCTAAACAACAGTGTTCATTTTAGAGCACTGGTTTACATTTAAGCAATCTAAAAAAAATAAAAACAAAAAAACCCCAAACAACCTCAAAAGTTCACAGAACATGTAATCCAGTAAAACCCTGTCTTCCACCACACAACAGTCACAGCCTTAAAATTTAAGGGTCTACAACACTAGCATCAAATCTCAGCTTGTACAAGTGGAATATCTTACTGTACAAAGTAAGATGCAAGTTACTTTCCCAAGCGCAAACCAATGAACATCATCTCAACACCATTTCTATTAAGGAGCCAAGTATAAAAATCCCTTAAACAATGGTATAATTTAAAAATACCAATGTGTAATGGCAGGAGTCAACATTCCTGACTTTACAAAAAGTATCTGAAATTAACAAACTATAGCCCTGCATACAGTTCACATTTTCTAAATTACACTTAACATGCAGCCACAGACTCTAGGTAACATTACGAATACTTGAGGAAAAGCACGAGTTTCTTCCATATGACTACCCTCCTTTCCCTCTTCAATCTATCTTAATCAGAGGAGCATTTACTCAGAAGCTATGGAGGACTTGTGAATGAAGGCACGCCCCAAAATAAATAAATAAATAAATAAATAAATAAGCAAGCAAGCAAGCAAGCAAGCTGGATAGAAAACATCTATGGTTATCTTCTATTAAAATGTTACACATATTAACACACTTGGCTTGGCTGGCATTTTAAATTGAGCATTAAAATATTTTTTATCTTCAATATAGTAAACATCAAGTTTATATAAATTGAGTAAGAAAAGCATATGAACGCATGACTTTAAAAGACAGATCTCTAAGGCTTTGCAGCCAGCCTGGTCTGCAAAGCAAATTCCAGACCAACCAAGATTACATAGTGAAACCATATCTAAACCCTCCCACAAAAGGAACTTCTACCAAGACACCTATCTACTCTCTCCTTAAATTCAAATCTTCTAGATCTCTTACATGAATGTGGCTGTTTCTTCTTCAAAAAAGTTATCTCCGCTTTCTCAACTGTTGATACTATCAATTTTCCTAACATTACAGAAATGTGATATTAACTTATAAGTTACTAATAGATCATTAAATTAAGCTGGCCTTCCCTATTAACAAAAAATTTCATGAAGTCCTAATAATTCTTTGATAAGTCTTTTAGTAAATTAAGGAGAATGTCTCCAGGCAAAACTGGCTGCAGAGCTATGCATGTGACAATTCCAGCACTCAGGAGGAAGCAAAGTCGTGTGGATCTGAGTTCTAGGTCTGCCTGCTCTACATAACGGGTAGCAGGCCAAGTGGAGCTACAGTTGAAACCCTGCCTCCAAAGAAAGGTCTGCAAAAATATGGTATACTCAGATGAACTCTAAAATATCAATAGCCACTTAGCTGATAACAAGAGGGTTACATGAATGTAAAGTTTGAGCTAAAAGCACTTTTCAGCTACTCAAAATTAGGGTAGCATACTTAGAAGACAGAGGGATTCCATTAGTGTTCCACTTTTGTTTTCAATTGGACTTATGTGCATACATATACACAAACTTGTGCGCGATGGAGGAGGTAAGAAAGCCACAATGCGGAGGTCAGAAGGGTACTGTGAAGTAGTTGTCTTTTCCCTTTCCTTCTGAGCCTCCCCTCCAGCCCTATCCTACGTGTTGTTTCTAAACAGGAGTAAATTTTTTCTACCTTTTTGGTTGTAAGTCTGACCTTCGAGCACATTTTTCCCCCCTAAATGAGTCAGAGAGCCCTTGTTTCAAAGTCTACATACTTGGGGCTGGAGAGATGGCTCAGAGGTTAAGAGCACTGACTGCTCTTCCAGCAGTCCTGAATTCAATTCCCAGCAACTACATGGTGGCTCACAACCATCTGTAATGAGCATAATGAGATCTGGTGCCCTCGCCTGGCCTCCAGGCATACTATGCAGACATCCTTACAGTATCTTAAACTACTCTACATTTTAAAAATTTGATATTCAACTAAATATTACTCTTAACATCCCAGTCTCCTACAGGAATGTATAGTCCCACCCAACTCGACAAAAGAAAATACAATGCTAAGATCTGCCTTTCAACACCAAATAAGACATAATAATCATCCAAAATATCTAAGGTAAAATTTATTGAGTTATATAAAATTCTCAGAGAATCTTTATGTTTTTGTCTGCATGTATATATGTACGATATATGCAGAGCAAATGCCCACCAAGGCAAAAAAGCAGAGTCATATACCCTGAACTGGAGTTACAGTTTGTTGTGAGCTATCAAAGTGGTGCTACTAGGACCTGAATTTGGGCAATCTGGAAGAGCAGCAAGTGTTCTTAATCTCTAAATCATCTCTCCAAATGCTTTGCTGTTAACTCTTTCCTGTATTTGATAGTCCTAATAGTGATAACTTTTAAAACTGCAAATCTACAGTTGCTTTGCATTACATATTTCATTGGTTCTCCACTGCTTTTCTATGAAATTCACTTTCTTTATGATTTAGGTCTGATGTTTTAGTCTGTGGTCAGTTTCTTCCCTTCCCCTAAATTATCAAATATTCTTGTCATGTTTATTTTCTTTTAAAAGACAAGTTTTTGCTAGTTCCCTCAGTTTTGTCTCTTGTAGCAGCCTCCCAAGTTCTGATATTATTGGCATATGCCATCTTTTCCATCAATTTTTACACATCTCAGTCCTTTTAACTGTTGTTGTCATCCTTAAGACTAAACAATGAGCCAGGTAGTGGTGGTGCACGCCTTTAATCCCAGCACTCAGGAGACAGAGGCAGGCATCTCTGTGAGTTCCAGACCAGCTTGGTCCACAGAGCTAGTTCCAGGACAGCTTCCCTGTCCCTGTTTTCTCGAAAACAAAAACAAAGAAACAAAAACCTAACAATATCTTAAACTGGCTAAGTTATACACAACTTGTTGGGAGAGATAGGGAGGTCTTCTTAAGAATCCCAAATCAGCTTTCCCAACATTCTGAACTGCTGCTACCAGTTCTGTCACCAACACCACACACAATCAAGTTCCATGAAAATGAGCTACAAATTAAAGTATTCTTCTGCTAAACGAATACATTTGGACCCACATTGAAATAGCCAGTAATTTCATTAACCAATGTTTGACAACGTATTTAAAATTATGAGCTTTTTTTTGTTTGTTTGTTTGTTAATGTTTGTTTTATGCCTTTTAGGACCAGGATATTGTTTTCACTCTCTGGCAAAGTACAAAGTTCAGAGCAGAGAAGAAACAAGCAACTTATTTATCACTAAAAGAAAACAAACCTTAAATAACTTTAGAAAAGTTGCTATTGTGCTTCATATATAACAAAGGCAATGTTTCTTGTTATATGAGCAATACACCCAAAAATACATTAAGCTCATATCCAGTTGAACCATTTTAAAAATTAAAAGACAACGTCTAAGAAGATTTGTAGTATTCTTTTTCATTTCGACAGATAGCCTTTTAACCAACTGAATATTGTTTTAATACTTACTGCATCTGAAGTTTTGCTTGGATTATTGCTTGGATTAGAAGAATGTGAATTTGAACTATGAAGAGCACTGTGGTTGTGTGAATTTTCTTGTGGCGAGTAACTGGTCCCTTAAAGAGGAAGAACAAAGAATAACCATAATTGTCATAGATTTTTTTAAGACATGTCACTGTAAATATTATTTGACTATCATATCCTAGGGACATCAAAAAAAAAAAAAGAAAACCCATGTTACCCTTTAGTTCAAACGAGCATTGAATTCATATATCCTAGCATCAATGTTGAAATCATAGGTGTATGCTATAACACCGAGCTCAAGTCATGCTTTTTATACTACAAAAAAAAAAGTCTGATCATGCTTAAAAATAAGACTGCATAGTTGAACATGATGGTACACATCTTTAATCCTAAAACTCTATAGGCAGAGTAGGATCTCTGTGAGTTTGAGGCCATCCTTTTCTACATAGTGAGTTCCAGGACAGCCAGGACTATTGTGGACTTTCTAAAACCAAACCAAACAAAAAACAACGAAGAAGGGAACCACAATGACAACTTTTGAATGGAGTGTGAAAACCCAAATGATTAAGGACAAGAGATTACAGAAAACTTGCTGTTTTCAGTATTTTAGAAAGCTGATTTTAAAAAATAATCCCTAAACTTGCTCTTTTAATAGTTTTGAAAAATTCCTAAGTAAAATAACATCAAGTTTTTTTTTTTTTTTTAAGAGTTTAAAATCTAAGAGAGGAACCTACTCAAACTGGTAAATATGACATAAAAAGCTTGCTCCTGACAGGGCCAACTCTACCTAAACATTCTTAACAATGACCCAAGTCTTACTAATTCACATCCCAAAGACACCAGGGGTAACAGTTTCTCCACTACTGTTTTAGGGAAAGTCAATGTAGAGGGCTTGAAACATAGCTCAACATGGAGTACTGTCTGTCACATCAACACAAAAGACACCAGGAAAATAAAATAAAAGCCTAGGAGCATAAATCTAAATATGAACAAAAACTCATCAATAAATGGTGTAAAGAATCAACAAATGTCTGTTAATGTTTCCATGTCATTTCAGTTTTTCAGGCAAGAGACAATAAAACTGACATTTCATTTATTGTTTGTTTGGTTTTTCAAAAGAAGGTTTCTTTGTGGAGGCTATCTTGGAACTCTGTAGGGCAGGTTGGCCTCAAACTCACATCATCCTGCTTCTGCCTCCCCAGTGTTGGGATTTAAGGTGATTCACCACTTCCAGGCCATAACTGGCATTTTAAAGGAAAGTACTGGAGACAGTATGAATGGTAACTATTAATGAATAAAGACTAAGAGTAGTGTGTTTCATATGGGTTAAGGTAATGATCCTGTGGTCCATGAATTACCAAGAAAGAAAGATGAACTGAGAGAGATGGGAATGACTACTGAGACTCAAGAGATCCAAACAGAAATTGTCAGCTGATCTATTAAAAACCAGAACAGAGAGGAGCAAGTATTTGAATGTAGACTGCCAATTCCCCAAAAGCAGATGAATTTGGCGTGGTAATACACAAACATCGGACAAACAAATAGTAATCAGTGACAGCTACAGCCAAGATTAAATTTTGGTTATGGGTCCTTTTATAAGTGAAGCTACAAATAGACTCAAATGTTCAAAAAAAAAAAAACTATTGATGTCACAAAAGACAAAGAGGATTAACCATTAGAATGGTTAACAAAGTAATCTAGCACCAATGTGGGCAATTCAATAAAAGAAATTCACACAAATGTCTAACAGTGGCAAAACCTAAAGACTTGCATCTACTTAAATTACAGTTATAATCTTATACGTTAACAAATCATTTTTCTAGATATAGTAAATCCAACAACACAATAAAATCTGAAACCAATCAAAATTAGGCCAAAGCAGGACAAAGGCAGGCAGATCTCCAAGTTTCACACCAGTTTATCTCAACAGCTCATATTAATGAGGGAACCTTAAATTCCAGAAAAATTTCCTAATAAGAGCTACTCACCACTAAGCTCACCATTATCTAAGCTATGTGCACAAAATGCAGCTTGTGTTGAACATCAGTTTCCCACTGAGAGTCTAAATTTTCTATGTCCTAGGCAGTTGGTAGGGGTAAAACTACATCAAGCTAATTTTAAATTTAATTTGAGCTTCCAAGAGATAGCATTCCAGAGTTACCATCAAAATCTGATGCTGGAGGAATGATAGGTATTGTTCATAGGCTACTAGGTAGAAGACACTAGGTAGCATGGTACTGGATTCATCCATGTTGCACCATGTGCATCTTTCTCTACTCTAGAAAATCAACATCATGATTAAGGACTACAAATTAGACCCTGAAGCTTCAAAACAAATCAATGACAATCGGATGGTATTAAGGGCCTCAAGATAGTGGTTCTCAACCTTCCGAATGTGGAAACCTTTTAACACAGTTCCGCATATTATGGTGACCCCCAACCATAAAATTATTTTTGTTACTAGTTCATAACTAAAAATTTACTGTTTTGAGACTTAATGTAAACATTAAGATGTGTTTTCCTTTTTTCATTTGATTTTTTTCGCCTTTGTCAAAAACCAGGTCTTTGAAAGTGTGTGGATTAATATCCAGGTCTTGGATTCAGTTCCATTGGTCCTCCCGTCTGTTTTTAATGCCAATATCAGACTGTTTTCAGTACTGTAGCTCTGGAGTAGAGTTAAGTCAGAGATTGTGATGCCTCCAGAAATTCTATTATTGTACAGGATTGTTTTCATTATTCTGGGATTTTTTTGTTGCTGATGTTGCTTTTCCATATGAAGTTGAGTACCGTTTTTTGGGGTCTGCTAAAAATTTTGCTGGGATTTTGATGAGCATTGCATTGAATCTGTAGATTGTTTTTGGTAAGACTGTCATTTTTACTGTTAATTCTACCTACCTAAGAGCATGGGAAATCTTTCCACTTTCTGATGTCTTCTTCAATTTCTTTCCTCAGAGATTTAAAGTTCTTGTTATACAGGTCTTCCACTTGTTTGGTTAGAGTTACTCCAAGATATTTTATGCTATTTGTGGCTACTGTGAAGGGTGATGTTTCTCTGATTTCTTTCTCAGCCCATTTATCATCTGTGTATAGGAGGGCTACCGATCACAATATACCAATGATGACGCGATGTAATCCAAGAAGGCACATACCAAGGCCACCATGCACCTATTGTTCAAAAAGGCCTACACTATGGAATAATCCTATTTATTGTATCTGAAGTATTTTTCTGAGCCTTTTATCACTCAAGCCTACTACCTATGCATGACCTAGGGAGCTGCTGGCCACCAACAGGAATTACTCCACTAAACTCCCTAAAAGTTACTCTTCTGAACACATCAGGCCTACTAGCATCAGAAGTGTCAATTACATGAGCTCACCACAGCCTGACAGAGGAAAAACGTAATAGCATAAATCAAGCCCTAATAATCACAATCTTACTAGAAGTTTACTTTACCATCCTACAAACCTCATAATATTTGGAAACCTTATTCTCTATCTCTAACGAAATCTATGGGTCAACATATTTTCATAGCAACAGGCTTCCACAGACTACACGTAATCATCAGATTTACCTTTCTCATTATGACATTATTGACAACTAAAATTTCACTTTGCATCCAAACATCACTTTGGCTTTAAGCAGCAGCATACTGACTCTTCGTCGATGTATCCTGACTCTTCGTCGATGTATCCTGACTCTTCCTATACGTCTCTATCTATTGTTGAGGATCTTATTTTCTTAGTATAACCAGTACATCTGACTTCTAATCTAATAATAATAATAATAATAATAATCTAGAAGTAAATTGGGAGCATGGGGACCTTGGGAGAGGGTTAAAAGGGGGTTGAGTAGAGAAAACTGTAGAGCTCAATTGAAATCATTAAAAAAAAAAAAAAAGATATGCTTTCCAATGGTCTTAGGCCACTGCTACGAAAGGGTGTTTAAATCTCCAAAGTGTTAGATAGCACCCCACAGGCTGAGAACCACTGCCCTAAGGCTATTATTACAATTATCATAAACAACTATTATACCAAATTAAAGACATATATGCTAAAATTTCCATCTTGCAGATATATAAAATATGAGCCACTAGAATGTCTTTATTCACTATTTAAGTTGTTGCTTCCATAGATTTTCATACAACTATGACTATACTATAATGATAAGAAAAACCACTGCTGCTGTCTGAAATGGACACCAGAATAATCTACTAATGAAGGCTGGATTAGAATTCTACTCTGACATTTATTTGCTAATTTTCTTAAAAAGCTGTGTTTAAATCTACGGGTGATCAAAGAAGAGGTTTGCTAAAGACACAATGATTTACTCTATTTACATAGTATTTTGTGGGTAGGGTCTACCTGGTCTCTCAAAAAGTTAGGATGCAAAAATCAATGAAACTAAAATATCGGCAAACATTGACTAATTGATAAGCTTCTTCCCTTAAAAACCGTAAGCTTTCATAGCTGACAGAAGTTTATCAGTTAGCTTTTAGGTCAAGTAATACAGATCTTCAGATGGAATGTCAAAATTAAACACCTTAAGCATCAACATCCACTGGACTAAAACATAAGCTTTACAAAGGTAACCAGTAAAAGCCATAATTTAGCAAAGCATTTGGAGGGAACATTATTTGAGGTTTACCTTCTGCATACTGTCCTCTCTAAACTTAAGCAATATAACAAGCAGAGGAGCAAACTTCCCAAGATCAGGGTAACGGTAGCAGTGATGGTTAAAGCTTGAATCCTACCCAAAAATAGTGCCAAGCACAATTTTTATGAAGCCTAATGTTTTAATCTCATATTTACTTCTGTATCAACCCCATGATATTTTAAGAGTGAGAAGGAAAAAAAAAACTATCTTTTCTTACTGTAACAAACAACTAAGGCAAACATAAAGAATGAGCATTTGGGGAAATAACAAGATTGAGAACCATCACAATTCAACTTAGTTACACACAGAAACTTGGTGATCTTTCATATGAACAGTAACAGATAACATATATGTGCTGAAATAATCTCAACATTGTTTCATCCAATTCAGCAAACAGAAACTAAGTTATGGTTTAGTGTCCTCTCTATGCTGTTGGAACATTACTAATAAAACTTCAGCATTATTGAAATATTCCCCAGTACAGCTTTAGTAAGATAAGACTAGTTTTTAGAGACTCAAGTTTAAACCAAAAAGTTGGAATAAGCACCTTAATTAAAGGTCTCTTTTAGCCGGGCGGTGGTGGCATTCGCCTTTAATCCCAGCACTCGGGAGGCAGAGGCAGGCGGATCTCTGAGAGTTGGAGGCCAGCCTGGTCTACAAGAGCTAGTTCAGGGACAGGCACCAAAGCTACAGAGAAACCCTGTCTCGGAAAAAAAAAACAAAAAAAAAAAACAAACCAAGGTCTTTTTTAAAGGGCAATGATAGGGGTGGGTTTTGTGACATTTACCTTTGTATTCTAAATAAACTAAAGGCTCCACCCTCTTCAATATTTATCCCAAGAAGCATAAAATAGAGTATGAATCTGTACTACTTTCAGGCTAAACTTCTTGAATGTTCAGTAGCAGACTGATGGCCTTTGTGCTTTACTGTTCTTCTATACTTCTACTATATATACTATACTATACTTCTGCTATTCTTATCCTCCCTGCCTTGAAATAAAACTAAGTTTACTGTGGGTTATACTGCAATTTACTGACACTGAAACAGACAATGTCCCTTAAATGAGGAGAACAAATAAAATTAGAAGATAAAATACAAAGGGACTGCACTTGATAGTCAGTCATCAACTTTAGATCAATGATAATTTTAATGGTAGCAACCAGAAAGTTACTCAACACTTGAAACAAAGATCATGAATTGAGCTTTATCATATATATAGTATTTACACTGGAATTCAATGATCAAAAGAATGCAAAATATTAGTCATTTCTCATATCAATTATTGAAATATATGTAATTCAACAATATATAGCAAAACTATTTTAAATGCATAGCATTTGAACTGTAGTAGTAAGTAAAACAGAAAATGGTCGGAAGCACCAGGAAGATGAATGTAGGTCATATGCAAACATTTTTATAGAAAGGAACTTGAGTATCGGGATTTAGGTAAGAAGGATAAATATGACATCTTCTACAATCATACAATCATAACCAGTATCTGAAAACGACTTTGATCTGCTGTGATAATGAGAAATTTTACATCTTGTTTTTCTTTAAAAAAAAAAAAAAAAAAGCCCAACATGAAAATCAAGGGAAATAAAGCCCGGAAAGCTGCCTCAGAAGTTAAGAACATTTGATGCTCTTTAGAGGACCTGGAGTTTATGTCTAGCATCCATATGGCAGCTCACAACCATCTGCAAATCCAGACCCAAGGAGTCCAACATCCTTTTCTGGCTTCCTATGGTACCAGGCACACACATGGCATACAAAACATCCATATACATTAAATTTTTTAAAAAAACTTTAAAGATACACAAAAAAAGCACATGGCTGCTGAATGACAGACCCAAGATATACCCAAAACCAAAGTTGAAGATAAAAACAAAAATAAAAGCAGCCTTTGGAGACAGTTCTTATGTCTATCTAGTAAGGGAAGAGCTTCCTGAACCAGAAGAAAACCTAGGTCTTTGCCAGAGAAGACAACTCATTAATACCGGAAACTTCAGAGGCAACACCTGGCACTTCCCTCCAATAAATTTATCATACTTCTGTCTGTATTTATATACAAGGTAGTATTTGTATACAAGATTACTAACAATTACAAAAAAACAAACTTTAATAAGAACCAAAGACAACCAATACGCAAAGACCAAAGGAGTATACAAAATAAACTGGTCAAGAAACCACTTTTCAAAGCAATCTTGAGGAATAGTTTTTCCTCCACAACTTTATGTCACAATCAAAGAAACAGTACAACCGAAATAATCAAAGATGGCTAAGAAATAAAAGTTAGTGATAGACTGTTTCTATTCTGGTTTCAAAAAACAGCATAAAAATAAAAATTGTTGCTGGGTCGGTGGTGGCACATGCCTTTAATCCCAACAGCTGGGAGGCAGAGGTAGGCGGATCTCTGTGAGTTCAAACCAGCCTGTCTACAAAGAGAGAGTTCCAGGACAGGGTCCAAAGCTGAAGAGAAACCCTGCCTTGAAAAAACCATGGAACGAACGAACGAACGAAGGAATGAAATAAGAATTGTCATTGCTTCTCAGACACAGAAAAAGTGTGGGAAAGCAACCACTTCTAGATTTGACTGGGGCCTGCATCCACAGGAGGAACTCACACTGGGTATTATAAACTAGGTCAAAAGCCCACAGTTTGGAAGATCAGAGTGCCAAGAAGACACATCTAAACACTAAAGCTGTTCAGCAAAATGGATGCTGCAAAACACCCTTCAAGTATTCATGTTTCTACTTACAGAGTTAGTGATGTTCTCAACCTTATTCAAAGAAACATCTCTGTGTAGTGAGCACTGGACAATGCAAAACCACAAACCTGATCTAAGTACCCAGAACAAGTGATTGTTAAGTGCTCTGTTCCAAATGGGACATCTGTACCAACTACCCCAGGCTCATGAAGCATTGCTGAACATGGGAAAGCAAGAATGCAAGAACAAGGTGATGGGGTGGAGCACTGTGAATGCTGTCTTTGGGATAGAACACGGTGACTGCACTACTGAACTCACTACAGTCATGGATACCTGCAAAAGATCAAGCCAACAAGATCAATCAATACTACAGCAGGCAGTACTAACTGGACTTCGGGAGTTACACGCTCAAGTGTGTGGACGTGTGTGTGCCTGAAGTGGGAAGAGGACATGTGGAAGACAGGTTCATGGGTAATATGGGAGTGGGGGTTGAGGGTGGATAATAGTCAAGCATTGAATACACGTATGAAAATGTCAAGGAATTAGTTAATTGATGGAGGGGCAAGAGACAGAGGGAAGGAATGAATGAACACCACTCAAAGCAATGTCACTCCTAAGAAGCATATGATCAAGAAATCACAAAGCATTTATACAGACAAATGGGCAAATATGCTTAATCCCAATGGTCAGGAGGTAGGATCAGGGAAAGGGGCAAACAGACTTCTGCATGCTCAAGGCCAGACAAGATTTCAAAATTAAAGCAATTATAATTTGGACAAAAGAAGAAAAAAGAAAATTCAAAGACATAATCTGCAGAACTGCCAGCTCTGAGGGGAGTAGTAGAGAATGTCAAACCCAACTAAACATATCAGCTTAGTCAATGGGATCAACAACTGCTTGTTTTGATTGATTACTGCTTTCGTTTATGGCAAATGACAGACACTATAGAGCCATGTATTAATTTACTCTATAATATACTCATTATAAATTTTCATTGTTATATATTATTAGTCACATCTGACTCACTCTGCACACCTCCACGTGTAAGAGCAAGCACATGCCTAACACGAACACTATTCTTATGTAACAATCATTTAATCTTTGGTAACTTATTATGTGTTGAAGCTCCTATAAGAAACCAACAGTAAAAGACATATCTCACTCAATATGATTCTGTCTAATTTCCAAAACACAATTAGGTGAGGCTCTTGATAATCTGGGGCCTTTTGAATCTGTATTGAACTGCTTAGCTCATTCTGACAGCCAGGTCTCCTGTAACTATAAAACATACTAACGGGTGTATTTCAAGTCCACAGAATATCCTAACAGGCAGACTAAAACCCAGAGCTGTATTGTATTCTTATTTCTGGAATAACAGTGATGGTCTAGGTATACACTTGGCTATAAATATCAGACACTACTTTCTATGTTTTACTTTCATTTTATCACAAAATATAGAACAGCAACAATATGAACCTCTGAAAATGGTAGCTCAAGAGCCTTAGAAATTAAAAATTAGAAATTGCCATTAGTCTGTTTATGTACAATAATTTTTCTATAGTATATAATAATCAAACATTAAAATGCATATTATCCAGAAAGAGATGCTGAGATTTTACAAGCAAAATGAAAAGCAAATGTGGTCCACCTAATGTTATTCCACACTAAAAACAAATATTGCTGCACTGGTATTCTAATTCCTTTCCTTGAAAAGCGGTTAAGTATCTGCATAATGACAATGTGATTAGAGAACAAAAACAGGAAAATTAGGTCTTTAGTAATTATAAAACAACTTGACTCTGATAACATTGAGAATATGTTGTTTGTATCTATATATGATCACCAAGACATTTGTACATGAGTATCACAATTGCTAATTGATAAAACTGCTAATAGATAAAATATTAGCAATCTACAGGGCTGGGCAGTAGTGGCACACACCTTTAATCCCAGCACTCGGGAGGCAGGCAAATCTTTGTGAGTTCGAAACAAGCCTGGTTTACAAGAGCTAGTTCCAGGACAGCCAGGGCTGATACACAGAGAAACCCTGCCTCGTAAAAATCAATCAAAGAAACAACAAAAAAAGCCATCTACATAATTTTATACTGTGGAACTGAATGAAAGTTATGCTGAACTTGGGATGGCAGGCAAACCTACATATGCTTAATGCTTGAGGACAACTAAGTCAAACCATCTAAGTAAGATCCTTAGACTCACATGTAAATTATTCCTGACATTTCCACCTTAATACTCATACCCAATAAATAAATATGATAAGAAGAAAGAAGGCTAAGGAGTTGCCTCAGCCAGTAAAGGCAACTGCAACCAAAGCTAAAACCTAGTTCATGCCACAGAACCCACACGTTAGGAGGAAAGAACACATCCCCTTTATCTGTCCTCTGGAAAAGAAACAAATGAACTAGATAAAAGCAGCAGAACATTAAGGACATACGTCTACATTAACAAGACAAGTAGTGTGCTTTTGTTCTTTCATTCCCCTAATGATAGGACCCTACAGACACTACTTCTGCTCCACCAATTTACACTCATGCATTCCTACTCTTTTTTTTTATTTTTCGTTTTTGCAAGACAGGGCTTCTCTGTGTAGCTTTGGAGCCTATCCTGACCCTAGCTCTATAGACCAAGATGGCCTCGAACTCAGAGATCCACCCACCTCTGCTGGGATTAAAGGTGTGCACCACCACGGCCGGCCTACTAACTCTCTTAATAGCTCATCTGAATTTTATTCTCTCTCCAAGACTTGACTAAGGTCATTTAGGTACCCAAATTCAATTTGCTCTCTAGATTAAAAAAAAAAAATCAGTCATATTAATGAACACCAAGGCATTTTTCACTACTCTTAAACTTTTAATTTTTATTTGTATTGTGCATGTGTATTCATATGAAGGTACACACGTGTGTACAATGTGTGCAATGTTCATGAGGGAGCCAGAGGACAACTTTGGGTGTCATACTTCAGACACCATCCTGAAATTTGCTTTAATACTAAAGAGCAGTGTATATGATGTCTATAGCAGGCCCTACCACTTCCAAACCTTCTTGTTTTATACCTCTGAACAAAATCATCAAGCTTGGTTATTAAGCCAAACTTCAAAAAATACTAGCTTTTTATAACCAAAACTTCCAAAGTCCTAGGAAAGACAAACTATTTGAAAAGAACAATGCTAAAAGATAAACTAATTATGAGAGGGTTACTTTTCCTGATTTTATTTTGGGATAGGGTCTTACTCCATAGCCCAATTGGCTCTAAACTCAGAGTCCTTGTCATCACTTTTTGTTAACATGACATAAGCTAGAGTTATCTGACTTCAATTACAGTACATCACCATCCCTGGGCAGGTGATGCCTTGGTATATAAGAAAGCAAATAATTTTTAGATGCTTGTTTGATTATTAATCCAAACACTCTATTATAAGACAAACACCACCTTGATTTCTGTTTCTTCCAACACTCTGAATGCAGCATACATGCTAAGGTTCAAATTCTAAGAGCTATTCTTCACACTTGTTTCAGGTGACTTTTTCAAAAATAGGTTAATTGCTGTAGGGAGAGGGCCCGCTTGTTCTTCCTGGCTGCCCAGCTAGCTTAGCCCTGAAATAACCACACAGAAATTGTTCTAATTAAATCACTGCTTGGGCCATTATCTTTAGCCTCTTATTGGCTAACTCTCACATCTTGATTTAACCCATTTCTATTAATCTGCGTATCGCCACGTGGCAGTGGCTTACCAATAAAGATTCTAACCAGTATCTGTCTCAGGATCCATGGTGTCTCTCCGACTCTGCTTTCTTCCCCCAGAACTCAGTTCTGTTTTAACCGCCTACCTAAGTTCTGCTCCTATCTGGCCAAGGCAATTTCTTTATTCATTAATCAGTACAAGCAACACATAGAAAGAAGGACCTCCCACACCAGGTTAATCATTCAAGTTCTATCAAACCATGCACCACATCAGTTTCTCATTTTGGACTCAAAGTCTCTTAGAGTAACCCACTTCTCTCAACTACATCTCCCACTCTTCAGAATGAGTTAAGGGAGTAAACAAGAAGGTGAAAATATGCCAAAATAACATTTTATTGAATCCCAGATCATTTTAAAGTTATTCCTTTAGTTATTTTATTTGGGTTGCTTAAAATGAAAATTTATCTTTCATACAAATAATGGCAACACTGTATGTCACTAGTTTTATACTACTGCTACTATATTGTCATAGTATTGGCATTGGAAACACATTAAGTTATGGCCTAAAGGCTCATCAGTTAATTATATAAATGTAGCTCCTGACAGAAAAGATGGCATAGGTTCCATGTAATAGAGTCAGAACAGGGTAGTTATCAGAAGGGAATCCAGAAAATAAAATAGGACACAGTGCTCTTAGATGGAATTCTGCAGCCCCAGGATGACACTAGAGTACATTCCTGAGAACATCAGGCCCCAGAATGAGCTGTGATAACTTGCTTGACACTAGAAAATGTGGCAGGTGATCTGGGAGCAGAGACCTAGAGGTGGAAAGGGGAGAGAAGGAGTGGGTAAATCATACTGGAGGGCCACTGAAGAATCTGCCACTATAACACAAGGACTTGGGCTTGATTGATGATGACTCTTGTTGAAGGACATTTGATCATACTGTGTGAAGATGTATCACTGTTTTATCTCACCTGCTTAAAGTGCCTTCTGGTTGGTTTAATAAAGAGCTGAATGGCCAATAGCTAGCCAAGAGAGAATAGGCAGGACTTCCAGGCAGAGATAAGAATTCTGGGAAGAATCTGAGAAGCAAGGGATTCTCCAAGTAGATGTGGGGGCAGTTGGATGCACAGTATGGAGGAGAGGTAAGCAGCCATGTAGATATAGATTAATATAAACTGGTTAATTTATAAGAGCTAGTTGGGAACAACCCTAAACTAAGGCCATAGTTTCATAGTTAATAAGCCTCCGTGTCATTAATCAGGAGCTGAAAGTCTGACTACGGACTGTAACCATTCATTAGTTCTGGGAATCAGTCTAAAGGACTGGGAGGGGTAATGACACAGACATGTGCTAACATAAAAACCCTAAAAAGAGTAGTCGAAATTATCTATCTGCTATATATCTGTTTTAAAGCTATTTATAATTGATTATTGTAATTGATTACATAAGCATTTTCATATATTATTCAAGCAAAAACTACCTGTGTTTATTAGACAAAGGCCATTTCAACTTGACTAACACTCAACATACACACACACACACAAAAAAAATCCCAAAAACCTTTGAAAATGTGGATACATCCATAAAATACAACCATTTTGAGAAAGAAAAAGAAATTTCAAATTATCATACTCTCAATTTTAAAACTATATTAAATAGGCATAGTAATCCAACTAATATGCTCTGCTACTAAGACATATACAAAAACAAACGCACATAGATTCACGGACAGTGCTACCAAGAATAGATTATAAGGAACGAACAGTAAACAGCAGAAAACCTAAATAATTATCTCCCTCAAACAGAAGGAAACAGCCATTTATAACACATACAAAAAAAGCTTAAATATTTGTATGAAAATTCTTTGTAAAACTGTTCAAAACTTCTAAAAATATATGAATGACTCTCACTGACACTGGTGTTGGTAATAATTTTGAGTATGATATCAGACACAAACAACAAAATAAAAAATAAGTGGCTCACAGCACAAAAACCCTCTATGCAGAAGCAGTAGCAGCAAATGCTACCCTATAGAATGATAGAAAATGCTTTAAATCTGAATTCCTCTTAATGTCCAAATACCTGAAGTATATGAATCAAGTAATCCAGACCAGAAGAACACTGAATGTTTGCAGCCTACAATCTTTATAGGAGTGAGTATGTGGGAAGTGAAGACACGGGTAAGGGTGGGCTAGAAGGAATGTTAGAGACTGGGATGACAGGACACAAGTTCTATGAAGGGGAAAACAGGAAAACTGGATGTGACACCTTTAACTGCACACATGGATAGCAAGGAAATTTAAAGGGAGAAGAATGAGGGTGAAATAACTAAGTTTAAAAAAGACTTAAGGACATCTTACTTAAAAATATATTTGTTAGTGTATGCAAACTTTGAAAAAAAGCTACCCCACGTGAGGTGATAAATGATATGCTCAAAAAGCCATAAATAATAAGACACAGTGCCAGGCATGAAAAGCCTCCCTTCAAATTGTTGGTCAGAAGGTTTGAGGAGACTAGCAAAACAATTTACCCTTGTCCTTGGTTACCTCTCAGAACCTAGAACTAAGTCCTTTACTGAAGACACCACACACTTAAAGGAACCAAGCTGTAACTGACCTGGAAGCCTCCTGTCTGATGACACAATCCAGAGGTGCTATCCAAACTGCCCAGGAAGAAAAGTAAGCAACACTCCTACCAATCAGGATGCCAATGAACCACAACAATGATCATAAAGGCAAGATATCCCCCAAGGTGAAATAGTAGCAAGTATATGTTGGGGTAACCCATAGCTGTCTATCTGGATTTAAGGATTTATAAACTGTAGTATAAATCCAGGCCACTACCCTGTGGTGACTTTACAGACTGCAAGAAATCTACAGTACCATTTTATTAAACCAGCATATTTAAATTAAATACTTATATCTAAATATTTTTCCATATGCCTACAGGTAAGTGTAGCCCTCATCACTCAGCAAAGCAGCTTCTTTTGGCAACAGACAGAGACTATTACAGAGTCAATAAGTGATCAAAATGCAGAGAACTATTTGTGAGGTCCCCAACACATATCAGTACATCTATAACACAGTCTCTACATACGACACAGAACAATACAGAGGAGGTAGGAGAAAAGACTTCCACAGCCAGAGTTCCAGGGAACCACTACAAAGAATGTGTTTTCTAGACTTGACAGGAAGTTTCATTCATAAAACCTCAACATAAGACACCTAACTAAACAAGACCAGCACAACACCAGATAACATACCACTATGGATGGGAGAAATCTCACAAGGATTCACCCCTATTTGAAGAGCTACAAGCAATTAATGACTGATTAGAGTCTTCTCCAGGGACAAGCCTCATGTTAGAAGCTATCCAATCCCAAATGAGCAGTCCTTGACACACTACATACAAATAATACTAAATGGACAGAACATATATACTCTTGTGTGTGTGTGTGTGTGTGTGTGTGTGTAAAACAAAAAGGTCGTGAATTTGACAGGAAGTAGGGGATAAGGGAAGCATTGGGGGGGGGGTGGAAATGAACAAGTACTCTGGTATGGGAGAATTGTCTGTATTCTGTCAATCATGTATAGACGCTGATTGGCCACAGAGGAAGTATAGGCAGGTCAACCAGACAGGAAGTAGAGGAGGGGTGATGAGAACAGGAGAATTCTGGGAAGGAGGAAGCCCATTTCTCCCAGTCCTGCCCAGACCAGGGAAGAAGCAAGATGTAATCTGCCTGGCTGAGAAAGGTACTGAGCCATGTGGCTAACATAGATAAGAATAATGGGCTAATATAAGTTATAAGACTTAACAAGAAGCCTGAGCTAATGAGCCAATCAGTTTATAAGTAATGCAGACTCTGTGTGATTTCTTTGGGGTTTAACAGATGCAGGAACCGGGCAGGACAGAAACCCCAACAAGCAAGCCCTATGTTACAGTACTCATGTATGAAACTCTAAAAGATTTAAAAAAGAAAAACCATAAGGAATGAGACAGAATGTGTTTTTTTTCCAAAAACAATTTAAAGATTTATTTTTATTTTACATGCATTGCTGTCTCATCTGAATGCATGTCTGTGTAAAGATGTCATGTCCCCTGGACCTAGAGTTACAGACAGTTGTGAACTGCCACATGGCTACTGGCTGATTGGGTCCTCTGGAAGAAATGCCAGTGTTCTTAACTGCTGAGTCACCTCTGCAGCCCCACAGAATGTTTTCTCATCATCTAACACTCACTTCATGTTCACTAAACTTGCAAGAGCCAAGATATGTGGACCTAAGTAGTCACTAAATACAATATAGTGCATAGTCTCATTCTGAGATTCCTGGAGGCAGGATCGCCACTTTGAGGTAAAGACCCCATGCCAACTCATAAAGATGCCACAGACCAGAAGAACTTCAGTCTACAGGCACCAGCAGGCTACTCTATCACATCACCAACGGTGACAATCTATCGCTATTACCACGCGGCTCCATCTTTTGTCAGAGGTTCAACCTGGACCCTAAGACCCTAAATCAACCCAGTCGCCGCCCAGCAGTCAGCAGTTTATGATGCCACGAAGCTCTTCTCCATGCAGTGGTGGAGATGGCAAGGAGCCCCAGACCATTACACAGCTCACAAAGCAGATTCAGAGCCTCAAGAGGAAGATTCAGAAGTCTGAAGAAAAATTTCAACAAAAAAAGAAATATTAGCCTTCACATAGGACAAGACTTCGAATCCTGAGGTTCTGAAACAGATGAATGATTTGGCTAAGGGACGCAGCTCAAAGAACTAAAGCTGAAGCTGTTGGAAGAAAAAGGGAGTACTCACAAATACCCCAGAGAAACCTACCCTGAAGAACAGCCTTTAGTGCCCAGAGATAATGGCGAGTTAGAAGCTGTGAGTCCTAAGCCAAGCTCTGCTGCAGAAGAGACTTCAGATACTGTGGTGATGAAGGAGACCAGACCCAGGATGATGTGAAAGTAACTAAGCAACACAATAACCTCATTAAGCCTTTTTATGACTGATGGAGAATCACCAAACAGTCTTGTCAACACCATCCCTGATTCTAACAATTACGGAAGATGACTCTGATGAAGACTGTCCACAGAGAAACAACCTTCTTTACCAGATCCCAGTGTCCAGCCTTCCTGTTGATCACCTCACCTACTCTGAGACAGAGCCTATGAAGACTGCTACCAGATGAAAAGAAAGAAGGGAAGTAACCAGCTCTCCATGTCTACTTACACGAAGCCACTATGCCAGTCCTTCTTGACCATCTCCCAGAAACTAGGGCTGACAAGAAGAGGCTACAAAAAGTCCTGAGAGAATTTGATAAACAGTTTTTCAAACAGATGGGAAGAAGTCCACAGAAGGAAGACAGGATGTTAATGGCAGAATACAAGCACATAAAAGCCAAACTGAGCCTGCTAGACGTCCTCATCAGCAATCAGGATGTGGCCAAAATTATTTGAGGTTTGGCTCTGATCAGTTCCACCCAAGATAAAGTCAAGTTTATTTTCCTCTACTGTTCTAAGCAGTTTTAATGTACTGAAAACTGAGCACTTTAGAGATAGTATTAGCTGTTTTTACAAAGGCAGAGCTAGTGTAATTATATACGAAAAGGGATTTAAATAGGGAAATAATAGGTAATAGAGATTGGCAAAAAAACATTCAACCTACTAAACACCAAAATGAAATCCCCAGTAAAATGTAATTGTCTCCAAAAAATAAAAATCTAATCTTGTCAAACCTAAAATAACACATAGGCAGACTACCTGCTAGAAAAGGCTTATTAATGCCCAAAGATTGACTTCATTGATATATGAAAAAGAGCAGGGTTTAAATTAAAAAATTAACTGGTGAGACAAGGAAAACTTCTGCTGAAGGTAATTTGTCCTGTATGTCCGTGAGTGTTTTAAACACTATAAAATAATACACCCAACTGTGTCACTAATTTCTACATGAAAATAGTACATTATCTGATCTGTTATTTGAAAATTTACATTTCTGGTTACTAAAGTTCATTTGGATGGCATGTACTTTGTTAATTATCTTAGTCTATAACTGACAAATGTGTGTAGTGTAATAACGCAATTTTCTTGTTTCTTGTTTCCTACACTAAGATTATACAACTATTTTTCCACTGGGAATATCCATCTTTCTTAATGTTCCAAAGTCTGTACTTTATAAAGTTAAACATTCTGCGCAGGGTGAAAAGCTTGGATATCACCAAGACACCTTTGATTTGCTTTTTAGTGTATCTTTTTTCTCCATTCATTTAAAACACATTTATTAGCTTTGGCTTTTGTAAGATCAAATAACAGACATTTTCAACTTTGTTCCTATTTCTGTTTCCTGTAATTTTTAAGCATGGTGTTGAAGAAACTCAGATTTTCATATTGCTTGGGCAGAAAAGAAAATATTGATTCCAGAAGCAGACCACATCAGAAGCACATTGTTTTCTCTGTATGCATCTGATGTCTTAAAACTTTTATGAATCAGAGTAATGGCCTTCATAAATTTAATTGAAGTCATCTGCTTGTAAGAGGACAGATACACAATTATTTAAGGTTTACAAATTATATATTTGATAAGGGAAATGGTTTAATGAAATGTATACAATTGATATTAAAATGTAGCTATATTTTATGTTTGTAAATATTTATACAACATACAAATATCTTGATATTATTAAAAAGTATGGTGTACACACACACAAAAGATTATCTTGCCATTTGTACCACAAAGATGAACTTGCAGAACAATAAGACAGAAAAACACTGTATAAAATATCACCTCTATGTGGAAGCTTTAGTTGAACTCATAGAATAATAATAGGACTTGGGCCCCATTGGAAAATGTTGGTAAAGGACACAAATTTTTCTTTTGAACACAGTAACAAATTCTAAGGGTTTAATGCAAAAGCACAGTGGTAAATGTATTAATTTGCCAATTATACAATATATCATTATTAAATCATCACTGTGGATACTTGAAAAACAACCTTGGTCAATTAAATATTTAAAAACCAGCCTGGTGGTGGTGGCACACACCTTTAATTCCAGCACTCAGGAGGCAGAGGCAGGAGGATCTCTGTGAGTTCGAGGCCAGCCTGGTCTACAAGAGCTAGTTCCAGGACAGGTTCCAAAACCACAGTGAAACCTTGCCTCAAAAAGAAAAACAAAAACAAAAAAAACAAACAAACAAAATCACTGACAGCTATTACTATATGTCTAATATGTCTAATCTTTTGACTAAACAGAAACATTTCAAATCTAGGAAGTTTGTCACCCAAGTTATAAAAATATTAACTTAGCAGTCTTTTCAGGAATATAAATATGAATTAATACAATCTACATCTAGGCTAGAAACAGAGTGCTAATGTAAACAGTTCAGAATCACTGACATGAAAGCTCCTAATGTAATCAAGTACTCAAGAGTAGAGTTTATAACAATCTTTACAATACCATATGCACCTTTCTGTCATTTGAATCAAAGTGCAATCCCAAGGTTCTCTTATGATTCAAGAGACAAAATGTCACTAAGAATTCAAAGGTAAATCCTGGATGCCACATGTACACACCACAGTACTCCAATCACATACAAAAGTTTTTAAAACTTGGGAGAATCACACTGAACATGGATGCAGACTTTTTTTTTTTTTTGCTAACATTTCTTCAACGGCCCAGCACAGCAACTACTTACAGGATATTGTACTTCATATTCACATATATTATGTGAGACTAGTGGCATTCCTATATACCTCAAGCAATCATAAACCAAACTTTGAAAAATAGTACAATGATACTAGCCATGCCAGAAAATGAAAAGCATGGTTCTGCCTCTGTGAAACTGGGTGAACAAAAATGTACACTGAAAAACTGACATAATTTAAAACCACTAGCTGTATATGTTAAATCCTCTGGAGAGAAGAGGAGAAATATGCTTAAGGGCCTTGTAAAGAAAGATTCTAGGGAAACCAAGGGCTTGACCTTTCTGTTCCTGTCATGAATACAAAATGTGATTAAAACATCACTCACTGTAACCCTTCTGATCACTACATTTCAGTAAATTGTTACTACTCTCTAACAGTGGCTGAACCTGAAAATGTACAACTCCAGAGACAAAAGTAATAGGGGGAAGACCAAAGCTAAGTCTTGAGGGTAGTCATAAAGACAATCAAGAACATTTTTTATACAAGGTAACAATCTGCTAGTATTATGTGAAAGAGTTAAATAAAGATGCAAATGAGAAAACAAGTATCACAGGCCTGAAAATAGAAAATTCCTTTCATCATTAGCATGAATGGGACAGGAAAAGCAGCAGCCAAATTTAAACATTACAACATATTCACAGTATATCCAGCACAATATTTACCACAGACAAGATATATGGCACAATGAACATGTTGATTAATCCCTAGGCTAGATGTTAACTGGTTAGAGAAATTAGAAGTACAAATATGGGGACTGGAGAGATGGCTCCGGGATTAAGAGCACTGACTTTTCTTCATAGGATGTAGGTTCAATTCCCAGTACGCAGATAGCAGTTCACAACTATCCAGGGGACCTGATACCCATGGAAAAACACCAATGCCCATTAAAAAAAAAATTAAGGCATGTTGATGGAGGTGGGTCATCTGTCTATCTATTGCTTTCATTGGTTAATTAATAAAGAAACTGCTTGGCCCTCTGATAGGGTAGAATTTAGATAGGTGTAGTAAACAGAACAGAATGCTGGGAGAAAGAAGCTGAGTCAGACAGTCGCCATGATTCTCCCACTCCAGACAGACGTAGGTTAAGATCTTCCCTGGTAAGCCACCTCGTGGGCTACAGATTATTAGAAATGGGTTAGATCAATATGTAAGAGCTAGCCAATAAGAGGTTAAAACTAATGGGCCAAGCAGTGTTTAAAGAATACAGTTTCCGTGTAATTATTTCGGGTAATGCTAGCCGTGCGGGCGGCTGGGAGCTGGGGTGGCAGAACCCAGCCCACAGTTCATCAACAGCATGTGACTTGTTTATGCTGTGAAGCTGTGATTCTTTGCCTGAAAACACCAATGACCCTAACAAAGAGCTGAATGGCCAATAACGAGACAGAACAAGGACAGGCAGGGTTAGCAGGCGTGAAGAGAATAAATCCAAGGAGAAATGCAAGGAGAGAACAGGGGGGAGGACATCAGGGACCAGCCACCCAGCCACTCAGCCAACCATAGAGCAAAAGTAAGATATATAGAAGTAAGAAAAGGAAAAGGGCCAGAGGCAAAAGGTAGTGCGGATAATTTAAGTTGCCAAAAAGCAAGGTAAGGTCAGGCATTCATAAGGTTCCATGTCTGATTTAAGAGCTGAGTGGTGGGTCTCCCAAAAGCCAAAAAAAAAAAAAAAAAAAAAAAAAAAAGTCAAAGTCAAAGGAGTAAAACATCACATAAATATGTAAAAGGGGCCAGAAGAGGCAATAACATCTAATACACTGAAGATAGGACATTTACCAAGAACAAAAATCTCAAGCTAGCAAAGTTAGAAAGGCTATAGCTAGCTATTCCTTGAAATGTTTGTTCTTTATTTCAAGGCCAACAGGAAGGTACTGAAAGATTTTTACATAAATTACAAACATGCTTTTCATAAAAAGTGACTGAGGCCAACCTGATCTACACAGTGATAGTGGCTGGAGTGTTCAGAAAAACCTGAGAGAGAGGGAGAAGCGTATGTTAATTATCTAATTCCAGTCTAGAAATATTGTCAAGCATGGAAAAGGTGCTTCAAATAGGTCAGTGGGACTCGGATGCTACAGACAAAGATAAAGATATCAAAGTCAAGATCTTTTAAACTAGATGTGGTGGTGTATGGCTGTAATCCATAAACTGATGAGGTACAGGCAAGTGGTTCAGGAATTGAAGGCTAACCTCAGCTACGAAGCCAGTTTGAGCTAGCTAAGCAAAAATAAATGAAGAAAAAGCAAGATAATTAAGTCATTAAATCTTAAGACTCTCAGCTGAAGTTTACAAAGGCCTAAAATTTATACTAATTCTAGGTACTTGAAAATTCCATTTCATGAAATTTAGGTTTTTTTCTTTCTTGCCTTTTTTTTGTTGTTGTTTTGTTTTTCAAGACAGGGTTTCTCTATACCTTTTTGGAGCATGTTCTGGAACTTGCTCTGTACCTTCAGGCTGGCCTTGAATTCAAGAGATCCACCTGCCTCTGCCACCACTACCCTACCCAGCTAAAATTTAGGTTTCAATATTCACACCACATTTGCATTCTATTAAACCTAGAAAGTTAACACAGCTTTTCATCACTCAATCTTAAATGGCACTTTGAAACTGAATAACAGAGACAGAGAGGTTCAAATTGTCAAAAGCTGCTAATTCAAGAACAAGTTAATCTGTTTACTGGGAGGATACTGATCTCAATCCTAAGTGATCAACCCTAAACACATGCAAATAAGGGAAACATAACTGAACTCAGTAAGGCACTGTGTGTATCTTACTGTGTATAAAGCAAAGAAAACAGAATAAATCATGAATTCTAGAAGGTGTGGTTGAGAAATACAAAATGAACTGGAATGACGTAGAAATATGCAAATCCAGTGTACTCATGTATAGCATCCTCAAATAATTTTAATAAACTTATAAAGAGTAGGGCCAAGAGATGGCTCAGAGAATAAGACCACTTACTGTTCTTGCTGAGGACATGCATTTGATTACCAGCACCAATGTGGCATGTCTGTGGTGCACACAGATACAAGCACAAGCAAAACACTTATACATATAATATAAAAATTAAAAAAAATATAGAGATTGAAAGAGCTAGAAGAGGTAGCCATGGAAACAATGAAGTACAGCATTCTTATGCATAAATTCTCAAATAAAATAATTTATAAAAATTGTGTAATGCCTTTTTATATTTTTTAATATGTACATGTGGATTCCAGAAGACAACTTGTGAGTCAGATTCCCCCTTTTCACAATAAATACCCTTGAAACTGAACTCAGGTCATCAAGTTTAGAGGCAAGCTGTCTTCACTCTCTGAAACATACTACTAGTTGTGTATTTTCAGCTTAAAATTAAACCCACCAGAAACAAAAATTAGTATTAATAGCAAGAATTTGAGGGTCAAAAACTACTCTTTCTGAGGTTAAGTATTTCTTTTTAATTAGCACACCAAGTGTTAGGTTTCTTTATGGTGGTATTATTATTTTGGTTTTTTGAAACAGAGTTTCTTTGTAGCTTTGGAGCCTGTCCTGGAACGAGCTCTTGTAGACCAGGCTGGCCTCCAACTCACAGAGATCCGCCTGCCTCTACCTCCCGAGTGCTGGGATTAAAGGCGTGTGTCACCATTGTCTGGCTTCTTTATGGTATTTTAAAAATACAACTTGTTTTTTGAAGATCTTCCCCCCACATTCTCTCTCTTACACCTTTCCATCCTCATAGACTTTTTCTGTTTTCATGTCACAGGCACTTTTCATGTCCATCCCAATCTCATTCTGGAGACCTATTTTCCCTCTCTCCCTTAGTTTCATTTATGAAAGAGAACATACAGTTATTTCATTTCCTGAGTCTGGGTTATTTCATTAAGTTTTTCCACATTCATCCATTTTCTTCTAAATTTCATTTTTCTTTATGACTGAATAAAACTACATTATGCACATGAACCACATTTTATCACCTATCCAATGATGTACAATAGCTAACCTTCCATTGCCATACTTCTAAATAGAAGTGGTAATATAGCTTTCATCAAAGCTCTTTGCAGGGGTAGAGAACAACTGACCACGGGGTACCCAGCCCCAAATGGCATGAAGTTAGATATATGCACTAAGACTATAGAAACATCCAGAAAAGGAGGACAGAAAAGACTGTAAGACTTGGGACCAGGAAGTCTGCTGTGATCACGATTGTATTTCCTAGAACTCACAGGGAAGTTACACCCAAGCCTCAGCAAGACAGTTACCTAACAAGACCTGAGCATGGACAACACAAACAGACATGCTAAAATCTCATGGGTCCCACCCCTAGAGTACATGATCTCTCCTGAGAGCGGGAGATGTAGATATAAACCCCTTAATCCAACATCAAGTCTTGTAAACATACAAACAAGCAACACTAAATGGATTCCCCAAGTCACACATACATGTGCACATATGCGCACAACCACACACATAATAATTCAGAAAAAAGAGGACATGAATTTGAGCTGGGGTCAGGAGTGGATAATATATGAAGGATTAAAGGAAACAGTGGGTTGAAGGGGAGATAATTCAATTATATTTTAATTTTTTAAAATTGCAAATTTAAAAACAATCCCTGCAGTAGAATAGAATCCTTTTGGATATATGCCCAGGCGTGGAACTGCAGTTGGATCTAGTTTTCTATTTCTTTATGAGAAAATTTTGTTCTTGAAAATGAATAGCATATTTAAAAGACAACTTTAGACAAACTAGAAGGCACACGGAAAGAACTAATTAAAGCAATAAAAGTAATATTGCTCACAAATGAGTTCTAAATATTCTTGACATTTTTAAGTCTTCCTCAAGTTAAACACCAAAGGTGGCTCTTTTACTGTCTGTTGTTCTCCACTACCTACTAAATAAAAACACTACATGAACATTTCCACATAATCAAAAGAAACAAAGATTCCTTCACTACCCTTCTGAACTGGGAACCTTAGTTAGCATGTGTTTGCAGGATATATAGCAAATCTCTGCAAAGCAGAAATAAAAGCAAAAGTCACAAGTTTGTCCTATACAACCTTGAAGCCATTTATCTGAAAAGGAGTTTAGTGATAATAAATTTCAATATGGCTCTCTTTTAAATAGTAATCAAGTCGTTTTTATATTTTTAATCAGAATGTTAAAAACTAGGAAAGCTTTAACCTCCAAATTTTAACTGAGATATACCTAGTATTCTTTCCACTTGGTATTCTTCACCTCCACACACATTGACAGATTCAAAAGGATATGTCTCACAGATGTTAGAATCCAGTCAGTACACAAAGATACAGTATGAGTCAATGTCCCCACTCCCAACACTGTAAACAGAGTATCAGGCAAGCACTCTCTCACTGAGTTAAATCCTCAGCGCTTCAACAGTTTCTTCTTCACAGGCCATCCCTAACCACAATATTCTGACTATTAAAGACCCAAAGACTATTAGAGTACTCCATATGCTTCCTGTCTTCTACTGACTTCAACAGAAATGATACTGAATCAAGAGCTAAAATATCTAACAGATCAAAGATGCAGGGCTTCTGCATAAATGAAAAAAATGAAATTTATGCCCTGGCAATGCTAAAGCATGCATGAAGCTGTGCTCTTAACTGCTGAGCTATCTCTCCAGTCAGCATAAAACTCCACTCTTAAAAGCATGACATGTAGTCCTGATAGTCTAAAACTCATAGAAAATGTGGAATGTGCTTCAATTTTCATCACAAGGACTTTTAACAAAACACCAGTAGTGCCAATATTAAAATCAACAATGGATAAAAGAGACTCCATGAAACTAAAAGACCTCCATAAATAAAGGATTCAGCTCACAAAATGGAAGGGGGCAAATGACACTACCAGCTCTACATCTCACAAAGACTCTAAAAATCGATTTACCACATGATTCAGCTATACCACTCCTGTTACAGATATTGCTAATTTGTGTTCATGGCTGCTCTATTCACAACAGATAGAAAATGGAAACCTAGATGTTCATCCAACTGATGAGCAATGAAAATACAGTTTACATACACAATGGAATATTATATTATTCACCTAGAAAAGATAAATGAAATTTCCAAGTAAATGGATGGTACTAGAAAATACCATTTTGAGGGTCTGAGAAAAACAATGCAGGTTCTCGCTCATATGCAGAGGCTAGCTAACCTTGTGTGTGTAAGCCGAAATACCAGAAGGCAGGACATCATGGGGGACAAGAGGCAAAAAAGGAAAGGGGCACAGAGTACTACACAGGATAGTATGAAATGGGAAAGACACTCAAGACATTTGAAAATGCCTTATGGAATAACTATAGAAGCTTCCTAAAATATTTACATACACATACGTACATATATATATATGCACACACACGTTTCCATACAAAACGGATCATTCACCTAGAAAAATATGAAATATGAAGAATATGAAATTTCCATGTAAATGGGTAGTAATTATCATTCTGAGGGTGGTAACCCAGAACCAGAAAGACAGACACTGCATGCTGTTCACTCTCACCTGGGGTATAATTGATGACACTGCCTTCCCCCCAAATATAGCCCATAAATTTAAAAAACCAGCGACAGGTAAGGGTTACCTTTTTTGAGTTGTTCAGTCAGTGGAATCCACAAGAAGCATCCCTCTTTTGCCCCTCCAAACATCACTTCTGAGACTCCCTATTGCTGACACCAGAGAGTCAGTCACGGGACATGGAAAAACCAAGCCAGGACCAACATGGAATCTTCATATCTACTGGCTTGCTCATTGTATGCTGAAGAGGGAAATATTTAATGAGCATGGCCCCTGTACAATAATGTAATGACTAACTGGGCATATTGATATGCCCACTGGTGCAACATTCGCCCAAATATTATGGAACGAACCAACTATTTTCTGAATGATTAAAGGTCTCCTTACTATGCAGGACTGAACTCATACTTGAGAGGGTTAACTTGGTACCCACACCCATAAACAGGGAACAAAACAAAAACAACAGCTTGTTGTAATATGGGCGGCGACGGGGCTACGTCCCCAAAACCCCAGCCGCCTGCCCGGCTAGCTTATGCCCCGAAATAATTACACAGACACTGTATTCTTTTAAACACTGCTTTGGCCCATTCCTATCTAGCCTCTTCTAGGCTAATTCTCACATCCCGATCAACCCATCTCTAATAATCTGTGAGCACCGGTCTTACCGGGAAGATTCTAGCCTAAGTCCATCCTGGGTCGGAGCTGGGGCATGGCGTCTCTCTGAAGCGTCTGCTACCGAGAGGAGAGCTGTCGAGTCTGACCTCACTTCCTCTTCCTCCCAGCGTTCTGTTCTGTTTACTCCTCCCACCTAAGGGTGGGCCTATCAAATGGGCCTAGCAGTTTCTTTATTGCTTAACCAATGAAATCAACAGATTGATATATGACAGTCCCCCATCAACAGCTGGCTAGGTCATAGGCGTCCTGGGATAACCTATTGTAGTGATGAGGCGAGCAGGCCTGCTTTTCAGCTCCCGCACAGCTAGCTTTACACCCGAAATAACAACACACAAATTGTATTCACTGCCTGGCCCATTAGCTCTAGCCTCCTACTGGCTAACTCTCACATCTTGATAAACCCATTTCTAATAATCTGTGTAGCACCACGAAGTGGTGGCTTACCGAGATTCTAACCACAGTCCATCTTGGGTAGAGGCATGGCGTCTGCCTGACTCTGCTTTCTTTCTTCCAGTATTCTGTTCAATCTACTCCGCCTACCTATGTTCTGACCTATCAGGCCAAGCAGTTTTCTTTATTAATTAACCAATGAAAACAACAGATAGAAGACCCTGTTACATCAATTCCCCTTCTTCTGTTTAAACAAAAAGGCTTCAACTTTAACACAGTAAAATTACATATAACAAAACAGTTGATAAGCAATAATATTTATATCTATTTTACCTTTTATCATAACAATGAAAAACTATAACTATCTATCCATTCCAACTCCATCAAAAAACAGCCAAAAGCACCCCAACCAATTCAGAGCCTGTAACATTCACTCAAATATAACCTGACTCAGTTATCCCTGAGAACAGGTATAGCTACTGAAAAGAATGAATTCAATGAAAATACTGTGATACAGAAGGCAATTTGGTTTACCATGTTTCAGGTGAAAATTCCAATGTAATATCAACTTACCTGCCAACTGACTTTGAAACATAAATCAGTAAAAATCAATCTCTAAGACTTTTAAAACACTGACACAATCCTAATGAGGATACCTTTTTGCTTTCAATGGATTTATTTTTCAAAAGTCAATTTATTTTAAAAATATGAAATTCTACCTGTGTAGTACTGGTATTCTCACTTACAAAGGCACTTTCAGTTAACATTAGTCACTTCAGAAATAAAATCCCAACACAATAAATCACTAGTTTAAATTAGAATAGTAATTCTCAATAATGAAGATTATAGAGCAAAATGTGTCAACATTTTTAGGGATAGACAAAAATAACAGCAACAATTTCTAACTACCAGAAATCTATAGTGTAGAATATAAGTCACATATGTAAATCACAAATCACCATAAAGGCACTACAATAGAGGCTGGGGATGAGTTCACCTAGGTGGTACAGAGTTTGCCTAGCATAAATAAAGCCATATAGTCATGTTACCAGCAACATGTATAACAGCTGTGGCAGTGGTGCACCTTATGTCATTCCAGCACTCCATGAGACAATGGATCAGAATTTTAAGGATTCACAGTGAGGTCAAGGACAGCCTGGGCTACCTGACAGCCTGTCTCAAAATATTAAAACAAACAAAAAAACCAACTATAATGTAAAACAGAGACAGGATCAGAACAGGTTTTCTAAAATGGGGACAAAACACTAAGGTGTGGAGCAATGACTCAAAAGTTAGGAGCACTAGCTTGGGATCTAGGCTTGATTCCCAGCACTCACATAGTAGCTTACAACCATCTTTAAATCCAATTGAAGAGAATCTAACATCCTCTTCTGTCTTCCTCTTTTGCAACACCAGTTATGCAAGTGGTACACAAACATACACACGGGCAAAGAAAAAGGGCTGGGAGGAGAAGAGAACTACTATTTTCTAGTAAAAGACTAGCCAAGAAATAGGTGAGGCTGGAGCAGCAACACAACAGTTTGGGCTATAAACATAAAGAGACAATAGTATAAAAACAGCACTAGGAAGGCAGTTTTACTTGGCTGAATAGAAACAAAGGGAAGGGTGACTGAGAAGGAACATTTGGAAAGCAAAAGCAGTGGGAGCCACATTACAGTGGAACACAACTCCTGAGGACACTCTTGGATTTTGGCTATGCTCAATCTCTTGCTGATCTCATTCTTAACCCAGGCCCCTTACATTCACAGCAAACACCAAGTTGATATTAAAAGCCAACCTGGCTAAGCAGGTCTAGAGCTGTGACAAAGTGAGGCACTGAATGTTCTTACAAGGAGCACAATCTCTTCTCAGTAGCCTAAAAGGACATAGTCTGGGACTATGGGAATATGAAAACTCCATTCCTTAATTTGTATTTGTCTACAACTTCCTGACACACAGTTACTGTTGTAGAAAAGTAATCATAACGTCAGCTAATACAAACACACATAAGGTCTAGAGACTTACATTGAACTAAAACTGTATCCTGCATTTAAGTAACCTGAACCCAAGAATCCAAACTTTCAACTGAAGAGTAGAAAACATCCATCCCAATGACTATCTACTAGTAAGAAGAACTACATTTGGTAGCAGATGCCACATTTGCTGTAACACAATCACTAATGTAAACATTAGGGGAGAAAATAACTGGTAGATAACTGGTATTTTACTGAGAACACACCTGTAATCCCAGCTCTTGGAAGGCAACAGGATTATCCCAAGTGTGAGACCAGCCTGGTCTACATAGATGAGTTCCAGGAAAGCAGCCCAGCAAAACTGGCTCAAAAATATCAATTAATTCATTAATTTAAAATTTAAGAATAGGGTAAATATAATTTATCCAAACATTTTTTAGGCTTGATGACAAAACATTTCCTTATACGCAGTCTTGTTACTATCCACAAAAAAACTTGAGTCAACTGGGTGGTGGTGGTGCTAGCCTTTAATCCCAACACTTGGGAGGCAGAGGTAGGTGATATCTCTGTGAGTTCAAGGCCAGCCTGGCCTTCAGAGCAAGTTTCAGGTCAGGCTCCAAAAAGCTACAGATAAACCCTGTCTCAAAAAACCAAAAGCTTGAGTCATTACTCAAAAATAGAATACACATATCAAAATAGGCCTTAAAAACCAAGAAATGAAATTTACATTATTATCACTGTGGAAAAGCACAGATCAAGTAAAAATTAATTAAAAAGACCTATTAAGCAAATCTATTTGCTGATAACATACTAAGGAAAAACTATTTCCAAAAATCAAACAAATATTTCTAAGGAAGGAAAAAGCTCAGTGGTACAGCAACTGCCTAGCATGAAGCCCTGCCTTGGGTGTCAGTTCCAACATAAAAATTATCTAGGATAATGGGAAATCTAAAATATGCAAAGAGTCATACCTGCAAAAGCCAGTAAAACGTAACAAAAAGAAAACTAAAAAGTAATGGTGATTTAGAACTAATTCATGTAGACATGGGCCAAAAAGGACAAATAAAACTAGTTCATGTGGACAAGGGCCAAAATGCAAACTGAAATCACACAGGTCTAAATGAAAAACAACATGACTCTTGAACTCTAATCAAAACCTCTAAGATAGGAACAAAGGAGCAACATTTTAAATTTTACAGGTTTCAGTAATAAGCAGGAAGGTGGCTTCTGTGGGGTAAGTAGATCAAGACAAGGCTACTCTTGGGAGAATATGAAATTCAAGGCCACCCTAGCCTACTAAAGAAAAGGTCTCAAAAAGTAAGTCCGGCCCAAATTTCTTAACTCACGTATGTTATTCTACTTTTTCAAAGCACAACCAACACTGGTCATTTGAAAAAACGATCTCAGCCAGGTATGGAGGCATACACCTTTAATCCCATACACTGGAATCAGAAGCCAGCAATTTCCAAGCCAACCAAGGAAACATATTGAGACTCTGTCTCGAAAAACTTAAACATGAGTAGGCATGGTGGTAATAAATTTTCATTCCCAAATTGGGTAGCAGAGTCAGGATCTGTCTGTAAGTTCAAGGCCAGCTTGGTCTACAATGCAATTTGAGAACAGCCAGGGCTACGTAGAGAGTCTCCAAATTCAAACAAAACAAAAAGATGTGCATTATCATTACATCAAAATATTAATGTTCTTTATTACTCAACCCTCAAGGGTCTTTACAATTCAAGTATCTCCAACAGGCACAGTCTTTTATATATTAATATTCAAAATTATTCTTATAAATCAGAAATATTAAATAAAAATGTTTTATGCATCCTCTCCTCATAGTAGGAACAGTCCAAGTATCATACTTTATAAATATTGCTTTTATAGTTACCAGAATAAACTAGTTATGAAGATAAAGTAGGTCAGAACTTTTCGGAACATGTTGTCATACTCGGGAGGCAGAGGCAGGCAGATCTCTGTGAATTCGAGGCCAGCCTGGTCTACAAGAGCTAGTTCCAGGACAGGAACCAAAAGCTATGGAGAAACCGTCTCCAAAAATCCAAAAAAAAGAATAGAATAATTTTTTAAAATATCTAGGCATATGTTAATTTATCAGCCTAAAATAAATATTGTTTTATCCTTTAAATATTGTTTCTGAAAGTGTGTTGTGTGTGCGTTTGATATGTTCATCCAGGTACATGCTACATTACACTGTTAAGTGTAATGGTCAATAGACAACTTTCAGGACTAGGCTCTACCATGACTCCCAAGAGGATCAAGTTCTTTAGCACTTGTACAGCAAAGTGCTTTGATCTCATAAATCATCTCAAATTTTAGAAAATAATAGGTGGCACTTAAAGTTACTATAAATACACCAACTTGAGTGACTGATTTTCAAACATAAAAGACCTCAAGTTTACTACTGAACCATCCTAGGCCAACTTCATGAGCTGGGAGATTTTAGTGCTTAATTTTATCTAAAACAGTGGCTATGATTACCAAAATTCATTATTTCCAGTGGTCTATGCAGTTGCTAACATCGGTTAGATACCTGTGCCACAAGACATTAAGTTCGCTATTTAAGATACATACAAATAATACTATCTATTAGTACAGGAAGGTGATATGAAAGTTCTTTAAAAGTTTTTTAAAAAAATACAGAATACACATTTTAGTAAATAATCACTCTACTGTGAAGACTCCTCATGATGTCAAGGTGAGAGCTGAAAACTCTCTAAAGCTGCAAATTACAAACACCTACATTAAACCAGGTTTTTTGTTTTTACTGAGCTATAAATTTTTCTCGGCTCCCATCCCTTTCCCTCCCCTCCCCTTCAACCCTCTCCCATGGTACCCATGCTCCCAATTTACTCAAGAGATCTTGTCTTTTTCTCCTTCCCATGGAGATTAGATTCAGGTATGTCTCTCTTAGGGTCCTCTTTGTTGACTAGGTTCTCTCGAATTGTGAATTGAAGGCTGGTTTTTCTTTGCTTTAGGTCTAAAAGTCACTTATGAGTGAGTACATATTATTATATTTGTATTTTTTGTAACATATATATTTGTACCAATTTAAGATTCCATCAACTAACCACTATGATTCAGAGTGATTCAGATATTATAGAATAAGCCACAGCAAGTTCTTCTCACAATCCTGACAAGCAGCCAAATCTGGTTACCATTATTCCACACTTCTTTTTGCCTTTAAACCCCGTATCACCCCCAACCCAAAATTTGGATAGGAGCTAATTCCTTCAGCCTGTTATGTAGCTCTTCTTTACTGAACTATCCACCTTTTTCCTTTCTAACTCTAGATGAAACAGTAAGCCTAGCTAGTCGGATCTGACACTAAATTTTAACTATTCTGGAGTACATGGCATATAACCCCAGCACTCAGAAGCTGGCAGGAAAACTGCCATGAATTGAAGGCCAGCCTGGGCTACAGTATAAGACCCCATCTTCAAAACAAACAAAACAATTCATTCATGATAAGAATTTGAAGTCATTGAAAAACCCTTAAACCTCAGAGTGACATGAGCTGTCAAACACCTTAATTTAGTCACTCTAGTTCTTGTATGGGGAAAAAAAAAACTATGTAGCAAAAATTTGAAAAACTTAAAAAAAAAAAAAACACTCAGGGTCTTTCATAGAATCACCATATCACCATAGAGGGTGGCAGTGCACACAAAAGCATCCTTATCTAAGTACTAGGATGTATAATCTGAGCGCAGAAATAAAGTTTCATATGCAGGGAAGACTTGGCTTGCTACTTTCAACAACTGGCAACAGGGTTTTGATCAATTTCATCAGTAGACCAGTACAAGGTATGAACTGATTTCAAAGGGCAGCTTTGTGAACAGATGAGAATACAAAGGGACTTTGCCACAATAAGAGACTGGATGGACATGGGTGGGGACAGACAGACAGGCAGGCACGCAGACAGACATATACACAACTCACACACACACTATTTTATATACATATAAAAACCTGAAATACCAGGGTCTGGAATGATTGGGAATTAGTGTCACACCACATGCTACAATGTCTCAAGGGCACCAATTCGGTGTCATCTTCACTGTTTCATCAGTCAACTGAAATGCTACCCCAAAGCCACATTGCATACACACACTAGTAATGTTTTCAGCAAATACAATCATAACTTTCTTGTACCTTATAGAGCAGAAGTCCTAGGCATGTTACTCCAATTTTTTTTTGTCATACCCATTTTTGTTTTTAATCCAGCTAAGTAGAAATCAGGTCTTTAAGACTGTCTTAAAGAGGCAAAGTGGACTAACCAAATAGAAATGCAATAAAAACAACTCAACAACGCAATTTCTCAAGAGCAAACCAGAAATGTAAAAATAATGACATGACAAAAAGCTCTAAGACAAATGACTTGTTATAATTACCAAAATTTACAAGCACACATTCTTAGACCATAGGGGAGCCTGTGCTTTCTAAGATTAAGGAAAAAGTCCCAGAGTTGAATCACTAGCAAATTAAGATTGCTGATATGCTCCAGCACATCAAAGATGTAGTCAAGAGAATCAGGAATTCAAGGCCAGTATGGGCCACTGTTTCAAAAAGATCAAAAAAATGAAAGCATTTTAGGGACGAGAAGGCTCAGAGGGCAGAGGGCCTAGTTTGATCCCCAGGCACCACACCATTAAAAGAGAACTTCTGACCTCCACATACGCCCATACACATAAATATGTAATTAAAAATAAAACACATCAAGCATGCTGAGGCAGGAGGATCAAAACTGGGTAAAGCTACTACAGTGAAACCCTGCAACAACAACAACAACAAAACAACAAATATTAGACTGCTCATCTTTCTTTCAATCTTGCTCTGTTGATCATAAAATATTTCCCGTTTTTTACTCGCCCAAGAGTAATGTAATTCTGTATATTATAAAAAAATGATTTCTTAAAGAAACTATTTTTATTAGACCAAAATTACATTAACAATCAATTTATTAAAATGCAAATTGTGTATTAAATTCTGTACCAAAGTAACAACTCATTTTATAAAATGAAATAGATTAAAAAAAAAAAGCTTTATCCTCTGGTGGGAGAGTATAGCTTCTTCCTAGAAAAACTTGTGGTATGACTTAAAGATGAAACATCTTTTAAAATAGAAAGCACTAGTATAGAACAACTTGACCTAAAGCTATACATGTATACTGTGCTATAATGTCCACTATCCTAACTTTGATATATTACAAATTAGGTATAAAACTTATCATTAATGGAAGCTGAAGTTATTAAGGATCAAAGACAAGTCTTTAAATAATGTATCCCATATTAAACACTACCAAACAAGTATTTAGTCTGTCTCACTTCTGAGTTTAGAACTTACCAGCATAGAATTTCCAGAATCACCCCTAACACTAGTTTTCCATTGTATTTCCCTCTCCGTAAAATTGTGAAAATAGATATTACCTGTGTGCTATTTCCAATGTTAACATGAGGGTCAAGTGTATCTCAGTGGCTTCTACTGTTAATTCAAAATCCTGTTTAAAATGAGCACAAGGCTACACTAAATACTATCTATTAAATTTAAATTATTTCTAATGATCAGAATTGAGAATCTTCAAGATGTTAATGTATTACACAAAAATGTTCAGTACCTTTTGAGGTTTGGGATATCTCTTTATAGACTTCACCAGCTGTACAGATATTATCCAAAAGGCTTTTCAATTAAACATTTTGACAACATTTCGGATTTTCTAGTGAGGTATGCTTAATAATAAGCAAAGTGAATGTAAGATTTCTAGAACTGACGGGATAATATATATATATATATATATATATACATACATACATACACACACCTAAGAAACCTCAAATCCCCAGGTGCAATACTGACTCTCCAATACATGCAGTTTTCCTTTCATTAAAAACAATTTCAAGCAGTGGCAGGCAGTCGTCTGGAGTTCAAGGCCACCTTGTTAAACAAGAGTTAGTTCCAGGGCCAGGCAATGGTGGTGCACGCCTTTAATCCCAGCACTCGGGAGGCAGAGGCAGGCGGATCTCTGTGAGTTTGAGGCCAGCCTGGTCTACAGAGCTAGTTCCAGGATAGGCTCCAAAGCCACAGTGAAACCCTGTCTCAAAAAACAAAACAAAACAAAACAAAACGAGTTAGTTCCAGGACAGGCTCCAAAGCTACAGAGAAACCCTGTCTCAAAAAAAAAAAAGAAAAAGAAAAAGAAAACAACAACAAAATATCCAACTTTAAGTAACAAAATGTGTAATTTTACTAAATTCCCACAATTTCATGAATCAACACATATTCAGTTGAGACATCTCTCAGAAAAAAAGAAAAAGTATCTATCGAGTCCTCCAAATATACTTTTTCACACTAATTCGAGGAGGATAGGAAAGAATATCCCAAGACGAAGTTCTATGAACAAGTTCCATGGAATCCCTCCGTACAAAGACATCACACCCTAAATTATTTTTACCATTAAATTTCTTGTTTAAATTATTTAATACTCAGAATCCTCAAGACTTGCTTTTGTCTTGTTTTTGAACACAATGAAAATAAAAAGATTCAGAACTCTGGTTCACTCCTCTAATCCCAGAACTCAGGAGGCAGAGGCAGTAGGGTAATCACATAGTAAAACCCTGTTGTCCCCTCCAAAAGAATACACATTAAATATACATCCCTGCCCCCCCCCAAAAGAATATACATTAAATATACATGTAAAATGGACTTCAAAGGTATATTTGGAATTCTAAAGATTGGCTTTATGAGAGGCAGATGGGTACATTGTGGCCCGTTAATATATTAAGTTCCAACCTAGCCAGCTCTACAGTGAGACCCTATGACCCTCTCAAAACAAACAAACAAACAAACAAAAACATTAAAAAAACAAGCAAATAACAAAACCACAAGATTATTTTATCCTGGACTAAGATAAATGGAGTCATACTATCTGTTAGCCTCGAGAAGACAAAAATGATGAAAGTGAATTACAAAGTGAGGTATAATTTAGCAAATGACTAGAGATTAAAATGACTAACAAACTGCTTGCAAATGGAACTAATCACCCCAGATAAAATAGGAAACAAGAGCCAACAAGTATGAGTTCATTTACAAAGGTGAATGAAAATCAAAATGCAGAAAACAAATACAGAAAAGGCAAGCAACTAAACCACCACTAGGCCTAAGTGTCAAGTCAAAAACTCAAAATCTGGAATACTTCCAGGCAAAGGATCACATCATAAACCTGACGTCTAAGACCATCACACAACGCTTAGCACATGATTCACATCCATATAAACAACAGAATTTAGTGAGAATTATTTCAACTCTAAAGGAACTTATTGCCTCAGTATAAGTACATAAAATTATTTATAGGTGTTTTCTTGAGTGTGTAAAATTAATTTCTTACTGGATTTTGCAATGAATGCATAATTGGGATCAGTTGTTACAAAAAAAAACAACTTGAGAGTCTATCAGATGAAGTAGCATATCCTTTTGTGTCAATTACCAAAAAGTATAGTAAAAGTACAATTACTCTTGCCTTCCAAAAGTTAATATGTAAAATGAGCACTAAAGAGTGAGAGTGATCAATAGAACTACCCATGGATGCATGGAATATTACAGAAAATGTATCCATAAAACTGATAATCATCATTTTGGTACCCAAGATTTTCAAACACTTGCTAACTTGCCACTTTAAAATGTAGTTTATCTGCATAAAACTATAGTTATACTACACGCAACTATCTTCCTCCCATGCAATTACTCCATCCTAAAGCAATCTTCTGACTATTAATAATTCCTCAACCCAATAATTATGCAGAGGCCAATATTTCTCAATACATAATCACAATGAGTGTAGCTGATTCTACCCTAAAAGGCAAAAGGCAAACAAACAAAAAATAAGAGTACACTAGAAGATGCAAAATATTTTCTGAAAGTAATTAAAGGCATTAAGAACTAGTCAAAAGTAAAATAAAAAGCCCATGGTATACTACTGTGGACCTTCTCCAGTTTTCAACTAATACCATTTTAAATAATATCTATTAAAGTAATAAGGCCTTATTATGAAAGAAAAATATATGGCTTTTAATGACTTTAGTGAAATTATTTTATCCCACCAAAGTGGTCTTTAGAAGCAAATGGCTACATTTATAAACTGTGAGCAAAGTCAGTCTACAAATGTACTTATTATTTCCAGTTCTCACCAGTCTGAGAAGGTAACAAGAAGGTATCAGAAGAAATATGGCTAACTTAATCATCCTTAGCTAAATAACTCACTTGAAGTCAGCCTCACTATATGAAGCCCTATCTCAAAAGGTAAAATAAAAATTTCTAAAAAGGACTATTTTTAAAGCTGAGTAGTTCAATTAAACTTTAACAGGACGCTAGGGGAAAAACAGGCTAGAAAATTTTAAATGGTTACAGATGGGCAGTGGTGGCTCACATCTTTAATCCCAGCACTCCGGAGACAGAGGCAGACACATCTCTGAGTTTGAGGACAGCCTGGTCTACAAGAGCTAGTTCAAGGACAGGCTGGCTGCAGAGCTAACGAGAAACCCTGTGGGGGGGGGGGGGTGTTAAAGAGTTACAACAAAAACAAATTTCCTGAATCACAAAAAAGCCACCTTGAGAAGCCTCCTCTTTAAATGCATAACTTAAAAAAAACTTGAACATTTTAGGAAATAAGTTGAAGCACCAAAGACTTCAAACTAAACTGAAATCCTTAAGAACTCAAAGTTCCTTTCCTGGAAAACTGTTCATGGACTCTGTTGTCATTAGTGAACATTTAGAAGATTGTATTTGCAAATGGACTCTTTATCATCAAACACTAGAGTCTATGAGCATGCCAATACCATTTTCCTACAATGACTGCTGAATTTAACAAAATGGATCTAAACTTGGTAACATCAGCACACAGAAACTTCCTTAAACTGGACATGCTAAATGCGCCACTGTTCCTTTAATCCTAAAAGTAAATAGACATGACAGTTTGGGCCAGAAAGCTACTTACCACCTTCCCTTTCTCTAACTCTTTGAGTATGCACATTTTTGGCCTTATTGTGACCTGTGCTGTCACTGTATTTGTTTTCAGGACTGTCAGATCTCCGCAACATTTTATTTGGTGGTGAAGGATCTGCGGCGTCTCGCATCTTTTCATGTCTGTGATCACCACTACTGGGGTGACTCTTTGACGAATACTTAAGTGCCTGTAAAACATCACCCCCCCAATGAAAGAGAAAGTGTTGAAACTTTAAACTCAATTACCTATTTAAATTACAAATTTTGATGTGTTAACTTCACTTGTATCAAAACTCACTTATTTCCATTTTCAATACTTCCCTCATTCAGTGAAAATCTACATGTTCAAGAGTTACTATGCAACTTGTGATACAAATCTAACAAGAATACACAAAGGCGTGCCCTACTGTGTAAACTTTAAAAAACAAGTATCTTGGCACACTTTGAAACTAAAATCATTTTTGAAAGCTTATACTACAATTCGTTTATTCTCTGCAGCTAATGCATTCAGGCACATCAATAAAAATGCAAGTTTTAAGATTATAATTTTTAAAAAAAGACAAGTTTTTTCATTTGATTCAGAAAGAGCACTAGCACTAATCTTAATTTACAAGCTCTTTCAGCGATAAAATACTCTCTAAACTATAAGAATATTTGACAAAACAAACTGATACCTGAGAAATTCTTCTAAAGAAGGGCAATTTTAAATGCCCTTAAAACAATGGTTTTACTCCGCCAGTGTCTTAAGATGAACACAATGTATCAGTTCTTCACCAGGAGTAGTTCATGGGGGAAGGGTCAATCTTTGACACATGCAAATATTCTTGACATCTGGCAAGCTCCTAGACAACACAAGCATCAGGCTAGAAACCTGCTTGCTCTCTGGCCAGCCTAGAGGCTCCCACGTGTAACCCAGCACTCACAAGATTAAGACAGGAGTAAAACTGGAAGCCAGTCTGGCCTACAGAACCTTGAGACAGACTTGTTCCTATTTTTTCATCTTTTAAACGTGATCAGAGGCATTAAGTATTTACTTCTGTTGTCATCAGACAGCTACTGTTTTGAAAGACACTTCAGCAAAATCTTTAAAACTTTCCATGCAAACACTTTCGTAAGAACAGACACCCAGAGTCATTTCTATTAGTATGAAGCGCCCACGTAATAAAAAATTTAAACTAACTCAAAAGCAAAACCTTTCCCTTGAAAGGGGCTAACTTGAACTAGAAATTAAAATGGTAAGAGGGTAGTTTACAGCAGTAACTCACTTAAGTACTTCTCCTTTTCAACTACTTTTAAAACCTTCCCATTTATCTTTTGGCTCCCCAAAACAAGTAAGTAAATGTGTCTCTGAAGTCACCTCTGGCTACACCCCGGCGATTCCTTCCCACTCAAACCAAACTAGGTCTTCCTGGCTGTATTTTTTCTTTAAGAAAAAAGAAAAACCCTGAACTTCCTCTAGCCACCTTTCAAGCTAAGTCCTTAGACGAGTTTGGAGAGTACTAATGGAACACAATACCAAATTTTAAGCAGGTCAGTCGTGCTACTTTCGGATCTGTTGCACCGAAAGGCCTGTAGCGACTTCTGAAGCCTGCGCTCGAGTAGCAGTCCCTCCCTTCCCCCTCCGGCCCCTTCCAATCCCTCCACCCCGGGATCGGCTGGTACCTGGAAAGGCTGAGAGTCCCCCCTCCGGTCGTGACAGCTGAAAAACAGTAAGAAGGGGACCGTGGCGTTAGACATCGCGGGAAACGAAGAAAGCGGGTCTCCCCGGCCGCCCCTGCCCGCGGGCCGCCGACCAAACGTACCGGAGCGGATTCGCGCCGCGGACAATCCCCGGGCTCAGAGGCCCAGGCCGGTATCTGGTCCGCAGCCCGCTCGCCGCGCCCGCCAGGCCCCCCAGGGTGGCCGCCTGTCCTCCCGACCCGGCTCGCCGCCTCCTCCGCCCGATCCCGATCGGGGTTAACAACAAAAATGGCGGCGCGGCCAGCTCCTGCTAAGGACGCCCGCCCGCCCGCCCTCCGCCGCGGCCCGAAACGAAAAGACGATTTACCCATCACTGAGTCTCTGCTGTTTCCTCGCATACATTACCATCAATGCCCGGCTGTGTGTGTGTGTGTCGGGGAGGGGGAGAGCGGCCGCGAGGCGGGCGGGCGGGCGCGCGCGCGGGAGGCGGGCGGGCAGCGGGCAGCCCCGGCACCAGGACTCGGCGCGCCCTCGGCGGCTCGCCGCACCTCCCCGTTACTGGCGCCCGCGCTCCCGGGCCATCTCCCTCCGTCACCACCGCTTAGGGTCGGCCGGGGCAGTGGCACCAACTAAACCGCGGCAGCGCGAGCCGGGGGGAGGGGGCGAGAGGCCGTGTTCTGGTCCCGCGCAGACAGCGAGCACCTCCAGCACCTTCCCCTCCTCCGGCTCCGCCACCGCCTGCCCTCCTCCCCCCGCCGCCGCCGCCGGGTCCTTAAAGCTCGCCGCCTCCTGCCGCTGCCGCTGCTACCGCCGCCGCCGCTCCACCAACTACATCCGGGCAACTCGGCCGTGGCCGCCTTCGGAAAAGCTCGGCAGTTTCCGCCACACCCCCCTCCTACCCACCCCGCGCGGCTTGAGAACGCCGCCTTCGGCAAACCTCGGCTAGCTCCCGCCCTCCTCTTTCTTCCTCTGAGGCCTGGGCTCGTCGTCCGGCGACCCGGCAAGCCCTTTCCGGTTGCTGCTTTCCTCACTCTCGAATCTGGCCACTCCCGTTCCACCTTAGGGGTAGTCGTGCTCGGGGGCCTGCGAGAGACGGGCCCCGGGGCCTCCGGGCTGTGCTGGGTGGGAGCCGCCTTCGGGAGGAGAACCGTGGGGCGCGAGGGACGCCATAGCGAACTAAATGCGGAGCCGCGGCAGCTGCGCGTGCGCCCAGAGGCGCAACGGCGGCGGGGGCGGGGTGCCCTCCTCGAGTCGGCCGCGGCCCCCGCCCCTCGGGCTCCGCGTTGGGGTCGGAAAGCCCCTAATTGGGCGGCCCGGACGGTCGCCGCGGAGGCTCGGTGGGCCGCGGCGGAAGTCGCCCTCAACCGGCCACTGGAACCCGGAAGCGCGGCCGGGTGCAGTCAGCTGCCCGGCTAGGGCGCAGTCCTTGGCGCTGCAGATCTAAGTTCCCTGCCGAAAGGTGGTACGGAGCCTTCCCACCGCGACGTTCTTCCTCTCCCTGGGAGAAAATCCTTTGGAGAATGCCGCGGTAAAGAAAGCGGTGCGGTGTGCTGAGTGAGGTTGATATAAATTATTTGGGATACACGGGGAGGAGAAACATCAACAACAGCCTCTTCTTGGCGATAGTCTACTGGTTTGTTTTTGTACTGAAGATGGGTTTAACAGAAAGAATTGCAGTAAACAGAGGAGAGTAATATGCACATCAGAAAAAACAATACCCCTTCAAAGAAAAAATAATAATAAAGCACCAAGAAGATAATTTGGTATCCAAAAAGTTTTGTATCAAGTCTAATTAGTGTAATGTGGGAAGAAACCTTGCAATTATAACTGAAAAAATTTTTAAATAATGATAATGTGGGCTTGTCAGATCTACATATCAAATGTTAAGATTATTATAAGAAATAGTTTTTAAAAAGTGCTTACTGAAGCTATCAGTAACGAAGAGGACAAAGGTATTACATATCTTGCACAGAAATCTTGAAGACTGGCGTCAATAGGTTTTCTCTGTGTGGTCTTGGCCATCCTGGAAGTCACTCTGTAGACCAGGCTGGTCTCGAACTCTTAGATCCACCTACCTCTGCCTCCTGACAGCTGGAATTAAAGGCATGCACCACCACCTCCCTGCTAATATCACCATTCCTTTCCTTTTGACGAAGTAACACAGGAATGAACTATGGAAGAAATGTTCCAGATGTACCACTGATACTCATTATTCCATATTTCCAAATTTAGTTATGCAATAAAATTCATTTGTCGCTCCTACGTCTGTATCCAACTACAAAGATCTGGGAATGTTAACATACCTGGCGACTGTTCTCTGCAAGGATTGAACGAAGCTACCCTGCCTCTCATTTCACACTATATATGTAATGTTATGGTTTTCACAATTCTTGTGCTTTTGTTATTTAAGTGCCCCCAGGGCTAGCTCAAATGCTGTCTGGTAATCCTAAACACAATAAGAATCTGGTAAATCTTAAAGAAAAAAACACCAGGGCTAGATTAGTTTCATTCACATTGCCACTAGTGCTTTTGGCCATGAGTGTCCTGTAAATGTTTACAATTATTTTCAAGAATATATCTTCAAACAAATTATTTTCAAGAATATGTCTTCAAACAAAGACATAAAATTATATTGGCCAATTAGGTGAAAATAGAACCAGGAGTTTACGAGGACTTAAACTTATTACTAGAGGAGTAGTCAGTGCTCATGATTTCTTTATTAATAAGGACTACAGATAACAAAAGTCGCATGTGTTTCCTAGCACGCAAATCAAGTATTAGGGTTATTTTTTAAAATCTACTGCCTATGGCTAGAGATAAATGAGGCTCAGTGGTTAAGGGTACTAGCTCTTCTTCCTGAGGGCCTGAGTTCAGTTCCTAGGTCTGTAAAAATAATTTGTTGTCTAACTTAGATAATCCTTAGACAAATCCTAAAAATACTCTCAGTCCTTTTTGGGTTTTTTTTTTTGTTTTTTTTTTGTTTTTTTTTTTTTAGCTGCCTAGGATACAATTCCGGCTCATTCACTATAGTATATACCTGTGACAGAACAGTTCAACTTGGCTGGAAAAACACAAAACAAACAAACAAACAAAACCAGCCAATCAGGCTGGAGAGATGGCTTGGTGGGTAAGATCACTGATTGTTCTTCCAGAGCAGACGCCCTGGGTTCAATTCCTAACACCCACATGGCAGCTCACAACTATCTGTAACTACCCTTCCAGGGAATCTAACACCCTCATGCAGATGTGATTTTGGACAAAATAATGATGCGCATAAATCAAATGAAATCTTAAAAAAAAAAACAGTGGGCCATGCTAAGGATGAAGTTATTTTCCTGATTGCCAATGTGCACACAGGCAAATTCCCTAGGGCTGTTAATCCATATATCCTTCCTCCTTAATAAGCTATGTAACATCTTTCTTCTAAACAGAGCAATACTACCTCAAAAGCAATTATCTTGCTTCTTACCCTAGGAACAGAAATCAGCAGTAACAATTCCTGCCTACTCCTAAACTACCAACTTTTTCACATCTGAATACGACACAACGCTTTGGTAACTATAAAATATCCTATGCAAAAACTTGCCACAAACACATAATTGTCTGATTTATTTTACCCCCTCAGTTGGATCACTTGCATCAATTTAAAATGTGCTAAACTAACTACCATCTTTGGAAGGTTGGCAGTTGGTTTACATCTAAAGCAGCGGTTCTCAACCTTCCTAATGCTGCTACCCTTTGATACTGCTCCTCATGGTATGGTGAACCCCAACCATAAAATTATTTTCGTTGCTACTTCATAATTGTAATTTTGCCACTGTTATGAATCCTAATATAAATATCGGAGTTTTCTGATGAACTTAGACCACTCCTGTTAATGGGTGGGGCCGAGATTCACAGGTAGAGAAGCACTGCTCTAAAGACTCTTATTAACTTTTGCTCTTTCTTTTTTATCTGAATTCCTTTATTGGACTCTTACACATTTATTTTCTATTTTTCTCTTAGACCCATATAGACCATTCCCTCACCCCTGGACTCTGCTCCAGATTGTCAGTATTCTCCATTCTCTCTTTGTCTCTCTGTCTCTGTCTCTGTCTCTGTCTCTCTCTCTCTCTCTGTGTGTGTGTGTGTGTGTGTGTGTGTGTGTGTGTGTGTGTGTATCCCTTCGTTTGAGATAGGGTTTCTCTGTATAACTGCTCTGGCTATCCTGGAACTTGCCTTGTAGAGCAGGCTGGCCTCTAACTCATAGAGATTGTCTGCTTGCGCAACCACTGCCCAGCAAAGCTCCTGCCTTCTCCTCTCTTGCTGCTCTTTCTGCTTGAACAGCTGTTCCTTGCTTTATTCATTCTTCCTCATTTTCTTACCCCTGAAACCTGGAGTGCCACAAGATTCAAATTCTACTACCGATACTTTTCTGTTCACAATCTAGGTGAACCACTCAGAAATAGCTAGATACTAACATTTAAATCTCCAATCCACACTAATCCTTAAACACTAGACTCAGACTTACTCTGCGATGTTACCCAGATGTCTACATCACACCACAAGTTAATATATCCAAAACCAAACCTCTCATACACACTCCCCACAAAGAATCCTAATCTCCCATAGAATGATAGGTCCATCTTCTAGTTAAGGCTAAAACTTTGGAGTCATCCTTGATTCTTTCATACTTCAGTTCCATTAGTAAATTCTGCCACTCATAAAATCCAAATACAATCAGTATAGGATTTCTATTTGCAATCTTCATCACCTTAGCATTGGACCAAGAGAATGTCCTCCTACCTCCTTATATCTTTTGCATGTCCACAGGATCTACTTTATTCCACACAGTAGTCATAGTGGTCCCTGTAAAGGTTAATATCATCCTGGAATCCTAGCGCTTAGGCTATGGCAGGAGGATCTCAAATATATGACTAGCCTAGGTAATATGGCAAATTCTTGGACCAACATAAGCTTCATAGTGAGACTTTGTCTTAAAAAAAAAAAATTAAAACTTTTGTACCATTCCTAACTGAAAACTCACCACTGTGTGCCTATCTCAAAAACCAACTAAAATTACCTGGTGCAAGTGAGAAGGAAGCATGAAACACGCAACAAAACCGCTTAAGAGTTTATTAGAGATGTGTAAAGGCCTGGTGAAGTTGGTGTGCAGAGAGAGGACTGCCAGGACAGGCACCAAAGCTACAGAGAAACCATGTCTTGAAAAAAACAAAACAAAATAAACAAACAAAAAAAGCCAGCTTTTAAAGACTGCTTGGCACGTCAGGCCCACAGGGGGATGATGTAACTACATTATACGCAGATTAGAGAGCTCACACATGCACACAAAGGTCTTATGTAGCCGCATCATACTTAGGTGATGCAACCATGCCACACAGGGGTCACACAGGGCCTTTTAAGGACCCCAGGACAGCTAGGTACTTTTGCCTGAGGGCTTGTCCGCACATGCGTGGTCCTGGAACCTGGAAGTTCCAGTCTTGCAAGATGGCTAAAATTGTAACGTTCCACACTTTTATTATAAAAATTTGGGGAGGTCGGGGTCTTTAATGGGTGGGAATGGAGCATCATCAGGTCTCTGGAGACTGCTTTTGGCTGATTTTATGTGTGTCAGAGAGTTGAGGTGCTTGATCACGTCCTGGGATGGCTGGTTATTTTTGTGTTTTGGGGGGCTCTGTGGAACTGGCTGGCTGGCAGCTTGAACCTCGTAAGATGCTGGAAAGGCAGAAAATTATGTCAGGAAAAATTTTAGATCCTGGTTATTAAGGGAGGAGAATCCCAAGATGGAAGATGGAGAGATTTTTAGGGGGTGGAGGAGGGAATTTCCCAGGGGTTCCTGAGATCAGGAATGATAAGGGAAAAATTAAATGATTAAATAAATCTGGGTGAATCTGGTCCATTTAGATAGGTCCAATGGGTTCCCTGGAGCTTATGGAAAAATGTTTGAAAAGAAATTTTACGCATATTAAAAGCTTATGATTGTGATAGTGTAGTGTTGGAATAGAAGACGGTGAGGAGGAGGGAAGAAAAGAAGGAGGAATTATTAGAAAGAGGAATTATTAGACCCTTAATGTTTTACCTGAAGCAAATCTTAAGGCACTTGTTCTCTTTAGCATCATGGTGTTACCTTAGCATCCAGGAGACACTGCTGTAGTCAGTAATAAACCTGTTATATTAAAGTCTGTTTTGTGAGGTTTTTTGGAATCTGGGGCTGTGAATGTCCCCAATCTCATTATTGTTTCTTACCACCTGGGTTTTTGGCAATCCTTGTTCTTCCAGCTCTATGTTTAATGATGTAATATCAGCTGAGTGGTTAACTGGAAATTTAAGTATGACATTGGAGATATAGAGACGTTGGTAAAAACAGATAGGAGAAAGAGGAAGAGGGAGAATATTGGAGTTTTTGGCACAGGAGAGTTGAGAATGGTGATGAGAATGTTATTCTTCTATAACTGGAGAAAAAGTGACTGATCTTGGTGTCCGCTGGAACTTAAGGGAGCAGGGCCCTGTTTGAGTTACTGTATACGAGGGAGTATATTGAGCTGGAAGACTAAAAGGTTTAAGATGAGACAGGTGAATCCAATGAGAGAGTCACTCGAGCTTGGCAACTGTGGGAGTTACAAGAATTACTTTAAAGGGGCCCTGCCATTTAGGGGAAAGGGGTGAGGGGCATTGGTCTGGAGAGGAGAATAGTGTCAGGGTCCAGTGTTAGTCTGGACCATAAATTATTTCTCTGGACCAGACCCCAACATAAACTATCTCTCTCTGGACCAGCATGGAGGCGTGGGAATAAAGACACAACTCACATGGCTTTACCGGGAGGGAGATTCTCAGTGATCCCTCATGAAATCCTGAGTTCACATCCTGAAGAATTCCTCTCATTTATTCTCCAAACAGCCTTGTATATCAAAACATAAACTGAGGGGGAAATACATTAGCATTCTGTTTCCTAGGTAACCAGGTGAATGGCTTTTAGTCACATTTACCTCTTTGACCACACCTTTCTATGTCTATTTTGTCACATCCACAGCTATGTCACTAGCTTGGAATTGACACCTCTTCTTGGGTGATCGACATAATTACAAAAGAAAAGGAGCAGCAGATTCTGACCTTTTATTAGGGTTAGCAACAACCTGTCTGGAGGTTACATGACCACTTCAGATACTGACTATGGCGTTAGAGCCTGACTGCCATACCATATAGAAATATGGGCCTACAGAATAGTACCTGATCTCCTATTTTAATTGGTGGTGGACATGGGTTGGCACATGGTTGAGGTAATGAGTGGTCAGTAAAATCCCATAATAGGGAGTAAAGATGGGATAACAGCGGAGTAAGCAATTGATCAGGAAGGGGAGAGGTTTTAGGTGAGAGATCAGAGGTTAAAATAAGCCACCCATACATGAGTTCAAAGGGCAAGATGAAAAGGGGGCTTTTGGGGAGAGCCCTAAGCCTAAGAAGGGCCAGAGGAAAAAGTTTTAACCAGTCGAGGTGAAGTTCCTGTGACATCTTAAACAAGAACATTTTTTAAATTGATTTTTATTGAGCTCAACATTTTTTTCTGCTCCCCTCCCTGGTTCTGCCCTGTCCCATGCTCCCAATTAACTCAGGAGATCTTGTCTTTTTCTACTTTCTGTAATGGAAGAATTAAAAATGCTGCAGAATCCCCGGCAGTGGCAGGCATCAGAAATGCTGCAGGTCCACAAGCGGTGGTAGCAGGCCATGTGGCATAAGGCAGCAGGCCCTGAGAGCAGCCAGTCCCAGGCAGGGAGACACATGGCAGTGGGCAAGAGACAGAGACATGGATAGGCATGCCATGCAGAGTGAGGTTGGATATTTATTAAGTGGGTTATGGAGGGAGGGGAAAGGGGGAGAAAAAGAAGAAGAAGAAGAAGAAGAAGAAGAAGAAGAAGAAGAAGAAGAAGAAGAAGAAGAAGAAGAAGAAGAAGAAGAAGAAAGAGAGAGAGAGAGAGAAGGGAGAGGAGACACAGGGAGGAAGGGGAGAAGTGGGGAGAGACAGAAGCTGCCTCTTTGAGAGTGAGATGGAAAAGAGAAGGAACACAGGCTAGAAGCTGAAAATCAGCCTGCCTCAGCTGGGAGTGGGTGTGGCTTGTCTCATAAAGAGACAGAACAGATCATTACATTTCCATTTCTTTTTTAATAAAAAGGCAGGAGGATAAGCATGACAGACATTACATTTTCTACATAACATGTAGATAATATCTATGTATGTCTCTCTTAGGGTCCTCATTGTTGTCTTAGTTCTCTGGGATTGTGATTTTTAGGCTGGTTTTCTTCTCTTATGTTTAAAAACCACCAATGAATGAAAACATGTGATAATTATCTTTCTGTGTCTGGGTTACCTCACACTAAATAATGTTTTCTAGCTCCATCTATTATCCTACAAAATTCAAGCTGTTATTAATTTTTTCTGCTGTGTAGAACTCCACTATGTAAATGTACCACATTTACCTTATCCATTCTTTGGTGGAGGGGCATTTAGATGGTTTACGGGTTCTGGCAATGACAAACAATGCTGGTATGAACATAGTAGAGCACATGTTCTTGTGGCACCATTGAGCATCCTTTAGATGTATACCCAAAAGTAGTATTACTGGGTATTGAATAATTTCCTAATTTTCTGAGATGCCAAACTGACATCTGAAAGGGTTGTACAAGCTTACATTCCCACGAGCAACGCAGAGGTGTTCCCCTTTCCCACAACCTCTCCAGCATAAGTTGTCACCAGTGTTTTTGATCTTGGCTATTCTTACAGGTGTAAGATGGAATCTCAGAGTTGTTTTGAATTGCATTTCTCTGATGACTAAAAATGTTAAACATTTCCTTAAGTATCTTTCAGCCATTTTAGATTCTTCTTTTGAGAGTTCCCTGTTTAGGTCTGTACTCTACTTTTTTATTTGATTATCTGTTCTTTTGGTGTCCAATTTCTTGAGTTCTTTGTATATTTGGAGATCAGAACTCTGTCTGATATGGGGTTAATTAAAATTTTTTCCCATTCTGTAGGCTGTCATTTTGTCTTGTTGACCATGTCCTTTGCTTTACAGAAGCTTTTCAATTTCAGAAGGTCCCATTTATTAATTGTTTCTCTCAGTGTCTGTGCTGTCAGGGTTATATTTAGGAAGTGGTGTCTTGTGTTCAAGGGTATTTCCCACTTTCTCTTCTATAAGATTCAGTGTGTCTGGCTCTATGTTGAGGTCTTTGATCCATTTAGACTTAAGTTTTCTGCATGGTGAAAGATATGGGTCTATTTTCATTCTTCTTCATGTTGATATCCAGTTATGACAACACCACTTTTTTCCATTTGATATTTTTTGCTTCTTTATCAAATATCAGGTGTTGGAAGATGTGTAAATTGATATCTGGGTCTTCTATTTGGGTCCATTCGTCCTCCTATCTGTTCTTATGCCAATACCAGACTGTTTTAAGTACTGTAGCTCTGTAGTAGAGTTTGAAGTCAGGGATTGTGATGCCTCCAGATGTTCTTTTATTGTACAGGATTGTTTTGGCTATCCTGGGTTTTTTGCTTTTCCATATGAAGTTGAGTACCATTCTTTCGAGTTCTTTGAAAAATTTTGCTGGGATTTTGATAAGCATTGTGTTGAATCTGTAGATTGCTTTTGGTAAGATTACCATTTTTACTATGTTAATTCTGTCTACCCAAAAGCATGGGCAATCTTTCAACTTTCTGGTGTCTTCTTCAATTTCTTTCTTCAAAGATTTAAAGTTCTTGTCATACAAGTCTTCCACTTTTTGGGTAGAGTTACTCTGAGATATTTTATGCTGTTTGTGGCTATTGTGAAGGGTGTTAATTCTCTGATTTCTTCCCCACCCTTTTATCATTTGTGTACAGGAGGGCTACTGATATTTTTGAGTTAATATTGTATCCTGCTACATTATGGAGTGTTTATGAGTTGTAGAAGTTCCTTGGTAGAATTTTTTGGATTACTTATGTAAACTATCATATCATCAGGAAACAGTGGGAGTTTGACTTCTTCTTTTCCAATTTGTATCCCCTTGATCTCCTTTTGGTATCTTACTGCTCTAGCTAGGACCTCAAGAACTATATTGAAGAGATATGGAGCGAATGGACAACCTTTTTTTGTTCCTGATTTCATTGGGATCGCTGGGAATTTCTCTCCATTTAATTTGATTTTGGCTGTTGGCTTGCTGTATATTGCCTTTATTATGTTTAGGTATGTTCATTGTATTCCTGCTCTCTCCAAGGCCTTAATCATGAAGAGATGTTGTATTTTGTCAAAAGTTTTTTTTAAGCATCTAATGATATGATCATGTGGTTTTATTTTTCAGCTTGCTTATATGGTGGATTACATTGACAGATTTTTATATGTTGAACCATCCCTGCATCTCTGGGATGAAGCCGACTTGATCATGGTAGATGATGGTTCTGATATGTTCTTGGATTTGATTTGCTAGTATTTTATTTGATATTTTTGCATAAATGTTCATGTGTGAGATTGGTCTGTAATTCTCTTTCTTAGTAATGTCTTTCTGTGGTTTGGGTATCAGGGTAATTGTAGCCTCATAAAAAGAGTTTGGCAATGTTCCCTCTGTTTCTATTGTGTGGAATAATTTGAGGAGTATTGGTATTAGTTCTTCTTTGAAAGTCTTGTATAATTCTGAACTGAAACCACCTGGTCCTCTACTTTTTTTGGTTGGGAAGCTTTTGATATATGTTTCTATTTCTTCAGCAATGACAAGTCTGTTAAATTTGCTTATCTGATCTTGATTTAATTTTGGCAAGTGATATTTATCCAGAAAGTTGTCCATTTCCTTTAAGTTTTCCAATTTTGTGAAGTACAGGTTTTTGAAATATGACCTGATGATTCTCTATATTTCCTCCATGTCTTTTGTTATGTCCCCCTTTTCATTTTTGATTTTGTTAATTTGGATATTCTCTCTCTGCCTTTTGGTTAGTTTGGATAAAGATTTGTCTATTTTGTTGATTTTCTCAAAAAACCAACTCTTTGTCTCATTGATTTTTTTGTATCATTTTCTTGTTTCCTATTTTGTTGATTTTAGCTCTCAATTTGATTATTTCCTGCCGTCTAGTTCCCTTAGGTGGTTTCTTTTTGTTCTAAAGTTTTCAAATGTTCTGTTAATTCACTAGTGTGAGATTTTTCCTGCTTCATTATGTAGGCATTTAGTGCTATGAACTTTTCTCTTAACATTGTTTTTATTGTGTTCCATAAACTTGGGTATGTTGTGTGGTCATTTTCATTGAATTTTAGGAAGTCTTTAATTTCTCCTTTTATTTCTTCCTTGACTCATTGATGATTCAATTTCCATGTGTGTGTGGGTTTTCTAGAATTAGTATTGCTGTTGACTTCTAGTTTTAGACCATGGTGATCTGATAAGGCACATTGGGTTATTCCAAATGTTTTTTGTATTTGTTGAGGTTTGTTTTGTTACCCAGTATGTGGTCAATTTTTGAGAAGTTTCCATGAGGTGCTAAGAAGAAGGTATATTCTTTTCTGTTTGGATGAAAATTTCTATAGATGTCTGTTAAGTCCATTTGAGTCATAACATCTGTTAGTTCTCTTATTTCTCTGTTCATTTTCTTACTGATTGTCCTGTCCAGTGGTGAGAGGGGAGTGTTGAAGTATTCCACTATTAGTGTGTGGGGTTTAATGTATGATTTAAGCTTTAGAAGTGTTTCTTTGATATATGATGGTGCCCTTGTATTTGGGGAAATTTCCTCTTGATAGATTTTTCCTGTGACTAATATGAAATGACCTTCTCTCTTTTGACTGATTTTAGCTTGAAGTCTATTTTTTTAGATATTAGCATAGCTACATCTGCTTGTTTCTTAGGTCAATTTGATTGGTATTTTTTCCCAACCCTTTACTCTCTGCGACAATGTCTGTCATTGAGGTTGAGATGTGTTTTCTGTATTCAGAAGAAGTATGGATTCTTTTTTTGTTTCCAGTCTGTTAGCCTGTGCCTTTTCATAGGTGTTTTGAGTCCATTTACATTAAGGGATATTAATAACCAGTGATTGCTATCACCTGTTAATTTAGTTTTCATCATTGGTGATGTTAATTTGTGTGGTTTTCCCTTCTTTGGGATTTGCTGCTATGAGACCATCAGTTGTCTGTGGTTTTTTGTTTTGCTTTGTTTTGTTTTGATTTTGGTGTAGTCAACTTCCTTGAGTTGGAGTTTTCCTTCTAGTATTTTGGGTAGAGCTGGGTATTGGTGAAATCTATATTTGTCATGGAATATCTTGTTTTGTCCTTTGATGGTGATTGACATTTTTGCTGGGTGTAGTAGTCTAGGCTGGCATCCATGGTCTCTTAATGTCTTCATAACACATGACCATGACCCCCTGGCTTTCATTGTCTCCAATGAGAAGTCAGGTGTAATTCTGATAGGTCTACTTTTATATGTTACTTAGCTTTTTCCTTTGCAGCTCTTAATATTCTTTCTTTACTTTGTATGTTTAGTATTTTGATTATTATGTAGTGAAAGGACATTTTATTTGGATTTAGTCTATTTGGTGTTCTGTAAGCTTCTTGTGTCTTCATAGGTATATTTTTCCTTAGATTGGGAAAGTTTTCTTCTATGATTTTGTTAAATATATTTTCTGTGCTTTAGAGTTGAACATCTTATCCTTCTTCTATTCCTATTATTCTTAGATTTGGCCTTATCATGGTGTCCCATATTTCCTGGATATTTTGGGTTAAGCTCTTGTTAGATTCAATGTTTTTTTTAACTGATGAGTCTATTTCCTGTATTGTATCTTCAGTAGTTGAGGTTCTTTCTTCCATCTCTTGTATTCTGCTGTTCATGCTTGTGTTTGTGGTTCCTTATTGTTTTTTCATGATTTCTGTTTCTACAATTCCCTCAGTTTGTGTTTTCTTTATTGCCTCTATTTTAATTTTCAAGTCCTGAATAGTTTCTTTATATGTTTGAGTTCTATTTCTTGGTTTTCTTTAAGTGATTTGCTGATATCTTCCAATTATTTGTTTGTCTTTTCCTCCATTTCTTTAAGAAAATTTCTCATTTCCTCTTTTAGAGTTTCAAACATTCTCTTGAAGTTATTTTTTTAGGTCGTTTTCTTCTGCTACATCCGTATTTGGTTTTAAGGTCTTGCTGTTGTAGGGTCATTAAGTTTTACTGGTGTTGTGTTGCTCTTTGCGGTGTTGCATGCGTTCTTACCTTTTCACTCATCTTTTCCTCTAACAGGTGTGATTGGGGCTGTCTGAGATTCTGTTGAATAATCTTCTAGGTGCCAGTGAATCCAAAGCTCAGATGGCTGTTTCTCATGGTACAGTCAGTGCCACAGTTCTAGTTACCCCATTGGTTACTCTGTGTTCCTCTAGATAGTTCAGTGTTCCTATGATTTGCTCTGCTTCCTTGAAGTTTGCTGTCTCAGGCCTACTTTGGCCTAGGATTCCGGCTTTGCCCTGTTTCTGTAAATCCTGGTCTGGAACCCCTCCTGAAAAAGTCCCTGGGTTGGAGTTGTTCGACCTGGAAATGTTTCTGGCTCTGGTCTACTGCCTCAGAGGTTTCAGGATGAGGTGCGCCTGGACCTGCAGAGGACCTACTTACTCCCTCAGAGGTCCCAGACTCACATTCGGACTTGCAGTGGTTCCAGGTTCCTGCCTATTCCCTTTGATGTCCCAGACCTACTTACTCCCACAGAGGTCCTGGCTCATGCCTACTCCCTCTGAGGATCCAGACTCAGGCCTTGCCTCACTAAGATCTCTGGTTTCTTCCTATTCCCTTGGAGGTCCCAGGTTTACTCACCACAAGAACATTTTCTAAGGAATGTTTAGTTTGTTCTACCTTCCTCGAAGACTGAAAATGGTATGGAATATGAAAATGCCAGGGAATTTTAAGAACCTTAGATAAAGTTTGAGAGATCTCGGAGGTAAACTTGGCTATTATCTGACTTTAGAGAGGTTGGGATTCCAAACCTAAGAGGTAATTTCTTAGAGAAGAACATTGGAAACTGTCTGGGCCCTCTTGTTAGTGGTGGGGAACGCTTCAATCCACCCAGACATGGTTTCCACCAAAACCAGGAGATATTTAACTCAGCTGACTGTGGGCATATGAGTAAAATCAAGCTGCTGGTCACTCCTGGAAAGGAGCCCCTGGCCTGGTGAGTGGGAAACGGTAAGCTATAATATTTGGTCTTGGGATCTGACTTTTGACAGATTTTACAAGAGGTAGTTATAGCTTTTAAAAACTCTAAGTCCTTGGGGGTGGATTGGAGGTGAGCATCAACAAAATGAAACAGAGCTTTGCTGTTAGGATGAAAGAACTGATGAGCTGATGTAGGTAGGACAAAATTTGCCAGGTATCAGGGAGTGTCTGCAAGAATGTGGGCTGTACTATCTAAACCCCCTCAGGTGACTGAGGTAATTTTGGGCTCTGGGATGCTGCTATTCTAGCTTCTTGGTCAGCCCAGTTATTTCCCTTGGAAAATAATGTCAGTCTCTAATGAGACCAACAGTGAATAATTCTTATAGCTTTGGGGAGATGGGATGCTTTTAACAAGTCCATAATGTAACCTGAGTTAGTTATAGATCCTACTTTTGTTGTAAAAAGCCCATGCCCATTCCAGAAAGCTGTGTGGGAAAAGAGGATACAAAAGGCATATTTTGAATAGATGTAAAAACTTAAAAATTGCCCCTTTGCTAACTGGAAGGCACAGGCAAAGGCAATTAACTGCTAATTATTGGTATGAAAAGGGAGTACTTCTACCACCCCAGTGTCTGACACTATGCCATAGCCTGCTCTATGACATAGAAAGGAGCTGCCATCGATGTACCAGGTATAAGTAGCCTGGGACAGTTTGCCCTCCCATATATGTGAGTTGTGAAACAGTAGTATTCTATGCAGGAATAATATGGGGAAATAATTAATGTTAGGTTGAGGTAGGAGATTTGAGATATCCAGGGGTGGGCAGGATTGGAAAGTGCATGTGGCATCTTCTACTAGTTCCACCTGGAGGGAAAGAACTCAGGAAGGGGGTACAGTTTGTAAACCTTTATAAGTTAAGAGATGGGACCGATTGTGGTGGGAGAAGACAGTGGATGGTGACCCAAAAGTTAGTTTCTCTGACTCATGAATAAAAAGCTTAGTGGCCGCTAAAGTGCATATGCAGGGTGCCCAACCCTGGGTACTGAGGTTCAGCTTCTTTGACAGGTATGCTACAGGTGCAAAGGAAGGGCCCATTTGATGCCCTAGGACCTCACATACATATCCCTCCTTCTCTGTTACTTAGAGGGAGAAAGGACAAATTAATTTCGGGAGATGAAGAGCTAGGGCCTGGATAATAACTTGTTAGGAGTCTCTGGAAGAGTTTAGTGATGGGATGGAAAAGGGGCTCATGCAGAAAGCCAAGAGCTGCCTCATATAAGGGGCAGGGGAAGTGAAAAAGAGAGAATCCAGGAACACAGGAAGCCAGCTATTCCTAGGAATAATAAAACCTTTTCTTTTGTAGAAGAGACTGAATTAGTATTTTTCTGTCTAGGATAATTGCTTTTTGGGTTGGGATAATAGTTAATCCCAAGTAAATGACGTAAGAGGTAGATAGTTGGGCCTTAGAAGTTGAGATTCTATAGCCTCTTTTGGACAGAAATTTAAAAACGTAGAGGTATCAGTTTTGCTAATCTCCAAGGATGGACTGCTAATTAAAATATCATCTACATACTGTATGAGTTTAGACTTAGGGAGAGACAGTCAGAGTAGATCAGAAGCTAAAGCTGACCAAACAGGTGTGGGCTGTCCCAGAATCTCTGGGGAAGGATGGTCCAGGAGAGCTGTGTGGACAGGTGAGTGTCAGGGTCAGTCCAGGTGAAGGCAAAGATATTTTGAGCTTGAGAGCTAAGAGGAATAGAGAAAAAGCTTCCTTGAGATCTAGAACTGAGAAGTGGGAGGTTCCCGGAGGGATAGTGAAAATAAGTGTGTAAGGATTATGCACTACAGGATGAAGAAAGACCACTGCAGATTTAATGAGCTGGAGCTCTTGAACCAGGCAATAGGTTCCATTAGGTTTTTTAACAGCAAGTATAGGGGTGTTAAAAGGGAGGGTGAAGTAACTTTTTTCTTAGAAAGTCAGAGATGATAGTCTTAGGTCCCCTAAGGCTCTGGACAGATAGTGGGTACCGAGCTTAGTAGGATCTTGCAATCGAATAACAACGGGGGAATGGTGTTTAGCAACAAAGAGGTTTTGGGTGTCCCAGACTTGGGAGCCCACTTGAGAGGCTGGTAGAGGAAAAGACATAATGGAGCTGGGAGCTGGAAGGAGGAGGAGAGGAACTCTTGGCAAATCTGAGGTAAAGTGAATGGAAGGAGCAAATAAGATGGAAGCTCCTACTTTTGCTAAAAAGAAAAAGTCTCTACCCATAATAGGTACTGGGCAGGTTGGCATGACTAAAAATGAATGAGTGAGATAAATAACCCTAAAAACACAGTTAAGTGGTGGGGTCTGCAAAGGTAGATTCCCCCTACCCTGACAATAGGGAAATTAGAGAGGTGGGACCCCAGAATTCCCTCAGTGCCAAGTATGTGGCTCCGGTGTCCAAGAGAAAGGAAATGGGCTGCCCTGAAACCATGATGTTTACCCATGGCTCCCTATTGCAGATGATGGTTGTGGTTGGGTCAAAGGAACCCAGACATCCTCACTTGTCCATGGCCAGACTTAGAACATAAACTTGGGAATTTTCTGGATTTGATGTCTCCATGCCACGATGTACACAAGGATAATTGACTGCCCAACGTCCTTCCCTATGACATCTTGAGCAAGGTTTCACTGGACCAAGATGAGGATTAGGGCATGCTCAGGCCCAGTGACCAGTTTGACCACATTTGAAATACAGGCCTGGCAGTTCTTGAGCCCCAGGGGGCAAGAGAGCAGCACAGACAGCAGGGATCAGGCGGTCTGTCATCTCAGCCAGTCAGGGGGCAGTGGCTAGTATGTGACAGTGATGATCATGGCTTTATCATTCCTTGCACACCTTAAAAGCCAACTCTAAGACTTCTGCCTGTGGGGCCTTTCTACAAACATCTAAGTTTAGCCTTAATGTCGGGATAGCACTGGGGAAAAAATGAGTCATGAGTAACTGTCTGCCTTCTGTGCTTTCTGGATATAAGTTAGTATATTGTAACAGAGCTTTAGTGAGGTGTTCCAAAAATGCAGAAGGACTTTTCTTCATATCCTAAACAACCTCTGAGATCTTATTATAGTTTACTGGCTTGAGGGCAGCCGTATGGAGACCTGCTGGAAGGTAAGTCAAAAACTGGTGCCTTGCTAAAGTTCCACCTGGGGTGTTATAACCCCAGTGTGGTTCCTGCCCAGGGACCACCTCTGCATTAGTTTGGTAAACCACATCTTCATGTAGTCTGGCCTGCTCCCAAACATGCCTGTGCTCCTCAGGAAGTAGGTTATTAGATAGGATCATATAAATATCATGAAAGGTGAGATTATATGACTGAGTCATGTATTGGAATTACTTTATGAAAGAGGTAGAATTAGATGTATAAGAACCCAGTTTTTGTGAGAGTTCTGAGAGGGAGAAGGGGATGTGTACCCTAACCAAAAGAAAAGAAAAGAAAAGAAAAGAAAAGAAAAGAAAAGAAAAGAAAAAATAAAGGAGAAAGAAAAATCTGAGGGCCCCTGGGCCCCAAATTGACTGCATGGCACAGCATGTGCAGTGCTAGCGCTGGAGGACTAACACAAATACTATGTAAACTGTCTCATCTATGGTGCCTCTGGCAGTCATCTGATGATTTGGTTTCTTTACTAGCTGATAAATCTTCCTTCACACTGTTGCCTCTACTTCTTCAGAATAAAAAGTACATCTCTGCCTTGGGAGCACTGGGGACCTACCTTCAGGCTCTTATTAGCCCTCTTTGTGGTCTCTGCTTAATTTCACCTTGTCAGCAAGGTATTTTCTGAGAAAATCATTACATCATTATACTTCTTTGCCCCTAAAACCTGTAGTGCCCTGGGATCCAATTCCTACAACAGAAACTTACCTTTTTTTTTTTTTTTTGGTTTTTCAAGACAGGATTTCTGAAGGCGAAGGCGTAAGTCAAAAACAATCCCACACCAGTTTAGAATTATGATTAATAGAATGGTTATTTATTTAAAGGGAAAAAAAACTTACAGATCACCATCCCAGACAACAGCCCTCAGGGCAATTAGGAAGGGAGTCTAGTCGCCTGAAGTGGAGCAGGAAGTAAGAGAGAGCAAGAAGGGAAGTGGCCGCTTTTTTAAAGGGAAAGAGACCACGCCAAAATGGGCTGGTATCTCAGCGGCTATTGGCAGAGGAGCAGAAGGACCTCCTGCAACACCTCCCCCTTTTGTTTAAGTAAGAGAGTTCTAAACCTACTATGAAATTATATACAATAAGTACAAATATCCTATTCTAACTAGCTTAGGTCTTGTATAATAAATAGCTTGGCCAAGTAATGAGTGGAAAGTAACTACATTTATATAGTCTTCAACCTTATCGAAGATCTGAGAAGGGAAATAATGTTACCTGAGTAATTAGGAAGTGCAATCAAACAATTTCCGAAACATGCAACAAATCACAGAGACAACTAGCTACCTGGGCAATCACCCAAAGTCACGTTTGCAGCGTTGAAGCAACCAACTTTGGCTAAGGCCTAACATAACTGGCATACCATTTTCAAAGGCAAGCAACTTTTCAAAACTATCTTACCCTGTCTTGGCAGGATATGACAGTCCTGTTTTATCCATTGATGCACGCTCTGTATCTTTGTCAGTGGTTGAGGTATGGGCATTTCTTTGCCCCAAGGCCAGTTCTGCCAAAAAGAAAGGGTCCAGGTGGAGTATCTTTGGTGCTCAACATTCTCTCGGGAATAGAGCAGTGTTGCCAGGAGCAATTGTGTCTCACTACCACAAAACTCCGAGTTAGATTAAGGACCATTTTCTACAGCTCTTTGAAGAGGTTGAAGATTTTGTATCTATACTGAATATAATCTCTATGTATCTAAAGAACCTGATTAGTCTGATTATAAATGACAAACTTAGAATACTATTGATCTATATAATTCTCAATACCTATCTAACTTAAAGACTAAGACAATAAATGACTGTGAAACAAATGAGGACAAGGACCTCCAAATATAAACAATGTACAAATATACATTGCAGTAGGTAAATATATATCAATACACAAACAATATATAAGTATCTTAATCAGAGGTAGAAATGTACACTGCAATATAGTAAATATATACAATATATATCAATACAATATATGTCAATACATAAAAAATGTTTTAACAGAGGTAGAAACATGCATGCATACAATAGTAATTATAATTTAACTTTGTATAAATATACAAGAATCGATACCAATATATTTGTCTAAAAACAGTAACTCACAATTACAAATCTATTATCCCATCATCCCTCTTTTTTTTTTCCAAAATGATCCCTGAGCTTATAAAATTCCTCCCCCAACCCTCAACTGTATACTAATTATAATCAACCCCTAAATGATGTCCCTAAACCCAGGGGCAAACTTTACTGGGAGAGGGGATGTCATCCTCTAGAATTACTTCCAGCTGTCATGGGGGCGACGTTCTTTCTGGGGGATCCAGTGAAAGTAAAATGATGGTTAAATTTCAAGATCAATGTCTTTTAAAATTGCAAATACTCTCTGAGTATTTTGTGAAGTTCTGGCCAAAATGTATAAAATATGCACCATTTCAGCTAACCAAGTTGGAACTGTCTTGTGCAGCTGGTACCCAAAGCAGGTCTTGTAGTAGCGCTATCAGTATCATGATGTCATATCAACCAGGTGGAGTTGTTGTTATGGGGCCCCATCTTCTTCCTGGAAACTTCAAATGTCACTTCAGGAAAAACTCATTGTTTATTGTGAAAAATTTAAACATTAATCATATAGACATATATATATATATATATATATATATATATATATATATATATTCAATGAAAGGCATGACTGATATATTCAATGAAAAGTATGATAGATATGAAGAAAAACAAAAATGTTTTTTAAACTCATATTACTTTCTGTCCCATATCATGGCCCTTGACATGAGACAGAAACTCTGTTTTTTTTTTCTCTTACTAACAGGCTTGGAATTGGAGAGGGACTGAGCCAGAGTCCAACTTCAAAACCAGCTCTATAAATTTAGAAATGTGGTTTAATATATTTTACTTACACAACCTATTCAGTTTTTTTGATATTTCCTATTGGGCAAGTATTTTTCCATCGGTCAGTATCCAAACATCCAGGGTCCCTGAATTTTTTCAAAGATGAGTGTTTTCCTGTGGAGATAAGAACAGAACCCTGCACCCATTCTATATGTTTTTCTTACCACCTGTATGAATATCATCATTGTGGATGAGTTGTCATTTCTCCTTTCCAAGAGGTTTCTCCTCTTCAAATCGAAACTTTATTAATTTTGATGGTATCCACAATTTTTCTTCTCCTGTGGAAACAAGAGCAAAACCCCTTCCCCAATGTAGCATATCTCCTGGCTTCCATTGAGAAGTCAGCACTTCTTTGAAATAAATCGGTTGATTTAGTTCAGCAGACTTGTCCATTATCCAATGTCTTTCTGCTGCTGTCGTTCCTTTCTCATTAGCGTTAAGAAAATTCAAGGTTAATAAAGCATTATGCAATCTATTTCTGGGAGTATTTTCAGTCCCTTTCTGTTTGTTCAGCATATCCTTTATAATACGATTTGATCTGTCTATAACTGTCTGACCTGTAGGATTATTTGGTATACCTGTAATGTGTTTTATATTATAATAATCAAAAAGTGTTTCATTTTCTTAGATACATATGCTGGACCATTATCTGTCTTTATTTGTGCAGGTATACCCATGATGGCCATACCTTCCAATAAATGTGTGATTACTGAATCAACCTTTTCTGAGCTCAGGGCAGTAGCCAATTGAAAACCTGAATACGTGTCTATGGTGTGTGTACATATTTTAATTTACCAAATTCCATAAAGTGGAACACATCCATCTGCCAGGTTTTATTTCTCTTAGTACCCTTTGGATTACTCCCTGCAGGCAACGGTGTTTGATTATAGAAAGAACAAGTAGGACATCTCTTTATAATATCCTTAGCTTGTTGCCAAGTAATGGAAAATTCTTTCTTTAGGCCTTTACTATTGACATGATGCTTCTTATGAAATTCTGAGGCCTGCAACACAGTTAGCCATTTTAAAGGTACCTCTAAAGGTTTGGTATTTACTATATGTTCTTATACAGCCTGAATTGCTGGTGACCTTTTTCCATAATACCTCATCATATCTTTCCCAGAAGTATGAGTTCCTGGAACTACAGGAATGTTAATCTGGGTATTCCATTGCTGTAGCAGGTCACGGCCCCATAAATTTATGGCAATATTGGCTATATATGGCCTTAGTCTTCCTATTTGCCCTTTGGGCCCTATGCATTCAACCCATCTTGTGCTTTGTTTTACACGAGATAGGGTTCATATTCCCAGGAACTGAACATCTACCTCTTGAAGAGGCCAATTCGGATGCCAAGATTCTGGGGTAATGATACTTACATCCGCACCTGTGTCTAATAAGCCTTCAATAAAAGTGCCATTTACACAGACTCTTAGCTTTTGTCTTTGATCGTTAATAGAAGTCTGCCAAAATATACATTTACTCTGTCCAACTGGGTTTTTTGACTCATCCTCCACGCGTAATTCATCATTTAGACCAGTATTACATTTATAGCAGAAATTTGAGCTTTTAATTTTCTTGGTAAAGCACGTTCTCCACTGTGACTGGGAATGACTGGGCCACTGTTGGCTTAAGGGCCTGCGAGATGCCCCTCAAGGAGTTTCCCGATGGTATCCCAAGGCATTGTCTGTCTGTTGTTGACCTGCATTCGTTGGACCAATGTTGGCTTTTACTGCATCTCCTACATATACCTGAAGGCCGAGGTCTCCTATTTTTGTCATTTCCAGAGGAGATATTATTCCTAGAAATTCTTTGCCTGTAATCCCTCTGCAAATGTCCTAATTTACCACAATTAAAACACCTGGCAGTTTGATGTCTCCTCATTGCTTTGGAAATCGCTTCTCCTACCCAAGATTCATCGTCATAGCTAAACGTCTCAACATCCATCATATACTGAATCCATTCGTCCATAGGTCCTGATCTAGACTTTAAAGGCCCAATTATCTTTTTGCATTCTATGTTTGCATTCTCAAAAGCTAGAGATTCAAGAAGTATTCGTCTAGCTTCTGGGTCGGTTACCCCTATGTCCAGAGCCTTAATTAATCTTTGCAAAAAGTCAATAAAGGGTTCTCTCTGTCCCTGCCTAATTCTGGTATATGATTCATCCCTTTTTGCTGGATCTTGTATCCTATTCCAAGCATTTAAAGCTACTTGGTGACATAGACACAGTACATCATCGTCATAAAGAGCTTGGACCTGTGGATCAGCATATTCTCCTGCACCAAGAATTTGATCTTGGGAAACCTCAATACCTTTTGCTCTTCCTTGCTGTTCCATATGCTTGGGTTCTTCTCTGAAATAGATTCCAAACATCAAGGAAGGTCCATTATCTAAAACTGCAGACACTAACTGATGGAAATCATGGGGGGTAGCTCTAGCATTAGAAGCCCAAGTCCTTATCATTTCCTTAACATATGCAGAGTGCAAGCCAAAATTAACAATGGCTTGCTTAATTTCTTTTAGATCATTCATTGCTATTGGCATCCATGTAGCTTCTCTGACTTCCTTTGAGCCTTTAGAAGTTGACGCTTTGTCAGAATAAATTACGGGGTATATTGCTAAAACCTTGGGTAAGCCAGTTCTAATAGCTGGTGTTGGCATTGTATCCTGTCCTTCTTCCTTCTTACTCTGTTCACCAGCTCCAATCATTTCTTCAATCATTTCAAGTCTTGTTATTATTGTCTCTTTTGAATCCTGAATCTCCTGACCTGCATGAGTTTCTAGTAAAGATTGTATGGTTCTTAGGAGTGCCATGATCTTCCTAAATGATAGAATATTCAAAAGAATACTGAAACATAGTAACCAGTAAATTAAGTTATCCCTATAGTCATACAAACCTTACATGATTTGACCCATTGTATTAGTAAACAAAACAGTGAAATTTGTGTTGGAAACGAAAACCACCATATTACCTATTATCCAGCAGGTGGCGCTGTTGCCAAGTCACGACGAAAACAGAGTCCTGTTTCAGTGTCCACCTAGTATTTTTTAAAAACTGGGAAATGCAAGTTGCTCAACAAAGTAAATGTAATTGAATCAATTCTGTACATGGAACCAAAAACCCAGAGTCCAGGGGTAGAGAAGAGTAACTGGGAAGCCGTGTATGCCTCCACATGACAGAATCGCCCCAAGGGGTTGCAGCTTTCGGCAACCAGCAACCGTGTACTCTGGTTCGCGCCGCTTAAGAGCTGCGCTTGCAAGGGAGATTTGAAAACGACTCAGAAAAGAGCAAACCACACGGGCAGAGACTACGAGGGCCTGTGGAGTTTAAATCCACATGTGGAGGCAAACGATAGGGTATGTAGGGACTTAAAGTCAATCTGAGGTATTTAAATGGAAAATATAAAGAACTGCAGAAAGAAAAGCCACTGCATGATAATTTATATTAAACTGCTGGCTCCACACACAAGGCACAGGCCGCAAGGCACAGGTTGCGGCTGAGGGAGGGAGGGCTCACACCAAGCCGAACTGGTGGCAGGCAGCCAAGCGGGGGAAGGATGGGTCCTAAAACCAAACGTTGGGTGCCAGATGAAGGCAAAAACATAAGTCAAAAACAATCCCACACCAGTTTAGAATTATGATTAATAGAATGGTTATTTATTTAAAGGGGGAAAAACTTACAGATCACCGTACCAGACAACAGCCCTCTGCGCAATCAGGAAGGGAGTCTAGTCACCGGAAGAGGAGCAGGAAGTGAGAGAGAGCGAGAAGGGAAGTGGCTGCTATTTTAAAGTGAGAGAGACCGTGCCCCAATGGGCTGGTATCTCAGCGGCTATTGGCTGGAGGAGCGGAAGGACCTCCCACAACAGATTTCTCTGTGCATCTCTGACTTTCCTGGAACTCACTCTGTAGACCAGGCTGGCCTTGAACTCAGAGAGACCCTCTGCCTCTGTCTCCCTGAGTGCTGGATTAAAGGCACGAGCTACCACCACCCAGCTTGAAATTTATGTATTCTTAGAACATTTGTTATAAAATGTATATTATTATTATTTTACACTGAGAAAAGCTACCTGTTGCATATCTGAAAATATTTGTTTAGTGGAAAGTGATTTTATTTTTTAAAAAGTAGCAAAAGGAAGTTTTGTAATTCTTTTACATTTTCTTAAAAAAATGAAAGAGAACTGGGTGTGGCGGCACACCATTGTAACCCCCAGTGCTAGGGAGGTGGAGGCTAGGAAGATCAGGAGTTGAAGGTTAAGGTAATCCTTGGCTAGATAGCAAGTTGGAAGCCAGCCTACATTACATGACAACCTGCCCCCACCCCACAAAAATTACAAAGCCAATATTGCCCTTAGAAGTAAGATGGATTCTTAGTAATTTAGGTTAAAAAATTGTATTATAGCAGGTTACATGAAAAGCACACATCTGTTTTCATACATGGCACATTTAAGTTGACTATTTGCATCGGGCTATCAACCTGAGATAAAAAGATAAAGAGTGAAGCTCATTGGAAGTGCACGCCTTTAATCCCAACACTAAGAGGCAGAGGCAGTCAGATCTCTGAGTCTGAGGCCAGCCTGGGCTACATAGTGAGACTCTATCTCAAAACAAAGTTCAAGACTGAACTATGATAATTTATCTTTTCTATTTGGTGGTAGTTAGAATCACTGTGGAAACACATCTTTGGGTATATCTGAGATGGTGTTTTCAGAAAAGGAAGCTCTACCCTGGACATGGGGCATACCATTCTATGAGCTGCAGTCCCAGGCTGATAACTGAGAAAGCAGCTAAGCATCAGCATTTCTCTCTCTGCTTCCTACCTCCAGGAGCACTGTGACCAGGTCCAGCTGCTGTGGCTTCCCCACCATGATAGACTGAACTCTCAATTGTGAGCCAAAATAAACCCTTCCTTAAGTTGCTTCTGTCGGGTGTTTGTTTGTTTGATTGTTTTTGTTTTTCAAGACAAGGTTTCTCTGTGTAATTGCTCTAGCTGTCCTGGAACTAGCTCTTGTAGACCAGGTTAGCCTCGCACTTACAGAAATCCGTCTGCTTCTGCCTCCCCAGTGCTGGGATTCAAGGTGGTGCCACTGCCACTTGGCCTGCCAAGTATTTGTTTTAACAGAAATGAGAACAGTAACTAATATTGAGACCCATTCTCAACTGTAGTTTAACACATGGCAAGCAGCAGAGGGAAAGAACAATAGCTTTAGTGACTGGTTCATGTGAAGCTGTTGGTGGAGGATGACCCAAAAAGTGCAAAGAACCTGTAAAAGACTCACTACCTGCTGGTCAATGGTGGCTCACACATTTAATCCCGGCTCTCAGGAGGCAGAGGCAGGCAGATCTCTATGAGTTCAAGGCCACCCTGTTCTACAAGAGCAGGAAAGGCTCCAAAGCTACAGAGAAATCCTGTCTTGAAAAACAAACAAACAAAAAAGATTTTCTACTTTTAGAAATTCCAGAAAATAAGGATGTGTCCCCTGACAGTTTAAAGATATATTTATTTTTATGTTCAGAGTGTTTTTGAGTATGAGTGTTTTGCCTGCATGTATATATATATATATATATATATATATATATATATATATATATATATATATATATATGTACCACTTGTGTGATTGGTTCCCTTGGACTTCAGAAGTGGGTGTCAGACTCCTTGGAACTGGAGTTAGAAATGGTTGTGAGCCATTAGGTAGGATTTGGAAACTGAACCCAAGTCTTCTGAAAGAACAAGTGTTCTTCTTAACCACCGAGCCATCTCACCAATCTCACCCTAACCCCCCCACAATTTTTTTTAATAAAACCAGTTTATTTTGTAGTCTTAACCAATAACTGCTGCCCTTTACAACTGAATTCATATAGCATTCATATTTTTCATACAATGGATTTAAACTGCTTAGAAAATGACCTGTTCCCCTGCTTGAATTTCAGAGGAGATGTGTTTAAGGTCAGAACTCTTCCTCAATATTTGGTTTCAGGTGCTGCATTAATATCTGCTGGTTTCGATTCTGCCAGGTCTCATAGCTAGCCTTTCAGAGCGGCAAATCATGCTTCACTTTCACTTAGGCATTGGTATCTGGTACTGGAGTATCTGGTGCTGAGAGGAATCTATAATTGAGTTTTGTGTTCACCATATATGGATCATTTCTCATCTATAATGTACCCCAGATGCAACTTCATTTTCCAGGTGTCTTGATACAGAATAAAGTTTTCATCAAAAGCCACAGCTTTTAGTAGTCTGTTTTCAGTTGAGTGTTCTTGAATTTGTTCCCACAATATGTATCTTACACTAGGCAATAATCTACCAGTAAGTTGTTTTTTGAAGCCTCTGGTACATTAAGCTGAACTTTGATTATTGTAGTAGGAGCTGCGGGCCACTTCCTGCTGCCCAGCTCCTGGGCACCGGCTAGCTTTACCCAAAATAATTACACGGAAACTGTATTCTTTTAAACATTGCCTGGCCTATTAGTTTCGCCTCTTATTGGCTAATTCTCACATCTTGATTTCTAATAATCTGTGTAGCACCACAAGGTAGTGGCTTACTGGGAAAGATTCAGCATGTCTGACCTGGTGGCTGGCTCCATGGCATCTCACCCAGAGAGGAGAGGCATGGAGATTGCCTCACTTCCCTCTTCCTCCCAGAATTCTGTTCCGTCTACTCCACCCACCTAAGGGTTGGCCTAGCAAATGACCAAGGCAGTTTCTTTATTAACCAATGAAATCAACACAAAACAGAAGACCCTTCCACATCAGATTATCCTATTTAATATAAACTGATAACTATAGATTTACATAATTTTTCCTAATAATATAACTATTTTACTTTCTTCTGCCACCTGGAGTATTCTGGAAGGGTTATAGAGATGCTCTTTTCAAGTTTTGGCCATTTTACAGTAAATAAAATTTACATTTAAACAAATCTAATAATCTGAGCAAAGAACTTGAGTTAATATTGAGGCTCAGTGCTGGTAATCCTGATAGGATCTCAAAAATAAAGGCAATGTGCTGAAAAACTGGGGTTGAATTACTGGTTCTTGGTCTGTGAGCTAATTTATCTACAGTCTCTGCACAGCTGCCATCAGCATGAGTGTCCAAGAGGTAGACAAAACTTGTAGTGACCGAGCAGGCAGGGCTAGGACCTGCACTTGCAGATGGCTTGGTTACGTCTAAAGGATGATAGACATTACTTTGTTTTATTCACATTTGAACTTCACTGTAGTCAGGGATGAGGTGTCATCTTCTAGTCCAAAATAAAGTCTTCAGGTATCATCTCAGTTTCTTGATAGAATGGTTTGGATCTGGCATTTTCAAATGTTAATTCTAGAAAAAAGTGTGAAAGAAAAAAATGACTACACGCTTACAAGAGAGATAGCTAACAAAAGATTGATTACATTGTGAAAACATGCCTTTTTACATGCTTATGAAATTTCCAAGATGCCTTTTTTGCACGCAAACTTAAAATATAAATTTACAAGATTTAAAGAGAAATGAAAGAACAGGCTTACATGTAAAGGTTGAGGTTGCTATTCTTTTGCTATTTGGAAGATAAATTTGTTGCTGGTGGTTAGTCCTTTGTCACTTGACACAAGGTAGGGTCATCTGGGAACCCTTTATTGAGAAACTGCCTCTGTTATTCCCCAGAAGGCCCCTGAGCATTGCTCACCTGGGGAACTACATTTCCCAGGAGCACCTAGTGTTCCATCCAAAGGCTGCGCAGGAGAACGTGGTATTTGACGCATGTGCGTGGGGGACCCTTTAAAAGCTGGAACGCCTTTTCCCTTTTCTTCCTTTACTGTTACACACGCTGCAATAAACCTCATGCCACGTGGGCTTTGTTGTGTCTTGTATCCTCCTTTCATCTCCAAGAAGAAGTTTCCCTTCCTCTCGCGCTGGCCGTCTAGTGCTAGCACCTTCCTTCACTCCTCCGCTCACGCATTCACGAGTCGCCAAGGAGCCTAATCCTAACCAAGCCTGCTGCCATCCTGCTGCTGCGGGAGGGGGCTGGTGCAGACGGATTGGTTAGGGTTCATGTTCCGTTTTCCTTGTCGGAAATTTCCCATATAGCCAAATTACTTGGGTCCTATACATCTAATCCTACCACTTTTATAAAAGAATTTCAATATATTACCCAATCCTACAACCTTACTTTCCACGACATTTTTGTGATCCTGTCTAATAACTTACTTCCTGAGGAGCACAGGTGGGTCTGGGAGCAGGCCAGACAACACGCGGACGAAGTTCACCAAACTCTAGCCTCCCACCCTCCGGGGGCAGAGGTGGTCCCAGACCAAGAACCACACTGGGACTATAACAGTCCAGGTGGGATCTTGGCCAGGGACCAATTTTTAACTTGTCTCCTGACAGGCCTCCGTAAGCCTGCCCTTAAGCCAGTAAATTATTCTGAACTTTCAGAGATTATCCAGGATATGAAGGAAAATCCTTCTGCATTTTTGGAATGCCTTACAAAAGCCCTGTTGCAGTTCACAAACTTGGACCCAGAATCCCAGTTACTGATGACTTACTTTTTAAATCAATGTTATTCAGACATCAAGGCCAAGCTCAGGCATTTGGAGAAGGGCCCTTTAACCCCACAGGCAGAAGTCCTGGAGACAGCCTTCAAAGTGTACCATGCACGAAACAACAAAGCTCACAATCACTGCCACGTGATAGCCATGGCTGCTCAACCGACTGAGGTGACAGGCTACTCATTCTGTCCCGTTCGTGCTGCTCCCCTGCCTCCCAGGGTGCGTGAACCATTGGGTCCGTGCTTCAAGTGTGGTAAGATGGGTCACTGGGCCTGAGGATGCCCTAATCCCCATCGAAGTCCTAGGGGACATTGTCCAAGGTGTCCCAGGGAAGGTTACTGGTCTGTAGATTGTCCTCTTGTGCTTGGTGGCATGGAGGCATTAGACCCTAAAAATTCCCAAGTTGACCTATTGGGCTTGGCCCTGGATGACTGAAGGTTCCCCGGGCTCCTCCCTTAATGACCCGACTGCTACTGTCATCTGCAATCAGGAGCCATGAGTATTTCTCACTGTGTCAGGACGGCTCATCTCATTCCTCTTGGAAACCGGAGCAACGTATTCGGTTCTGAGGGAATTCTGGGGCCCAACCTCTCCTTCAAGTTCCCCTATTGCCGGGGTAGGGGGACAGCCTTATTTACCTCAACAGACTCTACCACTCAATTGTGTGTTTAGAGGTATTTTTCTCACTCATTCATTCTTAGTTATGCCAACTTGTCCAGTACCCCTTATCGAGAGGGACCTTTTAACTAAGGTTGGAGCCTCCATTTCTTTCACTACCCCCATTTGCTTTATTCCAGATTTGTCAGTGATGCAGCTTCTTCTTCTCCTGGCCCCCCAAACCTTCTGACACTAACACATCTTTTTTTCTTCCAGCCTCCCAAGTGGATCCTCTTGTGTGGGACACCCAAAATCCCACCATCACTAAACATCATTTCCCCATTGTTATTCAGTTACAAAACCCCACCAAGTATATTGCTCAAGCTCAGTACCCCCTCTCTTCACAGAGTCTTAGAGAACTTAAACCTATTATCTCTGACCTTTTGAGGAAAAGGCTGCTCCGCACCACCTCCTCCCCCTTTAACACCCCTATACTGGCTGTTAAAAAATCTAACAGGACTTATCGTCTGGTTCAGGACCTCTGGCTCATTAACTCTGCTGTTGTTCCTCTTCACCCAGTTGTCCCTAATTCCCTCACTCTTCTGTCTAACATTCCTCCAGGAACCTCCCACTTCTCAGTTCTAGACCTCAAGGGCGCTTTTTTTCTCCATTCCCCTCAGCCCTCAATCTCAAAACATCTTTGCCTTCACCTGGACTGATCCTGACACTAATTTTTCCACACAGCTCACCTGGACCATCCTTCCCTGGGGATTCCGGGACAGCCCACACCTTTTTGGCCATGCTTTGGCCTCTGATCTGCTTTCACTGTCTCTCCATAAATCAAAACTAATTCAATATGTAGACAACATTCTCCTATGCAGCCCATCTTCGGAGATCAGCAAGACAGACACCACAGCCTTATTAAATTTCCTATCCAAAAGGGGCTATAGAGTCTCACCTTCTAAGGCTCAATTTTCCACCACTCAGGTAACATGTTTGGGATTAGCCATAACCCCAACCCAAAAGGCTATCACTCTGGACAGAAAAAAACTAATTCAATCTCTTGCAGTTCCTTCCACCAAAGAAGAGGTCTTATTGTTCCTGGGAGTGGCCAGTTTCCTGCGTTCCTGGATCCCCTCTTTTTCTCTCTTTGCCTGTCCACTATACGAAGCAGCTCTTGGCTCCCTGCATGAGCCCCTTCTCCATCCTATTACCAAACCCTTCCAGAGACTCCAACTGGCCCTTATCCAGGCTCCAGCTCTTTATCTTCCAGATTTAACTCGTCCTTTTTTTCTTTATGTAGCAGAAAATGAGGGATATGCCCTTGGGGTCTTAGGACATCAATTGGGACCTTCTCTTGCACCTGTAGCATACCTGTCAAAGAAGATGGACCTCACCACTCGGGGCTGGGCACCCTGCATATGTGCTTTGGCGGCTGCTGAGCTTCTTATTCGTGAGTCAAAGAAACTAACCTCTGGGGCACCCACCATAGTCTTCTCTCGCCATAATCTGTCCAACCTTTTAACTTACAAATGCTTACAAACCTTACCCCCTTCCCGAGTCCTTTCCCTCCAGGTGGCACTGGTAGAAGATGCCAGTCTCACCATTCAATGCTGCCCATCCCTTAATATCTCAAATCTTCTACCTCAACCTAATGTTAATGATTCCCCATCCCTCTCCTGCATAGAGATCTTAGATGATCTACTGCCCCACCTCTCACATATACAGGAGGGCAAACTGTCCCAGGCCACTTATACTTGGTACACGGATGACAGCTCCTTTTTATGTGCTAGGACCCATAGAGCAGGCTATGCCATAGTATTAGATACAGAAATAGTCAAGGCAGGGGCACTCCCTGCCCATACTACTAACCAGCAGGCTGAGCTGATAGCTCTCACCCGTGCCTTTCAGCTAGCCGAGGGACAATCTTTAAATGTTTACACAGACTCTAAGTATGTGTTACATATCCTCCTGTCCCTCGCAGCTATCTGGAAGGAGCACGGGCTTCTTACAACAAAAGGAGGAGCCATAAGTAACTCAGATTATATTATGAACCTGTTAAAAGCCTCCCATCTCCCTAAAGCTATAGGAATTATTCATTGTCGGTCTCACCAGTCTGACAGTTCCATTGTTTCCAAGGGAAATAATCAGGCTGACAGAGCAGCTAAGACAGCAGCACTCCAGAGCCCAGATCTATCTCAGTCACCTCGGGGAGTTCTTACAGTACAGCCCACACTCTCACAGACACCTGACACCCAACAGATCCTGTCCTACCTACATCAGCTCTTTCATCCTAATAACAAAGCTCTACTTCATTTTGTTAGGGCTCACCTCCAACCCACCCCTGAGGATATCAGGTTCCTAAAGGCTACCACTGCTCCTGTCAGATCTGCCAGAAGTCAGATCCCAAGACCAATTATCGTAGCTTCCCTTTTCCTACTCACCAGGCCAGGGGCTCCCTTCCGGGAACTGACTGGCAGCTGGATTTTACTCATATGCCTATAGTCAAAAGAATTAAATATCTCCTGGTTTTGGTGGATACAATGTCTGGGTGGTTTGAAGCCTTCCCCACCACCAACAAGAGAGCCCAGACAGTCTCCAATGTTTTTCTCTGAGAAATCATTCCCCGGTTTGGAATTTCAACCTCTCTTCAGTCAGATAATGGCCCTGAGTTCACTTCCCAGATCTCTCAAAACCTGTCCAAGGCTCTTAACATTTCCTGGCATTTCCATATCCCATACTACCCTCAGTCTTCAGGTAAGGTAGAATGGACTAACCGTTCTTTAAAAGATGCCCTTGTAAAAATGTCCAAGGAACTTCACCTCGACTGGGTAAGACTCCTACCTCTGGCCCTCCTCAGGCTTAGAGCCCTCCCCAAAAGTCCCCTTTTTATCTCACCTTTCGAACTTATGTATGGGCCGCCCATTCTAACCCCCGGCCTCCCACCTAAAACCTCCCCCCTTCCTGATCACCTGCTCACGCCACTACTAACCCATCTATGCTCACTACTGTGGGATTTTACTGACCTCAACCATGTGCTAATCCATGTCCACCACCAATTAAAATAGGAGATCAGGTATTATCCCCCCCCCCCAGGTCAACATCCCTCACCCTTTCCCCCTAAATGGCAGGGTCCCCTCAGAGTAATTCTCTTGACTCCCACAGCTGCTAAGCTCAAGGAAATTCCTCACTGGATTCACCTGTCACATCTTAAATCATTTACTCCTCCAGCTCAAGACATTCCCTCATACATGGTAACTCAGACAGGACCTTGCTCTCTTAAGTTCCAGAGGACTCCAGCCCAAGGAAAATAGAGGTCCTGTCCTTCACTCAACTCTCTTGTGCCAACATATTTTCCTTTCTCCTCTTTTTCCAAACTTCTGAATAATCACTCAGCTGTCGTTACAGAAATCATCATCAGATATGGAGCCAAAGGTTCAGGTGGTAAGCAAATTCTTAACAAAGTTCCTTGACACAACAGGTTTGCCACTGATTACAGCAGTGTCTCCTGGATGTTAAGGTAATGCCCAAAACATCATACATGGTTAAGAATTTATTTCTTTTAAGACATTTTCTTTAAGCTCCAGGGAGCCAGCTTGACCCACCTGAGCAGACCGGACTCGAAAGGAATAAGTACTCAAATTGACCCACCTGACCGGACTGGACTTGAAAGGAATAAGTACTCAAGTGGAATAAGTATCATTTAATTTTTTTATCATTCTTGGCCTCGAAAACCCCAAAGCCTCCTCACCTCAAACCCTGAAGCCCCCCTTCAAATCTCCCCTTTAATGTTTTCCCTCTCCTAATGTGACTTTTGTTTTCCAGCACCTTGCGATAACCCAAGTCCCTCAAGACCCAGGCGGATGCGATGACCCAGCTCTTCAAGACACAGGCGGATGCGGTTTCAATCAGTCATCCCAGGATGCCAGCAAACAGGACATGATCACCAGGACACACCAGACACCCCAGACCCCTTGATGCCCACAAAGTCAGCAGGAAGCAGTTATGAGAGACTGGGCTATGCCCCTATTCCTTACCCAGTAAGGCGCTCAACTCCCCAGATTTTTAATAAATCAAAAAGGGCGGAAATGTTATTCCCCAGAAGGCCCCTGAGCATCGCTCGACTGGGGAACTACATTTCCCAGGAGCACCTAGTGTTCCATGTAAAGGCTCTGCAGGAGAACTTGGCAATTGACCCACGTGCATGGGAGACCCTTTAAAAGCTGGAACGCCAGACTAAAGCTAATCACAAAGAGAGGTGAGTGCCTGCCTACTGGGCAGGCCTCAAGGACCCCCAAAGGTTGCGCGGGCACCTTTAGCTTGCCCGGCAGCATCTCCTGTCTTCTACTTGACCCCACCCTGCCCTCCAAGTTAGCCCATTTGTCCACGGGTTATTGGAATACCAGGTGTCCATGTTTCGGTGCTGATGAGTTTCATCTGGACTGGAACGGTTCCTGCTTCTACATTGATGAGATACACCCAGAGAGTCAGTCACAGCAAAGTCACCAGGCCTCTTCTGGCTCCATTGGAAGGAAGAGATGGGAAGGTGGAAATGCAAGAATTCCTCCAACAACCTAAAAGGTGACATGACATCACCAGAATCCAGGGATCCCGAAACAAGAAGAATTGTACACCCTACTCCAGAAGAATTAGAAGAAATCGACTCAAAAGTGAATTATATGAAATTAATAGAGAACCTTAAACAGGAAGTGAAAAACTGCCATAAACAATTAGAGATTACAAACAAAAAGGTAGAGGAAATGAATAAATCGCTCAAAGAACCCAAGAAAGCCAAGAGAAACAAGAAAAAGCAATCAAACAGGTAAGGGAAACTGTTCAAGACTTGAAAAATGAAATGGAAGAAATGAAGAAAACACAAACCGAGGGAAGAATGGAGATGGAAAATCTGGGTAAACAAAGAGGAACTACAGAGACAAGTACTACCAACAGATTACAAGAGATAGAAGAAAGAATGTCAGACACTGAAGATACCATAGAGAAAATAAACACACTGATCAAAGAAAACAGCAAAGCCAACAAATTCTCATCACAAAACATTCAGGAAATCTGGGACACAATAAAAAGACCAAACCTAAGGATTATAGGGGTAGAAGAAGGAGAAGAAGTACAGCAAAATGGTCCAGAAAATATATTTAATAAAATTATAGAAGAGAACTTTCCCAACCTAAAGAAACATATTCCTTTGAAAGTTCAAGAAGCATACAGAACACCGAATAGACTGGATCAAAAAAAAAAAACTTCTCGCCATATAATAATCAAAACACAAAACATACAGAAAAAAGAAAGAATATTAAGAGCAGCAAAGGAAAAAGGCCAAGTTACTTATAAAGGTAAACCTATCAGACTTACACCTGACTTCTCTATGGAAACCATGAAAGCCAGAAGGTCCTGGATAGATGTACTTCAGAAACTAAGAGACCATGGATGCAGGCCCAGACTACTATACCCAGCAAAGCTTTCGTTCACTATAAATGGAGAAAACAACATTTTCCAGGATAAAAACAAATGTAAACAATATGTAGCCACAAATCCAGCCTTACAGAAAGTAATAGAAAAAAATCACAACCCAAGGAGTTTAACAATCTGCACAATAACTCACATATCTAATGACCCTTCACCAGCACTACTCGAAGAAGGGAAACACACAAACTCTATTACCAAAAAAAGAAAACATGACTGGAGTTAACAACCACTGGTCATTAATATCACTTAATATCAATGGACTCAACTAATCTATAAAGAGGCACAGGCTAAAAGATTGGATACGAAAACAGGATCCAACATTCTGCTGTTTACAAGAAACACACCTCAACCACATAGACAGACATCTACTCAAAGTAAAGCGATGGGAAAAGGGTTATTAAGCAAAATGGTCCTAAGAAACAAGCAGGTGTGGCCATACTAATTTCTAACAAAGTTGACTTCAAACTAAAATTAATCAGAAGAGATAGAGAGGGACATTTTTTTTACTCATAACAGGAACAGTTCATGAGGACAAAGTCTCAATCCTGAATATCTATGCCCCTAATATAAAAGCACCCACTTATGTAAAAGAAACATTACTAAAACTCAAGGCAGTCATCAAACCACACACACTAATAATAGGAGATTTCAACACTCCTCTCTCTCCAATGGACAGGTCAATCAGACAGAAACCTAACAGAGAAATAAGAGAAGTAATGGAGGTAATGAATCAAATGGACTTAACAGACATCTATATTATTATCTACCCAAATAGGAAAGAATATACCTTCTTCTCTGCAGCTCATGGAACCTTCTTGAAAATTGACCACATAATCAGTAACAAAGGAAACATCCACAGATACAAAAAAATATTAGTAACCACGTGTGTCTTATCGGATCACCATGGATTAAAGTTAGAATTCAACAACAATGCTACCCCTAGAAAGCCTACGAACTCATGGAAACTGGACAGTCAACTACTGAACCACACCTGGATCAAGGAAGAAATAAAAAAAGAAATTAATGTTTCTTGAATTCAATGAAAATAAAGACTCAACATACTCAAACCTATGGGACACTAGGAAAGCAGTCCTAAGAGGAAAGTTCATAGCACTAAGTGCCCACTTAAAGAAAACAGAGAAAGCACATATTGGAGACTTAACAGCCCACCTGAAAGCTCTAGAAAAAAAAGAAGCAGACTCACCAAGGAGGAGTAGAAGACTGGAAATAATCAAACTGAGGGCTGAAATCAACAAAATAGAAACACAGAAAACAATCCAAAGAATCAATGAAACTAAAAGCTGGTTCTTGGAGAAAATCAACAAGATTGATAAACCCCTATCCAAACTAATCAAACGGCGGAGAGAGAATACACAAATTAACAAGATCAGAAATGAAAAGGGAGACATAACCACAGACACAGAGGAAATTCGGAGAATCATTAGATCTTACTACAAAAGCCTATATGCCACAAAATTGGAAAATGTTAAAGAAATGGACACCGTTTTAGATAAGTACCATACACAAAAGTTAAACCAGGACCAGGTGAACAATCTAAATAGACCTGTTAGTCACATAGAATTAGAAGTTGTTATAAAAAACCTCCCTACCAAAAAAAAGCCCAGGTCCAGATGGTTTCAATGCAGAATTCTACCAGAACTTCCAAGAAGACCTAATACCTATACTCCTTAATGTATTTCACAATATAGAAACAGAAGAGTCATTGCCAAATTACTTTTATGAAGCTACAGTTACCCTGATACCAAATCCACACAAAGACTCAACCAAGGAGAATTACAGGCCAATCTCACTCATGAACATCGATGCAAAAATCCTCAATAAAATACTGGCAAACCGAATCCAAGAACACATTAGAAAAATTATCCATTATGATCTAGTAGGCTTCATCCCAGGGATGCAGGGCTGATTCAACATATGCAAATCTATCAATATAATCAATCATATAAATAAACTGAAAGAAAAAAACCATATGATCATTTCATTAATTGCTGAAAAAGCATTTGACAAAATTCAACATCCCTTTATGATAAAGGTCTTAGAGAGAGTAGGGATACAAGGGTCATACCTAACTATAATAAAAGCCATTTATAGCAAGCCAACAGCTAACATCAAATTAAATGGAGAGAAACTCAAAGCCATCCCACTAAAATCAGGAACACGACAAGGTTGTCCACTCTCTCCATACCTCTTCAATATAGTGCTTGAAGTTCTAGCAATAGCAATAAGGCAACATAAGGGGATCAAGGGGATTCATATCGGAAAAGAAGAAGTTAAGCTCTCACTATTTGCAGATGATATGATAGTATACATAAGCGACTCCAAAAACTCCAGCAAAGAACTCCTACTGTTACGGGAGGTCCTCCCACTCCTCCAGCCTATTGCCGCTGAGATACCAGCCCCTTGGGGCGTGGTCTCTCTCCCTTTAAAAAAGCGGCCACTTCCCTCTCCTCTCTCTTCTTCACTTCCTGCTCCGCCGGTGACTTGACTTCCTTCCTGGTTACGCAGAGGGCTGACAGTGATCTGTAAGTTTTTTCCCCTTTAAATAAATACCACCCTATTAATCATAATTCCAAACTGGTGTGGCATTGTTTGTGACTTACGCCTTCATTTGGCGCCCAACGTTTGGTTTTAGAACCTCTCCCGGCTCGCAGCCGCGAGTTCGGCTTGGCGGCCGGAAGTTCGGCTTGGCGGCCGCAAGTTCGGCTTGGTGGGCGCTTGTTCAGCTTGGCGGGAGCCCTTGCTTCCTCAGCCGCTGCCTGTGGATTTAAACTCCACAGGCCCACGTAGTCTCTGCCCGCCTGGTTTGCTCTTTTCTGAGTCGTTTTTAAATCCCCCTTGCAAGCACAGCTCTTAAGTGGCGCGAACCAGAGCACGCGGTTGCTGAAAGCTGCAACCCCTCAGGGTGACTCTGTCACGTGGAGGCATAAGCGGCTTCCAGGTTGCTCTTCTCTACCCCTGGATTCTGGTTTCTGGTTCCATCTCTGGAATTGATTTAATTACATTTACTTTGTTGAGCAACTTACATTTTCCAGTTTTTAACAAATACTAGGCGGACTCTGAAACAGGACTGTGTTTTCGTCGAGACTTGGCAACAGCGCCACCTGCTGGATAATAGGTAATATGGCAGTTCCCCTTTCCAACGCGAATTTTACTGTTCTGGTTACCAATACAATGGGTTATATCATGCAAGGTTTATATGACTATGGGGATAACTTAATTTACTGGTTACTAGGTTTTAGTATTCTTTTGCATATTCTATCATTTAGGAAGATCATGGCACTCCTAAGAACCATACAATCTTTACTAGAAACTCATGCAGGTCAGGAGATTAAGGATTCAAAAGAGACAATAATAAAAAGACTTGAAATGATAGAAGAAATGATTGGAGCTGGTGAACAGAGTAATAAGGCACAAGGACAGGATACAATGCCAACACCAGCTATTAGAACTGGCTTACCAAAGGTTTTAGCAGCATACCCTATACTTAATTCTGACAAAGCGTCAACTTCTAAAGGCTCAAAGGGAGTCAGAGAAGCTAGATGGACGCCAATAGCAATGAATGATCTAAAAGAAATTAAGCAAGCTATTGTTAATTTTGGCTTGCACTCTGCATACGTAAAGGAAATGATAAGGACTTGGGCTTCTAATGCTAGAGCTACCCCCCATGATTTCCATCAGTTAGTGTCTGCAGTTTTAGATAATGGACCTTCCTTGATGTTTGGAATTTATTTTAGAGAAGAATCCAAACATATGGAACAGCAAGGAAGAGCAAAAGGTATTGAGGTTTCCCAAGACCAAATTCTTGGTGCAGGAGAATATGCTGATCCACAGGTCCAAGCTCTTTATGATGATGAAGTACTGTGTCTATGTCACCAAGCAGCTTTAAATGCTTGGAATAGGATACAAGATCCAGCAAAAAGGGTTGAATCATATACCAGAATTAGGCAGGGACAGAGAGAACCCTTTATTGACTTTTTGCAAAGATTAATTAAGGCTCTGGACATAGGGGTAACAGACCCAGAAGCTAGACGAATACTTCTTGAATCTCTAGCTTTTGAGAATGCAAACATAGAATGCAAAAAGATAATTGGGCCTTTAAAGTCTAGATCAGCACCTATGGATGAATGGATTCAGCATACGATGAATGTTGAGACGTTTAGCTATAACGATGAATCTTGGGTAGGAGAAGCGATTTCTACAGCAATGAGGAGACATCAAACTGCCAGGTGTTTTAATTGTGGTAAATTAGGACATCTGAAAAGGGATTGCAGGCACAGAATTTCTAGGAATATTATCTCCTCTGGGAATGACAAAGATAGGAGACCTAGGCCTTCAGGTATATGTAGGAGATGCGGTAAAGGCCGACATTGGTCCAATGAATGCAGGTCAACAACAGACAAACAAGGCAACCCGATACCGTCGGGAAACTCCTTGAGGGGCCTCTCGCAGGCCCCCAAGCCAACAGTGGCCCAGTCATTCCCAGTCACAGTGGAGAACGTGCCTCACCAAGAAAATTAAAAGCTCCAATTTCTGCTGTAAAAAGTAATACTGGTCTAAATGATGAAATCCATGTGGAGGATGAGTCAAAAAACCCAGTTGGACAGAGTAAACGTATATTTTGGCAGACTTCTATTAATGATCAAAGACCAAAGCTAAGAGTCTGTATAAATGGCACTTTTATTGAAGGCTTATTAGACACAGGTGCGGATGTAAGTATCATTACCCCAGAATCTTGGCATCCGAATTGGCCTCTTCAAGAGGTTGATGTTCAGTTCCTGGGAATTGGAACCCTATCTCGTGTAAAACAAAGCACAAGATGGGTTGAATGCATAGGGCCCGAAGGGCAAATAGGAAGACTAAGGCCATATATAGCCAATATTGCCATAAATTTATGGGGCCGTGACCTGCTACAGCAATGGAATACCCAGATTAACATTCCTGTAGTTCCAGGAACTCATAATTCTGGGAAGTATATGATGAGGTATTATGGAAAAAGGTCACCAGCCATTCAGGCTGTACAAGAACATACAGCAAATACCAAACCTTTAGAGGTACCAACAGCCCTACCTTTAAAATGGCTAATTGAGAAGCCAATATGGATCAAACAGTGGCCTCTAGCTGAAGATAAACTACAGGCATTGGAACAGCTGGTGCAGGAGCAACTAGATGCTCACCACATTGAAGAATCAACCAGCCCTTGGAATTCTCCTGTGTTTGTTGTAAAAAAGAAATCTGGTAAATGGAGAATGGTGACAGATCTAAGAGCTGTCAACAAAGAAATTCAACCTATGGGCTCACTACAATCTGGAATTCCTTTGCCTTCTCTGTTACCAAAAGGATGGCCTCTTATAGTTATTGATTTGAAAGATTGTTTTTTCACTATACCGTTACAAGAAAAGGATAGAGAAAAATTTGCCTTCACAGTGCCTACTTATAATAATTCTCAGCCCAATAGGAGATATCAATGGACTGTCCTCCCACAGGGTATGCTCAATAGTCCTACACTGTGCCAATATTTTGTAAGTAAGCCATTGGAAATAATTCGTAAACAATTCCCCAAGTCCATTATTTATCATTACATGGATGACATCTTGTTATCTGATTCAAATAAAGATACTTTAGAAAGGATGTTTGAAGAAGTAAAGAAAGTCTTGCCTAGGTGGGGATTACAAATTGCCCCTGAAAAGATTCAAAGAGGAAATTCTATTAATTACCTAGGTTACAGAATAGGGTTAGAGAAAATTAAAACGCAAAAGGCACAAATTAGGAGAGACCGGTTAAAGACTCTTAATGACTTCCAAAGATTGTTAGGAGACATTTCCAGTCTACGACCAGCTGTTGGGATAACACCTGATCTAATAGTTCATTTAAACAAAACCTTAGATGGTGATAAAGATTTGAATACTCCAAGAAAACTGACAGCTGAAGCAGAAAAGGAACTGACAATGATTGAGGAAAAATTACAGGAGGCACATGTGGATAGGGTGAACCCAAATCTTAGCTGCATCCTAGTCATATTGCCTTCCAGAATTTCTCCTACAGGGATTCTAATGCAGAGGGAAGATATTATTTTAGAGTGGATATTTATACCTAATAAACCAAGTAAAAAATTAAAAACTTATGTGGAAAAAGTCTCTGAATTAATTATAAAAGGTAAGCTGAGACTTCGTCAACTAGCAGGTATAGACCCAGCAGAAATTATAGTGCCTTTTACTACTGAAGAAATAAAAAAGTTATGGGAAGACAATGAACCGTGGCAAAGAGCTTGTGCTAATTTTTTGGGAGAAATTAATAGCAACTATCCCAAAAGTGGTAGACTTAACCTCATAAAAAGAACTTCTTGGATTCTTCCTAGAATTGTACGTGATGCTCCAATAACTGGAGCCCGTACGTTCTATACTGATGCAAATAAATCAGGGAAAGCAGGTTACAAGTCAGATGAATTGAGTAAGGTGGAACAAAGCCCTTATAATTCTGTCCAGAAGGCAGAATTATATGCCATTCTTATGGTGCTAAGGGATTTTAAAGAACCTCTTAATATAGTTACAGATTCACAATATGCAGAAAGAGTTATCTTGCATATTGAAACCGCTGAATTTATACCAGATGACACAGAGTTGACTTCATTGTTTATCCAGGTACAAGACATAATCAGGAACAGGCTTTGTCCGATGTACATAACACACATCCGGTCCCATACAGGTCTGCCTGGTCCTCTAGCCCAAGGCAACGCTGAGATTGATCAATTATTGATTGGAAGTGTGTTGCAGGCCTCAGAATTTCATAAGAAGCATCATGTCAATAGTAAAGGCCTAAAGAAAGAATTTTCCATTACTTGGCAACAAGCTAAGGACATTATAAAGAGATGTCCTACTTGTTCTTTCTATAATCAAACACCGTTGCCTGCAGGGAGTAACCCAAAGGGCACTAAGAGAAATGAAATCTGGCAGATGGATGTGTTCCACTTTATGGAATTTGGTAAATTAAAATATGTACACCACACCATAGACACGTATTCAGGTTTTCAATGGGCTACTGCCCTGAGCTCAGAAAAGGCTGATTCAGTAATCACACATTTATTGGAAGTTATGGCCATCATGGGTATACCTGCGCAAATAAAGACAGATAATGGTCCAGCATATGTATCTAAGAAAATGAAACGCTTTTTTGATTATTATAATATAAAACACATTACAGGTATACCAAATAATCCTACAGGTCAGGCAGTTATAGAAAGATCAAATCGTACTATAAAGGATATGCTGAACAAACAGAAAGGGACCGAAAATACCCCCAGAAATAGATTACATAATGCTTTATTAACCTTGAATTTTCTTAACGCTAATGAGAAAGGAACGACAGCAGCAGAGAGACATTGGATAATGGAAAAGTCTGCTGAACTAAATCAACCGATTTATTTCAAAGATGTGCTGACCTCTCAGTGGAAGCCAGGAGATGTGCTACGTTGGGGAAGGGGTTTTGCTCTTGTTTCCACAGGAGAAGAAAAATTGTGGATACCATCAAAATTAATAAAGTTTCGATTTGAAGAAGAGAAACCTCTTGGAAAGGAGAAATGACAACTCATCCATAATGATGATATTCATACAGGTGGTAAGAAAAACATATAGAATGGGGGCAGGGTTCTGTTCTTATCTCCACAGGAAAACACTCATCTTTGAGAAATTCAAGGGACCCTGGATGTTTGGATACTGACAGATGGAAAAATACCTGCCCGATAGGAAATATCAAGAAAACTGAATGGGCTGTGTAAGTAATATTAAACCATATTTCTAAATTTATAAAGCTGGTTTTGAAGTTGGACTCTGGCTCAGTCCCTCTCCAATTCCAAGCCTGTTAGTAAGAGAAAAACCCAGAGTTTCTGGAGTTTCTGTCTCATGTCAAGAGCCATGATGTGGGACAGAAAGAAATATGAGTTTAGAAAACATCTTTGCTTTTCTTCATATCTATCATACTTTTCATTGAATATATCTATCATGTCTTTCATTGAATATATATATATATGTCTATATGATTAATGCTTAAGTTTCTCATAATGAACAATGAGTTTTTCCTGAAGTGACATTTGAAGTTTCCAGGAAGAAGATGGGGCCCCATAACAACAACTCCACCTGGTTGATATGACGTCATGATACTGATAGCGCTACAACAAGACCTGCTTTGGGTACCAGCTGCACAAGACAGTTCCAACTTGGTTAGCTGAAATGGTGCACATCTTATACAACATTTTGGCCAGACCTGCACAAAATACTCAGAGACTATTGGCAATTTTAAAAGACATTGATCTTGAAATTTAACCATCATTTTACTTTCACAGGATCCCCCAGAAAGAACGTCGCCCCCATGACAGCTGGAAGTAATTCTAGAGGACGACGTCCCCTCTCCCAGTAAAGTTTGCCCTTGGGTTTAGGGACATCATTTAGGGGTTGATTATAATTAGTATACGATTGAGGGTTGGGGGAGGAATTTTATAAGCTCAGGGATCATTTTGAAAAAAAAAAAAAAAAGAGGGATGATGGGATAATAGATTTGTAATTGTGAGTTACTGTTTTTAGACAAATATATTGGTATAGATTCTTGTATATTGATACAAAGTTAAATTATATTGACTATTGTATGCATGCATGTTTCTACCTTGTTTAAAACATTTTTATGTATTGACATATATTGTATTGTATATATTTACCATATTGCTGTGTACATTTCTACCTCTGATTAAGATACTTATATAATGTTTGTGTATTGATATATATTTACCTACTGCAATGTATATTTGTACATTGTTTATATTTGGAGGTCATTGTCCTCATTTGTTTCACAGTTGTTTATTGTCTTAATCTTTAAGTTAGATAGATATTGAGAATTATATAGACTAATAGTCATCTAAGTTTGTCATTTATAATTAGACTAATCAGGTTCTTTAGATATATAGAGATTATACTCAGTATAGATAGTCTTCAACTTCTTCAAAGAGCTGTAGAAAATGGCCTTTAATCTAACTCAGAGTTTTGTGGTAGTGAGACACAATTGCTCCTGGCAACACCACTCTATTCCCGAGAGAATGTTGAGCACCAAAGACACTCCACCTGGAGCCTTTCCTTTTGGCAGAACTGGCCTTGGGGCAAAGAAATGCCCATACCTCAACCACTGACAAAGATACAGAGCGTGCATCAATGGATAAAACAGGGCTGTCTTATCCTGCCAAGACAGGGTAAGATAGTTTTGAAAAGTTGCTTGCCTTTGAAAATGGTGTGTCAGTTATGTTAGGCCTTAGCCAAAGTTGGTTGCTTCAACGCTGCTAATGTGACTTTGGGTGATTGCCTAGGTAGCTAGTTGTCTCTGTGATTTGTTGCATGTTTTGGAAGTTGTTTTATTGAACTTCCTAATTAACCAAGTAACATTATTTCCCTTCTCAGATCTTTGATGGGGTTGAAGCCTATATAGATGTAGTTACCTTTCTCTCATGACTTGGCCAAGTTATTTATTATACAAGACCTAAGCTAGTTAGAATAGGATATTTGTACTTATTGTATATAATTTCATAGTAGGTTTAGAACTCTCTTATTTAAACAAAAGGGGGAGGTGTTACGGGAGGTCCTCCCACTCCTCCAGCCTATTGCCGCTGAGATACCAGCCCCTTGGGGCGTGGTCTCTCTCCCTTTAAAAAAGCGGCCACTTCCCTCTCCTCTCTCTTCTTCACTTCCTGCTCCGCCGGTGACTTGACTTCCTTCCTGGTTACGCAGAGGGCTGACAGTGATCTGTAAGTTTTTTCCCCTTTAAATAAATACCACCCTATTAATCATAATTCCAAACTGGTGTGGCATTGTTTGTGACTTACGCCTTCACTCCTACAGCTGATAAACACCTTTAGTAGCGTGGAATGATACAAGATCAATTCCACAAATCAGTTGCCCTCCTATACACAAAGGATAAGGAAGCAGAAACGGTAATCAAAGAAGCATCACCTTTCACGATAGCCACAAATAGCATAAAATATCTTGGGGTAACTCTAACCAAGGATGTGAAGGATCTATTTGACAAGAACAGTAAGTCCTTGAAGAAAGAAATTGAGGAGGATACCAGAAAATGGAAGGATTTCCCTTGCTCTTGGATTGGGAGGATCAACATAGTAAAAATGGCAATTCTACCAAGGGCAATTTATAGATTCAATGCAATCCCCATTAAAATCCCATCGAAATTCTTCACAGATCTTGAGAGGACATTAATCAACTTTATATGGAAAAACAAAAAACCCAGGATAGCCAAAACAATCTTATACAATAAAGGAATGCCTGGAGGCATTACCATTCCTGACTTCAAACTCTATTACAGAGCTTCAGTAATGAAAACAGCTTGGTATTGGCATAAAAACGGGGAAGTTGATCCATGGAATAGAGTAGAAGACCCAGATTTTATCCCACAAACCTATGAACACCTGATTTCTGATAAAGGAGATAAAAGTATTCAATGGAAGAAAGATAGCATCTTCAACAAATGGTGCTGGCAGAACTGGTTGTCAACCTGTAGAAGAGTGAAAATAGATCCTTGGGCTTGAGAGATGGCTCAGCAGTTAAGAGCATTGCCTGCTTTTCCAAAGGTCCTGAATTCAATTCCCAGCCACCACATGGTGGCTCCAACCATCTGTAATGAGGTCTGGTGCCCTTTCCTGGCCTGCAGGAACACACACAGCCAGCCAGAACATTGTATACAAAATAAATAAATAAATATTTTTTTAAAAGAGAGAAAATAGATCCATATATCTATTGACATGCACAAAAATCAAGTCCAAATATATTAAAGACCTCAATATCAGGCTGAACACACTGAACCTGATAGAAGAGAAAGTGGGAAGTACCCTACAACATATGGGCACAGGAGACCACTTCCTACACATATCCCCAGCAGCACAGACATTAAGGACAACATTGAATAAGTGGGACCTCCTGAAACTGAGAAGCTTCTATAAAGCAAAGGACACTGTCACCAAGACAAAAAGGCAACCCATTGACTGGGAGAAGATCTTCACCAACCCTGCAACAGACAAAGGTCTGATCTCCAAAATATATAAAGAACTCAAGAAACTAGACTTTAAAATGGTAATTAACCCAATTAAAAAATAGCTCGAAAAACCAAAAAAAAAATGGGGCACTGAACTGAACAGAGAATTCTCAACAGAAGAAATTCAAATGGCCAAAAGATACTTATGGTCATACTCATCCTCCTTGGTGATCAGGGAAATGCAAATTAAAACACCTCTGAGATACCATCTTACACCTGTCAGAATGGCTAAATTCAAAAACACCAATGATAACCTTTGCTGGAGAGGTTGTGGAGGAAGGGGCACACTCATCCATTGCTGTTGGGAATGCAAACTTGTCCAACCACTTTGGAAATCAGTGTGGCGATTTCTCAGGAAATTCGGGATCAATCTACCCCAAGATCCAGTAATACCACTCTTGGGAATTTACCCAAGAGATGCCCTATCATATGACAAAAGCACTTGTTCAACTATGTTCATAGCAGCATTATTTGTAATAGCCAGAACCTGGAAACAACCTAGATCCCCTTCAATGGAAGAATGGATGAAGAAAGTGTGGAATATATGCATATTAGAGTACTACTCAGCGGTAAAAAACAATGACTTCTTGAATTTTGCATGCAAATGGATGGAAATTGAAAACTCTATCCTGAGTGAGGTATCCCAGTCTCGAAAAGATGAACATGGGATGTACTCACTCATAATTGGTTTCTAGCCATAAATAAAGGACATTGAGCCTATAATTCGTGATCCTAGAGAAGCTAAATAAGAAGGTGAACCCAAAGAAAGACATATAGTCATCTGCTTGGATATGGGAAGTAGATAAGATTGCAGGGCAAAACCTGGGAACTTGGGGTTGAGGTGGCATGGAGCTTAGGTGAAATGGGGTGAGAAACGTGAGAAGGGGAGAATGGGGGGAGCTTGGGGGAATGGGATGGTTGGGATAAAGGAAGGGTGGACACGGGAGCAGAGAAATATATATCCTAATTAAGGGAGCCATCTTAGGGTTGGCAAGAGACTGGACTCTAGAGGGGCTCGCAGGTGTCCAGAGAGATGTCCCCAGCTAGTATTTTGAGCAACTGTGGAGAGGGAACCTGAAATGTCCATATCCTATGGCCATACTTGTTGAAATAGGGATAGCGGGGCTGTGTCCCCGGCACCCCCACCGCCTGCACGGCTAGCTTTAGCTTATGCCCCAAAATAATTACACAGAAACTGTATTCTTTTAAACACTGCCTGACCCATTAGTTTCAGTTTCTTATTGGCTAGCTTTTACATATTGATCTAACCCATTTCTATTAATCTGTGTAGCCCACAAGCTGGCTTACCAGGAATGATCTTAACCTGCCTCTGTCTGGAGTGGGAGAACCATGGCAACTCCTTGACTCAGCTTCTTTCTCCCAGAATTCCGTTCTGTTTACTCCGCCTACCTAGGGGTTGGCCTATCAAATGGGTCTAGGCAGTTTCTTTATTAATAAGAAATCACTCCCACATCACATACTGATGAATATCTTGCATATCACCTTAGAACCTTCATCTGGCGATGGATAGAGATAGAGACAGGGACCCAAATTGGAGCATCGGACTGAGCTCTTAAGATCCAAATGAGAAGCAGAAGAAGGGAGAATATGAGCAAGGAAGTTAGGACCACGAGGGTGCACCCACCCAGTGTGACAGTGGAACTGATCTATTGGGAGCTCACCAAGGCCAGCAGGACTGGGACTGAATAAACATGGGATGAAACCAGACTTTCTGAATGTGGCGGACAATGAAGGCTGTTGAGAAGCCAAGAACAATGGCACTAGGTTTCGATCCTAATACATGAACTGGCTTTGTGGGAGCCTAGCCTGTTTGGATGCTCACCTTCCTGGTCCTGGATAGAAGTGGGAGGACCTTGGACTTCCCACAGGGCAGGGAATCAGAACTGCTCTTCATTCTCGAGAGGGAGGGGGAATGGAGTGGGGGGGAGGGAGAGAGGGGGAGGGGAGTGGGGGTAGAGACGATATGTGTGAGGAGGGGGAGGGAAATGGGAATTTTTTTTTGCAACAACTAAAAAAGAAATAAACAAAAAAAAGCTGGAACGCCATCCATTCATCCTCTTTTCCCTTTTCTTTCTTTACTGTTACACATGCTGCAATAAACCTGGCGCCACGTGGGTTTTGTTGTGTCTTGCGTCCTCCTTTCATCTCCAAGAAGAAGAAGAAGAAGAAGAAGAAGAAGAAGAAGAAGAAGAAGAAGAAGAAGAAGAAGAAGAAGAAGAACAGCCTCTATATATTACCTGTAGACAAGTCAGTAGGGACATTTCCGTGAGTAATGATTGATGTGTGAGTGTCCATCTCACTGGGGGCAGTCCCTTCCCTGCGCAGACTGTATAATGAAGCAAACTGAGCAAGCCATGAGGGACAAGCCTGTAGGCAGTACTCTTTCCCACCCTCTGCTTTAATTCTTGCTTCAAGTTTCTGCCCTGCTTTCTCAGTGATAGACTATAAAGTACACGCTGAAACCCTGTGTGGTGGTGCACACCTTTAAACTTAATGGCAGCCTTTGTGAGGCAGAAACAAGCAGATGTCTACATAATATATTATAGTATAGTCAGAGCTACAGAGTGAGACCTTGTCTCAAAAAACAAAACAAAACAAACAAAACACTACAAACATACACAGACACACACACTCTCAAGCATACACTGAAATACTTTCCTTCCAAGTTCTTTTGGTCATAGTATTTATCACAGTAATAGAAAACAAACTAAAACATTACTGAACATTAGTTCATTCTTAAGGGTTAGTGCATTCTGTTATAAGGGCTATAAAATTATTTAATATGTACTATACTATGTATATATTCTAAAGTTATCAAGATAAAACCAGTATTATTTAAAAAGACAAGATTCAATTTAAGGATCTCTATGTTCATTGAATTATTAGACACAATATTTATGTTTGAGGAGTGGTGAGATAGCAGAGCAAGGAAAAGCATTTGCTGTACAAACCTGACAGACCTGAATTCTGCACAGTGGAAGGAGAGAGAAATGCCTCCTAAAAGTTGTCCTATGACCTTCTCATACCCCATTCACATACATATATACACAATAGTAATAATTTTTAAGAAAGTAAATATATCTTTGTTTTACTAGAAAATGTTCTTGTGTCATATGTTATACAGTGCTGTTTGAATGGACTTCTGACATATACAACATGATGAAATGTCATAGGAAGTAATATTTTTAAAATTTTTCAAATATGCCATTTTTTTACAAAATTAAGTAAATATACAAATGCTATAGGTCTGCTCTGCAATCATTGTTCCCAACAGAGATACTCCTGTCTAACTTGGAGAATAAAACTGACCATTTGTTAACTCCCTTAGTTTTTCAGACAAAAAGAAAGAGCTTTTGTATCCAAAATTAATTACAGTGTCAAGATTTGGAGAAATTTAGCTGTGTTTTTCCTTCCTGCCTTTTCTACTAAAATAAAATAATTGTTCAAAGTCCTTTGTTATCTCAGCTCCACCTTCATAAAATTTAATGTCTCTAACTCTCAGGATCTTTGATGATAATAAAAAAAAGTTTAAAGAATCTTTTATTTGTTTTGTTTTTTTTAATCTAAGCAGGTGCTAGAGAGATTGCTCTGTGGTTAAGAGCCCTGATTGCTCTTTAGAGAATCCAAAGCCCTCTCTGGCCTCTGTGAGCATTGCATGCATGTGATGCGCATACATGCATGCAGACAAAGCAGCCATATACATATAATTAAAAAACAAAAAGTATAAAAAGTAAAAACTAAAAAACCTAGTCAGCAATAAAGTCTGACTAATTCTTAAAACAAACAAGAAACAGATTTCAACCATGTGTGAACAAGTTGTCCTAAGTTGGCTGTTACATTATGTCGTAAATGTAATTTAGATTAAGTTGGTAAATTTGCTTCTTATGTTGCTCTGTTCTATGGTATTAATATGGAGGTTTTTATGGTAAAGTAAATTTTCTTTCCTAAAGTAAAGGATTTTTTAGCAGAAAAGTAAGAAAAAACCTAGAAGGTTAATTATGTCATAAGAAGATTAACAAAAGACTGAGATTAGAAAAGTACACATATATTAGTTTACCATAGTAAAAAATATTAAAAATCACCCAGGCAATGGTGACACAAGCCTTCTATCCCAGCATTCAGGAATTAGGGATAGGTGGATCTCTGTGAGTTTGAGGTCAACCTGGTCTACAGAGAGTTCTAGGACAGACAGGAATACACAGAGCAGCCCTGTCTTGAAAAAATAAAATATACATACATATATAATAAAGTACATGTTACTATGTTAAATATTTTTATATATTATACATTTATAGATCAAATATATATTAAAAATCAGTTCAGTTAACACAATAGTTTACTTCCCAATACCCATGTCAGGCTGTAACAACTGCAACTGCCTGTAACTCAGGTGTCACGGAATCTGCATACACCCACACACAGAAACATCATTAAAAATTTTTGTTTTTTTTAATCCCTTTAGCCTGGAAGAAAAGGATCCTTTTGGGTACTTCTAACCACTCCCTATGCTATTTAACTTAAATACATGAACTCCTAAATTTGTAGGAGTTCAAACTTGTGTCACAAACTTCTAAGAAAATACCCACGTGGACTTATTTGGGTGAAACTCATCTTTCACTACATCACTAACTTTCACTTTTTATATCTCTTAAATCCTTTTATACTTAAAAATGAGAGCTTTAAATTTTTCTTTGGCATGTTTTTCTGTTGTGAGACATAACAGTGCTTTTGGTTTTAGGAAAACTACAAATGATGGTTGTGTTTGCTGTGACAGCTTACTGAGATCTTACAAAGATCTCTTGTTTTATTTAACTCAAGTCTTCATGTTTACATAATTCAAGTTTCTCACTGACTTCATAAAATCAATTACTCATTCAGTATGATTTGGATCTTAATACACAGTTTTGTTTTGTGTTTGTTGTTTTTTTTTTGAGACAGGGTTTCTCTGTGTAACTTTAGTTGTCATGCACCTTGCTTTGTATATAATACTGACCTTAATCTCACAAAGATCTGCCTGCCTCTGATTCCTGAGTGCTGGGATTGAAGGTGTGTCCTACCATGCCTAGTAATAAACAATTTTTAAATTGTCCTTTTTAAATTTTTTTGAGACAGGATTTCTATGTAGCTTTGGAGCCTGTCCTAGAACTAGCTCTTGTAGACCAGGCTGGATTTGACCTCACAGAGATCTGCCTGCCTCTCTTTCCTGAGTGCTTGGATTAAAGGTATGCATCACCACCACCTGGCTACAGTTTTTAAATTGTCAAAGACTTACTTTAAAGTTTCCAAAAGAAACTCCATTTTAGGTATACCTTTATTTAAAACACAGATGTACAGAGGTTGGAAAACCCTACTCCCTACTAAGAAAAAAAAGAAATGTAATAGTTGCATCCAACCCATTGGGTTACTGTGTCACTATGAATTTTAACATGTTAGAGTAAACAAATTAAAAATTCCTAACACACTGAGACTTCTCCAGCTCTGGGTTGACCTTTTCTATTCAAATTTTACAAAAAAAAATCTCCAATGATAACAAGACTAATGGTGTTTTTTTTAACCTCATTAGAGTCCATGTTTCTTGATTGAGCCATTAGTTTCAGAGTTACCTAGAATTTTCAAAAATTAAACAATATTCATATTTTGTCAGTGAAAGTAAATGACAATGTTACAAATTACTTTTATTGTAGTTCTAGTTTCTTTCTGATAATAAAAAAAGAAATATAATTTGACCATGTCTACAAAAATCTATAAAAAACCTGTCTTCTCACGAGTTTTAATCTTTTCATCTCTGACTTTGTTGACAGAGGCTGCTGTCCTGTCCTGTCCCACAGCCATTCAGTCCAAAGAAACATACAGAAGTCTACATTAATTATAAACTGGTTTGAAGGCGTAAGTCATAAACAATACCACACCAGTTTAAAGGGAGAGAGAGCACGCCCCAAGGGGCTGGTATCTCAGCGGTGATAGGCTGGAGGAGTGGGAGGACCTCCCGTAACACCTCCCCCTTTTGTTTAAATAAGAGAGTTCTAAACCTACTATGAAATTATATACAATAAGTACAAATATCCTATTCTAACTAGCTTAGGTCTTGTATAATAAATAACTTGGCCAAGTCATGAGAGAAAAGTAACTACATCTATATAGTCTTCAACCCCATCAAATATCTGAGAAGGGAAATAATGTTACCTGGTTAATTATGAAGTTCAGTAAAACAACTTCCAAAACATGCAACAAATTACAGAAACAACTAGCTACCTAGGCAATCACTCAAAGTCACATTAGCAGCGTTGAAGCAACCAACTTTGGCTAAGGCCTAACATAACTGGCATACCATTTTCAAAGGCAAGCAACTTTTCAAAACTATCTTACCCTGTCTTGGCAGGATAAGACAGCCCTGTTTTATCCACTGATGCACGCTCTGTATCTTTGTCAGTGGTTGAGGTATGGGCATTTCTTTGCCCCAAGGCCAGTTCTGCCAAAAGGAAAGGCTCCAGGTGGAGTGTCTTTGGTGCTCAACATTCTCTCAGGAATAGAGTGGTGTTGCCAGGAGCAATTATGTCTCACTACCACAAAACTCCGAGTTAGATTAAAGGCCATTTTCTACAGCTCTTTGAAGAAGTTCAAGATTATCTATCTATACTGAGTATAATCTCTATATATCTAAAGAACCTGATTAGTCTAATTATAAATGACAAACTTAGATGACTATTAATCTATATAATTCTCAATATCTTTCTAACTTAAAGACTAAGACAATAAATGACTGTGAAACAAATGAGGACAATGACCTTCAAATATAAACAATGTACAAATATACATTGCAGTAGGTAAATATATATCAATACACAAACATTATATAAGTATCTTAATCAGAGGTAGAAATGTATACTGCAATATGGTAAATATATACAATATATATATCAATACAATATATGTCAATACATAAAAATGTTTTAAACAAGGTAGAAACATGCATGCATACAATAGTCAATATAATTTAACTTTGTATCAATATACAAGACTCTATACCAATATATTTGTCTAAAAACAGTAACTCACAATTACAAATCTATTATCCCATCCTCCCTCTTTTTTTTTTCCAAAATGATCCCTGAGCTTATAAAATTCCTCCCCCAACCTCTCAACCCCTAAATGATGTCCCTAAACCCAGGAGTAAACTTTACTGGGAGAGGGGACGTCGTCCTCTAGAATTACTTCCAGCTGTCATGGGGGCGATGTTCTTTCTGGGGGATCCTGTGAAAGTAAAATGATGGTTAAATTTCAAGATCAATGTCTTTTAAAATTGCCAATAGTCTCTGAGTATTTTGTGCAGGTCTGGCCAAAATGTTGTATAAGATGTGCACCATTTCAGCTAACCAAGTTGGAACTGTCTTGTGCAGCTGGTACCCAAAGCAGGTCTTGTAGTAGCGCTATCAGTATCATGACGTCATATCAACCAGGTGGAGTTGTTGTTATGGGGCCCCATCTTCTTCCTGGAAACTTCAAATGTCACTTCAGGAAAAACTCATTGTTCATTATGAAAAACTTAAACATTAATCATATATATATATATATATATATATATATATATATTTTTTTTCAATGAAAAACATGATAGATATATTCAATAAAAAGTATGATAGATATGAAGAAAAGCAAAGATGTTTTCTAAACTCATATTTCTTTCTGTCCCACATCATGGCTCTTGACATGAGACAGAAACTCCAGAATTTCTGGGTTTTTCTCTTACTAACAGGCTTGGAATTGGAGAGGGACTGAGCCAGAGTCCAACTTCAAAACCAGCTTTATAAATTTAGAAATATGGTTTAATATTACTTACACAACCCTTTCAGTTTTCTTGATATTTCCTATTGGGCAGGTATTTTTCCATCTGTCAGTATCCAAATATCCAGGGTCCCTTGAATTTTTCAAAGATGAGTGTTTTCCTGTGGAAATAAGAACAGAACCCTGCACCCATTCTATATGTTTTTCTTACCACCTGTATGAATATCATCATTGTGGATAAGTTGTCATTTCTCCTTTCCAAGATGTTTCTCCTCTTCAAATCGAAACTTTATTAATTTTGATGGTATCCACAATTTTTCTTCACCTGTGGAAACAAGAGCAAAACCCCTTCCCCAACGTAGCACATCTCCTGGCTTCCATTGAGAGGTCAGCTCATATTTGAAATAAATCGGTTGATTTAGTTCAGCAGACTTTTCCATTATCCAATGTCTTTCTGCTGCTGTCGTTCCTTTCTCATTAGCGTTAAGAAAATTCAAGGTTAATAAAGCATTATGTAATCTATTTCTGGGGGTATTTTCAGTCCCTTTCTGTTTGTTCAGCATATCCTTTATAGTACGATTTGATCTTTCTATAACTGCCTGACCTGTAGGATTATTTGGTATACCTGTAATGTGTTTTATATTATAATAATCAAAAAAAGTGTTTCATTTTCTTAGATACATATGCTGGACCATTATCTGTCTTTATTTGCGCAGTTATACGATGATGGCCATAACTTCCAATAAATGTGTGATTACTGAATCAGCCTTTTCTGAGCTCAGGGCAGTAGCCCATTGAAAACCTGAATACGTGTCTATGGTGTGGTGTACATATTTTAATTTACCAAATTCCATAAAGTGGAACACATCCATCTGCCAGATTTCATTTCTCTTAGTACCCTTTGGGTTACTCCCTGCAGGCAACGGTGTTTGATTATAGAAAGAACAAGTAGGACATCTCTTTATAATGTCCTTAGCTTGTTGCCAAGTAATGGAAAATTCTTTCTTTAGGCCTTTACTATTGACATGATGCTTCTTATGAAATTCTGAGGCCTGCAACACACTTCCAATCAATAATTGATCAATCTCAGCGTTGCCTTGGGCTAGAGGACCATGCGGACCTGTATGGGACCGGATGTGTGTTATGTACATCGGACAAAGCCTGTTTCTGATTATGTCTTGTACCTGGATAAACAATGAAGTCAACTCTGTGTCATCTGGTATAAATTCAGCGGTTTCAATATGCAAGATAACTCTTTCTGCATATTGTGAATCTGTAACTATATTAAGAGGTTCTTTAAAATCCCTTAGCACCATAAGAATGGCATATAATTCTGCCTTCTGGACAGAATTATAAGGGCTTTGTTCCACCTTACTCAATTCATCTGACTTGTAACCTGTTTTCCCTGATTTATTTGCATCAGTATAGAACATACGGGCTCCAGTTATTGGAGCATCACATACAATTCTAGGAAGAATCCAAGAAGTTCTTTTTATGAGGTTAACTCTACCACTTTTGGGATAGTTGCTATTAATTTCTCCCAAAAAATTAGCACAAGCTCTTTGCCATGGTTCATTGTCTTCCCATAACTTTTTTATTTCTTCAGTAGTAAAAGGCACTATAATTTCTGCTGGGTCTATACCTGCTAGTTGAAGTCTCAGCTTACCTTTTATAATTAATTCAGAGACGTTTCCACATAAGTTTTTAATTTTTTACTTGGTTTATTAGGTATAAATATCCACTCTAAAATAATATCTTCCCTCTGCATTAGAATCCCTGTAGGAGAAATTCTGGAAGGCAATATGACTAGGATGCAGCTAAGATTTGGGTTCACCCTATCCACATGTGCCTCCTGTAATTTTTCCTCAATCATTGTCAGTTCCTTTTCTGCTTCAGCTGTCAGTTCTCCTGGACTATTCAAATCTTTATCACCATCTAAGGTTTTGTTTAAAGGAACTATTAGATCAGGTGTTATCCCAACAGCTGGTCGTAGACTGGAAATGTCTCCTAACAATCTTTGGAAGTCATTAAGATTCTTTAACCGGTCTCTCCTAATTTGTGACTTTTGCGTTTTAATTTTCTCTAATCCTATTCTGTAACCTAGGTAATTAATAGAGTTTCCTCTTTGAATCTTTTCAGGGGCAATTTGTAATCCCCACCTAGGCAAGACTTTCTTTACTTCTTCAAACATCCTTTCTAAAGTATCTTTATTTGAATTAGATAACAAGATGTCATCCATGTAATGATAAATGATGGACTTGGGAAATTGTTTACGAATTATTTCCAATGGCTTACTTACAGAATATTGGCACAATGTAGGACTATTGAGCATACCCTGTGGGAGGACAGTCCATTTATATCTCCTATTAGGCTGAGAATTATTATTAGTAGGCCCTGTGAAGGCAAATTTTTCTCTATCCTTTTCTTGTAACGGTATAGTGAAAAAAAAACAATCTTTCAAATCAATAACTATAAGAGGCCATCCTTTTGGTAATAGAGAAGGCAAAGGAATTCCAGATTGTAGTGGGCCCATAGGTTGAATTACTTTGTTGACAGCTCTTAGATCTGTCACCATTCTCCATTTACCAGATTTCTTTTTTACAACAAACACAGGAGAATTCCAAGGGCTGGTTGATTCTTCAATGTGGTGAGCATCTAGTTGCTCCTGCACCAGCTGTTCCAATGCCTGTAGTTTATCTTCAGCTAGAGGCCACTGTTTGATCCATATTGGCTTCTCAGTTAGCCATTTTAAAGGTAGGACTGTTGGTACCTAAAGGTTTGGTATTTGCTGTATGTTCTTGTACAGCCTGAATGGCTGGTGACCTTTTTCCATAATACCTCACCATATCTTTCCCAGAAGTATGAGTTCCTGGAACTAAAGGAATGTTAATCTGGGTATTCCATTGCTGTAGCAGGTCACGGCCCCATAAATTTATGGCAATATTGGCTATATATGGCCTTAGTCTTCCTATTTGCCCTTTGGGCCCTATGCATTCAACCCATCTTGTGCTTTGTTTTACACGAGATAGGGTTCATATCCCAGGAACTGAACATCTACCTCTTGAAGAGGCCAATTCGGATGCCAAGATTCTGGGGTAATGATACTTACATCCGCACCTGTGTCTAATAAGCCTTCAATAAAAGTGCCATTTATACAGACTGTTAGCTTTTGTCTTTGATCATTAACAGAAGTCTGCCAAAATATACGTTTTCTCTGTCCAACTGGGTTTTTTGACTCATCCTCCACACGTAATTCATCATTTAGACCAGTATTACTTTTTATAGCAGAAATTGGAGCTTTTAATTTTCTTGGTGAGGCACGTTCTCCACTGTGACTGGGAATGACTGGGCCACTGTTGGCTTGGGGGCCCGCGAAAGGCCCCTCAAGGAGTTTCCCCATGGTATTGGGTTACCTTGTTTGTCTGTTGTTGACCTGCATTCATTGGACCAATGTCGGCCTTTACCGCATCTCCTGAAGGCCTAGGTCTCCTATTTTTGTCATTTCCAGAGGAGATAATATTCCTAGAAATTCTGTGCCTGCAATCCCTTTGCAAATGTCCTAATTTACCATAATTAAAACACCTGGCAGTTTGATGTCTCCTCATTGCTGTGGAAATTGCTTCTCCTACCCAAGATTCATCGTCATAGCTAAACGTCTCAACATTCATCGTATGCTGAATCCATTCATCCATAGGTCCTGATCTAGACTTTAAAGGCCCAATTATCTTTTTGCATTCTATGTTTGCATTCTCAAAAGCTAGAGATTTAAGAAATATTCGTCTAGCTTCTGGGTCGGTTACCCCTATGTCCAGAGCCTTAATTAATCTTTGCAAAAAGTCAATAAAGGGTTCTCTCTGTCCCTGCCTAATTCTGGTATATGATTCAACCCTTTTTGCTGGATCTTGTATCCTATTCCAAGCATTTAAAGCTACTTGGTGACACAGACACAGTACTTCATCATCATAAAGAGCTTGGACCTGTGGATCAGCATATTCTTCTGCACCAAGAATTTGATCTTGGGAAACCTCAATACCTTTTGCTCTTCCTTGCTGTTTCATATGTTTGGATTCTTCTCTGAAATAAATTCCAAACATCAAGGAAGGTCCATTATCTAAAACTGCAGTCACTAACTGATGGAAATCATGGGGGGTAGCTCTTGCATTAGAAGCCCAAGTCCTTATCATTTCTATTACGTATGCAGAGTGCAAGCCAAAATTAACAATAGCTTGCTCAATTTCTTTTAGATCATTCATTGCTATTGGCGTCCATCTAGCTTCCCTGACTCCCTTTGAGCCTTTAGAAGTTGATGCTTTATCAGAATTAAGTATAGGGTATGCCGCTAAAACCTTGGGTAAGCCAGTTCTAATAGCTGGTGTTGGCATTGTATCCTGTCCTTGTGCCTTATTACTCTGTTCACCAGCTCCAATCATTTCTTCAGTCATTTCAAGTCTTCTTATTATTGTCTTTATTATTGTTTCTTTTGTATCCTGAATCTCCTGACCTGCATGAGTTTCTAGTAAAGATTGTATGGTTCTTAGGAGTGCCATGATCTTCCTAAATGATAGAATATTCAAAAGAATACTGAAACATAGTAACCAGTAAATTAAGTTATCCCCATAGTCATATAAACCTTGCATGATATAACCCATTGTATTGGTAACCAGAACAGTAAAATTCGCGTTGGAAACGAGAACTGCCATATTACCTATTATCCAGCAGGTGGCGCTGTTGCCAAGTCTCGACGAAAACAGGGTCCTGTTTCAGAGTCCGCCTAGTATTTGTTTAAAACTGGAAAAGTAAGTTGCTCAACAAAGTAAATGTAATTAAATGAATTCCAGAGATGGAACCAGAAACCAGAATCCAGGGGTAGAGAAGAGCAACCTGGAAGCTGCTTATGCCTCCACGTGACAGAGTCACCCTAAGGGGTTGCAGCTTTCAGCAACTGCGTGCTCTGGTTCATGCCACTTAAGAGCTGTGCTTACAAGGGAGATTTAAAAACGACTCAGAAAAGAGCAAACCACGCGGGCAGAGACTACGTGGGCCTGTGGAATTTAAATCCACATGGGGAGGCCAAGGCCGCCACTGCAAGCCACAGGCAGCAGCTGAGGAAGGGACGGCTCCTGCCAAGCCACGGCCAGCAGCCGAGTGGGGAAAGAAGAGGTTCTAAAACCAAACGTTGGGTGCCAATTGAAGGCGTAAGTCATAAACAATGCCACACCAGTTTGGAATTATGATTAATAGGGTGGTATTTATTTAAAGGGGAAAAAACTTACAGATCACTGTCAGCCCTCTGCGTAACCAGGAAGGAAGTCTAGTCGCCAGCGGAGCAGGAAGTGAAGAGAGAGAGGAGAGGGAAGTGGCCGCTTTTTTAAAGGGAGAGAGACCACGCCCCAATGGGCTGGTATCTCAGCGGTGATAGGCTGGAGGAGTGGGAGGACCTCCTGTAACACTGGTTGGCCTATTAGCTCAGGATTCTTATTAACTAACTCTTACATCTTAAGTTAACCCATAGTTCTTGTCTGTGTTAGCCACATGTCTTGGTAGCTTTTATCAGGGAGGCATTCTTATCTTGCGTCCTCTGCATCTGGGTGACGACTACAGACTTAGCCTTTCTTCTTTCTAGAATTTATTATTTTGGTCACCCTGCCTATACTTTCTGCCCAGCTACTGGCCAACCAATACAAGTGACAAATCTTTTCAGGGTACAAGACCATTGTCCCACAATATTTTCCCTTTATTTTTTTAAAGAAGAACTCTGAATCTAATTTCCTTTGTTTAGCTTCTTTTTGACCATTATTTATAACAACTTGTAACCAACACTCTAAATGAATACAAACATCTATAATCCATTATTTTGGGAATGTGGGCCTAGTTTTTTAGGCTACTTTTCACTCATTGGGTGCACTAATAATCTTATGGGGACCTAAATAAAACTTATAATTATGGTCAAGTCCTGACTGGAATATTCTGTGAGGCTTGATCATCTTAGCCAGCATTCTTGAGGCTGTTCTGAATGTAGAACTCAGAAAAAACTCCAATAGAGGTCCTCTGAAATGTTGGATTATCTGGGCCATCTGCTCCTATTGGAAATTTTTTGTGTGTAGTTTGTTGTGTTTCTGTTTTTGTTTTTACTTTTTTTTGAAACAGTGTCTCTCTGCATGAAAGCCCTGTCTGTCCTGGAACTTCTTTTGTAGACCAGGTTGACCTCAAACTCACTGAGATCCACCTGCCTCTGCCTCCTGAGTGAGATTAAAGGTGTGTACCACCACTGCCCAACTTCCATTATGTTTTCTTAACAGACCAAAAGCTTCTACTAATCCAAAACATAAGAATGCCACCAGGCAGCATTTGACACTTATAATACTTTCCCTATTTTGCTATAATATGCCAATATATCTGGTAAGTGCTTTAATTTGGTCTTTGTTTATTGTGTGACTAAGTTACATAATAAAGTTTCATGTAACCCCTTCCATTGTTGAAGTCTTTTGGAACAACCTTAATCCATTTTTTTAGACCATCATCATTCATGTACCCATGGTCTAGAAATATGAAGTAAGGTTACTTACACAATAAGAATGACCTATCTCTGTCTGGATAGATGACTTATCAGTTCAGACCTCTGGCTGCTCTTCCAGAGGAACCAGGTTTGATTCTCAGCACTCATATGACAACTCACAACTGCTTATAAGAGGTTTAGTGCCAGGCCTGGAGAGATGGCTCAGAGGTTAAGGGCACTGACCATTCTTCCAGAGGACCTGGGTTCAATTTCCAGCAACCACATGGAAGCTCATAATTGTCTGTAACTCCAGTTCTAGAGGACCTGACAACCTAACATGGATATACATGTGAGGCAAAAAAAACCCCAATGCACATAAAATAAAAATACCCCCCCAAAGAGGTATACTGCCCTCTTTTGACCTCTGAGGGAACTGCACACACACACACACACACACACACACACACACACACACACAAATAATTCCTAAAGAAAAAAAGAAAATGGAAACTCCTAGGACAGAGAGAGCCAGAGGAAACAAGCTCCACCGGGAACAGAAGCCAGGAGCAAATCTAGCCCTGGGAGCCAACCCAGTCCTGGGACACTGGCAGATCAGGATTGAGCCAGTGACCTGACTCAGAGTCTGCAATCTCCACTGGAACTGGCATGTGACTAAACCAGTTACCTAAGATACAGAGAGAGCAAGCTCCACCAGGGGCAGAAGCCAGGAGCAAACTCAGTCCTGGGACATGGGTGGATCAGGACTGAGCCAGCGACCAGATCTAGAGTCAGCCATATCCACCATAACAGGTACAACTCAAAGCCAGGGACTTCTGCAGAAGGAGATCCAGACCAAGATCTACAGAAAAAGATCAAGGCCAGCACACTAGGCCAAAGTAGAACTGAGACAGCAAACTCCAAAATAGCAGACCAAAGCACAGGAGTACTGAGCTACCTCCAGGAACACAAATAACCAACGGGGTAACTAAAACTGTGACACTGACTGTACCATGAGGAACAATCATCTGAGCTTTGGATTCACTGGCACCTAGAAGACTATTCAACAGAATCTCAGACAGCCCCTATTAGAGGAAAAGATGAGCAAAAAATGTAAGATCATATGCTACACCGCAAAGAGCAACACAATACCAGTAAAACCTAAAGAACCTACAAACGCAAGATCGGAACAACCAAATATGGCTGAACCAGGAGAAAATGATCTAAAAAATAACCTCAAGAGAATGTTTGAAATTCTTAAAGATGAAATGAGAAATTACCTTAAAGAAATGGAGGGGAAAACAAACAAAACATTGGAAGATATCAGCAAATCACTTAAAGAAAACCAAGAAATAGAACTCAAACATATAAAAGAAACTATTCAGTACTTGAAAACTGTGATATAAAAAATAAAGAAAACACAAGCTGAAGGAATTATAGAAACAGAAATCATGAGAAAAAGAGCAGGAACCACAAATGCAAGCATGAAAAACAGAGTACATGAAATGGAAGAGAGAATCTCAAGCACTGAAGATACTATAGAGTAAATAGACTCATCAGTTAAAGAAAACATCAAATCTAACAAAAGCTTAAACCAAAGTATCCATGAAATATGGGACACCATAAAAAGGCCAAATTTTACAAAAATAGGTACAGAAGATGAAGAAGTTATTCAACCTAAAGGCACAGACAATTTCTTTAACAAAATCATAGAAGAAAACTTTCCCTACCTAAAGAAAGATATGCCTATGAAGATACAAGAAGCTTACAGAACACCAAATAGACTGGATCTAAAAAAAGTCCTCTTGCCACATAATAATCAAAACACTAAACATACAGAGTAAAGAAAGAATATTAAGCTGTACTTAGGAGATCCATCCAGAGGGGTAAGTGTGTGCCCACTCGGCCAGCTGGCTGCCCCGGGAAGGGAGTACTAGCCCCTTCCAATTCCCTAAACATTTCTGGCCATTCAGTGGGGTGTCTCCCTGGCTACTGGCTTTCTCTATTTATCCCATTCCAGCTTGCCCCCAAGCACCCTTTTCCATCTGTGGGGTTGTAGGATCTTCCAACTTAGCCTGCTTTGACACTGAGGGTCTGGGGACCCAGTGGTGAGTGTTCCTGCCACAGAGGTTTCTTTGTTCCACAGATCCTACCTCCACCAAGTTCGTTCTTTTGTCTGCAAAGTCCTTGGCCAGCAAGAGGACTTGCTTCTGTACTGACGGGATGCATCTGGAGGGGTAAGTGTATGCCTGTACAGCTGGCCAGACACCCTGGGAAAGGAGTACAGGGCCCCTCCAATTCCCTAAACAATTCTGGCCATTCAGCAGGGCTTCTCCTCGGGTACTGGATTTCTCTATTTACCCCATCCCATCTTGCCACCAAGTACTCCTTCCCATTTCTGGGGTCCTTAGATCCACCACCACAGCCTGCTTCAGGGCAGAGGGGATGTGAGAGCCAACTCCAGTACTGAGGGGACCTAAGAGAGGGCAGACCAAGAAAAACCCCCAAGTACACAGTCAGCCGCAGCAAAAATTGGACCAACATGCCAAGACTCTACTGACCACATTTGAAGAAAGAAATGGGCAGGCGCCAATGCAAGAATTCTTCCAACAACCCGAAAGGCAACATGACAACACCAGAATCCAGCTAACATGCAACAGGAAGACTTAAACACCCTAATCCAGAAGAAGTAGAAGAAATTGACTTTAAATGTAACATTATGAAAATGATAGAGACCCTTAAGCAGAGTGTGAAAAATTCCCTTAAAGAAGTGGAAGAGAAGACAAAAAGAAGAAATGAATAAATCCCTCAAAGATAGCTAAGAAAACGAAGAAAAGCAATCAAACAGGTAAAGGAAACAGCTCAAGGCTTGAAAACTAAAATGGAGGTAATGAAGAAAACACAAAGCGAGAGATGGCTGGATATGGAAAAACTTGGAAAACCTACAGGAATTACAGAGAGGAGGATAACCAACAGAATACAAGAGATAGAAGAAAGAATCTCAGACGCTAAAGATACTATAGAGGAAATAAACTCATTGATCAAAGAAAACAGCAAATCAAACAAATTCTTAACACAGACCATCCAGGAAATTTGGGACACCATGAAAAGACCAAACCTAAGAATAATAGAGGTAGAAGAAGGAGACAAATTAAAGCTCAAAAACCCAGAAAATATATTCAACAAAATTATTTCCCGACCTAAACAAGGATATTCCTATGAAGGTACAAGAAGCATAGAGAACACCAAATAGACTGGATAAAAAAAAAATTCCCTCATTCAGCAGGGGCTGCTCCCCTCTGCTAGGGCCTCTATCTCCCTAACCCATCCCAGTTTGCACCCAGGAACCTCTTCCCTTCTTCCTCCCTTCTTCGGGGCCACGGGATCTGCCAGCTCAGCCTGTTAGGGTGCTGGGACAGGGTGCCAAGGGCAACGGGGCCAGCGGGAATTGCTTTGCTTCAGTAGCCTGTCTGCAGCAAGGTAGCCCCTTTGTTAGCGAGGTTCCTGGCCACCAAGGGAACTTGATTCTGTTCTGGAGGACCCATCAGAGTTGTTGGTGAGTGTGCTCTTGACCCGCAGCAGGAGCCCGGAAACAGAGCAGGGACATTCCCCGACCCCCTTCACTCCCCGGTCACTCAGCAGGGGCTGCTCCCCTCTGCTGGGGCCTCTCTCTCCCTAACCCATCCCAGTTTGCACCCAGGAACCTCCTCCCTTCTTCTTCCCTTCTGCGGGGCCACAGGATCTGCCAGCTCAGCCAGTTTGGGTGCTGGGACAGGGTGCTTAGGGCAATGGGGCCAGCGGGAATTGCTTTGCTTCAATAGCCTGTCTGCAGCAAGGTAGCCCCTTTGTTAGCAAGGTTCCTGGCCACTAAGGGAACCTAATCCTGCTCCATAAGATCCATCGGATAGTATTTGAAGGAAGAGATGGGCAGGCACCAAGGCAAGAATTCCTCCACCAATCTGAAAAACAACATGAAGATACCAGAACCCAGTGATCAGACAACAGAAGGTCTTGAACACCCTAATCCAGAAGAAGGAGAAAAAATGACATTATGAAAGTGATAGAGTCCCTTAAACAGCATGTAAAAACCCCATTATAGAAATGGATGAGAAGTATAACAAAAAGTTTGAAGAAATGAATAAATACATAAATGATAACCTGGAAACCAAGAAAAAACAATCAAACAGGTAATGGAAACAGTTCAAGAATTGAAAACTGAAATGGAGGCAAGGAAGAAAACAGAAACTGAGGGCCGACTGGATATGAAAAATTTAGGACAACGAACAGAGACTACAGAAACAAGCATAACTAATAGGATACAAGAGATAGAAGAAAGAATGTCAGACTCTGAAGATACCATTGAGAAAATAAATGCACTGATCAAAGAAAACAGCAAAGCCAACAAATTCTCATCACAAAACATTCAGGAAATATGGGACACAATAAAAAGACCAAACCTAAGTATAATAGGGATAGAAGAAGGAGAAGAATTACACTCAAAGGCCCAGAAAATTTATTTAACAAAATTATGAAAGAAAACTTTCCCAACATGAAGAAAGATATTCCTATGAAGGTTCAAGAAGCATACAGAACACCAAATAGACTGGACAAAAAAAATCCCATCGCCATATAATAATCAAAACACAAAACATACAGATTAAAGAAAGAATATTAAGAGCTGCAAAGGAAAAAGGTCAAGTAACTTATAAAGGCAAACCTATCAGACTTACACCTGACATCTCTATGGAAACCATGAAAGCCAGAAGGTCCTGGATAGAGGTACTGCAGAAACTAAGAGACCATGGATACAAGCCCAGACTACTATACCCAGCCAAGCTAGCATTCACTATCAATGGAGAAAAGAAAATATTCCAGGATAAGAACAAATTTAAATAATATGTAGCCACAAACCCGCCTTACAGAAAGTAATAGAAGGAAAATCACAACCCAAGGAATCCAACATTGCCAACACTGCTTATAATAACTCAGACAACTAGTGACCCTTCACTAACAAACTCAAAGAAGGGAAACACACAAACTCTACTACCAAAAAAAATAATAACAACAGGAGTCAACAACCACTGGTCATTAAAATCACTTCATATCAATGGACTCAATTCACCTATAAAAAGGCACAGGCTAAGAGATTGGATACGAAAACAGGATCCAACATTCTACTGTTTACAAGAAACACACCTCAACCACAAAGATAGACATCTACTCAGAGTAAAGGGTTGGGAAAAGGTTTTTCAAGCAAATGGACCTAAGAAACAAGTGGGTGTGGCCATACTAATTTCTAACAAATCTGACTTCAAACTAGAATCAGAAGAGATAGAGATGGTCGTTTTATACTCATAACAGGAACAATTCATCAGGATGAAGTCTCAATCCTGAATATCTAAGCACCACTTATGTAAAAGAAACATTATTAGAACTCAAGACAGACATCAAACCACACACACTAATACTAGGAGACTTCACCACATCTCTCTCACCAATGGACAGGTCTATCAGACAGAAACCTAATAGAGAAATACGAGAATTAATGAAGATAATGAAGCAAATGGACTTAACAGACATCTATAGGACATTCCACCCAAATAGGAAGGATATACCTTCTTCTCTGCAGCTCATGGAACCTTCTCAAAAATTGACCACATACTCAGTAACAAAGCAAACCTCCACAGATACAAAAAATATTTAGTGACCACCCGTGTCTTATTGGATCACCATGGAATAAAGTTAGAATTCAACAAAGAGGCTACCCCCAGAAAACCGACAAACTCATGGAAACTGAACAGTCAACTGTTGAACCACACCTGGATCAAGGAATAAATAAAGAAAGAAATTAAAGTCTTCTTTGAATTTAGTGAAAATAAAGACACAACATACTCAAACCTATGGGACACTATGAAATCAGTGCTAAGAGGAAAGTACATAGCACTAAGTGCCCACATTTGAAAAAAAAAAACGGAGAAAGCACACATTGGAGAATTAACAACACACCTGAAAGCTCTAGAAAAAAAGAAGCAGACTCACCCAGAAGGAGTAGAAGACTAGAAATAATAAAACTGAGGGTGGAAATCAACAAAATAGAAACACAGAAAACAATCCAAAGAATCAATGAAACAAAAAAGTTGGTTCTTGGAGAAAATCAACAAGATTGATAAACCCCTATCCAAACTAATCAAACGGCAGAGAGAGAACACACAAATTAATGAGATCAGAAATGAAAAGGGAGACATAACTACAGATACAGAGGAAATTCAGAGAATCTTTAGATCTTACTACAAAAGCCTGTATACCACAAAATTGGAAAATGCAAAAGAAATAGACATCTTTTTAGATAATCACCATATACCAAAGTTAAACCAAGACCAGGCGAACAATCTAAATAGACCTGTTAGTCGCGAAAAATTAGAAACTGTTTTCAAAAACCTCCCTAACAAAAAAAGCCCATGACCAGATTGCTTCAACGCAGAATTCTACGAGAACTTCCATGAAGAGCTAATACCTATACTTTTCAATGTATTTCACAATATGGAAACAGAAGAGTCATTGCCAAATTCCTTTTATGAAGCTACACTTACCCTGATACCCAAACCAGACAAAGACCCAACCAAGAAAGAGAATTACAGGCCTATCTCACTCATGAACATCAATGCAAAAATTCTCAATAAAATACTGTCAAACCGAATCCAAGAACACATTAGAAAAATTAACCATTATGAATATGTAGGTTTCATCCCAGAGATGCAGGGCTGGTTCAACATATGCAAATCTATCAATGTAATCCATCATATAAATGAACTGAAAGAAAAAAACCACATGATCATTTCATTAATTGCTGAAAAAGCATTTGACAAAATTCAACATCCCTTTATGATAAAGGTCTTGGAGAAATTAGGGATACAAGAAACATATCTAAATATAATAAAAGCTATTTACAGCAAGCCGACAGCTAACATCAAATTAAATGGAGAGAAACTCAAAGCCATCCCACTAAAATCAGGAACACGACAAGGCTGTCCACTCTCTCCATACCTCTTCAATATAGTGCTTGAAGTTCTAGCAATAGCAATAAGACAACATAAGGGGATCAAGGGGATTCGTATCGAAAAGGAAGAAGTTAAACTTTCGTTATTTGCAGATGATATGATAGTATACATAAGCGACTCCAAAAACTCCAGCAAAGAACTCCTACAGCTGATAAACACCTTTAGTAGTGTGACAGGATACAAGATCAACTCCACAAAATCAGTTGCCCTCCTATACACAAAGGATAAGGAAGCAGAGACGGTAATCAAAGAAGCATCGCCTTTCACAATAGCCACAAATAGCATAAAATATCTTGGGGTAACTCTGACCAAGGAAGTGAAAGATCTATTTGACAAGAACTTTAAGTCTTTGAAAAAAGAAATTGAGGAGGATACCAGAAAATGGAAGGATCTCCCTTGCTCTTGGATTGGGAGGATCAAAATAATAAAAATGGCAATTCTCCCAAAAGCAATCTATACATTCAATGCAATCCCCATCAAAATCCTGACAAAATTCTTCACAGACCTTGAGAGGACAATAACCAACTTTATATGGAAAAACAAAAAACCCAGGATAGCCAAAACAATCTTATACAATAAAGGAATGCCTGGAGGCATTACCATCCCTGACTTCAAACTCTATTACAGAGCTTCAGTAATGAAAACAGCTTGGTATTGGCATAAAAACAGAGAAGCCGAACAATGGAATTGAGTAGAAGACCAGGATTGTAACCCAAAAACCTATGAACACCTGATTTCTGACAAAGGAGCTAAAAGTATACAATGGAAGAAAGAGAGCATCTTCAACAAATGGTGCTGGCAGAACTGGTTGTCAACCTGTAGAAGAATAAAAATAGATCTATATCTATCACCATGTACAAAACTCAAGTCCAAATGGATTAAAGACCTCAATATCAGTCTGAACACACTGAACCTGATAGAAGAGAAAGTGGGAAATACCCTACAGCACATGGGCACAGAAGACCACTTCCTACATATAACCCCAGAAGCACAGACATTAAGGGCAACATTGAATAAATGGGACCTCCTGAAACTGAGAAGCTTCTGTAAAACCAAGGTCACTGTCACTAAGACAAAAAGGCAATCCACTGACTGGGAGAAGATCTTCACCAACCCCGCGACTGACAAAGGTCTGATCTCCAAAATATATAAAGAACTCAAGAAACTAGACCATAAAAGGCTAATCAACCCAATTAAAAAATGGTGCAATGAATTGAACAGAGAATTCTCAACAAAAGAAATTCAAATGGCCAAAAGACACTTAAGGTCATGCTCAACTTTGAGATACCATCTTACACCTGTCAGAATGGCTAAAATCAAAAACACCAATGATAGCCTTTGCTGGAAAGGTTGTGGAGTAAGGGCTACACTCATCCATTTCTGGAGGGAATGCAAACTTGTGCAACAACTATGGAAAGCAGTGTGGCGGTTTCTCAGGAAACTTGGGATCAACCAGGACCCAGCAATACCACTCTTGGGAATATACCCAAGTGATGCCCTATCATACAACAAAAGTATATGCTCAACTATGTTCATAGCAGCATTGTTTGTAATAGCCAGAACCTGGAAACAACCTAGATGCCCTTCCATGGAAGAATGGATGAAGAAAGTATGGAATATATGCATATTAGAGTACTACTCAGAGGTAAAAAACAATGACTTCTTGAATTTTGCATGCAAATGGATGGAAATAGAAAACAGTATCCTGAGTGTGGTAACCCAGACCCAAAAAGATGAACAGGGGTTGTACTCACTAATAATTGTTTTTTAACCATAAATATAGGACATTGAGCCTTTAATTCACTATCCTAGAGAAGCTAAATAAGAAGGTGAACCCAAAGAAAAACATACAGTTAATCTCCTGGTTATTGGAAGTAGACAAGATTTCTGGGCAAAAATTGGGAACTGGGGGGTGAGGTGGGATGGGGGAGAAAGGAGAGATGGGGAGAGAAAAGTGAGAAGGGGAGGATGGGGAGAGCTTGGGGGAATGGGAGGGTTGGGATAGTGGAAGGATGCATATGGGAGCAGGCAAGTATATTTCTTAATTAAGGGAGCCATTTTAGGGTTGGCAAGAGCCTTGTCACTAGATGAGTTCCCAGGGGTTTAGAGAGATGTACCAAACTAGGTCCTTGGGCAGCTGAGGAGAGAGTGCCTGAAACAGCCTGATCCTATAACCATACTAAAGAATATCTTGCATATCACCATAGAACCTTAATCTGGCAATGGATGGAAAAGAGACAGAGACCCACATTAGAGCAATGGACTGAGATCCCAAGGTCCAAATGAGGAACAGAAGGAGGGAGAACATGAGCAAGGAAGTCAAGACCGCGAGGGGGGCACCAACCCACTGAGATGGTGGGGCTGATCTATTGGGAGTTCACCAAGGCCAGCTGGACTGGGACTGAATAAGCATGGGATAAAACCAGACTCTCTGAATATGGTGGCAATGAGGGCTGCTGAGAAGCCAAGGACGATGGCACTGGGTTTTGACCCTATTGCATGTACTGGCTTTGTGGGAGTCTATCTGGTTTGGATGCTCACCTTCCTAGACCTGAATGAAGGGGGGAGGACCTTGGACTGCCCACAGGACAGGGAACCCTGACTGCTCTTTGGACTGGAGAGGAAGGGAGATGGAGGGGGGGTGTGGGGAGTGGGTGGAGGGGGAGGGAAAAAGGACGTGGGTAGGAGGCAGAAATTTTTAATAAAAAAGTTTAATGAAAATAAATAAATAAAATAAATAAAAAATAAAAAAATTCCCTCGCCATATAATAATCAAAACACAAAACATAGAGAATAAAGAAAGAATATTAAGAGTGCCAAAGGCAAAAGGTCAAGTAACATATAAAGGCAAACCTATCAGAATTACACCTGACATCTCTATGGAAACCATGAAAGCCAGAAGGTCTTGGATTGATGTGAGACCGTGGAAGCAAACCCAGACTACTTTACCCAGCAATCAATGGAGAAAACAAGATATTCCAGGATAAAAACAAATTTAAACAATACATAGCCACAAACCCAGCCTTACAAAAAGTACTAAATGGAAAGCCACAACAAAAGGAAGCCAACAACACCCATAATAACACAGAAATCTGACAACCCTACACCATCACAACACAAAGAATGGAAACACACAAATACTACCACCAAAAAAATAATAATAACCCAAGCTAACAACCACTGGTCATTAATATCAATGGTCTATAATCACCTATAAAAAGGCACAAGTTGAGAGAATGGGTACAAAAACAGGATACAACATTCTGCTGTTTACATGAAACACACCTCAACCACAAAGACAGACATTTACTCAGAGTAAAGGGTTGGGAAAAAGTTTTTCAATCAAATGAACCTAAGAAACAAACAGATGTGGCTATTCTAATTTCTAACAAAATTGACTTAAAACTAAAATCAATTCAAAGAGATGGAGAAGGACACATTATACTCATAACAGGAACAATTCGTCAGAACAAAGCCTCAATCCTGAATTCTATGCCCCTAATATGTTGCTCTTGTTGTCTGTGCTACTGGGATTATACATAGGAAGTCATCTCCTGTTCTCATGTGTTGGAGACTATTTCCAATTTTCTCTTCTATCATGTTCAGTGTGGTCAGATTTATATTGAGATCTTTAATCCATTTGGACTCCAGTTTTGTGCATGGTGATAGATATGGGTCTATTTTTATTCTTCTACAGGTTGACATCCAGTTATGTCAGCATAATTTGTTAAAGATGTTTTTTTTTCTTCCATTGTATACTTTTAGCCCCTTTGTCAAAAATCAGGTGTTCATAGGTTTGTGGGTTTATATCCGGGTCTTCCATTCAATTCTATTGGTCAACATCTCTGTTTTTATGCCACTACCAAGCTGTTTTCATTACTGTAGCTATGTAATAGAGTTTGAAGTCAGGGATAGTAATGCCTCTGGAAGTTCCTTTATTGTATAGGATTGTTTTGGCTATCCTGTTTTTTTTTCCATATAAGTTGATTATTGTCCTCTCAAGGTCTGTGAAGAATTTTGATGGGGTTGGATTGAATTTATAGATTGCCTTTGGTAGAACTGCCATTTTTACTATGTTGATCCTAACCATCCAGGAGCACGGGAGATCCTTCCATTTTCTTGTGTCCTCTTCAAATTCTTTCTTCAAAGACTTATTGTAAAATAGATCTTTCACTTCCTTGGTTAGTGTAACCCCAAGTTACTTTATGCTATTTGTGGCTATCGTGAAAGGTGAAGTTTCTCTGATTTGCCTCTCTGCTTCACTATCCTTTGTTTATAGAAGGGCTGCTGATATTTTTGAGTTGATCTTGTATCCTGCCACATCACTGAAGGTATTCATCATCTGTAGGAGTTCTTTGGAAGAGTTTTGGGGGTCATTGATATACACAATCATATCATCTGCAAATAACTAAAGTTTGACTGCTTCCTTTCTGGTTAGAATCCCCTTGATCTTCTTCTGTTGTCTTACTGCTATTGCTAGAACTTCAAGAACTATTTTGAAGACATATAGTGAGAGTGGACAGCTTTGTCTTGTTCCTGATCTTAGTGGAGTGGCTTTGAGTTTCTCTCCATTTAATTTGATATTAGCTGTTGGTTTGCTGTATATTGCTTTTTATTATATTTAGATATGATCCTTCTATCCCTAATCTCCCCAAGACCTTTATCATAAAGGGGTGTTGAATTTTGTCAAATGCTTTTTCAGCATCTAATGAAATGATTATATGGTTTTTTCTCTCAGTTTATTTATATGATGGATTACTTTGATAGATTTGCATATGTTGAACCAGCCCCGCATCTCTCGGATCAAGCCTACTTGATTGTAATGGATTATTTTATTTTTTGATGTGTTTTTGGATTTGGTTTGCCAGTATTTTATTGAGAATTTGTTCATGAGTGAGATTGGTCTGTAATTCTCTATCTTGGTTGAGTCTTTGTGTGGTTTTCATATCAGTGTAACTGTAGCTTCATAAAAAGAATTTGACCATGACTCTTCTCTTTCTATATTGTGAAACACCTTAAGAAGTATAGGTATCAGCTCTTCTTGGAATTTCATGTAAAATTCTGCATTAAAACCATCTGGTCCTGGGCTTTTTTTTTTTTTTTTGGTTGGGAGTTTTGTTTATGATTGCGTCTATTTCCTCATGACTTATAGGTCTATTTAAATTGTTCAACTGGTATTGATTTAACTTTGGTATATTGTATTTATCTAAAAACAAGTCCATTTCTTTTACATTTTCCAACTTTGTGGCATATAGGCATTTGTAGTAAGACCTAATGATTCTCTGAATTTCCTCAATGTCTGTTGTTTTGTCCCCCCTTTCGTTTCTGGTCTTGTTAATTTGCATATTCTCCCTTTGCCTTTTGATTAGTTTGGATAGGGGTTTGTCAGTCTTGCTGATTTTCTCAAGGAACCACCTCTTTGTTTCATTGATTCTTTGCATTTTTCTGTGTTTCTATTTTGTTGATTTCAGCCCTCAGCTTGAATATTTCCAGTCTTCTACTCCTCCTGGGTGAGTCTGTTTCTTTTTTTTTTCTAAAGCTTTCAGCTGTTCTGCTAAGTCTCCATTGTGATCTTTCTCTCTCTCTCTTTTTAATGTGGGCACTGAGTGCTATGAACTTTCCTCTTAGCACTGTTTTTATAGTGTCCCATAGGCTTGGGTATGTTGTGTCTTTATTTTCATTGAATTCAAGGAAGACTTTAATTTCTTTCTTTATTTCTTCCCTGACTCAGTGATGGTTCAGTAGTTTACTGTTCGGTTTCCATGAGTTTGGAGGCTTTTTGGGGGGTAGAATTGTTGTTAAATTCTAACTTTATTCCATGGTGATCCAATAAGACACAGGTGGTCACTAAAATTTTTTGTATCTGTGGAAGTTTGCTTTGTTACCAGGTATGTGATCAATTTTTGAGGAGGTTCCATAAGATGCTGAGAAGAAGGTATATTCTTTCCTATTTGGGTAGAATGTTCTATAGATGTCTAAATCCATTTGATTCATTACCTCCATTACTTCTCTTATTTCTCTGTTAGGTTTCTGTCTGGTTGACCTGTCCATTGGTGAGAGAGGACTGTTGAAGTCTTCTACTATGGGGTTTGATGTGGGCTTTGAGTTCAAGTAATGTTTCTTTTACATATGTGGATGCTTTTATATTAGGGTCATAGATATTCAGGATTGAGACTTTGTCCTGATGAATTGTTCCTGTTATGAGTATAAAGTGTCCATCTCCTTCTCTTCTGATTGATTTTAGTTGGAAGTCAGTTTTGTTAGATATTAGTGTAGCCACACCTGCTTGTTTCTTAGGTCTGTTTGATTGAAAAACCTTTTCCAAACCATTTACTTCGAGTAATTGTCTGTCTTTGTGGTTGAGGTGTGTTTCTTATAAGCAGAAGAATGTTGGATCCTGCTTTTGCATCCATTCTCTTAACCTGTGCCATTTTATAGGTGAATATAGACCATTGATATTGAGTGATATTAATGACCAATGGTTGTTAACTTTAATTATATTTTTCGTGGTAGAGTTTTTGTGTTTCCCTTTTTTGGGTTGTGCTTGTGGAGGGTTGTTAGATGTCTAAGTTATTGTGGGTGTTGTTGGGTTCTTTGGGTTGTGATTTTCCTTCTATTACTTTCTGTAAGGCTGGGTTTCTGGCTATGTATTGTTTAAATTTGTTTTTGTCCTAGAATACCTTGTTTTCTCCATTGATGGTGAAAGAAAGCTTAGCTGCGTATAGTAGTCTGGGCTTGCATCCATCATCTCTTAGTTTCTGCCACACATCTATTCACAAACTTTTGGCTTTCATGGTTTCCATAGAGATATCATGTGTAATCCTTATAGGTTTACCTTTATATGTTACTTGACTTTTTCCTATGGTACTCTTAATATTCTTTCTTTTTTCTGTATGTTTTGTGTTTTGATTATTATATGATGAGAGGATGTCTTTCTTTGATCCAGTCTATTTGGTTTTCTCTATGCTTCTTGTACCTTCATAGGAATATCCTTGTTTAGGTTGGGAAAGTTTTCTTCTATAATTTTGTTGAATATATTTTCTGAGCCTTTGAGTTGTAATTCTTCTCCTTCATCTACCCCTATTATTCTTAGGTCTGGTCTTTTTATGGTGTTCCAGATTCCTGGATGTTTTGTGTTAAGAATTGCTGTATTTTTGATCAATGAGTTCATTTCCTCTATAGTATCTTCAGTGCCTGTTATTCTTTCTTCTATCTCTTGTAATCTGTTGGTTATAATTGTCTCTGTAGTCCCTGTTTGTTTACCCAGATTTTCCATATCCAGCCATCCCTTACTTTGTGTTTTTTTCATTGCCTCCATTTTAGTTTTCAAGTCTTGAACTATTTCCATTACCTGTTTGCTTTTTTTTGGTTTCTTAGGGTATCTTTCAGGGATTTATTAATTTGTTCAAACTTTTTGTTATTCTTCTCATCATTTCTTTATGGGAGTTTTTCACTTCCTGTTTGAGGGACTCTATTACTTTCATAATGCTACATTTAAAGTCTATTTCTTATACGTCTTCTGGATTAGGGTGTTCAAGTCTTCCTGTTGTATGTTCGCTGGATTCTGGTGTTATCATGTTGTTTTTCAGATTGTTGGAGGAATTTTTGTATTGGTGTCTGCCCATCTCTTCCTTCAAATGCTGTTAGGAGAGTCTTGGCAGCTTGGTCTGATCTTTGCTGTGGCTACCTGTGTACTTGGGGTTTTTCTTGGTTTTTCTGCCCTCTCTTAGTCCCCTCAACACTGGAGTCTCTCAGATCCTCTCCATTCTGGAGTAGGCTGTGGTGGTGTATTTAAGGACCCCGCAGATGGAAAGAAGTGCTGGGAGCAAGCTGGGATAGAATAAGTAGAGAAAGGCAGTAGCCAGGGAGAAGACCCACTGAATCGTCAGAGAGTTTAGGGGATTGAGGGGTGCCTGTGCTCTGTTTCCAGGGCGTCCGACCAGCTGGTCGGGCACTCACTTACCCCTCCTGAAGGATGGAACTTCTTGTACAGGATCAGGCCTCTTGCTGGGCAGGGACCTCGCAAACAAATGGGCACACCTGCTGGGTGCACGCTCAGTGGGACAAAGAAACTCCTGCAGCAGTTGCCCTCACCACTTTGTCCCCAGATCCTCAATCCTGAAGCAGGCTTAGTTGGGGGATCCTATGACCCCACAGATGGAAAGGAGTACTTGGGGGGCAAGCTGGGATGGGGTAAGAAGAGAAAGGCAGTAGCCAGGGAGAAGCCTCTGCTGAATGGCCAGAAAGTTTAGGGGAATGGAGGGTGCCTGAGCTCCCTTTCTAGGGCATGCCGGTTGGGCACACACCCACCCTTCTGGAAGTATGGATCTTCTGGTACTGAATCGGGGCCATTTGCTGGCCAGGGACCTCACAGTCAAAAGGGCAGGCTTGCTGGGTGCAGGCTCTGTGGGACAAAGAAACTCCTGCAGCAGTTGCCCTCACCACTTAGTCCCCAGACCCTCAGCCCCGAAGCAGGCTGAGTTGGGGCATCCTATGACCCTGCAGATGAATAAAGGTGATTGGGAGTCAAGCTGGGGTAGGATAAGCAGAGAAAGGCGGTAGCCAGGGAGAATGAATGGCCAGAATGTTTCGAGGAATGGAGGATGCCTGAGCTCCCTTTCTGGGGCATCTAGTCCATCACCAATCGGGCACACACTCACCCATCCTCTGTAAGGACAGATCTTCTGGTCGGGAAGACTGCTCTTAAAGGAGTTGTGGCACACTTCCAGCAAGCAAAGCCCATCCTGAAAAAAATTGCTGGCTACCAAGAAGCCATGTTTAACTCTGTTCTTTCATGTCTAGAATTCCTTTGAAGCTTTGTGAGGTTTTATGTGGATATAGTTGACCATGTTGGAATGCCAGTTTGTTGTACAAGGTTGCTTATTTGTTCCCAGAAGCTCAGACCTAAAATAATCACCAGAAACTATGTTATTTGTAATACTGTCTAACCAATATCTTAAGCATCTTTTTTAGCTAGCTCATATCTTAAATTAACCCATTTCTATTAATCTGTATATTGCCACATGGGTGTAGCTTACCGGTAAGGTTCTGGCTCATCTGTTTCCAGTGGCAGCTACATGGCATTGCACTGACACTGCCTTCTTTCTCCCAGCATTCAGTTTAGTTTGCCCTGCCTAGCTCTATTCTGCCCTGCTATAGGCCTGAAGCAGATTCTTTATTAATCAATGGCAATCACAGCATACAGAGGGGAATGCCACATCACCTTCTCTTCTCTCATAATAAATGGCACAGAGAAGAGTAGTATGAAAGAATGTATGGAATTTAGGGTATTTTTTTGTTGTTCAAGACAGTGTTTCTCTGTGTAGTTTTGGAACCTGTCTTGGAAGTTTCTCTGTAGATCAGGCTCCCTTTAACTCACAGAAATCCTCCTGCCTATGCCTCCTGAGTGCTGGTATTTAAAGTGTGCTAGATAATATTTTCTAAATAGATTGATTATCAAGTGGATACCATTTGAGAAAGACATGAAAGTAAGGAAAAATATAAATGTTTGAAGAGGACTAATGTGGGTATGGGCCTCTTTTGTTTAATAATACTAAAACAGTGTCTGAAGGATGAAACTGAGATAGAGACTGCAGGGAGTCAGTTCAAGAAGGCTAAAGGAGAGGCAGACTAACACATCATATCATGAGATGGTTGGCTTTTACTCTGATGAAGATTCTTTTTTTTTTTTATTTTCGAGACAGGGTTTCTCTGTAGCTTTTTTGGTTCCTGTCCTGGAACCAGCTCTTCTAGACCAGGCTGGCCTCGAACTCACAGAGATCCACCTGCCTTTCCCTCCCGAGTGTTGGGATTAAAGGTGTGCACCACAACTGCCTGACATCTGACGAAGATTCTTGAGTAGGGAGATGGCAGCTATGTTAAGAATACATGATAAAGGAATGCAACAGCCAGTTAAGAGGCTACTGACTTTCCTAGGGTCACTGTTTCTTGTAGCAAACTTTCTCACCAGACTTTCTTTGGACTGCCAGCCAACAAATAATGACACAGAGAGTTATTATTAATTATGAAAGCTTGAACTTAGCTTAAGATTTTTCACAATTAAGTCTGTTGATCTATTCTCTGACACATGGCTCAGTAACCTCTCCTCTACACTGTACACCCAAATTCTTCAGACAACTACATGGCAGGAAATAAAGTGAGAGCTGAAGTCAACAAAATAGAAACAAAGAAAGCAATACAAAGAATCAATGAGACAAAAGAGTTGGTTCTTCTAGAAAATCAATAAAATAGACAGACCTTTATCCAAACTAACCAAAAGGCAGAGAGAGAATATCCAAATTAACAAAATCAAAAATGAAAAGGGGACAAAACAGCAAACATGGAGGAAACACAGAGAACCATCAGGTCATATTTCAAAAACCTGTACTCCAGAAAATTGGAAAACTTAAAGGAAACGGACAACTTTCTGGATGAATATCACTTGCCAAAATTAAATCAAGACCAGAGAAGCAAATTAAATAGACCTATAACTGCTGAAGAAATAGAAACAGTCATCAAAAGTCTCCCAACCAAAAAAAGTCAAGGACCAGATGGTTTCAGTTCAGAATTCTACAAGACTTTTTGGTATTAGAAGAACTAATACCAATACTCCTCAAATTATTTCACACAATAGAAACAGAAGAAACATTGCCAAACTCTTTTTATGAGGCTACAATTACCCTGATACCCAAACCACAGAAAGACATTACTAAGAAAGAGAATTACAGACTAATCTCACTCATGAACATTGATGCAAAAATACTAAATAAAATACTAGCAAATCGAATCCAAGAACACATCACAACCACCATCCACCATGACCAACTCAGCTTCATCCCCCGGATGCAGGGATGGTTCAACATATGAAAATCTGTCAACATAATCCACCATATAAACAAGCTGAAAAATAAGAACCACATGATCATATCATTAGATGCTGAAAAAGCTTTTGAAAAAATACAACATCTCTTCAAGATAAAGGTCTTGGAGAGAGCAAACTAAATGGAGACAAACGGCTAGTGATTCCACTGAAATAGGTAAAAAGACAAGGTTGTCTAATCACTTCATATCTTTTCAATATAGTTTTTGAGGTCCTAGCTAAAGCAATAAGACACCAAAGGTAAATCGAGAGGATACCAATTAGAAAAGAAAAAGACTCTCATTGTTTGCTGATGATATGATAGTTTACATAAGTGATCCCAAAAATTCTACCAAGGAACTTCTGACTCATAAACACTTTCAATAATGTAGCAGGATACAACATTAACTCAAAAATATCAGAAGTCCTCCTGTACACAGATGATAAAAAAGCTGGGGAAGAAATCAAAGAATAAACAACCTTCACAATAGCCACAAATAACATAAAATATCTCAGAGTAACTCTAAACAAACAAGTGGAAGACATGTATGACAAGAACTTTAAATCTTTGAAGAAAGAAATTGAAGAAGACACCAGAAAGTCGAAAGATTTCCCATGCTTTTGGGTAGGTAGAATTAATATAGTAAAAATGGCAATCTTACCAAAAGCAATCTACAGATTCCATGCAATGCCCATCAAAATCTCTGCAAAATTCTTCAAAGACCTTCTTTGAATGGTACTCCATATGGAAAAGCAAAAAAAAAAAAAAAAACAGGATAGCTAAAACAATCCTGTACAATAAAAGAAATTATGGAGGCATCCCAATCCCTTACTTCAAACTCTACTACAGAGCTACAGTACTGAAAACAGCCTGATATTGGCATAAGAACAAACTGGAGGGTCAGTGGAACAGAATAGAAGACCTGAATATCAATCCACACATGTTCCAACACCTGATTTTTGACAAAGAAGCAAAAAAAATCAAATGGAAAAAAGAAAGCATATTTAACAAGTGGTGTTGTTATAACTGGATATCAATGTGTAGAAGATGAAAATCGACCCATATCTATCACCATGTAGAAAACTCAAGTCCAAATGGATCAAAGACCTCAACATAAAGCTAGCCACACTGAACCTTATATAAGAAAAAGTGGGAAATATACTTGACTGCATTGGCACTGGAGACCACTTCCAGCATCACAGACACTGAGACAAACAATTAATAAATGTGACCTTCTGAAACTGAAAAGCTTCTGTAAAGCAAAGGACACCGTCAACAAGACAAAATGACAGTCTACAGAACAGGAAAAGATCTTCACAAACCCCACATCAGACAGAGGTCTGATCTCCAAAATATATAAAAAAAACTCAAGAAATTGGACACCAAAAGAACACATATCCAATAAAAAAGTGGAGTATAGACCTAAACAGAGAACTCTCAAGAGAGGTATCTAAAATGGCTAAAAGATACTTAAGGAAATGTTCAACATCCTTAGTCATCAGAGAAAAGCAAATCAAAACAAATCCAAGATTTCATCTTAAACCTGTAAGAATGGCAAAGATAAAAATCACTGCTGACAACTTATGCTGGAGAGGTTGTGGGGAAAAGGGAACACTTCTGCATTGCTGCTGGGAATGCAAGCTGGTACAATCCCTTTGGATGTCAGTGTGGCGACTTCTTAGAAAATTGGGAAACAACCTTTCTCAAGACCCAGCAATACCACTTTTGGGAATATAACCAAAGGATGCTCAATCGTGCCACAAGGACATGTGCTCAACTATGTTCATAGCAGCTTTGTTTGTCATAGACAGAACCTGGAAACAACCTAAATGCCCCTCAATCGAAGAATGGATAACGAAAATGTGGTACATTTACACAATGGAGTACTACTCTGTAGGAAAAAATAATGACATCTTGAATTTTGCAGGAAAATGGGTGGGGCTAGAAAACATTATTTTGAGTGAAGTAAAACAGATACAGAAAGACAATTATCACATGTACTCACTCATAGGTGGTTTTTAAACATAAAGCAAAGGAAGCTAGCCTAAATATCACAATCCCAGAGAACTTAGCCCACAATGTGGACACTAAGACAGACTTACATAGATCTAATTTACATGGGAAGTAGAAAGTAGAAAAAGACAAGATCTCCTGAGTAAATTGGGATCATGGGGACTTTGAGGGACAATTGAAGAGGGGAAGAGAAAGGCGGGGAGGGGAGCAGAGAAAAATGTAAAGCTCAATAAAATCACTAAGAAAAAAGATAGAAAAGCATAGCACAGACAAGGTTAAAAGATTATAAAGTTTTAGTTTTAAATTTTTGCCATTGCCTAGTTTAAATATTATAATTACAGACATAGAGGGGAATAATAACAATACCTAAAACAGTGGTGGAGTTAATATATATACCATATAAGAAGCTCCAATAGGCTGGACAGTTGTGGTGTACACCTTTAATCCCAGCACTTGTGAGGCAGAGGTAGGCAGATCTGTGTGAGTTTGAGGCCATCCTGGTGTATAGAGCTAGTTCCAGGATAGCTAGGGCTGTTACACAGAGAAACCCTGTCTCGGTGGGGGGGGGGGGGGAACTCCAATAGCTAGTAAAAAGACCAACAATTTCACAGTAAGTCGACAAAATACACCAATAGATTATTTCATTTTTCTGATTTCACATTTACACACCCAATATACATTATCTAATTATGTCCCTTTTATCAATAAGAAAACTAACAAAGTTAAAAGACCCTCAGCAAAGTCAAACAGCTCAAAAATGCCACAGAACTGGGATAAAGACTTAGCAACCCTGTCCTAGTCAAAACTGGGGTACAGACTTAGCAGCCCCTCCCTGGTCTGAGCTGGAGTATAGACTTAGAAGTCCTGCCCTGTTTTTTTTCCTCCTTGCTGATGAAGCAATGTTTTTGAGCACAGTCTGACATAGCCTTTTAGAACAGTGACAATTTTTCATAATGTTGCAAAGATGTTACTTGAAGTGTTGCTCTGAAGTAGTTCTCAGGAGGTCACACGACATGTAGTGCTGCAGAAGCAGATAACAGTCTTGGGCTGAGTTTTCAACTAGGCTGGATATTACAAACACTCATAAAACAAGGAAACAAATGGTCTTCATTTGATTTTATAGAAATATGTTAACAGATGATTGAGTTATTCTTTAAATGCATTAAATGTTTTACATTTTCTAAGATTTAATTTCTGAGATGACTGATATCAATAGAGTAAAATATTTAAGTTAAACTCAAAGACTTCAATAATTTAAGAAAAATTTAAGAATATTTTTTTTAAAAAATTCCCAAGATCACAGAAATCTATCAAATTAAAGGATTATTGGCAGAGAATGGAAAGCTGGCTCAATGAGGCCTCTGTTCCTGTTTTCAACTTCCTTCACATAAATAGAATATATGTTGCTATCCATGGCTTTCCCCACTAAAATAAAAGTATTTTAACTGTTCTTTGTTTTTTTTTCTGTCAACTCAACACAATCTAGAGTGATCTGAGAGGGAACGAAGGAACCACAATTGAGAAAACTGTCCCCGATTGACCTGTGCATGAGTCTGGGAGACAATTTTCTTGGTTAATGATTGGTGTGGGAGAGTCTGCCCATACTTGTCAAGTGGCACTGATTTCTATAGGAAAGCAGACTGACACAACCGAGAAGCATCCTGCTGCAGGAGATGGGAACAAATACAGAGTCCCACAAGGAGGCACTGTGCAGTGAGAGCCCTTGGAACACTCAGCCCTAAATGGTTTGTCTTTGTCAAATCCTTCCCTCAGGGCTCAGTGAACTATATGGAAGAAAAGATGGAGAGATTGTAAGAGCCTGTGGGGATGGACACATTAGGGAAACAAGGCTTTCCAGACACAATGATTCTGACACACATGTGAACTCACAGACACTGTGGCCATATGCATCCTAGGTCAATACTAGGTGGGGTACTAGCACTGAGACATGAAATGGACACAAGACCCCATCCCTAAGGCAGAAGCTATCTCCAATTTATAGCTACTTTCTTTTTTATTTTTAACTTTTATTGATTCTTTATGGATTTCACATTATGTGTTCCAATCCCACTTATCTATCTCCTTGCATCTGCCCTTGCAACACCCCACATCAAAACCAAATTTAAAAGAAAAATTAAAAAACAAAGTTATGAGAGAGAGAAGGGAAAGAGAAAGAAAGTGAAGGGAGGGGAAAGAAGGGAAGGGAATGGAAGGGAAGGGAAGAGAAGAGAAGAGAAGAGAAGAGAAGAGAAGAGAAGAGAAGAGAAGAGAAGAGAAGAGAGAAGGAAAATAATCTTGTCCTGGAAGCTCTTGTGTGGCTTGTTGAGTCACAGTTTACCTGTTAGTCCATTCATCTTTGCTTGCAAGTGTTCATTGAAATGATTCATTGGTCTGGCACACCACCAATAATTGGCTCTTACTGGGACCCCTCCTGGAATCCTGTTGTTGTCCTGTAATCATGGAGATCCTACAGTTTAGATCTGTAGGTTCATTTTTTGCACATGCTCCAACAATCCATAGATTCAATGGATGTTGGGGTGGCCCTTGTTCTGGGCCTGAGTGGTAACTTGGTTGGTCAGCTCACTAGTTTTCCATTATTATCAAGTCTAACTGGGAGAGCTCTCCAGCACTGCCTAGGTTAGTTCAACCAATGGCCTACAGCAAGAAGCAGGGTCAGTTCTCCTGCTCTTGGACCCTCAGATCTGGGTGCCCTTCGCTCACATCACCTAGACCAGTTCTACTCTTTCACCTAGGCATTGTGCAGAGCCCCTATCCAGACTGCTACAATGGGCATGTGGTGGTGGTTGTGGTGGTGGTGGGGATCAGCTCTCCTGTTCGTGTGACCTCAGGGCTGTCCCACCTGTATCCCCCCCCCCACACACACACCAGGGTCAGCTCTAGTGTGCTGCCCAAGCCTACTCTTTTGTGTGTTACAGCTGCTTTGGGGCATGGCTAGTTCTTTTCCTCTCAGAACCCTAGGGCCAGCTCTTTCATCTGCCACAGGTAACAAGAGGAGCACTGGGATGGCATCTTTCCCTCACCCATGCTACTATATGGGAGACAAGGGGAAGCAGTGTCAGGGTCTTCTGCTCACAAGCCAGAGTCAGCTCTAGTGTGCTGCACAGGTGAGGTGCATGCCTATGGTGAGGAGTGGAGCCATCTTTCCCATGTGTCCGATGAGCTCTCCCATAAGGAATAGGACCTTACTTAGCTTACTCTAGTATTTGTGGAGAGGCATGGCCAGCCATCCCAGGGCCAGTAAAGGGTGGGGTTGTTTCACAACAGCATGATTCCAATGACTCCTGTGCTAAAATGAGTCATGGGCATCACCATAGAACCCAGCTGCAGCAGGACCACCAACTCAGACAAGACATGCAACGGCTTGGGCCCAGATGCCACCACAGCCCCTGTGGCAGCATGGGCCACCCAGATCAGTATGGCTAAACCAAGATAGTCCTATGTGGTTGACTAGAAGACCCCAGGCATCCACAGAGCCCTTGGTGTCATCTGGAGCCACAGACACCACCCCAGAATCCAGCTGCCAGAGGGCAGTGAACCCAGAAAAGGCCCTAGGCAACAGCCCATGCCTGAATGTTTCCTTGGCTCTAGGTGGCAGCATTGGACACCTAGATCAGCATGTGTGGCCCCAGATGCAGCAGGGTCCATGGAAACCTACATGGTTGGAGTTGGCTACCAAACCTCAGTCATCTGCATGGCCCACTATGACAACAGAAGCCCTAGGCATCAACTCAGACCCTGGCTACGGCTGTGGCCCTGGTCCCTACATTATCATGGCCTAAGTTTACAGTCTTGGCCATCCAAATTGGCCTGGCCAACCACTTTAAAAGGAAAAATTAGTTTTATCCAAAGGAGTCTCACAGAACATATTAACTAACTGTTAAGAACAGGACCCATGCCAAGCATGAGATGGCCAATACAAACAAAGTCTATGGTGTTTTTGGAGTTTGTTTGTTTCTCACAATGCTCTGTCTAGGCATTCTTTTTTTTTTAGTCTTACTGATATTTTGCTTATATATATTAAGGTTTTTGATTTTGTTTTTTTATGGGTTTTCTGTGTGTGTAAATTTGTGTGTGTCTAAGTGATTGTATATGTTTCCTATGTTTTTTTCTAGGCCTTTTTTGTTTGTCATAGTCTGGCTTATTATTACTATTACTATTATATTGATGTCTGTCTATATTCCAATGAGAGAGAGAAAGAAAGGTTGTGGATTTGGATGAATGGGAAAGTGGGGAGGACTTTGGTGGAGCTGGGGGAGGGGGAAATTGTAATCAGAGTATACTGTATGAAAAAATAATCTATTTTTTTAAAAAGCAGGCTGATTAAACAAGGAGGAGCAAGCCAGTAAACAGCAATCTTTCGTGGCTTCTGTTTCAGTTCCTATTTCTAGGAAATTTCTCGGTTCTGTTTCTAGGTTCCTGTATTTGTTTTCATGCTAGATTACAAGATGTGAGCTGAAATAAACCCTTTCCTCCCCAAGCTGCTTTTGGGATTGGTGTTTTACCACAGCAGTAGAAACCTAATCAAGACAAATATTTTCTAGGCTGCAATAGTGTTTCATAAAATAGAACATCCAAGATGGTGTGACTGGTTTGGAACAACAGTAGACATTAACACATTTTTACTACAAACTTATGCACAAGAATATATTGTATATTAAATCCAGCTCTAGCACTAATGATATTTTTTGTAAGGGCCAAGCTTTAAGTCCCACTTGCCCAAGGGCAGATAATATCCTGAAATGCTGGAGGCTATTATTTATGGGAGATATCAAGTCACATGCTTTCACTCCCTTTAAACAAGTTTGTTTGACCCAACTGCACTAGATATGCTTGATTATACATAGGCAAGAGATACATAGGCAGGAAATATGTCAACATGTATGCTTGCCCCTGATTGGATGTAGGTGGGAAATACCGTGGCTTTATGGGTTGCCATTTTAAGTTACTACAAAATGTGATCTTTGGTCATTTTGGGGGGACCGAGGAAGGGACCTGGCCAGAATTCATCATTCTGGCCAGTCTTTGACTAAAGCTTGCTTCAAATTTGACTCAAAATTGTGGTAGTGGTCTTATTCTCATCCAACAGGACTAACATTGTCAGTGGTTATGGTAACCAGACTTGCAGTTAGGCAGTGGACGGGCTTATCTGGTGCCACCAGTGAAGCTCTAACTGTGAAGAGTAACTCTCAGTTGTTTTTATTTCCCCCCTTTTTTATTATTTAAAAAAATACCAATCCAAATTTTTACTCCCTCCCCTTGTACCAGTCCCCTCCCTCCACAGACCTTCCCCTGACCCCTCCAACCCTAAGGGAGTGCCATGCACCCTGCCCTGTGGAAAGTCCAAGGCTCTCCCTTCTAGTCTAGATTGAGCAAGGTTTACACCCAAAGAGAATAGGATCCCATAAAGCTGGTATATGCAGTAGAGATACATCCCAGTGTCACTATCAGTGGCCCCTCAGTCAACCCCCTTCAGAGGGGCTTGGTTGTTCCCATGTTCGTTCACTCCCAGTCCAGTTGGAGTTGGTGAGCTCCCATTAGCTCAAGCAAGCTGTCTCAGCGGATGACCCCCTCATGGTCTTGAGTTCCTTGCTCATACTCTCTCTCCCTCCACTCTTCAACTGGATCTTGGGTGCTCAGTCCAGTGCTTTAATGTGGGTCTTCGCCCCTGTTCCCATTTGTTGTTGGACGAAGGTCCTATGGTATTATTTAAGATAATCATCAGTCTGACTACTGGATAAGGTCAGTTCAGACACCCTCTCCTCTATTACCTAGGGTCTCAGCTGGTTTCATCCTTGTGGGTTTTTGGGCATTTTTCTAGAGCCAGGTTTCTTGCTAACTCCATAATGGCTCCCTCAATCAAGATATCTTTCCTTGCTCTCATATCTGTCCTTCCTCCATCTTGACCATCCCATTCCCTCAAGTTCTCCTCAACTCCCCTTCTCCCCCCTCTACTCACCGACGCCCCCCCCCCACTCCCAAATTTTTGTCTGGTTCCAATTTCCAGTTGGTTCTATATAGGTTTTTCTTTGGGTTCACCTTATTACTTAGTTTCTCTAGGATCCTGAACTACAGGCTTGTTACCCTTTGCTTATGACTAGTATCAATTTATGAGTGAGTATATACCATATTCTATTTTTTATGTGTGTGGGGGTCTGGGTTACCTCACTCAGGATGATATTTTCTAATTCCATGCATTTGCATGCAAAATTCAAGATGTAATTATTTTTTACTGCTGCGTAGTACTCTAATGTGTAGATGTGCCACACTTTCTTTAGCCACTCTTCAGTTGAAGGGCATCTAGGTTGTTTCCAGGTTCTGGATATTACAAATAATGCTGCTATGAACATAGTTGAACAGATGCTCTTGTAGTATGATTGAGCATCTTTTGAATATATTACCAAAAGTGGAATTGCTGGATCCTGGGTAGGTTGATTCCCAGTTTTCTGAGAAACCACCACACTGATTTCCAAAGTGGTTACACAAGTTTGCATTCCCACCAACAATGGATGTGTGTTCTCCCTGCTTCACAACCTCTCCAGCATAAACTATCGTTAGTGTTTTTGAACTTAGCCATTCTGACAGGTGTAAAATAGTATCTCAAAGTTGTTTTGATTTGCATTTCCCTGATAGCTAAGGATGAAGAACATGTCCTTAAGTATATTTTGGCCATTTAAAATTCTTCTGATGAAAATTCTGTTTAGTTCAGTACACCACTTTTTAATTGGGTTATTAGAATTTTAATGTCTAGTTTCTTGAGTTCTTTATATATTTTGGAGATCAGTCCTTTGTCTGATGTGGGGTTGGTGAAGATTTTTTCCCATTTTGTAGGCTGCCTTTTTGTCTTAATGACAGTGTCCTTTGCTTTACATAAGCTTCTCAGTTTCAGGAAGTTCCATTTATTTATTGATGCCCCTATTGTCTGTGCTACTGGGGTTATATTTAGGAAGTGGTCTCCTGTGCCCATGCATTGATGGTTTCTCCCCACTTTCTCCCCTATCAGGTTCTGTGTGGTCGGATTTATATTGAATTCTTTTTTTAATTAATTAATTTATTTATTAAAGATTTCTGCCTCCTCCCAGCCTCCCATTTCCCTCCCCCTCCCCCAGTCAAGTCCCCCTCCCCCATCAGCTCGAAGAGCAATCAAGGTTCCCTGATGTGTGGGAAGTCCAAGGACCACCCACCTCCATCCAGGTCTAGTAAGGTGAGCATCCAAACTGCCTAGGCTCCCCCAAAGCCAGTACGTGCAGTAGGATCAAAAACCCATTGCCATTGTTCTTGAGTTCTCAGTAGGTCCTCATTGTCCGCTATGTTCAGCAAGTCCGGTTTTATCCCATGCTTTTTCAGACCCAGGCCAGCTGGCCTTAGTGGGTTCCCGATAGAACAACCCCATTGTCTCAGTGAGGGAATCAGAGAAGCATCACCTTTCACGATAGCCACAAATAGCATAAAATATTTTGGGGTAACTCTGACCAAGGAAGTGAAAGATCTATTTGACAAGAACTTTAAAAAATCCTGTATAATAAAGGAAATCCCAGAGGCATTACCATCCCTGACTTCAAACTCTATTACAGAGCTACAGTATTGAAAACAGCTTGGTATTGGCATAAAAACAGAGAAGTCGACCAATGGAATCGAATAGAAGACCCTGACTTATATTGAATTCTTTAATCCATTTGGACTTGAGTTTTGTGCATGACAACAGATATGGATCTATTTTCATTGTTCTACAAGTTGACATCCTGTTATGGCAGCACCATTTGTTGAAGATGCTTTCTTTTTTCCATTGTATCTTTTTTGCTTCTTTGTCAAAAATCAGGTGTTCATAAGAGTGTGAATTAATATCTGGGTCTTCAATTTGATTCCATTGGTCAACGTCTATACAATATATAATCTTCAACTCCGTCAAAGATCTGAGAAGGGAATAAACACTACTCAACAAACGAGATATATCCAAAATGTGCAACAATTGACAGAGACAACTGACTACCTGGGCAATCACCCAAAGTCTCGTATGCAACGTTGAGTCAACCAATTTTGGCTAAGGCCTAACATAACTGACATACCATTTTCAAAGGCAAGCAACTTTTCAAAACTATCTTACCCTGTCTTGGCAGGATATGACAGTCCTGTTTTATCCATTGATGCACGCTCTGTATCTCTGTCAGTGGTTGAGGTATGGGCATTTCTTTGCCAAAAGGACAGTTTTGCCAAATAGAAAGGCTCCAGATGGAGTGTCTTTGGTGCTCAACATTCTCTCGGGAATAGAGCGGTGTTTCCAGGAGCAATTGTGTCTCACTATCATGAAACTCTGAGTTAGATTAAAGGCCATTTTCTACAGCTCTTTGAAGACGTCGAAGATTATCTATCTATACTGAGTATAATCTCTATATATCTAGAGAACCTGAATAGTCTAATTATAAATGACAAACTTAGATGACTATTTCTCTATATAATTCTCAATATCTATCTATCTTAAAGACTAAGACAATAAACAACTGTGTAACAAATGAGGATAATGACCTCCAAATATAAACACTGTACAAATATACATTGCAATATGGTAAATATATATCAATACACAAACATTATATAAGTATCTTAATCAGAGGTAGAAATGTACACTGCAATATGGTAAATATATACAATATATACATATATATATATCAATACAATATATGTCAATACATAAAAATGTTTTAAGCAGACATAGAAACATGCATGCATACAATAGTCAATATAATTTAACTTTGTATCAATATACAAGAATCAATACCAATATATTTGTCTAAAAGCAGTAACTCACAATTATAAATCTATTATCCCATCATTCCCTCTTTTTTTTTTCAAAATGATCCCTGAGCTTATAAAATTCCTCCCCCAACCTCTCAACCCCTAAATGACGTCCCTAAACCCAGGGGTAAACTTTACTGGGAGAGGGGACGTCGTCCTCTAGAATTACTTCCAGCTGTCATGGGGGCGATGTTCTTTCTGGGGAATCCTGTGAAAGTAAAATGATGGTTAAATTTCAAGATCAATGTTTTTTAAAATTGCAAATAGTCTCTGAGTATTTTGAGGAGGTCTGGCCAGAATGTTGTACAAGATGTGCACCATTTCAGCTAATCAAGTTGGGATCATCTTGTGCAGCTGGTATCCAAAACAGGTCTTGTAGTAGAGCTATCAGTATCATGACGTCATATCAACCAGGTAGAGTTGTTGTTATGGGGCCCCATCTTCTTCCTGGAAACTTCAAATGTCACTTCAGGAAAAACTCATTGTTCATTGTGAAAAACTTAAACATTAATCATATAGACATATATAGACATACATATATATTCAATGAAAGGCATGATAGATATATTCAATGAAAAGTATGATAGATATGAAGAAAAGCAAAGATGTTTTCTAAACTCATATTTCTTTCTGTCCCATATCATGGCTCTTGACATGAGACAGAAACTCTGGGTTTTTCTCTTACTAACAGGCTTGGAATTGGAGAGGGACTGAGCCAGAGTCCAACTTCAAAACCAGCTCTATATATTTATAAAGAAATGTTTAATAAGACATATATATAAATTAATACTTACAAAATGTGTCCATCCATCAGTAATTAAATATTCAGGGTCTTTCAATTTCTTTGAAGATGAGTATTTTCCTGTGGAGATAAGAAAGAACCCTGCGTCCAACCTATCTGTATTTCTTACCATCAGTATGTTCGCCATCCTTATGAAAGAATTGTTATTTATCTTTTCCAAGTGGCTTCTCTTCTTCAAACCGAACCTTTATTAATTTTGATGGTATCCACAATTTTTCCTGTGGAGATAAGAGCAAAACCCCTTCCCCAACGTAGCACATATCCTGGCTTCCATTGTGAGGTCAGCACATCCTTGAAATAAACTGGTTGATTTAGTTCAGTAGACTTTTCCATTATCCAATGTCTTTCTGCAGCTGTTGTTCCCTTCTCATTAGTGTTGAGAAAATTCAAGGTTAACAAAGCATTATGTAACCTATTTCTGGGGGTGTTTTCCACCCCTTTCTGTTTGTTCAACATATCCTTTATAGTTCGATTTGATCTTTCTATGACTGCTTGACCTGTAGGATTGTATGGTATACCTGTAACATGCTTGATATTGTAATAATCAAAAAACCATTTCATTTTTTTAGAAACATAAGCAGGACCATTATCCATCTTTTTTTGTGTAGGTATACCCATGATAGCCACGACTTCTAATAAATGAGTGATTACTGAATCAGCTTTTTCTGAACTTAAAGCAGTTGTCCACTGAAAGCCTGAATAAGTGTCAATGGTGTGATGGACATATTTTAATTTGCCAAATTCTGCAAAGTGGAACACATCCATCTGCCAGATTTCATTCCTTTGGGTGCCCTTTGGATTAGCCCCTGCAAGCAGTGGCGTTTGGTTATAGAAAGAGCAAGTAGGGCATTTCTTTACAATCTCCTTAGCTTGTTGCCATGTAATTGAAAACTCTTTCTTCAAACCTTTGCTATTAACATGATGTTTTTTATGAAATTCAGAGGCTTGTAGCACACTGCCAATCAATAATTGATCAATTTCTGCATTACCTTGTGCTAGAGGACCTGGCACACCCGTATGGGATCGGATGTGTGTTATGTACATAGGGCAAAGCCTGTTCCTGATCAAATCTTGAACTTGGAGAAACAATAAGGTTAGTTCAGTATCATCAGGTATAAATTCAGCAGCTTCAATATGTAAAATAACTCTTTCTGCGTATTGTGAATCAGTGACTATATTAATATGTTCTTTAAAATCCCTTAGCACTATAAGAATGGCATATAATTCCGCCTTCTGGACAGAATCATACGGACTTTGTTCCACCTTACCAAGTCTTCTGATTTGTAACCTGCCTTCCCTGATTTGTTGGCATCAGTATAGAATGTACGGGCTCCAGTTATTGGAGCATCATGGACGATTCGAGGAAGAATCCAAGAAGTTCTCTTTATGAAGTTAAGCCTCTTGCTTTTTGGATAGTTGTTATTAATGTCTCCCAAAAAATTAGCACAAGCTCTTTGCCATGGTTCATTATATTCCCATAATTTCTTTAGTTCATCAGCAGTGAAAGGCACTATAATTTCTGCTGGGTCTATGCCTGCTAGTTGACGAAGTCTCAGCTTGCCTTTTATAATTAACTCAGAGACCTTTTTCCACATAAGTTTTCAGTTTCTTACTTGGTTTATGTGGTAAAAAAGATCCATTCCAAAATAATATCATCTCTCTGCATTAAAATTCCTGTAGGAGAAATTTTTGATGGAAGTATGACAAGAATACAATTGAGCTCTGGATTCACCCTGTCCACATGTGCCTGTTGTAATTTTTTCTCAATCATTTTCAGTTCCTTTTCTGCTTCAGCTGTTAATTTTCTGGGACTGTTTAAATCTTTATCACCATCCAAGGTTTTGTTCAAATGAAATATTAGATCAGGCGTTATTCCAATAGCTGGTCGTAGACTGGAAATGTCTCCTAACAGTCTTTGAAAGTCATTAAGAGTCCGTAGGAGATCTCTTCTAATTTGTGCTTTTTGTGTCTTAATTTTTTGCAAACCTATTTTATAACCTAAATAATTAACAGAATCTCCCTTCTGAATCTTTTCAGGAGCAATTTGCAATCCCCATTTAGGTAAAAGTATCTTTATTTCTTCAAACAGTCTGTTCAAGGTATCCATGTTTGAATCGGATAACAAAATGTCGTCCATGTAATGGTATAGTATAGATTTGGGAAATTTCTTGCATATTATTTGCAATGGTTGGTTCACAAAATATTGGCACAGGGAGGGGCTATTTAACATACCCTGGGGGAGGACGGTCCAGTGGTACCTCCTCAAAGGTTGAGAATTATTATAAGTAGGCACTGTGAAGGCAAATTTTTCTCTATCTTCTTTTTGCAAAGGTATAGTGAAAAAACAATCCTTTAAATCAATACCTATGAGAGGCCATCCTTTTGGTAATAAAGAGGGCAAAGGAATTCCAGATTGCAGAGGGCCCATAGGTTGAATAACCTTGTTGATGGCCCTGAGATCTGTCACCATTCTCCATTTACCTGATTTTTTCTTAACCACAAATACAGGAGAATTCCAAGGGCTGGTAGATTCTTCTATGTGTCCAGCATCTAATTGTTCTTGTACCAGCTGTTCTAAAGCCTGTAACTTTTCCTCAGCTAAAGGCCATTGCTTTATCCATATTGGTTTCTCAGTCAACCATTTTAGAGGCAAGGCTGTTGGTATCTCTGAAGGGACATCAACTGCTTGTTCTTGTACAGCCCGAATGGCCGGTTTTCTCCATTTGTAATATCTTTTAATATTATTCTCGGAAATATAGGCTCTAGAAGTAGCAGGAATGTTAATTTCGGTATTCCATTGTTGTAATAGGTCACGACCCCATAAATTCTTTGCAATATTGGCTACATATGGCTTTAATTTTCCTATTTGTCCCTCTGGCCCTATACATTCAACCCATCTCATACTCTGCCTTACTCGAGATAGGGTTCCAATTCCCAGGAGCTGAACATTTACATTCTAAAGAGGCCAATACGGATGCCAAGATTCTGGGGTAATGATACTTACATCAGCACCTGTGTCCAGCAGGCCAGTAATAAAAATGCCATTTACACACACTCTCAGTTTAGGTCTTTGATCATTTATAGAAGTTTGCCAAAGCACACGTAACTTATCTTTCTGATCATTATTGCTTGTAACAGTAGGCATGGGGCTTCCTAATTGTCCTGATGAGGCACGTTCTCTGCAGAAACTGGAAATGACTGAACCATGTTTGCCATGGGGCCTGTGAGGTCCCCCCCCCTCACGTTTCCCGACTGTATCAGGTTGCCTTGTCTATCTCTTGTAGACCTGCATTCATTCATCCAATGTCTGCCTTTTCTACATCTTCTACATAAACCTGAAGGCTGAGTCCTCCTATTTCTGTTATTTCTAGAAGATTCATTATTATTATTATTTCTGAAAGATGCATCATCATTATTATTATTATTATTATTATTTCTGAAAACCTGTTGTCTACAATTCCTTTTCATATGACCCATTTTGCCACAATTAAAACATTTGGTATTCTGGTGTCTCCTTTTACCATTGGAAATTGCTTCTTCTACCCATGCTTCAGTGCCATAATCAAATGTATCAACATTGAGTGTATGCAAGACCCATTCTTACAAGGGCGCTGATCTGAGCTTTAAAGACCCCAAAATCCTTTTGCATTCCACATTTGCATTTTCATAAGCCAAAGACTCAATCATTCTACGTCTTGCTTCTGGGTCACATATCCCTATTTGTACAGCCTTAGTTAATCTTTGTAAAAAGTCACTAAAGGGTTCTCTCTGACCCTGTTTAACTCTGACAAATGATTCCATTCTCTGTCCTGGGTCTTGTACCCTGTCCCAAGCCCTTAAGGCTGCTGTAGTACACATGGAGAGTGTGTTTTCATCCAAATTAGCTTCTTCCTGAGGGTCGGAAAAGAGCCCTTCACCTAGAATTTTATCTAGGGAATGTCAATTCCCTTCACTTTTTCCTGCTGTTCTAAGAGTCTAGCCTCTTGCCTGAATAAGCATTTCCATTTCAATTGCGGTCCACTCTCAAGTACCGCAGAGCTCAGCTGGAGCCAGTCTGAGGGGGTTGCTCTGCTTGTCGTGGCCCAAGATCTTAGCATCTCTTTAACAAAAGAGGCTTGCATCCCAAAAGTCATGACAGCCTGTTTAATTTCCTTGAGGTCATTCATACGGACAGGCTCCCATGTATCCTCCTTGATGACCCTAGGGTTTCTGGAACCAATCACCGTCTCTGTTGTTATTACTGGAAAGGCAGGTAAAGCTGTAGGTAGAGCTTTGTGGAAATTGTCCTGGAGAGATTTACCCACAGATGGAGTTAAAATTTGCCTTTCTACCCTTTGCTCTTCTTCATCAGAATTTAGACATTCCTCAATCTTTTCAATTCTATTCACTATTGCCTTCTGCAATGCCTGAATCTCCTGTCCATATTATGTTCCAAAGCCTTCATTGAGGATTCTAAAGTTTGAAGTTTGTCCATTAGAGGTAACATCTCATCTTTGGACATAGTTTTTATGGCATAAACCATGCCTTGTTGTATTGACAATCTTTCCGTCAATCTGTCATAAGGTTTAGACAAAATCCGATTGTCACATTCATCAGTTTTGATTCTCTCAGTTTCATTTCCTACAGAAAGGGACTGAATCTTATGGTCCAAATCAGCTGTTCCCTCTTCCATAGTAATGAATTTCTCCTTAATATCAGCCACTAATGTTTCAGTTCCTACAGAAAGGGACTGAAGCTTACAATCCAGATCAGCTGTCCCCTCTTCCATAGTAATGAATTTCTCCTTAACATCAGCCTGGAGAACTTCAAACTGATTCTTGAGAAGATTGTTATCAGCCTGGAGAACTTCAAACAGATTCTTGAGAAGACTGTTGTCATTCTCAATTGTTTTTAAGCGTTCAATCTCTGCCTTAAGAATCCTGGATTCGTCTCATAAAGACTTTATCATATTTCTATTATCAAACCATTTGGTGCCAATGAAAACTACGAATCCCAGAAGGATCCATAGATGTGGGGTGATAGACACCTCTTGTAAAATCTCCCACATGGTACAATTAAAAAAACTGTTAAATTCTTGAATACTAACGTGTTCAGACATTTTATTTATAAAAGAAAATTTTTTTTACCTGCAATGATCGGTTCCTGCCAGTGATGGTCTCTGTGTTTTTGGAGCCTGTCCTGGAACTAGCTCTTGTAGACCAGGCTGGCCTCGAACTCACAGAGATCTGCCTGTGTCTGCCTCCCAAGTGCTAGGATTAAAGGTGTGCGCTACCACTGCCTGGCCGGCCTCAAACTCACAGAGATCCACCTGCCTCTGCTTCCCAAGTGCTGGGATTAAAGGCGTGTGCTACCACTGCTGGCCGGCCTCAAACTCACAGAGATCCGCCTGCCTTTGCCTCCCAAGTGCTGGTATCAAAGGCGTGTGCCACCACTGCCTGGCCAAGTCACTTTGTATCAGACCAAATCTTCTGCTGTGGCAGCTTTTGTTGCAAAACCGCAGGTACTTGAGCTTCTGCTAATTCAGGCAGTGGGGTTCCACTGCAAACTTAGCCAAGGCAGGCAGAATGGGCCTGTGTGGCCGAGTATGTCTCTGACTCAGCACTGGGGCCAGAGTCACGAACTAAAAAACAGCACCCGGGAGGGTGCTGTGTTAGCTAGTGGGCTACCCGCTTGAGTTGGGCCAAAATAGCCCATGTTGGACGCCAAAATGTAACGGCATAAACGAATGCAGACAGATTGTAAAAATATATATAGCTTTAATGGTGAAATAGACTTACAGAACCACCATTCCAGCAGAGACCAGGAAAGCAGAAAAGGGACGGCTGGGAGCATGCTTGCCAAATTTATAGGCAAACATTAGCCCGAGGCGAACACGCCCCCTAAGGGGCGGGACTTATCCCTACAATCATATGGTTTTTTTCTTTCAGTTTATTTATATGGTGGGTTACATTGATAGATTTTCGTATGTTGAACCAGACCGGTATCTCTTGGATGAAGCCTACTTGATCATGATGGATAATTTTTTTGATGTGTTCTTGGATTCGGTTTGCCAGTATTTTATTTAGTATTTTTGTATCAATGTTCATGAGTGGGATTGTTCTGTAATTCTCTTTCTTGGTTGAGTCTTTGTGCAGTTTTGGTATCAGCATCTTAAAAAGTGTTTGGCAGTGAGCCTTCTGTTTTTATTATGTGGAACACTTTGAGAAGTTTAGATATTAGCTCTTCTTGAAAGTTCTGGTAGACATAAGCACTAAAACCATCTGGCCCTGGGCTTTTTTTGGTTGGGAGGTTTTCGATGACAGCTTCTATCTCCTCGTGGCTTAGGGGTCTATTTAAATTGCTCAACTGGTCTTGATTTAATTTTGGTATGTGGTATCTATCTAAGAAATTGTCCAATTTTTTTTTACATTTTCCAGTTTTGTGGAGTACATATTTTTGTAGTAAGACCTAATGATTCTCTGAATTTCCTCAGTATCCATTGTTATGTCCCCCTTTTCATTTCTGATTTTGTTAATTTGGATGTTCTCTCTCTGCCTTTTGATTAGTTTGGATAGGGGTTTGTCAGTCTTGCTGATTTTCTCAAGGAACCACCTCTTTGTTTCATTGATTCTTTGCATTGTTTTCTGTGTTTCTATTTTGTTGATTTCAGCCCTCAACTTGATTATTTCTTGTCTTCTTCTCCTTTTGGGTGAGTCTGCTTCTCTTTTTTTCTAGAGTTTTCAGGCATGCTATTAGGTCATTGATGTGAGCTTTCTCCATTTTCCTTATATTGGCACTTAGTGCTATGAACTTTCCTCTTAGCACTGGTTTCATAGTGTCCCATATGTTTGGATATATTGTGCCTTCATTTTCACTGAATTCAAGGAAGATTTTAATTTTTTTCTTTATTTCTTCCTAGACCCAGGAGTGGTTCACTAGTTGACTGTTCAGTTTGCATGAGTTTGTAGGCTTTCTGGGCTTAGTATTGTTGTTGAATTCTAACTTTACTCCATGGTGATCTGATAAGACACAGTGAATTACTTAAATTTTTTTGTATCTGTGGGTGTTTGCTTTGTTACCGAGAATGTGATCAGTTTTAGAGAATGTTCCATGAGGTGCTGAGAAGAAGGCATATTCTTTCTTGTTTGGGTGGAATGTTCTATATATGTCTGTCAATTCCATTTGATTCATTACATCTGTTAGTTCTCTTATTTCTCTGTTACGTTTCTGTCTGTTTGACCTGTCCATTGTCAAGAGGGAGTGTTGAAATCTCCTACTATTAGTGTGTGGTGTTTGATGTGTGATTTGAGTTCAATTACTATTTCTTTTACATATTTGGTTGCTTTTATATTAGGGTCATAGATATTCAGGATTGAGACTTCATCTTAATGAATTGTTCCTGTTTGAGTATAAAATGTCCTTCTCCATCACTTTTGATTGATTTAATTTTGAAATTGATTTTGTTAGATATTAGAATAGCCACACCTGCTTGTTTTATAGGTTCGTTTGACTGGAAAACCTTTTATCAACCCTTTACTCTGAGGTAGTGTGTGTCTTTGAGGCTGACGTGTGTTTCTTATAAACAGAAGAATGCTGGATCCTGTTTATGTATCCATTCTCGTAGCCTGTGTCTTTTTATAGGTGAATTGAGACCATTGATATTAAGTGATATTAATGACCAGTGGTTGTTAGCTCTGGTTATCTTTCCATAGTAGTGTTTGTGTGTTTCCCTTCTTTGGCATATGCTGGTGGGAGGTTATCAGATGCCTGTGTTATTGTGGGTGTAGTTAGCTTCCTTGGGTTGTGGCTTTCCTTCTAGTACTCTCTCTAAGGCTTGGTTTGTGGATACTTACTGTTTAAATCTGTTTTTATCATTGAATATCTTGTTTTCTCCACCAATGGTGAATGAAAGTTTTGCTGGGTACAGTAGTCTGGGCTTGCATCCACAGGCTCTTAGTGTCTGCAGCACATCTATCCAGGAACTTCTCCATTTCTTTTATGGCTTCCATTGAGAAGTCAGGTGTAATTCTGATAGGTTTTTCTTTATATGTTACTTGATTTTTTTCTTTTTCAGCTTTTAATATTCTTTTTTTCTTCTGTATGTTTTGTGTTTTGATTATTATATGGTGAGGGGATTTTTTTTTGATCCAGTCTATTTGGTGTTCTGTAAGCTTCTTGTACCTTCATAGGTATATTCTTCTTTAGGTTGGGAAAGTTTTCTTCTATAATTTTGTTGAATATATTTTCTGTGCCTTTGAGCTGGAATTCTTCTCTTTCTTCTACCCCTCCCATATTATTTTCATGTTTCTTCTTTTCACGGTGTCACAGATTTCCTGAATGTTTTGTGTTAAGAATTTGTTGGATTTAGTGTTTTCTTTGACAACCGACTTTATTTCCTCAATAGAATCTTCAGCGCCTGAGATTCTTTCTTCTATCTCTTGTATACTGTTGATTATATTTGTCTCTGTAGTTCCTGTTCATTTACCGAGAATTTCCATTTCCAGAGTTCCCTCTGTTTGTGTTTTCTTTATTCCCTCTATTTTAATCTTCAAATCTTGAACTGTTTTCTTCATCTATTTGATTGCTTTTTCTTGGTTTTCTTGGGTTTCTTTGAGGGATTTATTAATTCCTTCCAGCTTTTTGTTTGTCTTCTCCTCCATTTCTTTAAGGGAGTTTTTCACTTCTTCTTTAAAGGTCTCCATCATTTTCATTAAATAACACTTAAAGTCATTCACTTCTATACCTTCTAGGTTATGATGATCAAGTCTTCCTGTTGTATGTCCACTGGGTTCTGGTGGTACCATGTTGCTTTTTAGGATGTTGGAGGAGTTCTTGCATTGACTCCTTCTCATCTCTTCCTTCAACTCTTATGTCTCTTATGTCCACCAAGAATTGGTCTTCATGGAGATCACAGGGAATGACGTGTTGGGGCAGGGTATATGGCTGTCTGGTAGACCAGCTCCCTGCTGGTGCTAGAAATGCCAAAGGCACCTGGAGAGGGGGGCCCTGGCCTTTCTCCCACATGGAGGTTTTAGGGAGTATTCTCTGGGGTCTCAGGGCCACTGTTGTCTCACCTCCTATACCCACCAAGTATTGGTTGATGTGAAAGTGTCATATATCAATCTGTTGATTTCATTGGTTAATTAATAAACTGCTTTGCCTGATAGGTTAGAACATAGGTGGGTGGAGTAAACAGGACAGAATGCTGGGAAGAAGGGAAGTGAGGCAGACTGCGGCTTCTCTCTAGGGCAGACGGGATGAAGCTCTGACCTGAGATGGACATAGACCTTCCCAAACCTGGGGGACAGGATAATTCTAACTGCTTTGTAAAATTCTCTGTTTTGCTGTCAGAGATAGACTGACTATAGCATTCCCCATCTTTTCTGACACCGTTAAATCATCTTTGTCCAAACTGTTCCCTGGAACCTCTTTGCTGACTATACCTGGTTATTGTTGGCTCTCTTCTTTCCACCTAAATTTTCCTTGGCTATTAATTCAGTTGAGTATATAATTGGCCTGATTAGCCTAGCTGTCACAACTATCATATTTTTTTCTTCACAATTATATGTCAGCTTTTACAAATTATCTGAAGTCATTACTTGGAGTATGTGGCACTCTAACATCTACTTTCTTGAAAGAGCAGATTCATGGCTTCTCTTCTAAGAGTCATTGCTATATTAGGTTGTGTTATCAATTACAGTTGGTGAAAATGTTTGAAGAACCCTTTGAAGTCTCTAAAAACAGAATCACAGCCCATGTTGACTCCTTGTCTATAGCCAGTATTTTCTAAAACCATCTCCAGACCCCTGCTCCACTGTGTCTCCATTCTGTATTATATATCTATGTCTTGCGGGGGGGAAATGTTGAGCAAGAATTTACGGAAGCACTAAATTTGCCATATAGAGTTAAATATACATTCATGTAGCTGAAATGTGATTGCTGGGAATTGGGGGTGGCAGCTCGTTCCTCCACTCACTGAATCATTTCACTGGCCCTAATTTTTACTGCCTCATAAATAGAAATATCCACTTTATCTGAGGTTTTGTTTTTCTAAGAAGTCAATCTCTGTAGTCAACTGCAATGTGAAAAAATTCCAGAAACAGATGATCCACAACTCTTAATTTTATTCCATTCTGAGTAGCATGCTGAGGTTTGGACCTGCTCGACTCCATCCATCCTGTGTGCACTGCATCCCTGCTCCATCAGCTACAAATCCCTTTTTGGTTGTCTAATCATCTGGTCATAGACATTCACAGTCAGGACTCAGGAAGAGATGAGTGCAGTTTCTGGGTTAGTATCTTTTTATGTTAGTACCCACAGGTCAGGGAAGGTGCTACACATCTCCGTTAACCATCTAAAGAATCTCACAGGTATCTCAATGACTATAGAGCTTGTCAGTATTAACTATCCAAGTTAACCCTATACCCAAATATATCACTTTAAAACCACAATCCTCCACCCTGATTCCCCAGAGGGCCACAGCAAATCCCATAATGCAAAATACGTTCAATACAACTTCAAGTCACATTTGCCAGGAAGGCGTCAAAAGTGTACTTTCTTTCCAATGCTATTTATGTATTTAGTTTATTATTGGCATCAATCTATCCAATTTTTAATATTTATTTATTTATTTATTATGTACACAGTGTTCTGCATGCATGTGTGCTTACAGGACAGAAGAAGTCACCAGATTTCATTACAGATGGTTGTGAGCCAACATGTGGTTGCTGGAATTGAACTCAGGATCTCTGGAAGAGCAGTCAGTGATCTTAACTTCTAGGCCATCTTTCCAGTCCCCATCATTTTTTTTTATATTTTGCTTATCTAATTTTGAGAGAGCACACATATGCCTTGGTACATGAAAGGAGATCAGACAATTTATGGAAGTTGCTTCTCTTCCATGTTGTGGATTCCTGGGATCAAACTCAGCTCATCAGGCTTGACAGCAAGCCTCTTTACCTGTTAAACTGTGTTGCCAGCCCTATGGCACTATTTTTCTAAATATGGATGACTCCCAATGGTTCATAATATATTGACATTCTTTGTCATATTGATGCTCAAGTTGTTCTGGATTTGTCTTGTCAGATCAGGCCAGCTCATAGGTGTCTCCATGATGTGCCACAGGAATTGTTGTTGCCGAAATGAACAGATTCTATTAGTAAGTTGGTGCTGGTAAAGGAAGAAGAAAAATGGAAAAGAATGAAGACATTTATTTTCCTGCTGGGCATGGTGAAACACACCTTTGATTCCAGAACTTGAGAGGCTGAGGCAGGTGAATCTCTGGGAGTCAGCCTAGTTTGCAGAGTGAGTTTCAGGACAGTCAGGGCTATGTAGAGAGACCCTGTCTCAAAACAAACAAACAAATGTAGTTCCGTTATTTATATTGACACTAAAGATTGAACTCAAGGCCTCATGCATGCTAAATACAAACTCCAACACTGCACTATGCTCTTAACCCAGAGGTTTCATCTACTGGACTCTTGAGAAAGTTCCCTTTGTTTTGCTTGATTTCATTGTGCAGTCGCTTTTGTTATAAAACTTTTTGAAACTTTGTGCACACGTGTATTGTGTGTGTGCATTTTCATATGTGTGAGTATTTTCATGTGAGTGTGGCATTCACTTGCACAGCATTCATATGAAGGTCACATGACAAGTTTAGGTGTTAGTCTTTGCCTTCCAACAAAGACCTTGGTTGAGAAAAAGTCCTTTTTTTAAAAAAAAAAACCTGTTTATTTTACTATTTTATATGTGAATGTTTTGGCTGCATGTATGTCTGTGCACTACATACATATAGTCTCCCAGACTGGAGTTGCAAATATTTATGAGCCACCAAGTGAATGGTGGGATTTGAACCCAGGTCCTCTGGTAGAGCAACAAGTGCTCTTAACTGTTGTACCATCTCACCATCCTGTTATAAAGTTTCTTATTTTTTATGATATGTGAAAAATTTTTAAGCCTTAATAAAGCATTCTGAATATGAAACAAAGGATGATTCAGGAACAAAGGAGATTAATGGAGTTATAAGATATGGGCTCCCTTGCATTAAGGAGTTTACAATATAGCTGTAGACAAAAAAAAACCTCTCTTAATGTTTGAATTGTAGACAAGGCAAGGCAAATATCAAGCAGTTTAACGCCACCCCATCAACCCACCCGGTGTCAACTTTGCTTTCTGAGTTCTTCCAGATACTTCTGAAAGTAAGAAACCCTAACTTCTCAGACTCTCCGCTCCCAGGGAGGATTCTGAGGACTAAAGAGTGAGTAGAAGGCAAAGCGAGACCACAGTTCACTTCCCTGAGCATGACAATATGCTTGCCTGAGGTTTGCTGTGTTCTGTGGATATATCTGTGCTGGAGGGCTGTGGTGGTTCAAGATACCTTTATGTTGGTTTAAATTATCAATCCATACAATGAAGAGCCATACTCTGTACTTAGCTCCTTCATAGTCAAAAAATGTGAAGAAAACACAATAATATACATAATCCAGACTCTCTGAATTTTCCGTCTTTACTTGGCTTATTTTTCATTATTCCTTTTAGTCTAGGACTATCTGTATTCTGTCTATTTAAAGACTTTACCCTTTTTGAAAGTGTTAATTTTATATTATGACTCTCTACACTCCTTTTCTTCTCTTTTTCAAGCCTTCATACATTTATCCAACACTATGACTCATATGGATTTGTTTTTATTGCCTATCTGTAATTCTCTACTGTCCAGGGGTGCTTTATGCTTTTAAAATGCTAAGCACTTAATCTAAGATGTGACATTACTAGGTCAAATATGGTAGATTCAGCATGTCTGACTCTGGCAGCAGCTCCATAGTGTGTCTCCCTCTGCCTTCCTTCTTCCAACATTCAGTCCAGTTTCCACACCCCCCTCCTACCAGTTATGCCCTATCAACAGGCCAAGGAAGTTTCTTTATTCATTAACCAATAAAAGCAACACATAGACAGAAGGACCTCCCACATCATCTCAGGTGATCAATCTTCTTGGTAACAGTGGATCCAAGGCTAAGATGGTTGCTCCTCAAGGTGCAGTCAGGGCCATGGTTTCAGCCACCCCACTGGTTACTCTGTTTTCATATCCAATCCTGTGCCTTTTTATAGGTGAGTTGAGCCCATTGACATTAAGTGATATTAATGACCAGTGGTTGTTAACTCCGGTCACTTTTTTAGTAGTAGGGTTTATGTGTTTCCCTTCTTTGAGTTGCGCTGGTGAAGGGTCTCTAGATGTCTGAGTTATTGAGGTCTTTGTTGGACTCCTTGGTTAGTGATTTTCCTTCTATTATTTTCTGTAAGGCTGGATTTGTGGCTACGTATTGCTTAAATTTGTTTTTATCCTGGAAAATTTTGTTTTCTCCATTTATAGTGAACGAAAGCTTGGCTGGATATAGTAGTCTGGGCTTGCATCCATGGTCTCTTAGTTCTTGCAGTACATCTATCCAGGACCTTCTGGCTTTCATGGTTTCCATAGAGAAGTCAGGTGTAAGTCTGATAGGTTTACCTTTATAAGTAAGTTGGCCTTTTTCCTTTGCGGCTCTTAATATTCTTTCTTTATTCTGTATATTTTGTGTTTTGATTATTATATGGTAAGGGGATGTTTTTTTTTTTTTTTTGATCCAGCCTATTTGGTGTTCTGTATGCCTCTTGAACCTTCATAGGTACATCCTTCTTCAGGTTGGGAAAGTTTTCTTCTATAATTTTATTAAGTATATTTTCTGGACCGTTGAGCTGCACTTCTTCTCCTTCTTCTACTCCAATTATTCTTAGGTTTGGTCTTTTTATTGTGTCCCATATTTCCTGAATGTTTTGTGATGAGAGTTTGTTGGACTTGCTGTTTTCTTTGATCAGTGCGTTTATTTTCTCTATGTTATCCTCAGAATATGAGATTCTTTCTTCTATCTCTTGTATTCTGCTGGTTATGCTTGTTTCTGTAGTCTCTATTCATTTACCTAGATTTTCCATGTCCAGCCGGCCCTCTGTTTGTGTTTTCTTCTTTGCCTCCATTTCAGTTTTCAAGTCATGAACTGTTTCCATTATCTGCTTGATTGTTTTTCCTTGCTTTCCTAGGGTATCATTCACTGATTTACTCAATTCCTCGAACTTTCTGCTATACTTCTCATCCATTTCTATAAGGGCATTTTTTATATGCTGTTTAAGGGTGTCAATCACTGTCATGAAGTCAGTTTTTTCTCCTTCTTCTTGATTAAGGTGTTCATGTTGTGAGGTCGCTGGCTTCTGGTGGTTTCGTGTTGTTTTTCAGATTGTTGGGTGAATTCTTGCATTGGCGTCTCCCCATCTCTTCCTCCCAATATTCTCCTATGGATCTTCTTTTACAGGATCAGGTCTTCTTGCCGACTGATGTACCTTCCCAGTGATGTCACTCCCCAGTGATGTTTCTCCTGGAGTCCAGTTCGGATCTCCTTGCTGCTTGGTTAGCTCACAAACAAAGGGCCCACCCTGCTTGCTGCAGGCAGGCTATGGAGACAAAGGAGCTAACGCCTTCCCCTTTGCACTCACCTTCGGGTTCAGTCCCAGCGCCCAGGCAGGCTGAGCAGGGAGGTGCTCTGTTGCCCAAGAAGGGAGGGATGGAGGGAGACAGGGGGTGGGGGGATCTGGATGTAAGCTGGATGAGATAGGAAGAGAGAGGAGGTACGGGGCAATATAGCCCCTGTAGGATGACCAGGAAGTGTAGGCGGGCTGTTCCCAGGTGCCGCAGCACTCACTCACCACAATGATGTTTCACTAGGTGCCCTGATCGAAACTCCGTGCTGCTTGGTTCGCTTGCAGACAAAGGGCCCACCCTGCTTGCTGCAGGCAGGCTATGGGGACAAAGGAGCTACCGAGCTCCCCTTTACCCTCCTCTTTGGGTTAGGACCCAGCGCCCAAGCAGCCCCACTGGTTACTCTGTGTTCTTGGAGACTGCAGTGTTCTGGGGTGGTTGCTCTACAATACATGGATGCTCCCATGGAAATAGCTTGTTTGAGGCTGTTTCTGTTGAGGTTGTTGCCTTGGGCCTGCTCTGGCACAGGTTGCTGTCTCAGGCTTGCTCAGGCAGTGGTCACTGGATCAGGCCTGCTCCAGCGAATGTTGCTGCCTCAGATCTGTTGCCTCAGAGTTCACCAATTCACACCCGGTCTGGCAGAAGTCTCTGGTTTGGGGTCTGCTTCCTCAGTGGTGTCTCCCTTGTATCTGCTCTTGTATAGTTTGCTGCCTCAGACCTTCTCTTGTGGAGGTTGCTGGCTCAGACCTCTTATTCTGGATATCAATCTTCTGTCTGATGTAGAGCTTGCAAAGATTCTCATTTTGTGAGATTTTTCTTTACTCAGTGGATTAGTTCTTTAGCTGTGCAGAAATATTTTTTTTTTTGGAGGTTCCTCTTATGAATTGTTGGCCTCACATCTTGGGCAAATAAAGTCCTCTTCAGAAAGTCCTTCCCTACACCTAATGTCTTATAGCGTACTGTCTTTGTTCTTTTCCTACAGTTTCAGTGTTTCACATTAAGATCTGTAATTCATCTTGTGCTAATTTCTGTGCAAAGTGATAGATATAGGCCTAATTTAACTGTTCAAAATGTGGACACCCTGTTTCCCCAGCACTCTTTGTTGAAGATGCTGTCTTCCCTCCAGTGCGTGGTTTTGGCACCTATGTTGAATATTATACAGCTGTAGTTCCACGTGCTTGTGTTTCTATTTCCTGTTTTATCCCAGTCATCTTCATCTACATCTGCTTTTGTGTTGGTTCTTTAGTATATTATATATCACTATGACTCTGTAATATAGCTCAAGACCTGGAGTGGTAATCCCTCCAGGATTGTCTTTACTGCTCAGGATTGTTTAGGATACCTGGTTCTATATGAACTTTAGGACAGTTTATTCTAGTTTTTTGAGAATGATATAGGGATTTTGATTGGGATTGCATTAAATCTGTAACTGGCTTTTGGTTGAATGGTTTTTTTCACATTGATTTTTCTATCAATCCATGAGCATGGGCATTTTTTCAGTTTCTAGTGTCTTTTTATATCTCTTTCTTTGGAGACTTAAAGTTTTCATTGTCGAAGTTTTTCACTGCCTCATTAAATTTTTTTTAGACATCTGTGGTAGTTTGAGTATAAGTGGCCCCCAAAATCTCATAGGGAGTGGCACTATTAAAATGTATGGCCTTGTTGGAAAAAGTGAGTCACAATGGGGGTGGGTTTTGAGATTTCCTATGCTCAGGATACTACCCACTGTCTCTGCTAACTTCCTATTATCTGTAAGATGTATCACTCTCAGCTACTTCCAGTACTGCATCTGCCTGCATGTCATCATGCTCCCTGTCATAATGATAATGGACTGAACCTCTGAAACCAAACTGAGCCACAGTTAAATGTTTCCTTTAAGAGTTGCCTTGGTTATGGTGTCTCTTCACAGCAATAAGAACCTTAACTAAGACAATATTCTTTTCTTTGAAGCCATTGTAAATGAGAATGTATCCATGATCACTTTCTCTGTATGTTTGTTGATATGTAGAAAAGGTGCTGCCTTTTGCAAGTTGATTCCATATCCTACCACTTTCCAAATATTGTTGATTGTTTCTAAAGTTGTTTGTAAGAAGCTTTGATATCTCTTAAATACAATATAATTTTATTTGCAAATAAACAATTGTATTTTAACAAGCAATGTTATGATGGAAATTCTTAAATCACATGAGTGTTGTAAGTTTGTCCATGTGTGCATGCAGATGAGCATGCACATGTATAAACCCCTGTAGATGCTGAGATGTAGATATTGAGATAATAAATCTTCTTTAATCACTCTCCACCTTGTTTATTTTAGACAGGGTCTCTCCCTGAACCTAAAGCTCACAGATTTAGGTAGGCTGGCTGCCCAATAAACTTCAAGGATCTACCAGCCACTGCCCTCTTCCACAATGGTGGGATTATAGGAATGTGCCACTGTGCCAAGATTTTTACATGGATTCTGGGGACTTGAACTCAGGTCCTCATGCTTGTACAGCATGCATCTACTGAATGACATGATGTAGGAGGGGGTCATCTGTCTATGTGTTACTTTCATTGGTTAATAAAGAAACTGCCTTGGTCTTTTGATAGGCCAGCCCTTAGGTGGGTGGAGTAGACAGAACAGAATGCTGGGAGAAAGAAGCAGACTCAGGCAGATGCCATGCTTCTCCTACCCAAGATGGATGGTAGTTAGACTCATTAGCCACAGTCAAGTGGCGATACACATTAATAGAAATGGGCTAATCAAGATGTGAGAGTTAGCCAGTAAGAGGCTAGAGCTAATGGGCCAGGCAGTGTTTAAATGAATATTTAAACAATTTGTATGCTGTTGTTTTGGGTGTAAAGCTAGCCATGCCTGCTTGCCTTCTCACCACAATGATATAACTCCCCAACCAACAATTAACATATTTCTGAACACTAGTATTTTTACAGCCCGAGGCAAGAATAAGCAAGCAAGTATGATGACCATATTAATTCGTGATAAACATGGGATAACTGCTTTCTACAATGTACTCTTCAGTTATCAGTATACATAATGATTCATTTATCTGCTTTTACCTAAAATAAATAGATAATTTAAATTTTTCCCATTGAACAGGTTTTTAGAACTTATCTTTGACCACTGAACTAGACCACGAGAAAGGCCTTAACCAAAAGGACCCACCAGTCAACCAAACAGCATGAAACCCTGCATTACTGATTTCTAAATTTTAATAGGAATTTCTCAGTCTTGTCATAATATTGAGATTTACCAGAGTCTCATTTTTACTGTCCATAATACTTCATTGTGTCTTTATTTTGAACTGAGGAAAAATAAGTTTGACCTCCCTTGATTTCCTTCTGATTAAATTCTGGAACCTTTGAGAACACTTCAGTGCTGAGGGGAGCCATGTACTGGCTGTGGCAGGCATAGAAGCTCCATCATTGCAACGTGAGATATATGGTTTTTTTTCTATATTTCTTATATCTTTATCTAGGACACCAGTGGTACAGACTGTAAGGACTTAGTCTGTATCACAGAGTGAATCTGACACAGAAGTGCCAGGGTTAAGACAAACCAGCATACTCAGCCACATTACTCACATCCATGATCTCAAATCAACATTTTACCTGTGAAGTAGGAAGCACTTTAGACTTTCCAACCAGCTAGTGGATAGAACTTATGTTCCTTGTAACCGTGCTCACCCTCTGCATGAAAGATAGGAATTTCTTTCTCTGTCCATTGATATTGTCTTTCTTTCTGTTTTTGGAAATAATAACCCAAGCCCTTTGTTATAAAATTATTAAATTAGTTACTGTCAGTTTTTATAAATTATATTCTGATGGAGGAGAGTCTTCTGGCTTGTGTTAATTTCATTGGTTAAATAAAGAGACTGCCTTGGCCCTTTAATAAGACATAAAATTAGGTAGGCGGAGTAAACAGAACAGAATACTGGGAGAAAGAAGCTGAGTCAAGGAGTTGCCATGATTCTCCCACTCCAGACAGACGCAAGTTAAGATCTTTCCTCGTAAGCCACCTCGTGGGCTACACAGATTATTGGAAATGGGCTAGTTCAGGTGTAAGAGTTAGTTGAGAGAAGGCTGGATATAATGGGCCAAGCAGTGTTTAAAAGAATATAGTTTCCATGTAATTATTTCGGGTATAAAGCTAGCTGGGTGGCGGGAAGCAGCCTGCTGCTCCTATTTCAACAATATTCATTTGAATTACTATTGTTGTCCAGAAATGGATTACAGGAATGGAAGAAAACCTCTTCCAAATTCCAATTTGTCTGTATTTTCCCATTTTCTTTATCTGCACCTTTCTTTATCTTCCTTGTGTGTGTGTGTGTCCTGTATTCTCTTGTCTGTGTCTTCTGGCTTTCCTTTGGTGTTATCCTGTCCCCTCCACTGGGACTTTTCTCATGTGCCATTGCAGAATGACACATCATAAACACAAGAATGCTGTGAATATGCTTCCTAGAATTCTTTCGATTCCAGCCAGCTCAGAGCTGGAAGCAACCAGAGACCAAAATAGAACTCAGAAGAAGGATCCACTCATAACCAGATCTGCTAATTCATGTTACTGAGTGTTTTCAGAGCCCAATATAATATGAGTTCTAAGACATCCTCAATGCTCTTCAGCATTTTAATGAAAACCAGTTTTTAGAACAGACATGATTGCACATAGCTTTAATCCTAGCACTTTGCAAGCATGTAGATTTCTGTAAGTGTGAGACCAGCCTGGTCTACATAGCAAGTTTGAGGTACTGGGGCTACACAGTGAAAATCATCCTCAAAATAAAAATAATCCATTACTTTGGGCCACTCTGTCAGAATGAAGAAATGTACACAATTTAGAAAGAAGGGGCCAATGGACCTATCAGTACCACTCCTCAGTGATGTGGTTTTTCTTTGTTCTAGCTTACTTTACATTTTCCTGACCAATGATGTACAAGTGACTCAAACTTGGACAGTTCTCTAGGATTTTTTGTTAATACTGACACACACACACACACACACACACACACAAAGAGAGAGAGAGAGGGAGAGAGAGAGAGATGATCTCTTGCCTTTAGTGACAGAAGTCTAATAGAAGTCTATCTGATTCTTTCTAATCCCACTGTTTTGTAATGGGCTCCCAGCATGGTAGAGACAGAGTATGTGCATGGAGTTGCAAGAGACCAGTAATAAGGAAAAGCCAAGAATAAATTCTAGATTTCTACTCAGTTCCCAGAAGAATGAGCTTCCATTGTTAACACTGGGACACAGACAGGTAGCACTTTGAGGTGACAATCGGGGGTTCTGTTTTGAATATATTGGTATATTCAAGAGAAGAGGGTCTATCCTTTGAGAAAGATCACACTTTGTGAAGGGGAATTTAGCAAAGGAGACTTTTATGAAGAGGTTTAGAAGGTGGGAAAAGTAAAATGGGAATAGTCATGGAATGAGGAAAGTCTCAGAAAGAGGTGGTGCTCAGCTAAGGCAAATGCTGGAAATTGGAGAAATTTGAGATCAGAGACACATTCATTGGATGTGGCAATATGGAGGTCATTGGTAAAGATAAGAAGGACATTCTAGGTCATGGGCATGAAAGCTAGTTTGTAGAAAGTTTAAAGAAATGGTGGTAACCACCAGTGTGAGTTCCTAAGGTGTTCATCATTCTGTCCTTTTGACAGAGAGACATATAGATAGTGCCCTCTCTCTCTCTCACACACACACACTAACATACATACACATGACATACAAAAGGTTACTTAAAAATTCTTCTGCCACATAGCCATCTACATAACAAGCCTCACTTGCCAGTTTAACAACCTTCATGTTCTGCCACCATTTGAAATGCATAAACAAATATGCACTAGGCAAGAGTTTCATACGGTCTTGATCCTAGATGTGGAATTAATTTTATGTGTCAACAGGACTTGTCAATGGCACATCAGATGCTTGGCTGTTCCTGTCTGTAAAGATGTTCCTGAGACTTTTCTGTTACCATTGTTAGACCTAACATTGCAGGTTATCAAGTAAGAATTTCCTACCATGCCTCCCTACCCTTAGGTGAAACATTCTGTTGTCATTGGTTTTGAATGAAAGTTGTACAAGTGACTCTCCCAGGTGTTCGAGAATTTAGAATAACACCATCAGGACCTCTGGGTCTAGCTCCTCTGTTGTAGGAGGCCACTTGTTTGTTTCCAGACTGTTCTGACTTGAAATAATCACTCAGAAACTATATTATTTAAATCACTACTTGACCAATCACTTAAGGGTATTTCTAGCTAGATCTTATATAGTTGGTTAATCCATTTTTAATCTATGTATTGCCATGTGGCTGTGACTCACCAGCAAGGTTCCTGCATGTTTGTCTCTGATGGTAGCTGCATGGCTTCTATTTGATTCCACCTACTCTCTCTATATATATCTTTTCTAGCCTGGCTATAGTCTGTTAATCCATTGGTCAAAAGCTGCTTCTTTATTCATTAACCAATAAAAGCAACACATATACAGAAGGACTTCCCACACCATTTCCCCTTAGGAATTCTACACACACACACACACACACACACACACACACACACACAGTTTAGCCACATTTTCTTTTGGCTTGCAGTATGCCACAGCTCCCTTAAGAGGGGTCTTTCTTATTCAGGAGTATCAGAAACAAACAAACAAACAAAAAACCCACACTATTTCAAACCAGTGACTTCCTGGGTTATGCTGCCAGCACAAACTGTGGCTCTTTCAGGAGACCAGACATTTAAATGTGGTTCATGAACAATGTGTTATAAACTGCTTAATAGAGTGACATAGACTGCTGCATACTTGGAACTGGGACAATGTACACGGCTTTCAGAGGCAGTGAACATGCTTCCACCATGTTGGACTGGGCAGAGTTAAAAGACAAAGCAGCCATGGCTTAGCATTTTAAGAAGCACTCCTGGACAGAATAGAATTTCAAATACACAACAGGACATATTCAGACATAAAAGACGTCTAAATGAGACACAGTGTGTCTAAAATATGTACATAGGCTTGGGAAAGAGAAGAAAAAGAGTAAGAGACAGTAAATGCAACAAAAAAAGAGTACAGACAGTCATAGACTAAAGGAGTAAAGATAACAAAATATTAAACTTGTAGAAAAACTAACAGAGTAAGAAAAATAAGCCATGTAAAGATAGAATATACACACAGTCTAGATTATGCATATCATTTTGTTTTCTTTAAATTATTTGGCTATGAAGGGGCTAAGTACAGAAAGACATTTCATTGTATGGGCTGCTAAGCTAGACCAACATACATTTTTTAAAGATATCTTGACTTCAAAATTTGGATCTTAGGTTTTGTTGCCTTGGAAAAGAGAATCTACCTTTGATTCCACAGAAGATGAGAACCTATGGATTCATGCCGGGCTAATGTGGTTTGATGGACGAAGACCCTCTGAAAGGTCACCATGAACACCCCCCAAAATTACTTTGCCCAACAAAAAGCAGTAAACAGTTTGGAGAAAACTATGCCCAAATTCCCAAATATTGTTTATAAGTGTTTGTTTACATTTAAAAGGGTATACACACACACATATATATGTGTATATATATATATATATATATATATATATATATATATATATATGCTATAGAGATTTACATTGGTATGGATCTTGATTAATTGATACAAATTTAAGGTGAATTCTGTTATATGTATATTTCTGCTCTTGATGAAGGTATTGTGTTTGTGCAGCTCATTTAAAAATGTAATATATAATTAATAAATATAGGTTAATAGATAATCATCAATAATAGTCAAGCTTTAGACATGTTAGAGTTTCTAGATGTACAGAGATACATTTCAGATGGATAGTTATTCTTCAAACCTTTCAAAGATTACAGAATATGGCATTTAAAATGTTTTAATAACTTAGGACTTTCTATGACAATGAGGCACACTGCTCCTGGAGGCACCAATCTACTTCAAGAGAATGATGGGTATCAATGAGCCACCTTATGGAGTTTGGTAGCCATTTGGGCAAGAAACTCTTCTTGCCTGGATTGCTTGATGTTATGCTGTATAAACTGGATATGCAGGACCCACAGAAAAATAACTGCTAAACTTGCCTAAAGGGGAGATGTTCCTTTAAGGTTCCCACTTCTAGAAAGAGTCTGCCAGACATTCTGCAGGACACAGAAGAAAGTAACTGACACACTGCCAATATAGCCTAAAATCTTTGAAATTTCCTGCTTAATGGGAAAGTCTGCCTGATACTATGGACCTGTGGGCTGAAGATCTTTGGGTGACTGTTCAGACAGTGAGATGTCTCTGTCAAGTCTAGAGTTTTGGAAGTTACTTACAATGCACTTCCTGTTTACTTAAGTAATATTATATCCTTCTGAAGTCTTTGATGAAGTTGAAGAATAGTTATAATTATAGTTTTCTTTAGTTATGATAAAAGATAAAGTAGATATAAATATTATAACTGTAATTCTTGCTTAATACCTGTTTTGTTATATGTAATTTTACTAAGTTAAAACCTTCCTTTTTACTTAAACAGAAAAAGGAAAATGGTGTAGGGTGTCCTTCTGTGTATGTGTTGCTTTTATTGGTTAATGAATAAAGAACCTACTTGAGCCTATGATAGAGCAAAACAGAACTGAATGATTATTTTGAGTCTGAGCAGCTGGGAATGAACAAGCTGCCTCTGACAACACTCTACCATCTACATAACTGTATGAATCAATTAGTTTTAATCTTACTTTAGATAATTGGTAGACAGACCAATAGCATTTCTTGATATAGTGTAATAAATTTTCTATTCACTTCATTTCTCTGGAGAGTCCTATTATCTGGAGTGATGCAACCTCAATTTCTTTTTAACAAAGGCTCACATATACAACAGGGATTGCTTTTTCTTTTTTGAATGTACTGTCTTGTAGATTCCTTAACATTGATCTCATGGCCAACAGCATTGTAACTCATTGTGAATAGAGCTCACTTGATATATGTGAATTCTCTATAGGTATATTGTAGCATTCTTGTGCCCAACAACCATAGACAGCATTTCAGCTCTGTGTTTTTTATGTACCACTGTTAGCAAAATCAATAAGAAGTACAGAAATATCAATAAACATAAGGATACATAGATCAAAAATGATGCTTTTTATAATATTTGATCTGGAACAAGAAGGCAGAGTATTACCTGTTCAGCCTGAGCTAGAAACATGTTCGCAAAACACCTAAAATTATTGAGGGGTTTTTGCCATCTTACATATGTAAGTAATCATGAAAGTGTCACTGTTAATTTTAGAATTACAAGCATATTTTCTCATGCAGATAATTTTGTAAATGTGAATCCATGAATGATAAAGATTGGTACCATACGCTGATGTTAAGGCAGACTCTACACCAAATCCTGCAGACACTACACCAAAAAGCAAGGTTAGACTATGACATCAGTATTTTTCCAGGTGGTAAATAAATTCATTCTCAGTATTTTGAGATTGACAGCAGAGGACAGGGATATCCTGCTAGGAAATGAGTTATTTGCTTATGCAGCTTATTTGTGTCTTGAGAACTTATTTATTTCCGAGTAGGTATCGGATGCTTCCATGTAGCAGTACTTCTGGGAACCTCAGTTATATGAAGAAGTGAAACACAAAACAATTGTTTTGTCATAGGTTTCTCAGTCCCCATAGTTATTCATGTCCCAGAGTCAAATATTTCATTTCTAAACTGGGTCTGATAGCAATAGGAGATGTTTCTAAAAATGTAAGTTGTAGATGACATAAAAATGAATGCATTTTGTTCTCAGGTCATCTACTTCCAGCTTGGCTTTTCTTTTCCCAAGTCCAAATCAAAGATGTAAATGAATGTTTCAGTTCACTCAACATTTGTGCTACAGAGAGAGACCAAAGTTCCATATAGGTAGTGTCCCAAATACACAAAAGACCTAACAGGAATCTCGCCTCTTTTTCAATAATTGTAAGTCCATGTCTTTATAGTGTTATCTTTCCACACATTAGCAGGCATGTGTCTTACTTCGGAATCCAAGGAACTTTCTAATCTCAGTTCATCCACATAGATGTCATAGAAAATGGTGGGCAAGACATATGGTAAGGATTTCAAATTTCCCCAAAATTCCATTGCATAAGCCAGGGAAAAAATAATAAGGTACCTGTCAGGCAGAATTGTCTCTGAATTTCTTTGTTACTTGAGCCACGAATATTTCATAAATATAGCAGCATCTTAGATATCTGTGATTATGCCACTTTGCTGCAGTAAAGAGATCATATTAAAAGACCAGCTGTGTTAAATTCTCTTCCTAATTAGTCTTATGATGTACATTTTTTTTAAGAATTGTCCCTTTTCTGTGGCTCTGTGGAGGAAGTATATAGGAATTAAATTGGAATAACCAACTCTACATCCTTCAAAGCTTTGGAGGATGTAAAAATTCCTACAGAGCCTCGAAAACATGCCATTGTTCTTTGAAATCTTTTACTATAAAGAAAGAATTCAAAGGGTTTTTATTTTGTCCATCTCATCACAGATATTCTTACTCCACAGGTCCGAGAGTGATGAGGATTTTTCCATTGCTGACAGTAAGACTAAAGGAAGAGGTTTGTCATAAGCTTTGTCCATCTACCTCTTTCATTCAGAATGCAAGAACCTGCTTAGATCCCTAGCAGGTTGACACTTGTTTCATTGGCAGAATTTTGCTGCTGACCCCTAAAACTGCAAAGGAGACTAAGAAATGAAGTATTCAAAATCGTCACTCCATCTAGTAGAGGGCATGGAAGGAAGCTCTGTGAATGCTACATGGTCTTCTCCCAGGTTTTCACAAGCCAGGGCCTTTTTACAGCTTGGATACTAGGACTTTTGTTCATGTCTGTTATTCTCTGGCTTGTATGAGCATTCCAGTTTATATATGTGGCCTTGTATTCTGAAAGCTTAGAGTCCTGCCAGGGGCAAACAAACACTTTGTGGAAAAAGTTTTGCTATTAAGCCATGTTTTTCTATTCTTTTACTTTATTATCTTCCTCTCAATATAAAAGGAGCAATGACTTTCTGTTATGCTTTGTCCCTGGAGGAAAGGTGGATGCAGCTCAGCACACGCAGTCATCATTCAACTCTGAGCTTCACGATGAGATTTTTAACTCCTTAGATAACACATGGTCTAAAAGACGTGCGCTTCTGATTTTCACAAAGCAGGTCTGATTAAGAAAGAAAATATACACCTTAGAAAACTACAGATTCAGAAGCTACAGGAGTGGAACATAGATTTTTATTAAAAATCAGCTCAATGAGAATAGCAACTGTTCTTCCTTCGCTTGGTGGAATAGATTTTGAAGAGATTAAAGGAGGTTTGAGGAAGTTAGGTGACCCAGGAGCACCTTCTTATCCTGCTGGTTAATTCCACCCTTCTGTAGTAAGCCTAGAAGGAGCAATAGCAATCTTCTGAGAGGTTTGGACATCCTCAGGGAGGCATTCAGGCTTGTCATTTCAAGTAGTTGGTGAGACTGCTGCTGCCTGAGTAGCTGATGGAATAAGCCTCCTGTATTGCCTCAGTAGAGGGACCTTAGAGTGGCCCCATCAAGTCCAGTGCCCTCATAGTAGATAAAGAAAGCAGGAGACAGTGGGAGAGTAAGTGCTGGGAAGAAGACGTGGAGGTACATAGTGAGGGTGTGTGGGTGGAGATAACGAGTAGATTGGGGCTGGGTTGTGTAGCTCAGCTGGTAAAGTGTTTGGCTAGATGCCAAACCAGGTTTGATTCCCTGCACGCACCCAATCTACATGTTGTGGCACATGTTTATAATCTCAGGCCTAAGGCGGAAGGGCAGGAGGAGTAGAAGTTCAGGATCATTCTCAGCTATATAGCAAGTTCTGGCCACTTTGGGATACATAAGACCCTCTCAGAAACAACAACAAAAACCAAAACCAAAAATGAGTAGACCCAGTGGTATGGCTAGAGGCCATGTCACTAATGATGTTTATCAGCAATTGATCCCAGTTCTGAATGCCTAAAGTCAGGTGGAATTGCCCTTCCCTTAAAAAGCCAGAAAGAGCCGGGCGGTGGTGGCGCACGCCTTTAATCCCAGCACTCGGGAGGCAGAGGCAGGCGGATCTCTGGGAGTTGGAGACCAGCCTGGTCTACAGAGCTAGTTCCAGGACAGGCTCCAAAGCCACAGAGAAACCCTGTCTCGAAAAACCAAAAAAAAAAAGCCAGAAAGAATCAGAGAAAACACACAACACCTCACACTCCATGCCTCAATGTAGGCTGCCAATGAGCACACACAGAAGAACAGATTAAAGAAAGAGATGGGAGTGGCAGAAAAGTGGTTAGGGTCTTAAAATTACTCAAAAAAAAAACCCCACAGGCAAAGTAGCCCCAGTGTGTGTTTCCAGATGTGTATAGGTGCTGTGGATCAGTGGCTAGGTTGAATGGGCTTTGGTTGTTGTTGCTCTTTTTGTTTGTTTTTCCTGCTTTTTTTCTTGTGCTGGGTAGAACCCAGGGTCTTGCACATGTTAAGCAAACACTCTACATCTCTAGCCATAGTTAAGTTTTATTACAAGTGGTACAAAAGTTTCCACTATATTATAAACAAATTGTGACTATTAACCTCAGGCCTTCATCATAAACATGTGAACCATTAACTACAATTAACATGAAACATGGACAGAGGGAGCATGATTAGAAAGTAGCATGAACCTAGAAAGGGAAGTCAATTTCTTTCTGGAAAAAAAGAGGAAACCATTCAAAGAGGAAATTGCATTTGAGACTCATTTTTATTTTTAGCTTAATACACAGCTTTTTATTTCTTTACTTTCTCTAATTTTGGAAGCTTTGTGATTTAGTGATAGAAGGATGATAGAGTCAGTTTTCCAGCTTAAAATACGTGCACATCAAGATCATCTCAATACTTTAATAAATTATACAAAAAGATAACGAGACAACACATGTGTACTCTTGGAACTAATGGTCAGTCCAGTCATAGCCTGACAAGGGACCTTCTCCACCCCTGAGGACACAGAGCAGTCCTTGTTTATACTAACACACCATCTTTCCAATGTAGCCAGCCTCTGTCCTTGATGGTTTCCAGCTGTGGTGAATGTGCATGGCCAGTTGTTAAAGCAGATGTTCACTTTCCTCACTCACCCACCAGCAGCTGGCCAGGGTCTTGCTGCTGATTCACAGAAACAATTCTCTGATTGTTGGTGGTGCCCCTCCCCAACTGTCATCTGAAGTCCAGACACACTTCTGTGGTTGCTCCCTTTTACACATATTGTTGAAGCAGTTTTGAAACTTATAACTATGAACTTGGCTTTTATCAGATATCAGAGATAATTTCCTTGGGGACTGACTCCAGCTCTCTGTCATTTGTCCATTGGCAAAGTTTTATGGACTTTGGGGAAAAAAAACAAATAGGCACTGTCTTAGTCACTATTCTATTACTGTGAGGAGATACCATGACCAAGGCAACTTATAAAAGGAAGCATTTAACTGGGGGTCTGCGTATACTTTCAGTGGTTTAGTCCATGAGCATCATGGTGGGGAGAAAGATGACAGGTGGGCAGGTACGCATGGTACTGGAGCAGTAGCCAAGCACAGGATGAGCACTCAGCTACTCCAATAACAAGGCCAGAGTCCCTAATCCTTTCCAAACTTTTGCCCATAAACTGGAAACCAAACATTCAAATATATGAACCTATGGGGACATTCTCATTAAAATCGTCACAGGTGCTTAGGAGTTTGGGTTGTACAAAGCATCCTTTCCAGACTAAACAATGAGTAAATCATGCTTCTTGAAACTCACTACAAAAACAAAAGCTTCAGCTGTGTAAGTTTCTTCACATCTCACATCAGTATTTAAAATTCAATGTTCATAAAATTTTCAGCCTCATCTTTTTTTTCTAGAGGTTTTAAAATTAGTTCAAGTGAGATATCAGTGACTGGAGAGATGGCTCAGTAGCTAAGAGCATTTCTTTGTTGTCCTTCCTGAAATTGTAAGTTTGGTTTTCAGAACTTATGTTGGGTGACTGTAACTCCAGCTTGGATCATCTTCTGGCCTCCATGGCCACCTGTATACTCATGGCATGTCTACACACACACACACACACACACACACACACATTAAAAATAAAAATATTTTTTAAACAAAGTAGGCTGCCCACTCATACTCTTAGAATTTTTTCATAGGATTCCTAATTTACTGTCCAAAAATTTATGGATATCAAATGTTCACCACTGAGGAGATGCATAGTTAAGCTATCTTCAGCTAGGTTCTATCTATTCATCTATCTGTCCATCTATCTGTCCATCTATCTATCTATCTATCTATCTATCTATCTATCTATCTATCTATCTATCTATCTATTTATCTATCATCTATCTTGTGGAGGCCCAAAAATGTGAGCCTATTTCTACCTTGTCTGACAGAGAGTTGGAGGTTGCTGTAAGTGGCTGACAAGAGTAGTCGCACATCCCAACTCAATATGTAATTGCTTTTGACATTAAAATAGCTCATACAAGTAGTCTAAGCAAATGTACTTCTGCTCCTTCTTTTGTAACAATGAGGTCACCTGGGGAGTGGCTGCCTTCAGGATACTTGGTCTAGGACAGCTTCACTACCTAAACAATAGAATGCTAATGATTTGATGTCTCAAAATGTTATAGTGATTAATTGTCTAATTGTCCTTTGTATCATGTTAATAAAGTCTTTTGTTACATTCTCCCTTCTCCACATTTGTATTTGGTTATAAAAACATATGGAAAAATAAATGTAGGTGATTTTAGTATTCACTCAATACTGGTATTTTCTATGGTTTCAGTTTTATTATTTTCACATGTCTCCATATTCTTTACTAATATTTCTAAATTCCCATGCCACTACCAGGGGTATTTTTGTCAAGGCTGGTTTATGGTTTGTCTTGGTCTGCTCTCTCTTAGGTCCCTTCAGTGATGAAGCAGGCTCTCAGATCCCCTCAGCACTGATGCGGGCTGTGTTGCAGGGTTCCAAGGATCTCACAGATGAAACGGCGGGCTTGAGGGCAGGGTGGGATGGGAGAAAGAAGGCCCAGTGGCAGAAACACTCCCCGCTGGCTCTCTGGTCCCATCAGTCCTGAAGCAGGCTGTTTTGAGGGTTCCAAGGACCTCCTGGAAGAAAAGGGAGGCTTGGGAGCAGGGTGGGGTGGGGTAAAAAGAAGTCAGCATCACTAACACACTGTTGTCTGAGGTTTTCTCTCCTGGCCAGTTCCCGTAATTGTTAAGTTCCAAAGAAATCACACAGAGGCCTACATTAAGTATAAACTGATTGGCCCATTAGCTCAGACTTCTTATTAACTATTATAACTTATATTAGCCCATTATTCTAGTATATGTTAGCCACATGTCTTGGTACCTTATTGAGTGAGGCAGTCACATCTTGCTTGTTCTGTGGCAGGGTTGGGAGCTGGTCAGGACAGAGAACCTCAGTTCAACAGAATGGTGCCCAACGTGTGGTCAACTACATCCACATAAATCTAAAAGAGCTCAGGAAGTAATTCTAGACATAAAATAATAGAGTTATGTATGACTTATTGATAACAGAACTTTCTCGGGTGGGCTCTGCTTGTTTCAGGTAAGCACTCTCATTTAGGAGAGGCTTCTTGACTCAACTTTACCTGTAAAACATTGCAGATCTTTTAAGAGATCCTGCTACAAAACATGTAAATGGTGTTGATGAAAAGCCTGACTGAATACTTCCTTTTGGTGGCAGGCACCTTGAAACACCATAGAGTTGTGGTAATAAACATGGCTCCAGCTGGTACCCCAGCAATGAGGCTGGAATATCAAAAAGCTAAAAAAAAATGGGCTGGATCCAGCCATCAAAACCATGGCTTTAATCCTACCCATATTGCTTAGCAAATTAAAAACTCATGTGGTAAGAGAAAAGGAGAGATATACAGTAAAGAGAGATTCAAAGACAAAGAAAACCTCTAAATGTTTTACAGTGTTTTAAAAATATATGCAAGCTTGGGAGAGTAAAGAAAGGGATTAAAGTTCTTAAAATAAAAAAAAAAGATAGTAGTTGGGTTTGCTGGTACACACCTTTAATCCCAACACTTGGGAGACAGAGACAGGCTGACCTCTGTGAGTTCAAGGCATGGTGGCATACACCCTTAATCCCAACACTTGGGAGGCAGAGGAAGGTGGATCTCTGTGAGTTCAACCACAGACTTGTCTACAGAGGAAGTTCCAGGACAGCCAAAGATACACAGAGAACCTGTCTCAAAAAGCCAAAAATTAAAAGTAAAAATAAAATAGAGCCATCTAAATATGAAAAAATACACAGACTGTATGTTATTATGCTCTCTTTGAATTTTTTGAATGCTGAGGAAGGAGCAACAGCTGTTTATTTATATTTATTTATAAATGCTGATGAATTAATCCAAGATAGGTATTTTGAAAATACTTTGACTTCAAAATTGAAGACAAAAGGTATGTTACTTTGGAGAAGAGGATTTGCTTTTGTTTCCACAGGAAATGAGAGGTTGTGGATTTATTCCGAGTCAAGAAAAATCAGGTTTGATCAAGGAAGACCACCTGAGAAATCTCTGGCAGGAACAGATGGCCCAGATGTCAGAGTTCTACATCCAGGACAGATTCAAGATGCTGCCTGAAGTGATCAAGCCTCACATGATACTCCAGTCGGGACTTGATCATAATTCTAAATTTTCTTTAGGTCTCCATAAGATTATCAGTGCCCCCAACCAACAGGAAGTAGCCTGGAAAACTATGCCCACATTCCCCCCAAAATGAACTATGGGTATTTTCCTTTGTTTAGAATGTTGGTTACAAGTTGTTATGGCTAATGGTCAGGAGAAAAGCTAAGTAAAGGAGATTAGATTAGATTCTTGTTATTTAAAATAAAAGAGGGGTAAGTGATGTGGGACAAATGTCTATATTCTATAAATTATATTTTAAATAAATGCTGGTTAGCCAGTAGTCAGGCAGGAAGTATAGGCGGAACAACCAGACAGGAAGTAGAGGACTGACAATGAGAACAGGAGAATTCTGGGAAGAAAGAAGCTCTTTCTGCAGTCAAGACCCTGCCACAGAACAAGCAAGATGTGACTGCCTCACTGAAAAAATACTGAGCCATGTGGCTAACACAGATATGAATAATGGTCTAATATAAGTTATAAGAATTAATAAGAAGCCTAAGCTAATGGGACAATCAGTTATAATTAATGTAGAACTCTGTGTGATTTCTTTGGGACTTAACAATTGTGGGAAACAGGCAGGACAGAAAACCTCAGATAACAAACACACCTCGCTGGGTGGCCAGAAAAGATTAATGAATTGTGGGGGCTAGATTCTGTCTCCCTGGTAAGGTCCCAGAGAGTGGCACTTCTGGCTGTCTGGCCATGTGGTCCGCTCAGCATGAGAGCAGGGTCTCTTGCAGGGTTCCAAGGACCCTGCAGACAAAAAGGCAGGCTTAAATCATGTGGTTTTTGTTTTTCATGTTGTTTACATGGTGGATGACATTGACAGATTTTCATATGTTGAACCATCCCTGCATCTCTGGGATGAAGCCAACTTGATCATGGTGGATGACAGTTCAGATATGCTCTTGAACTTAGTTTGCCAGTATATTTTTTGCATAAATGTTCATGAGTGAGATTGATCTGTAATTTTCTTTCTTAGTAATTTCTTTCTGTGGTTTGGGTATCAGGGTAATTGTAGCCTCATAAAAAGAGTTTGACAATGTTCTTTCTGTTTCTATTGTGTGGAATAATTTGAAGAGTATTTGTATTAGCTCTTCTTTGAAAATCTTGTAGAATTCTGAGCTGAAACCATCTGCTCCTGGGCTATTTTTGGTTAGGAGACTTTTGATGACTGATTTTATTTCTTTTTCAGTTATAGGTCTGTTTAATTTGCTTATCTGGTTTTAATTTAATTTTGGCAAATGATATTTATTCAGAAAGTTTCCATTTTTTTAAGTTTTCCAATTTTGTGGAGTACAGGTTTTTGAAATATGACCTGATGATTCTCTGTATTTTCTCTATGTCTATTGTTATGTCCCCATTTTCATTTCTGATTTTGTTAATTTGGATGTTCTCTCTCTGTCTTTTGGTTAGTTTGGATAAAGGTTTGTCTATTTTGTTGATTTTCTCAAAGAAACAACTCTTTGTCTCATTGATTCTTTGTATTGTTTTTTCTTTGATTCTATTTTGTTGATTTCAGCTCTCAATTTGATTATTTTCTGCAGTCTAGTTCTCTTGGGTGAGTTTGCTTCATTTTGTTCTAAAATTTTCAAATTTTCTGTTAATTCATTAGTGTGGGATTTTCCCAGCTTCTTTAAGTAGGCATTTAGTGCTATGAACTCTACTCTTAACACTGTTTTTATTGTGTCCCATAAATTTGGGTATGTTGTATGGTCATTTTCATTGAATTTTAGTAAGTCTTTAATTTCTCCCTTTATTTCTTCCTTTACCCATTGATGATTCAGGTGAGCATTGTTTAATTTCCATGTTTGTGGGCTTTGTGGAATTAGTATTGCTGTTGATTTCTAGTTTTAAGCCATGGTGATCTGATAAGGTACATGGGGTTATTCCAAATTTTTTTCTATCTGTTGAAGTTTGTTTTGTTTCCTAGTATGTGATCAATTTTTAGAAGGTTCCATGAGGTGCTAAGAAGAAGGTATACCCTTTTCTGTTTGGATGGAATATTCTATAGATGTCTGTTAAGTCCACTTGAGTCATAACATCTGTCAGTTCTCTTATTTCTCTGTTCATTTTTTGTCTGAATGACCTGTCCAGTGGTGAGAGTGGAGTGTTGATGTCTCTCACTATTAGTGTATAGGGTTTAATGTATAATTAAAGCTTTAGAAGTGTTTTCTTTACATATGATAGTGCCCTTGTATTGGGGGCATAGATGTTCAATATTGAGATTTCCTTTTTAATGGATTTTTCCTGTGACTAATGTGAAATGTCCTTCTTTGACTCTTGATTGATTTTAGTTTGAAGTCTATTTTGTTATATATTAGAGTAGCTACACCCTCCTGTTTCTTAGGTCCATTTAATTGGTATATTTTTTTCCCAGCCCTTTACTCTGAGACAGTGTCTGTCTCTGAAGGTGACGTGTGTTTCTTGTATGTAGAAGAAGGATGGATTCTGTTTTCATATCCAGTCTGTTAGCCTGTGCCTTTTTATAGGTGTGTTGCATCCATTTATATTAAGGGATATTAATGACCAGTGATTGCTACGTCCTGTTAATTTAGTTTTCATTGTTGGTAATGTTAATTTGAGCATTCCCCCCTTCTTTGGGATTTGGTGCTATGAGACCATCTATTGTTTGTGTTTTTGTTGATGTAGCCAACTTCCTTGAGTTGGAGTTTTCATTCTAGTATTTTTTGTAGGGCTAGGTTTGTGGCTAGGTATTTGTTAAATCCAGTTTTGTCATGGAATATCATGTTTTGTCCTTCTATGATGATTGAAAGTTTTGCTGGATATAGTAGTCTGGGCTGGCATCGATGGTCTCTTCATGTCTGCATAATGCTTGACCATCACTTTCTGCCTTTCATTGTCCCCAATGAGAAGTCAAGTGTAATTTTGTTAAGTCTGCCTTTATATGTTACTCATCCTTTTTCCTTTTCAGCTCTTAATATTTTTTCTTTACTCTGTATGTTTAGTGTTTTGGTTATTATGTGGCAAGGGGACTTTTTTTGGGATCCAGTCTGTTTGGTGTGCTAGAAACTTCTTGTATCTTCATAGACATATCTTTCTTTAGGTTGGGAAAGTTTTCTTCTATGATTTTGTTACATATATTTTCTGTGCCTTTGAGTTGAATTTCTTATCCTTCTATCCCTATTATTCTTAGGTTTGGTCTTTTCATGGTGTCTTATAATTCCTGGATATTTTGTGTTAAGCTTTTGTTAAATTTAATGTTTTTTGACTGAAGAGTCTATTTTCTCTATTGTATCTTCAGTGCTTGAGATTCTCTCTTCCATCTCTTGAATTCTGCTGTTCATGCTTGTATTTGTGGTTCCTGATCATTTTCTCACGATTTCTTCTTCTATAATTCTCTCAGCTTGTGTTTTCTTTATTGTCTCTATTTCAATTTTCAAGTCTCAAATAATTTCTTTCATATGTTTAATTTCTTTATTATGGTTCCTTTTAAGGGATTTGTCAATAGCTTCCAATTTTTTATTTCTTTTTCTTCATTTCTTTCAGGTAATTTTTCATTTCCTCTTTAAAGGCCTCAAAAATTCTCCTAAAGTTATTTTTTAGGTCATTTTATTCTGCTTCATCTATATTTGGTTGGTCAAGTCTTACTGTTATAGGATCTTTAGGTTTTACTGGTGTTATGTTGCTCTTTGAAGTGTTGAGTGTGTCTTACCTTTTCTACTCTTCTTTTCCTCTAATAGGTGTGGGTGGGGCCATCTGTGATTCTGTTAATTAATCTTCTATGTGCCAGTGAATCCAAGGCTCAGATGTTTGTTCCTTGTGGTACAGTAAGTGCCATGGTTTTAGTTACCCTGTTGGTTACTCTGTTTTCCTGGAGGATGCTCAGTGCTCCTGGGCTTTGCTCCACTCCCTTGGAGTTTGTTGTCTCAGGCCTGCTCTAGCCTAGGTTGTCAGCTCAGACCTAATTTTGTAAATGTCCCTGGACTGAATCCACTGCTGTTCCTGTGGAGCTTGCTTTCTCAGGCCTACTCTGGCCTAGGTAGCTGGTTCAGTCCCATTCCTGTAGAATTTGTTGCCTCAGACGCACTCCAGTCCAAAGTGGAATGTCTTTCCTCAGGCCTACTTTGGCCTAAGATATGGGCTTTGACCTCGTTCTGTAAACCCTGGTCTGGATCTGCTCTTGCAGAGGTCCCTGACTTGGAGTTGGTCCTGCAAAAGTCTCTGGCTTTGGTCTACTTCCTTGGAGTTCCCAGGCTTGAGTGCACCCAGACCCACAGAGGACCTCACTCAGGCCTACTCCCTCAGAAAGGTCCTAGAATTATGCTAGGACCTGAAGAGTTTTCAGGTGCCTGCCTATTCTCTTTGATGTCCCATACCAATTCCCAGACTCACAGAGGTCCTGGCTCAGGACTGCTCTCTCTGAGGTCCCAGACTCAGACCTGGACCTTCAGAGATCTCTGGTTCCTGCCTCTTCCCTCAGAGGTCCCAGATTAATTCCCAGACCCACAGAAGTCCTGGTTCAGGCCTAGTTCCTTGGAGGTCTTAGACTCATGCCCAGATCCACAGGCCTCCTGGCTTAGGTCTACTCCTTTGAATGTCCCAGATTCATATCCAGACCCTCAGTGGTCTCTGGCTCTGGCTCACTCACTTAGCAGTTGCTCCCCTTTACCTGTTCTGATAGATTTTGCTGTCTCAGGTCTGCTCTGGCCCAGGTCACTTGCTTAGTCCTCTCTTTGGAAATTTTATACATGTATACAATCTACCATCTAGTTTCATTCCATCCACCCTAACCCCCTCCCCACTTGCTCAGAATCTCTGAAAGTTTTGTGGAAGAATCCTACTGAGGCCTCATTGCTTAATATATGTAGATACCGTAACCCCTACTTGTTTCCTGTATAGTAAAGATTCTATGAATTGTCATTACAAAAAACACTGTAGTGCTCACCTATGATCAGTTCATCTTTTGTTAACTTTATAAATTTTAGGTTAATAAGATTTTATTTTAAAGATGTCTATCTTCACTGCAGCTTGACTGCAGGTGCCATAGGCTTGTGGTGTTCACAGTGGTTAGAACAGTCAGTTAGACTGGACCAGAAAGCCACTCAAATGTTCATCTCTGTCTTGGTGAATCACAAATCACCAGAGCAGATTTCAGAAGAGCTCAATAGTTCTCATGGACACTGTGACCCTCAGAATAATTAACTCCATTAAAAACACAAATAAGAAAATACTGATTCTCATAAAATTTCCAGCATAACAAAAGGAACTTTTGTCTTGCTTTGATCACACTGCCCCAGCTTGCAGCTGGCTGCCAAGCCTTCCCACCATAACTCAATTTTTGCCCTCTGGAATTGTAAACCAAAATAAACTCTTTCTACCTTAAGCTGTCTTGGTCATGGTGTTTTATCATAGTGAAAACATAGTTAATTCGGGTATGTGTCTTGTCTTTATAACAACACAATATCATATCAGTAGACCACAGTAATAACTGCATCTTTGTTCTCAAGAAAGGGCCCATACTGAAGAAAGAGCCTATACATACAGTTCACAGATTTTTCAATTGCTATGCCTTATTCTGTGGAGCCTTCTTTTCATACTAAATTATCTGGACCTGGAGAGAGAAAAAGAGTGGTTCAGGGTATTGCAGCTTTTATAGAGCCAGTGAAGGCATGGAATATGAATGGGGTTCTAATCAATGCACCTGAATCAGAATGGTATGTTGATCCACTGGAACCATTAAATGTTCTGTGTTCCACAACACTTCCCATTCTACAAGAATGCCATGGGTGTTTTTATTGTGAATAATAATGAAGAAGCACATTCTTCATATTGAGTTATATAGAGAGACACATATATGTATATATATTTACATTGATGTGAAAAAGAGAAAATGACAGTAAAAGTAGTTAAATTGGATAGAGGTGAACTAAGCAGTTGCAGAAAGATGACTGATAATAGTGTCCATTACTGCACACGTTTAACCCAGACAGATGTGTAAAACAAGAAAAAGAATGATGTTAAATATATAATTAAGAGTTCATGTTCCCCAAAAGAAGCCCTTACTTCAGAATTGGGATAACCTATGAGGTGCTTAATATGCTTAGACACTCCATAGAAACTAAATCAACATACTAAGACATTGAAGAGAAAATGCATTTTTAGACATAAGAGGACACATCTGTATTTGGGGTCTGATGATTGTCTTGAATTATTTTCAAAGTGTTTTGTCTTGGTAACATATCTGGTGTGTCCTCTTCCCCATAGCTTTCATATCCATATGTACTTAAGGGAGAAATTATTCTGTATGTTCCTCATTCAATTATACTTGACTCATCCCAGCATCACTTTGTGAAAGTAATTTGAATGCCAAGAATCTTGTGTGTTTCCTGACAAACTCTGAAAGACTTTATCCCACCCCCAGGAGCTAAGAAAATCAGTATTTTTTCACCTAAAATTCTAAGAAATTTTAAAAGAATTATGTTTACAATTATATTAGTATTTATTTACAACTTGGGATGATAAGTGTCCAAAATGATGAGGTAAATGAAGTAGCACTAAGTTTTGATGTTTTCTGATTGCCTAACTGTCCCCAAAGATAGGGATTTTAAAATGAGGTCATTGCTGGAATTAAAATCTCAGGAGTACTCTTCATGGTCTCCCACCAATTAAACATGTGAGTATAAGGATGTTCAGTCTGCTCCTTGCAGGATCGACAAGTTTTTGGACATTTGTCCCATTCTCCAGTTAAGTGCCTTCTCACTATTCATCAGGGTGGCTTCTGCCATGCATTGATTATTGAACTGGGTGGGGACTTAACTGGAATGGTGTCTTTCAGAGTCTCTTCCTGGTAGTCTGAAGTAAGAAATGGGTGATAGAAGGAGAGGAGAAGCAGGAAGGAGAGAAAGAAAGATAAAAGGAATTGTTTATGTAATTCCAAAAGTAGACATTGATGTCACTGTGTACATGACAGAGAGAAATCAATACATCAAATACAGAATAAACCAAAATGCAATGGGTGTAGTGAAAGTGAATGTTTCTGACCCATTAATGTAGTCAGTACATTCTATAAGCTGAGAAATTCATTGTGCAGTGTTACATTTGGATGCAATCACAAAAGATGTTATTTTCTCTTCAGGAAATGGAGACTAATGTAGTAGTGCTTTCTCATCGAGACTGTCAGCCTTAAATAGAGGCTTATCAAATAGAGGATTCCCCTCTGTATGCTGTGAATACCATTGGTTAATAAAGAAACTGTCTTGGGCCTACACAGGGAATAGAGGGAGGCAGGGAAAACTAAACTGAATGCTGGTAGAAAGGAGGCAGATCTTCCATGTAGCCCTGCGGGAAACAGACAGACAGAATTTTTCCTGGTAAACCACTGCCACGTGACAATGCACAGATTAATGGAGATGGGTTAAATTAATATGTAAGAGCTAGCCAGACATTCCTCAACCCCTAATCTTTCTGGTCATTCTGAAGGGGCATCTCTCCCCGGCTACTGCCTCTCTCTTCCTATCCCATCCCAGCTTGTGCCCAGGCTCCCCTTCACTTCTTTGGGGCCATAAGATCCCCCAGCTCAGCCTGTTTGGGGGCTGGGGTTGGTGGTGAGTGCAACCAAGCAGGAGTTCCTTTGTTCCACTAAACCTGAAGGCAGAAAGCTAGGCCTTTTGTCTGTGAGGTCACTAGCCAGCAAGGGGCACTGATCCTGTACCAGATGATCCAGCAGAGAGCATTTGAAAGAACAGATGGGCAGGTGCCAATGCAAGAATTCCTCCAACAATCTGAAAAACAACATGATAACCCAAGGACCCAGGGAACATACAACAGGAAGACTTGAACACCCTAATCCAGAAGAAGTAGAAAAAAATGACATTATGAAAATGATAGAGTCCCTTAAACAGGATGTGAAAAACTCCCTTAAAGAAATGGATGAGAAGAATAAAAAAATGATTGAAGAAATGAGTAAATCCGTAAAAGATACCCTAGGTAATCAAGGAGAAATAATCAAACAGATAATGGAAACAGTTCAAGACTTGAAAACTGAAATGGAGGCAATGAAAAAACACAAACTAAGGGCTGGCTGGATATAAAAAATCTAGGTAAATGAACAGAAATGACAGAGACAAGCATAACCAACAGAATACAAGAGATAGAAGAAAGAATCTCAGATGCTGAAGATACCATAGAGAAAACAAATGCACTGATCAAAGAAAACAGAAAATCCAACAAATTTTCATCACAAAGCATCCAGGAAATCTGGGACAAAATAAAAAGACCAAACCTAAGAATAATAGGGGTAGAAGAAGAAGAAGAATTACAGCTCAAAAGCCCAGAAAATATATTCAACAGAATTATAGAAGAAAACCTTCCCAACCTAAAGAAAGATATTCCTATGAAGGCGCAAGAAGCATACAGAACACTGAATAGACTGGATCAAAAAAAATCCCCTCACAATATAATAATCAAAACACAAAACATACAGAATAAAGAAAGGATATTAAGAGCTGCAAAGGAAAATGGTCAAGTAACTTATAAAGGTAAACCTATCAGACTTACACCTGACTTCTCTAAGGAAACTATGAAAGCCAGAAGGTCCTGGATAGATGTGCTGCAGAAACTAAGAGATCAAGCCCAGACAACCACACCCAGCCAAGCTTTCATTCACTATCAATAGAGAAAACAAAATATTCCAGGATAAGAACAAATTTAAACAATACGTAGCCACAAATCCAGCCTTACAGAAAGTAATAGAAGGAAAATCATGAACCAAGAAATCCAACACTGCCCACAATAACTCAGACATCTAACAACCTTTCACCAGCACAATGCAAACAAGGGAAACACACAAATTCTACTACCAAAAAAGATAATAATAACTGGATTTAACAACCACTGGTCATTAATATCACCTAATATCAATGGTCTCAATTCACCTATAAAAAGGCACAGGCTAAGAGATTGGATACGAAAACAGGATCCAACATTCTGCTGTTTACAAGAAACACACCTCAACCACAAAGACAGATATCTACTCAGAGTAAAGGGTTGGGAAAAGGTTTTTCAATCAAATGGACCTAAGAAACAAGCGGGTGTGACCATACTAATTTCTAACAAAATTGACTTCAAACTAAAATCAATTAGAAGAGACGGAGATGGACATTTTATACTCATAACAGGAACAATTCATCAGGATGAAGTCTCAATCTTGAATATCTATGCCCCTAATATAAAAGCACCCACTTACGTAAAAGAAACATTACTAGATGTCAAGGCAGCCATCAAACTGAACACACTAATAGTAGGAGACTTCAACACTCCTCTCTCACCAATGGACAGGTCAATCAGACAGAAACCTAACAGAGAAAGAAGAAATTTAATAGAGGTAATGAATCAAATGAACTTAACCGACATCTATAGAACATTCCACCCAAATAGGAAAGAATATACCTTCTTCTCAACATCTCATGGAACCTTCATGAAAACTGACCACATGCTCGGTAACAAAGCAAACTTCCACATATACAAAAGAATTTAGGAATCGCCTGTGTCTTATTGGATCACCATGGAATAAAGTTATAATTTAATGATAATTCTACTCCCAGAAAGCATAGAAACTCGTGGAAGCTGAATAGCCAACTACTGAACCACACCTGGGTCAGGGAAGAAATAAGAAAGAAATTAAAGTCTTCCTTGAATTCAATGAAAATAAAGACACAACACACCCAAACCAGTGGGACAATATGAAAGCAGTGCTAAGAGGAAAGTTCATAGCTCTAAGTGTCCACATTAAAAAATGGAGAAAGCTCACATTAGAGACTTAACAGCACACCTGAAAGCTTTAGAAAAAAAAAGAAACAGACTCACCCAGGAGGAGTAGAAGACTGGAAATAATCAAACAGAGGGCTGAAATCAACAAAATAGAAACACAGAAAATAATCCAAAGAATCAATGAAACAAAGAGCTGGTTCATTGAGAAAATCAACAAGATTGACAAACCTTTATCCAAACTAATCAAAAGGCATAGAGAGAACACGCAAATTAACAAGATCAGAAATGAAAAGGGGGACATAACAACAGACACTGAGGAAATTCAGAGAATCATTATGTCTTACTACAAAAGGTTATATGCCACAAAGTTGGAAAATGTAAAAGAAATGGACTTGTTTTTAGATAAGTACCATTTACCAAAATTGAATCAAGACCAGGTGAACAATAAAAGCTGTCATAAAGAAACCTCCTAACCAAAAAAAGCCAAGAACCTGATGAACTTCCAAGAAGAGCTGATACATACCTTTTCAATATAGTGCTTGAAGTTCTAGCAGTAGCAATAAGACAACATAAGGAGATCAAGAAGATTTGAATTGGTAAAGAAGAATTCAAACTTTCATTATTTGCAGATGATATGATAGTGTACATAAGCGACCCCAAAAACTCTACCTAAGAACTCCTACAGCTGATAAACACCTTTAGTAATGTGGCAGGATTCAAGATCAACTCCAAAAATTCAGTTGCCCTCCTATACACAAAGGACAAAGAAGCAGAGAGGGAAATCAGAGAAGCATCACCTTTCATGATAGCCACAAATAGCATAAAGTATCTCTTGGGGTAACTCTAACCAAGGAAGTGAAAGAACTATTTGACAAGAACTTTAAGTCTTTGAAGAAAGAAATTGAAGAGGATACCAGAAAATGGAAGGATCTCCCATTCTCTTGGATTGGTAAGATCAACATAGAAAAAATGGCAATTCTACCAAAAGCAATCTATAGATTCAATGCAATCCTCATCAAAATCCCAACAAAATTCTTCACAAACCTTGAGAGAACAATCATCAAATTTATATGGAAAACAAAAACCCAGGATAGCCAAAACAATCCTATACAATAAAAGTACTTCTGGAGGCATTACTTTCACTGACTTCAAATTCTATTACAGAGCTACAGTAATGAAACAGCTTGGTATTGGCACAAAAACAGAGATGTTAGCCAATGGAATCGAATGAAAGACCCAGATATTAATCCACAAACCTATGAACACCTGATTTTTGACAAAGGAGTTACAATCATACAATGGAAGAAAGAACGCATCTTTAACAATTGGTGCTGGCATAACTGGATGTCAACCTGTAGAAGAATGAAAACAGATCCATATCTATCACCATGCACAAAACTCAAGTCCAAATGGATTAAAGACCTCAATATTAATCTGACCACACTGAAACTGATAGAAGAGAAAGTCGGAAGTAGTCTACAACACTTCCTATGTAGAACCCCTGTAGCACTGACAATAAGAGCAGCAATGAATTAACGGGACCTCCTAAAACTGAGAAGCCTCTGTAAAGCAAAGGACACTGTCATTAAGACAATAAGGCAACCTACTGATTGGGAGAAGATCTTCACCAACCTCGCAACAGACAAAGGTCTGATCTCCAAAATATATAAAGAACTCAAAAAACTAGACTTTAAAATTCTAATTAACTCAATTAAAAAATGGGACACTGAACTGAACAGAGAATTCTCAACAGAAGAAGTTCAAATGGCCAAAAGACACTTAAGGTCATACTCAACCTCCTTGGCGATAAGGGAAATGCAAATCAAAACAACTTTGAGATACCATCTTACACCTGTCAGAACAGGCTTAGGCAGGTGGAAGAACATGGCGGATTCTGCCGACATATAGAGAGATGTTTTCAGACTGCACAGTGCTCTGCGTGTCAGATTTGGATGTAACTTGGATGAAAAGAGTTTCTGTGCTACATGCTCAGTCTCAGAGTTAAACTGCTTACTGCAGTGCCAATGGGGATTTGCTGTGTGCCTGGAACTGTGCTCAGCTCAGGGGCACCAAATGGCTCTGAGGCAGGAGTGGCTGCTCCATGCTGAACGGCAGGAACTACCATAATTACCATAAAAACAGCGCAGTTAAGGTTTAGACTGGGCAGGAAACAGGCTGTACCTTATTACTGTACTACCTGTACATGGTGCAACTTCAGTTTTTAGAACTGCTTAACATTTTAAGAAATGCTCCTGGATAGTAAAAAATTGCAGATTCACAATAGGATAGATTCAGACCACTAAATGAGTCACACTGTTGAATGAATGTACATAGGCTTGAGAGAGAGAAGAAAAAGAATATAGAGAATAAAGTTAATGGTTTAAAAAAAAGGTAAAGGGTAAAGTCTTTAAAGAGACAGAGTACAGATAGTTATAGATTAAAAGAAATAAAGAAAAATAAGCCACGTAAAAATGGAAAATTCACAGAGAGTCTGGATTATGTACATTGTGTTTTCTTTAAAAATCTTGACTGTGAAGGAGCTAAGTACAGAGAGACATTTCATTACATGGGCTGCCAAGCTAAACCAGAATGGATATAAGGGTATTACAATTTCAAAATTTGGGTCTAACAATATGATGCTTTGGAGAGGGTATTCTTTTGTTTTCACAGAGGACCAGACCCTGTGGATTTCTTCTATTCCAATTTGGTATGATAGACCACGCCCTCCTGAAAGGTTGTTGTGAACATCTTCAGAAAATTGCTTCGCTCAACTGCCAACTGAGATGAAACTAGCACACAGGTTATACCATGAAAGACCTAATTAATGACACCCCCATTCAGCAGGAAGCAGTTTGAAGAAAAAATCTGCACCCATGTTCCCAAATATTGTTTATAAATGTTCTTTTATATTTAAAGGGGGAAATGATATAGGTATGAATAATTTGCATTGGTATGGATTTACAGTCAATTTTGTTATATGTATATGTATTTCTGATCTTGATTAAGGTATTGTGATTGTGTAGTTCATTAAAAAATGTAATGTATAATTAAGAAATATAGGTTAATGGATAATCATCAGTAATAGTCAAGCTTGTAGTCATGTTAGTTAGATTTTCTAAATATATAGAGATACATTTCAGTTAGATAGACATTCTTCATATCTTTCAAAGACTGCAGAATATGGCATTTAATGTTTTAATAACTTAGGACTTTTCATGACAATGAGACATATCTGCTCCTGGTGGCACTAATCTACTTCAAGAGGAAGATGGGCATCGAAGATGATTCTTATGGAGTTTGATAGCCATTTGGGCAAGAAACTGCTCTTGCCTGGACTGTTGCATAAAATGGACACAGAGAACTCGCAGAGAGAGGACTGCTGAACTTGCCTAAAGGTGAGACGGTCTTTTGGGATTCATGACTCATGAAAGAGTCTGCGAGACATTCTGCAGGACACAACAGATAGTGACTGAACTATTTTTGAAATTGCCTGCTTGATGAAAATGTCTGCTGGATACTATGGGCCTGAAGGCTGAAGATGGATGCCCCAATGGTACAGAGGAACTTTGGGTGACTGTACAGGCAGCGAGATGTCTCTGTCATTTCTAGAGCTTTGGATTTCTTGTTTACTTAAGTAATATTATATCCTTCTGGAGCCTTTGATGGAGTTGAAGAATGGATAGGTAGTTATAGTTTTCCATTGTTATGATAAAAGATAAAATAGATATAAATATTGTAACTGTAATTCTTGCTTGATAACTGTTTTGCTATATGTAATTTTGCTATGTTAAAGTTAAAGCCTTCCTTTTTTTTGTTTAAACAGAAAAAGGGGAAGTGATGTGGGAGTGTCATATATCAATCTGTTGATTTCATTGGTTAAGCAATAAAGAAACTGCTAGGCCCATTTGATATGCCCACCCTTAAGTGGGTGGAGTAAACAGAACGGAAGGCTGGGAGAAAGAAGCTGAGTCAGTGAGTTGCCATGATTCCCCCACTCCAGGCAGAAGCAGGTTAAGATCATTCCTGGTAAGCCAGCTTGTGGGCTAAACAAATTATTAGAAATGGGCTAGTCCAGGTGCGAGTGTTAGCCGAGAAAAGGCTAGATATAATGGGCCAAGCAGTGTTTAAAAGAATACAGTTTCCGTGTAATTATTTCAGGTAAAGCTAGCCGTGCTGGTGGCCGGGTGTGGGGATGCAGCCCGCTGCTCCTATTTCAACAATAGCCTTTGCTGGAGAGGATGTGGAGTAAGGGGAACACTCATCCACTGTTGGTGGGAATGCAATCTTCTGCAACCACTTTGGAAATGAGTGTGGCGATTTCTCAGGAAATTCGGGATCAACCTACCCCAGGATCCAGCAATACTACTCTTGGCGATGTACCCAAGAGAAGCCCTATCATGCGACAAAAGTATTTGTTCAACTATGTTCATAGGAGCATTATTTGTAATATCCAGAACCTGAAAACAACCTAGATGCCCTTCAATGGAAGAATGGATAAAGAAAGTGTGGAATACAAACACATTAGAGTACTAATCAGCGGAAATAAAACAAAAAAAAACAATGACATCTTGAATTTTGCATGCAAATGGATGGAAATATAAAACACTATCCTGAGTGAGGTAACCCAGACCCAAAAAGATAAATATGGTATGTATTCACTCATAAGTGGATTCTAGCCATAATTAAAGGGCATTGAGCCTATAAATCATGATCCTAGAGAAGCTAAATAAGGTGAACCCCCCATAAAACATACAGTTATCTTCCTGGATATTGGAAGTAGACAAGATTTCCAGGCACAAATTCGGAGATTGTTGGTGAAGGTGAGGTGGAGGTAACTGGAGATGGGGAGAGATAAGTGAGAAGGGGAGAATGAAGAGAGCTTGGGGGAATGGGATGGTTGGGATGGAGGAAGGGTGGATATGGTAGCAGGGAAGTATATATCTTAAGGGAGCCATTTTAGGGTTTGCAAGAGACTTGATTCTAGAGGGATTCCCAGGTGTCCAAGGAAATGTCCCCAGCTTGTTCCTTGGGCAGCTGAAGAGAGGGCACCTGAACTGGCCCTATCCTATCATCTGGCAATGGAATGAGATAAAGACAGAGACCTACATGGGAGCACTGGACCGAGCTCCCAAAGTCCAAATGAAGAGCAGAAGGAGGGAGAACATGAGCAAGGAAGTCAGGACTGCGAGGAGTGAGCTCATCCACTGAGATGTTGGGGCTGATCTAATGGGAGTTCACCAAGGCCAACTGGACTGGGACTGATGGAGCATGTGATCAAACCAGACTTTCTGAACATGGCTGACAAGGAGGGCTGACTGAGAAGCCAAAAACTATGGCACTGGGTTTTGATTCTACTGCATGTACTGGTTTTATGGGAGCCTAGTCTGTTTAAATGTTCACTTTCCTAGACCTGGATGGAGCGGGGAGGACCTTGGACTTCCTATAGGGCAGGGAACCCTGACTGCTCTTTTGACTTAAGAGAGAGGGGGAGGGGGAAGGAGGAGGGAATGGGAGGAGTTGGAAATTTAAAAAAAAGTAAAAATAAAAAAGAACTAGCCAATAAGAAGCTAGAGTTAATGGGCCAAGCAGTGTTTTAAATAACATAGTTTCTGCGTGATTATTTTGGGACTGAAATCCAACAAGCAGTCTTCCTCCAGTAATTTTTAATTATGAAAGTTTGACATTTAGTTTAGCTGTGCCCAATTAGCTCTTGCAACTCAAATTAACATGCTTTGATTAATCTGCCATGTGGCTTTTACTCTTCCTCAGTATGACACATCCGACTTGGCACCGAGTCTGCTGGTGAAATTTTTTTCCTCCTCCTAGAGTACCCTCTCTCCCTGGAAGTCCCATCTATTCTTTCCTGCATATCTATTAGCCATTTAACTCTTTATTAAATCAATCAGAAGGTGCCTTAGGAAGAGACACATCTTTACAGTGTAATCAAATATTCTGCAGCAGACTAAGACTAACTCATATTGGTTTTGATGTATAAAACACAATTCGTTATAAAAGCACTTAGAGTACATCAGGATCCTTTAATTCAATGAAGGGAACAAGGTATACATAGTATGAAAATTTCAACACACACAGTCAAAAGAATGATATTCATTTGTAGAAACAAGAATAAACAAAACAAAACATCACAAACTAAGCTCAGTTAAACACAGGCTGAGCCACACCCACTGTTGTGCTTTACATGCATGACAGACAAATCTCTCTGAAATCATGAGTCCAAACAAACCCTTCACCCTTTAAAAATAAATTCTATTGATAGAATTCCATAAGGTACAAGTGGAAAAAGAAACCTGGCAAGATGAGCTTAATATTTCCCACTAAATCATCATCTTGCCAAGATCCCAATGATCATATGTCATCTGTCATCTCATCTCTCAGCATGTCACTATGGAAACTTAGCCCTGGGATGGGCTAACAGAATGACATATAATTTCTTCTTCACATTCAAATATAAAGATGGCTAAGACAGATATGAGTGAAATAAGTACTGCACATTTCTCTCATGACATTCTCCAGGAGAATGAAGGTAGATTCACCACTGTGACCAGAAGGTTTAAGCAGATTGAGGGGTAAGTCAGAGACTCATAACTTAAGGAAGTTCTAATAATTGATCATTGATTAATGATACCTCAGAGAACTGGCAGAATAATGTCCCAAGTAAGCCAGGAACATGGTGGTAAGAGGAGTAAACCAGGTAATGAACTTGCGAATGGAGACGGTAGTCAAAGGCTGCCTAATGGTGACATCATTCTGGCTCTTCCAAGCTCTTGTGTCTTCCAAGGAGTAGCTCCATACACTATCTTTCATATATACATTGTTTTTAAGCATGTGTTAATTTGAAAGCCTGAAAGAACATTTTAGGATGTCCCAAGAATATATTAACACCGAAGTCTGGATTATTAGCTATGTTGATGTATTTATTTATGTTTATTTATTTAGATCTTATCTTGCTACTTGAATTTTTTTGTTTTTTCTGATTTGAGACAGGGTCTTATGTGTCCCAGGCTGTAATGGAACTCAAGATCTTCTGCTTCCTTCACGAACATGTTTGTTAGGCTGCCATTCTCTTAGCTCAAGCAAAGATTACTATGAGGCTCACAGGTAGACTTTATGATCCTTCAGAAAAAGCATTTGTTCAATTATGTTCATATCAGTATTATTTGTAATAGCCAGAACCTGGAAACAACCGAGATGTCCTTCAATGGAAGAATGGATGAAGAAGGTGTGGAATATATACACATTAGAGTACTATGCTGTGGTAAAAAACAATAACTTCTTGAATTTTGCATGCAAATGGATGGAAATAGAAAACACTATCCTAAGTGAGGTAACCCAGACCCAAAAAGATGAACGTGGGATGTACTCACTCATAATTGGATTCTAGCCATAAATAAAGGTCATGGAGTCTATAATTGGTGATCTTAAAAAAGCTAAATAAGACGGTGAACCCAAAGAAAAACATATAGTCATCCTCCTGGCTATGGGAAGTAGACAAAATTGCCGGGGAAAAATTGGGATCTTGGGGGTGGGGTGGGATGGGGGTAAGGGGAGATGGGGAAAGAAAAATGAGAAGGGGAGGATGGGGGGAACTTGGGGAAACAGGATGATTGGGATAAAGGAAGGTTGGATAGGGGAGCAGGGAAGCACAAATCTTAGTTAAGGGAGCCACCTTAGGGTTGGCAAGAGACTTGAACCTAAAGTGGCTCCCAGGAGCCCAAGGCGATGTCCCCAGTTAGTTCCTTGGGCAGCTGAGGATAGGCAACATGAAATGACCCTATCCTATAGCAATACTGATAAATATCTTGCATATCACCATAGAACCTTCATCTGGTGATGGATGGAGATAGACAGAGACCCACACTGGCGCACCGGACTGAGCTCCCAAGGTCCCAATGAGGAGCAGAAAGAGGAAGAACATGAGCAAGAAAGTCAGGACCACGAGGGATGCACCCACCCACTGAGACAGTGGGGCTGATCTATTGGGAGCTCACCAAGGCCAGCTGGACTCTGACTGAAAAAGCATGGGATAAAACTGGACTCTCTGAACATGGCGAACAATAAGGGCTGATGGAGGAAGGTCATTGGTTAAAAAAATAAAAAAACTGCTTGGCTGGCCCTCATAGGTTAAAACATAAGTGGGAGGAGTAAACAGAACAGAATGCTGGGAGAAAGAAACTGAGTCAAGGAGTAGCCATGATTCTTCCACTCCAGGCAGACGCAGGTTAAGATCATTCCTGGTAAGCCAGCTTGTGGGCTATAGCAGATTATTAGAAATGGGCTAGTCCAGGTGCGAGAGCTAGCCTAGAAGAGGCTAGATAGAAATGGGCCAAGCGGTGTTTAAAAGAATACAGTTTCCGTGTAATTATTTCAGGTAAAGCTAGCCAGGCGGGCGGCCAGGTGCCAGGGACGCAGCCCCGCTGCTCCTAACGCAACAGAGTGGCGCCCAGATGTGATGGACTAAATCCACTTAAAAACCTGAGAAGGCTTAAAAATAAGGAAGAGAGAGTTTAACACAGATTTTTGCTGTTTGTTGGTGGCGTGCTGTAGAGAGATTTCCTGATTTGGCAACAGCAGCATAAAAAACGCTGCGTCATTTTAAAGCGCGGCTTCCTGGGGCTGTGCTGCCAGCATGAACTCTGGCTTTAAAGCATTTCAAAGGCTTTTTAGGAGACTGGATGTTTCTGTTCCCGCTTGGGATTGGAAGGAGAGTGCTCTGCTCCCCGCCTGCAACTGGGCAGCCGGCCGAATCAGGCTTAGGCAGGCGGAAGAGCATGGCGGATTCCGGCTCTGCTTGTCAGATTTAGCTGTAACTTGGATGAAAAGAGTTTCTGTGCTGCACGCTCAGTCTCAAAATTAAACTGCTGAGTGTGTCTCCAGTGTGGACTTGCTGTGTGCCTGGAACTGTGCTCTGCTCAGGGGCACCAAATGGATCTGAGGCAGGAGCGACTGCTCCCTGCTGGTCGGCAGGAACTACTGTAATTACTGTAATAACAGCGCACATAAGGTTTCGACTGGGCAGGACACAGATGGTACCGTATTACCTGTACATGGTGCAACTTCAGTTTTTAGAACTGCTTAACATTTTAAGAAATGCTCCTGGATAGTAAAAAAAATGTTACAGATTCACAATAAAACAGATTCAGAAATAAAAGACCACACTGTTGGATGAATGTACGTAGGCTTGAGAGAGAGAAGAAAAAGAATATAGAGAATAAAGTTAATGGTTTAAAAAAAAGGTAAAGTCTTTAAAGATATAGATTAAAAGAAATAAAGAAAAATAAGCCACGTAAAAATGGAAAATTCACAGAGAGTCTGGATTATGTACATTGTGTTTTCTTTAAAATTTTTGACTGTGAAGGAGCTAAGTACAGAGAGACATTTCATTACATGGGCTGCCAAGCTAAACCAGAATGGATATAAGGGTATTACGATTTCAAAATTTGGGTCTAACAATATGATGCTTTGGAGAGGGTCTTCTTTTGTTTTCACAGAGGACCAGACCCTATGGATTGCATCTATTCCGATATGGTATGATAGACCACGCCCTCCTGAAAGGTTGTTGTGAACATCTTCAGAAAATTGCTTCGCTCAACTGCCAACTGAGATGAAACTAGCACACAGGTTATACCATGAAAGACCTAATTAACGACGCCCCCATTCAGCAGGAAGCAGTGTGGAGAGAAAAAACTGTGCCCACGTTCCCAAATATGGTTTATAAATGTTCTTTTATATTTAAAGGGGGAAATGATATAGGTATGAATAATTTGCATTGGTATGGATTTTACAGTCAATTTTGTTATATGTATATGTATTTCTGATCTTGAATAAGGTGTTGTGATTGTGTAGTTCATTTTTAAAATGTAATGTATAATAGGAAATATAGGTTGCTAATGGATAATCATCGATGATAGTAAAGTTTGTAGTCATGTTACTTAGATTTTCTAGATATATAGAGATATATTTCAGATAGGCATTCTTCATATCTCTCAAAGGCTACAGAATATGGCATTTAAAATATTTTAATAGCTTAGGACTTTTCATGACAATGAGACACTCTGCTCCTGGCAGCACCAATCTACTTCAAGAAGAAGATGGGCATCAAAGAGGATCCTTATGGAGTTTGATAGCCATTTGGGCAAGAAACTGCTCTTGCCTGGACTGTTGCATAAACTGGACAAAGAGAACTCGCAGAGAGAGGACTGCTGAACTTGCCTAAAGGTGAGACGGTCTTTCGGGGTTCCTGACTCATGAAAGAGTCTGCGAGACATACTGCAGGATACAGCAGAAAGTGACTAACCTGTCTTTGGAATTTCCTGCTTGATGAAAATGTCTGCTGGATACTATGGGCCTGAAGGCTGAAGATGGATGCCCCAATGGTACAGAGGAACTTTGGGTGACTGTCCAGGCAGCGAGATGTCTTTGTCATTTATAGAGTTTGAAGTTTCTTAGTTCTTGTTTACTTAGGTAATATTATATCCTTCTGGAGTCTTTGATGGAGTTGAAGAATCGATAGATAGTTATAGTTTTCCATTGTTATGATAAAAGATAAGATAGATATAAATATTGTAGCTGGGCGATGGTGGCGCACGCCTTTAATCCCAGCACTCAGGAGGCAGAGGCAGGAGGATCTCTGTGAGTTCAAGACCAGCCTGGTCTACAGAGCTAGTTCCAGGACAGGCTCCAAAGCCACAGAGAAACCCTGTCTCGAAAAACCAAAAAAAAAAAAAAAAGATAGATATAAATATTGTAACTGTAATTCTTGCTTAATAACTGTTTTGTTATATGTAATTTTGCTATGTTAAAGTTAAAGCCTTTCCTTTTTGTTTAAACAGAAAAAGGGGAAATGATGGAGGAAGGTCATTGGTTAAAAACATAAAAAAATTGCTTGGCTGGCCCTCATAGGTTAAAACATAGGTGGGAGGAGTAAACAGAACAGAATGCTGGGAGAAAGAAACTGAGTCAAGGAGTAGCCATGATTCTTCCACTCCAGGCAGATGCAGGTTAAGATCATTCCTGGTAAGCCAGCTTGTGGGCTACAGCAGATTATTAGAAATGGGCTAGCCCAGGTGTGAGAGCTAGCCTAGAAGAGGCTAGATAGAAATGGGCCAAGCAGTGTTTAAAAGAATACAGTTTCCGTGTAATTATTTTGGGTAAAGCTAGCCAGGCGGGCGGCCAGGTGCCAGGGACGCAGCCCCGCTGCTCCTAACGCAACAAAGGGCTGATGAGAAGCCAAGGACAATGGCACAGGGTTTTGATCCTACTTCATGTTCTGGCTTTGTGTGAGACTAGCCAGTTTGGATGTTCACCTTCCTAGACATGGACGGAGGGGGAGGACCTTGGACTTTCCACAGGGCAGGGAGCCCTGACTGCTCTATGGGCTGGAGAGGGAGGGGGAGAGGAGTAAGGGGAGGGGGAGAAGGGTGGGAGGAGGGGGAGGGAAATGGGAGGCTGGGAGGAGGCTGAAACTTTTTTTTTCTTTTTCTCAATAAAAAATTAAAAAAATAGAAAAAGTTTTCCCCCTTCTAACTGCAAAAATTTTATACTTTCAAAATATGAAAATGTATTGATCTGATTATGCCTTTTACAATTGTTCTAAGTTCATTATGTTGAATCAGCTTCATTGGGTATGAACTCATTTTTTCCCCTATGCTCCTGACCCACACCTCTGAGCCACACCCATTCTGTGGATTTACATGTAGGTCCTTCCTTCAGGATTATCTGCCCCTGTATTAGTTATTGTTCTCTAGAGTCACAGAACTTACAGAATGTCTTTGTCTCTCCGTGAGTGTGTGTGTATGTGTGTGTGTGTGCATGTGTGTGAATTTATTGGAATGGCTTACAGGTTACAGTCCAACAATTGCTAGTTTGAATAGAAAGTCGAAGAGTCCAATAGTAGCTGCTCAGTCCCATGAGGATGGGTGACTCCTCTGGTCTTATGTATATTCTAGAATCCTCAAGAAGCAGGCTCCAATACCAGTACAAAATGGATGTGTTAACAAGGTGAGGGTAAGCAGAAGGACAAACCCCTTCCTTCTTCCATTGTCCTTCCAGCAGAAGGTGTGGCCAAGATTAAAGGTGTGCCTACCAGCCTCAAGGTCTGGATTAAAGGTATGTTTCACCAAGGTCTGGATTAAAGGTGTTTGACATCCAGTCTCAAGTTCCTAATCAAAGACATGCTGTTTTCTTGCCTCAAAATCCAGATCCCAAGTGTGCCTCCATTTCTTGATTATAGTTCATTCTAGAGAGAGTCAAGTTGACAACCAAGAATAACCATCACAGTCCCTAACTAAGTATCGCTCAGCTATTTTCCTCTAATTTATCAAATGCCTTCTAGGTCATTTGAAGGATGACCTGATCACTGAAGGACTACTCTAGGCTCCTAGTCTCCAGTTTAACTCACATTGGAAACAGGAAACAGTCCCTCACTTTTGCCGCTAGAGGGAGCACAGGTACTTCCCAAACAGCTTCCCCCTGTTCCAAGCCTTGTTATTTAGAGGGTTTCTTTTTGAAGCTCCAGCTGGACAGACACCATCTGTGCAGGGGGCAGTCTGTCATTCAAGCTTCCCATCTGGCAGAGGGGTAATAACAGCACACCAGCTTAATATTGTTTAATCTCCAACTGCAAATATTTTATACTTTCAAAGACAAAACAGCTTATGAGCAAGTACACTACAAGCTCTGACCTCACTTTCACTTTGTCTGCAGTTAGAGGCTAGAGGAAGATGCACACACAGAATCATTTCATTGTTGTTGTTGTTGTTACACTTCTGGAAAGAAGAGGAGGGATAGACAACAGTGGTAACTTTAAATTTCCCTAGGTGCTCTTCAGGACCCAGATCTAGAGCATTCTTGTGTTAGAGAGCCAGGGGATGCTGTGTTTTCTCAGATGCTTTACAGGAGTTGGTGAAGATAATGAGAAGACTTGCTTCTATCCCAAAAGCTGGGAAGATGTAAACTTGAGATGTCCTTAATCTGTAGTTTACAAGGAAGCAACCTGACAGAAACTCACAGACAAGAAGGAACTTGTTCCTGGCGGTGGTGGCCCATGTCTTTAATCCCAGCACCTGGGAGGCAGAGGCAGGCAGATCTCTGTGAGTTTGAGGCCAGCCTGATCTACAAGAGATAGTTCCAGAACAGGCACCAAAGCTACAGAGAAACCTTGTCTCAAGAAAAAGAAGAAGAAGAAGAAAGAGAAGGAGGAGGAAGAGGAGGAGGAGGAGGAGGAGGAGAAAAAGAAAAGAAGAAGAAGAAGAAGAAGAAGAAGAAGAAGAAGAAGAAGAAGAAGAAGAAGAAGAAGAAGAAGAAGAAGAAGAAGAAGCACAAACTTACTCTGTTTCAAAACGGTAGGCTCTTGGGTCCAGCTGGCTCTAAATATAGTACACACCTTTCTGGGAATTCTTTTCACATGGTTCTACCTCTCTGCCTGGCAAAGTAATGGCTTACTTTAGGTATATAAACAAAAGAGTGGACCAAAGTCTTATTTGGAAGTATTTTTAAACCCACTCTTCCTAAAGAGGAAAAGCAAGATGGATGAACATTGATCATGTCTGTCCTACCATCAAAGGCATGTGACCAGGCCATTCTGCTGTCCTTTGAGACCAGTTGCAGGGGAATGGCCTAGAAGATGGGTTGCAAATTCAGACTTCTGAATGGGACTTTGTGCTAGTTTCTTATTGCTGCAAGTTACTCAGGAGTGGGTGCTGCCCTCACTACCTCAACTCTGGTAACCAATTGGCCCATGCTGCCACTGAGTAATTTGCTGCATGCTGCCCACAAACCTCATTCAAGTGCTAAGCCTCTGGAAAGATCCAGAGTTAGTGTTGCCTGAACCAGGAAGTTACCATTTCTTATTCTGAGTCAGTAAACCTTTTCTTAAAGGGGCTGCGGAGCCCTTGCTTGCCATCAGCAAACAGAGCCCATCTGAAAAGAAAAATGCTGGCTACCAAGAGCCTGCACTAAACTATGTTTTGTTGTGTCTAGAATTCTTTTCCAAGCTCTCTCAGGTTTTATGTGGATGTAGTTGCCTATGTTGTGGCTCCAATCTGTAGGTGGAGGCTGCTTATTCATTTCCCAGCTGCTTAGACCTGAAATAATCACACAGAAACTCTATTATTTAAACACTGCTTAGTCTATTAGGTGTATTGCTAGCTAGCTCTTATATCTTAAATTAACCCATTTCTGTTATTTTATATATTACCACATGGCTCGTGGTTTACTGGTAAGGTTCTGGCTGGCAGCTCATGTCTTTCTCCTTTAGCAGCTACATGACATCTCCCTGACTCTACCTACTTTCTCTATATATCTCTTTCAGCCTGGTTATATTTTACCCTGTTAGAGGCCAACAAAGTTTCTTTCATAACCAATGATAATAAAATACATTCATAGCATACAGAAGAGAATCCCACATCAAGTAGGTGGAGAAGTGGATGGATGGATAGATGGATGGATGGATGGATGGATGGATGGATGGATGGATGGATGGATGGATGGAGAGGTGGATTGGTGAATAGGTGGAGAAGTAGATGGATGGATGGATGGATGGATGGATGGATGGATGGATGGATGGAGAGGTGGATTGGTGAATAGGTGGAGAAGTAGATGGATGGGTGGATAGATGAATGGATGGATGAATGTATGGATGATGTGTGGGTGGAAAGGTAGGGTGATGGGTGGTTGAGTATATCCCCCAAATAGTCTTTGTTTTCTTTGCTGATACTAGAAAAATGCTGCTTTGCATGTAATTTGTTTAGAGTCTGGTCTGCTAGACACTCCTAAAAGTTTCTTAGCATTTCAAAACTCAAGAGAACCAAACAGTTAAAGACAAAGCAGAAAGTGATTAGACATGGAGTGAAGGTCACATTTACCCATTCCCGAATAATTGTTCCAGAAGTAACAGATGTTATGTAATTCATTTTAGAATTTAAAATTGGCCTCAAAAAAAACTGAAAGAACAAAAGCCCATTTTCCAGGAAACAGACCTTATCCTTGCATGTTCATATGTGTGTACATGCATCTGCTTGTGTGCATGTCCAAACCTCTGCACATATGACAGAAGACTCTGAGGCATATAGAATTTTACCCCATGCTTTTGGAGGAACAAAATGTTCCTTCTGTGCAAAAAACTAAAAAATTCCAAGCAAACCTGGAAAAATCTGTTTTTGTCTGAAACGTCGTAGAACACTTTCTCAAGGATTTATGATGTCTGAGAAATTTTATACTTTGGGACACTTAAAGCCAAGATGGACAAAAGTTGGGAGTAGTTGGGAAAAATTCTACCTCTCTATGCCATTCTACCCCCAAATTTGTTATTTAATATGGGTCTAGGAAAATATGTTAAAAAAAAAAAAACCCCGAATTACAGCAAGGTTGCCAGCCATGGTGATGTGTCCCAACATGGAGAAGGTGCAGGCATGAAGATCACAGTGCTGTGTAACAAGAGTTTGTCTCAGAAACAAAAAAGCAGAGAGAGAGAGAGAGAGAGAGAGAGAGAGAGAGAGAGAGAGAGAGAGAGAGAGAGAGAGAGAAGAATTTGCAGCAAGGTGGTTGTACAGAAGAGAAAAATAACCTATAATGAAGCCACATATTCAGTCCAGGGACAGTAGGAAGAGAAACACATCAAGAGAAGTAGCCCTACATGACAACAGAGAACTTGATGTTTTGGAGAAAGGTCCTAGGTTCAAGTGAGCTCAGACCACCAGCTATGGTTCCTACTCTCCCTTAGTCCCCGTCTCCTGCCTTAAGATGGAATTATAACAATACACATTTTATTACAGTTGCCATGACAATTGAAAAAAATAAAAGGCGAAGACGGCGAGCGGCGCTGGGGGGCTGGCTCGGGCGGCAGCGTTGGCAGCTGCGGATGGGAGCGGGCCGGCTCGGCGCGCCTATGGAGCGCCAGGGCAGGGCTGCCGCCACCTCATCCGCAGCCGGCGAGTCGGCGTCGGCTGATGCCGAAGCGCGGAGGCGGGAGCCGCTGGGGTCCGGGGCGGCGGAGGGCGTGAGACGGGCACGGCCTGGCTCCCTCAGCGGCACCGCCTCGGTCGTCCGCCCGCGCGGCGAGGGCCTCCGGAAGAGGCGGCCGCATTTTCCATGGTTTGGCTTGGATATTGGTGGAACCCTAGTAAAGCTGGTTTATTTTGAACCTAAAGACATCACTGCTGAAGAAGAAAAGGAGGAAGTGGAGAGTCTGAAAAGCATTCGCAAGTACCTGACCTCCAATGTGGCTTATGGATCCACAGGAATCCGGGACGTGCACCTTGAGCTGAAGGACCTGACTCTGTGTGGACGCAAAGGCAATCTGCACTTTATACGCTTTCCTACTCATGACATGCCTGCTTTTATTCAAATGGGCAAAGATAAAAACTTCTCGAGTCTCCACACTGTCTTTTGTGCCACTGGAGGCGGATCATACAAATTTGAGCAGGATTTTCTCACAATAGGCGACCTTCAACTTCACAAATTGGATGAATTGGATTGCTTAATAAAAGGAATTTTGTACATTGACTCAGTTGGATTCAATAGACGGTCACAGTGCTATTATTTTGAAAATCCCGCTGATTCTGAAAAATGTCAGAAGTTACCATTTGATTTGAAAAATCCATACCCTCTGCTTCTGGTGAACATCGGTTCAGGTGTTAGCATCTTAGCAGTGTATTCCAAAGATAATTATAGGAGGGTCACAGGCACCAGTCTTGGAGGAGGAACTTTCTTTGGTCTCTGCTGTCTTCTTACTGGCTGTAGCACTTTTGAAGAAGCTCTTGAGATGGCGTCTCGTGGGGATAGCACCAAAGTGGACAAATTAGTTCAAGACATTTATGGAGGAGATTATGAAAGGTTTGGATTGCCAAAATGGGCTGTGGCTTCAAGTTTTGGAAACATGATGAGCAAGGAGAAGAGAGAAGCTGCCAGTAAGGAGGACCTCCCCAGAGCAACTTTGATCACCATCACCAACAACATTGGCTCCATAGCAAGAATGTGTGCCCTTAACGAAAACATTAACCAGGTCGTATTTGTCGGCAATTTCCTGAGAGTCAACACAATCGCCATGCGACTTCTGGCGTATGCTCTGGATTACTGCTCCAAGGGGCAGCTGAAAGCACTGTTTTCGGAGCACGAGGGTTATTTTGGAGCCGTTGGTGCACTCCTTGAACTATTGAAGATACCCTGACTGCTACTCGGAGGACTTCCTGAAACCTACCACAGGGGCATCTATGGACCTTTTTTTTCTTTTTCTTTTTAAGAGACGTTTTATCATCGTGTACTACCCAAATCAGAGCAAGAAACAAATGTATTTTTCTAAGTCATCAAGATAAAGTCTTAAAATTTTATCTAAAAATAAAAAATAAAAAAATAAAAATAAATAAAAGCAGTGCACAGAAGTGCTTTAGCATGGAGTGTCTTTTTAGATAGCATACAGAGTGCCATGGGTCTCCGCTTACATTGGCCTGAGAGGCCTAGCTTGGGCCCGTGTGTCAGAAAACTTATTTGAGCAATGCACGTCATTTAAAATATTTCTAGTAAGCCAGATATGCTCACGCCTTTGATCCCATCACTCAGGAGGCAGAGGCAGACATCTCTCCACCACATTAAGGCCAGCTTCACCTACATGGCAAGTTCCAGGCCAGGCAGAGCAAAACAGCAAAATAAATATTGTCTAGGAGCCACATTAAAACATGAACAGATGAAATTAGCTTAAAAGAATGTATTTTATTTCATTCAGTGTATCTAGATAACTATCGCCTCAGTAGATAATAAGCATGAATAACTAGCTTAGCAAAGCATTTTTGTTTGTTTCTTCCATGCTGGAGCTCGGCCCCTTACGTGTTCAGTCCATCTCAATTCAGATAGGTCACTTTTCATACAAAATCAAGGCCACCTGTGGTCAGTTACTAACGAATTGGACAATGCAGATCTCACATCTAGGCTTGCATTCTTTAGACATCCAGCAATGCACACAACTCCTTTTTGGCAATCAGTCACACAGAGTCGAGATGCAAACACCTCTACACCCAACCCCATTCTCATCTAACAACGGAAAATGCTGACATGAGGGTGAGGCATCTTCTTGTTTCTGTTCCTGGTCTGCACACACCATCTGCGGAGAATGCCTTTGCTTCATCTCAGCCTCAGGGAACCCGTTCCCATTTCATAGCATAGGAGTGTGTTGTGCATTACTCAGGAATTCTTCAAGGAGTCAGAGACAGAATTACGCTACACGGAACCAAGAGAAAATGTTTTTCCACTGGCTTCCCCAAGTTTAGATTAACTCGTCTGGGAGATTACAGAAAAAGCCGATGTTTCTTTCTCCATTAAAGGTGGGTGGGTGGATAAATGGATAATAAACACTTTCATGCATGAGTGGGTTGTTTGCTGGCTAAGTAACTTATTTTAAAATAGTTTTCTGAGAAATTACAAGAAAAGTCACCCCCCATTCCCCTACCCCCACTCCTTTGTGTTCCATTTCTTTCCCATCAATGTTGGTAGGAACCAGTAGGTGGCAGTCTGATGCTTCAGATTGTACATTCAGCCATTGGACCTGGGGAGGAACAGTTGTCAGCCCTCCACTTATAAGAAGTGTTTGGTTTGCTTGGAGTTTATAATTACAGAAGCACAGCACCATTAATGATGAAGTGTAAAGAAAACTCTACCTGCACTCACTTAAAATCTTTGCTTCTTATTTTCACTTAATTTTTTTTGAACTGCTTTTAGAATTGTTCTTCTATTTCACATTTTATTTATTTGTGTATAAGGGGGTGTTTATGTGCCACGACAGGGACAGGAGATGAGAGGATAATCAGCAGGAGCTCGTTTTCTCGTTCCTTCGTATGCATTCTAGGATTGTTGCTCACACTTACTTTGGTTTGTTTGTTTAGTTAGTTAGTTAATTAGTATCCACATGGGTGCATATGCTACAGCCCAAGTGTGGAGGACAGAGAACCTCTTGTGACAGTCAATTCTGTCTGTGCACAATATGAGCTCAGGGGAAGAAATTCAGATCCTCAGGACTGCTGGCAAATGCCTTTGCCTGCTGCTGCCTCTCACCAGCCCTCCCATTTGCTCCTCCTGCTCTGGAGATTACCCACTTGATTTGAATTGCTAATCCACACGCATAGAGAATGGTTTGTTTCCCCAGTTAGTAGCTTCCCCATCTTGTTAGCTTTCTGACAAACCGAAGGAGTGTTTCAAAAAACACTTTGAAAACTCTAAAACTTGGCTGAACCATATTATCCTCAAGGCAAGGTACATTTTAAGCAGTGCACCTACCCATGGCTTCTTCACAACTGCACTGAGATTAGTGTGGGTGAGAGACCTGCAGCCCCAGCAAGTAGTATGGATGAGAAACCTGCCCACCCATGTAGACAAAGTTTTGTTGAAACGTGCTGTCTTATTTTAACTAAATAGAATAATTAGGCAGCATCTAGAATACTGCCTGATTATATTGGTTCATTATTTTGGTTAATGGACAGGCAGATAAATTACATATGGTTCCTTAGAAAATTTCAAATAGAACTTAGAAAAACTAGGTGGAAATTAGTAAACACGATTTCTAGAAAGGTAGAGCAATGAGGGCTCCTGATCTTTATTCTTATTATATCACCAGTGAATTTCTAACTCAAGCCTTCTGTGAATTGATCATCTGCCCAGTTGCTTGCTTGCTTGATTTTGGTGAACAGCAATGTTTATTCTGTAAAAATCAATATGCAAGGCATGATGAGCAGAGGAAGATGAAGAAGGAAAGCTTTTCTCAGATTCAATGAAGAAGGCTTAATTGTCATAGCCCACATCTTAAAAGATAAAAAATGCCTGCTCTGTGATGGTTAGGGCAAATAAAGTATAGCAAACATTTTGAAATTATTCAACCACAAAAGGGAGGGGAGTCTGAAAGCAGCCACTATGTGGCTTGAAAATATTGAGTTAAGTGAAATCAGCTACTTGGATGACTTATTTCTCTGTGATGGTTAAGGTATAATTGGGAATGTTTACAGAAGAGTTTCAGGATGAGGTCAACGTTGAGTCAGTGGACTCAGTGCAGTAAGCATTTCTGCCCAATATGGAAGGACCTCATCTGTCCACTGAGAGCCTAAACAGAGAGAAGACAGAGGAAGAAGAACTATGGCAATCTTGCTTTCTGCCTGTGTGAGCTGGAACCTCAGTCTTCTGTGCTTGAACTGGGACATACTCTAAACCATCCTCTCCCTTCTCAGCTTCTAGAGTCTTTCTGGGTCTGGGTTACCTCACTCAAAATGATGTTTTCTAGCTCCATCCATTTGCCTGCAAATTTCAAGATGTCATTATTTTTTGTGCTGTGTAGCACTCCATTGTGTAAATGTACGACATTTTCATTATCTATTTTTCAGTCAAGGGGCATTTAGGTTGTTTCCAGGTTCTGACTATGACAAACAATCCTGCTATGAATATAGTTGAACACATGTTCTTGTGGCACAATTGAACATTATTTCGGTATATACCCAAAAGTTGTATTAATAGGCCTTGAGTCAAGTGGTTACCTAATTTTCTGAGAAATCACCATACTGATATCCAAAGTGGCTTTTCCAGCTTGCACACCCACCAGAAATGGAGGAGTGTTCCCTTTGTCCCACATCCTCTCCAGCATAAGTTGTCATCAGTGTTTTTTATCTTGGTCATTCTTACAGGTGTAAGATGGAATCTCAGAGTTGTTTTGATTGGCATTTCTCTGATGACTAAGGATGTTGAGCATTTCCTTAAGTGTCTTTCAGGAATTTTAGATTCCTCTGTTGAATGTTCTCTGTTTAGATCTATACTTCATTTTTTATTGGAATATTCTTGTTTTGATGACCAATTTCTCGAGTTCTTTGTACATTTTGGAGACCAGTCCCCTGTCTGATGTGGGGTTGGTGAAGATCTTTTCTCATTCTGTAGGCTGCTGTTTTGTCTTGTTGACTGTGTCCTTTGCTTTACAGAGCTTTTCAGTTTCAGGAGGTCCCATTTACTAATTGTTTCTTTTAGTGTCTGTGCTACTGGGGTTCTATTTAGGAAGTGGTCTCCTGCACCAATGCATTCAAATGTACTTCCCACTTTCTCTTCTATGAGGTTCTGTAGGAGGAGGGGGCCACTTGCTCTTGCCTGCCACCTGGCTAGCTTACACACAAAATAATCATACAGAAACTGTATTGATTAAATCGCTACTTGGCTCATTAGCTCTAGTTTCTTATTGGCTAGCTCTTATATTAATTTAACCCATTCCTATTTATCTGTATATTGTCACATGGCAGAGGCTTACTGGCAAAGATTTGGCATGTCTGATTCTGGCAGCTCCATGGTGTCTCTCTGACTCTACCTTCTTCCTCCTAGCATTCAATTTCATCTTCTCTGCCTACCTAAGTTCTGCCAAGGCCAAGGCAGTTTCTTTATTCATTAACCAACAAAAGCAACATACAGACAAAAGGACCTCCTACAACATTTCCCCTTTTCTGTTTAAACAAAAAGGAAGGCTTTAACATAATAAAATTACATATAACAAAGCAGGTATCAAGCAAGAATTATAGTTACAATATTTATATCTACTTTATCCTTTATCCTAACTAAGAAAAACTATAACTATAAATTCTTCAACTCAATCAAAGATTCCAGGAGGATGTAATAGTACCTAAGTAAAAAATAAGTTCATTGTAAGCAACTTTAAAAATTCTACAATTGACAGAGACATCTCACTACCTGGACAGTCACCCAAAGTTTTTCTGTAATGTTGGGGCATCCATCTTCAGCCTACAGGCCCATAGTATCCAGCAGACTTTTCTATGAAGCAGGAAATTTCAAAAACAGTTCAGTGACTTTCTTCTGCATCCTGCAGAATGTCTGGAAGACTCATTGATGAAGCTGGAACCCCGAAGGATCATGACATTGTTAGGCAAGTTCAGCAGTCATTTCTCTGTGGGTCCTGCATGTCCATTTCAGCAGTCCAGGCAATAGCAGTTTGTTGCCCAAATGGCTAACCAATTCCATAAGGAGTCTCTTCGATGCCTATTCTCCTCCTGAAGTAACTTGGAGCTGCCAGGAGCTGATGTGTCTCATTGTCATGAAAAGTCATACATTCTTAAAACATTTAAATGAAGGTCTCTGAAAGATTTGAAGAATACCTAACTGAAATGTATCTCTGTACATCTAGAAAATCTAACCAACATTTTTTTCTTTCTCTTTTATGAATAATAAAAGGGTTATTTATTTAAGGGGAAACTTACAAATCCCTGTCCTAGATAACAGTCCTCTGTACAAACAGAAACAGAGTCTAGCAGCTGAAAGTTGGAACCAGAAACAAGAGAGGGCAAACACATATTTACAGTTGCTTTTACAGTATAAGAGACCAAGCCCAAGTGGGCTGGTATCTTAAAAGCTATTGGCTGAAAGAGCAGAATGCGCTCCACAGCACATCCCCCATTTGTTTAAATAAGAGAGTTCCAAACCAATACAAAATTATATACACTAGAAACATATATCAAATATAATTAGAATTACAGCCAGAATAAACAAGCATATTAAGAAAGAAACATATGATAAATGTTTTAATAAACATTCTATCCTATGGAGTTTAAGACTTGAATAAGAAATGGCTTGGCTGGGTCATAAGAGTACAGTAACTATGACTATCTAACCGTCAACCCCATCGAAGGCTTAAGAAGGGAGATAATATTACTTTAAGCAGGCAAAAAGTAATATCAAGTAGCTTCCAAAGTGAGCAATATATGATGGAGCCAATTAGTTACCTGAGCAATCACCCAAAGTGTCATTTTGCAACATTGAAGCAACCAACTTTGGCTAAGGCCTAGCATAAATGACAGATCATTTTCTGAGGCAGGAAAATTTTCAAAACCATCTTACCCTGTCTTGGCAAGATTTAACAGTCCTGCTTATCCATTTCCAGAATCCACGTACCTTGTCAGTAGTTGAGGCATAGGCAGTTACTTGCCCAAAGGCTAGTTTTGCAAAGAAGTGCAAAGTCGAGTATCTTCAGTGCTCAGCATTCTCTCAGGAATAGATTGGTGCTGTTACAAGCAATCATGTCTCATGTCAACAGTACCCTAAGTTATTTACATGCCATTTTCTACAGATTCTTGAAGTGGTTGAAGATTACCTATCTAGACAGAATACAATCTCTATGTATCTAAAGAACCTATTGATCTGACTGTATGTACAGCAAACATGAACAATTATTAACCTATAATAATTAATACCTATATAACTTAAAAACTAAAGCTTCATGTCAGAATATTAAATAATCTATAAACAAATGTGCAACAAATGAGGAGACAATGACCTCAAAATGTAAACAATCTATGAGTATCTTGATCAGAGGTAGGAGTAATATATAACGCAATAGGACAGTATATCCTAAAAGTTGTATCAATATACAAATGTCCTAAACAGAGGTAAAAACATGCATTTATACAATCTGACACAATAACTTTGTGTAGGTATACAAATTATGTAAAAAATAACAAATATAACTTGAACTTTTATTAATATACAAAAACTATACCAATGTAATGTAAATTATCCATAAGTAATAGCTCACAAGTATTCACTCTATTACCCACTATTATTATCTCCCCCTTTTAAACAAACATAGTTGTTAACCCAACCCTCTATCTAATACAAATAATAATCAATAACCCCTAAACAGTGTTCCCAACTCTAAGGACAACTTGGGGATGGGGGCATCATCCTATAGAATTGCTTCCCTCTATCATGGGGTAATGTTCTCTTAGTGGGATTCTGTGAATATTAAATGGTGGTTAAGGTCCAAAATCACTTTCTAGTATAGTTGCAAACAATTTCTGAGCAGTCAATAGGGTTTTTTTTTTTAGTTCTTATTTGGAATTCTGGCCAGAAAGTCATGAGAAAGTGCACCATTTCAGCAGCTGGTACCCCCCTTCAGAAAAAAAATATGCTCTTATAGTAGTGTTGTTAGCATCACGATGTCATCTCAACTAGGTTGAATTATTGCTGTGGGGCCCCAGATGTCATCTCAACTAGGTTGAATTGTTGCTGTGGGGCCCCATCTTCTTCCTGGAAACTTCAAAGATTACTGCAGGAAAAGGATCTGTAGGAAAATCTATTGTTCATCATGGAAAATTTAAACATCATCCATACAAACAAACATTCAATGAAGAATACAATATAGACAAAATAGGCATGGAGAAAGTAAAATTTTTCCTAAAGTATTCCTTCTGTCCTATACCAAATGGGTCGTGATATGAGACAGAAACTCTGAATGTTCCTTTTAACAACAAGCTTGGATTTAAAAAAGTACTCAGACATTGTCCATCTCCAAAACCAGCTGAATATATTAATGTATGTATGTGTAAATGTAAGTGTAACCAGTACCTGGATTAATAGACCATATTCTATTTTCTAGATGCTCCTTAGTGGATAGTTATTTTTCCTTCTGTCAGCATTCAAACATCTAGGGTCTCTTTAAGCAACAAAAGCAACACACAGACAAAAGGACCTTCCACATGAAGATTCAGGGTGGCTGGCTTTATGTTGAGGTCTGTGATCCATTTGGATTTGAGTTTTGTGTATAGTGATAGATATGGATCTACTTTCATTCTTCTGCATGTTGATATCCAGTTATGCCAGCACCATTTGTTAAATATGCTTTCCTTTTTCCATCTTATAATCTTTGCTTTTTTTTCCTAAATCTGGTGTTCTTAGGTTTGTGGATTAATATCTGGGTCTTTGATTCAGTTCCATTGGTCCTCCTGTCTGTTTTTATGCCAATGCCAGGCTGTTTACAGTACTGTAGCTCTGTAGTAGAGTTTGAAGTCAGGGATTGTGATGCCTTTAGAAGTTTCATTATTATACAGGATTGTTTTGGCTATCCTGGTGGTTTGCTTTTCCATATGAAATTCAGAACTATTCTTTCAAGGTCTGTGAAAAATTCTGCTGGGATTTTGATGGGCATTGCAATGAATCTGTAGATTTCTTTGTTAAGATTGCCATTTTTACTATGTTAATTCTACCTACCTACCCAAGAGCATAGGAGACATTTCCACTTTCTGGTGTCTCCTTCAATTTCTTTCTTAAAAGATTTAAAGTTCTTGTCATACAGGTTGGTTTTCCACTTTTTTGGTTAGAGTTACTTCAAGATATTGTATGCTACTTGTAGCTACTGTGAAGGGTTATGTTATTCTAATTTCTTTCTCAGCCTATTTATCATCTGTGTATGATGGAGGAAGGTCATTGGCTAATAAAGGAACTGCCTTGGCACATTTTATTGGTTAGGACATAGGTAGGTGGAGTAAACAGAACAGAATGCCAGGAGGAAGAGGAAGTGAGCTCAGACTCCACAGCTCTCCTCTCTGGAGCAGATGCTTCAGAGAGACACCATGCCCCAGCTCCGACTTAGGCTAGAATCTTCCCGATAAGACCGGTGCTCACAGATTATTAGAGATGGGTTGATCGGTATATCAGAATTAGCCAGTAAAGGCTAGAGCTAAAGGGCCAAGCAGTGTTTAAATGAATACAGTTTGTGTGTTGTTATTTCGGGGCAAAAGCTAGCTGAGCAGGCGGCTGGGGTGTTGGGGACGCAACCCCGCTGCCCATACTACTACATGTGTAAAGGAGGGCTACTGACTTTTTGAGTTAATCTTGAATCCTGCTACATTTATTGAAAGTGTTCATGAGTTGTAGAAGTTCCCTGGTAGAATTTTGGGGTCGCTTATGTAAACTATCAGCAAATAGTGAGAGTTTTACTTTTTTCTGATGTGTATTCCCTTGATCTGCTTTTGTTGTCTTATTGTTCTATCTAGAACCTCAAGAACTATATTGCATAGATATGGAAAGAGTGGACAAGCTTGCTTTATTCCTGATTTCAGTGGGATTGCTCTCCATTTGATGTTAGCTGTTGGTTTGCTCCATATTGCCTTTGTTATGTTTACATATGTTCTTTGTAACCTGCTCTCTCCAAGACCATGAAGGAATGGTGTAATTTGTAGAAAGCATTTTTAGCATCTAATGAGATGATTATGTGGTTTTATTTTTCAGTTTGTTTATATGGTAGATTATGTTGACCAATTTTTTTATATTGAACCATTCTTGCATCTCTGGGATGAAACCAACTTAATCATGGTGGATGATGGTTCTGATGTGTTCTTGGATTCAATTTGCCAATATTTTGAGTATTTTTGCATCAATGTTCATGAGTGAGATTGGTCTGTAATTCTACTTTTTAGTGAAAGACCCTCGACGAAGACCTCTTTTCGGGAGGAGACCTCCCCAACGCCAAGGAACAGGCCGAGACCGCACGGATGCAAATCGCAAGAGGTTTATTGAGTAGACCCAGGTACCTGTGGGCAGCAAGATCTCTCAGAAGATTGCGCACCTGCAGACTGGGGGACGGGCTTTTTATAGGGAAGAGCAAAAAGCAAGTTTACAGAAGCAAAAGCATGGTTATCGGTCGACCAGAATGAGGCGGGGGCATGAATGGTTTCCTCTCTCAGCATGGGTGTCAGCAAGAAGCAAGTTTACAGAAGCAAAAGCGTGGTTATCGGAATGCGGCGGGGAGCATGAATGGTTTCCTCTCTCAGCATGGATGCCTGGCAACAATCATCCTGTTCTTATCTTATAGCTAACCTGCTATGTTGACATCTTGCCTTGCAGTCTTTCTATCTCTATCTCATAAATATCCTGCTCTCTCAAGAACATGGGATGTTTTTATGGGAGCAGGCTGGCTGCTGATCCGGAGAATTTTTTTAAAAGCAAACAGGACGTTGCCCCGGGAGCATGCTAGCTACGGGTTTTGAGGAGGAGGCCTGTAGGGTCTTTCATTAGTAAGATCTTTATGTGGTTTGGGTATCAGGGTAATTGTAGCCTAAAAAAAGAAAGTTAAAAAAAATAATGATATATGGTAAAAAAAAAAAGAGTTTAGTAATGTTTCTATTTTGAGGAATAATTTGAAGAGTATTAGTATCAGTTCTTCTTTGAAAGTCTTGTAGAATTCTGAGCTGAAACCATCTGCTCCTGGGCATTTTTTAGTTGGGAGACTTTTGATGACTGTTTCTATTTTTTTTTTTTAGCAATTATACATCTCTTTAATTTGCTTATCTGGTATTGATTTAATTTTGGTAAGTAATATTTATCCAGAAAGTTGTCCATTTCCTTTAACTTTTCCAATTTTGTGGAGTAAAAGTTTTCAAAATATGATCTCTTTATTTCCTCTGTGTCTGTTGTTATGTCCCCCTTTACATTTCTAATTTTGTTAATTTGGATATTCTCTTTCTGCCTTTTGATTAGTTTTGATAAAGGTTTGTCTATTTTGTTGACTTTCTTGAAGAACCAACTGTCTGTCTCATTGATTCTTTGTATTTTTGTTTGTTTGATTAAATTTGTTAATTTCAGCTTTCAACTTGATTTCTTACCATCTTCTTCTGCTGGGGGAGTTAGCTTCTGTTTGTTCTAAAATTTTCAATGTTCTGTTAATTCACTAGTGTGGGATTTTTCCAGCTTCTTGATGTAGACATTTAGTGTTATGAACTTTCCTCTTAACATTGCTTTCATTGTGTCTCATAAATTTGGGTATGTTGTGTAGTCATTTTCATTGAATTTTAGGAAGTCTTTAATTTCTCCCTTTATTTCTTCCTTGACCCATTGATGCTTCAGGTGAGCATTAAACAATGTGCTTGTTTGGAGTTAGTGTTGTTGTTGAATTCTAATTTTAAGCTATGGTGATCCAATAAGATACATGGGGTTATTCCAATATTTTATGTTTAGGTTTGTTTTGTTTCCTAGTATGTAGTCGATTTTTAGAAGGTTCCATGAGGTGCTGAGAAGAAGGTATATTCTTTTATGTTTGGATGGAATGTTCTATAGATGTCTTTTAAGTCCACTTGAGTCATAACATCTGTTTGTTTCCTTCTTTCTCTGTTGATTTTCTGTCTGGCAGACCTGTCCATTGGTTAGAGTGGGATTTTGAAGTCTCCCACTTTTAATGTGTGGGGTTTAATGTGTGATTTAAATTTTAGAAATGTTTCTTTTGTATATATGAGGCTGCCCTTGTTTTCGGGGCATAGATATTCAGTATTGAAAAATTTCTCTTTAATGATTTTTTCCTGTGACTAATACGAAATGTCCTTCTTTGTCTCCTTTGATTGATTTTAGTTTGAAGCCTAGGTATTGGTTAAATCTGGTTCTGTCATTGAATATCTTGTTAGATATAAGGATAGTTACACCAGCTTGTTTCTTAGGTTTATTTGATACGATTTTTTCTTCCAACCCTTTAATCTGAGGCAATGTTTGTCTGAGGTTGAGGTGTGTTTTTTGTATGCAGCAGAAGGATGGATTCTGTTTTTATATCCAATCTGTTAGCCTGTCTTTTCTAGGTGACTTGAGTTCATTTACATTAAGGGATATTAATGACTAGTGATTGCTAGTTATTGTTATTTTAGTTTTCATTGTTGATAATGTTAGTGTGTATATTTTTCTTTCTTTGGGAATCATCAATTGTCTGTGTTTTTGTTGATAGAACCAACTTCCTTGGGTTGGAGTTTCCTTCTGGTAGGTGTAGGGCTGGGTTTGTGGCTAGGTATTGGTTAAATCTGGTTCTGTCATTGAATATCTTGTTTTGTTCTTCTATAATGATTGAAAGTTTTTTGGGGGTATAGTATTCTGGGCTGGCATCCATGATCTGTCAATGTCTGCATAACATGTGACCATGACCTTCTGGCTTTCATTGTTTCCATGGAAAAGTCAGGTGTAATTCTAATAGGTCTACCTTTATCTGTTACACTGCTTTTTTTCTTTGCAGTTATTAATATTCTTAATATTCTTTCTTTATTCTGTATGTTTAGTGTTTTGGTTATTATGTGGCAAGGGGATCTTTCCTTGATCCAGTTTATTTGGTGTTCTGTAAGCTTCTTGTATCTTCATATGCCTATCTGTCTTTAGGTTGGGAAAGTTTTCTTCTATGATTTTGTTAAATATATTTTCTGTACTTTTGAGTTGAACTTTTTTTTCCTTCTATGCCTATTATTCTTAGGTTTGGTCTATTCATGGTGTACAATATTTCCTGGATACTTTGTGTTAAGCTTTTGTGAGATTTAATGTTTTCTTTGAATGATGAGTCCTTTATTGTATTTTCCACGCTTGAGATTTTCTCTTTCATCTCTTGTATTCTGCTGTTTATGCTTGCATTTGTGGTTCCTGATAATTTTCTCATGATTTCTGCTTCTATAATTCTCTCAGCTTGTGTTTCCTTTATTGTCTCTATTTCAGTTTTTAAGTCTTGAATGGTTTCTTTCATATGTTTGATTTCTTGTTCTTGGTTTTCTTTAAGGAATTTGTGGATATCTTCCAATTTTTTGTTTGTCTTTTTCTTCATTTCTTTGAGGTAATTTTTCATTTCCTCTTTAAAGGCCTCAAAAATTCTCCTAAAGTTATTTTTGAGGTAATTTTCTTCTGCTTCATCTATATTTGTTTGTTTGAGTCTTGCTGTTGTAGGGTTTCTAGTGTTTACTGCTGTCATGTTGCTCTTTGTGGTGTTGTTCTTACTTTGTCTACCCATCTTTTTATCTGATTGGTATAGTTGGGGCTGTCTCTGACTGTGGTGATCAATCTTCCAGGCAATGGTGTATCTAAGGCTCAGATGGTTGCTCCTCGTGGTGCAGTCAGGGTCATGATTCCAGTCATCCCGTTGCTTAATCCACATTCCTGAAGATCACATCTGCTCCTGGGGTTTACTCTGCTCCTGTGGAATTTCCTGTCTCAGGCCTGCTCTAGCCTAGGTCTCTGCCTTAGTCCTGCTTCTACATATGTCCCTGGTTTGAGTCCACTTCTGTGAAGGTCCATGGCTTGGGCTTGGTACTGCAAAGATCTCTGGCTGTGGTCCACTCCCTTGGAGGACTCAAACTCAAGTGTGTAGGACCCACAGAGGTACAGGCTCAGGCATACTCCCTCAGTGGTCCCAGACTCATGTTGAGACCCGGAGAAGTCAAGCATCATTTTTTAATTAAATTATTTGTTTTTTTATGTCAAGTTTCTTGAGTTTTTTGTATATTTTAAAGATAAGCTTTTGTCTGATATGGTGTTGGTAAATATCTTTTTCCATTTTTTTAGGCTGCTGTTTTGTCTTATTGACCATGTCCTTTGCCTTACAGAAGCTTCTCAGTTTCAGGAGGTCCCATTTATTAATTGTTTCTCTCAGTGCCTATGCTACTAGGGTTATATTTAGGAAGTGGAGTCCTGTGTCAATGTATTCAAGTGTACTTCCCACTTCTTTTATGAGGTTCAGTGTTTACTACCATTTATAAAATGCAACAAAAAACAAGGCTCTGAAAAGATGGTTCAGCAGTTGGTAGCACCTGTTGTTCTTCAGAGGACCTGATTTCCATTCCCAGCACCCACTTGTAGACTCACAGCCATGAGTAGCCCCAGTTCCTGAAGATAGAGTGCTTTTTTTTTTACCTCTATGGACACCAGGCACACACACGGAGCACATACACACAGGCAAAACACTCACACAAATCTCTCTCTCTCTCTCTCTCTCTCTCTCTCTCTCTCTCTCTCTCTCTCTCTCCCTTTCAAAAGATAAGAAGTAATGTCTTAAGTGTTCAATAGAGTGTTCTGAACAAAAGAAATGGTGTCACCAAAGGCTTAGGCCAAAAAAAAAAAAGTACAAGGAACTGTGAGATCACAGGAATTACCCCAGTTCCCTTATGTAAAATTTTAGTAACCTAAGGCTGACAGGGAAAAGGGCAGGTCTGGAAAGCCAGTATGAAGTGGGAATCCAGGGCCAGCATAAAAAGATAAGTACTTCAAGTCACTCTATCCTTGGGTCAGAAGGTTTTTGGGCAGGAGTCAGGGAGTTCAAGGGGGTGCATTTTCATGAACAGGGCTGTAAAATGCACTGCTAGTGTAGTGTGCTGCAGCAGTAAGGGGCTGCAGAGAGTCATGGCAGAGCTGCAGACCAAAGAATCCTTTCTAATAGGAACAGAAATGGGGGAGTTGAGTAGAGAAACAGCAAAATAAGCCCCAAAATGAGGCCACCTCTAGCCTAGAAGAGAGCCTGGCAGTGCTAACTGAGCCTCCTTCCAGATTGGATGGCTGTTAGGGTTGACAGCTTCTGAGGGCTGGTGAGCAATGCTCAGGAGTCAAGCACTCTGCCCATACTAGTGGACTTGTACCACCAATAAGGTTGAATGCCTGCAATGTGCTAAATAGACAAGAGAGAGTTGAAGACTTTTGTGTCAGCTGACCATGGGCCAGGGGTACCTGTAGCTTTGCAGTTTGCTCAGAAAGTGCACGGATTCTTGAGTCAGACAGTCTGGACTTAGATCTCACTCAGGTCAGCTGCTTCCTCTCTCTCTCTCTGAGACTCTGAGAACTCTCCTAAATTCAACTGTATCTCAAGTTTCAGTCTGTGTAAAAATGTGACCATGACATTAACAAAACCTATTGAGTTAATTCAATGAGGACTAAAAATGACTGTCCTATGTGTAACCATTTTTGATCCAGATAATTAGTCAATGTGTGAAAGATAATTTGGGGATTCTTTTTCTTTCTTTCTTTCTTTCTTTCTTTCTTTCTTTCTTTATTTCTTCTTTCTTTCTTTCTTTCTTTCTTTCTTTCTTTCTTTCTTTCTTTCTTTCTGTCTTCTCGCTCTCTCCCTTTCTTCTTTCCTTCCTTCCTCTTTTAACTCCCTCTTCATCCTCTTTTTTGGCATGGATCTATAGGGTATGCCCATATGCATGTGGGCACACATGTGTGGATTCACATGTTCATATGTACATGTATGTGGAAGACAGAGGTTGATGAAAGGTGACTTTTTTGGATCTCTACATTTGTTGAGGCAGGGCCTCTTGCTGAACCCAGGACTTGCCAGTTCTGCTAGTCTAGATAGCCAGTTTGCTTTGGCGATCTTTCTACCACCTCCCTGCACTTGACTTACAAGCAGGCTGCCACACCAGCCCAGTAGTTAGGTGGGACTTGGGGTCTGAATTCCAATCATCATACTTACATAACGAACTCATTACTCCTGCGCCACCTCTCCAGCCTCTGCTTTTTCTTCATTAGTCTTATCATCTGAAAATGCATTTATTACATATAAATATGCTATGTGTATGAATATGTTAGTATAATAAACTAATGTATCTTGGACTGACCTTGTACTACCAAAACCTCAGTGTTATGAGAATAGGGACTTTGGTGTTCAGCTGGCATTGTGTGCATACCTATAGTCCCAGAGCTTGGGAGGCTGATGCACGAAGATTATAAGTTAGAGACCAGCATGAGCTACATAGTGAAGAACCTGTTGGCAGTGGGGATGAGGAAGGCAGTAATAATTATTTAAAAATAATTAACTGCATTAACTGGTGGGAAGTTGGTTCAGAATTGAGACCATGTTCCAAAAGACAAGGAGAACAGGTAAAAAGGGAAGGGAAAGGAAGAGAAGGGGAGGAAACACAAAGGAAGGGGAGGGAAGGGAAAGGGAGAGTGGTGACCTAGAGAGAGTGCTGTGGTGGAGTATGACCAGGGGAAGAGGTGGATGAAAGCAGGAGGTAGCAAAGGTTAGGAGTTCAGGCTACGGAAACATCAACAGGACTGATTTGGATCCAGGCCAGGAAAACACATTCTCAGTCCATCTATTCCAGTTTTTCGCCTCTGCAATTGACTTTTAGAAAAGTACATTTGTCTAGGTTAGAGTATATTAAATTCAAAAAAACTATCTGTAAAAGTCTCATGTTTATTCCACTGCCTTATTTTTCTCACCATTTTTCTATCACTTGTATTATTTTTGATTAAAATTTCAGGGGTTGTTCTATATGAGATTTTTCTTATTAAATAAACCCCACTTGGATGTACTCATTCATTTAAATTATGTCCAAGAGCTGGGCATGGTGGCTTATATCTGTTATCCCAGCACTCAAGACTAAGGCAGGACTAATTCACTGTGAATTCAAGGTCAGCCTAGGATATGTAGTGAGTTCTAGGACAGTCTGGATTACAGGGTGTGATATGGTCACCAAAGAATGTTGTTGTTGATGATGATAAAATAAATAATGTCCTGTTTTCTGGCTAATGAATTGCTTACTTATAAATTATTTTCTGTCTTCTGATATCTTTTGATATTTTATTATTTCTTTTCTTCTTTCATAGGGTTCTGGGTGCTTAATAATTAAACAAAAATACAACATTTGTTGGTCATGTTCCTAGAGCCTTGATAGACAGAGAGCAAAGAAGAGGGCCAGACAGACATCCATAGCTTCCACTCTGCTTCATTTTGTAATTTAAACACAGCCTTCTTTGATTCACTCTGGTCCTTTCTCTCTCCTCATCCATGTGCATTGCCAGACTGCACTTTGGTCTGAGAGATGGGTTTCCCACCCGTGATATGCAGGCTAAAAGCTTCACAGTGACAAAATCAGGGTCACTGAAACTGTGTGACCTGGGTCCTCACCCAGGTGTCACCTCCTAGCTGAATGAGCCTTATCAGGTCATTTGGCCCAAGCCTAAGTCACACCACATACTCGATGTGGCAAGTGACATCCTCTGCTTTAAAGAGCAGCAGGACTTCATGTTGCTGTGGTCAGAGGGCCCGCCAGAAACAACTCCAGAGAAGAAGGGTTCATTTTGGCTTGTGTTTGCAGGGGGTGGAGTCATCCCAACAGGGAGGGCTTGGTGGCCTGGTTCAGTTTGTGGTGGAGGGGTGGAGACTGTTCACAACATGGCAGACCAAGAAGCTGAGAGTAGCAAGAACTCTGGGCCAGGCTATAACCTTCAATGGCCTTCACCTAATGGTCTGCTCCCCCAAAGTCCATCTCTCAGGGGTCCTAAGATGCCTAAGTATTCTCACCTGCTACGAACAAGTCTGTAAGGAACAATACAGAACCAGACCTTACTAGAATGTTCACTAATTGGACTTGTTATACGTTTTGAAGGACATTTGCCCATAGCTTTTGAACCTTACCCACATTGTGGCTTAAGTTCTATTTTTAGTTTATGAAAAGGATAATGTAGACATGAAGGTATTACATTGAATATCTGTGAAAACTTGATTTCCTCAAGCTCTGCCATATGCTTTCTTTAAGAATAAGCTACTCTTAGCAAAAATTTAGAATCCATGAGTGTTTGCTTAGACTACACAAACACCACTTACCCCTGCTGTTTTCCCACTAGAATCTTTACATATATGGTTTAATGTGTTACTCTTCCCATTCTGATTTTGTATTTTCTAAATAAATTCTTAGATTAGAAGGCCTTTAGGAAATGAGGAATAAATCTCTAAGGCTAGAAGGAGAGTGTGTAAGCACTTTCTCATTCTGTCCTGTGGAACACGGAGTAACACCAACCAGAGATGCTCATGTCTAGTCCCTGAGTTTGCAATGTCACCTTCCAGAGATATCCATGTCCTAATCCCTGAGTTTGCCATGTCACCTCCCAGAGTTGTCCATGTTTAATCCCTGAAGTTTTCCATGTCACCTCACATGTAAAACAGTCTTTACAGATGTAAATAAATTTAGGCCTTGGGATGGAGATATTATTTTTTTCTGAAAGTTTCATTAGCCATGAGCTGAAGCAAACCTTTTTTCTTTGTAAGTTTATTACCTTAGATATTTTGTTAGAGTGATGGAAAGCTGGATCACTCATGTTTATCAAGGTAAAAGTTTACACCATTATCATTTCCAGATGAAACTCCATTTCTATTCAATTCTCCCACTTGAATGTTAGGGGAAAAGTCACCCTTAATCTTTTCCTAAGCACCTGAATAATCTTCTCTTTGATTGCCATAATTTCTGTGTTTCCAAATTCTCTGCAAAATTCCCCTTTAGTCGGGTCTTATCCTTCCAGACGCTACCCCATTTCTTTTATAAAGTTGGAGCCATTCCAACACTTTGGATTTGGGTTCTTACATTAAGAGCATGCTTGAGGGGCTGGAGATGGTTCTGTGTTAAGGAGCACTTGCTACTCTTCAGAGGATCACTGTTCTGTTCTCAGTATCTACATCTGGAAGCTCACAATCACCTCTAACATCCAACTCCAGGAGTTACTATGTCCTCTGATGGCCTCTGCAGGCAATCACCTCTAACATCCAACTCCAAGGGTTATTATGTCCTCTGATGGCCTCTGCAGGCAATCACCTCTAACATCCAACTCCAAGGGTTATTATGTCCTCTGATGGCCTCTGCAGACAATCACCTCTAACATCTAACTCCAAGGGTTATTATGTCCTCTGATGGCCTCTGCAGACAATCACCTCTAACATCTAACTCCAAGGGTTATTATGTACTCTGATGGCCTCTGCAGACAATGCTCTCACATTCACATGCCCACACACAGCCACCCCCCCCACACACCTAAAAATAAATTGCACCTTTGAAAAGACAAGATCATGTCTGAGTAGATGAATTATCCAATTTTCCAATTTTCTTCACTGAAAGCAGTTTCTTCTTGTGACCTTGATTTTAGCTCTACCCATTAACTTTCCTGATTTTTAAGAATCTTTTATGATGGGAAATGCTAGGACAACCCTATCTCACTGAGACTCTTGGTGTACACTTTCTCCTGCCAGTTACTGCTTGCAAGCTATGAGCCTTTGATGATTACCACATTCATGGCTCATATGGTCTAAGCCTCCACTTGGCATGGCAATGCTTGACAAAACAGAAGAGAGAAGGGTGGCCTTTCCTGTGTGTATGCTCTGTGCATCACAGCAGGTAACAGATACCTTTTCTGAGGTCTTTACCTTTCCCCCAAGTGTTCTGAATACATATTCCAAAATACAGGTTGATTCTTGAAGACATGTGAAATACAGACCACACTTGGAATATAATGAGTGAATATTATGATGTTCTCTGGGAGTTCTTCTGTCAAGAGTAGATGATGGACAGCTACATTTGCAGGGAAAACTGAGTCTAACTTTTTTTAATCTCAGAAAAATGTAGTTTCAATATTCTTCTTTCCATCCATGCTGAGGTATCTGACTGTTCAAACAAAATAACTTGGCCTCATTGTAGGAAGCTTGTCAGTTTCAAATGGAAAATAATCAGTTCAAAAGAGGATGGGTGGGATTTTGTCTTCCTCCTTTTCATCTTAACCAGAGAAAAGTAAATTTTGGCTGAAAGATGGCTTGGCAAGAACTTTGACTCTTTGAAGTATAGCTCCTGTGAACTGCCTGGAGAGGAAAGGACCCTGGGGCATGCATCTGTACATCTGTCACAGCCTTGGCAATCGACACTGGCCTGGGGCTTATGTCACCAGAGAGTTTCCACTAGAAATGCCAGCAGAAGTCCTCTGTAATAAGCAAGCACTAGTAGTTAGCTGTGAACTTTTATAAGACTGCATCCTTTTCCTGTTCTCCATAATTCTAGGGTAATGGGAATGAATGAGAAATTTTAGGGGAGAGAAGAGAGGGAGATTAGCTAGAATATAGTATACAGTGCTTGTATGCACATGCATACTTACACATACACTATTCATGCACACTTGTACACCCACATGCACACACACATGAACAACACTTTCTTTATTCATCTATTGATGGACATCTAGTCTAGTTCCATCCATATCTTGACTTGTGAATGTTGCCACAATAACTTTGGTATCTCTGTGGCATCATGACTTGCTTTCCTTTTGGTATATTCCTAGGCATATATGGCTGAATCATTTGGTAATTCTGTTTGGTTTCTGAGGAGCCTTTACACTAATATCCAGAGTTTACATCCTCATCAAGTGTGCAAGTGTCTGCCACCATGCCAAGTCCAGCTGCTAACATCTTCCTCAGTGTTTGATTTCATGGTGGTACCCACTTTGGATAGAGTGGGGTAGAACTCAATGTAATTTCTGTTTTTCTTATTTCCCTCATGACTAAGGATGTTGAGCACTATTTTTATACGTTTATTGGCCATTATGTACTTTTTGAAGAATTGCCTATCTATTTGCTCACTTACTCACTGGGTGATTTTATTTTATAGGGTTTAATTTTTTCATTTCTTTCTTTTTCTTTTCTTTACTTTTCTTCCTTCCTTCCTTCCTTCCTTTCTTTCTTTCATTTTTTTTCTTTCTTTCTTTTTGAAACAGTATTTTGTGTAGCCAAGGCTTGCCTCAAACTCTAGACTTTTCTGCCTATGACTCAAAAGTGCTGGGATGACAAGCATACAACTTGGCATCTGACTTTAGTTCTTTATAGATTTCTGGTATTGGCCTCTGTTAATGAGTAGTTACTAAATATTCTCTCTCATTCTACGCACTTTCTCACTCGCTTTCTGTTACTGTGCAGAAGTTATCTCACTTCACATGAACCCATTTGTTAATTCCTGATGTTCTTTCCACAGGCATAGGAGGGAATAAGCCATATATAGGGAGAGGCAAGAACTTGCTCAGAAAGTCATTGCTTATCCCTATATACTGAGCTGTTTCCTGCTATTCCTCTTGTCATTTCAAAGGTTCATATTCAGAGTTTAGTTTGAGATCTTTGATTTATTCTGAATTCACTTTGTTCAGGAACCTGGTCTTTATTTGTGTGCATATGAATATCCAGTTTTCCCAAACTGCCAAATTTGGCAATACCATTTGCCAAAGAGAAAATCTCTATTCTAACATGTTTTTGGCAACTTTGTGTAAAACCAGGCATCTGTTAGCTACATGGGTTGATTTCTGGGTCTAACATTCTAATTCTTTGGTCAACATGTCTGTTTTGTTTTTATGCCAGCACCATGCTGTTTTTGTTACTATGGCTCTGTAATGTATTTTGCAATCAGTTATTGTGATAACTCCAGCATTGAGATATTCATTTATTAAGTTTCAATATGAATTTTAGGACTTAAAAAATCTGTAATGAAGGTAACAGGAATTTTGATGGTTATCACATGGAATCTGCTTTTGGTGCTGTAACTATTTTTATGATGTTGACTCTACAGATCACCGAGCAACAAAGGCATTATTAACATGTGGCACCTGCTTCAACTTCTTTTTTATTTTTTTTCATTGTAGAGTTCATTTATATCTTTTGCTAGACTTACTCTTAGGTCTTTTATTTACTGTTTTTGAAGCTGTTGTATACAAAATTGTTTTTATTATTCGGTATTATTTTTAAATTAAGGTGAAGATATATGACAGCTTTGTATTTACAGTTGAATTTGAGCATAATTTACTTAAATTTTCACCAGTTTTCTTTTTAAAATGTGAAAAAAGCAATTGTAATATCTACGAAGAATCTTTATGGGCTTCCTTAAAAATGTACATTATATAATAACTGTTAGTCTTTAAAACACGGTTAAAGCTATTTAATATATTGTGTAGATTAACTCTAAATTTCATCAATTTTTAGTTTAGAAAAATATATTGTTGTTAGAACGGAATAGTGAAATAACCTACTACTATTGCTTATAAACCTATCCGACATTTTATGTAAATTAATACATTTTTTATAAAATTGAGTGCACATATACTTATAGCAATTATATTTTCTTGAATTATTATTTTTTATTATTGTGTGATGGAATTTTATCTCCTCTGATTAATTTTGGTTTGGGGCCTAATTTCCAAATTCCCATATCAATGCTTCATGATTTTCAGCTTTCATTACCTTGAGAGATTGACTTTTCTTCTGTGACTTTGTCTCAGTCTTTGCTGGTGAACTGTCTTCCTTGGCGAGGGAATATAGGTTTTTCATTAAAATCAAGTGAAATTGTCTACTTATTTTACTTGGCGTGTTGAGACCATTTACATAATAATACTGCAAGAGCTTTGCTAGTTCCTGTGATTTTATAGACCTTTTGTTTATGGTTGCATTATTGCCTATTATTGTCCCTTCCTGAAGCCATTAAGGTTTTTTTTTGTTGTTTTGTATTGTTTTGTTTTTAAAGTATGGGATATTAGGCATTTTTTTTACTCTTTTTCTCTCTGTGATCTTTTTCTCAAAACCATTCTCTTTAGCAGATACTTACAACTGAAAATCCTCCTTATAGTGTTAAAGATTTCCTTGAGGCTACTTCTGTCAAATTAATAGAGTTTTATATTTGCCGGACAAACAATTTGGAGAGATATTTTAAAACTCAATAAGTAATAGGAGTTGTATGTGGGGATGGACAAGTAAATAAACATTTTCAAATTAAAAAAGCATTTGTAAAAATAATTGGCAAAACAAATCATGGCCACACTCTCTGGGTTAGAAGTAGTTTATTCATAATGGAGTTGGCTAGTTGTTTTACAAAGAGTATGTATTCTTATTCTTGGTGAGATCAAATTGATTCATGATAAGCTCAGTGGCATAGCAGGCATGAAGTCTGGGAATGATCTCCAGCACTGCATAGACCAGACACAAGGATACAATGCCTGTAATTATAGCATCCAGACTTGAAAGCAGGGAGGAGGGAGGGGTCAGAAATTAAGGTCATTCTTCATCACATAGCAAGGTGGATGCATTTTTTTGCTACCTGAGCTACCTGACACCTTATCTCAAAAAAAAAAAAAAAAAAAGAAGTCCTGAGTCTTTGCCTAACCCAAGGTCAGCCTGTTCCTCATGAGTTTTATTTGAATAGTTTTATAGCATATATTAGATCTAAGATGCATTTAAAAGAAATTTCTGCATGATATAAATATACATCAAAGGCTGTTTTTGGTTGTGTGTATCAAATGATTCTTGTCACTTAAAAATGTTCTTTTAAAAACACCAAATTATCTTTACATTTCACTAAAAGTCAATTAGCCTTGTGTATATGGGGATATTGTTGAATTTCATTTGGTTTTACAGATAGATAGATAGATAGATAGATAGATAGATAGATAGATAGATAGATGTACATATATATGCATGTGTGTATGTATATATATATTTATATCCATATATATATATATTAGATTCTACAGTTTTTATTTTGAAATTTATTATCACTTTCACTTTCTTCATAACACAGGTGCTAGGATGATTGCTCAATAGTTAAAGTATTTGTCACATGGCATGAGAACTAAGTTTTGGTTCCCAAAACCCATATAAATGCTGGATGGACATAGCAGTCACCCTGCAGTTCCAGTGCTCAGAAGGTGGAGATGGCATCCCTGAAGCAAGCTGGCTGGCCAGACAAAGGTCATTGGCTAGCTCTGGCTTCAGTTGAAGTTCATTATTCCCTCAATGAATAATGGGAAGAAGAATCAAGAAAGACACCTGATGTCAACCCCAGGTCTCTACATGCACTGGAACACAGGTATACTTATACACCAGACACATTGGCCCTCAGGAACTACATATACACATAGATGCGCATCACACACATGCATAGAAGGAGAAAGAAAAATATTAGACTTCTATAGATATCCTCAATCAAACTATGGGATGGTTATAATGGGATAATTTGTCTTATTGGGAATTGTTTTTACATCCCAATCAACATATAATATCCAACTACAGAGGGCTCCAAAAAGCTTAGTGGGGTGTGTGTGTGTAAGAACAAAGTGATCTTTGCAATTCTCAAAGGAATTCTGAAAAGAAAATGCTATATAATATAAAACAGTATTAATAGTAACTGCATATTACTACAGAGAATGATTTTCTTCTATTACTTCATTAAAACTTGAATGACTGAATTTACCATTGAAACTCCTTCATCATAAAAGTCAACAGGTTAAATTTTTCTTAGTCTCCATATACTTAAAATTTGTGTATCTAGAGAAAATCTCATTTTCCATGGAGTGAGACAGGAAGCAGAGAACAGTGTAGGTCATTTGGGCTGTCAGTCCTCATCAATCTCCTTGTTTGAGACAGGGTCTTTTATTGTTCACTGCTGTGTACAAAGAAGACTCTTTTGTCTCGGCTTACCTCCGGGTTCGGGAACATCCCTGAGGACAGACACTACTGCACCAGCTTTTACAAGGATTCTGGAGATTTGCACTCGTGTCATCAAGCTTGCACAAGTGTACCAAGCTTTTTCTTTTGAACCACCAGCCAGCTCCCAAATCATGACATGGAGACTTCTTATTAGTTATGAATGCCCAACCTAAGCTAAGGCTTATTTCTGGCTAGCTCTTTTAACTTAAATTAGCCTGTTTCTCTTTATCTACCTTTTGCCTCGGGGCTTTTTACTTTTCTTTCCTACTGTATATCTTTCACTGTTTCTCATGTCTGCTGGCTTGCAGCTGCCTGGCTTCTTGCCCTGGGTGTGTCCCTTCTTCTCTCCTCCCTCTCTCTCTTCTCTCTTCTATTTGTTCTTCTGCCCACCAGCCCAACCTATCCCTCTGATGCCTACCTATTGGAAATTCAGCTTTTTATTAGACCAATCAGATGCCTTAGGCAGGTAAGGTGCAAGAAATGCAATACATGCTTACATAATTAAACAAACGTATCATAAACAAAAGTAACACAACTTTACACAGCTAAGGTAATATCCCATAACATAAACAAATGTAACACATATTTAACACATAATTAAACATACATCCTGACATCATTAAACAAATGCAGCACAAACAAGTGTAACACACCTTTATACACTTAAAATGCAGTTATACAATTAAATACTCCACAGTATAAACAAGTGTAGCACATCTTTGTCTAGTTAAAGTAATATTTCACAATACACAAGTTCTGTACCCACTGAGTCATTTCCTCAGCCCTATTGTAAGAGGACTAAGGCTCATCATTGGCAACGATCATCTAAAGACATATTGCTAATAAATGATGGAGCTGACAAGTGGGCCTGGGATCACTAATCTTAAACTGAGGTTCATGAGGAGTGTGGGGAAAAAATGAAGCTAGGGAGAGAGAATAAAGTCACAATTTGAAAGAATATGCACAAAAGCATATTTTCTTCTGTACTGAATAGCTCAGGGTAGAGCAAGGATGCTAGTGTAAATAATTTATTCTTACAAAAGCTGTAGGGTGGAGTGAAATAATGGGCCAGGGAGCGCTGTAAGACAACAAGCATGGCAATGATTGACTAGAGACTGAACTCAGGCAGCCTCAATGATGGGCCATCTCAAGAGAAACTTCACTGTGTCAAAAGGTTATGGGTAGCTCATACAGTCCATAATAAAGCTCACAATGAGGCTGGGCAAATGAGTAGAAAACAAATGAAGTGCCACAGAAGGACTCTGGGCCACAGAGCAGCACACGCCTGCTCACTGGAGATGTCTCTATCTCTGGGCCACTAGCAGAAGACTCAATTCATATTCAGGCTATAGACAATTGTAGGCAGCACTTCAAGGTCCTAGTTCTGAAAGAAGAAAAGATGTCCTATAATCCTCCATGCATTTGGGAAGAACTACATGGTGGCAGACACATGTAGTGGAGGAAGCGCTCTTCACCTCATGGCAGAAAAGAAGCAGAGAAGAAAATAAAGGGAGTCATGGTGAAATAAAGCTCCACAGACAAGGTCCCATGTCCACTTCCTTTGACACCAATTTCCAATAGTGCCTTTATATTATTATTAATTAACTTAGGTATTTGTAGAGGGAGCTGTGGGCTGCATTTCTGCCACCTGGCTCCTGGCCGCCTGGCTAGCTTATGCCCCAAAATAACAACACACAAACTGTATTCATATAAACACTGCTTGGCCCATTTCTATTAATGTGTGTAACACCATGAGGGGGTGACTTACCTAACCCATATTTAGAAATCTGTGTAGCACCAGTCTTACCGGGAAAGATTCAGTATGTCTGACCTGGCGGCTGGCTGCATCGCGTCTGCCCTGGAGAGAGGGGCATGGCGTCTGAGCTCACTTCCTCTTCCTCCCAGCATTCTGTTCTGTTTACTCCACCCACCTATGTTCTAACCTATCAGGCCAAGAAGTTTCTTTATTGATTAACCAATGAAATCAACAGAGTGACATGACACTCCCACATCAGGCATTAGCTCCTATATTAGGGTAGAGCCTGAGTGACTTAATTGTCTCTGCAAATAGCCTCACAGACACACCCAGACTCCACTAATTGCTTAGGCATTCCTTCATCAAATTTTCAATCATACTTGGACTCCGGTGGGAACTCAAAGGCCATCTCCTGTGAAGACTCATTAACAGAAAGATTTCCCTAAGTCAGAAAAATATTCAAATCCTAAGAACAAGTACATAAGGCTTTCTGAGAAATTAGAAGTTAAACTAGACACATAACAGTACAGCCACTCATGGGAAATATAATTTAAAGACTTTGAAAAGTTCTAGGCTATAGCTATGGATTCATTATTGGTACACTAGATGTAATCTATAGATCAGCTATCTGAATACTTCTGTCCTACAAGACAGTTTAAATATTTGGAATGCAACTATCCTGTCCTTGAAAATAAAATTCAGTAGGGTTTTCCTTCTTCCTATTCTTATAAACCCAGGACTTTTTAACTCCTGCCTTCATCCCATATCTCTGGATTGGCATAGATACACGGTAGTCAGCAGTTATCTTCTCATTCTTCCTCAGGTTAGTGGTTTCCTCTGAATTCTTGCTCTCTGTTTTGCTCTTATCACTAAGTATAGCTCATTTGCTGTAAAATGATTTCAAAGTGTACCCTCGTTCTTTAGACAAGGAAATTAAAGATGACAAAGGCCAAAATCCTTGTCCATTGCAAGAACTCAAAATAAACTCAAGCCTTGGAACTTAGTGGTACAAAGATTAAACATTTTGAGGAAAATCAGCCAGTTGGAAATGTGCTGGGGCTGGAAGTGGGGAGGTTGAACTGCAGCTACTGGTTGTTTGCTGAAAACCCCTCATGGGAATCCTCCCAGACTCACCATTAGCAGTCCTGACTCTCGGTCAACTGACATAATTTTTGACTCCCATTGTTGTGAGTCTGAGACACATTCAGCAAAACCATACTTTAGGTTTTGGTCATTTCCTAGGCTGATGACCTGGTACATCACTCTCTTGACATGCCAAGGCAACCATGCAGTGCATTTTCCTCTGAAATAGGTAGTTCATAAATTAATTGATATGTTAAATATTTTATTATACAATATACATTGTGTTAAATAATATTTTATGTGCCGAGGAAGACATTCAACTGATGGTGTTTCTGCCTCTACCTTCTGAGTATGAGGAACTACAGACATGTACCACCATGACCAGCTTGTGTAGTGCTGGGAAGCAAATTCAGCAGAGCTACATTCCCCACCTCACTTCTGAGTTTTTGATACTCAGTTTCACCATGCAGTCTTGACTGGCCTGACAATTACTATGTAAGACAGGTTGTCCTTGAATTTTGGAGGGGTCTCCTACTCCTGCCTTTCAAGTGCTAAGACAATAGGTGTGTGTTGGCATGCTAGCATTCTCTCTCTCTCTCTCTCTCTCTCTCTCTCTCTCTCTCTCTCTCTCTCTCTCTCTCTCTCTCTCTCTCTCTGTGTGTGTGTGTGTGTGTGTATGTGGTGTATATAGGTCAGAGGTTGACTTCAAGTATCCTCTCTGTCACTATCCACCTTACTTTTTGAGACAGTCTTGTCACTGAATCTAATGCTCACTGTTTTGACTGACTGACTAGCAGCAAGCACCAGAGATCTTGTTGTCTCTGCTCCCCAACATTGGGGTCACTGGTGGTGTCTCTTGGTTTTTGTCTACTTGACACAAGAATAGACAGACTCTCAAATGAAGAATTGCCTGCATAAGATTGGCCCATAAGCAAGTCAGTCAAGCATTTTCTTGATTAATAATTGATTTGAGAGTTCCTATCCCATGGTAGGTGGTACCATCTCTGGGCTGTTGGTCCTTGGTTGAAGAAGGATGCTAAATAGAAATCCCATATTAGCTCAAAATTGAGTATAATAAAGGGTTATTTATTTAGGGGTAGAGTCACAGATCAAAGTCCTCTGCTTGAATGGGGAACAGCAACCCAATCCAGCAGCTTGAAAACAAAGAGCGAGTGTGTACTTTTCATCAGCATTTATAGTATAAGAGGTCATGCCCAAGTGGGCTGGTAACTTAAAGGTTACGGACTGAAAGAGTTTCTACAGCATCTCCCATTTCGTTTAAATAAGAGTGTTCTAAGCCTATTACAAAGTTATATACAATAAGAACAAATAACAAGTATAGAAATTAGAATTACAGCCAGCATAAACAATTTCAAGCAAGAAACATGTGATAAATGTTTCAATAATTATCCTATCATAAGGAGTCTAAGTCTTGTATTATAAATAACTTGTTGAAGTCATGGGAGAAAAGTAACTACAACTACCTAGTCTTCAACTCCAATAAGACCTGAGAAGGGAACTATTATTACTTGAGTAAACAAGAAGTGCAACAAAGCAAATTCCAAAATGTGCAATAAATGACAGAGACAACTGGCTACCTAGGCAATCACCCAAAGTTTCATTTGCAATATTGGAGCAACTAATTTTGACTAAGGCCTAGAATAACTGACAGATCATTTTCAGAGGCAGGGAAATTTTCAAAACTGTCTTGCCCCGTCTTATCAAGATTTGACTGTCTTTTGTTTTTATATCCTGCTTTTCCTGTTCAGACACCATGCATTTTATCAGTGGTCAAAGCATGGGCAGTTCCTTGCCCAAAGGCCAGTTTTTCCAAGAAGAAAACAAGCTCCAAGTGGAGTGATTTTGGTGCTCAACATTTTCTCTAGAATAGATTGATGCTGACAGCTGCAATCATGTCTCATGTCAACAGAACCTTAAGTTATTTAAATGCCATATTCTACAGTTCTTTGAAGTGGTTGAAGATTACTTATCTATGCAGAATGCAATCTCTGTGCATCTGAAGAACCTGATTAATCTAACTTTACGTATGACAAACATGGATGACTATTGACCTATAATTATTACCTATATAGCTTAAAGATTGAGACTTCATATTAGAGTATTAAACAATCTTTAAAAACTGTGCAATAAATGAGGACAATGACCTCAAAATGTAAACAATGTACAAGTATCTTGATCAGAGGTAGAAATGTACAGTATAATATGATAAATATATCTTAAAATTGTATCAATATACAAAATGTCTTAAGCAGAGGTAGAAGCATGCATGCATACAGTATGACAAAATAACTTTGCCTAGGTGTACAAATGTTGTAGACAGAAATGGGAACATATTCAATATAATTTGAATTTGTATCAACATACAAGAACCTATACCAATGTAAATTACCTATAAATAATAGCTCATAAGTATTCACTCTTACTATTATTATTGGTGTGAATAAGCTCACATTAATCTACCTATTATCCTATTCAATTTTCCTTTTTTTCAAAGAGATCCCTGAGCCTACATAATTTCCATCTGAAACTCCAACCCTATACCAATGATAATCAATCCCTAATTGATGTCCCTAACCCTTAGGACAAACTATGTTGGGAGAGGGGATGTCATCCTCTAGAATTACTTCCAGCTGTTACGAGGGCAATGTTCTTTCTATGGGATCCTGTGAAACTAAAATGGTGGTTAAATTTCAAGATTACTATCTTGTATAATTGCAAATAGTCTCTGAGTATTCAGCAGGAATTTTCTGAGGTTCCTATTTGGAGTACTGACCAGAATGTTGTAAAAAGGTGGACCATTTCAGCTAACCAATTTGGAACTATCTTGAGCAGCTGGTACCCAAAACCAGTCTTGTAGTAGTGCTTTCAGCATCATGACATCATATCAACCAGGTGGAGTCATTGTTGTGGGGCCCAATCTTCATGGAAACTTCAAAGATTACTGCAGGAAAATTCATTGTTTATAGTAAAAAACTTTGTAGTAAGGAGGTCCTCTTGTTTGTCCCAGCCACCTGACTTGCTTAGCCCCAAAATAACCACACAGAAACTGTATTAATTAAATTACTGCTTGGCCCATTAGCTCTAGCCTCTTATTGGCTAACTCTCACATCTTGATTTAACCCATTTTTATTAATTTGTATATTGCCACATGGCAGTGGCTTACTGGGAAAAATTCAGCATGTCTGACTCTGGCAGTTCCATGGCAGCTCTCTGACTCTGCTTTCTTCCTCCCAGAATTCAGTTCTGTCTTCTCTGCCTACCTAGTTCTGGCCTATCAGGCCAAGGCAGTTTCTTTATTTATTAACCAATACAAGCAACATGTAGAAAGAAAGACCTCCTACACCAAAACTTAAACATTATTTATATAGGCATATATTCAATGAAGGGTATGATAGAGACAAAAATAGTTACGGAGAAAAGTAAAATTTTTCCTAAATTCTTTCTTCTTTCTGTCCCATACCAGATGGCTCCTGACATAAGACAGAAACACTGAATTAACAACATACTTGGACATGAATAGAGAAGAATAGAGCCTTTGTCCAACTCCAAAGGCTTTTGATTTTTAAGTGAGTCATGACTAATATTCTATTAGGCAGCATATATATATAGTGATTCTTACCCTCAGATGACCTGGCCTCATAAGTCATGATTCTCTTTGCTTGGTGATCCTATGTGGATAGTTATCTTTTCCTCTTTAGGCATCTAGATGTCCAGGGTCTCTTGACTTTTTGAAGATGAGTATTTTCCTGCAAAGACAAGAACAGAACCCTGCCCTACCACTTAAGAGGTTTCCTTACCATCTATGGTTGTCACCTCTGTGGATGAGTTGTCATTTCTCTTTCTCAAGAGGTTTCTCTTTTTTTTAAACAAATCTTTATTATTTTTGAGGGTATCCACAACTTTTTTTCTTCTGTGGAAACAAGAGTGAAACCCATTCCCTAACATAACACATCTGCTGGTTTCCATTATGAGGTCAACACATCCTTGAAATACACTGCTGATTTAACTCAGAAGTGTCTCTCTGTTATTGTTGTTCCTTTCTCATTAGTGTTAAGAAAAGTCAAGGTTAATAAAGCATTATGTCATCTATCTCTGGAGGTATTTTCCATCCCTTTCTATTTGTTTAACGTATCCTTTATAGTTCAATTCTATCTTTATATAACTGTCTGACATGTAGGATTGTTTGGTATACCTGCAATATGCTTTATATTATAATAAGCAATAAACTGTTTTATTGTCTTAGAGACATATGCTGGAACATTATCTGTCTTTATTTGTGCAGGTATAGCCATGATGGCTATAATTTCTAATAAATGCATGATTCAGAATCATCCTTTTCTGAGATCAAAGTAGTTGCCCATTGAAAACTTGAATAAGTGTCAATGATGATTTGTACATATTTTAATTTTCCAAAATCCACAAAGTAGAACACATCCATATGCCAGATTTCATTTCTTTGAGTACCCTTTGAGTTATTCCATGTAGTGGTGGTGTTCAGTTATAGAAAGAGCAAGTAGGATGTCTCTTATAATTTCCTTAGCTTGTTGCCATGTAAAAGAAAACTCTTTAATTCTTTGCTATTGACATGTTTCTTATGAAATTTTGAGGATTTCAGCATACTTACCATCAATAATTGATCAATTTCTGCATTATCTATGATAGAGGACCTGGCAGACACACATGGGATCTAATGTGTGCTATGTATATGGAACAAAGCCTATTCCTGATTATATCTTGAACATGTATGAATAATGAAGTCAATTCTGTATCATCTGGTATAAATTCAGAAGTTTCAATATGCAAGAGAACTCCTTCTGCATATTGTGAATCAGTAACTATATTGAGGGGTTGTTTAAAATTTTTTACCACCATAAGAATGTCATATAATTCTGCTTTTTGAACACAATTATAAGGGTTTTGTTCTACTTTACTTAATTCTTCTGATTTGTAAACTGCCTTTCCTGATATATTTGCATCAATATAGAATGTATGGGTCCAGTTATTGGTATGCTGAAAAGGAACTAAGTACTTCTCTTTTTAAGGATAATTCTATGACATTTGGGATAATTGCTACTAATCTCTCAGAAAAAAATTAGTGCAAGCTCTTTGCCAAGGTTCATTGTCTTCCAATAATTTTCTAATTTCATCAGTAGTAAAAGGAACTATAATCTCTGCTGGGTCTATTCCTGCTAGTTGACAAAGTCTCAATTTTCCTTTTATGATTAATTCAGAGACTTTTTCCACATAAGTTTTTAGTTTTTTATTTGGTTTATGTGATAAAAAGATCCACTCTAAAATAATATCTACCCTTTTCATTAAAATTCCTGTAGGGTGTAGCGAGCTGTGTGAAGCCACATCTGATAATCAGCTCTTAATTATGCCTAAGACCTGACTTATGCTACTATCACACAATGATCATCAGTTGCTTGCATATGCGTGGGCCTATGGGCAGTGCCCACCTGGCAACCTGGGGTTTGTAGCCCATCCTACTTAAGGGCTGGAAGAGGTTTGCCCAGGAGGGGAAAGGGGAGAGAGGAGAGAAAGAGAGAGGGGAAGTGTAGTAATAGGAGCGGCGGGGCTGTGTCCCCAGCACCCTGGCCGCCTGCTAGCTTATGCCCAAAATAACAACACACAAACTGTATTCATTTAAACACTGCTTGGCCCATTTCTATCTAGCCTCTTCTAGGCTAATTCTCACATATTAATTTAGCCCATTTCTAATCATCTGTGTAGCACCGGTCTTACCGGGAAGATTCTAGCCTACGTCCATCCTGGGTCGGAGCTTCATCGCGTGCGTCTGCCTGGGAGCAGGGAGCATGGCGACTCACTGACTCAGCTTCTTTCTCCCAGCCTTCTGTTCTGTTTACTCCTCCCACCTATGTTTTAACCTATGAGGGCCAGCCAATCAGTTTCTTTATTTTTTAACCAATGACCTTCATCCATCAGGGAAGAGAGAGAGAAAGTGAATAAAGTCCTGGAATAAACTGCAGTGAGAAGAGCTCCGGTGGTCGCGTCATCCTTGCTGGACGAGGTGGGGCATGATAGTAGGGGAAATTCTGGAAGACAATATGACTAGAATGTAATTAACATTTAGATTCACTCTATCCACATGTACCTCCTGTAATTTTTCTTCAACAACAATAAGTTCCTTTTCAGCTTCAGCTGTTAATTCCCTGGGACTATTTAAGTCTTTGTCACCATCTAAGGTTTTGTTTAAATGAATTATTAGGTTACATATTATCCCAACAGCCAGTCATAGACTGGAAATGTCTCCTAACAATCTTTGAAAGTCATTAAGAGTCTGCAACTGGTCTCTCCTAATTTGTGCCTTTTATGTTATAATTTTCTGCAAATCTATTTTATAACCTAGGTAATTGACAGAATCTCCTCTCTGTATTTTTTCAGGAGCAATTTGTAATCCCCATTTAGGCAAAACTTTCTTTACTTCTTCAAACATTCTTTCTAAAGTATCTATGTTTGAATCAGATAGCAAAATGTCATCCATGTAATGGTAAATTATAGATTTAGGAAATTGTTTACATATTATTTCCAATAGTTGCCTTACAAAGTATTTGCACAGGGTGGGGCAAATGAATATTTCTTGTGGGAGGATGGCCCACTGTTATCTCTTAGTAGGCTGAGAATTATTATAAGCATGCACTGTGAAATCAAATTTTTCTCTGTCCTTTTTTTGTAAAGGTATAGTGAAGAAACAATCTTTTAAATCAATAACTATAAGAGGCCATCCTTTTGGTAATAGAGAAGGCAGAGGAATTCCAAATTGGAGAGGGCCCATAGGTTGAATTACCTTGTTGACAGCTCTTAGGTCTGTCACTCTTCACCATTTACCACATTTCTTTTCAACAACAAATATAGGAGAATTCCAAGAGCTGGTTGATTCTTCAATATGGTGAGCATCTAATTGCTCATGTACCAGCTGTTCTAAAGCCTGCAGTTTCTCATCTGTTAAATGCCACTGTTTAATCCATATTAGTTTCTCAGTTAAACATTTTGAAGGCAGGACCATTAGTACCTCTAAAGGTACTAATTCGGCATACAAGGATCATATCTAAATATAATAAAAACAATATACAGCAAGCCTACAGTTAACATCAAATTAAATGGAGAGAATCTCAAAGAGATTCCACCAAAATAAGGAACAAGACAAGGCTGTCCACTCTCTCCATATATCTTCAACATTGTTCTTAAAGTTATAGCAATAGCATTAAGACACCATAAGAAGATCAAGGGGATTCGAATTTGAAAGAAAAAAGTCAAACATTTGTTATTTGCAGATGATATGATAGTGTAGATAAGTGACCCCAAAAAACTCTACCAAAGAACTTATACAGATGATAAACACCTTCAGCGATGTGGCAGGATACAAGATCAACTCAAAAACCATCAGTAGCCCTCCTATACACAAAGGATAAAGAAGCAGAGAGGGAAATCAGAGAAACATCACCTTTCACAAATAGCATAAAGTATCTTGGGTGTAACACTAACAAAGGACATGAAAGATCTAATTTACAAGAACTTTAAGTCTTTGAAGAAAGAAATTGAAGAAGATACCAGAAAATGGAAAGATCCCCCCATGCTCTTGTATTGGTAGGATAAACACAGTAAAAATGGCAATTCTACCAAAGGCAATCAATAGATTCTATGTAATCCCCATCAAAATCCCAACAAAATTCTTCACAGACCTTGAGAGAATAATAATCAACTTTATAAGGAAAAATGAAAAACCCAGGATAGCCAAATCAATTCTATACAATAAAGGTACTTCTGGAGGCATTACCATCCCTGACATCAAACTCTATTACAGAACCACAGTAATGAAAATAAATTGGTATTGGCATAAAAACAGAGATGTTGACCAACTGGAATCAAATTGAGGACCTGGATATTAAGTGATCCAACTGCCCTCACTCTCCCTGTCTGACAGTGGCATTTCCTTGTAGTCTGTAATTGACAAGGATGTTTGTATTCTTTCTGGCCGGTGGGAAGGAGTAGAGGTATAAAAGGTTGCTGGACAAAATAAAGGTGCTGTTCTTCCACCTGAAAAGAAGCCTCCTTTTCTCAATCCTGGTACCCCCTGCCAGTCTCGGCTTTCCAGGCTGTGCTGGCTACAGCAGTTGACCAATTGGAATCAAATTGAGGACCTGGATATTAAGCCACAAACCTATGAACACCTGATTTTTGACAAAGAAGCTAAAATTATACAATGAAAGAAAAAAAAAGCATCTTCAACAAATGGAGCTGGCATAAATGCATGACAACCTGTAGAAGAATGAAAATAGAACCATATCTATCTCCATGCACAAAACTCAAGTCCAAGTGGATTAAAGACTTCAATTTAAATATGACCACACTGAACCTCATAGAAGAGAAAGTGGGAAGTAGACTGCAATACATGGGCACAGGAGACCACTTTCTACATAAAACCCCAGTAGCATAGACAATAAGAGCAAAAGTGAATAAATGGGACCTCCTGAAACTGAGAAGCTTCTGTAAAGCAAAGAACACAGTCATTAAGACAAAAAGGCAACCTACTGAATGGGAGAAGATTTTCACCAACCCCACATCAGACAAAGGTCTGATCTCCAAAATACATAAAGAACTCAAGAAACTAGACATTAAAATTCTAAATAACCCAATTTAAAAATGGGGTACTGAACTGAACAGAGAAACCTCAACAGAAATTTCAAATGGCCAAAAGATACTTAAGGACATGTTCAACTTCCTTAGCAATTAGGAAAATGCAAATCAAAACAACCTTGAGATACCATATTACACCTGTCTGAGTGGCTAAAATAAAAAACACCAATGATAGCCTATGCTAGAGAGGATGTGGAATAAGGGGAACACTCATCCATTGCTGGTAGGAATGCAAATTTGAGCAACCACTTTGGAAATCAGTGTGGTGGTTTCTCAGAAAATTGGGAGTCAACCTACCTCAAATCCAGCAATTCCACTCTTGGGAATATACCCAAGAGATGCCCAATCATACTACAAAAGCATTTGTTCAATTGTGTTCATAGCAGCATTATTTGTAATATCAAGAACCTGGAAACAACCTAGATGTCCCTCAGTGGAAGAATGGGTAAAGAAAATGTGGCACATCTACACATTAGAGTACTACATCTTGAGTTTTACATGCAAATGGATGGAAATAGAAAACACTATCCTGAGTGAGATAATCCAGACCCAAAAATATGAATATGGTATGTACTCACTCATTAGTGCATTCTAGCCATAAACAAAGGACATTGAGCCTATAGTTCGTGATCATAGGAAGCTAAGTAATAAGGTGAACCCAAAGAAAAAACATATATAGATCCTCCTGGAAAATGGGAGCAGACAAGATTACTAGGCAAAAGTTGGGAGCATAGGGGTGGAGGTGAGATGGGGTAAGGGAGTGGGGGAGAGAGAAGGGAGAAGGGAAGGATTGGGGAGAGCTTGGGGGAGTGGGATGGTTGAGATCGAGGAAGGACAGATATGGGAGCAGGGAAGAAGATATCTTAATTAAGGCTGCCATTTTGAGGTTGGCAAGAGGCTTGACTCTAGAGGAGATCCCAGGTGTCCATGTGGATGTCCCCCAGCTAAGACTCTGGACAGTGGAGGAGAGGGTGCCTGAACTGGCCTTGCCCTATAGTCAGACTGATGACTATCTCGAATATCACCATAAAACCTTCATCCAGTGACGGATGAAGATAAGAGACAGAGACCCACATCAGAGCAGAGGACTGAGCTCCCGAGGTCCAATTGAAGAGCAGAAGGAGGGAGAATATGAGCAAGGAAGTCAAGACCACGAGGGGTTGGTCCACCTACTAAGACAGTGTGCCTTATCTAATGGAAGTTCACCAAATCCACCTGGACTGGGACCGAACAAGCATGGGATCAAACTGGACCCTCTGAATGTGGTTGACAATTGGGACAGACTGAAGGGCCAATGATAATGGCACTGGTATTTGTCTCTACTGCATGTACTGGCTTTTGGGACCCTAGTCTATTTGGATGCACACCTTCCTAAGCCTGGATGGAGTGGGAAGGGCCTTGGACTTCCCAAAGGGCAGGGTACCCTGCTCTCTCTTAGGACTGGAGGGGGAGGAGGAAGGTTGAGTGGAGGAGCAGAAGGGAAATGGGAGGAGGGGAGGAAGCGGAAATTTTGTATGGTGTTATTTATAAAGTAATAAAAATTATTAAATAAAAATAAACAGATATAAAAACTGAAAATTACACAGAATGACATTAGGCCCACACATACTCAACTTTGTAAAATCTTAGTCTTTTGTCATGTTGTTGAATAAATTTTAAAAATTAAAAAAATTAATTTAATTATTTGTATATGTACATGAGTGTCCACATGTCAAGTAGAGATCAGAGAATAATTTTAAGTTCTATTTCTGCTATGTGGGTCTTAGTATTGAACTCAAGTCATCAATTTTGGGACAAGTAGTTCACCCTCTGAGCCACTTAGGTTCAATTCTATGAGATTTTACAAGACTTTGTACTATCTCAAATCACCCTAACATCAACTAAGCCTCTCTGCCGCACCGTGCCTTGGAGAGTGTTATACATGCTTTAGCCTTGAAGATGGTTTTCAATACATTTAGAAACTTACATATTTATACAAACAAACACAAAAAATTTTTTTGGCAATGTTAATAATATTTCATAAAACTATTTTAAATTTATTTGTTTTCCCTTTAGAGAACACTTCAAGCCTGTCTCCATTTGACTCCCTGTGTGATTTTACTGCACTAGGTTCTATTCTTATCTGAGGAGCCATCAGTAGTGAATTCCTGCTGGAGTTAGGGGAAAGCCACATTGTCAGGCTATTCCAGAAAATGATGCCATCCACAGGTACATACTGGCAGCAGTAACTGGGCCCAGGAAGTTATGAAGAAGAAGAAAAAGTCAGAGAAGGAGGAAGAAGAGGAAGAGGTAAAAAGGAAAAAGAGGATTAAAAACATCAATTTGGGAAGGGGCCATACAGAGGCATGGAGGGAAGTGGAGAGGGAATGATAAAAACACATCATGTGCATGTGTGAAATTCTCAAAGAACAAAAATATGTTTTTAAAAATTAAATTTTGACTAAGTATTTGACACTTCTGAGCACAAAAAATCATGTTTTTATTTTATAGTCATCAATGCTGAAAATACTGATTGATATGAATAATAGAACACAAAATGGAAGAAGAATATTTAGGGTCATTATAGAAATTATTGGGAATTCTGTACTAACCTCAAGGCAAAATTATTTTAACAGTGTGTGTGTGCTGTGTGTGTGTGTGTGTGTGTGTGTGTGTGTGTGTGTGTAGTTAGGGATGTTTCCAAGAGCTTGGGTGAGGGGTTATTTATGGCACACAAACAATATAGCAGTGGCTACACCCCTGAAGGAAAAATCTCTTCCTCCCTCAGAGCCCATTATAACATGTATGGCCTCAGGAGAGGGTGGTACCTTGTAACCCCTTCCCCATCTGAAGCATTGAGCTTTGGAAGCAAGGTCCACTATGTATCCCAAGCTGCCCTTCACTTCTCAAACCCACTGCCTCAGCCTCTCAAGTGTGGGGATTATAAAAGCTTCCTAGCTACAATCAAGGTTTTCTTTTGCTTAGTTTTCTGTGTGCTTATTTTGTTTGTTTCTTTCTTTCTTTTTTTTCTTTTCTTTTCTTTCTTTCTTTTTTTTTTTTTTGAGACAGTGTCACTGTGATGCTCTAGCTGGCCTAGGGCCTGCCATAGCCCAGAGTAGCTGGCCTCAAACTTATGGCAGCCCTCCTGCCTCTGCCTCCAGAGGCTGGAATTACAGGCAGGTGTCATCATGCCCTCTTGATTATGCTCAATATATAAAACTGGAATTTTACTCTAAACTCTTTTTAGTTGTGCTAAACCTTTGCTTTCAGTTTTTTTTTTTTGTGTGTGTGTGTGTGTGTTATCTTCAAGGTAACCTCTCTCCAGCTGCTCCCATTCCCCCAAGCCATGTGCACAAAAGATTCACTCAGTCCAAATTTTATGTGTGTATCTGAGCTTGGCTGCTAGGGAGGAAACTTCTGCTTTTCCTTCTCTCTAGATTGATTTAAAAAATTAATTCCACGTATTTTATACATGTCCCACTCTAAAAAAAAGTCTCTGGTCAAATGGAAACTGTTTCTCCAAAACTGGAAAAAATGACATTCTAAGAAATGAGATTAAATTTACTTGCACTGCCAAATTTCTACCAGACTTTAGTTACATTATTTCCCGTGTTATTCTAATTTCACAAACATATAAGTTTGCATAATGGAACATCACATAACTGCATGCAACCTTTTCCTGTTATTTCTGAATAATTTATTTGGTTGAGAATTTATAATGTGTGTGAAACAGGGTCATATAATTACAGAAATGGTATGAAATCTGTACTCTCCAGAAGGCTGGAATTCTAACACATAGGGTCGGGTTCTGCAAAGTGTCACAAGCACAGGCTTTCTGTCTGATACACATGGGCTCAGGTCTTAGATAGATTTTGGATGTTTTACACAGCACTTAAGTTGTCTGTGCTCCAGTTTCCTTAAAGCAATGAGGAAATGATAAGAACTTCCTGGCAGCGTGGCCTGAGGCCTAATGTAATCACAAACTGTAAAGTGTGCGTACAATTTAAGTGCTCAAACTGCCCCCCTTCCTACATACACACACAATATTACGATGAATTTTTCTAGCTACATCTAATAATTTCAAATAGGTTTATACGATTCATTTTCTAAAGTATTACTTAAACTATAAAACCCATATAAACTTCCAACTGTGACACAGCAACTTTAAAACACCCAAGCTTCAGAAAGATCTTTAATGATATCCTTTTTACTTTACTTTTTATCATAAATTTGGTAAGTCCAGTGAGGATAAAATGTAGTTAATGTAGGACTAAGGAGTAGAAATTAGAAGCACTGAACATAAGACCTAGTTGGAATTTTCACACTCACACACACACACACGCACGCACACACACACCCTTGAGAAGCTGACTGTGTATAGTCCTCAGATATTACCTCACTTGATTAAAGCACAGGGTTAATGATATACAGCTGTGCAGACTCCATAGTTTCTCTAAGGCTGACAGTATCCTCGTGTCTTTTTGCGGTTAGGAAGGGAGCAGGTGGAGAGGACGGGCAGTGAATCCATACCCACACTGCATTATATTCCTTTATACAGGATGGTGCAGAATATCTAATTTCTAAAACTTTAAATCCTGAAATTAGTGCCTTCAGCAATACAGAGAAATAAAATGTGAGAATGCAAGTTGTTCTGATTTTCTGTTTTAAAACAACCAATAAACTAAGAATTGACTTTTTTATTTTTTGGATGTTTTCCTTAGCTTACTTTACAGTTCCCACTGAAACTTGCTAGGATGGGGGAAGGGCATATTTGGGGAGAAATGGTTCTGTTTTGGAAAAGGCAAAGGACCAGTGGATGTGGATGATTGCAAGTCCTTTCAAGTGTTAGTGGCCCAGTCTTCAGCCCATGGTGCTTCTGAGAGGTGCTGGGGACCTAAAGAGGTTGGACTTAGCAAAACGATGATAGGAAGCTGCTGGTGGTATGTTTTTGAAGTTTTCCCTGCCCTCCCTCACTGTTCTTCATGGTGGTCATGAGGTGAGCAACTTGTCTTCCCTGTCCCACCATGGGGCATGGTGCCACAACAGGCCCAAAGCAGCAAAGCCGTGCAACCATGGACTGTAACTTCTGAAGCCACAAGTCAGAGCAAACACTTCTTAATTTTAAGTTGCCTATCGTAGGTATTTTGTCACAGTGATGACATACGTGAATACAGTGTTCACCTGCTGAGTGGCGTGGGCGAGGACTGTCATTGGAAAAGGTGGGGACAACATAGTCAAAGATCTGCATCATATTATTGTCAATTGTAAGAATATTGCCCCCCAGCCGCCCCCTGCCTCCAGTTCATTTGATTCTTTATTCCCACTGTATCTATTTAGAACTTCCACCTTCTAAACCTTTGATTTTTTTTCCTCCTCAATTTATTATATTTCTGGTTGGGCTTTGTATCTTGATTTGACTTAAATCAGTATTTTAATAATATGAGACTTATTCTCAGCTCTCTCAATTTTTCCATGTGCAGTTATTGATCCAGGAAATGTTGAACTAGTGCCCAACTGTTTCACTGATAAAACCAGGAAACCATCTGTTATGACTTAAATCTGGAATCTGACCCATTGCTTAGGTTTTTGAACACTTGGTCCCCAGATGGCTGTTAGAAGGTGGTAGAATATTAGGAGGTTAAGCCTCCTGGAGGGAGTGGTTCACTGCCTGGCCTCACTATTTGTTCTTTCTGTTTCCCGTTCTACTGAGATGCCAGGAAGCAACCAGCACTCATTCCCACCATCAGTGAACAGCTTGCCATCAGTCACCCTCTTATAGTCTAAGGGCACCTGAATGCACATATGTATACACACATAAACATAAATAAATATAAATATTTTTTAAAATGTTACATATTGTACTTGCCACATCTAGAGCTGTCATATGGTTCTTTTATTTTTTTAAGTACAATGTAGTTTTCACTTCTGTGCTGAGATTGTCCTATGTCATCTCTTACAAACATCATTCCTTTGTATCTCTTGAACATGCTTATATTAATTAATATTCATGTTGCATTAATTTGCACAGCTTCTAATTATAATGTCTTGGTCAAATGAAAATGTTTCTGACAAATTTTTTCTCTAAGGGTTATATTTATCTGTTTCTTCTTATTTATGTTAAATTATTTATTTATTTATTTACTTCTCTATGCCTTGTGCATAAGACACTTGGGAATCTCTCATATTCCCTGAAGAGAGTTGATTCTGGTTCTGGGCAGCTAAAGTGTGACTGATCAACTCCCACATGTGGATGCTTGCATATACATACATACATAGATCTGTTTCTATGTGGATGCTTGCATATACATACATACATAGATCTGTTTCTATGTGGATGCTTGCATATACATACATACATAGATCTGTTTCCTTTATTTTTAGAAATAATCTGGAGTTTTCTGCTCCTACACTAAGGCGACCCACCCAGAGCAGTGAGTGCCTGCCAACCGGGCAGGCCTCAAGGACCCCTGAAAGGGAGACCTGGCACCTTCAGCTTGTGCTCCAGGGGTGCCTGTGCGCTCCTGGATCTAGCCCCGCCTGCCCGGTTTTTCCTTTTGTCCCGGATCATCGGGCTACCAGGTGGCCCTGTTTAGGTACTGAGGAGTTCCATCTGGATGGGTGAGTGTGTGCTATCCAGGGGCGGATTGTCCCGGAAGAGAGCACAAACCCCCTCCCCCAGCTCCTTCTGCAGGGCTGTCTTTCTTACACATGAGCCCCCAAGTCTGCGTTTTCTGCTAGGTCCTTTGCTCAGGAACAGTTTTCTGCTCCTACACTAAGGCTACCCACCCAAAGTGGTGAGTGCCTATCCAACCCCCCCCCCCCCCCCGAAAGGGAGCACGCGCACCTTCAGCTTTTGCTGTAGGGTGTCCTGTGTTCTACTCGTCCCTGCCCTGCCCCCCAAGTTTTCCCTTCTGTCCGCAGGTCATTGGACTACCAGGCGTCTATGTTTCGGTGCTGAGGAGTTCCATCTGGACCAGACGGTTCCTGCTTCTACACTGAAGAGATACACCCAGAGAGTCAGTCACAGCAAAGACTGGACCAAGACACCAGGCCTCTCCTGGCTCCATTTGAAGGAAGAGATGGGAAGGCGCCAAGGCAAGAATTTCTCCAACAACCTGAAAGGCAACATGGCATCACCAGAATCCAGGGATCCCGAAATGAGAAGAATTGTACACCCTACTCTAGAAGAATTAGAAGAAATCGACTCAAAAGTGAATTATATGAAAATAATAGAAGACCTTAAACAGGAGGTGAAAAACTGCCATAAACAATTAGAGATCACAAACAAAAAAGTAGAGGAAATGAATAAATCGCTCAAAGATACCCAAGAAAACCAAGAGAAACAAGAAAAAGCAATCAAACAGGTAAGGGAAGCGGTACAAGACATGAAGAATGAAATGAAAGTAATGAAGAAAACACAAACCGAGGGAAGGATAGAGATGGACAATCTGGGTAAACAAACAGGAACTACAGAGACAAGTACTACCAACAGATTACAAGAGACAGAAGAAAGAATTTCAGACACTGAAGATACCATAGAGAAAATAAACACACTGATCAAAGAAAACAGCAAAGCCAACAAATTCTCATCACAAAACATTCAGGAAATCTGGGACACAATAAAAAGACCAAACCTAAGAATAATTGGGATAGAAGAAGTACAGCTCAATGGTCCAGAAAATATATTTAATAAAATTTTTTAAAATATTTATTTATTATGTATACAATATTCTGTTTGTGTGTATGCTTGCTGGCCAGAAGAGGGCACCAGACCTCATTACAGATGGTTATGAGCCACTATGTGGTTACTGGGAATCGAACTCAGGACCTTTGGAAGAGCAGGCAATGCTCTTAACCTCTGAGCCATCTCTCCAGCCCCTATATTTAATAAAATTATAGAAGAAAACTTTCCCAACCTAAAGAAGGATATTCCTTTTAAGGTTCAAGAAGCATACAGAACACCGAATAGACTGGACCAAAAAAAACCCATCCCCTCGCTATATAATAATCAAAACACAAAAGATACAGAATAAAGAAAGAATATTAAGAGCTGCAAAAGAAAAAGGCCAAGTTACTTATAAAGGTAAACCTATCAGACTTAAACCTGATTTCTCTATAGAAACAATGAAAGCCAAAAGGTCCTGTATAGATGTACTGCAAAAACTAAGAGACCATGGATGCAAGCCCAGACTACTATACCCAGCCAAGCTTTCGTTCACTATAAATGGAGAAAACAAAATTTTCCAGGATAAAAACAAATTTAAACAATACGTAGCCACAAATCCAGCCTTACAGAAAGTAATAGAAGGAAAATCACAAACCAAGGAGTCCAACAATGACCACAATAACTCAAACATCTAGAGACCCTTCATCAGCACAACTCAAAGAAAGGAAACACACAAACTCTACTACTAAAAAAGTGACCGGAGTTAACAACCACTGGTCATTAATATCACTTAATGTCAATGGGCTCAACTCACCTATAAAAAGGCACAGGCTAAGAGATTGGATACAAAAACAGGATCCAACATTTTACTGTTTACAAGAAACACCCCTTAACCACAAAGACAGGCACCTACTCAGAGTAAAGGGATCGGAAAAGGTTTATCAAGCAAATGGACCTAAGAAACAAGCAGGTGTGGCCATACCAATTTCTAACAAAGTTGACTTCAAACTTAAATCAATCAGAAGAGATGGAGAGGGACATTTTATACTCATAACAGGAACAATTCATCAGGATGAAGTCTCAATCCTGAATATCTATGCCCCTAATATAAAAGCACCCACATACGTAAAAGAAACATTACTAAAACTCAAGGCTGTCATCAAACCGCACACACTAATAGTAGGAGACTTCAACACTCCTCTCTCACCAATGGACAGGTCAATCAGACAGAAACCTAACAGAGAAATTAGAGAAGTAATGGAGGTAATGAATCAAATGGACTTAACAGACATCTATAGAAAATTCCATCCAAATAGGAAAGAATATACCTTCTTCTCTGCAGCTCATGGAACCTTCTCGAAAATAGACCACATACTTGGTAACAAAGCAAACTTCCACAGTTACAAAAAAATATTTGTAACCTCCTGTGTCTTATCAGATCACCATGGATTAAAGTTAGAATTCAACAACAATGCTACCCCCAGAAAGCCTACAAACTCATGGAAACTGAACAGTCAACTACTGAACCCCACCTGGATCAAGGAAGAAATAAAGAAAGAAATTAAAGTCTTCCTTGAATTCAATGAAAATAAAGAAACAACCTACTCAAACTTATGGGACACTATGAAAGCAGTCCTGAGAGGAAAGTTCATAGCACTAAGTGCCCACTTAAAGAAAACAGAGAAAGCATATATTGGAGACTTAACAGCCCACCTGAAAGCTCTAGAAAAAAAAGAAGCAGACTCACCAAGGAGGAGTAGAAGGCTGGAAATAATCAAACTGAGGGCTGAAATCAACAAAATAGAAACACAGAAAACAATCCAAAGAATCAATGAAACAGAAAGCTGGTTCCTGGAGAAAATCAACGAGATTGACAAACCCCTATCCAAACTGATCAAACGGCAGAGAGAGAATATGCAAATTAATAGGATCAGAAATGAAAAGGGGAACATAACCACAGACACAGAGGAAATTCAGAGAATCGTTAGATCTTACTACAAAAGCCTGTATGCCACAAAACTGAAAAATGTAAAAGAAATGGACACTTTTTTAGATAAATACCATATACCAAAGTTAAACCAGGACCAGGCGAACAACCTAAACAGACCTGTTAGTTGCGAAGAATTAGAAGCTGTTATCAAAAACCTCCCTACCAAAAAAAAAGCCCAGGACCAGATAGTTTCAATGCGGAATTCTACCAGAACTTCCAAGAAGACCTAATACCTATACTCCTTAATGTATTTCACAATATAGAAACAGAAGAGGCATTGCCAAATTCCTTTTATGAAGCTACAGTTACTCTGATACCAAAACTGCACGAAGACTCAACCAAGAAAGAGAATTATAGGCCAATCTCACTCATGAACATCGAAGCAAAACTCCTCAACAAAATACTAGAAATAATCTGTCAGTTCTGAGGTAGAGGGTTATTTTTCTTATAAGTCATGGCCTTTCTGGGTTTTCATAAAAACCCTGGGGTATTTATCAAGGCCTTTTAACATGCAGGTTTCAAAATTTCTAATTCTGCTTGTTCTATAATAGGCAAGAGCTGAAACTGCTCCCTGATCAGCCTTTTCAGTTTTTTTTCCCAGCTACTAATCTATTCAATGTGGGTCCAGGTTAAAACTCAGCAGAGAACTAAAGAGTATATATTCAGGTGTTGGTGCACCCTCCTTGGTGGTTTCCTCCATTCCAACATTATTTCTGTCAATATCCAGACACTCAAGTGTCTGCACATTCCATCCTCATGCAGAGTACTCCAATAAAACTAGGATTCCTTCTTGAGTTCCTGACACTCAGGAGCAGAGCAGGCAAAGAGCATAATTCTTGCATGTGCAGCCCCAGCGCAAAGGAGCAGGGACAAGAGAGCAGTCTTAAGGCAGAAGCCACATGAGTAAAGTATTCATGCAAAATAGACCTGGTTTTTGTTGCTTCTAATGCCTTTGGATTATTTCTCAAAACCATTCTGGAATCCAAATTGTTGAAATAAACATTAGAGTGTAGTAAGAGCGGCGGGCCGCTTCCCCCCTCCCAGCTCCCGGCCACCGGCTAGCTTTACATGGAAACTGTATTCTTGTCGACACTGTTTGGCCCATTAGCTCTAGCCTTTTACTCGCTAATTCTCACATCTTGATTAACCCATTTCTAATAATCTGTGTAGCACCACGAGGTGGTGGCTTACCGGGAAGGATCTTAACCTGTGTCCATCTTGGAGAGGAAAGCTAACAGTGTCTGCCCAACTATGCTTTCTTTCTCCCAGCACTCTGTTCTGTCTACTCCACCTATCTACGTTCTGACCTATCAGGCCAAGAAGTTTTTTTATTAATTAACCAATGAAAGCAAGAGATAGATAGAAGACCCTCCTCCATCATTAGAGTGATACAGGGTAGTAAAATGAGCAGAGGTGACTGGCTTACACCAGGGCTGGTAGGGTGCTTGTCATCCCAGCCACCCTACTAGCTTATGCCCAAAATAATCACATGGAGATCTGTATTAATTAAATTGCTGCCTGGCCCATTATTTCTAGCTTCTTATTGGCTAACTCTCACATATCGAATTAACTCATTTTTATTAATATGTATTTCACCACGATGTCGTGGCTTACCAAGAAAGATTCAATATGTCTGACCTAGCAACTGGTTCTATGGCAGCTCTCTCTGAACTTGCTTTCTTCCTCCCAGAATTCAGTTCTGTATTATCCACCCATCTAAGGGCTGCCCAATCAAAGGCCAAGGCAGTTTTCTTTATTCAAGCAATGAAAGCAACACATAGAAAGAAGATCCTTCTACACCAATACAGATATTCAATTACCAATATGAAACCTTTGCAACAAGTGGTCTAATTGGTGAGTGTGAGCAGATGTGTATGGTCAGTGCTGCTAAGGGGTGCAGATTGGGAAGTTATTAGCAGTGTGTCACTTCATCATCATGTCACCCTGGAGTAGAGAGAAAGTGCAACACAGAATAAAGAGTCTATGGTCACAGTAAGCTAGTCAATATCCAAAAGTTTAAGGCACACCTTCCATTATGTCCTTCTTCATGGATTGTGTCTAAATGTTGTTCAAGCTAAATAGACCTGTAAGAGAGAATCCATATATTCACTGTGAGTGCCCAGCCTTGGGCAGATGGGCCTGGGTTGGATAAGAAAGCATGTTCAGTAAGGCAGGAGGTGCGAGCCAGTAAACAGTGTTCCTCCACAGCCTCTGCCTCAATTCCTACCTCCAGGTTTCTACCTTGAGTTCTTGCCCTGACTTCCCTTCATGGAGGGCCTTAGCTTATATAATGCAGTAAAATCTTTTCTGCCCTAAGCACCTTTTAGTCATGGTCCTTATCACAACAATAGAAAGCAAACTAGAACACCTCTATCAAATGAAGTACTAGATGCTTGAGTCAAATAAGAAAACATTCATGGTTCTCAGCACAGAACAACACTGTATCCAAGGACAAAAACATCTTTGCCGATTGGCTGTAGCTTACATTGGTTTCAACAGCTCGAAGAGACAAAAGCATTTTCTTTTTCACCAGGTCAGGGATGGAGTAACCCCACACTAAATTCCACTGCTTTCCTCTTATCTTGTAAGGAGTTATGATCTAAGCTACTTTTTGTTCATGGAATTCTTCTAGATACCTTGTTGTGTTGACTACAGCCAGCGCACACACGCACACTAACATCAGTGCACAGTGACTCACTTACAAGGCAGTGTTGTGTTGACTACAGCCAGCGCACACACGCACACTAACATCAGTGCACAGTGTGCTCACTTACAAGGCAGTGCTTTGGGCATCAAAATTCCACTTGGGTCTTGACTCAAAAATCCGTGTTCTAAACATGTCCCAAGATGAACTATGATTCACCCCCTTTCACAAAAATAGAAGCCTCAGTGGAACAATTGGAGATAGATTAAACAACCCCTGTAAAGCAAGTAATTAAATGAACAAATCAAAATGAAGCCATACATTTGGCTCTTTAAAATATCATTGAATTAAAAAATATTTTCAGTTATTTGTTTTTCCAACTCTTCCTATTAACCCGTGTATGGAAGGCACAGTTTTTCCTTTGACATGCCAGGGACTGAACTCTAGTTCTTTGCACATACTAGATAAGGGTTGTGCCAGTGATTTGTAGCTGTGACCTAAAAAAGTTCCTTGTTAAGCGGAAGACAGTGTTGGCCTGCCTGGTTTTCTTTGCTGGATATATAAGAAGAAAGACAAATACTTTCCTTCTGCTAGTCTAAAGCAGCTTCCCACAGTTTGGATACAACAACAACCAAGAAAAACCTCTATGAAAAGTTGAAATCAAACCTTGCCAAATCTGGGCTGTGATGAGCTATTTTTATTCCTGGTTTAAAGCCATCTGGTTTCCCTTCGATGGTTCATGTCAGTATTTTTTTCAGCGCTGCTGGTCACATGGTCCCCTTTCCCAAGTCAAGGCTGTGACCTAGGGAGGAATGTGTCCAGACCCTCCAAGGCATCTTTGACCTCTTCATCTCCTGCTGGTGGTGGGTACTGTTGATTGGCACATTGTTGTCCCCTAGAGTTAAGTCCTGGGCTTAGTAGCCACCAGAACTTAACTCTTTCCTGTATCTGATGACAGAACTTCTCCTCTGAGGGATCTGAGAGAGCCTCACTAAGCAGGCAGAGTCTGGGGCTGGTTCACCCTTGGGTGAACCTGGTATTGACCTTTGTTGTTTGCTTTGACAGCTCCTAGCTTTGCTGCTTTTGTAAAGTGGAGTAATGTGCCAGGGGAGTGTTGAGGAATGAGTTGCTTGGAAACAGCAAAACCATGCTAGAGGCACACGGTTTTTAAAGATGTATTTATGAGGCAGACTGGGGAAGGAGTGCATCATCTGGCTCTATTCCCATAATTCCAGACACGGTTTCTCTCACAATCCTTGTCACCTGGCACTGTTGTGGAAGCCTTTCTCAAGATCTACACCCCTTTTAATGTGAAGCCTGAAATGCTGACTGTCAAGTTTTTTGACCTTATTAACACATTTCCATGCAATTAATATTTGCAGAAAGCCTGAAGGACTTCTACCACGTGGAACATTTCTGACTGTGTTCAGAAATGAGAGGAATGAAAACCAGCAGCGGCAGTCATTCTGAGCAGCCCCACTCTTCAGGGCAACAGTGGCCGTTTTCATTCTGCTGAGCTGATTTCTATCCTATGGGTCTTTTGGTGGCAGAGGCAGGACAGAAAGAAACATAGCAATATCAGTATGAGATTATAAAAATGAGAATAGGGATTTTTAACAGACTCAAGAACACTTCCACACAGTATACCACCTACCAATAGCCTTTGGTGTTCCCTTTCACAATGTCAATCACATGAGGAAAACTGTAAGTTCATGTTGCCTCAGAGGTCTAGAGGAATGAGCCCATTATGTTCTGTATAATTAACTTTATTGCTACATCCCAGAATGTTCTGTGTAAATATGTTACTAATACTAGTAGAGACCATTCTTTATTCTCTGTATTTCTGCTACCGATGTTTCTATTATTTATTTCAGTACTGCTTTCAACTGATAGTTAGTGGCCACGTGGCCAGCTCCGTGCTAAATTTTATATTATATGGCTAAGAACAGGTTTTGGGGGCTAAAAATATGGTTCAGTGGCTAAAGGTACTTGTTGCTAAGAGGGATCATTTGAGTTTGGTCCCCAGAGCTCACATGACAAAAGAAAAAAAAAACTGACTCCTACAACTTGTCCCCTGACTTCCACATGAATACCATGGCATCCATACACCCATGCACAAACACATGCATAAATAATGTACTAACTTTTTTTGAAATCGGGTCTCACTATATAGCGCTAGCTGTCCTGGAACTCACTTCGTAGACTCACAGAGATATCCCTGCCTCTGCCTCCTGAGATTACAGGTGTGCACCACCATGGCCATGGCTTTGGGGGTCAGTGAATAGAATGTTTGTTGCACAAGCATGGGATTAGCCCTCACATCCTCTATAGCCCCCTTCACAAGCATGGGATTAGCCCTCACATCCTCTCTAGCCCCTTCACAAGCATGGGATTAGCCCTCACATCCTCTCTAGCCCCCTTCATAAGCATGGGATTAGCCCTCACATCCTCTCTAGCCCCCTTCACAAGCATGGGATTAGCCCTCACACCCTCTCTAGCTCCCTTCACAAGCATGGGATTAGCCCTCACATCCTCTCTAGCCCCCTTCACAAGCATGGGATTAGCCCTCACACCCTCTCTAGCTCCATTCACAAGCATGGGATTAGCCCTCACATCCTCTCTAGCCCCCTTCACAAGCATGGGATTAGCCCTCATATCCTCTCTAGCCCCCTTCACTCTTTTCTTCTTGAATAGTGCCCTCTTCCTTTCATATCTTTTTTGAAAATGTAGATTCCATGCATTAGAAAAATCGTGTTAGATTTGTCTTTCTATGTGTTTTTTATCTTAGCTAACATCTGTAGCATACTTTCTTTTGGGTCACCAACCAGCTCCCAAATTATGATATAGAAACTTATTATTAGTTATGAATGCTCGGCCTTATTTTATACTTGCTTCTTGCTAGCTTTTTTTTAGAACTTAAATAACTTGTTTTTCTTCATTTATGTTTTGCCTCAGGGCTTTTTACCTGTCTTTCATTCTGTATGTCTTACTTTCACTGCCTACTCAGTGTCTGCTGTCTGGCTCAGTTGGCCCCAGGTGTGTCCCTTTCTTTCTCCCTCATTCTCCCCTCTCTTCTCCTGCAAGCCTAAATTCTTCTTTCTACTTATTCTCTGCCCACTAACCCTGTCTATTCATCTACTGCCTAGCTATTAGCTGTTCAGCTTTTTATTAGATCAATTAGGTGCTTGGGCAGGCAAGGTGAAACAGAAACACATCTTTACATATTTAGACAAATGCAGCATAAACAAATGTAGCACATCTTTGCCTATTTCAAGCAATGGTCCACAACAAACATCAGCATCAGCATCTGCATGAGTGCATTTTCCTACAAACAACAAAATTTTATTCTTCTTTATGGCTCACAAAAGTCTATTGTGTATATATGACACATTTTTAAAGAAACACCTTTAAATTTAAAAAAATCAGCCTACTCAAACTCCTGTGTGGCTAGAGTGTTTTAAGACTGAACATGAGAAATTGTTTTATAAGTAAAATATAGTTTTATTTTTTGAGGCAAGATATTGATATAAGATTGGACTTTAACTTGCAATCCTTTCATCTCTGTCTTTTAAATGCTAAGATAACAAGCATACATCAACACATACCACAAAGACAACAGGATATTGTAAGAGGAAATTGTTCAACCCAATGCAATAGAAAACAATAGGGCAATCACTGAATTAGAACTTTAGAACAAACACAGTGTGCTTATGAAAAACAAAGATAACAAGGATGGAGTCCACCCCAGATACACTGTTGCACCCATGAATGCATACAAACTTCTGTCTTATTTCTTAAATGCTCTCTAAAGTCTGGAAATTTACCTGGGAGGAATGGTACACACCTTTACTCTCAGCACTTAAGGAAGCAAGGGGAGCTCTGTGAATATGAGGCCAGCCTGGTCTACATAGTGAGTTCCAGGCAAGCCAGAGCTATACAGTGAGGCCTTATCTTGAACAAACAAACAAAATCCCCCAAATGAAAACACAAATGAAACAAAGTAAGATCTGAAGTTTGAAAATAAATACCTTCATTATCATATACTTTTAAACGTTTTGTCCACAGTCTGATTATATATATTTTTTTTCCTTGATACCACATACTGTAGTGGTTTGAATGAGAAATGTCCCCATCCCCCATACTCTTTGGCATTTAAATGTTCGATCCTCAGTTGGTGGTAATGTTTGAGAAGACTTAGGAGATGTGACCTTCCTGAAGGAAGTCTGTCTCTGGATGTGGGTTTTGAGAGTTAAAGACTCATGTCATTTGTAGTATACTCTTTCTGCTCTGTGCTTGTGATTCAAGATGTGAGTGCTCAGCTTGCTGCTCTCACCATGCCTGCCTGCTGTCACATTCCACATTATAACAAAGTCTAGCCCTCTGGAACCATAAGTAAAATAAACTCTTTCTTCTATAAGTTGCCTTTGTCTTGGAATTTTATCACAGCAATATATACTCATATATTCTATTTTATGCATCTGAATTTTTTTATTTTGAGACTCCATTGGATTGTGAAAGAAGACCATAACACTACTATGACTACTATTACCGAATAATAAATGTTGAGGTAAATCATGAACCAGTTATTTACAGTCATTCCTGGTACATATGTGTTTGCTATTGTCTAAAACCTTTCAGGGTGCTACAACAAAAGATTAAAAACTAGCTAGCTTATAAGCAACAGAAATGGAGCTGCAGAGAATGGCCCAGCATTTAGGAGTACTTACTACTCCTGCAGAAGACCCAGGCTCAGTTCTCAGAACCCACGTTGAGCAGGTTACAAATATCTGTAACTCCAGCTCCAGGAGCTCAGACACCCTCTTCTGGCTTATACAGCATGCATATACATGTATGTATACATGCACAGACACAAACACAGAGATACATATAAACACACACACACATACACAAAGAAGAGTAAGCAGCAGAAATTAATTTACCACAGTTTTGGAAACTAGGATGTTTAAGACTAAGGGGCCTGACAGGCTTGGGAAAGACCTGTGCCCTGGTTCATAGATGACATTTTCCAGTTGCGTGGCTGCAGGGACAAATTAATCATCCAGAGCATCTTTCAGAAGATTCCCAAGACTTATAACCTCCAAAGCATCTCTATTCCTCAATACGCTCACCTTTCATAAAATGCCAGTGTGAAAATTGGAAGGGGGACACAGACATTCATATTATAACAACTACATTACTGTTGGATCCTCATAGCTGTCTAAGAGGGAAATGCAGCCGCTATCCCAGGGAAATGGTGAAGAAGGGATTTCCTGCCTCTTTTCCTGTTTTGTTCATGGAGTATCCTCACCATCATGGTGTGAATTTACCACATTTAAATCCAAGTCCTAGTATCGCAACCCCAGGACTGATAAAGGTGGAATGTAGTGCCCTGACATTGGACCCAGCAAACCAGGCTGCTGTGGTTCCAGTACTGGAGCCAGAATTTTATTAGTTGCCTCCTGGTTATTTCATAATTTTGAAAGCAGCAGTGCTTCTCATGCTTGTGATTTATGTATGGCAAAATGAAACGCTAGTTTTGGTGGGGATTCCATGGTGGAAAAACAAGGGTAGAAGGAAACTGTGAGATCACATACAGAGGTGGGTAAACATGGGTCACCGACTTTTCCTGTTTGTGGCAGTGAGCTGCAGCTGCTATAGGCTGACGGGTTCATATCAGAGTCCCCGGTGCAGCTGAGACCAGAATCTCCTCACACTGCAGAAAAGAACTGTAGGAGGAGCCAATGAGTCAGCTTGAACCAACATTTGGATTTATCAAGGAAAAGATCTCATACAGACTTAACTATGGTGAGAGAGTGAGAGGAAGTTAGCACTGACTTCTCAGGAATGTCTTGTTTGGGTCTGTGAGGGGGCTTGGGAGTAAAGGGCTTGTCACCAGGCCTGGCAAACCGAGGTGATCCTAGGGGTCCACCAGGCCTGACAGCCTGAGGTGATCCTGGGGTTTACCTCAAGTGTTGGAAGGAGAGAGCCACCTGGCTGAGTTGTCCTGTGACCTCTACATAAATTACATACATGCTACAGCAATGCTCTCTCTCTCTCTCTCTCTCTCTCTCTCTCTCTCTCTCTCTCTCTCTGTCTTTCTCTCTTTCCACACTACATATATAAATAATTATAAAAAGTAAAAATTAAGACAAATGTCACGTTTAAGTGTCTTAAAAATAGCTATCTACATATATGATTTTGGTGGCTCTTTAGCTACAATGTTCAAAGTAACATGTTCTAGTTCCTTGTTTATCCACTGAGCTTCCATGTAGTGAATGTTCTAGTAAGGTGATTTCTGAGCTGTGACTTATATAGGTTTACAGACAGGTAAGATAAAAATTTCAAAAAGATCAAAGGACTCCTTAAATATAGGGGTTAGGACAAGGCTCAATATGGTTTGATTGTAAATGTGTTTAATGATATCATAATATTTATCAGAAAAAAATAGATTATTGTCCTGTCGTAGGTGGCTTGGAAATTCTTGCAAGAGACTCTAAACCCAGAGTAAGGAGATCTTTTCCATTTGTAGGTCCTTTTAAGCCCACACCTACCCACTCTACTCTCAGTTGATTGACATAAGTAGAATTGTATTATCATTTGAAATTCATAGTTTTTCTTTATTCATGTCTGCTGAAGGGATTTTTGCCTTTCTTAGCTTAATTTGTAGTAATAGGGCGGCGGGGCTGTGTCCCCAACACCCCAGCCGCCTGCTAGCTTATGCCCGAAATAACAACACACAAACTGTATTCATTTAAACACTGCTTGGCCCATTTCTATCTACCCTCTTCTAGGCTAACTCTAGCACCTGGAGTAGCCCATTTCTAATATTCTAGGCAGCACAGCTAGGTGTGCTTACCGGGAAGATTCTAGCCTACATCCATCCTGGGTCAGAGCTTCATCGCGTGTCTGCCCAGGAGCCGGGAGCATGGCGTCTCTCTGAGGCGTCTGCTCCCGAGAGGAGAGCTGTTGAGTCTCTGAGCTCACTTCCTCTTCCTCCCAGCGTTCTGTTCTGTTTACTCCTCCCACCTATCTTCTAACCAATGAGGGCCAAGCAGTTTCTTTTTATTTAACCAATGACCTTCCTCCATCATTAATTTTCAGGCTTTTGTAGAGCAAGAATGTGTATGCAGGAGATGCAATGGTTTGAGTGTGATCACTGAATGTGTGTGCAGGAGATGCAATGGTTTGAGTGTGATCACTGAATGTGTGTGCAGGAGATGCAATGGTTTGAGTGTGATCACTGAATGTGTGTGCAGGAGATGCAATGGTTTGAGTGTGATCACTGAATGTGTGTTCAGGAGATGCAATGGTTTGAGTGTGATCACTGTCTAGTCTTGTTTCTCATTAGGAAGCCCTTTAAAATGATCATTTCTTGTTTCATTATAAAAAATATAAAATTAAAAAACAAACTTTCAACTATTTCACTTTCAAACCCTTCCATTCTTCATTCCTTCCTTTTCTTTTCTTTTCCCTCTTCAATAAGTTAATTTTCCTAAAATGATAGCTTTCCTCTCAAGCTAAAAAATCTCCCACAGCCCATATTTCTCAACCTGCCAATGTAGGTCACCACACTGTGGTGGCCCTTCCCCACCAAAGTCTTTCCTGGTTCCTAACATCGTCACTGTCCTCTAAACACATCCAGTTCACTTTTGCCTAGAAGGTTTCATGGTCAATCCCAGAGAGAATGTCCTCTCTCAGGTACTTCCAAAAGTCTCTGTCCCAACAATTTTTCTCCCTTGAGTTCATGGCCATGTTTCACTCTCTTTCTCCAGAAACAAGAACAGACTCCCTCTTGGTGTGTGACTGGAAAGGTGGTAGTAAAGCCTTCCCTGCCTGATACAGACTAATTCCCTCTCCCGGCAACAGAGGTTGCCCAACCTCTTCAGCTTGCTCTGTGTTTCTCATCTTTGCATCACAGTGGCTGAAGGCCTGAGCCATTCCAGAGAGGAAAGATTGATTTTGTGTCAAGGTTTCAAAGAATTTCAGTCTTTCATGGCATAGAAGGCATGGCAGAATGGCCACAGTGGTGATGGAAGCTTGTGGTGTCAGCTGGTGTTTAGTGACAGACTAGGAAGCAAAAAGAGCACATCAGAGGCAGAGGTGTGACTTACAAAGGTCCACTTCTGGTGACCTTCCCTACTAGTTGGACCTTACCTCCCACAAGCACCACAATCTTCATGTCACAAGCTGTGAGGAATGAGCTGAGTGTTCACAGCAAGAGCCTGTGGTAGGTAGGGGGTGGACACTTCAGTTCAAACCTTAACCAATGTTTTCTATTTTCAGTATTTAAACTTCTGATTCTAAGTTTGAGGTCTGCCTACACTACAGAATAAAACCATGTTTCACACAGCACACACACACACAGAATTTACATTTATTCATGGCAGTCAGTATAGTATATAATAAAGCTGACTTAGGGTATTATCTTAGTTAACTTCAGCTGCCAATTGACACAGTCTAGAGTCATTTGAAAAAGTGTCAACTCAGGGGCTGCTAGATCAGATTGGTTTGTGGCCATGTCTGTGATGAACTGTGTTCACTGATAATTGACAGACTGTAGAAGGCACAATTAGATTATGGAAGGCACATTAGATGGAGGGGACAGAGGCTATGTGATATTTGGTTCTGCCTTTACTGAGTAAGGTCAGACAAGTGAGAACCTTCCCAACATATGGAAAGACAAAGTTGTGCACCTACAGGTGCTTCCATTGTCAGGAATCCTGACCTGCACCGAGAGTCCCAGTGTCCTGTCCGTCAAGCCAAGAAGAAACACCAACCAAACACCCATGGAGGACTCTTGCCTTTCGGGCACTATGCTTTGCTTTCCTATGTGGTGGGTGTCATGATCCCCTTCGTTCTGGCTGAGGAAACTGCAGTTCTAGGATTCTGCCAGGAATTGGAGTCTTTATTCCAAGATAAACAAACTAGCAATTACCATAATAGTTTGAAAGTTCCCTGTATGGGGAGAAGTATGTATGGTGAGATGTGAAGGGCTTGAGATTGCCCAAACTGCTGCTCCCCAGAGCCTGACACCCAGAGTCAGAGCCAGGGCCATGATGTGTCTGTACTGCACGGGCCCTGCTACCTTCACAGCATCACACATTTGTTCTTTTATTGCGACAAATTCCTCAAAGATGTTGGTGAAGTTTCTCATTCTAACCAAAGCAGTGCATGATAACAACCTCCAACAATGCAAATGAGATATCTTGAGGAAGGTGCCTTCCCTAAGTTGTGCTGGTTCACTCACTTCACAGGCTAGCAGAGGTCAGAGGGGCTGACACAGCTTTAAATCATTAACCCTCCCTGTTGTCTCCTATCTGCTCTGCATAGCAGTGAACACTTCAGATTTCCCCCATTTGACACAAGTTTCGTTTTGTTTTAAATAAAATGCACACTGATTAAAAGTCGTGGTGAGGATATGTGGCATCTAATTCATCTTTATAGGAAACAGTGTATAGTGTTTTTATTTCATACAATGTATAGAGATTCCCAGCCAGCCCGCAGGCTTTCTAGTTGGCAAAAGTGACTAAGATACTCTCTGGTTTTGGATGTCCAGCCTCAAGTGTGAGGAAAAAAGAATTGTCAATAAAGCCTTCTTTTTAATCTTTGTTGTCATCTGTCCACTGACTTTAGCCTGACGGTGGGGGAACAGCATAGGAGCAAACTAGATCCTCTGAATGTGGGTGATGTTGTATGGCTGGGGCAGACTGTGGGGCCACTGTCAGTGAGACCAGGATTTATCCCTACTGCTTGTACTTGCTTTTTGGGAACCCATTTTCCTTGGAGGGATACCTTGCTCAGCCTAGATAAAGTGGGGAAGACCTTGGTCTTGCCTCAAAGCAATGTGCAAGATGTTATTAATTCCCCATGGGAAGCCTTAGTCTCTCTAAGGAGTGAATGGGGTGGGAGGTGTCAAAGGGAGTGGGGGAAGCGGAGGGAGCGGGAACTGGGGAAGGAGTGGGAACTGAGATTGTTATGTAAAATGAGAAAAGACACTTTTAAAAAAACAATAGAAATTTAAAAAAAATAAGAATTAATCTTTGTTGTTTGGTTTGATTGGGTTTGAAATACACTCTTTGAAGTCAAGGTAGGCCTCCAAGGTCACACCCCTCCATCTCAGCCCCCTGTGGTGGGTCACAGGTGTGCCATCTCTGCCCCCTGTGGTGGTGTTTCAGGTGTGTCATTGCACCCCACAACCCTCTCTTCTGGTGCATTCTAAGCACCTCAGGTGCAAGGGGCCTTCAGGGTCCACAGCTCTTCTCTGTGGTAATGGCTAACCACACACACAGGCTCAGGTACAAGTGTGATCATTCGGCCTCAGACCCTTGGGCCTGATGAATTCCTCCCCAGGCTGAAGCCACAGGCTTTTCTCTGTGAGGAGATTGAATTGTGGACCTGATAGGTGCAAAGCTTGAGCAATGATGGAGCCCAGTGGTTCAGGTAGAGCATGGAAGAGGAGTGGGGACCTCACCGAGGTCTTTAGACTTCAGACCTTCCCCTGAGTCCACTTTAGTAGGCTCTCTGTAGATGTGTCTACACATTGACACACATTTTCTTCTGGCAGGATTATTCAGGTCTCCATGAATCTCTTTTCTGTCTTAAGTAGCTCACATTTCTATAGTATATTTACTAGAATCCATGGCATCAGCATTGGCACACTTTTATTAAAACCCACATGTCACTCAGATTGCCTCAGATTTCCATGACATCCCTTTTCTGTTCTAGGTTCCCATTTATGACAGACTATTTTCTTGTTATGTGTCTCTTTAGGATTCCCTTGGTTACTGTTGTCTCAGAATTTACTGCTCTTTTATGAGTTTCTTAGTTTGGAGGAGTATTGCTCTGCTGTGACTTGGTGGTGGTCTCATGACTAGACTGCGGTCATGGGTTTGAGGAGGAAGACTACATGCTGACAGCATGCCTCCTAAGCCATCCATCGAAGGTAGTGCCAGTCCAGTTTCTCACTCCGATCTTCCTCTCTGCTTCTCACCTTTCCATACTCACTCTTGAAAGTGGCCACTGCATCCTAATCGCACTTGAGGGACACAGAGAGCAGCTACAGCTACTTCAAGGTAGAAGATTTTCTATTAATACACAGAATTCTTTTTTCCATTAAAAACATATATTTCAAATTAGTGTAAGTCAGTAAACATAACTTTACATTATATATTACTTTAAAGTACGTCCTATAAGTTTTAAAAGTAAACTCTTCAAAATCATCTAGTTCAGTACACATCAAGTCCCTGTCTCAGACAAAACAAAACAGATCTAATACTGGAGGTGAAACTCAAGTATCTAGAGTGGTGACAGTAGGGTCAGGTGGTTGATGACACTGAGCCAGGCATGGTGTGTGGCAGATTGTAAGCAAATTGCAACTCTTTGGGTCACACCTGGCCCTGTCAAGTGCTGCTAAGCAGGAAGATAGGCCATCTTCCTGCTCCTACTTCAAAGCAGGCACTGGTGAGCTGGACTTTTCCATGGTTTTTGAAATGGAGACAAATGAGTTCATATGTTCACATATTTTATGCTTGTTCAGCATAATCTCTGGAGGAACGGGCTGGTAGATGAATCATTATTATCAATAAGGAGCCAGCCTCAACAATATACTGAGATATCAGATCACCCCATTGGCCTTAATGTCTAACTAGAGTGGTCACTCAGTACTCAACCTTGGTATGCCGCCCACTTTGCCTTTGTTCTAATAAAGCTAATAGTTTATATTCTTCCTTTTCTGATCTGATTTATTAGCATGTTGTGGGAGCCCATAGAAGTGAGTCCACTCCATCTTGACTTAGGGTTAGAGAGTTCAAACTTGTTTAGCTCCTTTAAGTCAAACAACAGGCCTAAGGTGAAGTTACCATATGCCTTTCCTAGATAACAGGAAGCTTGGCTTAAGGTGTAGCCACTGGATGTTTTGCTCCTCAATGTTTTGAACTCTTGTTTGTTCCTTGTATCAGGCTAAAAAAATATTTTTGCCCTCTCCTTGGGTTTAAGGTATAAAATGGTTATGAAAAATAAACTTGAGGCTGTAGTACTCGCTGACAGTTCTCATGATTCTATCCTATATTTGTTTCTTCTATGTCTCTGTTATTTCTACCTGCAATTTCTCAATCCACATGGTTCCTTTCAAGCAAGAATGAACGAGCTGGGTGGGACCCAGCAGCAGATGTCATTGCCCAGACATGCCTACAGCAGCATGGAGATGGTCAGGTAATATGTTTTAATTTGGCATTTTGTAGATGTACATAACACACCTGCTTCGCCTCCCAAGTGCTAAGATTACAGATGTGTGCGACCAGACCTAGCTTCTTTAGTCAATTTTTTAGCAACATCATGTGTATTCTACAGTCGGTATTGAATAGATATCACTATTCATTTTTGTGGCACATGGAACCATCTTAAATATTTTTGAACCTAAACTCACAAGTATCAGAAGTTTGCCCTCCCCCTGCCTTGTAGTTTTATGGCTGTTTTGCCAAGGCCAAAGTTCCCAGCCCTCTGTGTAGAGCAAGGAGGTACTTAGCTTTTAAGTGGAGAGTCAATTTGGAAGCTTCTGATGTCTAGGTCAGCATTAATTAATTAATGATGATGTAGTCAAGGCTGTTTCTGAGGAAAGCCAAATAACTCAGGAGTGACTTTGCCTGCTGTGCTCCACTGGGATCTCCAGGCCGAGAGCAGAGAGGCAACCCAGCCTAATTAAACACAAGCTCCTCATTACTTAACTCGTAAGTGCACACCTTTCCATCGGTGCCGGTCTTTCAGAGTACCAAGTCTCACCACCGTCATATGTGTTAAGATTCTATATTCCTTGTTTGGCTGTACACAGTGATTATGGCTAGCAGTGATGTGTGTTTTGGGTGACATGTGAAAGTGCTCTCAACTGTACCAGGATTTGATCTGGGCTGGTGGGCACCAGCATGTAACCCAGGGACTTCAGCATGGCAAGAATTCTGCCACTGGCATGCACCCGTAAACATCATCCTTTAGAAATTTGAGGCAGCTTAGGTAAGCTGTTCTCCTGAATATAAAGGTAGTATAGGCAGGCCTCAAACTTCCAGCCTGTAGTCTCCCAAGCCATTGGGATTATAGACCTATGCCATCAAGACATGATTTTAAGATTTTGTTGTTGTTTTATTTTTAAAGATAAATGAGATTTAAGTTTGTTTTCTGCAGACCAAGGCAATGGCTTAATCTTCAAAGTGGTTGACTGATGAACTTGGCTAAAGGTGAGACAGTACTTCAGGGATCCTGCTTCATGAAAGAGTCTGCCAGAAATTCTACAGGGCACAGAAGAGAGTGACTGACAAACTGCCAATACAGGCAGAAATGTCTTTGAAATTTCCCGTTTTATGGAAAATTCTTCTGAATACCATGGGCCTGTAGGCTAAAGATGGATGCCCCACTGTTACAGAAGAATGTGGGTGACTGTCCAGGCAGTGAGATGTCTCTGTCAATCCTAGAGTATTGGAGGTTGCTTGCAATGCAATTCCTCTTAACTTAGGTAATATATCCTTCTGGAGTCTTTGATAGAGTTGAAGAATAAATAGTTATAGTTATACTTTTTCTTAGTTGAGATAAAAGATTAAAGTAGGTATAAGTGTTTTAACTATAACCCTTGCTTGATCACTGTTTTGTTATATGTAACTTTACTATGTTAAAAGTAAAACCTTTTTATCTGAATAGGAAGGGGAAATGGTGTGGTAAGTCCTTTTGTCTATGTGCTTTTATTGGTTAATGAGTAAAACTGTTTCAAACAGTGGCTTAGCAGAATAGGGCAAGGCTGGAGTTCTAAGCAGATAGAGGAGAAAAGAGTAGGCAGAGTCAAGGAGAAGCCATGAAGCCATCGCAAGAGACAGACACTGGACAGAACCTTCCCGATAGGCCACAACTATGTGGTGATACACAGATTAATAGAAATGTGTTAACTTAAGATATAAGAGCTAGCTAGCAATACACTTAAGCCACTGGCTCAAAAGTATTGCAAATAATATAGTTTCTGTGTGATTATTTCAGGTCTGGGTGACCTGTAATGAACGAGCAGCCGCTGGCAACACGTCTGTGCTGTGTTTTAACAGGGGGAGTGCTTCACAAAGTGAAAGGTCCATGAAGAGCAGGAGTGGGAGGAGCCAGGAAAACTGAGCTTTTTTTTTTTTTTAAAGCTAACCCAGTCCTGTAATAACAGCTTAGCTCACTCCTGGCAGTGATTGTCTCCTGACCATGACCTAGTCATCTCCTACAGGTTCCCCTCCCAAGACAGTCCTATTGGCAAGGGAATTTCATCAGGACCTTCTAGCTTTCATTGTTTCCACTGAAAAGTCAGGTGTAATTCTGATAGGTCTGCCTTTATATGTTACTTGGCCTTTTTCCTTTGCAGTTCTTAAAATCTTTCTTTATTCTGTATGTTTAGTGTTTGAGTATTATATCACAAGGGGACTTTTTTTTTTGATCCAGTCTATTTGGTGTTCTGTAACCTTCTTGCATCTTCATAGGTATATTTTTCTTTAGGATGGGAAAGGTTTTTTTTTTTATTATTTTGTTGAATATATTTTCTGGACTTTTGAGTTGGACTTCTCTTTCTTCTGCTCCCACTGAGTTTACTGCCTTGGGCCTGCTTGTGGCTCAGGCCTGCTCCTTTGGAGGTTTCTGACTGGGGCCTGCTCCCCCAGCAGTGGTTCTCTTGTACCTGCTCCTGTGAAGGTTGCTGCCTCAGGTCTGCTCCAGCTGAGGTCTATCTGTATGGAGGTCACTGCTTTGGGCCTGCTCTGGAGGATGTTGCGGGCTCAAGCCTGCTCCTGTGGAGGTTGCTGCTTTGTGCTTGCTCTGGCTGAGATCACTGGCTCAGGCCTGTTCCCACAGATGTCCCTGGCTTGGGCCTGCTCCTGTGGAGTTCCCTGGCATAGTCTTGTAGAGGTCTGTGGATTAGGCCCCAGCTGTCTTTCTTAACCCCATCTTCTCAGGGCTGTTAGATGTCAGTTGACACACAGATGTCCTAACAGAAACAGCAGGTTGCAAAATGTACAATTTCTAAAGAGTTGCCAAATAGAAATAAGAATCATGAACTCCAGGGGCTGCCAAAAGTTTAGACTGATGTGTCTCATTCTCATACTATAAACAGCACAAATCTCTCAATTTAATTTGTTGGTTTTGTTTACTCTTGTTTTAAAAACAAAGTGTGGCTATGTGTCCAAGATGGCCTTAAATTTGCCATCTTCTTGCCTCTGTCTACCAAGTGCTGGTACTAAAGCCATGTGCTACTATGCTTGCTCTCAAGAACTCGTTCTTAAGGACAGTTTCCAACAGTCAAACCCTACTAGGTCAACCTAGTCTAATGTGGTCAAGTCAACAAGGGAGAGTGTGATAAAGGCACCTCCAGGGGACCTCACCAAGCAAAGAGAGGAGAGTCATGTGTTTAGACAAGGGATTGGTAAGTGCATAGAGTGGAGAAGTTGGCAAGATGGCTTAGTGGTAACAAGTTGTCTTCTGTCCTCCACTTTTGCACACACACTAAACAAACAAACAACATCTAATAAAAGTGAGGGAGAAAGCCTTGTGATAGATTCAAAGCCAAATATGGTATGTAGCTGTTTCTTCTGAATTTAAAAGTTCCCTCCTAGGAGCCAGGTCTAAGATTCAGGAAGTAAAGGAAATTTGCAAGTCCCAGGAAGCTCAGAAAGACACAACACAAGTTAGCACCTCTCTCCCCAACAGACACAATGGCTGCTGGAGTAGACTCCCTTAGATGTTGCTAGATACTCCCAACTGGAGATAGACTCTAGGGATGCAGATCGAGCTGGTGTGGGTTTTATGATGATGAAGCTGCTTTAAGTCACCTGTGCTCCAATAAGTAACTCCAATGAGCTAGTTGGTCCAGCAGACTGGACTCCAAAGAACTGTTCTCAGTGTCCTAACTGGAGTGCATAGAGCTTTATGAATGCCTCTCAGGAAGAAGCCAGGACACACAAGCCATGAGCAAAAGCTCACTAACATGTAGCATTATTTTTGTTAAAGGACAACCTACTTCCTTGGTAAATATATAAATTAAGATTGCTGTGGTTGAGCATTGTGGAACACATAATCCCACCTACTGTAGTGGCTGAGGCAGGAGGATTATTTGAGCCCAGTTCAAGATCACCAGTGGGTTACATATTAAGAGGCTTTCTCAACAAACAAAAATATACTCCCCCCCACCACAAAAAACACAAGTAAGCAAAAAACCAAGCCCAAACAAAAAGAGCTAGGTGTATTTACAGATGGAATCCCAGCACTTAGGAGTAGAGGCAGAAGATCATCCTCCGCTGCACGATGAGTTTGAGGTCAGCCTGGGCTACTACGTTTTTAAGAAACCTGTATGAAAAGAAAAAAAGGTAACTTGAATTTCTAAATAGAACATAGGTTGGCCTACCCATGTGCAGCAACCAAGACTACTTCTCTAACTCTGAGACTGACAGGCAGAGGTGTGTATTCCGTGGATCTCATACTCAAATAGCACCACACTTGAATGTGGCTTATGGGAACGAGATTTTAGCCTGTGTTCTGAAATGTTTTTAGAGACTGAAATGTTTTTAGAGATTCATATCAGCACAGCAAGATGTACATAATTCTGACTAAAACAACAAAAAGCCAAATAGATGTAAAATGCTGAAGTTGCCTGAACAAGGAACAGAAACAAACCTTGAAAGGAATGTAGTCACTTGGTGACTTTTAAACATCCTTCACTTACAATAAGACCCTGAGAGGTGGAGGAAGAGCTGTGGGGTAAAGCTGGATTTTACTCTGAAGAAGCAATGTTGTGAGTCTTCTGACTTCTATAATGTTGTCCCTAATCTCACTGGAGGGGGACATTGGTAGGACAGCAAGGGTAACTCACTGTTTAGAGTGTCTGAACCTGACCTGAGCTGTCTAAAGTTGAGAAGATGCAGGCATTGGTAGAGTGGAGAAAGAACAGAGAGAGGGCCTATAGAGGGCAGCAGGGCTGCTCTTCTGTGAAGGGAAGAAGGCATGTCTATGCTGCTTCTTGGGAACCAGAAAGAACAATCCACACAAAGTGTACTTCAGGAAAGGAGAGGCAATGCCCAGAGCCTGCGAGGTGCAGCCATGTGCACAAGTTCAGGTCTCTAAGAATGACTGAAAATACAGGAAAACATAAGCTACAGTCAACATTGGACAACTCAGAGAATAAACATTCGGGGAAACAGCACTGGGCAAATAGGAATGTGTCAATCCTGTATCTTCCTCCTCCTTCTTCTTTCTTTATGAACTGGAAAGAGGATTCTGGGGATGTAAAGTCAGATTTTCTTTCTGTCGAGGAAGACAGAGCCTGCCCAGCTGAAAAGTGTTGTGTGGGAGGTCCTTCTGCCTTTGTGTTGCTTTCATTGGTTAATACAGAAACTGCTTTGGGGCTGTTGATAGGGCAAAATTTACGCAGGCAGGGAAAACTAAATGGCATGCTGGGATAAAGGAGGCAGAATCAGAGAGACATGCCATGGATCCACCAGATATAGATGCTAGAAATTTTACCCAGTATGCCCTGCCACATGGCAATACACAGATTAATAGAAATGGGTTAAATTAATATGTAAGAATTAGTCAATAAGGAACTAGAGCTAATGGGCCAAGCAGTGATTTATTAATACAGTTTCTGCGCAGTTATTTTGGGGCTAAGCTAGCTGGGCAGCTGGGACAAACAAGCAGCCCCTCCTTGCAACAAAGTGTGGATTTTGTTTGTTTTGTTTTGCAGTGCTTGAGATCAAACCAAGGGACCCCAGACACCTAGACACACCTCCATGGAATTCCACCCCAAATCAAGGGCTTATTTTGAAGGAAGCTACTGTTGACCAAAATGTTGCTATTCACCTTTAATTGGGGAAGAAAGTGACTACAATATTTTTTATTGCTTATGAACCATCAGAAAAGTTACCAAATTGTCTCATGCTGGGTCAGATCTCTTCCTCCAAGGTTTCTGCTGAAGGGACAATGACATCCTCTGCCATCCATCCCACTAGTATTTGGTGATGTCACGATGGTCTCACTGTGTGGCAGCAGTGTATTCATTCACTCACATTCATTAAGTCTTCAAGGAGAGGTGTTCTTCAGAGAGGGAGGCCAGCTGATAGAATTGTGGAGAGCAGAGGCTTGAAACTGGGCAGGGAGGTTGGTAGGCGTCAGGAAGTCAAGCGAAGCAGATTTGCAGAGAAAGCTGGCTCCCCTCTGAGCCTTTGGTTTTGGCTTCTGGATCTCCCCATTAGTGTAAAACAAAACAAAAACAAAAACAAAAAAAAATGAGAGTTTTATCCACCTCCATTTGTTCTCACTATTATATAGTTCATCAAGCTGTTGAAAGAAATACCTAATTACCTAATTTTCTATGGCCTGTTTCAGAATTTGTGAGATTGAGAGAATTCCAGGGTGGACTATGTGTCACACCTCAGCCTGGCTGGACATGTGTGTGCATCCTTCCCATTACTTGGATTAGCCACAGGCCATTGATCCCTAACCCCCGCCCCTGCCTCCTTTGGCTTTTAATGTTCAAAGTTTGTCACATCACGGCACTCTCATTTTCTTATTTCTTCCACCAGCTGAGCTTTCCCACTCTATCACCCACAATTCTATGTCATTTTTCTTCCTTTTTGGCCAAATATTTATTAAATACAAAATTCTTTGTGTTACTGAGTACTGCTGTAATAATTCTACTTATTTTATGTGTTGCATAAGTATATCGGAAGGATAGATACACCTCAGTCATCCTGTGAACTGCTTCAAGAGACGGAAGAGTGTAGAGATTGTATTTTCCTCCATCATCGAAAAACTCACCCATTGCATATTTCCTAAGTTTATTTTCCTTCCTTATCTATTTTTCTATTTTTTTTAAAAAGTTTGTTTTATTAAAAACTAGGAAAGTAATGCCTACTTTCTATGAACACAGACAAGCATTAAGAAACTCACTTCTGCTCTCACCAAAGGTGAAAACATCCATGACTTCTTTGCTGTCTCACATCTTTCTGAATTCTATTCAGCATTTAAAATAAATCCCAGCGACCTCAATAAATTAATATGATATTGAAGATGAGATGGTATTCAACAAAAGGTCTTACAAAAAACAAGATGGTAGGAGCTCATCCCCTGCTCAGGGAACCCCACATCCAGAGAGCTCTCTTCTGAGGTTGCTAGCTTCCCCACTGCACCGCCTCCTGCTGCCAGCCACCTAGGCTTGAGAAGTCAAGGGCAAATGGAGCAGCGGGGCGGGGCGGGACGGGGCGGGAGGGGACGGAGAGGAGGAGCTACAGTGCTGCTACCAATCAGGGCTCTGTTCTGTTTGCCCTTGCCAACCAATGAGGGAGCTCTGAGAAGACCTTACCGTAGGCAGTCCTTGAGCAGTATTGACCCACAGCTTTTGCGGCTCTCGGCCGATAGGCCCATAGATCCCGCCCTTCCAAGATCCCATCCTACTAGACTCCGCCCGTCGACGCCCGCCCCCACATGACCCCGCCCCTCGAAGCTCCTCCCCTGGGCCGGGGCCGGGGCGTGAGGTGCGGGGGTGCTGTGGGCTGGTTCGTCCTGCTCTGCGGCGGCGGCGGCGGCGGCGGCGGATCGGATCAGCCTCCTGATTGTCTCAGATCTTGAGCTACGGAGCTTAGCCGAGCAGGTAAGGGGCCGGTGGACAGCGGCGCCTCTCGCGGTCCCGGCTCCTGCGGCTGCGCTCCCTGGAACCGCCGCCGGCCTCCAGGCGCCTCGCGCTAGCACCTTGCGGAGAGGCGGGCAGAGGAGGGGGTGCAGGCGCGGGCGGATCCTGGGACTGTGGGGCGCTGCGGGACGCGGCAGCTGAGCCAAGGCGGGAAGATGCGAGAGATGAGACTGCGGGGTACAAGGACCTGCTAAGTAGTAAAAAGCCTTTTTTATCTCCTTCGGCCAGAAGACGTCTTTACTTGAGTCCTGTTTAATTCAGGTTTATTAGGCTCTAGGCATTGCGAGTTCACGGAGTTCACCGCGATGTTGTTTGCTCTTTTACTTAAAGTAGCCTTTTTCCAAGAATTTGTTTGGGGACGTTTACTTAAGTGACAAGTAGACCCAGCACTGTGACTGGTGACTCACCTTTCTCTGGGCTGAAGCGGGGAGGGAAGGGTGAAAGGAATGGGGGCGGAGTGTTCAGCTGGTGCCGGTGCGGGTTCGAGAGTACTGTGGGGGTGGACCTGCCGCTGCCATGCCACGGATGGGAGTGAAATTGTGGTTTTCCCCCAAGTTCCTCCCTCCCTCCCTCTCAGTCTCTCTCCCTTTCCCTTCTTTCTTTTCCTTTTCTCCCCCTCCTTCTTCAATCAACAGCAGTGAAACAGAAAAGCCTTTTAAAAAGCAATCTGTGGACTTTAGGCTACAGGACTGCACCTGCTGCTTGAACACTTGTCAGACACATCCTAGGCAATTCAATACGTGATTAAAATGGTCTTGGAAAAAGTACCTTGAGTGACTGTTAACTTTTCTTTAGCCTGTCCAGCATGCCATCTGCCCACAGGTGAAATGATACCGCCCACTGAGGTTTAGAAGGCTAGTGTCTGTGCGCAGTGATGCCTTTAAAGTGCCTCCTCCTTGCCCAGGTGCACACAGGTTCCCTTAGGTGTGTTCATAAAGCTCACAGCACTTGCCAGTTATTTTTCCCGGGGACAACTGTGCAGAAAATGCCCGTTTTACAGTCACAAGAGCTCTTGTGACGAAAGAAACTATAGCGCGGACACTTAACTAGCACTTTATCTGAGATCTGGGTAAGACTTGAATTTATCAAGCACAGTACGGATCAGAGATGGTCATTTTCAAGAAATACCATCTTTTAGTTTTTCTAGGCAGCTACTAAGATAGTTTGAAAGTCCCCAGAAAGGTAATTTTCCACACAGGCAATGATAATAATAATAATAAAAAGAAAAAAACTGATAGTGCTTCATGAGAGTCTATTGAAATATTTTGGGGAGGGGTCTTTGCAAATCCACTAGTTTTCCACTGCATATCTAACTTAGCTGTGTCTTTCAGGAGTTTTGTGAATTGGTCTGAAAGAATGAGGATGCATTTTGATGGATATTGATTATAAGATGACTTTGAGCAAAGTTTTTACATTTATGGAAGGATTAAAAATGTAGCAATAATTTTTTTATTAGAATAATTCAAGCATAGGAATTTAGGTAGCCACTATGGGGTGATGTCATGGCTTGGGGAACTCTAGAAGATTGTTAGGTTTTGTTAAAGGAATTAAGAACATTGAAACATCTCATGAATTATTAAATGGAATTGTTCTTACGAAGTAATCCTTTTTGTGTTTTATGTAACACACTGTGCTGTATTACAGGCATACTACATTTTCTTATAACTTACTGACCTGCCCTATAGTGTCTAGGTATCACCTCGGCTGTAATGATGGGGATTTGGGAGTGGGAAGGTAAACAGGCTCCCACCCTCAGGGGAAGGAGGCTCTTGGGAGCACTGCCAGGCCCTGGGATGTGTGGGCACCGGAGGGTGAGCAGTTGTAAGTGGTAGCACAGATTAAAAGCTGCCCTGGAGTCAGCTGCATAGAGTGCATTTCCCTTTTGAAGCAGCATCCAGGCTAACCCACACTGCAGTCAGTTTAAGGCTCTCTAAGGGCCAGACTTAGGTTAGTTAGGTGTGCTCCAGTCTTTGACTATGTTTTCAGTTTTGTTTTTTCCCCTGTAGGCTCTCGCTATGTAGGTCAGCCTAGTCTCTCCAACACCAGCCTTCTTTACACTCAGCTTCAATGTTTGGAATGAGTGGAATCTTGAGCTTTCTCAAGCTAATGAGCTGGGAATGTATGCGGACAGCTTTAAGCAGTGTCCATTTGCCTATGGTGGGTGCTTGACTGTATAACTCAAAGTCTTCTTTTTGAGAAGTACATTGATGGTAGGTGAACTTTACAGGGCATGCACTTGTGCTGCTCAGGTTAGGAATGTAGACTGGTCACAGGGTTTGGCTCTGAGAAGAGCAGCAGCACTGGGGAGCTGTGAAGGGCAGGAACAGCCACATTGTTAGTTGACTCTGTGACTTAAAATCTCTTGGAAAGGGTTTTCCTGTATCTGTAGGTAGAGAAGTCTGAATGTCAAGAATCAGTTAGTTTTGAGGGTTGTGACTTCTTTTTTGGCGAATGGAAGTTTGTTATCAAGATTTGGAGTTGAACTCAGGCTTAAAAGGATTATGGAGCCATGGGCCAGATTTGCCATGCTTCCACTGACTGTATTGCTTAATTTCTTCCTAATATGTCTTCTGATGTAGTGTATTTTAAATTTAACTCGGTCCCTAGGAAAGTACAGAGTATCTGGTCTCTTTCCTGGGGACCCCCTCACCCACATTTGGTACCGATACCCCCTTAGGTACTAATCTAAGGCTGGATGCTCAAGTTCTAGGTACAAAATGACCTGTAGTTGTGTGTAGCCCGCATGCTTTGAACCATCTCTAGATGACAAGGACTGCAGATTCTTTCCTGTAATACAGCACAGAGGGCACCCGAGTAGCTGCTAGGCTTTGTTGTTTAAGGATGATGATGGAAGTCTGTTTATGCTCCTCTTCTGACCCACACTTAACTGGATCCTGAGATGGGGAGATGCACAGGTGAGAGGCATGATTGTGCCTGGCTGAGTTTTTTCCAGGGCTGCGTTGTCTTAATTTTTTAAATTACACTTGTATGTTCATCTATTGCATGTGTACATGCATGCATATACTTGCCACAGTGATTCACTGAACTCTGATTTGTCCTTTTTTTAAATTTAAAAAAAAATTTTTTTAAAATGTGCCATAGTCAAAATACAGATTAGGCCCTTTTTTCAGGTTTGGGAGAGAAGTTGATGAGAATTTGGGGCCTGTGGGTATTGAGGAAATCAATTGACATTGTTTTGAAATATTTATAGTCATTTAAACTAGGTCAGAACCCTACATTTAGGGTTTTTTCAAAATGGTGATCATTTTACCCTCAACACAAAATGTAGGCTAGTGATTCTCAAACCTTTGTGGACTGTGAAAATGTGGCCCGCTGCCCTATTCCAGAGTGTCTGATTTGATCCCTGCTTCTTGTAGTTCTGGTCATTTCCAAGTTTATGCGATGCTGCTGACATGTGAAAACTATTTTATGAATCCTAGGAGGAAATACAAGCGTCATTGTTGATACTGCCTTTGGGGCTTGAAAGGCTGATCTGAATGTAATCCTTACCCCTTCCTAAGTTAGTGCTTCAGGCAAATCACACACAAACACACACACACACACACACACACACACACACACACACACACCCCATTTGGTATTTTCATCCATGAACATAATGCGCTTAAACCATTCACATCCCCATTTCCCCTTTCTAACTTCTCTTGGCTTGCCCTCCACAACACATCCTCCTCCCAACCTCATTTCTATTTCTCCTTCCTCCTTCCTATTTAGTCCAATTAGTGCTGCCTAGATGTGCATGGGTATGAGATTATACACTGGCAACCTACCAGGGGCCATAGCCCTGAAGAAAATGGAGTCTCCCTTTAGTCTCTTGGCAGCCCTTCACCTGTCAAAAACTCCTCACTTGGGAGTGGGTCCTTGTGGGCCCCTCCCCTACTCATGGTGGAGTGCTGACTGGCTTGATCTTGGACAAGTCTTTGAGGTCCTCAGCAGCTACTGTGAGTTCATGATGCAGTGGCCCTGCCATGTCTTCTGTTATTTACCTAAAGTGTAAATGCTGGCATTACAATATTGGTATCAAATAGATTTTTATGCTCCTAGCATTGTGCTTGGCCCCGTGATAAGCATGAAATAGGGTTGGCTTGTAATCACAGAAATCAGCTAGGGTTTGAAACAGTGAGAGTCCCAAGTCTTATAAATTAAAGGGAGATCCTTACAGACAAGGGAATTTTATATTTATCCTCTGCACCACACTGGGAAATAGTATATGAACTCAATTACTGTTGTGGAATAAAGGAACAGTTTTTGAGTTGTAAAATATTTGTATTAAGGGTGCCTCTCTCCAAGGTTGAATTAATTTGTAAGAGTATTTTGGACTCTCATACTAAGCCTTGTGGTCAGTGCTTAATTCAGCAAGTTTTGTTTTATCATATTTTTTTTAAAAGTGATGGTCTCTTTATGCTTTGTGTGTTTTTGTCTGTTCATGAATACACATGTCTGTTCACGTGCTTGTGTGTATGTGTATCCAAAGGACAATCATGGGTGTGGTTCCTCAGGAGCCACACACCTTGTGTTTTGAGTGCTCTCTTACAGGTCTATGGCTTACCTAGTAGGTGGCCAGCCAGGCTATCTCCACCTGCGCCATGGAGGGCCTGCACAACTAGCTTTTTTACATGAGTGCTGGGATTGAACTCAGGACCGCATGCTTGCACAGCTCTGTCTTCAACGTCCCCACTGTTTTAATGCTGTCCTGGAATGTTCTAGCTTTATGTTCAGTTTCTTCAAATGTCGGGATCACAGGCATGTGCCACCAAGCTAGCAATAATGGGGTTTTTAAGTTTGTTCATGAGTCAAATTACGGAACGTTCCTGGTGGTCACCTCTTTGACACTGCCTACCTGTAGCAGTTTGGGACCTTGAATGCAGTTCTTAGAGCCTCCATTTGTCACATGCCTGATTCATTTCTTTCTGCAGATTTGGGCACCACCATCTCTTTAGTGATCTTCTACAAAGTAGAATCCCTTTCTTTATGACTGTCACATTCCCTTGTTTTTATTTATTTTTGACAGTTGCCATAACTCTTACTTTTGCCAAGTTGTCATGGTTTCCAGCATTAGATTGTACACTCTGAGATCAAGGATGTCACCTTTGATCCTGGGACTCCCAGCATGGGGTACAGCAACTGGTAGCTGTTGGTTAGCTGAAGAAATGGTTCCTCTTGGACTTCCCCTCCCTTCTCTGAGTTGGCACTCAGTTACTGCACGCTATCATGGCACGTCATCAGCACTGCTCATGGACTGTGTTGCTTGCTTGCTTCCTCTTCTCACCGATTCCTGGTCATGCATCTCTGTTCCCGCTAACTCGGTAGGTGAGAATGCCTTGTTTGGAAGCACTGTTGGCTTATGACCTGCCATGACTGTTCAGGCTCACTCCACATTCTTTTTTTTTTTAATTTATTTTATTTTATTTTATTTTTTTTATTGATAAAAGGAGAATAAAGAAAAAAAAACAAATTTCCACCTCCTCCCAGCCTCCCATTCCCCTCCCCCTCCTCCCACTCTTCTTCCCCTCCTCCCACTCTTCTCCCCCTCCTCCCACCCCTCTCCCCATCCCCCCACTCCTCTCACCCTCCCTCTCCAGTCCAAAGAGCAGTCAGGGTTCCCTGCCCTGTGGTAAGTCCTAGGTCCTCCCCCCTCCGTCCATATCTAGGAAGGTGAACATCCAAACTGGCTAGGCTCCCACCAAGCCAGCAGATTGCATAGGATCAAAACCGCGTGCCATTGTCTTTGGCGTCTCATCAGCCCTCATTGTTCGCCATGTTCAGAGAGTCCAGTTTTATCCCATGCTTTTTTGGTAACAGTCCAGCTGGCCTTGGTGAGCTCCCAGTAGATCAGCTCCACTGTCTCAGTGGGTGGGTGCACCCCTTGTGGTCCCGACTTCTTTGCTCATGTTCTCCCTCCTTCTGCTCCTCATTGTGACCTTGGGAGCTCAGTCCAGTGCTCCAGTGTGGGTCTCTGTCTCTATCTCCATCCATCGCCAGATGAAAGTTCTAGGATGATATGCAAGATATTCCTCAGTATTGCTCTAGGATAGGGTCATTTCAGGTTCCCTATCCTCAGCTGCCCAAGGAACTAACTGGGGACCTCAGCTTGAGCACCTGGGAGCCCCTCTAGGGTCAATTCTCCTGCCCACCCTAAAGTGGGTCCCTTAACTAAGAATTGTGGTTCCGTGCTCCCCTATCCAACCTTCCTTTATCCCGGTCCTCCTGTTTCCCCAAGTTCCCCCTCCTTCCCTTTTACCTTATCTCTCCCCATCTCCCCTTACCCCCATCCCACCCCACCCCCAAGATCCCACTTTTCTCCCCGGCAATTTTGTTTACTTCCCTTATCCAAGAGGAATATGTTTTTCCTTGGGTTCACCTTCTTACTTAGCTTCTTTAGGTTCGCCTATTGTAGACTCCGTGACCCCTATTTATGGCTAGAAACCAAGTATGAGTGAGTACATCCCATGTTCATCTTTTTGGGTCTGGGATACCTCACTCAGGATAGTGTTTTCAATTTCCATCCATTTGCATGCAAAATTCGAGAAGTCATTGTTTTTTACCGCAGCGTAGTACTCTAGTGTGTATATATTCCATACTTTCTTCATCCATTCTTCCATTGAAGGGCATCTAGGTTGTTTCCAGGTTCTGGCTATTACAAATAATACTGCTATGAACATAGTTGAACAAATGCTTTTGACGTGTGATAGAGCATCTCTTGGGTAAATTCCCAAGAGTGGTATTGCTGGGTCCAGGGGTAGGTTGATCCCGAATTTCCTGAGAAACCGAAACACTGACTTCCACAGTGGTTGCACAAGTTTGCATTCCCACCAGCAATGGATGAGGGTACCCCTTCCTCCACAGCCTCTCCAGCAAAGGCTATCCTTGGTGTTTTTGACTTTAGCCATTCTGACAGGTGTAAGATGATATCTCAAAGTTGTTTTGATTTGCATTTCCCTGATTGCTAAGGAAATTGAGCACGACCTTAAGTATCTTTTGGCCATTTGAACTTCTTATGTTGAGAATTCTCTGTTCAGTTCAGTGCCCCATTTTTTAATTGGGTTAATTAGCATTTTAAAGTCTAGTTTCTTGAGTTCTCTATATATTTTGGAGATCAGACCTTTGTCTGTTTCGGGGTTGGTGAAGATCTTCTCCCAGTCAGTAGGTTGCCTTTGTGTCTTAGTGACAGTGTCCTTTGCTTTACAGAAGCTTCTCAGTTTTAGTAGGTCCCATTTATTCAATGTTGCCCTTAATGTCTGTGCTTCTGGGGTTATACCTAAGAAGCGATCACCTGTGCCCATCTGTTGTAGGGTATTTCCCACTTTCTCTTCTATCAGGTTCAGTGTTTTCGGGCTGATATTGAGGTCTTTAATCCATTTGGACTTGAGTTTTGTGCACGGTGATAGATATGGGTCTATTTTCATTCTTCTACAGGTTGACATCCAGTTGTGCCAGCACCATTTGTTGAAGATGCTTTCTTTCTTCCATTCTATACTTTTAGCTCCTTTATCGAAAATGAGGTGTTCATAGGTTTGTGGGATAAAATCCGGGTCTTCTATACGATTCCATTGGTCGACTTCTCTGTTTTTATGCCAGTACCACCCTGTTTTCATTACTGTAGCTCTGTAATAGAGTTTGAAGTCAGGGATGGTAATGCCTCCAGAAGATCCTTTATTGTATAGGATTGTTTTGGCTATCCTGGGTTTTTTGTTTTTCCATATAAAGTTGATTATTGTCCTCTCCAGATCTGTGAAGAATTTTGATGGGATCTTGATGGGGATTGCATTGAATCTATAAATTGCCTTTGGTAGAATTGCCATTTTTACTATGTTGATCCTCCCAATCCAAGAGCAAGGGATGTCCATCCATTTTTTGGTATCCTCTTCAATTTCTTTCTTCAATGCCTTAAAGTTCTTGTCAAATAGATCTTTCACTTCCTTGGTTAGATTTACCCCAAGATATTTTATGCTGTTTGTGGCTATCGTGAATGGAGAAGCTTCTCTGATTTCCCTCTCTGCTTCCATATCCTTTGTGTATAAGAGGGCAACTGATTTTTTGGAGTTGATCTTGTATCCTGCCACATTACTAAAGCTGTTTATCAGCTGTAAAAGTTCTTTGGTGGAGTTTTGGGGGTCGCTTATGTACACTATCATATCATCTGCGAATAACGAAAGTTTAACTTCTTCCTTTCCAATTCGAATCCCCTTGATCCCATTATGTTGTCTTATTGCTATTGCTAGAACTTCCAGCACTATATTGAAGAGGTATGGCGAAAGTGGACAGCCTTGTCGTGTTCCTGAGTTAAGCGGGATGGCTTTGAGTTTCTCTCCGTTTAATTTGATGTTAGCTGTCGGCTTGCTGTATATAGCTTTTATTATATTTAGGTATGACCCTTGTATCCCTAATCTCTCCAAGACTTTTAACATAAATGGATGTTGAATTTTGTCGAATGCTTTTTCAGCATCTAATGAAATGATCATATGGTATTTTTCTTTCAGTTTATTTATATGCTGGATTACATTGATAGATTTTCGTATGTTGAACCAGCCCTGCATCTCAGGAATGAAGCCTACTTGATCATAATGGATAATTTTTCGGATGTGTTCTTGGATTTGGTTTGCCAGTATTTTGTTGAGGATTTTTGCGTCGATATTCATGAGTGAGATCGGCCTGTAATTCTCTTTCCTGGTTGAGTCTTTGTGTGGTTTTGGTATCAGAGTGACTGTAGCTTCATAAAAGGAATTTGGTAATGACTCTTCTGTTTCTATATTGTGAAATACATTAAGGAGTATAGGTATAAGCTCTTCTTGGAAGTTCTGGTAGAATTCCGCATTGAAACCATCTGGCCCTGGGCTTTTTTTGGTAGGGAGGTTTTTGATAACAGCTTCTAATTCTTCGCGACTGACAGGTCTGTTTAGATTGTTCACCTGGTCCTGGTTTAATTTTGGTAAATGGTATTTATCTAAAAAAGTGTCCATTTCTTTTACATTTTCCAGTTTAGTGGCATACAGGCTTTTGTAGTAAGATCTAATGACTCTCTGCATTTCCTCTGTGTTTGTAGTTATGTCCCCCATTTCATTTCTGATCTTATTAATTTGCAAATTTTCTCTCTGTCGTTTGACTAGTTTGGATAGGGGTTTGTCAATCTTGTTGATTTTCTCAAGGAACCAGCTTCTTGATTCATTGATTCTTTGGATTGTTTTCTGTGTTTCTATTTTGTTGATTTCAGCCCTCAGTTTGATTATTTCCAGTCTTCTACTCCTCCTTGGTGAGTCTGCTTCTTTTTTTTCCTAGGGCTTTCAGGTGGGCTGTTAGGATTCCAATATGTGCTTTCTCTGTTTTCTTTAAGTGGGCACTTAGTGCTATGAACTTTCCTCTTAGGACTGCTTTCATAGTTTCCCATAAGTTCGAGTATGTTGTTTCTTTATTTTCGTTGAATTCAAGGAAGACTTTAATTTCTTTCTTTATTTCTTCCTTGATCCAGGTGGGGTTCAGTAGTTGACTGTTCAGTTTCCATGAGTTTGTAGGCTTTCTGGGATTAGCATTGTTGTTGAATTCTAACTTTAATCCATGGTGGTCTGATAAGACACAGGTGGTTAGTAATATTTTTTTGTAGCTGTGTAAGTTAGCTTTGTTACCGAGTATGTGGTCTATTTTCGAGAAGGTTCCATGAGCTGCAGAGAAAAAGGTATATTCTTTCCTCTTTGGGTGGAATAATCTATAGATGTCTGTTAAGTCCATTTGCTTCATTACCGCCATTACTTCTCTAATTTCTCTGTTAGGTTTCTGTCTGATTGACCTGTCCATTGGTGAGAGAGGAGTGTTGAAGTCTCCTATTATTAGTGTGTGCGGTTTGATGGCTGCCTTGAATTTTAGCAATGTTTCTTTTACGTACGTGGGTGCTTTTATATTAGGGGCATAGATATTCAGGATTGAGACTTCTTCCTGATGAATTGTTCCTGTTATGAGTATAAAATGTCCCTCTCCATCTCTTCTGATTGATTCAAGCTTGAAGTCAACTTTGTTAGAAATTAGTATGGCCACACCTGCTTGTTTCTTAGGTCCATTTGCTTGATAAGCCTTTTCCCAGCCTTTTACTCTGAGTAGGTGCCTGTCTTTATGGTTGAGGTGTGTTTCTTGTAGACAGCAGAATGTTGGATCCTGTTTTTGTATCCAATCTCTTAGCCTGTGCCTTTTTATAGGTGAGTTGAGCCCATTGACATTAAGTGATATTAATGACCAGTGGTTGTTAACTCCGGTCACTTTTTTAGTAGTAGGGTTTATGTGTTTCCCTTCTTTGAGTTGTGCTGGTGAAGGGTCTCTAGATGTCTGAGTTATTGAGGTCTTTGTTGGACTCCTTGGTTAGTGATTTTCCTTCTATTACTTTCTTGTAAGGCTGGATTTGTGGCTACGTATTGCTTAAATTTGTTTTTATCCTGGAAAATTTTGTTTTCTCCATTTATAGTGAACGAAAGCTTGGCTGGATATAGTAGTCTGGGCTTGCATCCATGGTCTCTTAGTTTTTGCAGTACATCTATCCAGGACCTTCTGGCTTTCATGGTTTTCATAGAGAAGTCCCGTGTAAGTCTGATAGGTTTACCTTTATAAGTAAGTTGGCCTTTTTCCTTTGCGGCTCTTAATATTCTTTCTTTATTCTGTATATTTTGTGTTTTGATTATTATATGGCGAGGGGATGTTTTTTTTTTTGATCCAGCCTATTTGGTGTTCTGTATGCTTCTTGAACCTTCATAGGTACATCCTTCTTCAGGTTGGGAAAGTTTTCTTCTATAATTTTATTAAGTATATTTTCTGGACCGTTGAGCTGCACTTCTTCTCCTTCTTCTACTCCAATTATTCTTAGGTTTGGTCTTTTTATTGTGTCCCATATTTCCTGAATGTTTTGTGATGAGAGTTTGTTGGACTTGCTGTTTTCTTTGATCAGTGCGTTTATTTTCTCTATGTTATCCTCAGAATCTGAGATTCTTTCTTCTATCTCTTGTATTCTGCTGGTTATGCTTGTTTCTGTAGTCTCTATTCGTTTACCTAGATTTTCCATGTCCAGCCGGCCCTCTGTTTGTGTTTTCTTCTTTGCCTCCATTTCAGTTTTCAAGTCATGAACTGTTTCCATTATCTGCTTGATTGTTTTTCCTTGCTTTCCTAGGGTATCATTCACTGATTTACTCAATTCCTCGAACTTTCTGTTATCCTTCTCACCCATTTCTATAAGGGCGTTTTTTATATGCTGTTTAAGGGTGTCAATCACTGTCATGAAGTCAGTTTTTTCTCCTTCTTCTTGATTAAGGTGTTCATGTCCTCCTGTTGTGAGGTCGCTGGCTTCTGGTGGTTTCGTGTTGTTTTTCAGATTGTTGGGTGAATTCTTGCATTGGCGTCTCCCCATCTCTTCCTCCCAATATTCTCCTATGGATCTTCTTTTACAGGATCAGGTCTTCTTGCCAATTGATGTACCTTCCCAGTGATGTCACTCCCCAGTGATGTTTCTCCTGGAGTCCAGTTCGGATCTCCTTGCTGCTTGGTTAGCTCACAAACAAAGGGCCCACCCTGCTTGCTGCAGGCAGGCTATGGGGACAAAGGAGCTACCGAGCTCCCCTTTACCCTCCGCTTTGGGTTAGGCCCCAGCGCCCAAGCAGGTGGTGCTCTGCCACCAAGGAAGGGCGGAGGGAGGGAGACAGGGGGGGATCTGGGTGTAAGCTGGATGGGATAGGAAGAGAGAGGAGGTACCGGGCAGTACAGTCCCGTAGGTTGATCAGGAAGTGTAGGCGGGCTGTTCCCGGGTGCCGCAGCACTCACTCACCACAATGATGTTTCCCTAGGTGCCCTGATCGAAACTCCGTGCTGCTTGGTTCGCTTGCAGACAAAGGGCCCACCCTGCTTGCTGTAGGCAGGCTATGGGGTCAAAGGAGCTACCGAGCTCCCCTTTACCCTCCGCTTTGGGTTAGGCCCCAGCGCCCAAGCAGGCAGAGCAGGGAGGCGCTCTGCCACCAAGGAAGGGGGGGGGGAGACAGGGGGTGAGGGGGATCTGGGTGTAAGCTGGATGGGATAGGAAGAGAGAGGAGGTACCGGGCAGTACAGTCCCATAGGTTGATCAGGAAGTGTAGGCGGGCTGTTCCTGGGTGCCGCAGCACTCACTCACCACAATGATGTTTCACTAGGTGCCCTGATCGAAACTCCGTGCTGCTTGGTTCGCTCGCAGACAAAGGGCCCACCCTGCTTGCTGCAGGCAGGCTATGGGGACAAAGGAGCTACCGAGCTCCCCTTTACTCTCCGCTTTGGGTTAGGCCCCACGCCCAAGCCTCACTCCACATTCTTGCTGTAGTTTCATATTTTCTGACTTCATAATTTTTTTCCAATCCAATGCAACAGGTGGAACCATCCAGACACAGAGGGACATACTAACACTCTTGTTGCTAACAGCCATGTGTTCTATCATATGCTTGTTAACCCTGTTGGATTCCCTTCCTTCTTTTTGATTTGAGCATTTATTTATTTTTACTGATTTTTCTACAGGATTCACTGTCCTAACTTATAGAAATCACTCTCTCCTTTGATTTAGATGTTTGCAGTGTCTTTTTCCCCCTGAAGCCTGATCCGTAACACTGTCAAAAAAGTCTTATTTTACATTAAAGTTTTTTTCTTCAAAATTCTGTTCTGAACAAAATTGTCATTTTGTTACCAATCTATTTTCACTTCCTTCCATCTTGTTTAGAAAATATCTTCCCTTTAAAAAAGGCATATTTTTACATTTAAAAAAGTATCAAGATTAATTTTCTTCATTAAATTGTCTAGAGGGTGGTGATGGTAATTTTGTCCTATACTAAGAGACATTTCTCCCCCTCACCTGTCTTTGAGTTCTCTGTGTTTTTCTGCTCTGTTCCTGTTCCAATTCCACATTTTTGCTTTAAATGCTACTGCAGTTTGCGGGCGGATAGATGGCTGGAAGGATGGGTGGATGGATGATTGACAGATGATTGTAGAGAGACATCTAGAAAGGAGAATGCCTCCTGTGTTGCTTTTCACTAGGAAACTGTGCCAAACATTTTGCATTTAATTTGTTAGATGTTTGGCAGTGCTGAGTTAAAATTTCCAGTCAAGTCAGGTCAACTTGTTAATATCTCTTTATAGTTCCCCAAACACCATACCTTTTGGGAATATTTTGCTTTTGGAAAGAATTTTCAGTTGACATTATCTACTTGCTTATTTTCAGGAAGGTGAGTCCCAGTTCATGCCTGATGCTTTTTACCGGGTCATTTTGTCTGCAGGAGCTGCATTCCCAGATCTCAGAGGCCTTCTGTCTTTCACTTGCTGCTATATTCTTCACACCTGGCAGCTTGTTTTCTTTTAATTAAATATTTCTTATTTTAATTTTTATGTGTATGGGTGTTTTACTTGCATGCAAATCTGTATACCATGTATATGTCTGGTGTCCACAGAGGGCAGAAGAGGGCATTGGAGGGCATTGGATTCTCTGGAACTAGTGTTACAGGCAATTTGTGAACTATTGTGTGGTTTCTGGGAATCAAACCCATGTCCTCTGAAAGAATAGCCAGAGATCTTAAACTATTGAGCCATCTCTCTAGCCCCAAGCCTGATTTTTGTTTTTTTCATTAAATGTGTATAGCATTTGCTAGTGTGTATTATGAGCCATATATCCCTACACATATAATATATAACATTTTAATACCTAAAAAATAAGAACTGACCTAAACGTGTATATCATTAGTTATTTATTATTCACTGTGGGGATTATTACTGCAGGTTGGTAAAATACAAAATTATGTACCTAGGGTAATTCTACTTTAGTGATTAAGAGTAAGTTTATGTTTGTGTAAAATCCTTTTGGCTGTCTATAAATAGCTTTAATAAATGATTGCTCTTAATGTCCATGTTGAAATGTTGTTGAAAAGTTTTTGAAAAGCAACTTGAATAGGCATTATGATTATACATGAGTTACTTTACAATGATTGTTTCCTAAATTTTCATAACATTATAATATTTTTTAAGAAAGAAAACAGGTTTAAAAACAACTGCATAATAGCTGGGAGTGGGGAAGGAGTATCGTGTCCTGGTTAGATTTATTTATTTATTTAAGTCAACTTGACAAAAGCCAGAGTCATCTGGGAAACATCAGATTGGCCTGTATGCAAGTCTGTTGGGGCATTTCCACGATTACTTACTGATGTGGGATTGCCCAGCCCACTTTGGAATTCTCACCATTAGGTAGAGGGTTAGGAAGTCTGTTGTGAGACTGTGTCTCCTAGAAACTAAAGGAAAGCAGTACCTATGATATGGCAACAACATGGCTGACCAAAAAGAACAAAATCTCACAGGACCCCACTTGGCAAAGAACTACAGGCACCAAGGACTACTAAAAGAAGGAGAATTAGCTTTCCCCAGGCATGAGTCTCTAATTGGTTATCTAATTCCAAGTAGTCAGCCATAAGATCATATACATACAAGTAACCCTACAGATTCAACAGGTTGTATTTATATAGTTATGCATTTTCATATATATCCATAACAATTTTAAAAAGGTCATGAATTTAGAAGGAGTAGAGGGGAGGGCTATGGTAGGGGTTGGATGGAGGAAAATGATGTAATTATATTTTAATTTAAAATAAATTTAAAAAGAAGTAGGTTCAATTAGCCTTGGGGAGCCAGTCAATAAACAGTGTTCCTCCATGGTCTCTGCTTCAGGTCCTGCTTCTAGGTTTCTGCCCTGAGTCCTGCCTTGACTTCGCTCTGTGATGGGCTACAGTTGTAAGCTGAAATAAAAGCCTTTTCACTCCAAGTTTCTTTTTAGTTCTGTTGTTTGTCACAGCAATAGAAACCCAACTAGTACAGGTAGTGAACATAGATTCTGACCTGAAGATGAGTGTGTGCATGGATGCTCATTGTACTAACTGTCCCTCTGTCTTAGTGTGTTCAGATCTTTCCCCAAAGAGTACATGAACATGCAATAAGTGCAGCCAAAAAGCTGCGTGCCTCAGGTTTACTGGCTTCCCATCAATGGCCAGATCCAGAATATTTTCAGGATGCTCTGGTGGGTGGTAGTAGTACTACCTATACCAATATAGACCAATAGTCTATTATTGGTCTCAACTTGTAGTGTTTTGTTCAGAGGACAAAGCAAAGGTCAGGTCATGTCTGAAGGTTCACTGGACAAAGCATAGCCTTAACCTTGTATCTATCTTATTGGAGCCAAAGTTTTTAAATTTTGAATCAGAATCACTACACTCACAGGTATTGATTTATCTGTCTGTTGTCTATCTGCCTGTCAGGGGTAGGACACTTCTGCAAGAGTGAACCCAGGGCTTCATGCATGCTAAGCTCATGCTTCCCCACTGAGCTATACCTCCAGCTATTTATTTATTTGTTTTTTTTTTTGAGACAGGGTTTCTCTATAGTTTTGGAGTCTGTCCGGGAACTAGCACTTGTAGACCAGGTTGGCCTCGAACTCACAGAGATCCACCTGCCTGCCTCTGCCTCCTGAGTGCTGGGATTAAAGGCATGTGCCACCACCGCCCAGCTCAGCTTTTTTATTAAAATGATTTTGATATGCTGGATGTCCTGAAGTTCATAAGAATCCATATTCCTGGGCCTCTTTGGTATAAGTGGCTGATAGCATCTTTTCCAAATACAGTTTAGGGCTAGCTCCTCTTACCTGACTCCACCTCAAGTTGGTGATCCAGATCCATCCTTTCCACTAACCGCTGAAGCCTACTTTCTAGAAGCAGGGACCTGCTGCTTTTAGACACATCTCTGCTGTATATCTGCAAGGGAAATTGTTATTTTTTAGGGTGTTTGTGTATAGTGTACATGCATGTTATGTGTGGGGGATGAATGTGTATGTGGAAACCCAAGGTGACTGGGAGTTTTCCTTAATCATTCTTCACCTTGGACTCATTGAGGCAGGCTCTGTCAGTTGAACCCAGAGCTCAATGATGAGGCTAGTCTAGCTGGTCAGTTTGCTCTAGGTATCCCCTGCTTTTTACCTCCTCTGCATTGAGACTCCAGGAGGGCCACCACAAGCACCCCAGTGTTGGAAATCTGAAGTTGGTCTTCATGCTTGCTTACCCTCCAAGCTGTGTTGGCAGCTCCTGAAGGGAATTTTAATATGGCTAGAAAGACAGTGTCTCTAGACCCAGCAATGCCTGACCCATGAGATGTTGTTACCTTTGTTGATACATGTGATATCACAGTGAACTCAACCATGAACACGCTCATCTACTCACTGGAGAGCTTGGGTGGGGCAAGTCAGGTTACTCTCAGGAGCTGTGAGAAGGAAGCAAACGCCTCAGTCTGTACTCCCACACTTCTGCTCGCCTGTCTCTAGAACAGGTTTCTTTATTCTGGGTCAGACCTGTTTTCATCCCTCCCAGATTCCTTCTTATAATCTGAGTGACTGCTGAATACACAAGTGTTTTCTTCCTAGAGGAGGGCAGATTATCAGAGTGCCCTGTGCACTCTTGACCCCTTCTGGGAACAGTTGGCTGTGGCCTGCTGCTCTGGTTTTTTTTCCTTCATTTCTCTCCAGGGTGTTTCAGAACTGTGGCCTCAGAAAAGTGCTTTTTAATTATCAGAATGTGGACTGATTGCTGAACCAAAACCAGGGTTTGTTAAATGTTTTCAGCCCAGAACCTTACCCTTTGCAAATGACAGCTATAATGGTTTTGATGTGACGTATTTTCTGGATTTTTCTCTTTTCCAAGGTCTACAACTGGGTAACTAAGTACCCTATTTTTTGCATAAAGATAAAGGGCCCTTTAAGATTGTGAGTTGTAGGAAAAGATGGATAAGTTTGGATTTGGCAACAGCTGAGCAATGCTATAACAGATCAGAGCCTTAGATAGTATCTGCTGCTCATCTGTCCTGCCAGGAACTGTGGTGAGCAAACTCTGCCAGGGTATGTATTCATAATCTGTTCCCAGTTCTTTGATGTTGTCTTTTCATTTTACAAATGGAAGGATTGCATCATGAATTGTATAACTAATGGCCAGGTCAGGAGATTCAAACTTAAGTGACCCATACTCTAGGACATGAGAGACCAGAAGGTGACAATGGCACAGCTGAATTCATGTTGGAAACTCATCCCTCTCCTATCAATTTTTTAACTACTCTGTAATCTTTCCCCCGTTGGGTCCTAACCACTATCTAGACAAGTGCACAGCACACCCACATTGGCTGGTCCTTAAACTTTTTCTACCACTGTGCACAGTTTAGTGGTAGACATCCGCTCCAGAGAAACATAAAGGAGACACATAAATCACTGCAATCATGAATTTGTTCTGCAACTCATGCTTGCTGTGATAGATGGGAAATTGCTTTCCAGTATGTGAGAAGATGCGCATTTTCCTGAACTCCTACCCAGTGATCCCACTTTGTTCAGTTTGAGGTATGAATCTATAGTGCTTCATAGCAATGCCATATGAAGCGTGGGATGTACAGTGGGGTCAGATTGGCAGGAGCTCACTGGTGGTGCCCAGGTAGATAATGGTGATGGGTGGAACCGAGGAGTCAGAGGGGTGGGGTGGGGATGGGTAATGGAGTTTTGGGCAGTGTAGATTAGATGGCTGAATGTCATATCTTTGACATCTGTGTCTTCTTGGTTTCTAGCACGAGTTGCCCTGAACTGCCCCATAATTGTGGGACTTTAAGGTTTTGCTTGCTTGTTTAAATACCCTCTCTAATGTATGCCTTTGGGTCAGTTTTGATTTCTTTTTGGCATTGCCTGTTGCTTCACTGTGCTCCTAATCTGCCACTCCTCAAAATCAGAATTTTCAGTATCCTTCTTTGACTTTGAATGTCTCAGAAGTAGCATGTGTTATCTGATCTATTCTCTGCTCTCCAGCCAGTCATGGTATTTTAAGGTGTCATGCCTGTCAGGAGAAGGGAATGTTCATATGTTGACAGCAATGATTAGAGACCCAGAAGCATCCTAGAATGTCAATGGCTTTGTTGGCTTCCACAGATGTGAATCAGGTAGCCTTTCTCTGCCTCGTTGTTCCCAGTGAAGTATGCTACTGCCTGAGATAAGGCCACATAAGACGTCATGGTTCCAGTTGAATTCCCAGGAACTCTGTCTGCTGTCCCTGTTGAACAGAACGTAGGTCCTTCCAGGCCACATGCTTCACTATGAGGGGAAAGATGGGTTGCCATTCTTTTCAATAACTCTGCTTGCAGCCCCTCCTGTGTTCTGTAGGTCTGAACCACAACTTTTCATTGTGTAATCAATGTCTACTGTCCTACACCCAGTTGAAAACCTTAGGGCCACATACCCTAATCATGAGGAATGTGGACTGTAAAACTAACCCTGTAAACTCGGGTTCCTATTACAGCTCTGATGATCACTGGTCTGATGAACCTGGGCGAGTGTGGTCAGCTTTTCCTTACAGTGACAAATACTGAGTAAACCAACTTATAATTTATGAAGGTTAATTTTGCTAACAGTTTTGGATGGCCCATCCTGTGATCAGTGGGTTGCCGATTTTAGGACTGTGGAAAGACAACACTTTGTGTTGGGAGGCACAGAAGGAGTGGGAGAAAGAATGGGGTCCTGCTCTTCTCTTCAGGGGCATGCCCTTAATGACTCAAAGGCCTGTTCCTCACCCCGGCCTTACTTCTGAAGGTTTCTGTCTTCTAATAGGTCCAAATTGAAGATCATGGCTTTTACATACAGACTTTTTGGAGGGCATTTCAGACACATGTAACTGAGCATTTCCAGGACTCAGTTTTCCTCTGTGGATCAGGATGATGATTAAATTCACTTTAGATGACAGACATGAGGATGATTAAACAATATAAATCACAGCATAGCCCCTGCGTGAATCAAGGGGCCCAAATCGACAATTGTTATTTACTAAATTCTCTTCTGAAAAGGTACTTCTTTTCCCCACTTCTGTCTTGGAGTCAGTAACCAAATGACTTCTTTCTCATATTTCTTCCCCCTTCATGGTGGACAATCTTGTCTAGATTGCAGTCTGCTGCTTGCTGACCTGGAAAGCCGTATTGTGGAGTATTATTTTAAGGTGTGCTACATTTGTTGATGCTGTGAAACATTTGTTTAATGATGCAGAGATGTGATGCATTCTTTTTTTTTTTTTTTTTTGGTTTTTCGAGACAGGGTTTCTCTGTAGCTTTGGAGCCCGTCCTGGAACTCCCTTGGTAGACCAGGCTGGCCTCGAACTCACAGAGATCCGCCTGTCTCTGCCTCCCAAGTGCTGGGATTACAGGCGTGCGCCACCACCGCCCGGCCTGTGATGCATTCTTTTATGTTGTATTTATTTAACTCTGAAGCTATGTTGCTTTGCCTGTCTAAAATACCTGATTGGTGTAATAAAAAACAGCCAATAGCAAGGCAGGAGAAAGGATAGGCGGGGTTGGCAGGAAGGGAGAATAAATAGGAGAAGTCTGGGAAAGAAGAAAGATTAAGGAGCGAGAAAAGAAGGAGCCAGCCACACTGCCAGGCACAGAATAAGAAGGAAAGAAAAGATGTACAGAAATAAAGGTAACAGTTCAGAGGCAAAAGGTAGACAGAATAAGTTAAGAAAAGCTAGCTAGAAATTAGCCAAGCTAAGGCCAGGTGTTTATAAGGAAGAATAAGACGCCATGTGTGTTTATTTGAGAGCTGGGTGGTGCGACCCTAAAGAGCAAAGAGACAAAAGAGTAAAGAGAAAAAGCAACAACTACAAGCAGCCAAAGTCATCTTCCTCTTTAAAGATGGCCTTTGGATCTGCCACACAGAGTTTTAACTGCTGTGCAACTTTAAAAAGCCAACCAACCACATGGGAGTCTACCTAGCACTAATTTCTGTTACTATTTTTTCTTTTTGTTTAATTAATTTTTTTAAAAGAACATTTTGTGTGGTTCAGGGTGGCTTCAAATCCACTTTGTAGCTGAGGATGACCCTGAACTCCTAATCCGTTGGTCTCTGCTCAGCAGATGCTTGGATTGCAGGTGTACACCACTCTGCCTGTCCATTGGTCCATTCTCTTCTCTTTACACAGTGTATTAGTTACTTTCACCCTACTGTGCCCAAATGCCTGGCAGAAACAACTTAACATTGTTGTTGAAGGCCGCTTGTTTGCTATTGGCTGCTCAGACCCGAAATCATCACACAGAAATCTGTATTAATTGCAATACTGTTTGGCCAATAGCTTAAAGCATATTGCTAGCTAGCTCTTAAGTTAACCCATTTCTATTAATCTGTGTATCGCCATGTGTTTGTGGCCTGCTGGTAAGAATCCGTCTGGCATCTGTCTCCTCTGTCTGTCTCCTGCGGTGGCCCCATGACTTCTCACTGACTCTGCCTACTCTCTCCTCTTCTATCTGATTGGAACGCCCGCCTTACCCTACTAGTCTGCTAAGCCACTGGCCCGAAACAGCTTTATTCATTAACCAATAAAAGCAACACATAGACAGAAGGACTTCCCACACCATAACACGAGAAAAGCTTATTTGGCTCGTGGCTAAGAGGGATTTTAGTGGGGAAGGCATGGTGGCATGATTCAGACCATGGTGATGAGCATGGCAGCCAAACTCTTACACTGGCACCAGGGCCTGCATGTGACCTTCAGAGGCCAGCTCCGAAGTGACTTACTTCTGCCAGCTGGGCTCCTCCTCCTAACAGCTCCTCAATATTCAATGTATTGCCATAAGCTGGGGACCCATTGTTAAAAACATGAGCTCATGTGGGCATTTTAGATTTAGACACTAACATCTATATGGTAGGGTTAGCTTTCTCTGTACAAAGACGGAAGTGCACTCTGAGAAGGGAATTTTCCCACTCCTGCTGTATAAATTGGCACCGTGTATTGCTTCACTGGGTATGAGCCAATTTGTCTCTCATAGGAGCATTTTGCTCTTGTTATGTGACCTTCATTTAGTCTGAGATGACTGTGACTTTGGAAGTCACACCCTCTTCCTCTCTGGGCCCTAACTTGTCTTTAGCAGTCAAGATAGCTGAGAAGTTTTACAATTTTGTCCAGTAATCCAGAGAGTGTTGAATAATAGTCTCTTATGCATTATTCCCATTGAAATAATCTTTTTGCCTTAATATTCGAAGTTCAGTGACCCTATATTGCTGCTTTTTCACTCTAAAGTGTGAGAGTGGAGAGCACATGGACAAGAATGTTCCTCTGTTCCTATCCTTGACATATAGGGATCTTAGCAATTGTTCAGAGTCTCTGACTGGCTGGAAGGAAGTAGAATATAAAGTTACAAAGTAGCTAGCATATGTTCTTCTTTCTCTGAGCCATGTTGACTCTGGGTGGGTGATGGCCAGGTCACCTGTTGTCCTGGGTAGGTGTGATCAGGTAACCTGTTCTGGGGAAGGTGTGGCCAGGTTACCTGTTATCCTGGGTAGGTGTGGCCAGGTTACCTGTTGTCCTGGGTAGATGTGGACAGGTCACCCTGTGTTACTGAAGAACATTAGAGAAGCACAGAGCAGCCTCTGTGTCATGATGATGCCTGATTGTAATTCCATCACTCAGAAGGCAGATGCTAGAGGATTATGAGTTTAAGGCCAGCCTGTGTAAGACTGTCTCAATAAAAGAAGAGGGGGCAGGGAGTGAAGGAAGCACAGACTACCTAAGCTTTGCTTTTTTCAGCTTCCCCCTCTCACATTTGTTTCTCCATTCCTTGGCTCATGATAATGGTGGTTCTTAGGAATTATAATCATGGTGTAGTCTTGAGTTTTCTCGGGGTAATGATGAAGAGGCCTTAAAAGTAACAAATTGAGAGGAGGAAAAATAAATAGCATCTTGATAGTCAGAGAGTTTGCCTTTATTTTTCCTTAGTCCTTTTCTTGTATTCATGCTTGAGTGACTATGAATCAACAATTTTAGAAGTAATGTGTGTGTTTGTTTAGTTTGTGCAGGATTGTGTATGCCTTTGTGTGCCTGTGTGTTCCTGTGTGTGTGTGTATGCCATGGCACATATGTGGATATCAGAGGACAACTCTGGGTTCTCTCCATCACCATGTGTGTTCCCAGGATCAAACTCAGATCACAGTGCTGGTGCTCATCCCTGAGTGGTCTCGGCTCCTGCCATCTCTGCAGGAGCGTTCTCTACAGCTCAAGAATAGATGAAAGGTTCAGGAACAGCTCAGTTGAAGGGAAGCAAACTGCTGGTAGATATTTGCATGTGGATGGCTTGCAAAGGGAAGGGGTGGATTGCTTGAGTGAGGGAAAGGGCAGCGGGAGACACTGGATTTGCCCAAAATTTCTTTAGTGGCTCCTTCTCTCTGGAAGCTTCCTCCTTGAGGTAAATACATTTTCTTTTGGGTGAATGAAGGCCCTGTTGTAGATTAACTTCAGGAGGTGAAAGTAGAATTCTTGTGTGTTTGGTGGCATTGGTCTATTTCAGGAACTCTGCTCCAAGTTCAAAATAGAAGTTGGCTGCATGGTGAAGAAGGCGTGTCTCTGTCTATCCTAGAGTTACTAGGTGGGATAGCCAGATGCGGTTTTGGGATGTTGTTGTAATAGGAGCAGCGGGCTGCTTCCCGCCACCCTTCATTTGGTCTGAGATAATTACACGGAAACTGTATTCTTTTAAACACTGCCTGGCCCATTAGTTCTTATTGGCTAGCTCTTACATATTGATCTAACCCATTTCTAATAATCTGTGTAGCCCACAAGGTGGCTTATCAGGGAAGATCTTAACCTGCGTCTGTCTGGAGTGGGAGAATCATGGCGACTCCTTGATTCAGCTTCTTTCTCCCAGCATTCTGTTCTGTTTTCTCCGCCTACCTAAGGGTTGGCCTATCAAATGGGCCTAGGCAGTTTCTTTATTAATAAGAAATCACTCCCACATCATTTCCCCTTTTTCTGTTTAAACAAAAAAGAAAGGCTTTAACTTTAACATAGTAAAATTACATATAACAAAACAGTTATCAAGTAAGAATTACAGTTACAATATTTATATCTACTTTATTTTTTTATCATAACTAAGGAAAACTATAACTATCTATCCATTCTTTAACTCCATCAAAGACTCCAGAAGGATATAATATTACCTAAACAAACAAGAAATCCAAAACTCTAGAAATGACAAGAGACATCTCTCTGCCTGGACGGTCACCCAAAGTTCCTCTGTACCTTTGGGGCATCCATCTTTGGCCTACAGGCCCATAGTTACCAGCAGACATTTCCATGAAGCAGGAAAATTTCAAAGACAATTCAGTCACTTTCTACTGTGTCCTGCAGAATGTCTCGTAGACTCTTTCATGAATCAGGAACCCCAAAGATCATCTCACCTTTAGGCAAGTTCAGCAGTCCTTTCTCTGTGGGTTCTCTGTGTCCAGTTTATGCAACAGTCCAAGCAAGGGCAGTTTCTTGCCCAAATGTTTATCAAACTCCATAAGGAGTCTCTTCGATGCCCATCTTTCTCTTGAAGTAGCTGGTGCTGCCAGGAGCAGACGTATCTCATTGTCATGAAAAGCCCTAAATTATTAGAACATTAAATGCTATATTCTGTAGTCTTTGAAAGATATGAAGAATGCCTATCTAACTAAAATATATCTCTATATATCTAGAAAATCTAACTAACATGACTACAAGCTTTACTATTATCGATGATTATCCATTAGCAACCTATATTTCCTATTATACATCACATTTTAAATGAACTACACAATCACAATACCTTAATCAATATCAGAAATACATATACATATAACAAAATTGACCTTAAAATCCATACCAATGTAAATTATTCATATCTATATCATATCCCCCTTTAAATGTAAAAGAACATTTATAAACAATATTTGGGAATGTGGGCACAGTTATTTTTCTGTAGTAGGAGCTGCGGGCTGTGTTCCTGCCGCCCCAGCTCCTGGTCGCCTGGCTAGCTTATGCCCTAAAATAACAACACACAAACTGTATTCTTTTAAACACTGCTTGGCCCATTAGCTTTAGCCCTTACTGGCTATTTTGATATCCCGATCAACCCATCTCTAATAAACTGTGTAGCACCGGTCTTACCGGGAAAGATTCAGCATGTCTGACCTCGCGGCTTGCTTCATTGTGTCTGGCTCTGAGAGGAGCTGCATGATTTCTGAGCTCACTTCCTCTTCCTCCCAGCATTCTGTTCTCTTTACTCCTCCCACCTATGTTTTAACCTATGAGGGCCAAGCAGTTTCTTTATTATAATTAACCAATGACCTCCCTCCATCTATCTTCTGTGTGCCAGGTACTGTAAGAAGCACCGTGACATATCTGCAGACATTTCTATGTGTTATGTGCACACATGTACACCTGGAAAGATTTGTCTTTAATATTGTTTGTAACAAGAGAGCAGGAAGCAGATAATCATCCTGAGACTGGGTAGGAGGTTGTTTAGATAGTAGAAATCATGGTGTAGACTCACATTTTGGTGGCATTGCACATGCAGGCAGGAATGACGTGTATAGGATGTGTTAACAAGATGGCCAGACAGGGTGATTGGTTGGTGTGAGTGGTAAGGAAAGTGGGACTTACCAGTGACTCTAAGATTTGTAATTTGGTCATGCCATTGGCAGAGGGGCTTTGTGGGCAGATGAGCAGCTTTGGGAGGAAGCAGAGATGTGTTGAATTTGAAATGCTGGTGTACTAAGGGAACATGACACTTGACTAATATGCTGGGCCTGGGCTAAAGGTAGTTAGAGAAGACAGGAGATGACAGCGTGAAGGTGATAATTGTCGCTTGTTTTATTTCCTTCTTTTTCTTCTTGAGACAGGGTCTTGCCATGCTGGTCTGGAACTCACCTCGGCCTCATGAGAGCTGGTATCACAGGCTGTACCACCAACATTATCTGGTTCAACAATGCCTCAGGAGTCTGTCATGTAAACACCTTAACTGACTGATTCACCAGGATCCATTGAGTTCCTATTGTTTGAAAGACCTGGACAAATACTTACATTTTTAAGTATAACTAAATGGAAGGTAGCCAGGAGTGGACCAACCATGCAGGAGGTGAATGCTGAGGGCCGCTTATAGCTCCTGATGATGATTCTTTAGAAAGCCAGGAACAGAGGGTGGGGACTTAGTTTCCCAGGTCTTTTAGTGTCTGTTAGAGAATTATTGCTCAGGTGCCTGCTTGCAGCCTTGGTATTTCAGTGTGGGGATTGTGAGTTCTGTGTAAGCCCTGGGTCGTGTGTGTGATTGAATGATTTATAAATCTATTTTATTGGTTTTGTGGGTTATGGAAGCCAAGCAATTGAATTTATTAAAAAGCTATTAGAAAACAGGTAAAGTTTGGAATTCCTGTTATTTTGTTTCCACACTAATGTGGGAAATGCTTTTGATGGTTGAAGAATATGAGCAAAGTTCAGGGAAGACAGTAACTAGAGTGTACTTAAAATATTTAATTTATTCACTCTGTTTGTGAGTGTATGAAGTAGTGTGAAGTTGCACTTCTTCAATTAATATTATTTTTGATGTTGCTGGAGATAAAATTTACTTCCTTGTGGCACGAATCCAGTTAATTACGTGAGAGATCGTTTACGTCTGCCGATGCTGAGACCGAAGGGACAGTCCTCAGGCTGCCCAGACTGCACACTCCACTGAATTCCTGTCTCTTCCCCTTTATAGTCCTCTCTCTGCCCGTCTCCATCTTCCTAGTGCTGGCATTAAAGGTATGTGACTCCCAAACAATGAGATTAAAAAGGTGTGAGCCACTACCTCCTGGATCTGTTTCTGGATTGACTTTGTATAGCCTATGGTAGCCTTGAATTTACAGACTGCTTCTGTCTGCTTCTGTCTCCTGAGTCCTGGGATTAAAGGTGTGTGCCACCACTCCCTGACCTCTAGAGGTTTAGTTTTGCACTCTGATTCCCAGGCAAGCTTTATTTATTAGAATACAAATAAAATATCCTGGCACATACTAGGCCTGTAATCTACCACAGAGCCAAACCTCCTGCCCGAAATAATTCTTTGGAAGAAATTAAAACACAGCCACTGCAGGTTATAATAAGGTCAACGACTTTGCTTTGTAAGTGTTATTCTAGTCTAGTCCACACCACTAGCTACAGTGCTGCATTCAAAGATTCAAAAGCAGATGGTGGGGTAGCCCTACTAAGCATCCTGATGTCATTTATTGACACTAGAGGAAAAGTACCATACACTTTGTTTTAGAGGACTGTAGCTTCTTCTCTGTCACCACAGCAAAAGTGGCTCCGCTGGCAGGATCTGTGAACTCAGCAGATTTTCCAGTGTTTTTTTCTTTTTCTTTTAAACTTGTGACTGTATGATAATTTTTACACACCTTTCCTAATGAATGCAACTAAGTCCTACTGAACATTTAAACAGCAGAGCCAAGGGGGGTTGCATGTCATCAGAGCCCTGTACATAGTTAACTCATCAGATACATGTGCCGCTCCTCAGTGAACTACTAAGATGAAGTTGGAGTTGTCGTTCATAATTCTTTCTCTTATTTTTACAATTACAATAATGTTTTAAAAAACATTTAGAGCAGTGGTTCTCAACCTTCCCAATACTGTCACTCTTTAATACAATACCTCATGTTGTGGTGACCCCCAACCATAAAATTATTTTTGCTGCTACTTCACAATTGTGATTTTGCTACTGTTATGAATTATAATTTAAATATGTGTGTTTTCCAATGGTCTTAGGTGACCCCTGTGAAATCAGGACATAGGTTGATTTGGAGCTTCAGAAGCATTGGCTTCCTGAATGAATATAACCATGTTTAACATCCTAGGAACTCTTGCTAAATGAAGGTGTGGTCAGTGGTTCAGTGGGGTTGGGTTCAATGCTTCCCTTGCCTGTGTTGAAGTTCCCCTGTTTGGGACCAGCTTGATGAATTTTACCAGGAGCTGTTTACTCTTTGAAGTGTACTGCTTACCTGAGAGCCTAGTGATTTCTGTTAGCCTTAAATTACCAAATGGAGATGCTACAATGGATTTGGAGAACTCACTCTGTGATGGTGCAGGGTTTTTTTCTTCATTTTTTAAGAGAAATTTATTATTCTCTCATGTATTATACTTTGACTGCAATTTCCCCTTCCTTCCCCTCCCCTTCCCATCTCTCTCTTCAACGTCCTCTTGCCTGAGATCCACATCCCCTATCTCCCTCAGAAAAGAGAAGGCCTCCCAGGGACACCAACCAAATTAGGCATAACAAATTACATCAAGATCAGGCCCATATTCTCAGATCAAGGCTGGATGAAGCAGCCCAGTAGGAGGAAAAGAGTTCCAAAGGCAGGCAAAAGGGTTAGCGACAGTCCCCATTCCCCCTGTCAGGAGTCCCACAAGAACACCAAACTACACAGCCATATATGCAGAGGACTTAGACCAGCCCCAAACAGGCTTCCTGATCTCTGTGAATCCACATGAATCCAGGTCAGTTGATTCTGGGGGTCGTGTTCTTGAGGTGTCCTTGACTCCTCTGGCTCCCTCAGTCCCTTCTTCCCTGTCCTCTGCAGGCCTCCCCAAGCTCAGGTTGGTGAAGGAGTTGGCATCTGTCTTTTCAGTTGCTGAATGAAGTTTCTGATAAATTCTGCTAGACTCTGGTCCCAGAACTCTCTGCAGGCAGGACAAGAAGTATGTTGGAGGTTTTGTGTCTGGGGTGATGTCCCAACCCCTTGAGGCCTTGCTTGATACAGGGTACAGAAGATGGCCGGTTCAGGCTCCTTGTCCCCATTTCTAGGAATCTTTGCTAGGGTCACCCTAGTAGATTCTATAGTGTTTCCATGGCACTAGGTTTCGACCTCACCCCCAGAATGCCCCTTAATTCCAATTGTCTCTGCCAGTATTTCTCCTTCCCTCTGCCCTCACTTGATCCCTCCTGTTGCCAACCTTACCCACTCCCAAATTCCCTGAAATTTATTCTATTTTGTCTTCCCAGAGAGATCTTTGCTTTCTCTCTTAAGCCCTCCTTGTTACTTAGACTCTCTGAGCCTGTGGCTTGTAGCATGGTTCTCCTTTAGAACTAATATCCACTTATAAATGAGTACACGGTGGTGAGTTTGAAACTATCATCTCGACACACTCTAGAATCAACCACTGGGAAAAGACTGTCAATGAGGAATTGTCTAGATCAAGCAGACCCGTGGGCATGCTGTGGGTGATTGACTCAACTGTGTTAACTGATGTGGGAAGGGTAAGACAATGGTTTATATCATCCCTGGGTTTATGTCCTGGACTGTGTGTGTAGAAAAGGGGCTAACTGCATTTATCTTCTCTCTGCCCTTGATTGTGGATGTGATCATTTTCAGCTGTGAAGGCGTATTCGACCGGTGCACTAGAGTTAACCAGAAAAGCTCAAAAACAACAGATATAATTTAATAATTGGAAACGGGGAAATTCACACGACTGGGGTAAAAGTTCCAATGTCCAAAAAACGGGTCCAGCGAACACCGCACTGTTGTTCTTAATTTTAAAAATGCTCCAAGATCCCCGCGGCAGTAGGCAGCAGAAATGGCTGCTGGTCCCAGAGCGGCGGCCCGAGTGGTGGCAGTGGGCCATGTGGCGGCAGACAGTGGCTGGTCTCAGAGCAGTGGTGGCGGGCCATGTGGCAGCAGGCAGTGGGCCCCAGGCAGAGACGGCTGCTGGTCCCCGAGCAATGGCTGGTCCCAGGCAGGGAGACACATGGCAGGCGGGCAGAAGACAGAAACATGGATAGACAAGACATGCAGGGTGAGGTTGAATGTTTATTCAGGGGGTTATGGAAGGAGGAAGGGTGAAGGGAGAGAGAGAGAGAGAGAGAGAGAGAGAGAGAGAGAGAGAGAGAGAGAGAGAGAGAAGAGAGAGAGAGAGAGAGAGAGAGGGAAAGAGGAGAAAGAGACAGAGAAGGGGGGAAGCAGAGAAGTGGGGAGAGAGGCAGAAGCGAAGCTGCCTCTCCGAGAAGAAGATGGAAAAGAGAGTGAGCTCAGGCCGGAAGCTGAAGATCAGCCTGCCTCAGTGGTTGGGGAGGAGAATGAGTGTGGCTTGTCTCTTAAAGGGACCAAAACCATAACATTCCCAGGTCTTCCTTATAATAAAAAGCACGCATGTCAAGGAAGCAGAAAAGGAAGGGCCCAAGATGGCGGCGGGCAGGTCAGAGGTAATGGGAGTGGGCGTGGCTTGTCCCTTAAAGCGACAGGAAAGCACAACACGCACGAAGAAAGCAAGCACACCTGGATTTCCAGGTTTTCTTCCCTGGCCCCAGGCAGCCACACCCTAGCCAAATGTGATTGGCTGAGCTTCCCCATCACAGCTGCTTCAAATTCCTGACTTGACACTCCCCAGTAATAGGCTGTAATCTGGACTTGTAAATTTTTAAACCCTTTCTCCCCTAAATTGTCCCCCCGCCCCAGGGTATTTTATCATAGCAACAGAAATGAAACTCAACTAAACTACCTGTTTTGTAGAGAGGAAAAGGCAGAGTCCCAGGGAATGTGGGCTTAGCTAGTGCCATGTTGATACTCTTTTTGACATTGTATCTCCCAACTCTCTGTAGATCTTTTCTTTTAATCAGATTCCCTGTGTAGGTGTTAGCACTCTTCATTAGTCAAAGTTTGAACTACAATTATGTTTGTATGTGGTTTGACATACTAAATATTTTATATTTTAAATATTCAAACTTTGGAGATGGTGTTTCTGGACAGTTATTCCCTTATGTTGGTGGTGATTTAGAAAAGACCATAATCGATCTACTTCTGTGGTACTGTCTGGAGATACAGGGTCAGCATGGGAATCCAGCTTGGGCTTACAAACCTGGTCTAGACTCATAAGCAATTCATTTAAATTCAGGCATAACTGGTTGAGCATCTACTGCTATCAGTCATAGTCTGAGGCTGTGAATCAGCCCTGTGCACAGAAGCTTCCGCCAAGGTGCTTCCTGTTAAGGGAAGTGTGTGTCCTCAGCACATGCATGGAAATGATTCTCCCTTTAATGTTTATGTGGGTTTCTGGGACTGAACTCATGTCACCAGCCTTGGGCAATAATTGCCATTAACTGTTGAGCCATCTTGCTGCCCCTTCTCCTCCTTTTCTTCCTGCCCTCTCCTTTCCTTTCCTCTCCCCATCCTCCTCAGAGCTTCATGTCTAGGCCAGACTACCCTGTAACTCATGATATTTGTGCCTCGGGCTTTCAAGTGCCGTGTTGTAGGAGCTGTGGGCCTCTTCCCACAGCCCGGCTCCTGGCTGCCTGCTGGCTTATGCCCCAAAATAATTAGACGGAAACTATTCTTTTAAACACTGCCTGGCCCATTAGTTTCAGCCTCTTAACCCATTTCTAATAATCTGTGTAGCATCCCAAGGTGCGCTTACCAGGAAGATTCTAGCCTACGTCCATCTTGGGTCGGAGCTTCATTGCATCTGCCCCAGAGAGGAGAGCTATCGAGTCTGAGCTCACTTCCTCTTCCTCCCAGCATTCTGTTCTGTTTACTCCACCCACCTATGTTCTAACCTATAAAATGGGCCAAGGAAGTTTCTTTATTAGCCAATGACCTTCCTCCATCAGTGCTGGGATTATAGGTGTCTACCCCTGGGCCTAGTGTCCTTCATCTGTTCTTAGAGCTAGATCAGTAAGATTTAAATGTCCAGGGAGCCTGCTCCATCTGCCACCAGAGGTCCTAGGTCAGTCAGATGAAGAAAGTTTTATGCAAATGAAGTATTTTATAATCACAGTCTCTACGGTCTCAACTACACAGAGGAAGCACTTGACCTCCAGACAGTGCGTGGAATAATCGGGACAGAAGACATGGAATGAAGATGCCTGGCCTTCCTGAACTCCTTCTGTGTGTGTTATAATTGGTACCAGTAGCAATTTATGAAGACAAATGAGTGGGCTGGGCTCCCAAGTCCAGTTGATGAGTGGAAGAAGTGAGAATTTGAGCAAGGAGGTTAAGACCATGAAGGGTTCATCCACTGAAACAGTTTACCTGAGCTAATAGGAGCTCACCAACTCCAGCTGGACTGAGAAGGAAAAAGCATAGGACTGAACTATTCCCTCTGAATGCTGTTTACAGTTGCATGGCTGCGGCAGACTGAGGGGCCACTGACAGTGGCACTGGGATTTGTCTCTACTGCATGTACTGGCTTTTTGGGAACCTATTCTCTTTGGATGTATACCTTGCGCAGCCTAGATATAGTAGGGAGGGCCTTGGACCTTCCACAAAGCAAAGTGCCTTACCCTCTCTTAGGATTAGAGGGGAGGGGGGCTGGGAGGGTGTGTGGAAGGAATGGGAGGAAAGGAGGGAGTGGGAATTTGGATTGGCTTAAATTGGATTAAATTTGATTAGATTAAAAAATCTAATAAAAAAAAGACAAATGAGATCATCAAGGCAGAATGCCAGCCTCACATTGAGGAGATTTCAGGAGATGCTTGGTGCTGTTAACTTCTACTGTCTCATCACCATGAGTATCCGAGGAAGCAAATATCACGTGCTGAGGTTTAATTGGTCATCGTATTTCCTAACTACACAATTCTTAGGTGTTTCTGTTTTATTTTCTGTGGCAATGAGAAATTTGTGAGGATAAAAACATCCCACCAAGAATGTACTCAGGAGACAGAGAGGCCCCACCTCTCAGCAAAGCATATGTTATGGTGCACTAACCGAGGGTGTCATCACTGAGAGGGGCCGTGCCTAGGTATTAAAGCCATGGGCTGTCACTTTGAACATCTTTACTATGTCTGAATGTCAGTTTTATGAAGTAGTTATGGAGTGAGTGAGTTCATATGACTGAGGTGCTTAGAATGGTTGTGTATTTTAAGAGAGTCTCACTGTATAACCATGACTGTTCTGGAGCTCACTTTGTAGACCTTGGTGGCTTTGAACACTCAGAAATCTGTTTGCCTTTACCTCCTAAGAACTGGGATTTAAGGTAATGCTACCATGCCTAGCTCTAGAATAGGTTTTTGTTTTTTGTTTTTGTTTTCTTTTAAAGCTCTGTTACTTTATGTTTTTGAAAAATATTGACTCTCAGAGTAAATACTTTTTATTTGTAACAAAAAGTATTATTTTTTAAAAGACAAAACTCCATTTCCTTTAAAAACACCAGCCCCTTTTGTCATTTTACCCTTCTTTAGGTACCACCAGATGGAAGCATCACAAGATGCAGATTATTTGATGTGTTCTGTCGCTTAGGGAATGTCTTATGAGTCTGTGTGTTATAAAGATGGCCCAGTCTGGAACTGCGCCAGTCTCTTTTACAGTATTTGATTTGTTTGAGGAGATGAATGCTTTGTTGGCCATAGCTGTGATGTGGTAATTGATCATCCATGTACTTGGAAGGTTCAGATACTGTGGGAGAGCAGCGGATGTGATTAGAGGTGGAGCCCCTTTAGTGGTGTTATTACAACCCTGGAATATTGGGTAGCATAGATCTGATTTGCACTCTGGCCTTATATTCCCGAGTGGTGGGGAACAGCAAACCAAGCATCTCCTTTTTATCTATCAGTTAAGCCCTTCACCTACAAAATCAGAGGCCGATGTGGAGGGGGCCACCTGTGTGAATCTGAAATACGAGCTCGTAAAAATTCCTGTTTTTGTAATAAATGTATGCTTTAGAAATGTAAAAATGTGTGTTCACATTGTAAGATAACTGACGAGGTGCTCCAGCTTCATGTCGGGACCCCTGCCTACACAGAATGTTAGTCAGTGTTGCCCTCTGGCTCCTATGCTCTGGCTCCTTCTTCTCTCAGAACTTCCTCAGAGCTAGGTTCATAGTGGACCCTCTCTGCGGCCTGGCCTTGTCTCTCAGATGACTGCAGCCTCTCTTCTCCATCCTGAGTGGTTCATGCCAGGGTTATATTTCACCTTCCTGGAGAAATTCCCCATTTACCCAATGCAAGAAGATATGCCGCTCACTACTCCCAGTTGTTAGTCTCTCATAGAGAACATTCTCTTTTCCTTTATTGCTCCTCTATTTCGTAATGTTCTTTGCAGTAGCTGGTGCACAGTAAGTACTTTATGGTTGTTGACTCATTGTGTTGACACAAAGAACAGTGAGGTTCTGTAAATAAGGGGCTAGATAACAAATATATTATTCATGCTTTTAGACCTCTTGCTTCAAGTGCTCTGCTTACCACTGAAATTCAGTAGTGGCTCAGGTGGTATGTAAGTGAGTGGATACGGGTGTGTTCCAGTAAAACTTAATCACTAGAAACAGTGATTGCCATCTTGGACTTTGCTGGCCCCTGAACTAAGTAGGTGGCAGAACAGATTGTGCAGGATGTACTTTAGTCCTGACATCTCAAGTGACATTGATGGGCTTCATGACTAAGGGTTTAGGATGAAGCCAATCCAGGCAGTTATAGCAATTGCTTTAAACATTGACCTGAATGAATTGAGACAAAAACATATACTGATCATATACTACATACTACATGCTAGGTACATGAAACCAAGTACAAAGCTGGGGATAGATAAAGACTTTGGTCTTTGAATGGATCCTGCCTGTTAGGAGGTAAGCTAGCAATTAGTCACATTGCCCTTAGAGTGTATAGATAGGGTCTCAGAGAAGAGAAACCCATAAGAGAGGAACATTCTAAGAAAGTGCATTTAGAATGGAATACCAGGAGCAGAGAAGAAAGCCAGCTTTAGCTGAGGACCTTTTCTAAAATGCTATCCACGTGTTCTGTTAAAAACTTTTGTTTTGTTTTGTTTTTTCGAGACGGGGTTTCTCCGTGTAGCTTTTGGAGCCTGTCCTGGCACTAGCTCTGGTAGACCAGGCTGGCCTCGAACTCACGGAGATCCACCTGCTTCTGCCTCCTGAGTGCTGGGATTAAAGGTGTGTGCCACCACCACCCAGCCCCTGTTAAAAACTTAATGTATAACAAAACTATGCGAAGGCATTATGAAGACCCAGAGCTTAAAGGGGGAGGGGAACTTGCCTTTGAAGTTTGAATATAAACTCCTTTGACTTCACAGTCACACTCAGGTTTAGGTCCTCAGCCTACGTCTTTCTTTACAGACTTGCGTAAAGAACTTCTTACTTGAGAGGCTCTTGTGAAGGTGGATGAGGGAAGCTTCTAAGTTTCTGAGCATATAAGCACCCATGCTTGAAGGTATGCAGGAAGCTGTATTATAGAGTAAGCATTTGATTCAAATACAGGTCTGAGTAATTCAAAACTACAGTCTAATGTACGTGTCATTATCATTAAAATATTGCATGCATACATTTTTGCATTATGTGTATTACATTGGTGATAAGGTTAAAATCCACACTGTTGTGTTCCTTAGTTTGTCAACAGTAGATGCTCCATGGAGCTTGAGTGTTTGTTGGGATTTTCCTCTGCCAAATGCTCCATTGGAGAAAGAGTTTGAAGGTGGAATTAATTTTTTTAAAGATGTAAAGATGCTTGTTGTTTACCTAGTTTAAGACAGCCACAGCAACCAAGCAAACAGTACCCCTGCCGGCGCCTTCCTCTTAACAGCAGGTTTGTCTGTCCCTCAGGATGCCCAGTCCTATGTGTTCTACTTCTCTTACTACTTCACTCTGTGTCCTTGGTCACCTTTCCACCGTGTAGTCAGTCCTGCAGTGAAACTGGTGGAGAGGATGCCTTCTGGCCAGTCAGTTTTGGATTCCTAGGTACCAGCCGCACATGGTGATGCAGGCTCTGCCTCCATCCTGAGTCCCCTTCCTTCTTCAGCATCTACAGTGGTGCTGTTAAACAGATTTTCTAAGCTCTGGTTGTAATGTCTTTTCCTCACAGTCTCCATCCCACAAGTTGACCTTCAAGATCTTTGTTTTTTAGTTTTATCTTCCACCTTTACTTAAGCATTTACCATGTGTGTTGTCCCGACTATCAGAAACAGTTTCCTTGTCAGTGCTTCCCACTGGCAGTGTTCACTCAAGCTGTTGCTGTAGCATAGATTAATACCTGGTCTCCATCATACTGTTTGCGCTTTTCTTTGACAGCTGATACGATGGTGAATGCTCACTGTCAGCTTGACTGGAGTAGAAATCACTGAGGGGACACTCCTCTGGGCATGTCATCAGGAGCCTTTCCAGAGGTTCAGCTGAGAGAAGGCCTATCTTGAAACTGTGAAGTCGCTGTGGGCCCGGGTTCCAGGCTGAAAATGTCACTTGAGTGACTGCATCCTCCTGGGCTTGTTTTCTGAATTGCTCAGATGGGAGCAGATTCCTGCTGCTGACCGTGATGGCCTGTAACCTCAAATGTGGGCTGATAAGCCCTGTCGCTCAGTTGGTCAGAGTACTGAGACAAGGAACTAACATAGTTTGAAGTGACATATATATTTAGCTCCTACACCCTAGGGATTTGGGGATTCAAGGATGGTGTCTGTTTGAGTTGATCAAAGCAAACCCCAGCATTAACTGAAATCTGTGTCCTCAGGAGATTTTTCCTGGTCACCACCATCTCATCCTTCTAGCTGAGTCACTTCAGAGCTGAACTAGATTTCATGCCTGCATTATACACCAGGGAAGGTGTACTCATAGTACTACATCTGGATTCAGCCGACTGCAGATGCGAAATCTTAAGAAATAAAAGCATTTGTGTTGAACATATACAGACCTGATTCTGCTTGCTGTTATTTCCTAAAGAACACAGAAAACCCAGCTATTTTCATGGTGTTTCTCTGTCTCAGATATAAGTGACCCAGAGACAATTAGCATGCACCAGAGAGCATATGCAGGCTATGTGCAGACACTAGACCATTTGAAGAAAGTATATGAGCATGTGTGGGGTTTGTCATCCTTGGGAACTATACATCTAATCTACCTAGAGTACTGGAGCCAGCACTTGGGCCATGGCTGCTTCTTGTCCCAGGCCTTAGTTAGGATGGAACTTCTCCCCAGGTTCTTGGACTGTTGGTCTTAATTTCTCTTCTGGAGATGGAATCTTGCCTCTGACGATCGGCCCAGAGGATCCCCTTCTAGATTTCAGTAGTGTACCTACCTGCTGACGCCATGGCTTCCCACATCCCGTACTTGCTGCCCTTCCCAGCTTTACCCAGTGGCCACCTTACTCCTTCAGTCACAGGTCCTCTGCCTGACGCTAAGCTGGGTCGCCTTGTGCACTGTCTTCACCTCCCATCTTTTCCCATCTGCAGATCCCCATCTCCAGGGTCCTTCCACTTCCTTCTGATTGCTCAGGTCATGCTATATGACCAAGTTTTTGATATTTGGGTCCTGAGCCCAATTGATTGATCTTTACTATCAACATTGATAGAAAATGTAGCTCTGGGAACTTCTAAGATCCAGCAAGTAGAAGGGACACTTGAGGTTGAAGGGTTTTTTTTCCCTATAGCAGCTACCCTCTGAATCCCAAAAGAACAGTTTTCTGAATATTTGTCTCAAAACTGATGCAAGTGGCCCTGCCTTTCCTGGCCCCAGCAGATCACTTTCTACTTCCTCCACTTCAGGAGCTGTTGCAGCTGTCCGCTCAGACTGTGTTGATGCAATGCAATCTGAAGACAGAGCGCTGGAGAGTCATGGATGTTCTGTGAAATGTTTTATAATTACATCTGACGTATAGGTGCCCAGACATCCTGTAAAGCACACTCACATTTCCTTTTGTACTGGAGGTTTAGCCTTCTAAAGACACTAGAAGAAATTCTTGAGTGGATCTCTGGAGTGTGCTGAACTTGAGACCCGTGTGGATGAGGTGGAGTGCCCATCAGCCTAAAGAAGCTCGGCTACAGTGCTTATGTGTATCCCCATGAGCTGCCATTTTAAAGGGATAGAAGGCAAAGTACACATTAGTAAACATCTTTCCCTGTTTTTAAGATATCTTTTCTGAAAGGCATTGGTAGACTCAGAATATATTGCTGGTGATTGAAAACATAACAAAATTAGATCAGATTCTTCCCACTTGATCCTTATTTTAGATGTGATAACAGTAGACTCCACCTTGATCCTGGGACAGGATGATGCTGATATCATGTTCATTGGCAATCGTTGGTGACTAAATGCTGGCTGGTAGTTACTGTAGGTCAGCTATATGGAAGACATTTAATTGCAGCAGCACTATGAGAATGACATTGTCTCCGTCAAGTGCTGGTGGTGCTGCTCTGTGCCAGTCACTCCAAGAGTTGTTACATTTACCTGTTCATTTGATTCATCAGGGTAATGCTGTACTAATGAAGTTTTCCTTTGTGTTTTCAATTCTTTTTTTTTAATTTTTTTATATTTTTTTTATTGAAAAAAAATTCCGCCTCCTCCCAGCCTCCCATTTCCCTCCCCCTCCTCTCACTTATCTCCCCCTCCCTCTCAAGTCTGGAGAGCAGTCAGGGTTCCCTGCCCTGTGGAAAGTCCAAAGTCCTCCCCCTCCATCCTGGTCTAGGAAGGTGAACATCCAAACTGGCTAGGCTCCCACAAAGCCAAAACATGAAGTAGGATCAAAACCCAGTGCCATTGTCCTTGGCTTCTCAGCAGCCCTCATTGTTCGCCATATTCAGAGAGTCCGGTTTTATCCCATGCTTTTTCAGTCACAGTCCAGCTGGCCTTGGTGAGCTCCCAATAGATCAGCCCCACTGTCTCTGTGGGTGGGTGCACCCCTTGTGGTCCTGACTTCTTTGCTCATGTTCTCCCTCCTTCTGCTCCTCATTGGGACCTTGGGAGCTCAGTCCAGTGCTCCAGTGTGGGTCTCTGTCTCTATCTCCATCCATCGCCAGATGAAGGTTCTATGGTGATATGCAAGATATTCATCAGTATGGCTATAGGATCGGGTCATTTCAGGTTTCCTATTCTCAGCTGCCCCAGGAACTACTGGGGACATCGCCCTGGGCATCTGGGAGCCCCTCTAGATCCAAGTCTCTTGCCAACCCTAAGATGGATCCCTTAATTAAGATATGTGCTTCCCTGCTCCCCTATCCAACCTTCCTTTATCCCAATCATCCTGTTTCCCCAAGTTCCCCCCATCCTCCCTTTCTCATCTCTAACTGTGATTAATGATGTTTGCATCTGGTGATTTCTAGTATCTAGGTCACCTGTGAATTTATTTCCTTTCTTTTAATTAAGGATTTATTTTTATTTATGTGTATTTCTGTGTGTCTGTGCCTTCATGTTTGGGTGCCTCAGAGGCCAGGAGAAGATATTGAATTTCCTAGACCTGGAGTTGCAGGCAGTTGTGAGCCAATCAGCATGTGTGCTGGGAACCAAATCAGCCCTCTGCAAGAACAGCCAGCAAGCACTCTTTAACTGTTGAGCAATCCCTCTTCAGGCCCCTGAAGTTGTTCTTATTGTTCGTTTGTCTTCTCTTGGTTCTGTTTCTTGATACGTCTAATAACTTTAGGTCAAATATTGGACATGCTATCCTGGCGATACTTCTGTAAGATTTCTTTAGCTTCTTACACAGACCAGAGGAACCCCCTCGAGCTCAAGAGAGCTGGAGCCAGTCGGGGCTGTGTTTCAGGCCAGCTTATTTGCATTCTCCTTGTCCAGATCTCTCTACTGGGTACTTCGGTTGCATATAAAATCTGGTGGAATGTAAAGTGTCCTCAGATTTTGTTGGACCCTGGACTCCTGTATCTTCTGTCCTCATGACTCTGCTCATATAGTTCTTAGCCTTTAGTTCTCCTGGGCCTTGGTTTGCATAGGATCTGTGAGCATCTTGAGAAAATATTCCTCTAGCCACATAACCTTCCCCCAGCCCCTACCCCAGGATCATGGCCAAAGTCCTCTCTGCTTTGCTGACTCTAAACTTTAGTGGTCACCTCCTCAGCACTGTTGAGCTCTTCTCACATCTGCGTTTCCTCCTTCTTCACCTTTTTTTCTTTTCACAATGCTAGGATTTGAACCCCAGAATACGAGGTGAGTACTCCATCTCTGTGCCACATTGTAGTCCTTTTATTTTGTTTTGAGACAAACTTTCACTACCCTGGCTGGCCCAGAACCTGTGTTCCTCCTGCTTTACCCTCCAGTTTGGGCAATTTTGTGAGCTGAAAACAGCCTTTTTTTTTGTCTTTCTTATCTTCCACCATCACCACAGGTGATACAGTGATGTGGTGTTGTGTTGTGTAGGGTGTAAATTGAATTTGTTAATTTTCTTGTTACACTTTTACATGTGTTTGACATTTGATATAACAATTAGCCAGTCTGATTTTGATGGAATTTTATAGTGACATTTTCTTAAGAAAACATATTTATTTCTAAAAAGAAATTATTGAACCCAATTTAATTTGAGAATATTACCTGGTAAAGGAGGTCCTTCTATTTGTGTATTGCTTTCATTGGTTAATGAATGAAGAAACTGCCTTGGCCTAGTTGATAGGGCAGAACTTAGGTAGGCAGGGAAGACAGAACTGAATGCTGGGAGGAAGAGAGGCAAAGTAGGAGAGAGATGCCATGGAGCCGCCAGAGACAGACATGCCGAATATTTCCCCGAGCCACCAGAGACAGACATGCCGAATCTTTCCCCGTAAGCCACTGTCATGTGGCAATATACAGATTAATAGAAATGGGTTAAATCAAGATGTGAGAGTTAGCCAATAAGAGGCTAGAGCTAATGGGCCAAGCAGTGATTTAATTAATACAATTTTTGTGTGGGAGGCAGACGGACCCGGACGGCGCTAGGCAGACGGACCCGGACGGCGCAGGCGGACGGAGGACAGCCGCCGCAGCTGGCGGGGACCGGTGGCAGCAGACAATGCAGGCCGCAGGTGGCGGGGACCAGGGTGGCAGCAGATGCAGGCGGCAGGGACCGAGCGCAACACCGAGAGCAGATCGCCCCACTACAATTAAATCAAAGAGGTAGGCCTTTGGTTGGCGAGGTCCCTGGCAAAGGAGGAGCCAGGTCCTATTCCTGAAGACCCTTCTGAGGGGTGAGAAGGATCTTGGTCCCCGGCAGGAGACAGGAAACAGAGCGAGGGCATTTTGTAAGAGGAGCCCCTGGCCAGCAGGGAAACCTGAACCAGTTTTAACAGACCCCTTAGATAGCATCGATAGGAGGAGAAGGGCAGGTGCCAAGGCAAGAATTCACCCAATAATCTGAAAAACAACATGAAAACACCAGAACCCAATGATCTTACAACAGAAGGACTTCAACACCCTAGTACAGAAGAAGTGGAAAAAATTGACTTTATGAAAGCAATAGAGTCCCTTAAACAACATGTGAAAAATGCCCTTATAGAAATGGATGAGAAGTATAACCAAAAGTTTGAAGAAATGAGTAAATACATACATGATACCCTGGGAAACCAAGAAAGAACGATCAAACAGGTAATGGAAACAGTTCAAGAATTGAAAACTGAAATGGAAGCAAGGAAGAAAACACAAACTGAGGACCAGCTGGATATGGAAAATCTAGGTCAACGAGCAGAGCCTACAGAAACAAGCATAATCAATAGAATACAAGAAATAGAAGAAAGAATCTCAGATTCTGAGGACACCATAGAGAAAATAAACGCACTGATCAAAGGAAACTGCAAATCCAACAAATTCTCATTACAAAACATTTAGGAAATATGGGACACAATAAAAAGACCAAACCTACGAATAATAGGAATAGAAGAAGGAGAAGAGTCACAGCTCAAAGGCCCAGAAAATATTTTTAACAAAATTGTGGAAGAAAACTTTCCCAACATAAAGAAAGATATTCCTTTGAATAGTCAAGAAGCATACAGAACACCAAACAGAGTGGTTCAAAGAAAAACTTCCCCTCGCCATATAATAATCAAAACACAAAATATACAGGTTAAAGAAAGAATATTAAGAGCTGCAAAGGGAAAAGGGCAAGTAACTTATAAAGGTAAACCGATCAGACTTACACCTGACTTCTCTATGGAAACCATGAAAGCAAGAAGGTCCTGGATAGAAGTACTGCAGAAGCTAAGAGACCATGGATGCAAACCCAAACTACTATACCCAGCCAAGCTAATATTCACTATCAATGGAGAAAACAAGACATTCCAGGAGAAGAACAAATTTAAACAATACATAGCCACAAATCCAGCCCTACAGAAAGTAATAGAAGTAAAATCGCAACCCAAGAAATCCAACATTGCCAACACTGCCTAGAATAACTCAGGCATCTAGCAACCTTTCACCAGCACAACTCAAAGAAGGGAGAAACACAAACTCTACTACCAAAAACAATAAGAATAACCAGAGTAAACAACCACTGGTCATTAATATCGCTTAATATTAATGCTCTCAATTCACCTATAAAAAGGCACAGGCTAAGAGATTGGGTACGAAAACAGGATCCAACATTCTTCTGTTTGTGAGAAACACATCTCAACCACAAAGACAGGCATCTACTCAGAGTAAAGGGTTGGGAAAAGGTCTTTCAAGCAAATGGTCCTAAGAAAAAAGCAGGTGTGGCCATATTAATTTCTAACAAAACTGACTTCAAACTAAAATCAATCAGAAGAGATCGAGATGGACACTTTATACTCAAAACAGGAAAAATTCATCAGGATGACGTCTCAATCCTGAATATCTACGCCCCTAATATAAAGCACCCATTTATGTAAAAGAAATATTACTAAAACTCAAGGTAGACATGAAACCACACACACTAGTAGTAGGAAACTTCAACACACCTCTTTCAGCAATGGACAGGTCAATCAGACAGAAACCTAATAGAGAATTAAGACTATTGGAGGTAATGAAGCAAATGGACTTAACAGACATTTATAGAACATTCCACCCAAATAGGAAAGAATATACCTTCTTCTCTGCAGCTCATGGAACCTTCTCGAAAATTGACCACATACTTGGAAACAAAGGAAACCTCCACAGATACAAAAAAATATCAGTGTCCACCTGTGTCTTATCAGATCACCATGGATTAAAGTTAGAAGGCAACAACAATGCTAATCCCAGAAAGCTGACAAACTCATGGAAACTGAACAGTCAACTACTGAACCACACCTGGGTCAAGGAAGAAATCAAGAAAGAAATTAAAGTCTTCCTTGAATTTAATGAAATAACGGGACAACATACTCAAACTTATGGGACATTATGAAAGTAGTCCTAAGAGGAAAGTTCATAGCACTAAGTGCCCACTTAAAGAAAACAGAGAAAGCACATATTGGAATCCTAACAGCCCACCTGAAAGCCCTAGAAAAAAAAGAAGCAGACGCACCCAAGAGAAGTAGAAGACTGGAAATAATCAAACTGAGGGCTGAAATCAACAAAATAGAAACACAGAAAACAGTCCAAAGAATCAATGAAACAAAAATTTGGTTCTTGGAGAAAATCAACAAGATCGACAAACCCCTATCCAAACTAACTAAATAATAGAGAGAGAACACGCAAATAAATAAGATCAGAAATGAAAAGGGGGACATAACCACAGACACAGAGGAAATTCAGAGACTCATTAGATCTTACTACAAAAGCCTATATGCCATAAAACTAGAAAATGCAAAAGAAATGGACATTTTTTTAGATAAGTACCTTATACCAAAGCTAAACCAAGACCAGGTGAACGATCTAAATAGACCTGTTAGTCATGAAGAACTAGAAACTGTTATCAAAAATCTCCCTTCCAAAAAAAGGCCAGGACCAGATGGTTTCAATGCAGAATTCTACCAGAACTTCCAAGAAGAGCTAATACCTATACTCCTTAATGTATTTCACAATATAGAAACAGAAGAGTCATTGCCAAATTCCTTTTATGAAGCTACAGTTACGCTGATACCAAAACCACACAAAGACCCAACCAAGAAAGAGAATTACAGGCCTATCTCACTCATGAGTATCGACGCAAAAATTCTCAATAAAATACTGGCAAACCGAATCCAAGAACACATTAGAAAAATTATCCATCATGATCAAGTAGGCTTCATCCCAGAGATGCAGGGCTGGTTCAACATACGCAAATCTACCAATGTAATCCACCTTATAAATAAACTGAAAGAAAAAAAAACCATATGATCATTTCATTAGATGCTGAAAAAGCATTCGACAAAATTCAACATCCATTTATGTTAAAAGTCTTGGAGAGATTAGGGATACAAGGATCATACCTAAATATAATAAAAGCTATTTACAGCAAGCCGACAGCTAACATTAAATTAAACGGAGAAAAACTCAAAGCCATCTCACTAAAATCAGGAACACGACAAGGCTGTCCACTCTCTCCTTACCTCTTCAATATAGTGCTTGAAGTTCTAGCAATAGCAATAAGACAACATAAGGGGATCAAGGGGATTCGTATCGGGAAAGAAGAAGTTAAGCTCTCGTTATTTGCATATGATATGATATTATACATAAGCGACCCCAAAAACTCTACCAAAGAACTCCTACAGCTGATAAACACCTTTAGTAATGTGGCAGGATACAAGATCAACTCCAAAAAATCAGTTGCCTTCCTATACACTAACAATAAGGAAACAGAGAGGGAAATTAGAGACGCATCACCTTTCATGATAGCCACAAATAGCATAAAATATGTTCGGGTAACTCTGACCAAGGAAGTGAAAGATCTATTTGACAAGAACTTTAAGTCTTTGAAGAAAGAAATTGAAGAGGATACCAGAAAATGGAAGGATCTCCCTTGCTCCTGGATTGGGAGGATCAACATAGTAAAAATGGCAATTCTACCAAAGGCAATCTATAGATTCAATGCAATCCCCATCAAAATCCCATCAAAATTCTTCACAGATCTGGAGAAGACAAAAATCAACTTTATATGGAAAAACAAAAACCCAGGAAAGCCAAAACAATCTTATACAATAAAGGATCTTCTGGAGGCATTACCATCCCTGACTTCAAACTCTACTACAGAGCTACAGTATTGAAAACAGCTTGGTATTGGAATAAAAACAGAGAAGTCAACCAATGGAATCTAATAGAAGACCCTGACATTAACCCACAAACCTATGAACACCTGATTTTCGATAAAGGAGCTAAAAGTATACAATGGAAATAGAGAGCATCTTCAACAAATTGTGCTGGCAAAACTGGATGTCAACCTGTAGAAGAATGAAAATAGATCCATATCTATCACCAAGCACTAAACTCAAGTCCAAATGGATTAAAGACCTTAATATCAGTCTGAACACACTGAACCTGATAGAAGAGAAAGTGGGAAGTACTCTACAACACTTGGGCACAGGAGACCACTTCCTACATATAACCCCAGCAGCACAGACATTAAGGACCTCATTGAATAAATGGGACCTCCTGAGACTGAGAAGCTTCTGTAAAGCAAAGGACACTGTCGCTAAGACACAAAGGCAACCCACTGACTGGGAGAAGATCTTCACCAACCCCACAACTGACAATGGTCTGATCTCCAAAATATATAAAGATCTCAAGAAACTAGACTGTAAAAGGCTAATCAACCCAATTATAAAATGGGGCACTGAGCTGAACAGAGAATTCTCAACAGAAGAAGTTCAAATGGCCAAAAGACACTAAAGGTCATGCTCAACTTCCTTAGCGATCAGGGAAATGCAAATCAAGACAACTTTAAGATACCATCTTACACCTGTCAGAATGGCTAAAATCAGAAACACCAATGACAGCCTTTGCTGGAGAGGTTGTGGAGAAAGGGGTACACTCATCCATTGCTGGTGGGAATGCACACTTGTGCAACCACTTTGGAAATCAGTGTGGTGGTTTCTCAGGAAGTTCGTGATCAACTTACCCCTGGACCCAGCAATACCACTCTTGGGAATATACCCAAGAGAGGCCTTATCATACAACAAAAGTATATGCTCTACTATGTTCATAGCAGCTTTGTTTGTAATAGCCAGAACCTGCAAACAACCTAGATGCCCTTCAATGGAAGAATGGATGAAGAAAGTATGGAATATATACATATTAAGAGTACTACTCAGCGCCGGGCGATGGTGGCGCACGCCTTTAATCCCAGCACTCGGGAGGCAGAGGCAGGCGGATCTCTGTGAGTTCGAGACCAGCCTGGTCTACAGAGCTAGTTCCAGGATAGGCTCCAAAGCCACAGAGAAACCCTGTCTCGAAAAACCAAAAAAAGAAAAAAAAAAAAAGAAAAAAAAAGAGTACTACTCAGCAGTTAAAAAAAGGACTTCTCGAATTTTGCATGCAAATAGATGGAAATAGAAAACACTATTCTGAGTGAGGTAAGCCAGACCCAAAAAGAGGAACATGGGATGTACTCACTCATATTTGGTTTTTAGCCATAAACAAAGGACATTGAGCCTATAATTAGTGATCTTAGAGAAGCTAAATAAAGAGAACCCAAAGAAAAACATATAGGCATCCTCCTGAATATTAACCTTCATCAGGCGATGAAAGGAGACAGAGACAGAGACCCACATTGGAGCCCAGGACAGAAATCTCAAGGTCCAAATCAGGAGCAGAAGGAGAGAGAGCACGAGCATGGAACCCAGGACCGCAAGGGGTGCACCCACACACTGAGACAATGGGGATGTTCTATCGGGAACTCACCAAGGCCAGCTGGCCTGGGTCTGAAAAAGCATGGGATAAATCCGGACTTGCTGAACATAGCGGACAATGAGGACTACTGAGAACTCAAGAACAATGGCAATGGGTTTCTGATCCTACTGCACGTACTGGCTTTGTGGGAACCTAGGCAGTTTGGATGCTCACCTTACTAGACCTGGATGGAGGTGGGGTTCCTTGGACTTCCCACAGGGCAGGGAATGCTGATTGCTCTTTGGGCTGACAAGGGAGGGGGACTTGATTAGGGGAGGGGGAGGGAATTGGGTGGTGGGGAAGAGACAGAAATCTTTAATAAATAAATTTATAAAAAAAGAAAGAAAAGAAAAGAAAAAAACAATTTTTGTGTGGTTATTTCGGGACTAAGCTAGCCGGGCGGCTGGGAAGAACAAGTGGGCCCTCTCCCTACAACAATTACGTGTAAAGCTTTAGAAAAGTAATTTCCCGAAATATTTTTGATTGCATATGAATGTGGTTTTTAATAATTTACTACTGTTTTAGAATTCATTATGTTCAAGAAAATTTAACCCATTTTTCTTCACTTTTTGTTTTGCCTACAGTGTTTATTTTAAAGCTAAAACAAATAACAAACAAACAATTGTGTGTGTGCGTATGTGGTTGTGTGTGTGTATGTGTGTGCGTGTGTGGTTGTGTGTGTGTGTGGTTGTGCTTGTGTGTGTGTATGTGTGTGCATGTGTGGTTGTGTGTGTGTGTATGTGTTTGCGTGTGTGGTTGTGTGTGTGTGTGTATTTGTGTGCGTGTGTGGTTGTGTGTGTGTATATGTGTGGTGTGAAAACACTCATGGCAGTTGTTCTGTTCTCCTACATGTGGGTCTAATCAGGTGTCTTAAGCACCTTCTAGTCTTTATAAAAATATTATTTTTCCATGTGTATGATATGTGCACACAGTTTCCCAGCTCCATGTGACAGCACGGGTGTGAGGGTGGAGGGTGACCTTCATGCATTCTTTCTTCCGTGGTGGAGACAGCAGCTGCTCTTCCTGCTGGGCACTCTTTCGGACCCAGCCTCCCTACTCCCCATGGAACTCTTTCGCACATTCTTAAAATGAAGATAACCTAAAAATATTTGAAGCATTTATGTTGAGAAACTGTAATACTGAAAGTTTCTTAACTACTTTCTCTACTAAATGCTTTAAGGTAGACATACTTTATTTCCTGTCACAAAAAAATGTTTGTGGATTAGAACTTGAAAATAGTAGGGTAAGAAGGCAAGCCTAGAAGCCTCCAACTAAGTGTGTTGTTAATAACTGTAAGTAAAAGATGAGTTCACATGGGAATATGAGGTTGTAGTTAATTCTGTTTTCAACACATACCCTTCATTTACTTGAGATATTATTAAAAGAGGCAGTGGTACCAAGTACACACTGCAGTGCCCCAAACATGGCTATCTCATGCTATGCCCCTGAACATGACTGTCTCATGCTATGCCCCCGAACATGGTTGTATCATGCTATGCCCCCGAACATGGTTGTCTCATGCTATGCCCCTGAACATGACTGTCTCATGCTATGCCCCTGAACATGGCTGTCTCATGCTATGCCCCTGAACATGACTGTCTCATGCTATGCCCCTGAACATGGTTGTCTCATGCTATGCCCCTGAACATGACTGTCTCATGCTATGCCCCTGAACATGGTTGTCTCATGCTATGCCCCCGAACATGGTTGTCTCATGCTATGCCCCCGAACATGGTTGTCTCATGCTATGCCCCTGAACATGACTGTCTCATGCTATGCCCCTGAACATGGTTGTCTCATGCTATGCCCCTGAACATGACTGTCTCATGCTATGCCCCTGAACATGGTTGTCTCATGCTATGCCCCCGAACATGGCTGTCTCATGCTATGCCCCTGAACATGGCTGTCTCATGCTATGCATGAGATAAGTTTTTGAAGGTTGCAAGGGCAAAACAAGAATCCTTTGTAGTTACATTGTAATCATACTAAATAAATTATGAAACTGGCTGCAGGACCACATGGTCACTCTAAACCTAGGTACAGCATGGCATTCAAAATCTTGTAACTTGCCAACCTGACAAGGAACTTTGAATACTATGTTAGGAACCAGCAGTGGAGAAAGGAAAATTTAAAATGTTTTATTTATAAGATAGAGTTTTGGTTGGTCTGTTGATGGCTCTTGAGATTTAAGGGAGAAAACTCCTAGCCAGGGGATGAGTAAATCCCTGAGTTTGCTATCAAATGCATCACCAGAATGCAGTGGCTGAGGTATTTGGATAGTTATGGTGGTTTGAATGAGAATGGTCTTTATGGGTTCATATTTGGATGCTTGGTTCCCAGTTAGTTTAACTGTTTGGGAATATTAGGAGGCACAACCTTGTTGGAGAAGGCGTGTCACTGGGAATGGGCTTTGAGATTTTAAAAGCCTACACTATTCCCAGTCAGTCTCCCTACTGTTCCAATGCCACATCTGCCTGTCTACTGCCGTCCTTTCTGTTGTGATGGTCATTGACTCACTTTTTGAAACTGTAAGCCTCTGTAGACTGTCTTTTCTATAAGGTGGCTTCGTTATGCATGGTGTCTCAGCACAATAGAAAAGTAACCAAGATAAAACTGTTCCCTGGAGTCCTTGGAAGAACATTAATTATAGTCTAGTGAGTTTAGAGTTTGTCATGGTAAATGAATACTTCAAAGCAAATAAGGTGCGGAAGTACTGCACACTCCTGTATACTGATAGGGCAGCTACACTTGTAAGACATGAAGCTTATTTTGAAAAAAAAAAAAGATTCAAATCTTCCATTTTTATTTTCATTCCTGGAGAAGCTTTCATGGAATGCCAGCGAATTCTAAATCAGATCCCTTTATTTTCTGATGTCATAGAACTAACAGATTTAACATCCTCACCCTAAACATTGCTACTGACTCAGTACCCTAGTGAACTTTTAAGATTAAGGAACTGCTTAAGTTTTATTTTTAATGACTTAGTAATTCAAAGTAAAAATTCAACTTGGAAAATGCCACTTTTAAGCTGGTTCCACTAGATGTGGCAGGCATGAGGTTCTCTAAGATGAACAAAACATCTGTTTGAAGGAAAATATGTAAGACTTTATGAGTAGTTTGATCTCGTCTGTTTGCCCTACCACAAAACACATTTATTTTATTTTGAAAATGTATTACTTTGTTTAAGACAGGATTTCACATAGCTTAGTTTGACCTCACATTCACTATGTAGCTAAGGATGACATTGAACTTGTGATCGCCCTCTCTCCACTTCCCAAGTTTGGAGGATTAGATTACAAGGTACATCATTACCCACACTCCAGTTTATGGGGTGCTGGGGAACACAGAGTTTCTGTGTGCTAGGCAAGCAACTCTGCAAGCTCAGCTACACATCCATCCCTGAAACATATTTATGTTTTCATCATAAGTATCTGTGGTGAGAAACCACTGAAAAGTGAAAAAGTGTGGAAAATAGTGCTGAAAATTTTAGCCCCACTTTATCTCTGAGCTCTCCTCCGTGTTCCACTTTGCATTCACCCATGCCTTGAACCCTTGCTAGATTTGTTCCTGGTTGTCTCTACCTCTTTCCCTGCCATAAGTTTGCTTTGTAATGTTGCTTAGTAACAATGCTTACCTGTCATGCAAAGTGTGTCTCTTGTAGATAGTTCTAGAAGAAGAGAACCTGGCTGTACTCTATTTCTTCCTACATGTATTTGCATGTTACTAAGTTCTTAGATTTGCTAGAATTTCTTTTAAGGCTGAAAGTCTAAGTGGCTTGTGGGCACTGGTGGTTAACAGGGTCCTGGAAGCCACTGCTTTCTCAGTGGCTCAACCACAGCAAGAGAGGTCTGTTTTCAGGAAAGATTTCAGCCTTTGATCCTGTTTCTCCATTCAGCTCCCTGCATCACTCACTCTTCTCCCTCCACTGAAATCACCACTGCCCCCATGCCACCCTGAATAGAATGTCCTCCTGCCCAAGTTGCTCCATATTTCAAGATGCCCTTTTAGGCTAGCTGACCTGCTAGGCACAGCCCTCTGATGGTCAGAGCAAAGAAAACTGCTGTGACCTGCAGAGAGGAGCGTTTCCAAACCTTTTTGGCTCTCAAAAAAGGTTCAGTCAGAGAGCTGACTTAGAAATACAGTGTTTGTGCCTGCATGTCATGCTTATCATCTCCCTCCTCAATAACCTCTTCTTTATGGCCGCTGGCAACTTAGAGATAGCCACAGCTGCTCAAACATGTGCACAAGAGTGTTCCTGGGCCACATCTCAAGTGTATTCCACTAAGTCCTGTCGTTGGGCTTCTAGGACGAACTCAGGAAGACTTTTCTTCCGTTTTTTTTCCATCTTAAACATTGACCCCCAAAGTACTTTTGAGCACAAGAAATTTAGAGCAAATGAAAATCCAAAAATCTGGAGAGTTTCTACTTTCCATTTTACTCCCGAATAACCAGAAAAGCTGGATACATTTGTGATTATGATGTTTCCAGTGTGGTACTCCCCCACCATTCATAATCATGCTCTAAGCCATGACACAGAGCCCTGATCTGGGAGGGCTTGGTAGTTTCCCTCTTAGAGTTGGGTATGTTTTCCTTCTTGGTCCATTTGGCTCCTCTCCCTGAGGTCACCATCAGGTTGTGTGGATGTCTGGGCAGGCTGCTTGACTGCCAGCCAATTCTGCACTGTAGATGATTAAGAAGCGAGTTTCACCTTGTTTCCTGCCAGGTCTCTTGTGATTATGAGTCCTGTTTAGCACGTATATAGTACAATTAGTCAAATACAAACCACCCTTCTTACATTGAAATTATGAACCTATTTTTGTGGATCCTTGTGTAATATTTTTTATTTGCACTTGGGCTAATTCTGCCTGGTATGATTTGAGTGTGTGTCTCATCTCTTTATTTACCATTTAAGGTCTAGTAACTCTTGGGCTCCTTGCTATTAAAGGTGATAAGATCAACATTATCTCACGATGATTCAACCCCTTCATTGGCTGCAGGGCCATGCCTTGCAATGCCTTGCAACATTAATTTAATGCTCAGAGCAGAAGCATGGTGGTTCCAAGTAATTCCTTTGCCACCAATTGTGTGCCATAACATTGTCATTTCTTCCCGAATGACAATCCCACTCCCCTCTCACTAAGCAGTCTTTTCTCTGTCTTGCCTACAGTGGTTTATTTATTCTTTAGAGAACAGGTTAGATAAACACAGCCATTGGCTCAGAAAACAGTTCTGTTTAGCCTAAGATTTGGCTCTCATACAACTGTGATTTTTCCCTTAGACATCTTGGCTCAGTTGTGACATTAGTGTTCTCAGTTGTAGGAGATGGTAGAACCGTGCACCATCACACTGCTACTAGGAGATCATTATCCAATTGAAGAGAATTCCCATAGTGCCTACAGCTGCACCCCCTTTTAGTAGTTGGCAGGCAATGTGAGCAGTCCTTTTGTATAATGGTGAAACTTAAGTAAGTTTTCATTCTGAATCATCATGTAGACTTGGGAAGTGGAAGGAAGTCCCCAGTGTGTTTTTCATGGTGTGTTTGCAAGTAGTGGGGGCACAGCTTTGTTTTCATCATCTGATTAATCCAACTCCTACTCTTGGCTTTCTCCCAGTGCTGCTGAAATCAAGAGTTCTTCCCATCCTGTCCTCCCCTTCCCCTTCCCCTCATCCTTCCTCTCTTTGCAGTCTGTTTCTTATTTCAACTCAATTTCTTCATTTCTTTCCTTGTTTAGTTTCCTGATGTTTCCTCAATCTGATTACCCACATGAGCATTCTCAGCCACCTTTAAAGCTGCAATTGTAATCTCAATCACTAAGAGCATTTTGGGGCAGGGTTGGCAATCCTGTTTGCTTTGCCAATCATTCCTTCTTGTTAGCTTGGCCAAAATAAAACCCATTCTAATCTTGACAGAAATATGGAAGAGAATTTTTATGTACCAACCTAGGACTGAGGCCTTAACTAATTACTCATTATCAATAAACAATCAGGAGTCAGTTATTGGGTAAGAGCCTGAAAGATCAGAGAAGCTGGGGAGCAGCCACCAAGTCTCCTACCTATTCCATTCCTTCCTCCGAAAGGGCTGAGATCTTCTCTCAGTCCCGCTTTATTACATCCCATCTCTCATCCTCCAAACCTATATAAGCTACTTTTGGTCAGCTCCACCCTCTGACTCCAAGCAAGCTTTATTTGTCAGAACACAATCACAATATCACACAGCACAGGACAGAGTTAGAGCGACAGGAGTAGCAGTGCTTTTGCTTTTGCTTTTTGTTTTTGTCTGAAATGTGTGTGGGAAGTGAAGGCTTCCCTTTTTGGGAGGTTATTTGTTGACTGCTGTTTCTTCAATAGGTTCAGATTTGAAGCAGTCACAAGAGTCTTTGGAGTTTTCACCAGAAACTTTGTCAAGTTGGAAAGGCAAATCCTATCTGGTAGATGTTTAGTGCACCTGTCAATTCCGATAGCTCTTTCTTCATAGAACGGAACAGTGCTCCATTGCAGGATCTCTAGAAAGCGAGGACCTTGAGAGGCTGTGTGCTTGAGAGATGCCAGCTTCTTATGTAACAATTCAGGCTTTAGCAGGCCAGACATTTTACACCACCCAGGCAGCTACATTACTCCAAGGTGTTTCCATTCCTCCTCTTTTGGGTAAGGATGGAATCTAGCCATGATTAGAATGTGCACAGGGGATGCTTTGGTACAGGTGACTTGAGTCTCTAAAGTTGAGCACAAAGGCAGAATAAAAATCTGTACCCACAGAAGACCATTTTAGAGGTGGAATTGGTTTTAAAATAATGAAATCTTTGTAGTTTGATACTTCCTTCTAGATGTCTGGCATGGTGCCATGTTCATCATTAGTTTAATCATTGTTCCTTAACTATAAGCAATGCACATGGTAACTCACAAGAGAATGTGTTGGACAGTGCTGGTAAACTCCAGTCAGTTCATTGTTAGTCCTTCTTTGATCCAGCAAAACCAGCCCTGAGCAGAAAGGAGGAGCTGGCTTAGAGCACAGGAAAAGCCAGTATGTGAGTGACAAGTGGGGAAGGGAAGTTGCTTTGTCACTTCCTTGGTTGATCAAAGCACCACCCTTAAACTAGTAAGTTTTGTTGCATTCTGGTGTAGCTCCATCAACTCTTCGTTGTAGATTTACTTGATTAATTCTGGGGGTAACTTCCTTACAAGTTAAATTTTTGGGCCAGAGGGCCTAATCATATTGAGAATTTTGGTATATTATCAAGTTATTTGTTTTTCTTTTTAATTCTTAAATTGTTTGGCAGTTTCAATTATTTATGAAAGGACTGTTAGTCATTTCCGCTGCAGTCCCTCTCTCATTCACCTTCTCTCTCCCCTGGGGCCACCCTTCTCATTCGGTCCCCACTGTTTTCACATCTTCTTTGTATAAGTCTAATTAGAATTTGACTGAGTGTGTGTCGGGGTTATTTACTGGAACAAGGGCAATTTAGAAGTGGCTATGCCCCTGAATGAATGACAACCTCCTCCACAGCCCTCAACTGCCAGTAGTTCCTCAGGAAGAGGTGGGTGCCCCCTGTCCCTTCCCCAGCTCAGGGTGGAATGCTGTGGGGCCTGACCCTGTGCTTGTATCTATAGCCACAGTGCCTTCCTGAGTGAGCTGGCTGTGTTCTGCCCAGGAGACATCTTTTGTTCTATCCCTGCCCATCATCTTGCCTCTTCTGTTATTCTTTCCACTCCACAGTGTTCCCCGAGCCTAGGAATGGAGAGGTATGGGTTCTGCATGGCAGACCCCTGGTCCTCTGCAGAAGGAATCTCCTCTGATGAATGCTGGCACAGCACCAATCACAGATGCTGAGCTAGAGCTAGCCCTTGAGGACAGACACTGTGATTTCTTCCTCTGTGATTCTCCCCCCTCCCTTTTTTTTTAAATAAAAGAGATGCTTGCTCACATCAGGTCCATACTGAATAGTTATTTTAAAATTAAATTTAAAATTTACAGGTTTTAACATTTCACCTGTAGGTTGTGATATTTGCTTTCCTTAAGGGTTCACTTTCCTTTTGCTAAATAAAATCAGGGTGCCCTCTGCCGATGGAGAAAGGCATTGCTGAATGGGAGCATTCAGCTTTAGGAGCAGACAGTTTCTAGTTAAGCTTGTTTCTTACGTTTCTTCTGCTCACACTGCCTGTCATTGGGCCTACGCATGTTCATGCGTAGTTAAAGCCACCTTTCGGAATAGGCAGAGCTATAGTGACAGAGACACTGAGAAGTAGAACAGCCTAGCACACTCAGGGATGTGGGAAACACTCTGAGGGGGAGCTATCAGTGTGATATTTGAAAATGAGTTTAAACTTAGCAAAAAGATTACTTCTTAATGCATTTTAACTGTATCATGAAAGTGCTCTGGAGTCACCATCTGGTTTTACTTAGAGCAGTCATGTGACCACACGACTGTCTTCAAAAGGTGGTTCTGGCAGTGATGGACAGCTAGGGCTAGGGATGTGTTGGCCTGGTGTGAGGACTGCTCGTTAAGTTTGCCAACCAGAGCGTTGTGAGACACAGAGCTTTGAAATATAGGACACTGGGAGCCATGAGCTTTGGTTGATGTCTTTTGATTATTAGCCTGAGGAGAAGGCTCAATTGGTAAATTGCTGACACAAGTGTAAGGGCTGGAGTTGTTAAAAATACCAGGACAGTTTTAATTATAGTGCTGGTGAGGCCAATCCTCGGGGTCCCTGGAAAACAGTTTAATGTTCTTTGTGAGTCTCATGCTTGTGAGAGACCCCATCTTTAAAAAAGGAAGGTGGATGATGCTGATGCTGTCTTCTGGCCTTTACACATGCACCTTCATACACAAGTGTACCTACCAGCACATAAAAACCCACAGAATGCATAATAAAAGTATTAAGATTCAGAAATACAGGAAAGGCACTACTACTACAGGGAGCATCCATTTACCCGTGGAGACCCAGAGTGTGTGACATTTTGCCACACACTGTTCACCCAGTCTCTTTCTGCTGAAGTTTTTCTGAGTAAATTGCTATTACCATCACATGACTAAATACTTTAAAAAGCATGTCTTCAAAGAGCTTGCCTGTGGAGAGATAGGGAGTAGAGTCAGGAAGTCAGGTCCTGGATATAAAGATTGTGGTTCTATTTCTTTCAGTAAGAAAACCATATCGGCTCCCCAGCTATTAGTTTATGGTGATGTAGCATTGCCTGTTCTGAGTTCTTTGGAGACTGTTGTGTAGCAGATGCTTATTAAACTTTAAGCCAAAACTTAAAAGGCCAGGATGTCATAGTTCTTGGCAGGCAATGGCCTGGGGTCAGATAAGAAGGGGGAGCTTCTGCTTGGGAGGAGAGAAGTCTGGTTAAAGGGAGGTGGCCAGACTTCTTCCACCAGGGCTGAGGATCGAGTCCTCTCTTCAAGCCAGAACCCAGACATGTGGATGTTTTGTGAGCACTCAGGCCCGCGCTGCAGATAGGCTGTGATGTTGCACAAACAGTGACGGCACACGAGCACCAGGCAGGTTAGCTGGCTCTTGTCTGGAGGACTTAGTACTGGGAGACGGGACAGGAAGTGTCAAAGAGCAGAGGGCACAGAGGCTGACCTTGATACCTTCAATTAGTAGAGAATTTGCTTGTCATCCATTTGGTCCAGGAAATACTTTTTAGCTATGAAAGGTGGTAATGAACTGTCTTCTTCGTTTGAGCAGAACTGGAGAGGGGTGGATGGTTGGACTAGTAAGGTGAATAGTATGTCCCACACCCAATGCACATTATGTTTATGCAGCAGGGGCTCTGGCGTTCATCTGTTCATTCCATCCATTCAGCAAGTGACTCATGGGGCTGCCTCTTTGTGGGTCACAGTTAGGAGTTGAGCAGAAATGGAGCAGTGAGTAATCACAGATGGAATCCTGCCCATCTGTGATTTGTACTCCAGTAGGAAAGATGTGTAGTAAATATGATACTTGAAATAGACATGCAAATTTGCAAATTTAGAAGCAGGGAGAAGTGGGAGGTCTCAGTAAAGAGCTTGGTAAAGGAGGCCTGGAGATGCCACCTGCAGCCCGCATTGCCTTACTTATCCAGGTGCAGAAACTCCTGCTCAAAGTCGGTGTCATTTCCTATGTCTTGTGTGGGCATGTCTCCTCTCAAGAAATGTGTGGAAATGACTCACAGCTGGTTCCCATATGGGCTTAAGCATTTTTTATTACCCCCTCCCCCATTTTAGTGCAGTGCCTCTTCTGACCCTCAGATTTTCTTCTTCTTGTGCTGTTGGAATGGAGCGAAGGCTCTCGCACATGCCAGGCAAGTGCTCTACTGCTCCGTTATGTTCTCGTCCCTGGATTTCTGACATGCAGTTTGTCACACTGTCTCCTTATTCTGTCCTGTGTGTCTGTGAGTTGGCTCGGTGATTTTGTGTGGTTCTGTGAAATGTGCTTTTGGATAAATACTCCCATAGCTTTTGGACAGTGACTGGCATGTTACTTTCCGTAGCAACTTTCCATAGCAATTTTCATTCTGTTTTCACCAAATTGGAAATGTTAAGTTTTTCCTTTTCTTTTCACTTAATTCACCCTGGAAACTGAAGTGCTCTGATCTAGAGTCATGGCCTGTAAATTAAAAATTTACCGAGTAGAGTAAACAGATTGCAGCAGCTAATATGAGTGAAGGTTAAATGCTAACATTATCAAGTAAAACAGTATTAAGATATTAAGTTAAGGTTTTGTTTGCGTCTAATGGACTTTGTGAGCCTCTTCAAGATTTAAAACATGGAGTGCCAATACAAAAAAGACTACCCTTTTGCTTAGTGTTCAGTTGGGGTTTTGAGTGGTGTAATTCCATCTGCCCTCGGCTTTCAAAATCAGTGAAATATGAGCAGAATCATGGATCTATGCTTCTACAAATGGTAATAGGGTTTTTTTCCAAGTGCAAGGCTAGGTCACTGTGGAGAAAAACCAGTTAATACAAATACTCGTTATAAATAAACAATGCTTCTCGACTACATGTACCATTGCATCACTGCTTTTGATAGTCTCAAAAAACACACATGTCACAAATGGGTGTCACCATGACAATTTTGTGTTGCATTTAGTTTAACACCTTTAGAGCTGTTACTAACTTGAACATACAGTTAATTTGCCGTTAAAACATGCTAGTTTTAAAGCAAGAATTAGATTTTGGAGATCTTTATTTACTGTGTGTGTGTGTGTGTGTGTGTGTGTGTGTGTGTGTGTGTGTGTGTGTTTTACAAAAATCTCACTATGGCATGCTGGCTGGCCTAGAATTTACTGTATAGATCAGATAAGAATTACAGGCATATACCACAAACTGAGTAGAAATGTCTAATTTTTTGGTTTGGTTTTGTGTTTAGTTTTTGCATGGGTATGTGTAATGTTTGCATAGTCCTGTGTAGGTGGGCATATTTGTGTGTGGGTTGATGGTTAAGTGTGTACCCATGTGTGGAGCTCAAACTTGATGTCAGGTGCCTTCCTTGATCACTCTGCACTTTGTCTATCAGCACAGATCACTTGCTGAGTCCAGGACTTGCTATCTCCAGTGTAACATGAGGACGTGCTTGTTGGGGTTTCTGTCTGCCTAGTTCCCCAGCCATTTAGTCACAGAGAAAATCACACAGAGTTCTCCATAAGTTATAAAACTGATTGGCCCATTAGCTCAGGCTTCTTATTAGCTTTTATAACTTATATTAACCCATTATTCTTATCTATGTTAGCCACATGGCTCAGTACCTTTTTCAGCGGGGCAGGTCACATCCTGCTTCTTCCATGGTCTGGGCAGGACTGGGGAGGAATGAGCTTCCTCCTTCCCAGCATCCTCCTGTTCTCATTGCCTCACCTGTACTTCCTGTTTGGTTGTCCCACCTATACTTCCTGCTTGGAAAATCAGCATTTATTTAAAACATGATTGACAGAATACAGACAGTTCTCCGCACCACTCCAGGTCATCTTGGCCCAGAGATCCCTTGTCTCTTGCTCTCCAGAGTACTGGAGTTACAGGTGCTGCTGTGCCTGCCAGACTTTTATGTGGGTTCTGCCTGAATGAGAAGCAGCTTATCTACTGAGCCATATCCCCACCTTATAATCAGCTTATTTTTAGACTACTTATTATTTGTGTGTGTGTATATATATATATATATGTGCACACATATATGATGTATATGTGTTTGTGTGCATGCCATGATGTGCATGTGGAGGTCAGAGGACAATTGTATTAAATTGGTTTCCTTGATGTACCTATGTGTGGGTTCCAGGGATCAAACTTTTATTCAGTAAACCATTCATCAGCTCTGGAAAACTTATTTTTGACAGTTATCATATATAACTTAGGAAACCTAAAAAACTAACCAATTTGTATGATTTTGTTATAGATTGTTAAACACATAAAATCATGTTCCTAATTTTTTTAACTTTAGACTTTATTTTTGACACTATTTCATTGAGCCCCATGATCATTAATTTAAGAAATACTGTAGTATAAACATGACAAACTATTATTTATATTTATATTATTATTTATTATTTATAGTGCTGAGGCTAGAGAGATGGCTCTGTAGTTAAGAGCACTTGTTGCTCTTGTTCGGGACTAGGCTTCAGTTGTCAGTACAAGGAGGGTTCCAGGGGAGGAGCAGGGATGCCCCAACCACTGCCTGTGGAAGCCCTTGTCAGAGTGGCATGCCTTCTTGTTCAATTGTGAAGGTTTTCAGTTCCTCCCGTGGGATTTTTCCTTTCTGTTACTTTGGCCTTTGTCTCTCTTTGTGAACACTAGCAAACTTCTTTTTTTGAAGGCCCAAATAGTAAACACATGCTAGTTTCACATACTATAATAATTGATCCTTCACACCTTCTAAGTGTGGACATAGCATCAACACAAATCACATCTGCTGATGTTACCATTGACCTTCCCAGGGATGTCTAGAGTGGTTCTTAACCTATGAGTTGTGACCCCTATGGTGGGGGGTTACATATCAGATATCCTACATATCAGATATTTGCATTACAATTCATAATAGTAGCAAAATTACAGTTGTGAAGTAGCAAAAAAAATCGTTTTATGGTTGGGGTTTACCACAACATGAGGCAGTGTATTAAAGGGTCGCAGCATTAGAAAGGTTGAGAACCACTGCTCTAGAGTATCTAGGAGCCCATAGTACTCAGGTATCAACTGAGGAGAATCAGACTGTAGAATCTGAGTATCTGCAATTACTTGCTTGAAAACTCCTATTTTTTATCATTAGCAATGCATACTATTAATATTTATGATTTTTCTTGAAGTTCCAGAGTCACTTATTTTTAGGTAATTCAGTTCCCAGCATCCACATTTTAGCCCATAAGCATCTGTATCTTACAATTTCAGTGGATCTGCATCCTCTTCAGGCAACCACTGGCATTTGTCTGGATTACTATAGTTTATTTCCCACCTGCTCTTTTAAGTAAGAATGGTTCACCCTGAAAGAGTGATTGCCTCTCTTTAGAGGTGAAAGTCATTGCACAAGCGTGTTTCTGATGGCTGTGCTGTCGCTACGTAAATGGGGCTTTATACATCCCCTTTATTTTGTCACAGGTTGTTAAAAAGGTGGCCAGCCAAATCAAAATTTCAGTGCCATTCTGTATAGAGATAGAAAATTATTCTTAATTCATATGAAAACACAAAAGACCCTGAGTAGCCAAAGCAATCCTAAGCAAAAAGAATTCCACAGGAGATAGCGCCATAACCAATTTTAAGTTATAATTCAGAGCCATAATAATATAAAGAGCATGGTACTGGCCCCTGAACAGACACAGATCAGTGGAATAGAACTGAAGATCCAGATATAAGTCCATGCAACTTATACACAAAGGATAGAGAAACAGAGAGGGAATTCAGAGAAATTTCACCTTTTATGATAGCCACAAATAGCATAAAGTATCTTGGGGTAACTCTAACCAAGGAAGTGAAAGATCTATTTAACAAGAACTTTAAGACATTGAAGAAAGAAATTGAAGAGGACGCCAGAAAATGGAAAGACCTCCCATGCTCTTGGATTGGGAGGATCAACATAGTAAAAATGGCAATTCTACCAAAGGCAATCTATAAATTCAATGCAATCCCCATTAAAATCCCAACAAAATTCTTCACAGACCTGGAGAGAACAATAATCAACTTTATATGGAAAAGCAAAAAACCCAGGATAGTCCAAACAATCTTATACAATAAAGAAATTTCTGAAGGCATTACCATCCCTAACTTCAAACTCTATTACAGAGCTGCAGTAATGAAAACAGGGTGGTACTGGCATAAAAACAGAGAAGTCAACCAATGGAATCAAATAGAAGACCCAGATATTAACCCACAAACCTATGAACACCTGATTCTCGACAAAGGAGCTAAAAGTATACAATGGAAGAAAGAAAGCATCTTCAACAAGTGCTGGCAGAACTGGATGTCAACCTGTAGAAGAATGAAAATAGATCCATATCTATCACCATGCACAAAACTCAAGTCCAAATGGATTAAAGACCTCAATATCAATCTGAACATACTGAACCTGATAGAAGGATGCTTAACATACACTTTGGAGAATATACACCATTTTCAACAAATAGTGCTGAGCAGGTGTTTGGAGTCCATATGTAGAAGGGATGAAATGAGATTCTTATCGCTCACACTGCACAAAAATCAAATCTAAATTAATCAAAGACCTCAACCTAAAACCTGACTAACGGAGTAAAAGGTAGGAATGCGAGTATGTGACAAGATGCAGACATGGGCAAGGACTCTCTAAGTAGCACTCCGGCTGCTCAGGAAATAAGGCAACAGTTGGCAACAGGACCTTATGAAGTTCGTTTAGCAAAGGAAACTCAATCAGGTGAAGAGGCAGCCTACGTGATAGGAGAAAGCCTTTACCAGCTAGTTATATATCTGACAGTGAGTTAGTATTTAGAATACATAAAGAACTCAAGGCACTATCAACATGAAAACAAACAACCCAATCAAAAATGAACTATGAATCTGAACAGAGATATCTTTAAGGAAGAGATACAAGTGGCTAACAAACATTTATTCATTTATTTTCTAAATATTTATTTTGTGTATAAGTGTTTGCCTGTGGAGTGTGCAGATCCCTGAATTGTAGTTACAGATGGTTGTAAGCTGCTACATGGGTGCTGGGAATTGAACCTCGGTCCTCTGCAAGAACAATTAGTACTCATAACCACTGAACCATTTCTCTAGCCCTTATAATAAACATTTAAAAATATTCAGTATGATTAGCTATAGGGAAATGGAAATTAAAACTACTTTGATTTTCATCTTGAGATATGCCAGTCAAAAAGGCTATTATGAACTAGCCCAGATCCCACGGTTAGTGCCCAGGCCTGCTCTTGCCACCCACACCTTTTAGCAGTTGACTTCTAGGCTTCCCCAGGGTCCTGCATCTCATATTCCAGCCTAGTTCCACCACCTTCTTCTCCACTGTAGCCAATACCTAGGCTTCCTCTGGGACCCGCCCAGCCTGCATCCACTTACAGGACCCTGTGTGCTGCCTGTAACCCTACTCCATACTCATATATACCAAGACTTCCTCCAGGGTTGAGTTTGGTGAATACCCATGACCTTTTCAACCATGCATTTTTATAATCTACCAGATTTAGCCTGGGCTCAGCAGTAAAGAGCTCTAGTCTTGAGTTAGGATCCTCCCTACCTAACTGTCATACCACAGGCCACTCCCAAGTCATAGCATATCTAAATGTCCTATTGTGACCTATCTACCCCCATACTCCAGGCTTGGACCAGGAGACACATCCTGTATTCCAGCCCAGCCCCTCTCTGCCCACCTTACTCATTGCACCTAATGCATTCCTAATCTCTAGACCCAACCTGTCACACATCTTCCCATCTCCCCCACATTGCTCCATTCATAACAGACTCAAAACTAAAAAAGGAAATTGTAGGAATACCAACAATATGAACAATCAAGCCAATATTTTCTTTACAAAACCTGTAGAATAGCTTGCCAGTGAGAATTACTCAGGTGATCCCAGGACACAGAAATTTAAAGGAAAAATCATAAACTGCCTCAAAGGATTTAAGGAGTTTAAAGAAGACAGGATGAAATACCTCAATGAAACCAACGAGAAAGAGCCGAAAGAAGATAAGTACCCAAGCGATGCCTGAGAAAATACAAACATGAGGCTGATGGGAATGATGGAGACAATCTAAGAGTTGAGAATAGAATTCAATCAGGACATAAGAACACTGAGAAGGACTCAAGCTGAAATCAAGACGGAACTGAAAAACCTAATAGCCCAACTAGAAACCTTGAAGGAAAAAGCCTTCCATGGATAATGAATCAAGTAAAGACTCAATATCAGGTCTTGTCTTGAAGGTAAAATAGAAGATCCAGACTAAATAAACAAGGAACATGAAAAAAAAAAAACATAGGAAAGGAATACAAAGGAAATGTAGAACCCCAGGGAAAAGAAAAAAGAAAAAACCCTTGGAATTATCCACATGGATGAGGGAGAAGACTCCCAAATCAATCACATAGACCAGATCTTCAACAAGATCATAGAAGGAAATGTATCCAAATTATGGAAAGACATATATATGGGAATAAATTATGGAAACACACACACACACATATATGAAGCATACAGAATACCAAATAGACAAAACCAGAAATAAAATCCCCAATTGAGTATCATAGTTACAACACTAAGTGTACATAACAAAGAAAGTATGGAAATCTGCAAAAAAGAAAAAAATGGAAGTCACATATAAAGGAAAGCCCATCAGAACAACAGCTGAGTTTTCAATGGAAACTTTGAAAGCTAGAGGAGCCTGGAGCTGTGCATTCCACATCTTAAAGGATGTGTCAGCCAACCTGAAATAATATAACCAGCAAAACCATCTGCTATAACTGAAGGAGAAATAATTTTTTCCATGACTTAAGCAGCCTAAAAATTTTATAAACAACAAAACAAACCTTATTTCAGGCTGAAGAAAGGAAGGAACATAGCAGAGAGCATGCGGTAATAAATATGAAACCACAATTATCAAAACACAAAATACCACTGAGAATACAAACAATACCACAAAAAATCAACAACACAATGACCACAATTAACATATACTCTTCAGTAATAACTTTAAACATCAGAGGCATCAATTCTTCAGTCAAAAGACACAGGCTGACTGCATCAAGAAACAAATCTCATCTATCTGCTGCCTATAAGAAACACATTTTAGTTTTAAAGATAGAGTAAAATGATGGACAGAAGTACCCAATCAAATAGTAAATGTCACCATTCTCTTATGACATAGACTGTAAACTAATCAGAAGAGATAAAGAGGGACACTTTATTCTTATCAAGGGAATAGTTAATCAGGAAGTCAATACTATCTTAAATATATCATTCAACAAACCCAGGGGTGCCCAGTTTAGTAAACAATAAACTATTGGAATTAATAACACAGAGTAACATTAATCCATTAATAGTAGGTGATTTCACTACTCTATTTTCTTCAATAGATAGGTTATCTGGACAAAAACTAAAGAGAGAAACATCAGAATTGACATCATTCATCAAATGGACTGAACAGATATCCACAGAATTTTTCTATCCAAACACCAATCAAAAGATTATACATTATGACCAACTTGGCTTTATCCCTGAAATTCATGGATGGTCTAACATATGGAAGCCAATAAACTATATAAATGTGCAAAAATCACATGATCATCTCAACAGCTGTAGAGAAAGCCTTTGTCAAAATCCAATATACCTTCATAATGAAAGTCCTAGAGAATATAGGATTAAAGGGACATACTCCAGCATAAAAAAAAAAAACGCTATGCACAGGAAACCCACAGCCATATTATCCTAAATGGAGAAGAGCTTGAAGCAATCCATTTGAAGTCAGGAATGAATGAGACAGGGCTGTCTACTGTCTCCACTCCCTTTCAGTATTGTCCTCTAAGTACTAGCTGGAGCAATAAAACAAGAAAAGGAAATTAAAGGGATAGAACTAGGAAAAGAGGTCCAACTATTCCTATTTGCAGATGGCACGATACTATACATTAGAAATCCAAAAACATCTGTCAGAAAACTTCTAAAAATGATATCAAATTCATCAGTGTTGCAAGATACAGAATCTACTTGCATAAATGTAGTAATAGGGCAGCGGCAGGGCTGTGTCCCCAACACCCCAGCCGCCTGCTCGGCTAGCTTATGCCCCGAAATAATTACAAGGACACTGTATTCTTTTAAACACTGCTTGGCTCATTTCTACCTAGCCTCTTCTAGGCTAACTCTCGCACCTGGACTAGCCCATTTCTTATCATCTGTATAGCACCGGTCTTACTGGGAAGATTCTAGCCTAAGTCCATCCTGGGTCGGAGCTTCATAGCGTGCATCTTCCCTGGAGCAGGGAGCATGGCGTCTATCTGAGGCGTCTGCTCCAGAGAGGAGAGCTGTCGAGTCTGAGCTCACTTCCTCTTCCTCCCAGCGTTTTGTTCTATCTACTCCTCCCACCTATCTTCTAACCAATGAAATGGGCCAAGGCAGTTCCTTTATTAGCCAATGACCTTCCTCCATCATTTGACCTTCCTCCATCACATAAATAAATAACAGCTTTTCTAAACGTGAACAACAAACATATAGGGAGGGAGGTGATGGACAACAGTCACATTCACAATAACACAAAGAAAATATCTTGGAATAAACCTAACCAAGGAAGTGAAGGGTCTCTACAATGAAAACTTTAAACATCTGAAGAAATAAATGAGAAAGGTACTAGGAAATGGAAGGACCTCCCATGCTGCTGGATTGGTAGAACTAACATTGGGAAAACGACCATTCTACCAAAAGCTGTTTACAGACTCAGTACCATCCCAATCAAATTTCTCATCTCATTCATTGTGGAAATAGAAAAAAAAAACTATCCTAAAATTTATATGGAACCACAACATACCCCAGAAAGCCAAAATAATCTGGAAAAGAAAAAAGAACAATGCTGTATGATTATAATTCCACATCTTAATATAATACATCTTAATAATATAGAGTCATAGTAATGAAAACAATATATAGTACTGGCACAAAAATAGACATGTAGACTAATAGAACAAAATCGAAGACCCAAACATTCGTACAAGTAATTTCAGAGCCTTAATAATGGATGATGTTGTTAACAACTATGCTGGTAAAAAGAAAGCATTCTCAACAGATGGTGCTGGGAAAACTGGATGAGAACATGCAGAAGAATAGGGTTAAACCTGTATCTGTCACTGTGCACAAAACCTAAACCCAAATGGATCAAAGATTTAAAACTGAAACCCGAAACACTGAAAATACTAGAAGAAACAGGAGTGCCCTACAAGATATAGGTGAAGGAAGGACTTCTGAGTAAGACTCCATTTGTTCAAGAATTAAGACCAGTAACTGGCAATGGGACTCTGTGAAACTAAAAAAATTAACATAGCAAAAGAAATAACTAACTGGGTAAAAGTGAGGCCCTTTGAATGGGCAAGGATCTTTGCCAGCTATATATCTGACAGGTTTAATACAGAATATACAAAGAACTTAAAATACAGAGTCAAAAAACAAAAAAGTAATCTGGCCCATTTAAAAAATGGGTCTGGGTTTTGAATAGACTCATTCAAATTTATGAGACCAGAGCAATAGTTCTCAAAAGACAAAAACAAACGAATAACAAACAAACAAACAAAAAATCCTGAAAGCTAAAAAAGATCTCAAAAAAGGTTCATCATCCCTATCAACGAGGGAAATGAGATCTTTAAAACAACTTTGAGATTTCATCTTACCCCAGTCAGAATGACAAAGATTAGTGGAACAACCAATAGCAAATGCTGGAGGAGATGCGGGGCAAAGGGAACTGTCCTTCACTGTTGATGGAATTGCTATCTATGCAGCCACTATGGAAATCAGTGTGGAGACTTTTCAATAGCTAAAAATAAATCTACCATATGACGCAACTATACCACTCCAAGCGAATTAATATCCTACCCCAAAGATACTTGCACAGCCATGTTCATTGCCACGGCATTTACAATAGGTAGGAAATGGAAACAACCTGAATGTCCTAGAACTGAAAAATAGATATTGAGAACATGGTACATATATACTACGGGACAGTATTTAGTGATAAAACAAGACTATGAACTTTGCAGTTAAATGAATGGAACTAGGAAAGGTCATACTGAATGAGGGTAACCCAGGCCCAGAAAGACAAATGTCACACATTCTCTCCTATTGAAGGCTTTTAGCTCCAAATCTTTAGATGTGAGTACATAGTTGGTAGTAGCTACAGAGACCAGGAAAGTAAACTGGAACCATTGTCTGGATTCGGGGAGGGGGCGAGTTAGAAACAATAGGGAGGAGAATACCAGGGTGAAAATATTCATAGGGAAATGATGAAGAGGGGCTTAACTGGTGACATAGCTCAACAAGTGAGTATGCTTGCTGTGTAAGCCTGAGCAACTGGATCAACAAGTGAGTGTGCTTGCTGTGTAAGCCCGAGCAACTGGATCAGATTCCCATAACTCATGGTGAAAGGAGAGAATATCTCCAACATTTCCCTAGGAGAGAATATCTCCAACATTTCCCTAGGAGAGAATATCTCCAACATTTCCCTGGGACTGCCAAGTGGCTGTTGTAACATTCCTGTTTCTTTTTTATTTTTATTGAAAGAAAAAAAAAAGGAATTCCGGCCGGCCTCCTCCCAGCCTTCCATTTCCCTCCCCCTCCTCCCACTCTTCTCCTCCTCCCCTCACTCCTCTCCCCCTCCCTCTCCAGTCCAAAGAGCAGTTAGGGTTCCCTGCCCTGTGGAAAGTCCAAGGTCCTCCCCCCTCCATCCATGTCTAGGAAGGTGAACATCCATACTGATAGGCTCCCACAAAGCCAAAACAGGAAGTAGGATCAAAACCCAGTGCCATTGTCGTTGGCTTCTCATCAGCCCTCATTGTCCGCCATGTTCAAAGAGTCCGGTTTTATCCCATGCTTTTTCAGTCACAGTCCAGCTGGCCTTGATGAGCTCACAATAGATCAGCCCCACTGTCACACTGGGTGGGTGCACCCCTCGTGGTCCTTACTTCCTCATGTTCTCTCTCCTTCTGCTCCTCATTGGGACCTTGGGAGCTCAGTCCGGTGCTCCAGTGTGGGTCTCTGTCTCTATCTCCATCCATCGCCAGATGAAGGTTCTATGGTGATATGAAGATATTCATCAGTATGGCTATAGGATAGGGTCATTTCATGTTGCCTATCCTCAGCTGCCCAAGGAGCTAACTGGGGACATCGCCCTGGGCACCTGGGAGCCACTCTATGTTCAAGTCTCTTGCCAACCCTAAGATGGCTCCCTTAATTAAGTTATGTGATTCCCTGCTCCTCTATCCAACCTTACTTTCTCCCAATCATCCCGTTTCTCCAAGTTCACCCCATTCTCCCCTTCTTAGTTTTCTCTCCCCATCTCCCCTTACCCCTGTGCCACCCCTCCCCCAAGTTCCTAATTTTTTGCCCGGCAATCTTGTCTACTTCTTATACCCAGGATAACAACTATATGTTTTTCTTTGGGTTCACCTTCTTATTTAGCTTCTTTAGGATCACAGATTATAGACTCAATGACCATTATTTGTGGCTAGAAACCAATTGTGAGTGAGTACATCCCATGTTCCTCTTTTTGGGTCTGGGATACCTCACTCAGGATAGTGTTTTCTATTTCCATCCATTTGCATGCAAAATTCGAGAAGTCATTGTTTTTTACCGCTGAGTAGTACTCTTAATATGTATATATTCCACACTTTCTTCATCCATTCTTCTATTGAAGGACATCTAGGTTGTTTCCAGGTTCTGGCTATAACAAATAAGGCTGCTATGAACATAGTTGAACAAATGCTTTTGTCATATGATAGGGTATCTCTTGAGTATATTCCCAAGAGTGGTATTGCTGGGTCCAGGGGTAGGTTGATCCTGAATTTCCTGAGAAACCGCCACACTGATTTCCAAAGTGGTTGCACAAGTTTGCATTCCCACCAGCAATGGATGAGGGTACCCCTTCCTCCACAACCTCTCCAGCAAAGGCTATCATTGATGTTTTTGATTTTAGCCATTCTGACAGGTGTAAGATGATATCTCAAAGTTGTTTTGATTTGCATTTCCCTGATTGCTAAGGAGGTAGAGCATGATCTTAAGTGTCTTTTGGCCATTTGAACTTCTTCTGTTGAGAATTCTCTGTTCAGTTCCATGCCCCATTTTTTAATTGGGTTAATTAGCATTTTAAAGTCTAGTTTCTTGAGTTCTTTATATATTTTGGAGATCAGACTTTTGTCTGTTGCAGGTTTGGTGACGATCTTCTCCCAGTCAGTAGGTTCTCTTTTTGTCTTAGTGACAGTCCCTTGCTCTTGGATTGGGAGGATCAACATAGTAAAAATGGCAATTCTACCAAAGGCAATTTATAGATTCAATGCAATCCCCATCATGGTCCCATCAAAATTCTTCACAGATCTTGAGAGGACAATAATCAACTTTATATGGAAAAACAAAAAACCCAGGATAGCCCAAACAATCTTATACAATAAAGGAACTTCTGGAGGCATTACCATCCCTGACTTCAAACTCTATTACGGAGCTGCAGTAATGAAAACAGTGTGTTATTGGCATAAAAACAGAGAAGTCTTCCAATGGAATCATATAGAAGACCCGGATTTTAACCCACAAACCTATGAACAGCTCATTTTTGATAAAGGAGCTAAAAGCATACAATGGAAGAAAGAAAGCATCTTCAACAAATGGTGCTGGCACAACTGGATGTCAACCTGTAGAAGAATGAAAATAGACCCATATCTATCACCATGCGCAAAACTCAAGTCCAAATGGATCAAAGACCTCAATATCAATCTGAACACACTGAACCTGAGAGAAGAGAAAGTAGGAAGTACCCTACAACAGATGGGCACAAGAGACCGCTTCCTATGTATATCCCCAGCAACACAGACATTAAGGGCAACATTGAATAAATGGGACCTCCTGAAACTGAGAAGCTTCTGTAAAGCAAAGGACACTGTCATTCGTGTGTCTTGAATGCATAACACACACAGATTTTCTTCATCATCATCGTTATCCTACAAGTACTTGCAGTTCTGTGATCGGCCACTGGGTGGCAGGAGTGCCATAGAAGCTTTGAGTAGAGCCTGGGTGGAACTGAACATTGTGAGCATGTAGACCTTCATATAGTTCCCTGTTTCCACGTGATCAATGCCAGGAAAACCTGATACAGTGTGATATATAGAAACAAGGTACAACTGGAATAGTGAAATCTCAAAAATAAGCCTCTTTAAAGGCGAGCTGTAACGGTCCTGTTGGGTATTGTAAATACCTGAGGTGCACTCGATACGGCTGCTGTGGTGCTGGCATTCAGGTCTTCTCTTTTTTTATGGAAAGATGGATTGAACTTCAATTTAAGAATATCCAGTAATCCCTCTCAGGACATACTGTAACAGCTGGTATTTTTGTGTTGTAGTAAATCGGCTCCATACGACAGTCAGTAATAATTACGGCTGTGTTCTGATGAATTCCAAAGCATTTTCAATCAGTTTAGCCAAAGAAAACAACATTATTAAACAAGAATTTAACCCAATTTTAAAGTTAAATCCAGCAACACTATTTTATTCCACAAAATGCTGAGCGTTTTTCTAGTTAGGGTTCTTTAAAACTTTTTTTAAAAAATGCATAATTGTAGGACGATTATGTTGTATAATATATACTTAGAAGACTATCACTTTGTGATAAATGCACAGCATTGGACAAGTTTAACTTTGACTGTTTGTTACGAAAATCCAAGAAATGCTAAGTCCTTTCGTGTGTGGTAACACTGGATTAAAAAGATGTTTTGAAGTGGGATATCAGGTTTTTGTCAATATTCCTGGAATGGGAATGTACCACATTCTATAAATTTTTTTTGTTTAGTTTTAGGTTCTTTTTCATTCTATAAAATTTTACTTTTTTGATAAAAGTATTAATTAGGTTATGTGACATATGCAGTTCATACATGTGAAACACTGAATTCTTCAGGTTGCATTGTGTAGAAAGTATAGACTGTGTATTTCTGTGTGTGTGGTTACTGACAGCCTGTGCCATGCAAATTCTGACTTTTTGTGGCCTAAAGAGCAAACTTATATATGTACAGGCACATGGCAAGCACTGTATCTGCTTACATCATAAAGCCCTGTTGCTAGAAATATGTATGCATACACTTTATACATTTTAAATAGTTCTCTCTCTCTCTCTCTCTCTCTCTCTCTCTCTCTCTCTCTCTTAACAATGTATTCTTTTTATCAGTGGTTTTTCTGGAATTCTTTTTGGACTTGAATAACTTCATCTGTCCCCTTATATAAGGAATATTTTATGTAGTTAAATCTTGATCCTGGTTATAATAATTTATGAGACCAAAGCAAAGTTTCCTTTTAAGAGTTTTGGAGAGAAGGCAGTATGGGAGCTGGGCACGAGTGAAGCCTGACTTGCCCTCTCTTCTATTTTAAAACTTAGCTCAGTGAGTTACATTTTTACTTGGAATTTAAATACCTACTGCCGTATGGGTGTGTAGTATGTGTGTTCTCTGTTTGCCTTTAGTGTAATGTAAAGCAGATGGTAAGACATTACAGCAGATAGTCAAGTCCAAGAAAATCTGTTTGATCGTGGACTTTTTCAAATATCAGTTTTCACTGTGACAAGTAAAATGCTAATTTGGAAGGCTTTACTGGAATTTAGCTGTTGTATTTTTCTCAAGTAAAAGCTGGCAAGCTTGTTTGTCGTGACTCTGTAATATGAATCAACAACTTAGAAGTTTTAGGAATCAAAGTGAATAGTTTCCAGTGTTTGCACCATCTGCTTTCCTTGTTGTCTTTAAGATATGGTAAAATATACTTTGGAATGACTGAATTTTCTATATGGAGAACTGGGAGGGGGAATGCACTAAAATGTATTATATAGTTATGATTTCAACAAAAGTGTAAATGATATGTGCTTTCCGTTGTTGTCTGCAGTCATCCAAATGTGAAACACATGATGGACTCTTTCTTAAGTGTTAGGTTGGATGGGTTATAGTCTCACTGCTTTTTTCTATGCTTTAATTTTATAATTCTATTACCTGAATTAAAGAAACAAACTATCACAAACCAGCTTTTACTGTTTGTTTACTCAGTGCAAGGCATTGTTGCTTGTTTTGGCATATTTAATTACTATGCGGTTCTAAGTTATTATCTTTATTTGCACATATGGAAATTAAGGTGTAATAAGATTAAATAAGTTACTGACGACCGTAGAGCCAGCAGGATTAGAGGTGAAGCCAGAGTTAACCTTGTACAGCTTTTTCACTGTGTCCGCTTCCTGATTATTTTTCACTCTCCCGTTTCCTGATTATTTTGAGATAAACTTGTACAGCTTTTTCACTGTGTCCCGCTTCCTGATTATTTTTCACTCTCCCGTTTCCTGATTATTTTGAGATAAACTTGTACAGCTTTTTCACTATGTCCCGTTTCCTGATTATTTTGAGATAAACTTATGCCAGTATCCAAAGCAATGTATTTTCCAGGATATATCCAGTCTAACTTTAACTAAAAGGTTTAGCTTGTATTGTTAGCCCTTCTGTGGATCTGTATCATTGCTCTCCTAGCTAAGTAAGTCTGTGAGTATCTGCTCGGCCTGCAGTAGAGAACTTTGCAGCTGTTGGACTATTAAACCCATGGAAACACAGAGTTGTAGTTGCTGGTAACTCAGATAGTCTTTGTTACACACTGGGAAATGTAGCTAGAATTAAGGTAAGAGAGAGGAACTAGTTGTACCGAGTCTTCTGAAAGGTCACAGTGCCATCAGCAGCCCCTGAAGCAAATGTCAGAATTTTTTGGAAGCTTTGACACTTGCAGTGGCAGTATCTTTACAGTTCAAAATCACATCAAAATCAGAAACTCCCCTGGTAAATATCAGCCTGTTATTGCAGAAAAAATCCATAGAAGAATTATGATCTCTCTGGTATTGTTGTAATGAGACTGCTTGTTGGTTCCCGGTTGCTCAGCCCTGAGATAATCACACAGTAACTGTATTATTTAAATCACTGCTTGGCCCATTAGATCTAGCTTCTTATTGGCTAACTCTTATATCTTAATTTAACCCATTTCTAGTTATCTGTGTATCGCCACAAGGTCATGGCCTACCAGCAAAGTTTCAGCACATCCGTCTCTGGCAGAGGCTCCATGGCTTCTCTCCGACTCTGCCATTCTTTCCCCCAGCATTCAGTTTAGTTTTCCCTGCCTAACTAAGTTATGCCCTGTTGTAGGTCCAAAGCAGTTTCCTTATTCATTAATGGTAATCACAGCACACAAAGGGGAATCCCACATCACTGGTATATTGTCCAATACAAGTTTTATAGAATTAGTTATGTGATGTTTGATTTAGTGATATTTGGGTTTTTATGTGTATAAATGTTTAATTTTTTTTCTTCCAAGGGGCTAGTGAGACAGTTGGCTCTTTCGTGAAGGACGGCTGCAGGTCATTGAATTTTCTGGAGCTTCCCAAAGCAAGAGAGTGGAGAGCAGCCACACACCTTTAGCCCGCAGCATGCCAGCACTGTCAACTGGATCTGCTGGAGAAATGGGTATGAGAACCCAAGGGGACAATTTTCCCTACATTCTTACTTATTAGTGTTGTTCCCACTGACTGTGGCCTTGTGGGAGCAAATAAATCATATTTCTTTCTCTGTGACCTACATGAGAGGCATAAAATAAGTCCTAACAAGCTCTGGATTAGACAGAAATATTGTGGGATATTCAGGGTGCTTCCTTCACCAGGTGGTGGTGGTGACGCATGCCTATTCCCTTGTCTTGCTTTTGGAACAACACCGTGCATTTAATTGCTTAAAATGAAGTATTTGAGAATTCCCAGTGTTCTGGCAAATACTGGTGATTCCCACCTACACTGCCATCCCTCACATTTAACAGCAGGCATGAAATGTTTGCCATACTTGCTTCGGACCTCTTGCTTCCTATTTTGTTTCTCTGCCTTCATTCTCTCTCTCTTTCTCTCTCTCTTTCTTTATGGTTTTTACAAATACTGTTTATTTTAATGAAGATGGTACAGATGATGTCCCTTGAATACCCATGTCCGAGGCCAAAAAGTACAAACAGAATCAAAACGAGCAATGTCTGTTGCGTATACTTCTGCAAGAGTAACTTTCCTACTAACTGCTGATGGAAATTACAGCTTTCCTGGGATCTTCAGACAGCCTGCCATACTCTTCTCTCCGGTGAAGACATCCTGGAGTTAGCTGTCACTCTCACTGTATCTGTCATCTTGACTACAAACGTGATGCTCTTCTTTTGGTCCAGACCCTCAGATTTTAAAAGTAGCTTCAAGCTGAGGAAAGGTCATTTTTCCACAGTTCAGGTCTCTGAAGACCTTCCATCTCCCACTGAAAACCACAGTCCAGGAATGAAGCAACTGCATGCTGGAATTTCAGGGCCAATTGGAAAGTCACAGGAAAGCTCCCATTGGTCTATCTTTTTTATCATCACAAATCTGAAAATGCACAGTCTTGAAATGGGTGGCCTCTCTCTGCACATATGGAATTTTTTAAAATAAGAAGGGCAATATTAAGGGAGCTGAGGTCTAATCACCAAAAATCAACACAGTAAAAACAACCAATAGTGAATATTGAACGCTTAGAGTTCAGATTATCAGATTTTTCAGATTACCAGATTTTCTAAAGAGATGGAGTGCCAGTATTTAGTTTTCATTTTGAATACCACATTACAAAAGAACTGTTTTTAAAAATAAAAAAGGATTGAGGGAAAAGGGGGAAAAGAAAAGAATTATCTAAACCCTGAAATAACCTCCGTTTGCTCCTGATAAGCTTCTGTCCCATCTTCTTCCTCCTCCATTCCCAGTTCTTTTGGAGTATGATTATCAGCAATTCTCTGACAATCAAAGAGAAAGATGAGTGAATTTACTGGAGCTCCCTGTCTTTGACAGTGAGATGTGTTGTCATTTTCATATTGAAATGTATCTCACTACTATCCTGTCCAATAACTTTGAGTTTAATGTATTCTCCTTTCTTCTTATCCCCTAATTTTTCAGTTGAAGGTTTTACCTCTTTTTCAGACATGGTGATGGTGGCTTCATCAAGGGGTCTCCGAGGTACCACAGGGGCCTCTGGCAGGCAGAACCTCACTTTGAGGTTTACAAACCTGTCTCTTCCCACAGCACAACACCACAGCTGCAGTGACTTCTGCTATGGCTTGCCTGCTTTTATTCTCTTACTCTATCACCAGAGATAAAACACATCTGGAAGTCCCTAGACATCAGTAAGAAGTTATATGAAAACTGAACAGTGGGCTGTTGCTATGACTCACTGGGTAAAGGCACTTGCTGCCAAGCCAGATGACCTGAGTTCACTCCCTGAGGTCCACATGATAGAAGGAGATCTACTTCTGAAAGTTTCCCTTTGACCTTCACACTCTGTCCATGCACACCTACTGACCCTCACTCACAATAAATAAGTAAATGTTAAAAACAATGACATCTGACTACTCAATAAGTCCCATCAATTGCAAAATTTAGTGGCCTATAGAATATTATTTGTATTTATGAATATTTCTTAGACATAAAACACATCACATATATAAGAACATCTCCTTTCTGGCCCGGTTTAGCAGGTAGCTTTCTTGCTATTAGCACTGCTCGAATATGGATTTCTGGGTGTGTTTTAGAACTGTTCAAAATAAGGGGGAGGGGCTAGGGCTGAAATCACTAGAGTGTATGTTTTAATGTGCGTGAGCACTGGATTTAATTTTCAACACAAAAAAAGAATGATGCGGGTGGGAAATAGGTTGTGCAAACATTTACTATGGGTTTGTTTTGATTTGTTTGAGACAGGGTTTTTCTTTGTGTATCCTAGAATAGCCTTTAAACTCACAGTCTTCCTGCCTCAGCCTCACGAGGTCAATGAGCATTGTGAACGACACCATGCCCAGCTGTGCCTTGAAGTTTTAAGACTCCTTTAAAGAAGTGGCAACATAACGTAGCTGAAAACAGTGTCCCGTATGCCACTGAGGTCGTGGAGTCCTGATCTCAGGGACATTTCCACCCCACCCATTCCAGTCATGGGCACCACATTTACTCTGTCCAGTTGCTGTTCTGCCAGATGTCATTGTTTTCACTCTGCAAGAGCAGTCTGGCTTGTCTCTGTCCGTCTGCAGCCATTTCTCCTCCTAGTGACTTAGACTGTGGACTATTTTTTGTTGGAAATTTTACTTTTTGTTAAATTCTGTTAAACTAGTTTCTTTTTTTAATCCCTCAGGATGTTAATTTGCAAGTCAACTCCTTTAAATATTTTCTTTTTAGTTTTTATTTAGTTCTGTGTTTTGTTGAACTATGTAAGATGAATAATTGAACTTTTTGTGGTGACAGGGTAATTATAGCTAAAATTTTTCTAGCCATCAATGCATTGCGGTTGTGCAGTATATTTTATGCTTCATTATTCACCAAGATTGTGTTACCTTAATTGATAGCAAAGTATTGCTAATGAGGTTTAGCTCACAGGCTGGTGCGAATAAGCGTTTATAACTGAGCGCTGTCATTCACAGAAAATAGCATAGACAGTATGGAATTTATAAAGAGCTTTTCCACACAGCTGTGTCACTTAGAGCACAAATGTCCTGGCTGTGACACCTGCTTTCTCGTGCTTTTGAACCCGTGTGCCTGAAGATTTGAGTTAGGTGTAGAAGACATGACTGTTCCCAGGTCAGTGCATGCACAGATGCCACAATGGGCTGTGTGCACTGTATGTTTACTGTTCCTGGGTAGATCTCCTGTACTGGTGTAGTTGAAATACTCATGTCATATTGCTTAGCAACATTGTTGATATTATCTTGCCATTGAGTCTCCAAGAGAATCAAGTTAGAGTTTTACAAATGGCCATGGGCCCAATCACAGAAGAAAGGCATCTGACTTTAGTGTCTGTACTTGTTATAGTCACTTGGGAAAATGCCATGTGTATTTGTGGTTTCCAGATGTGTGTTTTGGTGTGTGCACTTATGCACAACGGAGGCCAGAGAAAGATGTAGGCTGCCTCGGTGTCCTGTTCCTTTGAGTAGGGTCTCTCACCAAACACGGGGCTAGGCTGTGGGGAGCCAGCAAGCAAGCCTTATTCATCCTCTTGTCTCCTTTCCACATTCATGCACTCACATGTATGCACCACACACACACACACACACATGAACCACATCTGGCTTTTTATGTGGGTGCTAGGAATTCAAACTCAGGTTTTTGTGCTTACACAGAAAGCACTTTTACTCTCTGACCTATTTCCTCAGCCTCCACAAATGCTTTTTAATGAAACAATCTTAGCATTCATCTATCTTCCTCTTTCTGCTTATTTAATGAAGAAAAGAAAATGCATTTTGTAAGTACAACATGAAAAGATTCTCGTCTCCTCAGTCTCGCTTCTTTTCTCAACTTGGTAAGTATTCTTCGTGAGCTGTGTGTGTGTACTCAGTGTTTCTTATAGTTCAGATGGACCTCAGTTGTAGAGCGCATGGTTAGCATGTGTAAGGCCCAGGGTTTGATCAGTGGTACAAGAAAAACATATGTTTGACTCTTATTAAAACAAACAGTCAAAACCTCACAGATTTTATTATATGCCACAGATTGTATTATTCTGTTTCTTTCCTCTTGCAGTGCTTGGGACTAGAATCCTGTGCATACTAGGCAGGTACTCTGCCTCTGAGCTACATCCCCAGCCCTGTTCTGTAACCATGTAGAGCAAATGCTGTTTGCAGGGAGTATATGAATGTATACAGTGTGTCATGCATGTTTATTCACATATCTGCCGACATACCTGCATTGTCTGTAGACTCATGCTCCTTCATGTGACTTACAATGTCATGATCCACAGTGCTGTAAGGTGCATGCATGACGCAAAGTGCTGATTTTTGCCCCTGTTGTAAATATTTGGGCAGGAAAGATGCATACATATAATAATGTTATGAAATTAATTTGCAGACTTGTTAAGCCAGTTAGTCATGTATGGAGTGCATTAGAGATTCCAGCCATTCTTGCCAGTGTTCAGTGCTATTAATCTTTGTAGTTGCTGCCATCTGATGGGGTACAAAGTGTTAAAGGTGGGCTATTCCTTCTGTGAAACATATTTCCATTGTTTAATATACTTTCCTGTCTGGGACATGTCTATTCAAACCTGTTTTCAACCATTGTGCTGTCTTACAGTGTTCTAATTGACTTGCAGAATTTCTTATCCTGTATTTTATATATTAATTCTTTGTGCCATTTATTTTTAAACTTCCCCCTCAAATAGTCCCAATTCATTTAGAGAGTTGAAAATCAGGTAAGCACATCTTGGTTATTGCTTTTCCCCCTTCAACTTAAGTATGTCTCCCCTTGCCCTAGACCATGTATATTTTCTAAGATTTCTTTTAATAAATTTAAAGATTGGTTTTTACACATGAAATTTTAATCTGACTGCAGTTTGAATGCAGAGTGAGGCAGAGAGCTAACCTTCTTTTCTCACATAGATTGTCAACCATCTTAGAATTAATGACCCTATATTCTATTCTTTCCACATAAGTTTGTTGTTTTTCCTTTACCATATATGAGTACCATGCATATTCTTGGTTCTCTTTCTGGATTATAACGAACTGTTGATTTCATCTTAAAATTTTAATAATCCAATTTTTATTATAAGTTTAGAATTACAAAGGTTGTGTAGAAGGTTGCACTGTAGCACACACCCAGCTTCTCCTGTTCTTAGCCTTCTGCATTCAATTATGTGCCAAACTCCTTTTGATTGATGAACTGATACATATACACTGACTCCAACCAAAATCCACTCCTGTTTCCTTAGTTCCCACCTCATGGCCCCTCTCCCTTTGGTTCCAGGCTGTCATTTAGAGCAGCTACACAAGTTTGTGACTTGTTAGGCTTCTCTAGGTTTGACTGCCATCCTTAGTGACTTTGAGGGATGCTAGTCAGCATATTGTAAGGTTCCCTGAGTTTGAATTTTTCTTGTGTTTTTCTCACAAAGGGATGGAAGTTATGTGCTTTGGTTAGTCAGTAACTGAAGTAAGCACCTATGAAATCATGGGAAAGGGTCTTACTGTGAGCTGCTGATGCTGACATTCCTCTGTCTATCAGTTGCTCACCTCCCCCTCTAGGGTGAAACAACTATGTAAGTTTCCTGGATTCTTGTCCTTTCCTCCCCATTCATTCACTTGTTCATTGTTGGTATTGACTTTAGGGTTATAATCCAGCACTGTTTTATGTTGTTACCCCAGTTAGGCCAGCTTTGCCCATTGGAAGTTCTTTCTGTCAGTTCCTTTGAAAGCCTCTGTCAGTGTGGGCTTGTCTAGTACTTTCCTACTCTGACAGCCAAAGGGCATCAGCTCATCTGCCCTATTCCTCAAGTAGCCATGTCTCCAAGGAGCCTAGTTTTTTTTTTCTGGGGGGAGAATAGGATTAGAAATGGAAACTTGGGCAGTTGTTTTGGTTAGGATTTCAATTGCTGTGAAGTGACAACATGAACACGACAATTCTTATAAAGGAAAAACATTTAATTGGGGTGGCTTACATTCCCTGAGATTTTGTCCATTATTGTCATGGTGTAACATTGTGTTGTGCAGGCAGACATTGTGCTGGAGAAGGAGCTGATATTCATTCATCTTGACTTGCAGACAACAGGAAGTGGTGTGAGACACTGGGAGTGATTTGAACACATACAAGACCTCAAAGCCTGCCTCCATAGTGACACTCTCCATCCAACAAAGCCATACCTCCTAATAGTTCCATTCCCTTTGGGGTCATTTCCCTTCAAACCACCGTATTCCATGACCTGGCCCCCAAAGACTTGTAGCCATATCATAATGCAAAAATACATTTAGTTCAACCTCAAAAGTCTCCACAGTCTCATATAAGAGTCTCAAATTTATATAAAAGTCTAAAGTTCTAAGTCTCTTTTGAGATCCATGCAATCTCTAATTGTCATCCTCTGTAAAATCAAAGTCAGAAAGGAGATCACATGCTTCCAGAATAATGGTGCAGTATATACGTGACAATTTCAGAATATAGTGAAGAGGGAGCATAGGGAGGAAATACTGGACCAACTCAGTACTGAAAACCAGCTGGGAAAGCTCCAAACTCCGCATCTCCATGTCTGATGTCAAAGTACTGTTCAGATCTCCAATTCCTTTCATCTTTGTTAGCTGCAACACACTTCTTTCTCTTGGACTAGTTGGACTCCCTGAGAGAAGTTTTCCTCAGCAGGTATCTCTTGACTCTGGCATTTCTAACATCTTGGGTTTTCCAAGGCAATCTATGTTTCAGCTTCACAGCTTCACACAATCACCTCTCTAGGCTCTGACACATGCCTTACCTTAGTGGCTTTCCTTAGTCGTGGAGGGAGATTCCATACCTCCTTTCTTCTGTCCTTCACTCCAGAAACACACGGCCAAAGCTGCCAAGTTCTGCTGATAATTGGGGCTGGAACATGGGCCCCTTGTCCAATTTCATCTTTGCTACCTTCCTATTTTCGATAGTTTCTTTCGCTGCCTAAGATTGGTTGTATTGAAACTTTCTCTGTCAACAATACTGGCCTTGAACTCACAGATCTTTCAATTTCATCCTCAATCCTCAGCCAGACTCTTCAGACAAGGGCATAAAACAGCCACATTCTTTACCAAAATATCACAGGAATTACCTCTAGGCAACATATTAAAATTCTTCTTCTCTGAAACCTCTTGAGCCATCTTCCCACAGTTCCAACCACTCTCAGCACCACTGTCTTCCATGCCCCTACTGATACGGCTCATTAAGAGCACTTAAAAGCATTCCACTGCATTCCTAACCCAAAGTCTGAATTCCTTCAAACAAAAACACGATCAAACCTATCACAGCAATACCTGAGTCCCTGGTACCAACTTCTGTCTTAATTAGGGTTTCAATTGCTGTGAAGAAATACCATGACCATAGTAATTCTTTATAAAGGAAAAGCATTTAATTGGGGTGGCTTATATTTTCAGAGGTTTAGCCCATTATTATCATAGTGCAACATGGTGGCATGACATAGTATGGAGAAAGAGCTGTGATTCCTTCATCTTGACTTGCAGGTAACAAGAAGTGAACTAAGACATTGGGTATGGCTTGAGCCCATCTCTAGAGTGACACACTTCCCCCAACAAGGAATACTTCAACAAGACCATACTTTTTAATAGTGCCACTCCCTTTGGGAGTCATTTTCTTTCTAACCACCACAGTGACTTTAGACCCTCTCAGCAGATGTCTGACAGAGCAGAGACATGGATATGTATTTACTTACCCATGTCTAAAGACCCATAAGGCTATACAAATATTTCTGTGTAGGTCAATTGTGATTGTAGTCAGCTAATGTAAACATTTGCTGATATTTTTATCTCTACATTAGTAAGTTGATAGTTTTAGGCTTTACCCTTTGCACATCTGTAAATTCCTTCCTCAGGAGAGTGATCCCACCATTCATTCAGTTACTCATTCAGATATAGGGTATGTGGATTGCAGTGTGAGAACTCTCTAGCTGTGGAATATGCCGATCTTCAGCTAGAGTTTATCTTACGATTTTTATTTCTGTAATAGAGCGTGGTTTAAAAGAATCTTATAGAATCATGCCTTGGCTGAATGTTAGTTTTAATTTTGTAATTTCATCAAATATTATTTGTTTAAACATATAATATAAAATATATTTGTATAGAAATGAATGTAAAACCTTTATAAGCACAGTTTTAAAAGAGCTAGTAACACCAACGTCCAGTAGGAAACTGGAGACCTTGGAAATGCTCACTTCTTAGCTATACCCCTTGGGAGACGGGGTTCTGGGAAACATGCTACCTGCACACTTTACTGTGTTGTTTATGATTTGTCTAAGTAGTCCTGTGCAATGTGGTAGAATTTTGTTAACTCCTGAACTTTTTTTAATTTTTATTGAGTTATATATTTTTCTTTGCTCCCTTTCCTTCCTCTCCCTTCCCCTTCTCTCCTCTCCCATGGTCTCCATGCTCCCAATTTACTCTGAAGATCTTGTCTTTTTCTACTTCCCATGTACATTATATTCATGTATGTCTCTCTTAGGGTCCTCTTTGCTGTCTAGGTTGTCTGGGACTGTGAATTGTAGGCTGGTTTTTCTTTGCTTGATATCTAAAGCCACTTATGAGTGAATACATCTGATATTTGCCTTTCTGAATTTAGGTTGCTTAACTCAATAAGATGTTTTCTAGATCCATCCATTTGCTCACATATTTCAAGATGACATTTTTTCCCCCTTTGTGTAGTACTCCATTGTATAAAGGTACCACATTTTCCTTACCTATTCTTTGGTTGAGGGACATTTAGGTTATTTCAAGATTCTGAGTATGACAAATAATGCTGCTTTTAATAGTTGAACACATGTGCTTGTGGTATGGTTGAGCATCCTTTGGGTATATATCCAAAAGTGGTATTGTTGGGTCTTGAGGTAGGTTGTTTCCTAATTTTCTGAAAAATCACCATACTGATTTCCAAAGAGGCTGTTTCAGTTTGCACTCCCACCAGCAATGCAGATTTTACCCCACATCCTCTCCAGCATAAGTTGTCATCAGTGTTCTTGATCTTGGTCATTATGAGAGGTATAAGATAGAATCTCACAGTTGTTTTGATTTGCATTTCATTGCTCAAGGATGTTGAGCATTTGGAGATTAGCCCTTTGTCTGATGTGGAGATTTGTCTTGATGGAGATTTTTTTTTCCCATTCTGTAGGCTGTCATGTTGTCTTGTTGACTGTGCCTTTTGCTTTATAGAAGCCTCTTAGTTTTAGGAGGTCCCATTTATTAGTTATTTCTCTTAGTGTCTGTGCTACTGGGGTTCTATTTAGGAAGTGGTCTCCTGTGTCAAATGAGTTCAGGTACACTTTCCACTCTCTCTTCTATGGAGTTCAGTGTGGCTGATTTTATGCTGAGTCTTTGATCCATTTGGACTTGAGTTTTGTGCATTGCGATAGATATGGATCTATTTTCATTCTTCTACATGTTGATAGGATCCGATTCTTAATGGACAATTATCTTCATCAGGTAGGTGACTTGTGGGCATGTCCATGGGGCTTGTAGGATTGTCATGATGTGAATTAAAGCAGGAAGACCTTCCCATTGTTTGTGGTACCATTTCCTGGGTTTGGGCTCTGAACTGCCGAATAGAGAAATTGCACTTGTTTCTCCTCTCTTGAATGTGGATGCGACCAGATGCTTCAGGTTCCTGCCTTGACTTCTCTGCTGTGAGGGACTGTGAACTACAATGAACTCTTTCTCCCCTGAGTTGCTCTTTGTCAGGGTATTTTATCAAAGCAAAAGAAATGAAACTGGGATGTACCTTAATTGAAAAATATTTTGTTGTTCAAAAATACGAAGCTGTTCAGAGAGTCAATTTTTGTTGTTGTTGTTGTTTGTTTTTGTTTTCTCAAGACAGGGTTTCTCTGTAGCTTTGGAGCCTGTCCTGGAACTAGCTCTTGTAGACCAAACTGGCCTCGAACTCACAGAGATCTGCTTGCCTCCTCCTCTCGAGTGCTGGAATTAAAGGTGTGCACCACCACTGTCCGGCTGAGAGTCAGTGTTTTTGTCAGTAGTGCTGGAGACAGGTGGAGGGGGTAGTTGCTGAAATTTCTTAAGTAAGGCAGCAGGGAAACTTGCTTAGTTTAGCCTTACACGCCTCCCCATCTACCTCTTTTTGCAGTCATTGCTATCTGACACCATTTCACCCCTAACCCTGCTGTTTTGCCATCTAAGTTCATGTAACATCTGAAGTCTTTTATTGTCATTTTCCCACCATTTATGGTGTTATTATCTGCCTTCTTTTTTATACTATTTTGAACTATTTCTGATCTCCTTTATTGCCAGTGTTGTTTTCTTTCAGCAGTGAATGCCCTCTTGGAGGAGTACTGTTTAGCTAATATTTAGGTTATATATCAACGTGAGTCTAGTTAAGAAATCTTATTAAATTTGTTTCCATCACTAAAATTATGATTTTTTAATCCTTAATGTGGTAGGTTGAATTTATTGAGGATATTGGACACATTGTGAACTTCAATGCTAAAAGTGGCCATTTCAAATCATGAAAAGTAGATGTTGTTTGTTCTACCAATGTCATGAAAATACTGTGTGTGATGGTTTGAATGCATATGGTCATGTGTTTGAATGCTTAACTTCTAAGGAGTTATTCGGAAGTGTTGCCCTGTTGGAGTAGGTGTGGCCTTGTTGCAGGAAGTACCTCACTATGGGGGTAGGCTTTGAGGTCTCATATATGCTCAAGCTACACCCAGTGTGGAATAGTTTACTTCCTGTTGCCTGCAGATCAAGATGTAGAACTTTCAGCTACTGTTGAAGGGAGCTGCAGGCCTCTTCCCACAGCCCGGCTCCTGGCTGCCTGGGTAGCTTATGCCCCGAAATAACAACACACAAATTGTATTCTTTTAAACACTGCTTGGCCCATTATATCTAGCTTCTTCTCGGCTAACTCTCGTACCTGGACTAGCCCATTTCTAATAATGTGTGAAGCACCCCAAGGTGCGCTTACCGGGAAGATTCTAGCCTACGTCCATCCTGGGTCGGAGCTTCATTGCTTCTGCCTCAGAGAGCAGAGCTATCGAGTCCGAGCTCACTTCCTCTTCCTCCCAGCATTCTGTTCTGTTTACTCCACCCACCTAAGGGTTGGCCTATCAAATGGGCCAAGGCAGTTTCTTTATTAAATGAAAGTAACTCCTCCATCAAGCTACCTCACTAGGTAGCACCATGTCTGTCCACAGAATGCCATGCTTCCTCCCATGAACTATAAGCCAGCCACAATAAAATGTTTTCCTTTATAAGTACTGTAGTCATGGTATCTTGTCACAGCAATGGAAATCCTAAGACACTGTGTTACTGTTCATTTAAAACAAACTAGTCCTCAAGGATTGGTCAGATATATTAGAGCACACTGAAGTCCTAGCACTTGGGAAACTGAGGCCGGAAGAGCATGATATCGAGGCCAACCTGGGCTACATAGCAAGATCCTGTCTCAAAAATATGAGCTGGACCAGAAAGGGTTATATAGTGAGACCTTGTCAAAAATAAAACACAAAAAAAGAAATGAAAATGATCCAAACCAACCCCAAACCCACGTGTGATGACTTTCCCCCTCAGTGGTAGTTTCACTGTGGAAAATCCAGGCTCTGCTTGGGGCAGTTTTCTTCTAGCACTTTCAGGAGGTGCACACTGCATTTGATTGCATCATGTTTCCAGTTTGCTTCCATAGCAGGGCAAGGTTTCCAGGCATGTAGCAGCTTGCTGGTTGTCATGGGGAAAAAGAGCATCTGGAGGACCTATGTCTGCATTACTCTTCTAATTGCTATTTTGATGCTTCCCTGAACTCATTCCAAGTCTTTGCTCTGTTTTAGTCAGTGGGATATGTGATTCTGTATAGCTGTAATTGTGAGAAGTGTTAATTTCCCAAGCATACATGATACTAAACATCATGAATGGATGCTGTCTGGAGTGTTGACAAGCACTTGCACAGCGTGGGGATTTGTTTGACTCTGGGAAGGAGACTAATCACTCATATGCCTTTGATCATAGGACCACCTTCCTCTTGTTGGGAACGGTGTCCTCTTTTATGACGTGCACAGGTTCATTAAGCAATGTATTTGGAGCCTGAGGGAAGGCACAGCTACCCCATCAGCCAGAGGATCCCAGGATAGACTGCTGATCAGTTGGTTCGCAGCTGGGGCAGCCGTGGGCTCCCATGCTTTGTATAACCTTATGCAATAATGATAGGACTAACTTTCTACAAAATGATACTACTATCACAACTTTCCTTTATTGTTAATCCTAATTTTTATCATTATAAATACACACTACACAAATTACCTGGATTCACTGATTTTTTCGATCCATGCATGCATCATACATGAATTGACTCTGCTTCCCCTTGTTGCAGATTTGACTGTAGGAGACAAGATTCTACTCTTTTCTTTGCTAGTGTTAAATTCCCAGTGAAAGCAGCTTGTGAACCCTAGGAGAGACCACTCAACAGACTATACCCTAAGAAGCAGGAATTGATCTATTTTCCTATGTGATTCTTCATAGGCATGAACTTTAAAGTGGTCATTCTTGCCTCCTCATCATCTTCTTACTTAGGAGAAAATGCTGTAAGTTCCTTTTGAAGAGAAGGGCTGGGGAGTTGGTTTAGTTGGTGAAGTGGTTGCTATGAATGTCTGAGGACTTGGATTTGAACCCCAGAACCCATGTAAAGCTAGGAGCAGTAGTGAGTATCTGTAATCCCAGTGCTTCTATGAGTAGATGGGAGTGCTAGGCAGATAAGTCCCCAGAAGCCTGAGGGTGAAGTAACCTGGCTTACATAGTTTAAACAACAGGAGAATTTGTCTCAAACAAGGTGAAAGACCAGGATGGACACCAAAATTTGTCTTATGATCTCTGCACATGTACCGTGGTAAACACCCACCTGCGCGCGCGCGCACACACACACACACACACATGTGCACAAATCACATACAAATGATCAAATAAAGAGCAAAAGAGCACTAAGTGAATTAAGTTAGCCATTGAGATGGCTTCCAAACCAAATAAAAGAGGTATCTGGGTAGACTATTTTTATAATAGAGTTTTAGGTACATGTTTTTCACACACAGTGCTTACCTGGTCAGCAAACAACAAGGCTTTATTTTGTTGTAGCCTTAACAACAACTTTAACAAAGTAAAATTTTCTTTTTCTTTGTAAAAAAAAAATAGCACAGTTCAGAATGTGTAAAGTTGGCATGTTTGCATTGTTTCTTGATAACGTAAGGATTTAAAGGAATTAGAACTAGAAAGACTAGGCTCACATCAGTGCTGGGGAGAACTGTATTATTCCCAGCCCCCTCCCCTTTGAGACAGGTCTCTGGCCTCAAACTCACACTGCCTCCTGAGTGGTGGGGTTAATGGCCCCACCACACATGCACGGCAAAAATGTCTCTTACACTGAATTTTCATGGCACGATTTGGATGCAGTAAGATGGCTGCTTTTAATATGGAGGCATGTAGCTTAATGGACCGTTTTCATGAAAGCAAAACCCCAGAGTTGGGTGCCCTTTGCAGGAAGCATCCTCACTGCCTAACCGAGTTGAAACAACACCTTATTCCTTATTCAGCTCTTTGGAGCCTTAGCTTCGCCAGCCATTCTTTTGACTGAGAAGAAAGAATTTCCATTACCAGGTTCTCTTGAAAGCAAAATTTCATGTTTAGAGAAGAGTTGGGTATGGGTGGAAAGGTTGGGAAACATCGACTCCTCTGCTTTTAGGGACAAATCACTAATTTGTTATTTTTAACACAAATAAAACATGTTTATAGCTGGGATTATTTTTTAAATCTATGTATGGAAACACCTTAGTTTTTACTAGCCAACAATATCTTCTCTCTGATGACAATGGGTCTTGATACCTTTTGAAGTATCTTAGGATTTCACTTTGTGCATAGCTCAGCAATAGGATTTTTGGGGATGTAGTGAAGGATATTCCAGGACAATGCTTGAAGAGAGAAGCATTATAGATGGTCCTATCCCCTGTGCTTGTGGGATTTTCTTGCGCTTGATACTTATTAATAAGCCTTGAGAGTACAGATGCATGATACAGCTCCACTTTCTACTTTATCTGGTTTAATTATATGTTAACATTTAATTAACAGTAATTTCCAAAAGATTAAAAAGTCCTATTGTGCCATAAATAGCAAATGTGATGTTTTAGTTGTGTGTTAGTTGCTTTCTATGCTATGATAAAACATCATGACCAAACAACTTGAGGAAGACAGTTTATTTGGGCTTATGGCTAGAGGGGGATAAGGGTCCGTCATGGCAGGGAATCATATTATCAAGTGCCAGGCATGGTTGCAGGAATAAGAAGCTCACATTTCAACCACTAGCATGAAGCAGAGAGAGCAACTGGAAATGGTCTGGAGAGTTTAGACTCAGAAAGACTGTCTCTAGTGACATACTTCTATCAATAAAACCAGGCCTCCAAAACATCCCCCAAATGGTGCTGCTAATTGGTGACCAGGCTTTCAAGTCCTGTGAAGGACATTTTCATTTAAAGCTCCACCACTTGTCTATCCACCCTACTCTGTCCTTGCTGGCTCAGTCACTGGTTTGATATGATGTAAATAATTAGAGGGTGGCTGTTGGCTGTTGGATATTGGTCTGTAAGTTTTAGAAGCCAGTTTTACTTTTCTATGCCTGTATCTTTTGTGTGAACAGTGCCAAGAAAACATCAAAGTTCTTTCATGCTTGTTTTGGTGGTATTGGCATACTTTATACCAAGCCACAGGCTACTGACTTGAAGTTAATTGCACATAGGAACCTCTTAAAGCCTAGAGATAGCTTCTAAACACGAATGTTCTGTGTGACTGTATGCACTTGCTTTCTGTTAACTCGCCCTGATTTTATAGACTTCAAGGTAATTGAATGAATTGCCTATTATTGTTATTAACAAAGCTACAGTATTGGGATTATTTAAGTTGTTCTGCATATTTAAAAATCTCAGTGTGCCAGATGCCTTAACGTTGTTTGAAGTTGAGGGATAGTGTAACGAGGACACTCTTTCTGTTGAATTCAAGTATTTTAGTCCTATAAGCCCTTTTGGAAATAAACTGTGCTTTAAATGAAAAAAATTGAGGCCCATTAGGAATGGCACTAAATAGTGCTGATTATTTTACCTTTAAGAAAGTGGAAAATTTACTTGGTGTCCCATTTTATTAATACCATAAAATTTAACAGTGTTGTTCTGGGCGTTGATATGCGTTCTTTACTGGTTATTAGCCCCAGGTTATAGTGAAACAGTTTGGTTCACTGCCTGTTCATATTGGGTAGAATGCAAATATCAAAACTGAAAAAAAGCAAATCCATAGTTGTTCCTGGTTGCCAAGTCTTTTGCTGAATACTTTCTAAACGTTTTGGTTGCTTCTTGTGTTCAGGGCAGCTGAACACAGAGGACTCCCTTTTTCTCATTTAGCATAGTCTTTATAGCTTCCCCAGACTCGAGCTGGTAATGAAGCTATGAGGGATATGACAAGAATGATGGCATTAAATTTCTCTAGACTACCAGTAAATGTTTCCACCCTGATGTCAGGAATGTAGAGCATCTGGAATCTGCAAGTGGAGTGAACTGTTCACTGCAGGGACACTTTCTGCAAACTCTGAGCCATTTTTTCCCCAGGGAGCCACTACTGTCTTGTCCAGAATGTTGTATTTTTACAGAAGCAACTTCCTGCAGCTGGAATACTCCTCCACTCGTGCTTCTGCATTTTTTAGCAGTTTTCTTTTTAGGTCTGTCATTGTTTTGAGAATCTGTGCTACGTTTTAGCATTAAATAAATTCTTTTGGTTAGCAGTGAGTTATGTTTGACAAATATAGTGAAAAACAGTAGAAAATGAATCATTCTAAATAATTTATAATTTATATGATGAGATTGTGGTCTGCACTTTGTGGTCTTTTCCCTCAGGTTTTCAGAGCATCTGGGATATGTACAATGACACTTTTTATATTGTCGATGGCCTAGATTTATTTTCTTAACAAATGCTATAGGGGTTAGGGAGACAGTTCAGTCAGTAATTTGCCTGCCACGCAAGAATGAGGGTCTGATTTTGGATCCTTAGCTCAATAGCAGGGTGACACAAATCTCTAATCCTGGTACGAGGGGGTGGGGGATGGAGACAGCAGACCCCTTTAACTTTCTAGCTAGCTGTTTTATCTAACCAGTGAACTACAAGTTTAGTGAGAGACTGTCTCAAAAAGCTAGGTGCGGACTGATTGAAAAAGACGATTGATGTCCACTGCTGGCTGCCATAGGCATGAGCATGCATGCACACACACACACACACACACACGCACGCACGCACGCACGCACGCACACACACACACACACACACACACACACAACACATACACATACACAAAGCAATAGAGAGGAAATGAGAAGGGATTGTAGACATTCTCTGTTTCTGTGTCTCTGTGCTCAGTATGTTTGCCCTGGGGACCAGAGTTCACTCTCAGGTGTCACCAATCCTCAGGTGCTGTAGGCTGTTTTCCTATTTAAGGACCATCTGGCTCACTGGCCTGGGGCTTGCTGATGGGTTTGGCTGGCCTCTAAAACCTTGAAATTTCAAGCGTATAGCATCACAGTTTGTATTTTTTTGTTTGTTTTTTTGTTTTTCGAGACAGGGTTTCTCTGTAACTTTGGAGCCTGTTTTGGAACTCCCTTTGTAGACCAGGCTGGCCTCGAACTCACAGAGATCCGCCTGTCTCTGCCTCCCGAGTGCTGGGATTAAAGGCGTGCACCACCACCGGCTAGTTTGTATTTTTTAATGTGGGTTCTGGGGCTCAAACTCAGGTCATCACCAGCCAAATTATCTTCCCAGCCCCCACATTTTTTGTTTGTTTCTTGAGATAGTGACTAGTGTAGCCAAAACTGGCCTTGAGCTCCTGTTCATCCTGCCTCCACTTCCCGAGCAGTAGATTGCAGGAATGCACTAAGACTTCCAGCCTCTATTAGTTTCAAAATTATTGAAATCATGGCTTTATTTATTTATTTAGGCAGGGTTTCTCTGTAGCTTTAGAGCCTGTTCTGGAACTACCTCTTTAGTCCAGGCTGGCCTTGAACTCACAGAGATCTGCCTCTCTCTGCCTCCCTAGTGCTGGGATTAAGGGCGTGCACTACCACCACTCGGCTGTGCCACCACTGCCTGGAGAAATCAAGATTTAAAATTAAAGTAAATCTGTCAGTGCATGTTATATAGATCTCATAAAGATCTCATAAAGCTGTGTCTTTGCTCCACTTGTTCAAGATGTACAGCTTACCAATGGAGTAAACAGTGCTGGTTTACAACAGCCCTTTATTCTGAAGGCTCATTTCTACAGAATCATATTGTTTCATGTTTTTGTCTCCAAATACACCCTGCTCCCTGCTCCCAGCCCCCAGATACCTCCCAAGCATCCCTGTCTCATTTGAACCCAGACACCTTTCTCTTGGGTTCTTGTGGTCCCCTCCCTCTGTACAGACTTGAGGCTAGCTGAATTGTTATTCTCATGTCTGCTTCTCACTTTGCTCAGGCCTCCTGTGTACACTGCATGTTGGTTATTACTTTTATCCAGGCGTTTGGTCTACGTAAGCATAAATGAATCACCTCCACACAAGATGGTCTAGTGAAGCCCCAGCTAGCGTGTTTTGCTTGGCAATTTCTTTGGAAACCAGGGTTTTTTCTTTCTGCTCTGCTTATGGGTTGCTTTCATGTGGAATAGGTGGCTTGTCCTGACTTTATAGTCATCTTGATGAAAAATGGCTCTTGGTTAGATAAGCTTGGTAGCTGGGAAGTTTTCTTCTTATGTACTCACCTGTTCTTGTCTTCCCATTCCCTACTGTCAGCTCCACCTTAATGGTGAAGATTATTTTAATAATAAAGATGAGTTTGTGCATCTGTTCCTACCCACCTACAATGCCTCTTTGTCATTCATGATTTATCATCACCATCACCATTCTGTGATTAGGTTGATATAAATTGTTTTCCCCCCTAACATGCATGTGTACCTGGAGACAAATTTTACTTTAGGCTGTCAGCCCTCTCTCTCTCTCTCTCTCTCTCTCTCTTTCTCTCTCTCTCTCTCTCTCTCTCTCCCCAAAAATATTTACATTATAATTCATAACGGTAGCAAGATTACAGTTATGAAGTAGCAATGAAATAATTTTATGATTGGGGTCACCACAAGATGAGGACTATACTGAAATGTGAAGGGGATAGGAGAATAATCAGATCCTAGATACACTCCTGAAATCTCTGGTGTGTCCTGCTGCTCCTGGGAGTGGAACACTGCTGTACTTTCACCCAGGAGTGGAGTTTAGGTGTCGGTATGTCACAAGGCTTGCTTTGTCTTTTTGGTAATCTTGAGCCCAAAGAAGGGACTGTGACAGCTGTTACAGAGCTGGTGTCAGGTAGTTATAGCTTCAGGGTCGAGCAAGTACTGTCCTCTGTGGCTGGAATAGAGCTCCTAAGGAGCTCTGCGCTATGCTCTGAAGAAAAACTATGTCAGATTACTGCTCAGAATTTCAGCTTTAAAATTATAATATCTGTCTTGTAATATACATAGTAAAAATGAAAGTAGTTGCCTCAGCCCCCAGTTTCTCTTCCTTGGGTTCACATGACTATCAAGTCCACATAGATTCTACAGGTGGCTCTCTGTCTACTTAGGACTGCAGTTATTAGGGAGTGGAGATGAATTTTCTCCTCAAAGAGACTGCAAACTTTACATGACCATGTTGCCAATTGTGTGTGTGTATGTATGTATGTATATACATCAGTTTATAAGTTTTGTGTCTGTTCCTTTCTTCTGGACTACTCTGTCCTTCTTTTTAAAGCTATAGTTATTCTCTGCTGACCTTACTCTCAGCAGATGACCATGTTGGCTAGTAGACTGAAAATACTGTCATAAACACAAAGGAATAACCATAGTGTCTCCTCCAGATTTGCCCTCTCATATGCTGTCACCCTCTGGAGGGCACAGAGAGATGCAGACAGCCCACCCAATTTTCCTTTCTCTTTTATAGGGGACTGTGCTTCTCACTCACTGGGGTGTAAAGGATGGTAGATTTTTTTTTTCTGCTGTACCATTCTGTTATTGTTAGTACACACATCTGCTGATGCGACCATTCACAGGTGACTGGATATTGAAGCTGGGGTCTTGCATGTTGTAGACAAGTGCTCTACCACCACACTATATCCCCACCCTTCTTTCCTTTTTGAGACCAGTCTCTTGCCCTGCATTTACTCTGTAGTGCATTCTGATCTTAAACATGAGTTGCTGAGGGACTGCATTGAAATGTGAGGGGAACGGGAGGCCATCCAGATCCTAGATACACTCCTAAATCTCTGGTGTGTCCTGCTGCTCCTGGGAGTGGAACACTGGTATAAACTAAGATTATAGGACTATGCTAGTAGACCTGAATCTTATTTATCTTTCAAAAACAATCCCTCTATCCACTTGGAAGTAACAGTCTTCTTCTAAGGACTGTTTGGGTTTACTATCTCTCACAGGTTCCTGATTTTAGCCTCCTTCCTCCAGTCTGCTATGTCAGAGTTAAATCCAGAGACCAGTTTTCAGACCTTCTTGTCCCTGTGTTTATAGGGTGGATTGTTGATTCTTCCTAGACTTGGTTTTGAGATTCCAACCCTGGGCCTCCTCTCTGAGAGGTTGTAGGTTCCTCCTCTACTTGCATCATGCAACCTTGGAAAAGTGGACTGCTTTGTGCCTTCAGCCTCATACTCCTAGTAGTGTTACCAGGACTGTGGATTTAGATGCCATTTATGTCCCAAGTGCTGTCATTAGCTTCTCCTGCTCTGTTACTCTCCTGATGTCTATGTCCATTGTGTGTCTGCCTGCTGTCTGGTAGCTACTTTAAATTCATCATGTCAAAACCTGAGCAGCCCTCTGTCCTTGGACCTTCCTTTTCCATCGTGTCCTCTGTGGTGCTGCTCCTCTCTCTGCCTCTACTCTGTCATGCTAGTCTTGGTCCACGTTACTGTTCTCCCAAGGTCTGTGTGGGCGCACGCTCATAGCCCAGCAGTCTGCAGATGGAGACAGGCAGGCAAATTATGAGTTTTGAGGCCAGCTTGGGCTACATACTGACACCATGTCTTTTTTTAAAAGTCTCCTGATATAGTCTAGTGGCTAATTAACTTAAAATGTTAAAAGATCTGATTAACCAAGGTGATGGCATTTGGTGAGTGTGTTGCAACTTCTGTGAAACACTCGTTTATCACAATTATGAATTTTATGAGTTAGGTCAGTCTTCCTACCTTCCCCAATCCCTGATCAAATCACCTGTGTCTGATGCAAAGGGAGTAGGATTATGGTAAAACATGTGTTTGCTTTCACAGTCCAACTGTTCTAAACATTGATGCTTTAGCTGATTTCAACTTATGTGTTCAGTGCTGAATGACCATCTGATATGGGGTGTCCTGTATATGTGTTTCTTTTAGTGTTTGATGAATAAAGCTCTTTGGACTAAAGCTTAGCGGAGCAAAGCCAGGCGAAAAATCCGAACAGAGATAGTGATAGATAGATAGATAGATAGATAGATAGATAGATAGATAGATAACGCAGAGTCAGGAGACACCATGTAGCTGCCGAAGGAGACAAATACTGGATCCCTACCAGTAAGCCACAGCCTCATGTCTATACATAGATTGATCAAAATGGGTCAATTTAAGATGTAAGAGCTAGCTAGAAATATGCCTGAATCATTGACTGAACACTGTTGTAATTAATATAGTTTCTGTGTGATTATTTGTGTCGGAGCAGTCAGGAAACAGGAGCAACCTCCACTTACTGATGGCACCCATATGTTTGGGCCTAGCCTGCGTGGCCAGCCACATACTTGCAGTTTGGGTGCTTGTATGCCGGTTCAGGGTTAGGAGGAAAGTAGCTGAGAGCATGCCTGCAGCTCACCACCCCGCCTGGGAAAGCATGGTGGATTCCTGCTGCCATACACTGAGACATTTGCAGGCCAAGCAATGCGCTACATGGCAGATTTAGCTTTTACTCAGATAAAAAGGGTTTATGTTGCATGCACCTTCCTAGAGTTGAGGTGCTGAGTGCTGCTCCTACCTTACTATCCCAGAGCTGGCAGTAAAGGTACCTCTTCCATATTGAAAGGCTGAGAGAGGCGGAGGCAACACCCAGTGATGGAGGAAGGTCATTGGTTAAAATAAAAGAAGCTGCGTGGCTCTCATTGGTTAGGAGATAGGTGGGAGGAGTAAACAGAACAGAACGCTGGGAGGAAGAGGAAGTGAGGTCAGACTCGACAGCTCTTCTCTCCGGAGCAGACGCCATGCTCCAGGCTCCTGGGCAGACACACGCGATGAAGCTCTGAACTAGAATCTTCCCGGTAAGACCGGTGCTCACAGATTGTTAGAGATGGGTTGATTGGGATATCAGAATTAGCCAGTAAGGGCTAGAGCTAAGGGCCAAGCAGTGATTAAAAGAATACAGTGTCTGTGTAATTATTTTGGGGGTAAAGCTAGCCGGGCAGGCGGCTGGGGTTTTGGGGACGCAGCCCCACCGCTGCTCTTATTACTACAACCCAGGGCCACTGCAACTACATTGCTTGTATGCTATGAATATGTTTTATTAGCATTGGTTATTAAAGAAGCTGTTTTGAAATGGGCGGTGGTGGTCCACGCCTTTAATTCCAGCACTTGCGAGGCAGTGTCAGGTATATCTATGTGAGTTCGAGGCCAGCCTGGTCTACAAGAGCTAGTTCCAGGACTGGCTTCAAAGCTACAGAGAAACCCTGTCTCGAAAAACCAAAAAATGAAGCAGCTGTTTTGGCCAGTGGCTTAGTAGAGTAAAGCCAGGCAGGAAATCCAAACAGAGATATAGACAGAAAGTAGTCAGAGAGATGCTACATAGCCGCGGAAAGAGAAAGATGCTGTCTGCAAGCCAGATCCTTACCAGTAGCCCAAAAACTCGTGGCTATGATACACAGATTAATAGAAATGGGCTAATTTAAGATGTAAAAGTTAGCTAGAAATATGCCTAAGCTATTCTATTGGCCAGTGTTGTAATTAGTATAGTTTCTGTGTTATAATTTGGGTCTGAGTAGTCGGGCAGTCTCTGCCTGTACCCATCAGCTGACTGGCCTGTGTCAGCTCCACTGCCCAGATTGTCTCTCTCCAACTTTGTCTTTCTCTCTCTCTCTCTCCTCTCTCTCTCTCTTCTTTTCTCTCCTCTCTCCCTTCTCTCTCTTGAGCATGTTAAACAAATGTAATACAAATAGACAAAAATATCATCAATCCAAGCCTTGGATTTAATAGGATTTGTCTTTCAAATAAAGCCTTGATTTAATAAAGGCTCAATTTTCATTCATCAGTAATTTTAATTGTATCCCAGTGTGAAGCAGTAGAAAGCCACCCCTCCCTCAAAGAGGAGACACGCACACTTAGATCAGTCTGTAGAAGAACCAGTTAACGTTTCATTCTCCTCTCGGCCTCAGCTGCAGATTTCATCGTCTTCTCTGTGAAAATTGATGTGACCTTGAAGTACTTTTCCTTATTGCCACTCTCAATATAAGTTTTGTCAGTAGAGGGCGCTGGCAGGACATGCAGCAGGAAGAGGCTGCCCTTGATCTGTGGTTTGCATTTGCTGAGTTTTGCTTCTGTCATGGGCTTCTCAACAGCCCATGTGGGAGTCTCCAATGACAGTTACCCACTTTGAGTTTTAGCTACACACCCACAAAGAGATTATTAGTGAGCCTTATGGACAGGCCTGGGATGCTCTCTTGGGGGCTCTATGTCACTGTGTGCCAGTGGGTGCTCATTGTCTGTGGGCTCAACACCATCTTAGGCAAATGTTAAAGATACTTTAAAAAAATACTTAAATGATTCCGTTGGGGAGATAATGAAACACACACCTAAGTAAGAAGGACAAATCCAGTCAGCAGAATACAGTTTGCAGTGGCACTGCCTCACAGTTAATGAGAATAAGCTGGATCTCAGACAGTTTGCCCAGAAGTGGAAATGGTTTGTTCTAACTCTAAAAGTGGCACCAGAAGTGCGGAAGTCATTGCCTTAAACATATTGGTTCAGTGAAACACGTGAAGGTAGAAAGAGTGAGAGAGCCATCCTAGTGATTATTTTATTTATCTTCATTAAAATTCATGACTCTAAGTATAAGTTAGATGTCATTAAAGGTATGACATCTTGTATCTGTATAGCAAAGAATGAATTTGATGTTTAACTTATTGCCATATTGTGAACTAATATCAATATATGTATATAGTTTTCAGTTTAATTGTGTATTTGTTTAATGAAAAGATATATTTTGGATATATATTGTCTCAGGAAAAGAGTAGACTTTTTTATTTATGGCTGTTTCATGTTTGGCATGCCCACCTAATTGTCTGTCATCAATCTGTCTTATCTAGCACCAAAGATCGTAAGAATACTGAAGGCATAGAGTGGTGTCTTCTCAATTTGGGGAGCTAGCACAGTGCTCTGAATATAAGACTCAGTAAACTTCGATTCTTAGGAATTTACTTTAAAAAGACTTAGCCCATTTTGTGCTGCCAAACAGAATATAGTAGTTTCCAAGGACTTTTCTTTCTGTAGTTTTCATTATCTGCCATCAATTGTAATCTGAGAATATTAAATGGAAAATTCCAGAAATAAACAACTCATAAGCTTTAAATTGTGCACCTTCCTGAGTAGTGTGATGAAATTCTGCAGCATCCCACCTGAAGTGTGAATTAGCCCTTTGTCCAGTGTGTTCACACTGCATAGCCACCTGCCCCTTAATCATTTATTTAGCCTCACTTTAGGATCCACTGTCATAATATTATGGTGCGTCTTTCCACCACGTAGCCTTTATTTTATGTAATAGTCATCCCAAGGCTCCAAAGTATATATAGGAAATGGTGCATCAGGATACACATTTATATATACTATCTGCTTTCAAACAATGCTCTGGGATCGTGGATAAGTGCGACCAGTGCTGGACTAATTAGTAAGACATTTATCATCTCATGGTTCTGAAGAACTAGTTGAACACTGATCGAACCGTGTGGGACTTAACGGGGCAACTTCACAGTGTCATTAGTTGGAGGGAGGGAGAGGAAAGCAAAGGAAGGACTGAACTTGCTTTTTGTAATGAATTCACATCTACCATGTAAGGAACTGACTTAGATGATAATAATGTTAATTTCTTCAGGCACTGTCTTCATGGCCCAGTCACATCTGATTTTTACCTCCCAACATATTATGTTGGTGAATTACCAACATGTGCTTTTGGGAGGAGGGGATTCAAATCATAAACACCTACCTCAGGTGTTACCTCTTTCCTGGTCTCTTCTTCCTCCTAGGCAGGAGCTGGCCCTCCTTTCCCTTACACGTCCCTTGCTGGCTGCTCTGTAAGGCCCAGGGGCCCGCGACCCCATCGGTTTTGTGCTTTAGAGTACACAATCCATGCCTGCTTTAATTGTTTATTAGGATAACTTGTTGAACTTGCATAATTATGAAATGTAAAGTAAACTTTATTATGCCAGATTATTCTCAGAAACCGAGTGGGTTAAAAAAATTAAAGACATATCCTCTGGAAACGTTCTCTGTTTGAGAACATTTGGTTGGACTTTACGAGTATTTTTCACTGCTGGGACTCAAGTATAGGTTTATCTTTAGTCCCAAGTCAGGACAGAAACTCCACTTTGTGTGACTTCTAAAGCCTGCATTGCCTTCTTGGAGACTGTGCGCCTCTGGCCTCTTGGCTTTGCCATCATGCCTTTAATTTATGATTGACATTAGCCTGGCTCGTCTAGCATTGGTCATGGCTGCCAGATCAGGTAACTGAAGGGACTGTGGTTGTCACTGGAGTGCCAGATTGTGGTGGTGACATATCAATAAGGAGTATATATTGCTGGAGGAACAGAAAACTCAGATTTATGAGCCTTTGCTAGAAGGAAAATGTTTTTTAAAACTTGAAGTATAAAATGGCTTGTTTCACAAAATATAAACAATACTTGTATAGAATTATCACTTTGCATGTGTAAAGTGGCATGCTGTAGTGTGAACTTGGAATGCCTGCTGAAGCTGTTTGACTCTGAACCATGGGGATACAGTGGTGCTTTGTTCTAGAGAAAGATGCATCAAGGAAAGAATGTTATTTTATAACAATGCCTTAGGCTCAGAGCCCCATAATTCTGTTGAAATTTTAATACAACCATTTGACCTTAGTATTTTTTGTATTGCTATTTTTATTTTGAGATCACTAGAGAGTCGCATGTTGTTTTCAGAAGTGATACAGATGTGTATGTAACCCGTTTCCTTCCAGTGCTATCATCTTGTCTGGCAGCTGGGAAATTGTCACTGATACAACCTGCTATGATTTGAGTGTATTCCTCAGATTTCATGTGTTGTGAGTTAAGTTCCAGGGCTGACAGTTTGAGGGAAGTGAGGCCTTCGATAGGAGGCTAGCCCAGTACGGTTCTTCCCTCATGAGTGAGCTAATGTCCTCTTTGCAGGAGTGAGCTTGTTGTGAACAGCGTTCTGTCACCTCTCGCTCTTCTGCTTTCTACCGTGAGAGGACATAGTGCAGATGTACTCCTGAGCTGCCCCTCCTTCATGCTGGGGCCCAAGTAAACTTGCCTTGTTCATTAATTATTCAGCCTGTGGCATTCTGCTATAGTAATATGAAAGAATCTCCAAGACACTTAGATTCACCAGTTTTCTGTTCATTTTTATGTGTTTGTATGTCTCGTTTTACATGTACAACTTACCATTTGCCTTTTTAAATTGAATTTATTCATTTATTTTATATCCTAACTTCAATTTCCCCTCTCTTCTCTCCTCCCATTTTCCCCCTCACCCCCTCTGCCCCACCCCAATCCGTTCCTCTGTTTCTGTTTAGAAAAGGGCAGGCTTCCCATGGGTGTCAACAAAGCATGGCATATCAAGTTAACGTAGAACTAAGCTCCTTCCTTCATATGAAGACTGGGTGAAGCAACATAGTATAAGGAATATATTCCCCAAAGCCTGCCAAAGCATTGGGGACAGGCCCTGTTGCCATTGCCAGGAGTCCCACAAGTAGATCTAACTATACAACTGTCACACATATGTAGAGGACCTAGGTCGGTCCCATGCCGGCTCCTTAGTGTCTATGAGCCCAGGTGAGTTGTCTCTGTGGGTTCTCTTGTGATGACCCTGCCCCCCCCAGGCTCATTTAAACACAAAGGAAATAAGGATTAGATAAATCACACGAAATGCTTAAATGTAGACATGAAAATCAAATATTGACTTATTTTGATTTTTTGTTAACAATAATAATTAGCAGCAAGTTTCATTTGAGTTGCCTAAGGACTTTATTATGAACTTATCACACACCAGGGGCTTCTGGTGTGTTGTCTTATGTGACCTTCCTAGTGATTATACCATATAAATTAGGTCAAAGTTGGTTTACTATACTTAATTATCCCTGGAATCATTTTCCAAGGAATAGGCATTTTTTAAAACAACTCTTGAAATTAGTAGGGAAAAAAAAACCTCTTTTGTTTTCATCCTTTTACATTTTAAGTCTCTTCCATGACTGCTGATCCTGGCAATTGTTGAGTGTGGGGATGTATCTCTGTGGGAGTTAGGAAGGGAGGAAGGGTGAGGGAGTACTGTCTTATAGATGGAGTAATGGTGAGATGTTTTAATGTCTTTGTATTGTAAAGAAGACCTAGTTTATACAGAGTGCCAGGTTTTAAAGAGAATTAATGTGAACTATCACAAATACTTAAAAGTATAATTATATTTTTCCATAGTCTAATTTAGCGTTATTCTTACTACCATTTTTGGCTAAATACAGCCTCGGGGGTGTTTGGATTCACTCAGATACCCATTGTTACATATCTGACTTTACAGTGGTGCCACATGCATGTGCCTGTAAGTTAGCACTGATGCGTGTTAGAAAGGTAAGAGATACACTAATCAGGAGTCCATAATTTACTGTTCTTTGCTTGTTAAGTGTCTTGTAAAGCTGTCGCTATGATGGATGTCAGCCCTTACTCAGACTAGGGGTATGTTGGTGCCTCAGGAGGTCTTGGTGTTTTTGTAGACAGCAGACAGAAATAAAATGAATTTTGTCCTTTTTACCTCCTGTAATCCTGCTAGAAAATGCACCATGTGCTGGGATCTGATATTGACTTCTGCCAGGTCACCTCCCTCAAGAGTCATGGGCAAGCCCCACTGCAACAGCCTGCTGCTTTCGACTGAGACGAATGGCTCCTGTGGATGCCGCACTTCTGTCTGCCAAGAATGCCACAGCAACCTGCATCTGCCACCAGAGGGGAAGCAGAAAACTCCATACACTGCAGATATAAACTACATTTTGCACAGTCCCTTTGGGGGAAAAAAAAAACCATAGTCCACAGTGATAGAACAGCCTGTAAATCACCATGTGGGGCTGATTTTTGTCCTACGTGGCAGAACTTTATTTGCATGTTAGATAATGCAAATCTTTTGAAGTTTTATGTTATTAGGACTTCTTTGCAAACTACAAAGCCATTTGGAGCTACTCTATCCATTTTCTCCTAAGGAAGTTTTTCCTCCTCATGACTCATTCCACTCCATGGCTAATAAGAGGGGAATGTAATAACGGTTAAAGGAAGGAATGCATGCATTTTCTACCTTTTTCCTTCTTTCTTTTTTATCTCTCTTTCTTTCTTTCTTTCTTCCTTTCTTTCTTTCTTCCTTTCTCTCTTTCTTTTTGAGCACTGTACGCATTTTCTGTCTTGGGTTATGTAAACTTGCATGACTTTAAAATGCTGACAAGTGTGGAAGGTAAAAAGCTCTCCTGTTAATATATACTTCTTTGGAATTTAAAAATCAAAACACTTGCTCTGCTTCTTGAGAGAATTGATTTTGCTTGATGGCCCAGAATACAAATCCAGTAAAAATGACATATTTCAGCTGTCACTTACACATACACCTTCAGTGAAATTAATGAGATCACCCTAAGATTGCACTTTGTGTTTTATTTTTACTTTATAGGTCTGTATGAGCTGTTGGCTGCTCTGCCCGCCCAGCTGCAGCCACATGTGAATAGCCAGGAGGACCTGACCTTCCTCTGGGACATGTTTGGTGAAAAGAGCCTGCATTCACTGGTCAAGGTAAACCACACTGATGTCAAGTTCTCTGAGTGCCATCTAGTAAACCAGAGACAAAATTGTTACTGTCTGAAAACAAAACAGCCTTGTTATGTTTCACGGCCAGGCGTGGAAGTTGTTAAAAATCTTACCAAAAATACATAGATGACTTCACGGAAGGGCACGATGTGGCCGTGCAGGCATTAGTAGCGGCATGCGGCTGCCCTTGTTTAGACAAAAGACAAAATAGTGACAGGAAGGTTGAGACTCCGTTATGGTCGCATTTGTGGGCTGGAATTTCACTTAAATAAACAAATGTTCACAGCAGAAATTAGAAGGGATATGTGTTCTGAGGTCAGAAACGGCAGCAGTCCAGAAGCCACATTAATTTAAAATAATTTCCTTTAACAAAGTCAACTGAAATTCTAGTATGCTGTTTCTTTTATCGGCCTGACTCCATTGAAATGGTATTTTGTAGAGGAATACAGTGGAGCTATTATGAATAAAAACAGTTTTTGGAGCCCATTTTAGGGAAAGCATCCTGCCACGAGAACTGTCAGCCACAGGGAACCAGATCCCGTCTTACAGAAACACTGGGAGTGACCAGCTCTCTTAAAATAGTAAAATGAGAATAAGAAGCTCACTGGAAAACACGCTGCTCAAACTTCTGGAAATATAAACTGAGTTTTCTCTCATTTAACTCAGGCTGAAAGAAATGCCTAGTCTTTCTTGTGTCTGTAGGAGATAGAAGACCATGTCTCCGTGAAATCTGGACCTATACTTTATTCAGCTAACTTTGTTAGGGTTGTCTGTCGTGAGGGGAGGCTTTTATCTGGTACATAGTATTCAAAAATGGACCATTTCTGAATTGCCACTGTTTACAGAGCAGAAATGGTCTATGTGTTTCTTTTCCTGAAATTTGTCTCTTTTGAATAGCAACAATACTAAAGAAACTAATGTCAATACGTGGTCCTCCCTAGCAGTACATTTTACAGCCTAGAGTTATTCATTAATTTATTTTTTCATAATAATTCAATTACTGAGGTATCTTTATGCTCTAATTCATTTTAGGCAGCTTAGTTAATTTCTTGGGATGGGTGAGAAATGATCTTGGGCTTATAATTTAGAAGTTCTCATGCCTTAGTATAGTAATAATAAAAAATGCTTCTCTGTTGAATGTGTGGAACTGGAGTAGCTACAGTTGCATGCACACTGATTTTAGCATTTGCTGTAAAGAATAACATGTATTTGAACTGGCATCATCCCTGTGTCACTAAGTAAACATTCCCCCAAATAATAGATGCATGTTTATTTGTATTTATTTATAACATAGCTGTAATTTCATTACCTAAAATAGAAGACAGAATGTGTGTCAGCAAGTTTACAATTTTTATAAAACTGTTACCATCTCAGTTCTTGGATAGTTATGTATGTTAGGCAGATTTATTACATATTGAGGAAAAGGTTATCAGAGCACATAAAAAGTGAAAGAACTCCAGAGGTTGTGGTTACCGCTGTTAAAAGGATGAAACTAACGTATGGAACAAATTCCTACATACATTGGACAGTGAGTCTTCAAAATAGGCTATTTTCCAAAGTGTCTGTCAGTGGCAAGTGGGTAGGAAGCATCCAAGACGGTGCTAGTATCTGGTTTCCTAAAAACAAAGAGGCCAATGGATGGATGTTTTGGCATTTTAGATAGCTCAGTTGACATGTGTACTGTTCCATATGTTTTCAGTAATTGCTATAAAATGCATTTTTTCAAATGAGTCTCATTTGATGCCACTCGCATAGTATTTGTGCTTCATCCGTCCTGTCCTCTGCCCCCAGCTCTGATTAGATGCAGCTCTCAGTTGTGTCCTCTGCCTGACCCATTCTATTAGTTTTAAATATGTAAAGTCTAAAGCGCCTCCAGGAGGCAAACTCATGGGATCTTAGCTTAAAACATCTGGAACAGACCACTTAACTGTATTCCAAATGCCTCTAGTTAAGGCTGGAGGACAGAAGCCTTTAGCGTTTGTACATAAATCTTTCTAGAGCCAAAGGAATTTGTTTGAAAAGATTTGTTATAGAGTGAACCAAAATGTGCTTGGGTTTTATGCTCTTGCCTGAAGTTAAAGCTGTTACTGTGTGATTTAGAACTGGAGAATGCAAAATTTGATTTTCATTCTAGCACAGAATTTTCATGGTCCTTGTAGTGTGTGTGTGTGTGTGTGTGTGTGTGTGTGTGTGTGTGTGTGTGTGTGTGGTGTAAATTGCCACACAGTGTTAAAGGTTTAAAATACTTGTAACTTTGGCATCTGATGTAAAAATACTCAAGAAGAACTGCACATTACAGTCTTAGTGACAGGTACTGCCCTCTACTTTGGACATTGAGATTGGTACTGGAAAGAAAGGTGATCCTAGAGGGCTTGTCCAACTTTTTGATGATGTAAGCCAGTATTACCACCTATAAAGTTGATGCTCCAAAGAGGCACAGTTGAGTTAACAAAAAAAAAATCACAAAGAAGTCTCAATATTTTAAATGAGTTTATGATTTTGCACTGGGACACATTCATAGTTAGATGCACCTACAGGGTGTCCGCTGAGCATGATTTTTAAAATAAAAGCTGAAAATAAAAAGCACAAGGTGTCATTCTGTTGGTCTCAGGAGGAAGGCAGTGCTGAGAGCGTTTGAGAGCTCTCATGTCTGCTTGGTGGGACCTGCACATGCGGAGGACTAGGAAGCATCATTCACTCAGTCTAGCCAGCACAAGAGGACACATCTTTTGCAAATGCACAGAGTCCACATAGCGTTTGTTTTATGCCCTAACTTCATTTCTAGTTTTATCTTCTGTTCTTACCACTTTAAAAAAATGAATGAGTGCTCATTACTTAATTTTCTTTAGTTGTGTATATATTTATAATCTGATTTAAATTCATTTTAGAACAAGATAGGGCGTAGAACTTGCTTAAATATTGAATTTCTTTTAAATTGGGTTGCACTTGTATCTCCTCAAGAAACTTCTCTTTTTAACTCAAAATTTTGTTGGCTGTCTAAGATGTGAATACCCAACCATTATGACTTTACACTCTTACACATGTTCCTCCAGCCTTTAAGTAGTTATGTGTGGGAGGACATGAAGTAAATAAAAGTTCGACTGTTTCAACAAACATTGATTTGTATTTTAAGGGAGATTTTTCGTGCACAACAGAATTACTGTGCTTTTTTTCTGGATTTCAGTGTTAGAACAGCAATGAGACTTGTGGAATTTCAGTCGGTAGAGTGCTTGCCTTAAAGTTATAAGGATCTGAATCTGATTCCACAGAACCTATGTTATGTATTTATAATGCCAGGACTAGGAAGGCAGAGGTTCCAGAGATTCTGTGGTGCTAACCCAGCCTGCTTGATGAATTCTATGTCAGTAAAGACACTGTGTATAAAAATCAAAGTGGTTGGTACCTGAGGAATGACACCCAAAGTTGTCCTCTGGCGTTCATGAATATATACACCCTACCACTCCCTTACTATTATCTTCAATTAGAATAAATACAGTTAGACCTGCACATCACTCATGTGCCCAGTCCCAGTCTTAATAATGATTATTGATGAATAATTATTACTATATAACTATTGTATTTCTGTCTTTGTTGAGTTCTTGCTATGTGCTGAGCAATTTCTAAACTATCTGCTGAGAATTTCCAAGATGAAGACACAGTCTTTTGTTTAATCTCCAGTTTTTCATGGCATTATACATAGGTACTTGTCAATTACAGTGTCTCGTGATAAATCACATGTGTAATTCAATATTAGCTAATATTAGCTCCAGGATGGGTTCCTTGAGGATTCGATTTCCTCAGCTAGACCCTGCCTGCTTAGCAGAAGTTTCTTAGGCAACTATTTATGGGGGGTAGTGGGAAATTAGACAAAAGGAGTAATGTGCAGCTTAAGAGGTAATAGTGAGCATTTTGCCTTTAGAATGGGGCGTGTTTGTCTGGCATATGAATAATGTAAAAATGGGGCGTGTTTGCCTGGCATATGAATTATGTAAAATTGTGAGTAAAGCCCAAGAAGGCAAAGATGTTCTCATCAGTGTCTCTGTAAACCCAAGTCAGTGGCGGCTGTTTCCTTGAAAGAGTAAAAGCAGGGGAGTAAAAAATACCTTTCTTTCTTTCTTTCTTTCTTTCTTTCTTTCTTTCTTTCTTTCTTTCTTTTTGTTTAAGCTCTTATTTTTAATTTTATTTATTTATTTAAGGGAGGGAGAGATTTTATTTTAACTCACAGTTCAAAGGTTATTGTTTTATTTACTTTATTATGTATGTGAGTGCATGTTTATGTGTGGCTATGTGCCCATGAGTATAGTTATCTATGGAGGCCAATAGAGGGCTTTGGACTCCCCCCTGCCATGAGAGGGGTTATAGATGATTGTGAGCCATTGAATATGGGGACCTAGGAACTGAACTCAGGTCCTTTGCAAGAGCAGTACATGCTCTTAACTACTGGGACAGCTTTCCAACTCATTTTCTTTTCGAAATAAATTGGCGTACTATAGAGGCTAGATAGGGCATGGCATTTCCAAGTCAAAGATGATGACAGCAAAGCATTGGTTTCCAGTCTGAGAGGTGCATGCTGGCTCTGCTGTTCTCTATCATATTGAGACTCCTCTTGTTCTGTGATCCACTCACCAGTGTCAAGCTGTTGGGTGTTGGGAGGAGATTCAGGAGACATCTCTGAGAGTTCTCTACAAGCATATAAGTTCTCATACATTTTGACTATCTCCCCATAGGAAATGAGAAATATTTTGGATGTTTGCTCAGTATTTAGGATATAATAAAATAATTAGACTCATGCATCTGGAGTTGAGGATAATTACATTCAAGAATGTAGGTAATAGGTTTAGGTTAAAGTACAGAACATCCTTTAAATCACCATGTGACTGTTAATGATCACTTGCATGCATAGATGGCCTCATAATTTGAGAGTGACTGATATTTTTGTGTGCATATGACTGTGATGAATGTACGCTGAAGACAGTACCTAACTGCTTTCTTTGAATGTGTACCTGTGTTGAAATTTTCTCCATCATTAAACAGTGCATGCTTGCATATGTAAAAACACTGACCAGAACCAAGAATGCTTAGATTTTACTCTTATAAATCTTGTAAAGTCTTGCAATTTTATGCTACAGTTAGGTCTGTAATATATTTTGGTTTTGGGGGAAGGTGTGAATTCTAGGTCTAGATTAAAATGTCTGAAAAGGAAGTCAATAGTTCTGATAGTTGCTGAATAACTGTCTTTTTCTCCACTGAAATATCTTTTTTTTTTCATCTATACCATGCTGTCTTGGTTACCATAGTAATCTACCTTACTGAATTCTGCAGTAAAGTAATGCCAATTCTCTAATTTTGCTCATGGTCAGTACTGTTTGGTCATTTGGGGTCTTTTTCATATGAACTTTAGAGTGAGTTTGTCAGTTTTCTGGGCTCTTGATTGGTATTATACATTTTTGTAGATCCATATTGAGTATTTTGCAGATTCAAGTTAGATCTACAAAATTTTCTAGGAGATTATATTATAACAACACCATACATCCCTGTCCATGCAGCTGGAATCTCTCTCAATTTATTGAGATATCCTTTGATTTCTTCATTTGAGTATTCCCTAGTTAGATTCTGTAGATATATCTTGTTATGCTGATGCCTGCATATGTTTTGCTTTGGTGGTATAGTTTTAAAATTGTCGTAATTTTCTTCTATGACTGTGATAAAATGCCATGAGTGAATCATACTGAAGGGAGGGTTTATTTTGCGCTTATGGTTCCAGAGAGGTGAGTCCATCGCCATCAAGGTAGGGCAACATGGCAGCAGGCATGACAGCAGGAACATCTGAACTCACATCTCTGCCTATAGACAAGAAATAGGAAGGGAAAACTGGCATAGCATGTGGCTTTTGAAACTACAAAGTCTGCCTCCAGTGACGTACTTCTTCCAGCAGGGCCACACTTCACAATCCTATCCCTAAAGTGCCTAAAACTGGGGACCAAGTATTCAAATGCCCAGGACTATGGTGGCTGTGTTATTCAAACCACCACTAAATGGTATTGTGTATTTAATTTTTTTTGCTCTTTATTACTTCTATATAGGCAAGCAGTTGATTGATTTTGTATACATTGAGTCTATATCCTGTATATTTGCTATACTTGGCTTTGAGTGCCCAGAGTTTTGTTGCTGTTGATTTTTCACTCAACACCATCATGTCACCTATAAACAAAACTTGTTTATTTTCAATATATATGTGTGTGTGTGCATAATTTCTTATTTCATTTTTTTGTCTTATGATGTTAGCTAAGAATCTTCTGCAATATTGAATGGCAGTGGCAGGAATGGCCATCTTTGCCTTCTTAATTGTTTCAGGGAGAAAAATTGTTTAGTTTCTCACCATTTTGAATGACATCATAAAGCGGGACATTAGCACTTAAGAACACTGGCTGCTCTTCTAGAGGACTTGGGTTCTGATTTCAACACCATATGGTGGCTCACAAACCACCTATAATTTCACTTCCTGGGGGTCGAGTGCCTTCTCTGCCTCCTCAAGCAAAAGCATGCATGTGGTACAAAGACATCCACAACACTGAACTCAAGTTGTCAGGCTCGTTGGTATGTGACTTTTCCTGAGAAGCCACCTTGATGGCCTCCAGCCTTTAACTTTCAATTGCTGTATGCTTTAGTTTTGATATAGGATATACTTCCCAAAGGCTCATGTTTTGAAAGTGTGGCCTCCACTGGGATGATGCTGAACACTGATGGGCCCTTTAAGAAGGGAGAGTTTAATGGGTTCTGAGCTGGTTCCTGAGGGTGATACCCTGTTGAAGGAAGCCCTGCTTGTTGGTTCCCAGCTGCCCTGCTTGCTTAAATCTGAAGTAATCACACAGAAACTGTATTAATTAAATCACTGCTTGGTCCATTAGCTCTAGCTTCTTATTGGCGAACTCTTACATCTTAATTAACCCATCTGCATTAATCTGTGTATCGCCACGTATCAGTGGCTTACCTGCAAAGTTTCATCATGTCTGACTCTGGCAGCAGCTCCATGGCATCTCTCTAATAACTCAGTCTTCCTCCTCCCATGCTATAGGCCAAGCCAGTTTTTTATTCATTAACCAATAAAAGCAACACATAGACAGAAGGATCTCCCATACCACTGTCCTCAACAGGGATTAAGGTAATTCTCTAGAGCTTCTGATTAGTTCTCATTGAGTCTGAGCCCTGAGTTGCACTCTGACTTCCTACCATGTCTCAGGATCCTTATTTCATGTGACATTGCTGTGATGCATCCCAAGTGCGTGACTGATGGATGATGCTGACTTCTAAATCTGAGAAGGGAAACCTTTTGTCTTTAAAGTACCTCCCTCGAACCGGGCGGTGGTGGCGCACGCCTTTAATCCCAGCACTCGGGAGGCAGAGGCAGGCGGATCTCTGTGAGTTCGAGGCCAGCCTGGTCTACAAGAGCTAGTTCCAGGACAGGAACCAAAAGCTACAGAGAAACCCTGTCTCAAAAAAATCCAAAAAAATAAAAAATAAAATAAAATAAAGTACCTCCCTCAAGATTTTCATTGTAGTGAGAGAATATTTAGAGTGATCCATTCAAACTATTCATGTTTAGCACCATAATTTGTATATATATTGGGTTAATATTTATCATGCATCAGTAGTTTTATATTCAATACATTTGTTAGTTTTAAACTTTCCCAGCTGGTAAGAGTTGCCATATCAGAGCACACTCAGTTCTTTCTCTTTTCCTTCCTTCCTTCCTTCCTTCCTTCCTTCCTTCCTTCCTTCCTTCCTTCCTTTCTTCTTTCTCCTTCCTTTCCTTTCCCTCCCCTTTTCTCTTTCTTTCTTTCTTTCTTTCTTTCTTTCTTTCTTTCTTTCTTTCTTTCTTTCTTATTTCTTCCTTCCTTTCTTCCTCACTTTTCCCTTCCTTCCTTCCCTTTTCTCTTTCTTTCTTTCTCTCTTGGTGCTCCCGTCAAGTCTCTTACTTACCCATATGCTAGAATCTCCGAATTGTTACCATTTCTGCTTTATACAAACAGCTGTGCATTATCCAAGCAGTTCAGAATAAGAAAAAGCAAGGGTTCCAACTTACCCTCACTTACTACTTTCCGACATTCTTCGGTATTTATGTAGATCTCAGTTCTAACCTGAGCTTCACATGATCTTTTTCTAATCCCTGAAGAATGTCTCTTAATACTTTTTATGGAAGGCAAATTTACTGGTAACAAATTCCTTGCATTCTTGTTTGAATCAAAAGTTCATACTTCCCTTCTACTTGTGACATGTCATTTTATTGGATGCAGAAATTGTAGAGTGGGATTTCTTTTTCTTCTAACATGTAAAATATTTTATTTTCCTTTGCTTATTTGATTTCTGATGGAAGACTGATGCTAATCTTATCAGGGAAGATGAGGGTCACTAAAGATAAGGATCATATGGTGGTCCTTGTGCCAGTCCCCCACCTTTCAAACTTCTTTAGTTTTGGTCCTCTGTGCTTTGAATGAGATGGGTAAAGGTGTGGGTGCTTCAGAATTTGTTTTCATGTTTATAGATTTATTTATTTAAATAAATAAATGTAACATAAATTATTTATTTAAATAATTTATTTAAATAAATAAAATATTATTTAAATAAATAAATTACAACAGAAATGTAAGTGACACACCTGGCTGCTGTGTTCTTTTTAGCGATGAGCACATCAAAGGCAGCATTTGTTTCTATACAGTCATTCTTTGATTTCCAGAATTTCCTGTGCAAAGCTCTTCATTCCCTGCATACACTACCTGCTATGGCTGGTTGTACACTTTCTCCATCTAAACATTCAACATATTGGGTCTAGTTTTTTTTAAATTCCTTGTCTCATTTATAAAATCTACTTTGTCTGGCTTTCCTCATTACTCATTTTGTTTCTTTAGGTCTTCCTTTCCTGAAGTTATCACGCCTTGTACATTTTTCTGACTTACAGGATGACAGGAACTTGAGTGATTAGGCCTTTACTGTGAGTTTCATGTTACTGTGGCTTAGAACTGGGTGTGCCTACCTTAGTCCCAGAGATCTGGGTTTCCTTTGTACCCTTCTCCTCTATACTCTCAGTCCCTTTGTCTTTGGATTTTCTTAAAAACCCTCCTTAATATCATGCCTGAAATTTCTCACCTCTAATCCACTGGGGTTCAGTGCAGACTTACCCATGATGGTTGGTCGTGAGAGGACAATTCTTATTAAGAATTTGTCTTTTTAAAATTTTTTTAGAGATGGGTCTTTCTAGGCATTTGTATTTTAATCATAGTGATTTCCCCTCCTACAATGGAAGTTTCCAGGCCCCCTTTCCCCAAGATCAGCCATGAAAATTGGTGGCTCTTATGGAAGAATGTGTGGGGACCCTTCTTGGGGACCTCCAGGAGATTTTAATCCTCAAGCCAGACTCAGACTGTAATACAAACTCTCAGATCAAACACAATCTAGTAAATATATCTATGTATATATGTACATGTGTAGGCTATACAGTGACTACAAAGAGTTAAAAGGGCAACAAGTATCAAAGAGGCCTGAGAAGGCAAAGCTGAGGAACAAATAGGAATAGAAGAGTCCTTATATTGATAAGACAATAATAAACATTGATAACATGTGTTGATAAGCTGCAGGAAGGAATCTGAGAAAACAGATGTGATCATGTGCATTACACATTTGAGAGAGAATCAGTAAAGAGATGAAAAAGCAGGACTAGGTGCAGATGAAGGAACAGGTGCAAAGATGGATAGTAGGTCCAGCTGGGGAGCACGAGCACAAGCAGATGTCAGGAGAGTAGGTCACTCTAGGTGACCAGATGACAGGCTGATAGGGGTCTTCACTGTTTAGTGCTGAGTTCCACCTCTTTCTGGGGTCTATTACACTCTTGATCAGATGTGTCCAAGTAAGTTCTTGGGCCTGGTTTTCTTTGTAAAGTTTTAATACATTTGTGTGCCCCTATTGTGTCAGTTTAGCTCTATTCATTTATAGGGTGGCACCCTTTCTACTCCAAGGGAGAGGCATTTTTAGTCTTTGGGCCACCAGTTGTGCTGGACATATGGTACAGTCCATGAGTACACACAGATACAAGGTCACCCTCCATCTTCAAAGTGGGGTCAAAAGTGACTTGTAAAAATGGAGTCTCTCAGGGCAAAGTACAGCTACAGCCTGAAAAACTGCTGTTTTATACAATCTGGAGTAACTTAGGGAGAGCAGAGCAGCCTGTCCTCAATACCCACCAATAGACTTGTTTCTGAACTTGAAAACATTGCAAATTAGCACAATTTTTTGCTGACTAGATTCATTTCCACTGGATAAAGCATGAAGTAGGCCTCCATAGTTCTCCATGAAAGATGTTGGAGACATACGCAATTAATTCCTTCATTTCTTTTAAAAGTACAATGCTGTATTTGGTTATCAGTTCCTGTTAAACAAGTTATACATAGAACTAAGTTTAGGCAACACTTGTTGCTATCTTGGCAGTCTTGTTTGTCCATTAATGGAATACTTTGAGGCAGCACACATTTCTGTCACTAGGGTCTCCCTCTGGCTTCCTTTTGGATTACCAATCCTAGTGCTGGCCATTAAAAACAGTCACATGAGAGACCTAGGGTGTAGTGTAGAAGATGGGATTTATCTACTGTGAAGTGGCCAGAGTGGACAGTGGCCAAGGGCACAGTTAAACCTATATACATTTATGGCAGGTTTGATACTCTATTTCTAGTGTCCCTGGGACAGACAACCGCCATTGAAAGTGTTTTCTTACCTAATGCTTGCCAGATTCATTTTATCAATACTCAAGGGAATAGACAAAGCTTTTGTTTATGTCCTTTACTAGAAGGCATCTGGCTAGAGAGTGATTTTAGGCCTTGCCAGAAATCCAGAATGCCACATCTCTACCCAGGGACAGAGATCCAGCACAAATTCTATTCTTCTAGCCAGCATTAGTGCCTGTGGTCCCAGTCTTGGTTTCAGAAGCTGCTGGTTAGAAAGGAAGGGTCCTTCTGCAGGGATCTCCAAGCCTGCTGAGATCTAACTAGCTACACAATGGTTTTATCATTTTTTTCTATTTAGTTATTGTCAATATCTCTGATTTTATCAAGCAATGAGAAGCTTAATGGCAGTCATTGGGGTGATATTCCTATGCTAGTGAATTAGATTCTAGACTGAGATAATGGTATAAGATATGTACAAGTTCAGGCCTTTCTGGAAACACATCAGTGTGGGGAGATAGTATGGTGTTATGTTTAGAGAGCAAACTCCTGCGGAAAGGTTTTGTTACTTGCCTCTGAAGTATTATTTGCTTTGGGTGGGAGGAAGAAGAAAAAGACTGCCAGACACTGTGAATGATCCGTGGCCACCTGGTCTGACAGAGCCTCTCGTTGGACCTCAACAGCTGGGAATGCTCCTGTGCCAATCAAAGGTAATTGTCCAACCAGCTCTGTTGGAGAAACCAGATGGAGGTATTTCATGTTATAGGTTACAGTTTTCTGGCACAGGAACACGTACAGCCTGCTGAAAATAGGAATTCCTGGGGCTCTGGGTAAATTGTTGTTTTTGAAATTCATACTCTCCAAACAGTGGCCATATGTAGCCCTTCTTAGGTATTTGCTGGGGAGGAGAGAGTGGATCAGATCCAGGTTTGTGGAGCCATGTCTTCTGCCAGATCTGTCTTCATATAATGGAATAGTGCTTTCTGGGCGATAAGAGTGCATGTAGCTTTAAAAATTCATGGTCAAAACAACCCACTTACCGTGTATTTAGCAGTAATTTAATGAAAAGGAATCTATTAGCCCCACAAAAGCGTATCTTTCCTAGAACTGTTTCCTTGAGAACAGTCATTCATTAGAATGTTTGGAGTCAAGAAATCAGCAGGGCAGGGGCCACATCAGAACCGGCACTCTGAGACAATGGGGATGTTCTTTCAGGAACTCACCAAGGCCAGCTGGCCTGGGTCTGAAAAAACATGGGATAAAACCGGACTCACTAAACATAGCGGACAATGAGGACTGCTGAGAAGTCAGGAGCAATGGCACTGGGTTTTGATCCTACTGCACTTACTGGCTTTGTGGGAGCCTAGGCTGTTTGAATGCTCACCTTACTAGACCTGGAAGGAGGTGGGAGGTCCTCGGACTCCCCACAGGGCAGGGAACCCGGTCTGCTCTTTGGGCTGATGAGAGAGGGGGAGTTGATTGGGGGAGGGGGAGGGATATGGGAGGCAGTGGGGGGGAAGAGACAGAAATCATAGATAGATAGATAGATAGATAGATAGATAGATAGATAGATAGATAGATAGATAGATAGATATAAAAAAAAAAGAAATGGCACTCTACCAAGTATTGACCATAGAACGAGAAGGCAGGTGTTTGTATTCTGCTGCCTTGAATCAAATGAGAATTACAAGTAAACCTCTTACATAAGCTGGTTTGGACTGAATTACTGGTTAATACTCCTTGAAGTTTAGTTAGGTTCCACAGGTCCCTATGAACCACCACAAAGTGAAAGAAATGGAAGTCCAGTATGTAGCCAAAGGGCAGGGCAGGGCAATTTCCATAAAGGAGTGTTGGGTCGTTGGGTCTTTTTTTAAAAAAATTATTTATTTATTTATTTATTTTGAGTGTTGGGTCTTTAGGACAGCATTTGTGGTTCATCTCCACTGGGTTCCAGCTCCAACACTTCTTCCTTCTCTGCCATCTCCTTCTCATAAGTCACACTGTTGGCTACACTAGGTCACATCTATGAGTGTTCTGTGTGTTCCAGCTCCAACATGAGCCAAGATCTGGCCCTGTGTAGAGGGTTTATTTTTTATTTATTTATTTATTTATTTATTTATTTATTTATTTATTTATTTATTTTCGTGTAGAGGTTTTTTGACTTGGATTCTGGTGATGCTTATTATAAGGATTGATTATTAATGTATTAATAAATCAAATGCAAATGAATGAATGAATATATGTACTAATGGATTAGCGAATCAAATGTGAATTAATGAAGGAATATATATGTGTGTGTGTATACTTTAAATGGTCTAGTGCATAGTGACTTATTACTGTGATGAGACTAATTAGTATTACCTTCATCATCTCTATTTTAAAACTCTTTTGCAAGCCAAGCTCCTCTACACACCATTCTTCCAATATTCCTTTGGCTGTCTGGCTACTTTTTCAGAATGGTCTTTGTACATTATTGTTTTTATGCCTTTATTTTTTGTCTTGTTTAAAACTTCAGTAAAAGCTTGATAGCAGTGTGTGATTAGAAAAAAAGTTCTTGAGTTAGCCAAATGTGGTCTCTAAATTTTCCTTCAGTTAAAAATGGTACAAAACATTTGGTGCATTAAAGATGAGAACAGTGAATTAAAAACTCCTATATACATCTCACATCTTAGGGAATAAATCATTGTAGTTAGTGTCTGCCATCCAGTAATATTCTTCTCAAGTTTGTATTCACGGACAGTGTAGTGTAGGCTATTTTTCTGTTTTAATACCCTTTGTAAGTAGACTCATTTTTCTGTACCCTGTACCCAGTTTTTCTTTCTTTTCTTTTCTTTTTTTTGGGGGGTTTTTGAGACAGGGTTTCTCTGTAGCTTTGGAGCCTGTCCTGAACTGTCCTGAAACCAGGACTTGTAGATCAGTCTGGCCTTGAACCCACAAAGATCTGCCTGTCTCTGCCTCACAAGTGCTGGGATTAAAGACGTGCGCCACCACCGCCTGGCCAGTTGTTCTTTTTTTGTTTTTGGTCAGATGTATCTGTGGTCCTATAAGCACCTCCAATTATTCTTCATTGTTATCGAGTGCATTGTGTGATGAAATCATTTTTGTGTTTGTTTTCCAGCCTATTTTCCTGTTAATGGGCATGTGTGTTGAGAATTAACCTACAGGCTAAAAACCCCATTCCAGCTACTGCCCATCCCTAGCAGTGCTCGAATGGATAGATTTTCATGTTTTCCTGACAGTTTTGACTGGAAATGCCATCTTTTAGTTTTGGTTCACTTTCATTTGAATACTAGAGGTTGACCATGTGTTTCTGGGCCCTCTCTGCTCCTTTTTATATTCTATGTCTCCCTGACCTTTGGCAGTTTACTTTTTCCTAGTTCGTTTGTAGCAATCACATGGTGGGTCCTGATCTTGGATCTCTGTAGTACAATGTAAGTATCTGTATTTCCTTCCTTCTGCCGGGTAAGTGTTGAAACACAAATCCCTGCACACAGGGACCCTGCAGAAGGTTTTCTGGCTGTCAAAGGTGTAGAAGCAAAAGCTTTATAGATCCTTCTCGAATGCAAATTGGAACCTTAGCTCTCCAGTCTTACCGGAAACACACACACCAGAGTTTGAGGTGTTTGTAGCCCCCAATCCAGTCTGAGTTTTATTTGTGTTTTCTGGCTCCATAGGGGTCCTTTGGAGCTGTCCGCCATGACCTCATGTTCACATTTCATGGTAGGAACGTGTATAATGTATTTTTAGGACTGTGAATACTTAGGAGTAGCTTGCTCATTGAGTTGCGTTCTATTGGGCATCATCTGTGTCTCAGCTGCTCCCGCATATCCCTCATTGTTTAAAAGTGTTGTGGGGTTTGAGAGAGGCTGCTAGATTAAAGGAGATGGGAAAATCTCTTCCAATCTGATTCTCCCAAGTGGTTTGTTTCCTATGAATGTCACAAAAATGTAGATGACCTCTTTGAGACACAGTGATAGAGACTCACAACTTAATGGATTGGTGGACTGCGTTGTAGCTGTTTGTAGATAATTGACTTAATGTAGTTTGACTTTTAGTCAATTCAAATTGTGGCATGAAATGTGTTATCTTTCTTACAGATAGATTGTAGTTCGTGAAGATTTTCCTTATTAAACTGGTTTAAAATGAATGCTACTTTTAGTATTTTAATCTCTCTGTTTTCAATATGTCATGTTGTGTATGTCTGTAAAGATGCTTTCTGGTGATATCAAAAACAAAGGCAGGAGTTGATTGTTTTAAACTTCTTTTCATGCCACATATAATATTTTAAAAAACTTGAATATTTTTAAATGAAATATTTTTAAAAGTTTGAAAACATTCATAAGTTTTGGTGTGAATCTGTGACTGAGGCATTAATAATTATTATAATAAGCTTACATCACTATAAGAAATCTAGCTATGAGAGTGTAGGCTTTTTTTTTTTTTTAAGGCAGGTAGTAGCCTTCACTAGGCTGGAACTTGATATTTAGATCAAGCTGTTTTCAAAATCACAGAGATTCTGTTGCCTCTGCTTCCTGAGCGCTGGGGGTTAAAGGTGCATTAGTCTCTTTCTTCCTGTGTAGATGAAGTAAAATTAGTATAGAACGGCTCACTCTAATTCATTTCTCCACTTGTCTTTCTCTCCCTCTATCCTTCCATTCTGTGGGAATGATATTCACAGAAGAACACTTGACTGTCCTGCCTCTTGATATTAGTCCTGGCCATGCTGTTTGTATAATGTGCATGGAAGTAGGACCTGCTGGGCAGACCGCCATTAGAGCCAGTGAACTGCTTTCCTTATTTTTGTCTCTGCCCCTGTGCTGTCTTGTATTTCAGGCATTGGGCACTCTCTCTATTTGGGTCTGAGCATGTAAGGGCAAGGAGCAGGGTTCTCTAATGACAAGAGTGTGTGGTGGTGGTGGCGTGTCAGCTAGGATATAAACCTTCATTGGACTTCAGGATTCGTTATTTGCACAATTTAGCATGTTTAATTCTAGCAAGTGTCTTTACCATTTCGTTCCCAATCTGTTTCCCAGATGCAGCTTGGTTGGCAAGACGCTGGAATTCAACACAAATGCAGTCATTTACATTCCATGAAGTTAGGTATTTTTGAGTGATTGCTGTGATCTGACAGTTGCTTGGTTAGTTAATACTCATCTTCTTGTCAAAACGTCGTAACTTTTGTATTTTCTTCCCTGATAAACAAGTTTCTTTCATACCCATTGTTACGGGGTTTGAGGAGGAGTGCTGTGTGTTATGTTACTTGAGTGTTCCCGCATCATGAATGAGAGCAAGTGTGTGTCATCTCGGATCATCCCTCATCACCAGGAAAATGAAAGACAAATATTCTTCTCTTCCACCCTGATAAAACTGTGTTGCTGGGGCAGCCAGCTTCCTCTTTCCATCCTTCGCCTCCGCAACCATAGCTGGATTATGGAAAGCACCTGGCATGTCCTGATTCTGGGTTTTTGTTTATACTTGCTGTGTTAATTTCAGTTGTGTGTACCCAGTTCTTCAGAAAGCAAGTGCTGAAGAAAAAAAGAAAATTAGACACTAGGTCCCAAAGACCCATATCTTCCCAAGGGAACTTTGGGAATGTGAAACAGCGAAGACACTGGTGAGGATTAAGATCTTGTGAATAGGGGGCTGGAGAGATAGCTCAGAGGTTAAGAACACTGACTGCTCTTCGGGAGGTTCTGAGTTCAATTCCTAGCAACCACATGGTGGTTCACAACCATCTGTAATGAGATCTGGTGCCCTCTCCTGGCATACATGGAGACCTTCAGGCATACATGGAGGCTGAACACTATGTACAAAATAAATAATAAATAAATAAATAAATGTGATAAATAAATAAATAAAAAGATTCCAATTTTTTTAAAAAAAATTGTGAATACAGAACTCAGAAAGTTTAGTGGCTGTGACAAGACAGCTCTTCTTACTTCCCTCACTGGGTAATTAAATATCACAGTTTTCCTTGCAGGGAACAAGCAAGGACTTTGAGCAGCAAAAATATATAGAAAGAACAGTGGCCCTAGCGTCTCAGTCGCTTTTATCTACAGTGAATACTTGGTGCTTCTGTTCTCCTTTGTGCCTGGAAAGCCCATCATCTGAGATTGCTTTAGCCTTCATTTTATATATACTTTTCTGTTTAAGTTAAAAACTAAATGCAGTTAACCAGAAACTTAAAAATACATTCTGTCTCTTGATAGCCATTGTGTAAACAGTTGTAAGAGATACAGATGATAGAAATTTTATTCTGTTACTCGATGAACGAGACATGCATCTTCGTCTTTTAATTCATGTAAACCCGGGCTAGGTTGATCCCTGTTGTGTGTTTAGGGAGTGAATTTCAGGCTATCGTCATCTTCAGATGCCCACTAGATGGCACCAGGCCTTTAGTTAAATTGACCTTGTCCATTTGTCATTGATGGGTTAAAAATAAAAGAAGGAAATTTAGGCTCAAGCACTATAAAAAATTTGTGAATTTCTCTTATGTCATGTAAAGAGCTGTGGAGCTTTGTGGTAGAGGTATTTATGGTTGATAATGTACTACATTTCCAGAGAATCTGATTTTATTATTTGGCTCTTTCATATAAAGTATATTTAAATGTATAGTGTGTGAGGCGATGATGATGCTACAGCGGTAAACATGGGCTTGGTGATCTTTTGTCCTCACTATGGGAATCTGACTCAATCATACCAATAAGTAGACACGACTACTAATAAATGAGATTTGCTACTTAAACTATGGAAGGGATGGAGAAATAATATTTGCTCAGTTTTCTGTTGAGTAATTACTGAGCTAACTAACAGAGGACTGGTTTGCTTAAGAATTACCAGGTAGAACTGATCATAGCAGGCGCCTGTGCTTCCAGCCCTTGAGAGTCTAAGGTTGGAAGATTATGAGCTTCAGACACAACATGTTTCAAGACAGCATGAGCTACATAGGGAGACCCTGTCTCCAAAAACTTGGGGTAAAAGGTACATTAGGGAGGTAAGAGTGACTTGGGGGAGAACTTTCATGGTATGGGGTTCAGAGATCACCTGTACCCCAATCTCTTATTTCGTTGATAGTTCTCTCTGAGTATTTTTCTCTCATCCTTCTGGAACTTCTTTGTGGTAGATATTGTTGATTGGAATTATTATCTTAGTTTTTCTTCAGCTTTTTTGCCTCCTGAAGATGTCCTCAGTGTTTTGTTGTTTTTTTTTTAAGAATTGCAGTTAAAATTTAAATTGCAGTAATTAGTGAGGGGTATTTGGTAACTCCTCTTTTTTTAAGAAAAGAACTTTTAATCTTTTTCCATGTAATATAAAATCTTTTTGAAAATAACTGATTCACAAACTACTCACTTACTCATTGGGATCACATTCTTTGTGCCTTTGAAATCTCAAAGGGCCTTGTTCAGTCTTCCAGCAACCCTAAGACATGCACGCTGATCTTTGCAGGGAGGCTGTGTTGACTTGTTATGCAGCCAGTTAGGATGTGAGGCTGGTTTTGAACCTATTTTGTCTGACCTAAACTCTGTTTTTTTTAACATTGTGTTATTCTCATACTAGAGAGGTGGCTTCCCTGGCATGAACAAAACCCTGGGTTCAATCCTCAGGACTGCAGGGATGTTGATAATCCCAGCATTCAAAAGGTTGGAGGCAGGAAAATCAGAAGTTCAAGGTCACGTCACCTTCAGCTAGGTTAGGTCCCTGTCACAAAAAGAAAAGAACTCAGAAGGATGGTTTCAGCTTGGCTTTGTTTTATAATTAATCCTGGTTGTGTTCTATCCTTTTTCACTCTGGGACATTCCCCCTCCCCCCCTTTTGGTGTGTCCATCCATTTTGTTTTTCTCTTGGAGGCTTACCTTAGGTATCTGGTATCTACTGATGTTCCGTTTGTTCGATCCTTGACCATACTGAATAGTTAGCAAGACAGAAGCTTTAACTGCCATGCTGGAATAAAGGCCCAGGCATGCTGCTAGTCATGCTCTAGATGCATGGAGCAGCACCCTCCAACACAAAAGAATGCAGCCTGGAGTGTGTACCCAGGTCGGGAAACCCAGCTTTAAGGTATAGGAAGGGAGGATTCTTGTGCTCTTGGTGTGCAGTAGGAAAGGTTGTCACTCTAGAACTTTCATAATTTTTCAACTCTATAGCTTTTCAGAAAGCATGACACCTGCAGCCTGGGGCTTAGGATCAATGGGAAAATCCCCAGTTCTTGCAACTTTCTCTTCCTCCAATGCCTGCAACTCTATATTGAGCAGACTGATCATCTATGCTGACTGATTCTTTCCTAGTCTCCCAGTTTGTTCTAGTTTTACTCAGTGATTTTCTTTTCCTAAAAAGAGCTTGGTGAATTCTCTTGCCTTCTGACTACTCTATTTCCATTATTTGTAGTTGAAAATATTTTAGTATGAAGCTAGGGAGACAACTTAGCAGATAACCTGCTTGCTTTACAGGCATGAGGACCTAAGGATGCCCAATACCCTCCTAAAAAGTCAAGTGTGGTGCTGAGTATCTGTAAGCACATTACTGGGAAGACAGGAGGATCTCAGGGCCTACTCATCAGCTAGTATAGCCATTTGGTGAGCTTCAGGTTCAGTGAGAGACCTTGCCCCCAAACCCAGAGTGTGGAGAGTGATAGAAGACACCTGACATTACCCCTGGTCTCCACATGCATATACTTGCAGACACATGGCCATGTGTGTCCCGCCCCCACTATAAATAAAAAAAATTAAAATAGAGAAGAAAGTGTTTTAGTACCCTGTAGAGACTTTGACTCTGTTGCCTACAACTCAGCTTTGTTACTGTGACTATTAGTGATTTTACAATCCACAGTGGTATACATCATGATTTATTTAACCGTCCTTTCCTAGGATGGACAGATTTATTTTTTCCTTTTTAATTATTACTAGGTTAGTTAGTTTTCAAGTATAGTTTATGTGGGGAAAGGTAGTTCAGTTTTTCTTTAACTTTTTAATTTTCTCAGTTGTCTTGCTGAAGAACTCTTCTCAGTTATCACGTAGGGTTATCATGAATGAAGGATGATTTGATGGCTCATCCCACTCTTACCGCCCCATCCATTGCTGTTCTTTATGATACTCAGGGCTCCCCATCCTTGGCCAGTGGTAGCCCCTCTATCAGGAGCCTGTGTTTTTGACAAAACTTCACTAGGTTCTGATTGCAGCTTTGCTTTCTTGGTAGACAGAGTGGCTGGGGATCGTTCTACATATCCCCCACTCTTCTGTACTTGAAGAAGCCTGGAATCAAGGGTTTCTCCTGTATTGTCCTAACAGTGACCTAGACATTCATTTTCCCAGCAATGAACAACTTCTCATGTGCAACCTATAAAGGTAGACCTATCAGAATTACACACGACATCTCAATGGAAACAATGAAAGCAAGAAGGTCCTGGGCAAATGTGCTTCAGACACTAAGAAACCACAGATGCAAGCCTAGACTACTATATCCAGCAAAACTTTCAATCACCATTGCTGGAGAAAACAAGATATTCCATGACAAAGCCAGATTTAAACAACATGTATCCACAAACTCAGCCCTACAGAAAGTACTAAAAGGAAAATCCCAACCCAACGAAGCTAACTGCACCCACATAAACACAGACAGCAGAAAACCTCCCACCAGCAAAACACAAAGAATGGATACACGCAAACACTACTACTAAAAAAATAACAGGAATTGACAACCAGTGATCATTAGTATCTCTTAATATCAATGGACTCAATTTACCTATAAAAAGACATAGGCTAAGAAAATGAATATGAAAGCAGGATCCAGCGTTCTGCTGTATACAAGAAACACACCTCAACCTCAAAGACAGACATTACCTCATGGTAAAGGGTTGGGAAAGTTTTCCAATCAAATGGACCTAAGAAACAAGAGGGTGTAGCTATCCTAGTATCTAACAAAGTAGATGTCAAACTAAAATCAATCAGAAGAGATGGAGAAGGACACTTTATACCCATAAAAAGATGAAGTCTCAATTCTGAACATCTATGCCCCTAATACAAGAATACTCACAAATGTAAAAGAAACATTACTAAAGCTTAAATCAACCATCAAACACTACACATGAATAGTAGGAGACTTCAACACCCCCTCTCTCCAATGAATAGGTCAACAGGCAGAAACTTAACAGAGAAATAAGACAACTAACAGATGTCTTGACTCAAATGGACTTAATAGACATCTACAGAACATTCCACCCAAACACAAAAGCATAAACCTTCTTCTCAGCACCACATGGAACCTTCTCTAGAATTGATCACATACTCGGTAACAAAGCAAACCTCCACAGATACAAAAAAATCGGAGTAACTTCCTATGTCTTATTGGATCACCATGGATTAAAGTTAGAATTTAGTAACAATACTTCTCTCAGAAAGCCTACAAACTTCTGAAAATTGAACAGTGAACTACTGAACCACCCCTGGGCCAAGGAAGAAATAAAGAAAGAAATTAAAGACTTCCTAGAATTCAACGAAAATGAAGGAACATACCCAAACCTATGGGACACTATGAAATCAGTGCTAAGAGGAAAATCCATAGCACTTAAGTGCCCACATAAAGAAAGTGGAGAAAGCTCACATTGTGACTTAACAACACACATGAAAGCTCCAGAACAAAAAGAAGCAGGTGCACCCAAGAGGAGCAAAAGCCAGGAAATAATCAAATTGAGGGCTAAAATCAACAAAATAGAAACAGAAAACAATACAAAAAATCAATGAGACAAAGAGCTGATTCTTTGAGAAAATCAACAAGATAGACAAACCCTTATCCAAACTAATCAAAAGGCAGAGAGAGAACATTCAAATTAACAAAATCAGAAATGAAAGGGGGACAAAACAACAGACACTGAGAATATTTAGAGAATCATGAGGTCATACTACAAAAACCTGTACTCCACAAAATTGGACAATATAAAAGAAATGGACAATGTTCTAGATAGATACCATATATCAAAATTCAATCAAGACCAGGTGAACAATTTAAATAGACCTATAAACTTCAAGGAAATAGAAGCTGTCATCAAAATCCTCCCAACGAAAAAGAGCCCAGGGCCGGATGGTTTTCGTGCAGAATTCTACCAGAAAGTCAAAGATGAGCTCTTACTCCTCAAAGTGTTCCCCATAATAGAAAATGAAGGAATACTGCCAGACCCCTTTTATGAGGCTACAGTTACCCTGGTACCAAAACCACACAAAGACTCAACCAAAAAAGAGAATTCTAGACCAGTCTCACTCATGTACATGGATGCAAAAATACTCAATAAAATATTGGCAAACCGAATCCAAGAACACATTTTAAAAAAATCATCTACCATGATTAAGTCGGCTTTGTCCCAGAGATGCAGGGCTTGTTCAACATATGAAAATCTATCGAAGTAATCCACCATACAAATAAACTGAAAGAAAAAAGCATATAATCATCTCCTTAGATTCTGAAAAACATTCAATAAAAATCCAACACCCCTTCATTATAAAGGTCTTGGAGAGATCAGAGATACAAGGAACTTATCTAAACATAATAAAACCAATATACAGCAAAAATAAAAGCAATATACACCAAGCCAACAGCCAACATCAAATTAAGTGGAATAACTCAAAGCAATTCCACTAAAATTAGGAAGAAGACAGGCAGTCTATTCTCTCTATATCTCTTTAACATAGTTCTTAAAGTTCTGGCTCTAGCAATAAGACAACAAAGGGAGATCAAGGGGATTCAAATTGGAAAAGAAGTCAAACGTTCATTATTTGCAGATGATATGATAGTATATATAAGTGACCCCAGAAACTTTACCAGGGAACTCCTACAGCTGATAAATACCTTCAGTAATGTGACAGGATAGATCAACTCAAAAAAAAAAAAATCAGTAGACCTCCTATACAGAAATGATAAAGAAGCTGAGAAAGAAATCAGAGAAACATCACTTTTCACAATAGTCACAAATAACAAAATATCTTGGGGTAACACTAACCAAAGAAGTGAAAGACCTATTTGACAAGAACTTTGTCTTTGAAGAAATAAATTGAAGAAGATATCAGAAACTAGAAAGAGCTCCCATGCTCTTGGATATGTAGGATCAACATAATAAAAATGGCAATTTTACCAAAAGCAATTTATAGATTCAGTGCAACCCCCATCAAAATCCTAACATAATTCTTCACAGGCCTTGACAGAACAATACTCAACTTCATATGGAAAAAGAAAAACCCCAGGATAGCCAAAATAATCCTGTACAATAAAGAAACTTCCAGACGGATCACCATCCCTGACATCAAGCTCTATTAAAAGAGCTTGGTACTGACATAAAAACAGAGAGGTTGACCAATGGAATCTAACTGAAGACCTGGATATTAATCTATACACCTATGAACACCTGATTTCTGACAAAGAAGCAAATTTTTTACAATGGAAAAAAGAAAGCATCTTCAACAAATGGTGCTGGCATAACTAGATGTCAACATGTAGAATAATGAAAATAGATCCATATCTTTCCCTATGCACAAAACTCAAGTCCAAATGGATTAAAGACCTCAATATAAATCTGACCACACTGAACCTTATAGAAGAGAAAGTGGGAAGTAGCCTTCAATGCATGGGCACAAGAGACCACTTCCTAAATATACCTCCAGTAGCACAGAAACTGAGAGCAACAATAAGTAAATGGGACCTCCTGAAACTGAGAAACTTCTGTAAAGCAAAGGACTCAGTCAATAAGACAAAAAGGCAGCCTACTAAATGGGAAAATATCTTCCCCAACCTCACATCAGACAAAGAATTGGTCTCCAAATTATATAAAGAATTTAAGAAATTAGACATCAAAAGTCTAAATAACCCAATTAAAAATGGATTGTAAAACTAAACAGAGAATTCTCAACAGAAGAATCACAAATGGTCGAAAGACATGTAAGGAAATGTTCAACATCGTTACTTATCAGGGAAATGCAAATCAAAACAACTACAAGATATGATGTTACAAATGTCAGAATGGCTAACAACAAAAACGCCAATGACAGCTTATGCTGGAGAGGATGTAGAGTAAGAGGAACACTCATCCATTGCTGGTAGGGGTGTAGACTTGTACAACCACTGTGGATATCAGTATGGTAGCTTCTCAGAAAATTGGAAATCAACCTCCTCAGGACCCAGCAATACCTCTCTTGGGCATATACCCAAAAGATGCTCAATCATATTGCAAAGACATTTGTTCAACTATGTTTATAGAAACGTTATTTGTAGTAGCCAGAACCTGGAAACAACCTAGATGCCCCACAACCGAAGAATGGGTAAAGAAAATGTGGCACACATTAGAGTACTACTCAGTGATAAAAACAATGACTTATTGGATTTTGCTTGCAAATGGATAGAACTAGAAAACACCTTCTGAGTGAAGTAACCCAGACCCAAAAAGATGAATATGGTATGTACTCACTCAGTGCATAGTAGCCATAAAGAAAAGATATTGAGCCTTGATATTGAGTTCTTCTTAACAAAAACAAATATAGATCCACCTGGAATGTTGAAGTAGAAAAGATCACCTGATAAACTTGAGAATATAAGCGGGGAGGAAGATTGGAAGGGAAAAAGGAGAGGAAAGGGGGAAGAGCAAGAAGAACTTGAGGGTGCAGGATAGTCAAGATTAGCAAGAAACCTGGCTTTAGAGAATTTCCTAGGAATCCACAAGGATAACCCCAGCTAAGACCCTAAGCAATAGAGGAGAGGGTACCCGAACTGGCCTTGCCAGTTGGAGTCAGACTGATGAATATCTTAAATATCACCATAGAACCTTCATCCAGCAACTGATGAAGAGGAAACAGGTAGAGACTCACATCCGAGCCCTGGACTGAGCTCCCTAAGTCCAGTTGAAGAGTGGGGGGAATGAGAATATGAGCAAAGAGGTCAAGACCATGATGGGTACACCTACTGAAACAGTCTACCTTGGTATGGGAGGTCTTTCTGTCTATGTGTTGTTTTAATTGATTAATGAATGAAGAACTGCTTTGAGCCTATAACAGAGCAGGGTGGGCCAGAGCGAGCTAGGCAGGGCAGACTAGACTGAATACCTGGAGAAAGAAGGGTGGAGTGAGAGAGACACCATCGAGTCTCCACCAGAGTCAGACATGCTGAAACTTTGCTAGTAAATCACTGTCACCTGGTGATACACAGATTTAAAGAAAGGGGTTGAATTAATATGTAAGAGTTAGCCAATAAGAAGCTAGAGCTAATCAGCCAAGCAGTTATTTAATTAATACAGTTTCTGTGTGTTGATTTCAGGGCTAAGCTATCCAGGCAGCCAGGAACCAACAAGTGGTCCCCCCTTCCTCCAACCAATTGGCACCCATGTGGCCAACTAAAATTCACTTAAGGGGGCTAGAGAGATGGCTCAGAGGTTAAGAGCACTGACTGCTCTTCCGGAGGTCCTGAGTTTGATTCCCAGCAACCACATGGTGGCTCACAACCATCTGTAATGAGATCTGGTGCCCTCTCCTGGCATACATGGAGATCTTCAGGCATACATGGAGGCTGAACACTGTGTACATAATAAATAAATAAATCTTTAATAAAATAAAATAAAATTCACCTAAAACCTGAGAAGCTTAAAAAGTAATTTTAGACACAAAAGAGTTAAGCACAGCTTCTTGGTAGACAATATTTTGCTGGTGGCATACAGCTCATTTTAGAGAGGTTTTCCTGATTTAGCCATAGCAGAAAAAAAGCTGCGCCATTTTGAAATGCTGGCTTTCTGGGTCATGCTGTCAGCGTGAACTCTGACTCTTTCAGGCAGGAGGTCCACCTACCGAGCATTTGAGTGGGGTTTGTGAGCAGTGTACTGCAGCTTGCCTGGTGGCAACATGGACTGGCTCTGTACCTGGAAGTGGGGCAGCTCTGAGGCACAAGTGGCTCCGCCATGTTGGACTGGACAGGGCAAGCAGACAGTACCATATATATCCTAGTAATGGTACATCTTAAGTTTTAAGAAATGCTTAGCATTTCAAAAAGCAGTCCTGGACAGTAAAGAATTACAGATATGCAATAAAGACAAATCCAGATGGAAAAGAACTCTTAACAGGTCAGTGTTGGATAAATGTATGTAGGCTTGGAAGAGAGAAGAAAAAGAATATAAAGAGTTGGAAAAGAACTAAATCATTTTTTAAAAGTCTTTAAAGAGGCAGAGTACAGACAGTCATAAATTAAAAGGAATAAAGAAAAATAAGCCACATAAAGATTGAATATACACAGAGTCTGGATTATGTATACTATTGTATTTTTTTTTAATTTTCTGTTTGTGAAGGAGCTAAGTACCAAGAGACATTTCATTGTTTATGAAGAAAAGTAGAGTGAGAGAGATGCTATGTAGCCTCACCAGAGACCAGACACCAAAACTTGAGCCAGTAAGCCACAGCCATGTGGTGATACACAGTTAATAGAAATGGGTTAAACTAAGATGTAAGAGTTATCCAATAACAAGCTAGAGCTAATGGGCCAAGCAGTGATTTAATTAGTTTCTGTGTAATTATTTCAGGTCTAAGCTAGCCAGGTGGCTGGGACAAACAAACACCCTCCTTCTAACTCCTGAGCTAATGGGAGCTTACCGACACCAGCTAGAATGGGAAGGAACAAGCATAGGACCAAACTAGTCCCTCTGAATGTGGCTGGCAGTTGCATGGCTGGGGCAGACAGCAGGACCACAGGCAGTAGCAACAGGATTTATCCCTACTGCTTGTCCTGGCTTTTTGGGAACTTATTCTCTTTGGAGGGATATATTGTTCATCCTAGATATAGTAGGAAAGGCCTTGGACCTTTCCCAAAGCAATGTGCCTTATCCTCTCTGAAGAGTGGATGGTGAGGGGCAGGAGGTATGTCAAGGGAATGGGAGGAAGGGAGGGAATTTGGATTGGTATGTATAATGAAAAAACAGTGTTTTCTTTTTGTAAAAAGAAGGAAGGAAGGAAGGAAGGAAGGAAGGAAGGAAGGAAGGAAGGAAGGAAGGAAGGAAGGAAGGAAGGAAGGAGAGAGAGAGACAGAGAGAGACAGAGAGAGAGAGAGAGAGAGAGAGAGAGAGAGAGAGAGAGAGAGAGAGAGAGAGAGAGAGACTTTTTGGAAATTCCATCAAGGTAATCAGTGAAGTAATTATTTTTCACATATTCACTCTCTCATCATGGATTATTGTGTTAATCCAGGACCGCCAGGTCCACAGTAACTAACCACCAACCCAGAAACTTTTCCTCTGGAAGGCCATATTCTGTTAGTGTTGGTCTGGAAAAGGTTTATAGAACCCCTCCCCCCAGATTCTTACCTCTTTTTTCCTCCCTCCTTCCCTCCCTCCATCCCTTTCTATCTGCCTTTCATACTTCCTGCCTGCCTGCCTGTTCTCCTTTTCTTGTCCTTACATTAATAGTTAAGGGTCTGTTTGTCTGAAACTAAAATCTCAAGTTTGTGATTTCTTTTTTGCTACCTTAATTACATTTGCTTCTTTGACTTCCAGTACAAAGTGCTTGTGCCCAAGTCTGAGGCCAGGATAACTTCCCTTTATAGTGTTTTGTATCAGTGCATATGAGCTATTTTCCTTCATGTCAAGTCTTCAAAGACTGTGTTAACTTCTCAGCTGTTCTGTTTACCCTCTCCCTCACCCGTGCTCACATTCTCAGTTGTTTTGTTTTTTGGTTCCATCAAGCTCTGAAATACCCTGTCATGCTCACCACACTTTCTGCCTTATCTCCTACTTTCTGAGAGTGAAGTTCTGTTTTAACATGAAGCTGTATGGACAGTTTTCCTGGTCTTAGGAGTTTCTTAAATGTATCCTTGCTGTATCTTAGTTTTCTGGTTTTTCTTGAGTTGCACTTACGCATAGTATGATTTGTTCAAGTATTAGACATTTTGACTTTGATCATTTACCTCACTGTTCTGGTGCTCAGGGTGGATACTCGGGCCTTAGACATGCCGGGCAAGCACTTAGATCCTTAGCTCTGTTTTGGCATGCTGCATTGACTATTACACATGTTATTACTTTGCTTCTGTGGTGTGTACGCTTGTATATGTATTAGTTTAAGTTGTGTTACATTCACTTATTATGCTGTGGAATATTGTCTAATGAGTCAACGATGTGTTGCATTTATTTCACTTTGTAAAGCTGCGTTACTTTGTCTGTCTAAAACACCTGATTGGTGGTAAATAAAGAGCTGAACGGCCAATAGCTAGGCAGGAGAGTAATAGGCGGGGTTGGCAGGCAGAGAGAATAAATAGGAGGAGAAATCTCGGGAAGACAGTAAGGAGTTAGGAAAGGTGAGGGAGACAAGGACACCAGGGGCCAGCCACACAGCCAACCATGGAGTAAGAAGGATGGAAGGATATATAAAATAAAGGAAGGTAAAAAGTCCAGAGCCAGAACATAGTTAAAGAGAAATAAGATCATTTAAGTTAGAAAAGCTGACTAGAAACAAGCCAAGTAAAATTCAGACATTCATAAGTAAGAATAAATCTCCATGTATTTATTTGGGAGCTGGATGCTGGGCCCCCAAAGAGTAAAAAGAAAAAGAAGAAGAAAGCCAAACAAAAAACAAACAAATGAACAACTACATATATACATGTATCCATAATAAGTTCTTATTAGAATATACTTGGAAATGTCACTGCAAGGTAACAAAATATCAGTTCAGCTTTTATTCTCATAAGCAGCCCTGGCATTTCATGCTGTTCTATATACATGCTAACTCTGGGGAAAACAGAGTTATGATTCAATCCACTTTGAGTGACTGTGGCAATATTTCCTTTGCTTAAATTTCATCCCCTGGATGACCAGAATTTTGTGTACTTTTCATATTTATTGGCTAATTTGGGTTCCCTATTTAGTGAAGCACTTGTTCAAGTCTTCTACCAACTTTTAAGTTGCCTATTTTCTCACTAATTTGTAAGAATTCCTTGCAAATGGCTAAATAATGTTTAATTTTGGATCAACACTCTATTTTACTTGACTCCTTCCCAATTGGTATCCTCTGCCCCATTTTGGATGGTGTTGGTGATCATACCCAGGTCTTGCTCATGCTAGTCAATTATGCTGTAATGGAGTTGGTCCTTCTGAGACCTTTCCTTTAAATGAGGTCTTCATGAACAGAAGTTCTCACCATACAGTTTATTCATCTTTCCCCTTTAAAACTAGGGCTTTTGTTGCCCTGCAAACTTCAAGGTCACCCAAATAATTTCCTGTATTAAGTTTTCAAGAAGGTTTATTGCTTTACTTATGTACACACAGACTCAGGCACACGTGTGTGCACACAGCACACATATATGTGTACTGCTGGGATTGAACTCAGAATTCTACACGCTCTACCACTCAGGTATAGCTTTATCCTTGTTCTACCTTTTTACAAAATTTTGACACAGGGTCTCAAAGGAGCCTAGGATGGACTTGAGCCTGTGATTCTTCTCCCTCGGTAGCTACAGTTACAGACCTGTGCCACGAGCACTGACTCAGAGGGAGAGCTGCAGTGTGCTTTAGCTGATTTTTGTTTACAGTGTGATGTAGGGATGTATTTTCTGTTTGTTTTTTCTAAATGGTTATTCAATTGGTACAGTACTATTTAAGGGAGGGGCATCCTTCCTGACAGTCTTGTAGCACTGGCTCTTTGATTAATCCACTGTCTGTGTTCATAGGCTACTTCTTCTGGACACTCTATTCTTTGTGCTGCTCCACATAATGTTGGTATCACAATGCCTCGAAAAGAGAACGTGTTAATGTTGTGGGAGGCCTATTTCATTTGGATACAGTAGATACATTTATAACATTAGCTCCACCAACTCTCAATTTTTGTACAATTTTCCAGTTATCTAGATTTTTAATTTCTTTCAGGAATACTTAATAATTTCTTTGTACAAATTTTACTGGCTATAATTTTCCCTATGCACTAAAAATTTAAATTTTAACAGTTTGGTGTTACTTGTACATTGAAATGCATTCTGTTGTTCTAGTTTAGAATAAGAATTCCTTTAGATCCTCAATTTGATAGATTAATTCATAACTTTTTATTACTTTATCTGTATGCATTTTAATTAACTTGACAGCTTTGTTACTTCTATTATATTATTCTGTCTACCTAACACCTGTTTTTATCAACCAGTTGATCTCCCTGTCATCACTATCATTATCATCATAATCAATGTAGCATTTATCATCATCTGTCATCTAGGTATATATCACCAAAGAATCTTATCTATCTCTCAATGTCTATATATCTATCTGTTTTTTCCTCTAAGACTTCTAGAACACGATTGAAAGTGAATGATAGTAGTGAATCTTTTTCTTTATGCATGCATATTTTCCTTCCTATCTATCTCTGAATCCAAACATCCCTGTCCTGCACCTCTAACTGCCACGTTCCTTGGTCTCTTTGAGATGATTGTTCTTATCTGACGGTCCTTCCCTCCTTGGAAGAGAACTTCTGTCACCTTTTTGTCCTCCTTGGCCTTTTATATTTATTAAAATTTATTTTATTTCAATCAAACCTATAGTATATAGACAGTCAGTAGTGTAACAGTCATAATTTTCAGATGTGAAGGTCGAAGAGGTCAGTCAAACAAAGTATACCAAGTCTACATACATTAGCACTCAGTATTCCTTGGTATTAAAATTATTGGCAGTCATTGGAAGGTACCATATTCATTTATTTAACAGAATAAACACCTATTTGAATAAAATATTAAAGTTGGCAGTGATTAAAAGAAAATAATAAAAGTAAAATTAATTTATTGCAAGTCTGATTCATATTTTGCCAGTCACATAATTAGATATATGAGGAGCAATCAGTGGTGTAGCTGGTATAATTTTTATAACCTAAAGTGCTTTTAATATTGAGTTCCTTAATGATATTAGCTTTATTTTGATTCCTTGGAGGTTGATGAAAAATAGTGTTCATTTTAACTTCACAGTCCACTTTCTGCTGCCACCCATCCCAAGTGCGACCTGAGCCTGTGGTGTAAAATCTGGAAACCTCACAGTAGCGGCTTTTTCAGAGGCAGAAATTTAATACATATGTGCCTGGGACAGGGCAAGTGTCTAGGGTGAACAGTCTCAGCATATTCTGTGTGGAGTTTCTGAGCTTTCCCATGTCATAGAGTGGCTAAGGATTAAATGGAATCAACTTAGGTATGTTTTGGAAATAGTTGTATAAAATTCCAACCGTAACTATTTCTAAATCACAAATTTTACTTCCTATCTTATTTATTTCTGCTAAATTTTAAAATCCACAACATGGAATAGTCCTAATGTACATTTGGATGAAGTGATACTTTGGAATTCACAGGACGGCTTCATTTGGCATCTTACAACTTCATGAAAGTGGGTTGCCAGAGTCTGTGACATCATCCTCTTTGTGGGCCAATGAAAGTACATTGCATCCTTTGTGATCTGGCAGCTTTGGGAGCTTGAAGAGACCTAAGCACAGGATCTTGTGTTCTGGTTTAGCTATTGCTGCTCCTTCCTCAATGCTGTTCAGTGCATCTAAGGAGTCCCTTATATTCCAGGATTTGGCACAGCCACTCACAGAAAGATGCTTAGGTTTTGAGTAATTGCATGATACCAAGAGATTAGCCACTCTCACTGTTTGCTCCCAAAAGAAAAACATGCCAGAAAGGGAAGATATATCTAAATTGTAAAAAGTTGGCCAATTCTAAGGGACTGTGCAAAGAATGATAAAATTATGAAGCTCCATGCAAGCACATCACTACAACTAAGATTAATGCAGGAGGTGTGGCTGAGTTACAAATGATTTAACTGTGGATTCTGCAGAGTATTTTACTTGCCAGGATTAAACTATGGTATGCTTTAAATGTCTGGTTTCAAATTTAGATTTCAGGTGATACGGCTCAGCAGCTAGGCCGCTTGCTGGTCTGGGAAAGGGCCCGAGTTTGGTACACAGTACCCACTTGGTAACTCATAATCATCTGTAACTGTTCCAGGGGATTTGGTGCCCCTTCTGACCACTCCAGGCTCATGCAGGCATGTGATGAGGCATGTGGTACAGAGGACCTACACTCAGGCACACACATACAAATATATAACCGAAAAATGTGACTCCATGTACTCATAGAGTAGATTAAGTTATAGCTTCTCTATCCAGTGTGATAACATGTTTTTGCTTTTGAACATTTCTGGGTTCACTTGAAATGTCCTCAGTTCTCTGGTTTGGCCTACTTTCTGTGTTGCCACAAAGTCTAACCAGCAATTTTTCTCCAGCTATTAAAATGTAAAACCATAAGGAAAGTGGGCTTTTCCCACAGCAGAGGAGCCCTATGCTTAAAAATTCAAAAGGAAGTAGAAGAGACTTGTAGAAATTTCCCTTACTTTTCAGCTTCTGGTTGTCATTAATTTTACTCTTTTTAGAAAATTGACTAGAAAGCCCTCTATTGAATATGAACTTCAAGATAATGGGCTGTGAGTCATCTTTTAACCCTTCTATCTGCATGTTGCTGGTGAGGCATAGTGCTTAATTCTAGTAGACACTTCCTAATTTGGACCTTAGTACATAAGTGACATCTATAGAATTAAAACTTATTTTCCAATTTCTGTGTTTATAAGCATGCTTGAGTGTATGAACATTACCATGTACATATAGGTGGCTGTGGAGACCAGAAGCAGATGTCAGAGTCCCAGAAACTAGAGTTACAGGCAGCTGCTCTCTGCTGGATGAGAGTACTGGGAACACAACCCAGGTCCTCTACAAAAGCAGCAAGTTCTTTTGACCACTGAGCCATCTCTCCAGCTCCCATTTACAGAATTTAAAATTTTTAATTTACCCCTTGAACCATTATGAAATATTTGGCTGAAGTTGTATAAATCAAATGTTTACTAACTCAGGATATATAGGTTTTTTTTTAAGCTATATTTTACTCCGTGAGACTTGTCTAAGCCTCTTCTTGAAATCTGAAAGTAAAAGGGAGAAACCGTAAAGATACTGTGACAGTCAAGTTTCTTTATAAATAAAAAGAACACATATACTAAAAGGGACTTACTAAGTTGGCTTACACACTTCTAGTTGGGTGCCCCAATAATGGCCATCTATACACTGGAAAGGCTCAGAACTTCTAGCTGTTTGATCTATGAGGATGGATGCTGGAGGATTCCTGGAGTGCCACTCTTCTCAGCCCACATTGACACTGGAAAGCTGAAGAGGGTAGGTTCTCTAACACACATTAACAGGGGGGAAAGGTGGGTAGGCAAAAAACAAAGGATTGCCCTCCAACTTCCTTATGTCTGGGCTGTTGCTGCAGGTGTTACCCACTCTATTGAAGGGTCTTTCCTTCCTCAGTTAATCCTTCCTCAGAATCCCTTATTAGAACAGGTTAAAAATGGTTGCAGTTGACAGCAGATTCAGTCAGTTGACATCCAAGACTAACTAACCATTTAAAGGACATGATTCCACAGGGAGCTGCAGACAGAGATGATTAGCAATGACCTATGATGTATAGTGAAAAAGTGAACTTCAAAAATGGACTTGTGCAAAGGACATAGTTAACAAGACAAAATGGCAGCCTACAGAATGGGAAAAGATCTTTATCAACCTCCCATCGGACAGAGGACTGATCGCCAAAACGAAGAACTCAAGACAATTGACATCAAAAGAACAAATAATCCAATTAAAAAAAATGGGGTATAGACCTAAACAGAGAACTTTCAAGAGAGGAATCTAAAATGGCTGAAAGACACGTAGGGAAATGTTCAACATACTTAGTCATCACAGAAATACAAATCAAAACAGCTCTGAGATTTCATCTTACACCTCTCATTGCCAAGATCAAGAATACTGATGACAATTTATGCTGGAGAAGATGTGGGGTAAAAGAAACACTCCTGTATTGCTGGTGGGAGTGCAAATTTGTACAGCCATTTTGGAAATTAGTATGATTATTTCTTAGAAAATTAGGAAACAATCTACTTCAAGACCCAGCAATACTACTTTTGGGTCTATACCCAAAGGATGTCCAATCATACCACAAGGACATGTGCTCAACTATGTTCATAGCAGCATTATTTATAATATTCAGAACATGGAAACAACCTAGATGCCCCTCAACTGAAGATTGGATAAAGAAAATGTAGTACATATACACAACAGAGTACTACTCAGTGATAACAAATAATGACATTTTGAAATTTTCAGGCAAATGGATGGATCTAGAAAAAAACCATATTGAGTGATGTAACCCAAACCCAGAAAGACAATATAGTATGTACTCACTCGTAAGTGGCTTTTAGACATAAAAAAAGAAAAGAAAAACAAGAACCATCCTACAGTCCACAACCACAGAGAACCTAGACAACAAAGAGGACCCTAAGAGAGACATACATAGGAAAGAGAAAAAGACAAGATCTTCTGAGTAAATTGGGAGCATGCGGGTCACAGGAGAGGGGAAGGGAGGGGAATGGAGAAAAATATATAGTGCAATAAAAATAATAAAAAATATTTTAAAAAAGAAATCAGAAATGTACTTGTGAATTTAAAGGCTTGAATTACAACTTTGTTGTACCTGAGGAAAACTGGTTAAGTATGAAATATGTCTTTAGAAAATAGCAGAAAAGAAGACAAGGCACAATATATCATAATCACATGTCTCATTATGTTTAATATAAATACGGTGTTTAATATAATACAGTGATAGAAAAGCCAGGATGTGATTTGTGTGTTTGACACTACATTAACATAATAGTACATGAGCCTGGAGAGATGTGATAGGACTTGGAGTGTACCATATTTGTAAACTGTGTACCAATGGTGCTTAACTTTTTAGAACCTTAGCTAAATAACTATCTGTGAGAATTCGAGGTGACCCTGTGTAACATGAGAGTGCATAAACTTCCAGCCATTGGTGCTGGAGAAGTAAAGGAGAAAACCAAAAACCACATCAACACTGAAAGTGAGGCATTTAGTATACATACAATGTCCAAGAAGGGGGAAGCTGTAAGAGATGGAAGTGACCTAACTTTTGAGTGTTTAAAAGTTAAAATTTTAGCTTCATAAGAGAAAGGATAAAAGTAATGAAGACTTGAGCATTGTACCACATGATTCAAATCCTACTACTTAAGAAGCTGAGGTAGGGCTTTCATGAGTTTGGGGCCAGTCTGGGCTACATGGATAGACAGTGTCTTTAAAATTTCAAAAAAAAAAAAATCAATAAGCACAATGTTCATCCTGAGAGATTTTAAAAGGACAGTAGAAGCTACTGTAGAAAGGAGGAGCTGCTGTAGTGTGACGGAACTGCTGCGTAAAGACGTAGAGACCCAGTGAACCACTCTACCAATTGATGAGGGAAGTCTGGACCGTCTTTTGGGTGGATTTTTAGAAGGGAAAGGAAAATAAGATGAAAGCAGTTTTTGGAGGGCAAAGCTAGTCATGGCCTCAGAGTTAGGAGGGACTCAAAGGGTCGTTAGAAAATACTCGCCACCTTTCAATAGGGCATTCTATTGTGACTCCTCAAGGGATTCAACCATTGCTTTGTTCCGAGCCTTTGTGATGTACTAGTGCACAGACACATCAGTGGTGTGCTTGCATCTCTGTAGCAGGACTTTTCTTACTCCTCCAAGCCAGAGGGCAGTGAGTAGAGGCTGCGGAGGAAGAAACAGCCATCAAGATTCATGGGTGTTATGACTGTTTCTAAAGCAAATCTTCAGGTCAGTTTAACAGAGGTAAGCAGGTGGCTAACTGCAAGGTCTATGTACCTATTCAGTTGTAAATCTAGATATCTGCAACCAAGAGAAAGTGAAAAATTAAAGCAACAAAACCACCCTCTTTATAGTAGCAGTAGAAACTCTGAATAACTGTGATAGAGGATATTAAACATCTGTGCACAGGAAGTCATGAGACTTCTCTGAGGCACAAGTGCATAGAGAACGGGAAAGCTCAACATAAAGCTGCCTCTTTTCAAGTGTGGCTTCAGTTTATGTAGGCCAACAAAAGTCAGCTGGGAGAGCCTGGTGGTCAGCTGCTGATCTGTGACAGGTAAGCCTTCTACAGCAGTGGTTTTAATAATTTAACTCCAGCCTAAAAGCTGCTGTGGTACTTTCATTTCTTAGGGTTTGTAACCATGTTCCTCATAGGAATTATTCATTTGCATAGAGCTATTGCAGACACTTCGCCTGGAGGCACAGTACTCATTGCTTCCAGTACTTTCCTATAGAAGGCTTTTTACTGTTGTTGGTACCATCATCACCATCACCTTTTGGACATGTATTTGGAAAAAGCAGACTCAAAATTCTGCGTCTCAGCTATGCTTATGAACAATACCGTACTCATAAACTCTGTGATTCAGAAGTCTGTGAACAAAGGCATGATAAGGATCTTATTGTAACTTGAAAAATAATTCTGAATTGGATGAACTTTTCAGTGCTTAAAGAAATGCAATGGCGCCAGGCATTGGTGGTGCACGCCTTTAATCCCAGCACTTGGGAGACAGAGGCAGGCGGATCTCTGTGAGTTCGATACCAGCCTGGTCTACAAGAGCTAGTTCCAGGACAGGCTCTAAAGCTACAGAGAAGCCCTGTCTCAAAAAAACCAAAAAAAAAAGAAAAAAAGAAAGAAAAGAAAAGCTACTACTCATTTCCTCCTGACAGTGTTCTTCCTCAGAGGAAGCCTCCCTGTGGGCACAGCCTGTTTACAACCCTGGGTGCAGTCATTAACACATTAAAAGAAAGGAGAAGGCATATCAGGGTCAGGCACAAGTGCCCAGCAGGATGAACCACAGGCACTGGGTGGAAGTAATACCTCTTGAGGACTCTGATGTAAATTTGCCTAAATGCTTTTCCTAAAGATAAGTGGGTTTTGTTCCCTTTTCTAACAGGGTAATAGGTTAACTAACCTGTTCTGTTGGAAGCCAGAGTTAATTGGCATTAAGTTACAATTTTAGCCTTTTAATTCCTACAGTAATTAGAAATTGTTGATAATTGCAAGCTTTTTAAATCTTATAGTTTAATAATATTTATTAATAACTATTGCTAGCCATGTAAATTGTACTGCTGTGTGGCTAACAGTATTAATGGAAGTGCATGGTATTTTTTTTCTGTGTCTTAATTTTTAACAGTAAATGGATTTATTGTTTATGGCGTCCCCATTGCTGTTATAAAAACAATATTTGACCCATAGTTTCTTAGTCTTGGCAAGTGTTATTTTTAACGCACTGTGAAGTTTAAAGGAAAGTAGAGTAAACATGCCTGTGTTTCAGAACCAAAGGGCAAACTGCATACTGGAGCTGCTTCAGCTTGCACTGGAGCTGCTGGGGAAGGGGCCTAACTAGGAGTAGGTGTGGCTGTCCCCTCCTGAGATCTGGGCCAGGCATAAATGCAGAATTGTTTTTGTGTCACACACAGAAATTGTTAATTTGCTATGGTTACTCTATTAATAAATGGGAGGTAAGGGAGATTCTTCCCCTTAGGGAAAGAACAGAGACGAGACCTACCTCTTCTGCAGTGTGGTAGGAAGAAAAGATTCCACTCTAAGGATTTGTAACCACAGACCAGTTGGTCCAAGTCCGGCAATTTTGCACATGGAAGCAGCAGAATCGCTGGCTGAGATTACAAAGTCAGTGACCAGAAGAGAATTGAAACGTCTAATTAAAACTATTTCCAAAAGGATCTGCTCCCAACCTCTGAGGCCTTTGTAGGAAACCCTATGAAAGACCAAGCCTAAGAGAAATAAATGAACTAGAGAAATAAATAAATTATCAGAATGTTGAGAAAAAATGAAGTTGGTTTTCATGGAGTGCAAGTATCTTGGCTAATTATAAAAGCCATGTTAGAGAATGAAGGTCTGGCATCAAGAGTTATCACAGAAATGGATAGAATAATTGTTCATTTAACCAATCAGCATAGAGCTACTGATAAGCTTTTTTATTTTAACATTTATTTTTACTTGAACTAATTTTTTAGACAGGATTTTCTTTGAATGGGCAGGCTGATGTTTTATATTTCTGGACTTTGGCAGATGCCCTGAGTAAGTCTGTTGTAGCTGGGGTAAAAGCGGGTTCAACTGTGTCCAGCTGTGTTTCATTTTAAAAAATACTTATTTCTAAGCAGGTGGCTGTAGAGGCCAGTGGATCAGAGTTCCCCAGAGCCAGAGTCAGTACAGGACATAAAGTGGTCTGTGCGGGTGCTGGGAAGCAAACTGAGTCCTCTGCAAGAGCAGTAGGTCTCTTAACCACTGAGCAGCATAGTGAATCCTGGGATGTGCATTTTAAATAGCATTAAAATTAGTGGGACAAGATTAAATGGGTGTCTTAGTTACATCTCCTCTTGCTGTTATTAACTAGCTGACAAAGACAACTTGGGGAGGTAATATTTTGGCTCACATTCAAGGCTGTGGTCCCTCATGGCAGGGACTCACCACAGCCAGAGCCTGAGGCAGCTGGTCACATTGCCTCTGTAGTCCAGAAGCAAAGAAGAACAAATGCTTTTTCCTTATGCAGTTCAGGATCCGTGGAATGCTGCCCTGAAAGGCTGTGTTTTCCCACTTCAACAAACCTAATCAAGATAGCCTCCCCTTCCATGGTCATAGACTAGTTCTAGCTGATTCTAGGACTCCTCAGGTTGACAGCTGAGATCAACCTGCCTTTTGGGAAAAGATGAAACTAGAGCCTGTCATGACTACAGTGGAGAGTTTCTTGCACACCGTGACACTGTAACACTGTCAAGAAGCCTCAGGGTGGAAAGGCACAGTGCATAGCCAAAAGGAAAAAGCTATATTCAATGCTTGTCTAGGGCCACTGTATTATTTAAGACAATTGGCAAGTAGAACAAAAGCAGAAGTATTTAAATGGTGATTATTAACTGCACATCCATGTGTTACAGCATTGCCTACTTTGGAGATATAGATAATAGCAGATATTGTTTATAGATGCATGCTTGCAAGTGTATAAGGAAGGCTATCGTACTTTCAGGATAATTTTTTCCTCCTGGATGACATGACAAAAGAGAAGAAGTTGAGTTCGTAATCATCGTCTAAAGTACGTAGACTGACCATCTGTTTGGTCTTGATACTGTATACAGGTGTTCCATTTTTTTTTTTGAGATGGGATTACACTATGCGTATAGCCCAAACTGGCCCTAGACTTGGGATTCTCTTGTCTCGCTATTTAGAATGTGGAAATTGTAGGTATGTGCCACCGTGCTTGACTGGCTTCTTTTCTATAAGGTTAAGCTCATTTCAGAAATGAAACATTATATTAGTTACACCTCTCATTACTGTGACAAAACACTGAGAAAAAGCAATTTAAGGAAGGGTTTGCTATGGCTCACAGCTGGAGGGACAGCCCATCATGTGGGAGCTCATGGTGGGGGACCTGAAGCAGCAGGTCCCATTGTGCCACAGCAAGGAAGCAGAGAAAGGTGAACTGGCGCTCAGCTTTATCTCCCCTCATTAGGTTTGGGACACAAGTCCATGGAATATTGTATTTAGAGTGAGTTCCTCCCACCTTAATTAATCCAGAAAACTCCCTCATAGATATGACCAAAGCTTTGTATCAAGCGCTACACAAACTTGAGTTTTATATGTAATGCTTTTTAGAGTTTTGTTTTGGGGCATGGAACCCGGGCTCTGAATATGTTAGGCAAGTATCTTCCACTTAAACACAGTTCCATCTCTACATTTGAGAAACTTCTAAAGGAGGGCTGGAGGTGTAGCTCAGTGGTGTAACACTTGCCTAACATGAACAGGCTCTGATTCTATTCTTAGCAGCCCTTCTCACATTTTAAAGCTTAGGAGTTTTATACCACTTATCGTGACAAAAATGAATATAAGAAAAATCCTGTGGAGTCTTCTCACGTTCCTCATCATTGTGTATGTCTCATGACTAGAAAGCAGAGGGGCCATGGGAGGAGAGAGCAGGCTATGGCGGTTGATAACTGTACCGTCTACTCCATCTCTTTGCCATACTTCCAGTAGTGCAGCTGACAGTGTGCTGTACTGATTGTTCTAAAGGAATTCTGAAATGATGATAGAAATTAAATTGACAAAAATCTACAGATTGTCAGTGCTAGAGAGATGGCTCTGCAGTTATGAGTATTGTTTTTCCAGAAGACTTCAGTCGAATTCCCAGCACCCACATGACAGTTTATAACAGTCTGTAATTATACATACATTCAGGCAAAACACCAGTATACATACAATAAAAATAAACTCTTTATAAAAAAATCAGATTTTCACCAACTTCCATGTGTAAGAAATGCATTTACCAAGTGGTGGTGGCACACACCTTTAATCCCATCGCTCAGGAAGCAGAAACAGGTAGAGCTCTGTGAGTTTGAGGCCAGCCTGGTTTACAGAGTGAATTCTGGGGTAGGTTCCAAAGCTACAGAGAAACCCTGTCTCGAAAAACCAAAACCAAAAAAAAAAAAAGAAAGAAAGAAAATACATTTATCTGTAGCGTGTAGTGCATGTAGAGTGCTCACTCCCACAGCTTCTCTTGCCTTTTTGAGTTTTCTGAGTGCAAAGGTTAAAGATGTCTACACTCTTGATTTATGCTATTTTTAGATTGGCTCAGAATCCTCATGGAATAGATGTTTCAGTCAATGTTTTTATAAACAAACAAAGTTCAAACACAGTACTATGGTTTATCATTTGTTTGTCAAAAATTTTTATGATGCCCATGACTTATTTTAAGGTTCAAAGAATTAAGATAAAAATAGAAAAAGAAATGATAGAATAATTTAAAATGTGCTTCCCTGACAATATATAATCTCTGCGTTAGTTGAGTGATGGAATGAAAGGCAAGAGAGATAACCCAATAAGAAATTGTAATGATGAAAAGGTTAAAAGAAAGGTGAGTACGTTTTAAGAGTGTCTTTTCTCTGTTCCCCTCCCTGCCTCTCCCTTTCCACACAACCCTCCCACAAGGTTTCCATGATCTCAATTTACTCAGGAGATCTTGTCTTTTTCTACTTCCCATGCAGATTAGAGCAATGTAAGTCTCTCTTAGTGTCCACATTGTTGTCTAAGTTCTCTGGGATTGTGTTTTATAGGCTGGCTTTCTTTGCTTTATGTTTAAAAACCACTTATGAGTAAGTACATGTGATAATTGTCTTTCCTCATTCAAATGATGTTTTCTAGCTTTATTCATTTTCCTGCAAAATTCAAGATGTCGTTATTTTTTTCTGCTGTGTAGTACTCCATTGTGTAAATGTACCACATTTTCCTTACCCATTCTTCAGTCGAAGGGCATTTAGGTTGTTTCCAGGTTCTGGCTATGACAAATAATGCTGCCATGAACACAGTTGAGCACATGTCATTGTGGCATGATTGAGCATCCTTTGGATATATACCCAAAAGTGGTATTACTGGGTTTTGAGGAAGGTTATTTCCTAGTTTTCTGAGAAATCACCACAGTGATATCCAAAGTACCAGCTTACATTCCCATCAGCAATGCAGAAGTGTTCCCTTTTCCCCACAACCTCTCCAGCATAAGTTGTCATTAGTGTTATTGATCTTGGCCATTCTAACAGGTGTAAGATGGAATCTCAGAGTTATTTTGATTTGCATTTCTCTGATGATTAAGGATGTTAAACAAAAATGTAGAGCTCAATAAAAATCAATTAAAAACAAAAACAAAACAAAAAAACAGCCCACACATAGAGGGCCGTTAAGTTGTACATGCCCGATGTCAATGGACAGATGGCCAGTGAAACCAATGTTCTTAACTCCAACCACTGTCAACACACATTGGGGTACTTGATCTTTATTGATCTGTTTTTGAAAATGGTAAGCAATAATTTCAACAGAAAGAATCAAAAGAGGGTGTCAGTCTTTTGATAATTGCATTATCATTTTGCTCTGGCAATTAAGTCATATAGAAAACATATACCTCCCATCTAGAAGAAAGAAATAAACTTTTGATTAGTAATTTGTTCTGAAGTACAATATTCCATCTTGGAGGGAAGCTCTTTAAAACTCAAGAATCTCTAAAGGTTTACCTATTAAGATTTGTAAGTGAACAACCCACAAGTCTCAAGAAGTCCCTGAAATTTAAAAGATTTGCAAAGTCCATTCCTCCTGAAGGTCATATAGTAGTGAAAACAGACTAGTAGAGGAAACCCTTCAACTTGCCAAGCTATATGCAGGTCATGCTACGGGCTCTGGGATCCTAGCTTTCATTAGTCATCATCCATGCTTGAGCAGGTTTTAATGATGCATCTGCCTTTGAGTTGTCCACACGTCTGTCAATAATCCAATAAATGCAACATAAACTGGGGGGGGGGGGGGGGAGTGTCTTGTCTTAGGTAAATTTTAAAAGGCCAGATGAGAAATGAGTTGTTCTCTAGGACGTACTGTTTTCTGCAGAAAAGAGAGGAGCCTCGAAAGGGAGAAATTACACTAACCAGATGGAAAGAAATCAAGTTGGACAGGAAAGTGCCTCTCCAAAACACATCAGACCCAGTGATTCTGAGACCAGCATTAGGTCTGAATCAGGAGAATGTAATGCAGATGTTTTCAAAACACATGAAAAGATAGAACGCTTCCACATTTTAGAACCAGTTGTTCTAGTTACAATTCTGTTGTAATAAACACCATGATTAGCAACAACTTAGAGAGGAAAGGTGTATTTCAATACATATATTCAGGTCACACACCACAGTAGCTCAAGGAAGAACTGAACTTCTTCATGGTGGAGAATGCTGCTTACTACCTAGTTTTGCGGTTCACGCCCAAAACCAGCCCAGACCTACCTGCCTAGGAATAGGTTCACCCATAGTGGGTTGGGTCCTCCTACAGCAATCTGTAATCAACACAGTCTCTCATAGACATTCCCATAGGCCAGTCTGATCTGAGCAGTACCTCCATTGAGGTTTTTTCTTTTCAGGTGACTCTTCAGTGTGTTAAGTTGAGGATAAAATCAACACATTAGTAAATATAACACTGAATGAAGACAGTGCCAGAAAGCAAATGTTTGCCTCAAGAAGATTAATGGTGAAATTCTAAAGAGAAATAAAACAGAGGAATTCCATAGTACAGTAAAAGTATAGTATAGCAATATTTGCTCAAAATACAGTGGGTAAAATCAAATACTTTTAAATATTCTTGATGAATTTATAATGCTGAGTTCACATGATAGTGTGCACTTATTAGGTGAAGCAATGATGTATCATATTAAAATGGTGTCGATTCTCATCAGTTTTATTTTTAGGCCCAAACATAGACTGTTAGCATCATCAGATTTGAAGACAGAGCATATAGCTGGCTCTGTGGCTCTTGCACAATAGTTTTGTTGTATTTGGGGACTTAAACTTTCCTTTAAATTGTCTTCCCCCACCCCAAGCCTTGACATTCTCATTACTTATAAAAAAAGGGGGGGAGGGTCCATTATTGCTTGAAAAAAATGAAGTACCCCCAATCCTACTAATTTCCAACTCTTCCTGGCATTTAATAATCAGAATTGCCCTATACCTCACATCTATATTTTATATAAATAAAGTAGCCAGGGTAGTGGTGCACACCTGTAATTCCAGGGCTTGGGAGCTCAAACAGGAGCCTGCCAGCTTGAGGCCAGTCAGGATTATGAGAGACCTTATCTGTGAAAACAAATGGTGCAAACGACAGCAGACTAGAAGAAAGTAAGCAGAGAGGTTTCCATGTGTTCAAGAGTGCACTGTTAGAAGAACACTAGGAGCACTGGAGAAAAATTATCAAGCAAGCAATACCAATGTGATGGAGGAAGGTTATTGGTTAATAAAGAAATTGCCTTGGCCCATTTGATAGGCCAGCCCTTAGGTGGGTGGAGTAGACAGAACAGAATGCTGGGAGGAAGTGAGGCAATTGTCATGCCTCTCCTCTCTGGGTCAGACACGATGAAGCTCCGGCCCAAGATGGACATACGCTAGAATCTTCTTGGTAAGCTACCACCTCGTGGTGCTACAGATTATTAGGTATGGGTTAAAGCAAGATATGAGAGTTAGCCAGTAAGAGGCCAGAGCTAATGGGCCAAGCAGTGTTTGAATGAATACAATTTGTGTGTTGTTATTTCGGGGCATAAGCTAGCCAGGCGGCTGGGAGCCAGGCGGTGGGAAGCGGCCCGCAGCTCCTCCTACACCAGTTGTTTTTTTAACTGTTAAAAATTAAGATTATAATAACATTTCCCTTTTTCCTTTTTTCTCTCTAAACCCTCCCAAGTACCCTGTTCTTTGTTCTTTTGAAGTCAAGGCTTCTTTTTCTTTAATTGTTGTTGATGGTGGTGGTGGTGGTGGTGGTGGTGGTGTGTGTATTCCTAAATATATAAATATAACTTGCTCAGTCTGTATAATGCTGCTGTTAAATATATACGTTCATGGCTGACTATTTGGTATTGGATAACCAGTTGGTATGCTCTTCCCTGGGGAAGACTTTCTCTTGCTCTCAGTGCTCATTACTTGCCTACAGTTTTTTGCATAGGGTTGAGAGTTTGTGAGCCTCCATCCCAGTCCACATTGGCCTATCTATTGGGGTCATTCAAATGTCAGCAGCTAGCAATGAAGTCTCACAAAAATGGCTTCTTAAACAAGGCCTGAGCAAGAATCAGTCTTAAAATAAAAAGAAACCAAGTGAAAGATCACAGGAATAATTTATTTAATCACATCCAGATGGTTATGGTGGCAGTGCCTTTCCACCAGTTTAAATGCCTCTGTACAGTCAAGGAGGAGTTTAGTGTCAATGACAGCAGGACAATTACTGACTAAGTTCCATGCATCATTTGATGATTGAAGCTTCATTTCAGGTTACATGTGTAACTAACATCAGATATCAACACCAGATTTCCTTACTAAAACAGAGCATTTACTTTAAAATGTGTTCATTTGTAGGTGACTGTAGCTTTCTTTCAAAACTCGTTGCATGAAGGTAACCCGTGGCCTCCTAGCAGAACCCGGAAATGTGGCGTTTCTCTTTGTTCTTGGGAAAGTTCCTCGAAAGAATGGTAGTTTGCAAGCTCAGGCATGCTGATTTGGCTGAAAGCAAATCAGACGGGAAGCTCACAAAACAAATATGCAGAGTTGTGTTGGACCAGTTTGACAAACAGTATTTCAAAGAACTTGGGGATTCCTGGAATACAGTAAACTTGTTGCTTTCAAGGAAGTCCATTCAGAGATCTAGGCCAGAGCAGGCCTGAGGCATGGAACTCTGATAAATAGAACTGAGCCAGCAACCTGGGCCAGAGTGTGCCTGAGGCAACAAATTCCACAGGATTAGGATTGAGCCAGCAACCTATGTCAGGGCACACCTGAGGCAGCGAGCACCACAAGAGCAGGACTGAGCCAGTGACCTGGGCCAGAGCAGATCTAAGATAGAAAACTCCATAGGAGCAGGTACAGGGGAGAAACTGCTGAGTGAGTGGGCCGGAATCAGAGACTGCTGCGGGTCTGGGATGAATCTGGGACCTTTGAGAGACTAGACATGAGCTAGGATCCCTATGGGTCTGGGCCTGAGTCTGGACCTCCGAGGGAGTAGGCCTGAGCCAGGACCGCTGCAGGTCAGGGCGTCATTCTGGGATCTCCAAGGGAGTAGGCAGGAGCCAGTAAACTCTGTGGGTCCGGTTGTGAGTCTGGGACCTCTGAGGGAGTAGGACTGAGCCATTCTCGGATCTCTGAGGGAGAAGATCAAAGCCAGAGACCTTTGCAGGACCAACCCCAAGCCAAGGATCTTGCAGCAGCAGATCCAGACCAGGGACATTTACAGAAACAGGTCTGAGATGGCAACCTAGACCAGAATAGGCCTGGGACAGCAGACTCCACTGGAGAGGAGCGAACCCCAGGAGCATTGAGCGATGAGCGACTCCAGAAATTTGGAGTGTCCAGAGGTGTAACTAGAACTAGGGCACTGACTGTACCATGAGGAACAACCATCTACTGGCACCTAAAAGATTAATCACCAGAGTCACAGACAGCCTCAACCATACCAATTGTGTGAAAATTGATTAGAAAAGGTAAGAACATATACAACACCACAAAGAGCAACACACCACTAAAATCTAGAGACCCTACAACAGCAAGAATTGAACAACCAAATATAGATGAAACAGAAGAAAATAGGCAAAAAAATAACTTCAGGAGAATGTTTGAGACTTTTAAAGAGGAAATGAGAAATTTTCTCAAAGGAATGGAGGAAAAGGCAAACAGAAAATTGGAAGACATCAGTAAATCCTTTAAAGAAAACCAAGAAAAAGCAATCAAACATATGAAAGAAACTATTCAAGACTTGAAAACTGAAATAGAGGCAATAAAGAAAACACAAGCCAAGAGAATTATAGAAACAGAAATCATGAGAAAATGACTAAGAACCACAAATGCAAACATAAACAGCAAAATACAAGAGATGAAAGAGAGAATCTCAAATGCTGAAGATACAATAGAGGACTCATCAGTCATAGAAAACATTAAATCTAACAGAGTCTTAACACAAAATATCCAGGAAGTATAGGACACTTTGAAAAGACCAAACCTAAGAATAATAGATATTGAAGAAGGAGAAGTTCAACTCAAAAGCACAAAATATATATTTAACAAAAGATCTCAGATGAAGACTTTCCTAACCTAAAGAAAAATATGTCTATGAAGATACAGAACACCAAATAGATTGGATCAAAAAAATGTCCCCTAAAAACTTAATAATCAAAACACTAAACATACAGAATAAAGAAAGAATATTAAGAGCTGCAAAGGAAAAAGGCCAAGTAATATATAAAGGCAGACCTATCAGAATTATACCTGACTTCTCACTGGAGACAATGAAAGCCAGAAGGTTGTGGTCAAGCATTATGCAGACATTTAGAGACCACGATGCCAGCCCAGACTACTGTATCCAGCAAAACTTTCGATCACCATAGAAGGACAAAACAAAATATTCCATGACAAAACCAGATTTAACTAATACCTAGCTACAAATCCAGGCCTACACAAAGTACTAGAAGGAAAACTCCAATGAAGAAAGTTGGCTACATCAACAAAACACAGACAATTGATGATCTCACAGCAGCAAATTCCAAAGATGGGAAAAATACACAAAGTATATTACTAACAATGAAAACTAAATTAACAGGACATAGCAAACACTGGTCATTAATATCTCTTAATATAAATGAACTCAACTCATCTATAAAAGGGCACAGGCTAACAGATTGGATACAAAAAACAGAATCCATCCTTCTTTTCCACACAAGAAACACATCTCAACCTCAAAGACAGACATCACCTCAGAGTAAAGGGTTGGGAAAATATATTCCAATCAAATGGACCTAAGACACAAGCTGATGTAGCTATCCTAATATCTAACAAAATGAACTTCAAACTAAAATCAATCAAAAGAGTCAAAGAAGGACATTTCATATTAGTCACAGGAAAAATCCATCAAGAGAAAATCTCAGTAATGAACATCTATGCCCCTCATACAAGGGCACCCTCATATGTAAACAAAACACTTCTAAAGCTTAAATCATACATTAAATCCCACACATTAATAGTGGGAGACTTCAACACTCCACTCTCATCACTGGACAGGTCAGTTAGACAAAAAGTTAACAAATAAGAGAACTAACTGATATTATCACTCAAATGGACTTAGCAGACATCTATAGAATATTCCATCCAAACATAGAAGAATATATCTTCTTCTCAACACCTCATGGAACCTTGTCAAAAATTGACCACATACTCGGTAACAAAACAAACCTCAATAAATACAAAAAATTTGGAATAACCCCATGTATCTTACCAGATCACCATAGCTTAAAATTAGAATTTGACAACAGCACTAATTCCAGAAAGCCCACAAGCACATGGAAATTAAACAGTGCTCACCTGAGTCATCAATAGGTCAAGGAAAAAATAAAAGGAGAAATTAAAGACTTTATAAAATTTAATGAAAATGACCACACAATATACCCAAATTTATGGGTCACAATGAAAGCAGTGTTAAAAGGAAAGTTCATAGAACTAAATGCATACATAAGAAGCTGGAAAAATCCCACACTATTGCATTAACAGAACATTTAAAAACTCTAAGACAAAAAGAAGCAAACTCACCCAAGAGAACTAGATGGCAGGAAATAATCAAATTGAGAGCTGAAATCAGCAAAATAGAAACAAAGAAAACAATACAAAGAATCAATGAAACAAAGAGTTGGTTCTTCAAGAAAATCAACAAAACAGACAAACCTTTATCGAAACTAACCAAAAGGCAGAGGGAGAACATCCAAATTAACAAAATCAGAAATGAAAAGGGAGATATAACAACAGACACAAACATACACACACAAAAAAAAATCCAGAGAATCATCAAGTCATCTTTTGAAAGCCTATACTTCACAAAATTGGAAAACTTAAAGGACTTTCTGGATAAATATCACCTACCAAAATTAAATCAATACCAGATAAGCAAATTAAAGAGACCTATAACTGTTGAAGAAATAGAAACAGTCATCAAAAGTCTCCCAATCAAAAAAAAAAAAAAAGGCCTAGGACCAGATGGTTTAAGCTCATAATTCTACAAGAGTTTCAAAGAACTAATACCAACACTCCTCAAATTGTTCCTCACAATAGAAACAAAAGGAACATTGCCAAACTTTTTTTATGAGGCTACAATTACCCTGATACCCAAACAATAGAAAGACATTACTAAGAAAGAGAGTTACACACTAATCTCACTCATGAACATTGATGCAAAAATACTAAATAAACTACTGGCAGATTGAATGCAAGAGCACATCAGAACCATCATCCACCATGATAAAGTCGGCTTCATCCCAGAGATGCAAGGATGGTTCAACATACAAAAATCTGTCAATGTAATCCACTATATAAACAAACTGAAAAATAAACACCACATGATCATCTCATTAGGTGCTGAAAAAGCTATTGAAAAAATACAACATCCCTTCATGATAAAGGTCTTGGAGAGAGCAGGGATACAAGGAACATACCTAAATATAATAAAGGCAATATACAGCAAGTCAACATCAAACTAAATTAAGAGAAACTCCCAGCGATCCCACTGAAATCAGGAACAAGACAAGGTTGCCCATTCTCTCCATATCTTTTCAATAGAGTTCTTGAAGTCCTAGCTAGAGCAATAATACAGCAAAAGGAGATCAAGGGGATTCAAATCCTAAAAGAAGAATTCAAACTCTCAGTATTTGCTGATGATATGATATGATAGTTTACATAAGCGAACCCAAAAATTCTACCAAGGAATTTCTACAGCTCATAAACACTTTCAGTAATGTAACAGGATACAAGATTAACTAAAACAGAAAAAAACAAAAAAACAAAACAAAATCAGTAGCCCTCCTGTACACAGTTAATAAATGGGCTGAGAAAAAATCAGGGGACGATCACCTTTCACAATAGCCACAAGTAACATAAAATATCTCAAAGTAACTCTAACCAAACAAATGGAAGACTTGTATGACAGGAACTTTAATCTCTGAAGAAAGAAATTGAAGAAGACACTAGAAGGTGGAAAGATCTCCCACGGTTTTGGGGGTAGAATTAACAAAGTAAAAATAGCAATCTACAGATTCAATGCTATGTCCATCAAAATCCCAGCAAAATTCTTCACAGACCTCAAAAGAACAGTACTCAACTTCATATGGAAAAGCAAAAAACCCAGGATAGCTAAAACAATCCTGTATAATAAACGACAGTCTGGAGACTTCACAATCCCTGACTTCAAACTTTACTGCAAAGCTGCAGTAGTGAAAACAGCCTGGTATTGGAAGAAAAAAAAAAAACAGTCAGGAGGACCAATGGAACTGAATGAAGACCCAGGTATTAATCCACACACCTAGGAACTCCTGATCTTTAACAAAGAAGAAAAAAATATCAAATGGAAAAAAGAAAGCATATTTAACAAGTGGTACTGGCATAACATGTAGAAGAATGAAAACAGATTCCTATCTATCACCATGCATAAAACTCAAGTCCAAATGGATCAAAGACCCCAACATAAAGCCAGCCACACTGAACCTCATAGAAGAGAAAGTCAGAAGTACATTTGAACTCATTGGCACAGGAGATCACTTCCTAAATAACACAGACACTGAGAGAAACAATTAATAAATGGGACCTCCTGAAACTGAAAAGCTTCTGTAAAACAAAGGACATGGTCAACAAGACAAAATGACAGCCTAACAGAATGGGAAAAGATCTTCACCAACCCCATATTGAACAGAGGTCTGATCTCCAAAATATACAAAGAACTCAAGAAATTGGTCATCAAAAGAACAAATACTCCAATAAAAAAAAATGGAATACAGACCTAAACAGAGAACTCTCAACAGAGGAATCTAAAATGACTGAAAGACACTTAAGAAAATGTTCAACATCCTTAGTCATCAGAGAAATGCAAATCAAAACAAATCTGAGATTCCATCTTACTCCTGTAAGAATGGCTAAGATCAAAAACACTGATAACAGCTTATGCTGGAGAGGTTGTGGGGTAAAAGGGAACACTTTTGCATTGCTGGTGGGAGTGCAAACTGGTCCAGCCCTTTGGGATGTCAGTGTGGCAGTTTCTCAAAAAATTAGGAAACAACCTTCCTCAAGACCCAGTAATACCACTTTTGGGTATATATCCAAAGGATGCTCAATTGTGTCACAAAGACATATGTCCAACTATGTTTATAGCAGCATTGTTTGAAATAACCAGAACCTGGAAACAACCTAAATGCCCCTTGACTGAAGAATGGATAAGGAAAATGTGGTACATCTACACAATGTAGTACTGCACAGCAGAAAAAAAAAAAAAAACCATGTTTAAATTTGCAGGCAAATGGATGGAACATCATTTTGTGTGAGGTAACCCAAACCCAGAAAGACAATTATCATATGTACTCATTAATAAGTGGTTTTTAAACATAAAGTAAAGAAAACCAGCCTATAAATTGCAATCCCAAAGAACCTAGACAACAGTGAGGACACTAAGAGAGACTTACATAGCTTTAATCTACATGGGAGTATAAAATACAAGATCTCCTGAGGAAATTTTGAGCATGGGGACCTTGTGAGATGGCTGAAGGGTAGGAAGAGGGAGGGAAGGAAGCAGAGAAAAATGTACAGCTCAATATATTTATGAAGTCCATTCACAGCTGAGGTTTATTTAACCTTTCATTCATGTGATGTCTTCTTACACTATGCACTTCTCTTTCAGATTCAGTTCATTTCCTGTGTTTTCTAGCAGCTACTCTTGTCCTCCCGCTCAGCATACTAACATACATGTTATTATTTTCTTTAAAGCTATGTTGCTTTGAGGATTTACTTACATTCCTCCTTTAGGGGACTTACTATCAGTCTTGTATCTTTACTCCATTAGACTTTTAGTATTTTTGTAATAAAGAAGAAAGTTTACTGGGGGAAAAAATTGTTGCACATAAAAATGAACCTTCTTTTATTTGTTTCTTTGAGACAGTTGTATCCTCAAACACCCTGTATAGCTGAAGATGACTTGACCTTGTGTTACTACTAAGTGCTGGGATTAAAGATGTGCCTCTTAAGTATTTACTCTTGTAGGAAGCATTCTGAGAAGTGGCTATAGTAAAGCTAGGTGAGTTTTATAAAACTTTAATGTAGTGAGTGTCCTGCAGACTAGTGCTAGATAATTGTTTAAATAAAATAAATTTAGCTCTCAGGATGCCTGAGTTTTGTTTCAAATCACAATTTTCTGGTTTCCTAAAAATTATTCCATTTTTTACATTCCTTACAATTTGTGATAAACACTTAAACTTTAAATGCTCCAAGATATTAAATTCAAAAACATTTTACTCTGCTCATTCTGGTAATGCCATAACTCTCACAAACCTTTCCCTGATGTCCTACCTTTTATACCAAGTTGCCAAAAGTAATAGGATCTGCTCTCAGCAGGAACGTCTAGTCAATCAAAAGAAAATCTCTCTTGCAGACTCCTACAAAGGGTTGGCTAACTTCAACTATAATTAGCAGGAGATGGTGAGACATTGTTTTTCAAACACAGGAGAGAATAGTTTTCTTAACTATAAGCAAGAGTAGGCTAAAGTGAGTTCAAAAGTATTTTAAATGCTAAGGAAAAAACATAAATGAGGATGGTCACTTCACATACTGATCAAAGAAGGTTTTACTTCCTATACCACAACATATTTTAAAAGATTTATTTTATAATTTTATGTCTATATATGTGGATGTGTTTGTGTATGTGGGTATGTGCATGTATCAGGGCCATGGAGGCAGAGGTGGTGGAGCTGGAGTTTCAGGTGGTTGTGAGATACTTGATGTGGGTTCTGGGATTTCCACTTGAGTCTGCTGTTGTGTGGAGCGGCGGGCCACTTCCTACCGCTTAGCTCCCGGCCAACGGCTAGCTCTATCCAAAATAATTACACGGAAACTGTATTTTAAACACTGCTTGGCCCATTAGTTTTAACCTCTTATTGGCTAGCTCTTACAAATTGATCTAACCCATTTCTAAGATTCTGTGTAGCACCATGAGCTGGCTTACCAGGAAAGATCTTAACCTGCGTCTGTCTGGAATGGGAGAATCATGACGTCAGTCTACTCCGCCTACCTAATTTTCTGTCCTATTAAAGGGCCAAGGCAGTCTCTTTATTTATCCAATGAAATTAACACAAAACAGAAGACTCTCCCCCATCAGTCTGCTGCAAGAGCAGTATGCACTCTTAGCTGCTGAGCCATCTCTCCAGCCCAAATATTTTTAAGGAAACTTGGTTGCCTAATTCTGCATACATTCTTGTGCATGTATCTTGGGTCATGGTGATGAGACCTGGCAGCTGGATTGGTTTTACTTTGTAATATTATTTACCTGTTATTTGTAGTATGGAACATGGTGTTATCAACCTAAACAGTGAAAATGTCTGAGCTCAAGGAAAATCCCTTTAGTTTCTTTGAGATTTGATTTGGAGCAGTGACAACAGTGACGGTGGGGAGGTAGGTTGTCGGAACCCATCCTGGGTAAGGTACATGTGTGCCTGGCTTCATTAGCCCTCAGAGGCTGCTTTCCCCACTTTGCCACCTCTGCAGTCCAGCCAGTCGGACTAGGGCTGCTAGATTGCTTATCTTTATTGTTGTTTTGTGGGAGTATAAGCTATAAATGAAACTTGAAATATTTAGGTAGTGTAGCTCACTATCAGTGGGCTCTGTTTAGGAGGAGAAGCAGAGGTTTAGTGCTTTTACGTGCTCTGTTTGAGGATGCTTTTGCCATTTGATTTTTGGTAGTAATTGATGGATTAGAGACACATCTTCCATCTTCTAGGTTGATTTGAACATATGACTTTAAAAATTTGGGGAGATCTGATTCTCTTCACAGTAGTGAAAGTATTTAGGTATTTATGATTCTTTGCCAGCAGGTGAACTCATACTGCTCTCATTTTCTTCCAGATTCATGAAAAACTTCACTACTATGAGAAGCAGAGTCCAGTGCCCATTCTCCATGGGGCAGCAGCCCTGGCTGATGATGTAAGTGTGCCGTTCTTGGTTCCAAGCAGGACTTACCCCGTGGCAGACAGATGTGTGTTACCCTTTAAGTGAAAGGTGGAAGAAGTCACAAATGTTTCCCAAATCCCTGTCATCGCCAAGCATGTGCTGATGCTGTGTAGATTCCTATCTACTTTCTTTTTCTGAATTTGTACCTAAAGCTATCCTGGTATTATGCCTTGGTGACTATGTAATAGAAATTGTAGGCTTTAAATTTTATGCAGTAAAAAGCTGTCTGGCATCAGTGTTCTGTGAAAGTCACACAAGGAGAATGCTTTGGAGAAATAAAGACAAATGAGATAGTTACATTGCTGACAGTACCAAAAATGACAGATACTAGGAAAGGAATTGGGCATATTAAATCCATAAAAGGCAGGATTGTTTTTAAAATGGATTATGGAGTATAGTAATGATTTATGGATATTAGACTATTCCAAATTACCTTCATAACCAAAAAATAAATTTAGAAGCATTTGGCATTGATGGAGTAGTTAATTTCCTGTCGCTATAATTTTATTTTAAACCTGGGGAAGGAGAACTCACTTGCTGATTTCTCCTGCTAACTCTCAGCCTCGGATGAATTGAGAACACACCTGGATAAGCTGTAAGGGCGCACAGCTAGACAGGGGTGTGTGTGCTGGTGTGTGGGAGTGATGAGTCCAGCTTATTTGTTGCTCTTCAGTTGTGCTTTCATTGTATAAATCAAACTATAATTCAGTGTTGCAGAATTTCAGGGTCTTATATCACAAACTATTCAATATCTGCCAGAGCAGATTTCTAGAACCTCATATATGAAATAAAGCCTTTGCAGCTAACATCCAAGCGGGTCTGCTTAGCCTCAGGCTTGTCCCTCTTGTTTCTCTGCAGACACAAGTTTGTTTTAACATGTCACGTAAAGAAGTATAATTGTGTAACATAGAACCCAGACTTTTTAAAGGTGAATAAAGGTGTAAAGATAGTTGTATGAGTTGCTGCAGTTGCAACTCAAATAAGCCTTAAAAACAATTATGAAAACACAGAGCATAGAGAGGTTTGGAAATGCCTGTGTGGAAACAAATGCCTCCTCCCAATCAAAAGATAGCAACTTATTTTAAAGATTTATTTTTACCATTTTTATTTGTGTATGTGCGTGCATGTGTGTGTGTCTGTGTACATGCAGGCATGTGTGCACAGGCATATGTGCATGCCTGCAGGCACCAGAAAAAGGTGTCCAGTTCCCCAAAGTTACAAGTGGTTGTGAGCTGCCTGATGTGGGTGCTGGGAATCAAACTCAGGTCTCTGGAAGAGCAATAGACACTCTTCACTGCTGAGCCTTCTCTCCAGCCCCCAGTTTTGCTTTTGTTTGTTAAATGAAAAGAATCCAAAGCAGGGACTATCACTTGGCATCAGAGTGTGTAGCAAGCAGATGCGATGCCATGGACTCACGCTCCATAGTCTCCAGAAATAAACACACATTAGAATCTGTGTCATTGTGATAAACTATGGTGTTTAATTCACTGGAGTAGTAGATCTAATGTTAAAACACATGTATGTAAGAGTAAAGAGCTGCTTGCATAGGTTAGTGCAATTGATAAATCTATCAATTTCATCTGATTGTTTCTTTTGTACATTCCATCTACAGAAAGCTCCTTTCCCATAGCTAAGAACCACCTTGTCTTGCCAGCATGATGGGGGTAGTAGGGGCAAATGTTGGTTCCATGTTGTGTTTTAAGAAGAGATATTGAATATATATTCTAATAACACACCATAAATTTCATGATTCTAAACTTTTTTGTACTGTTTGAATCTTGTTCTAAATGTGTCTGTGTCTATTTCTTACAGCCTAAAATTGACTAGTAATTTTACTAGGAAGTTCTCATTTTATATTTTACCTTGTTTTTTTTTATAATCAGAAAATGGTGATTAAATATATTTATGGGTGTGGTTTAGTACCTTTGCACACACATACACATTTCATAAGGATCAACTCAAGCCTGTTTGCCACCTCAGCATGCTTCTTTATGGTGAGAACATTCCACATCTCCTAGTGGAGAGCAGGAATCAGGTTCAAAATTCCAGTCTTTTCTTTTGAACCCACGGGTAGGCCTTCTTCATGGTTACAGAAAAGTACCACTGATATTGTTGGTACCAGAGTTGTTATGAGCTGATATGCATTCATGGTGAACTTGGCTTGTAGTTAATAGACTTCATAGACTTCATAGACTGTTAACTATGAGCCAAGACTGTGTACAGAACAGTAAAAGCTGCAGGCCATTGATTCTGTGAGGAGCATTCGAATTCTTTTTACCCCAGCTCTGAACAGCATAACTACTGTGGGTTTCTGGAAGTCCTGAGGATTTCACCACCTCATTCAGAAGTTGTCTTTTTTTCTTCTTTGTGCACTGTCAAAGCTGATCCAGTCCTTTATACAAATGGCCCTTTGTCTGCATGCAGAAGACCATTCACGCAGGCAGATGAAGTGCTGGGATTTGCCCTCCTGGCAGTAAATCAGAAGGCGAACTGGCTGATGGTATTGCTCCAGCTGCACTAGGCGTAGGATTGGATCTGGTCTGCTGTGGGCCTGGAAAGAAGAGCACAGGCTGATGGTCTGCTTCTTTTCCTGGTGACTTATCCTGATGCTCTGGAAAGCAATGGCACTGAGCAAACCAGAGTCAGTCGTGACACAGTGAACCTGATGGTGTTCTGCGAGCTGTCACTCACATCCATGCCCTCTCCCTTGCAGCTGGCTGAAGAGCTACAGAACAAGCCACTAAGCAGTGAGATGAGAGAACTGCTGAAACTGCTGTCAAACCCCAACGTGAAGGTGAGAGCACACTGCATCTTCTCAAAGGGTGCTGTTCAGGGGGCTTGTGATCAAGGCACTTTGAGCCTGCATCTCCACGTACATGCTCCTTCAAATAGTGTAGTGTCCCAATACCCCAAATCATAGTGAGGAGAAAGAACTGAGCTTCTTAAAGATTATGATGACGAAATTAAACTGTACAGGACTGTAACTGCAGTTCAGAATCAGCACTGACAAGTTTGATTTGGTTTGAAAATCAGGTTTCCATTTGCTGTAGTGGGCACACTACACGGTGTGACTTTGGCCTGGATTACTCTGCTTGGCTCGTTGATGACAGTGCTTGATTACAGGAGGATTTCAACATTTCTTTTCCTCCTTCCTTAGCATCTCCCACTCCCTATTCTTACCAGTTCATGTTTCATGATGTCATTCCATGTTATAGAGCCAGAGCAGTTTCAAATATAAGTTAATTACAGAACGTTGGTGACCAGACCTCAGGTCGCTTGTTTTCACCAACTTTGTAATTTTATCACTTATCTTTCCTCCAGATGGATGTATCTGGAGAAGGAGAATCATAGTTTTGCTGCTCTTTTTCTTTCTTTTTTTTTTTATTGAGAAAAAAAAATTTCCGCCTCCTCCCAGCCTCCCACTCCTCCCCCCTCCCCCCACTCCTCTCCCCTTCCTCCCACTCCTCTCCCCCTCCCTCTCAAGTCTGAAGAGCAGTCAGGGTTCCCTGCCCTGTGGTAAGTCCTAGGTCCTCCCCCCTCCGTCCATATCTAGGAAGGTGAACATCCAAACTGGCTAGGCTCCCACAAAGCCAGAACATGAGTAGGATCAAAACCCTGTGCCATTGTCCTTGGCTTCTCAGCAGCCCTCATTGTCCGCCATATTCAGAGAGTCCAGTTTTATCCCCTGCTTTTTCAGTCACAGTCCAGCTGGCCTTGGTGAGCTCCCAATAGATCAGCCCCACTGTCTCCGTGGGTTGGTGCACCCCTCTTGGTCCTGACTTCCTTGCTCATCTTCTCCCTCCTTCTGTTCCTCATTGGGACTTTGGGAGCTCAGTCCAGTGCTCCAATGTGGGTCTCTGTCTCTATCTCCATCCATAGCCAGATGAAGGTTCTATGATGATATGCAAAATATTCATCAGTATGGCTATAGGATAGGATCATTTCAGGCTCCCTATCCTCACCTGCCCCAGGAACTAACTGGGGACCTCACCTTGGGCACCTGGAAGCCACTCTAGGTACAAGTCTCTTCCCAACCCTAAGATGGCTCCCTTAATTAAGATATGTGCTTCCCTGCTCCCCTATCCAACCTTCCTTTATCCCAATCATCCCGTTGCCCCAAGTTCTCCCCATCCTACCCTTCTCACTTTTCTCTCCCCATCTCCCCTTACCCCCCTCCCACCCCACCCTTAAGATCCCGATATTTTGCCTGGCAATCGTGTCTACTTCCCCTACCCAGGAGGATAGCTATATGTTTTTCTTTGGGTTCACCTTCTTATTTAGCTTCTTTAGGATATCAAATTATAGACTCACTGACCTTTATTTATGTCTAGAAACCAATTATGAGTGAGTACATCCCATGTTCATCTTTTTGGGTCTGGGTTACCTCACTCAGGATAGTATTTTCTATTTCCATCCATTTGCATGCAAAATTTGAGAAGTCATTGTTTTTTACCGCTGAGTAGTACTCTAATGTGTATATATTCCACACTTTCTTCATCCATTCTTCCATTGAAGAACATCTAGGTTGTTTCCAGGTTCTGGCTATAACAAATAATACTGCTATGAACATAGTTGAACAAATGCCCTTGTCATATGATCGGGCATCTCTTGGGTATATTCCCAAGAGTGGTATTGCTGGGTCCAGGGGTAGGTTGATCCCGAATTTCCTGAGAAACCGAAACACTGATTTCCAAAGTGGTTGCACAAGTTTGCATTCCCACCAGCAATGGATGAGGGTACCCCTTCCTCCACAACCTCTCCAGCAGAGGCTATCATTGGTGTTTTTGATTTTAGTCATTCTGACAGGTGTAAGATGATATCTCAAAGTTGTTTTGATTTGCATTTCCCTGATTGCATAAAGAAATGTTGAATTTTGTCAAAAGCTTTTTCAGCATCTAATGAAATGATCATATGATTTTTTTCTTTCAGTTTATTTATATGATAGATTACATTGATAGATTTTTGTATGTTGAAACAGCCCTGCATCTCCGGGATGAAGCCTACTTGATCATAATGGATAATTTTTCTAATGTGTTCTTGGATACGGGTTGCCAGTATTTTGTTGAGGATTTTTGCGTCAATGTTCATGAGTGAGATTGGCCTACAATTCTCTTTCTTGGTTGAGTCTTTGTGTGGTTTTGGTATCAGAGTGACTGTAGCTTCATTAAAGGAATTTGGCAATGACTCTTCTGTTTCTTTATTGTGAAATACATTAAGGAGTATAGGTATAAGCTCTTCTTGGAAGTTCTGGTAGAATTCCGCATTGAAACCATCTGGTCCTAGGCCTTTTTTGGTAGGTAGGTTTTTGATGACAGCTTCTAGGAGCTTGAACAAGGAGGTTGAGCATGACCTTAAGTGTCTTTTGGCCATTTGGACTTCTTCTGTTGAGAATTCTCTGTTCAGATCAGTGCCCCATTTTTTAATTGGGTTAATTAGCATTTTAAAGTCTAGTTTCTTGAGTTCTTTATAGATTTTGGAGATCAGACCTTTGTCTGTTGCGGGGTTGGTGAAGATCTTTTCCCAGTCAGTGGGTTGCCTTTTTGTCTTAGTGACAGTGTCCTTTGCTTTACAGAAGCTTCTCAGTTTCAGTAGGTCTCATTTATTCAATGTTGCCCTTATGTCTGTGCTGCTGGGGTTATACATAGGAAGCGATCGCCTGTGCCCATATGTTGTAGGATACCTCCCAATTTCTCTTCTGTCAAGTTCAGTGTGCTCGGACTGATATTGAGGTCTTTGATCCATTTGGACTTGAGTTTTGTGCATGGTGATAGATATGGGTCAATTTTCATACTTCTACAGGTTGACATCCAGTTGTGCCAGCACCATTTGTTGAAGATGCTTTCTTTCTTCCATTGTATACTTTTAAAATGAGGTGTTCATAGGTTGTGGGTTAAAACCTGGTCTTCTATACGATTCCATTGGTCAGTTTCTCTGTTTTTATACCAATACCAAGCTGTTTTCAATACTGAAGCTCTGTAGTAGAGTTTGAAGTCAGGGATGGTAATGCCTCCAGAAGTTCCTTTATTATATAAGACTGTTTTGGCTATCCTGGGTTTTTTGTTTTTCCATGTAAAGTTAATTATTGTCCTCTCAAGATCTGTGAAGAATTTTGATGGGACCTTGATGGGGATTGCATTGAATCTATTAATTGTCTTTGGTAGAATTGCCATTTTTACTATGTTGATCCTCCCAATCCAAGAGCAAGGGAGATCTTTCCAATTCTGGTATCCTCTTCAATTTCTTTCTTCAATTCCTTAAAGTTCTTGTCAAATAGATCTTTCACTTCCTTGGTTAGAGTTACCCCAAGATATTTTATGCTATTTGTGGCTATCGTGAAAGGTGATGCTTCTCTGATTTCCCTCTCTGCTTCCATATCCTTTGTGTATAGGAGGGCGACTGATTTTTTGGAGTTGATCTTGTATCCTGCCACATTACTAAAGGTGTTTATCAGCTTTAGGAGTTCTTTGGTGGAGTTTTTGGGGTCGCTTATGTACATTATCATATCATCTGCAAATAATGAAAGTTTAACCTCTTCCTTCCCAATTCGAATCCCCTTGATCCCCTTATGCTGTCTTATTGCTATTGCTAAAACTTCACTATATTAAAGAGGTATGTAGAGAGTGGACAGCCTTGCCGTGTTCCTGATTTTAGTGGGATGGCTTTGAGTTTCTCTCCGTTTAGTTTGATGTTAGCTGTCGGTTTGCTGTAAATAGCTTTTATTATATTTAGGTATGACCCTTGTATCCCTAATCTCTCCAAGACTTTTATCATAAAGAAATGTTGAATTTTGTCAAAAGCTTTTTCAGCATCTAATGAAATGATCATATGATTTTTTTCTTTCAGTTTATTTATATGATAGATTACATTGATAGATTTTTGTATGTTGAAACAGCCCTGCATCTCCGGGATGAAGCCTACTTGATCATAATGGATAATTTTTCTAATGTGTTCTTGGATACGGGTTGCCAGTATTTTGTTGAGGATTTTTGCGTCAATGTTCATGAGTGAGATTGGCCTACAATTCTCTTTCTTGGTTGAGTCTTTGTGTGGTTTTGGTATCAGAGTGACTGTAGCTTCATTAAAGGAATTTGGCAATGACTCTTCTGTTTCTTTATTGTGAAATACATTAAGGAGTATAGGTATAAGCTCTTCTTGGAAGTTCTGGTAGAATTCCGCATTGAAACCATCTGGTCCTAGGCCTTTTTTGGTAGGTAGGTTTTTGATGACAGCTTCTAATTCTTCGCGACTAACAGGTCTATTTAGATTGTTCACCTGGTCCTGGTTTAACTTTGGTATATGGTATTTATCTAAAAACGTGTCCGTTTCTTTTACATTTTCCAGTTTTGTGGCATACAGGCTTTTGTAGTAAGATCTAATGATTCTCTGAATTTCCTCTGTGTCTGTGGTTATGTCCCCCTTTTCATTTCTGATCTTAGTAGTTTGCATATTCTCTCTCTGCCGTTTGATTAGTTTGGATAGGGGTTTATCAATTTTGTTGATTTTCTCTAGGAATCAGCTTTTTGTTTCATTGATTCTTTGGGTTGTTTTCTGTGTTTCTATTTTGATGATTTCCGCCCTCAGTTTGATTATTTCCAGTCTTCTACTCCTCCTAGGTGAGTCTGCTTCTTTTTTTTCTAGAGCTTTCAGGTGGGCTGTTAAGTCTCCAATGTGTGCTTTCTCTGTTTTCTTTAAGTGGGCACTTAGTGCTATGAACTTTCCTCTCAGGACTGCTTTCATAGTGTCCCATAAGTTTGAATAGGTTGTTTCTTTATTTTCATTGAATTCAAGGAAGACTTTGATTTCTTTCTTTATTTCTTCCTTCCTTGATCCAGGTGTGGTTCAGAAGTTGACTGTTCAGTTTCCATGAGTTTGTAGGCTTTCTGGGGGTAGCATCGTTGTTGAATTCTAACTTTAATCCATGGTGGTCTGATAAGATGCAGGAGGTTACGAATATTTTTGTAACTGTGGAGGTTTGCTTTGTTACTGAGTATGTGGTCAATTTTCGAGAAGGTTCCATGAGCTGCAGAGAAGAAGGTATGTTCTTTCCTATTTGGGTGGAATGTTCTATAGATGTCTGTTAAGTCCATTTGATTCATTACCTCCATTAATTCTCTTATTTCTCTGTTAGGTTTCTGTCTGATTGACCTGTCCATTGATGAGAGAGGAGTGTTGAAGTCTCCTACTATTAGTGTGTGCGGTTTGATGGCAGCCTTGAGTTTTAGTAATGTTTCTTTACGTACGTGGGTGCTTTTATATTAGGGGCGCAGATATTCAGGATTGAGACTTCATCCTGATGAATTGTTCCTGTTATGAGTATAAAATGTCCCTCTCTATCTTTTCTGATTGATTTAAGTTTGAAGTCAACTTTGTTAGAAATTAGTATGGCCACACCTGCTTGTTTCTTGGGTCCATTTGCTTGATAAGCCTTTTCCCAGCCCTTTACTCTGAGTAGGTGCCTGTCTTTGTGGTTGAGGTGTGTTTCTTGTAAACAGCAGAATTGTGGATCCTGTTTTCGTATCCAATCTTTTAGCCTATGCCTTTTTATAGGTGAGTTGAGCCCATTGACATTAAGTGATATTAATGACCAGTGGTTGTTAACTCCGGTCACTTTTTTAGTAGTAGAGTTTGTGTGTTTCCCTTCTTTGAGTTGTGCTGGTGAAGGGTCTCTAGATGTTTGAGTTATTGTGGTCATTGTTGGACTCCTTGGTTTGTGATTTTCCTTCTATTACTTTCTGTAAGGCTGGATTTGTGGCTACGTATTGTTTAAATTTGTTTTTATCCTGGAAAATTTTGTTTTCTCCATTTATAGTGAACGAAAGCTTGGCTGGGCTTGCATCCATGGTCTCTTAGTTTCTGAAGTACATCTATCCAGGACCTTCTGGCTTTCATGGTTTCCATAGAGAAGTCAGGTGTAAGTCTGATAGGTTTACCCTTATAAGTAACTTGACCCTTTTCCTTTGCGGCTCTTAATATTCTTTCTTTATTCTGTATGTTCTGTGTTTTGATTATTATATGGCGAGGAGATGTTTTTTTTTTTTTGTTTTTGGTCCAGTCTATTCGGTGTTCTGTATGCTTCTTGAACCTTCAAAGAAATATCTTTCTTCAGGTTGGGAAAGTTTTCTTCTATAATTTTATTAAATATATTTTCTGGACTGTTGAGCTGTACTTCTTCTCCTTCTTCTATCCCAGTTATTCTTAGGTTTGGTCTTTTTATTGTGTCCCAGATTTCCTGAATGTTTTGTGATGAGAATTTGTTGGTTTTGCTGTTTTCTTTGATCTGTGTGTTTATTTTCTCTATGGTATCTTCAGTGTCTGAAATTCTTTCTTCTATCTCTTGTAATCTGTTGGTAGTACTTGTCTCTGTATTTCCTGTTCGTTTACCCAGATTTTCCATCTCCATCCTTCCCTTGGTTTGTGTTTTCTTCATTACTTTCATTTCATTCTTCATGTCTTGAACCACTTTCCTTACCTGTTTGATTGCTTTTTCTTGTTTCTCTTGGTTTTCTTGTGTGTCTTTGAGCGATTTATTCATTTCCTCTACCTTTTTGTTTGTAATCTCTAATTGTTTGTGGCAGTTTTTCACCTCCTGTTTAAGGTCCTCTATTATTTTCATATAGTTCACTTTTGAGTCGATTTCTTCTAATTCTTCTGGAGTAGGGTGTACAATTCTTCTTATTTCGGGATCCCTGGATTCTGGTGGTGTCATGTTGCCTTTCAGGTTGTTGGAGGAATTCCTGCCTTGGTGCCTTCCCATCTCTTCCTACAAATGGAGCCAGGGGAGGCCTGGTGTCTTGGTCCAGTCTTTGCTGTGATTGACTCTCTGGGTGTATCTCTTCAGTGTAGAAGCAGGAACCGTTCCCGTCCAGATGAACTCCTCAGCACCAAAACATGGACGCCTGGTAGTCCAATGACCCGAGGACAAAACGGGGAACTTGGGGGGCAGGGTGGGGACCAGTAGAACACAGGACACCCTGCCGCACAGGCTGAAGGTGCATGTGCTCCCTTACCGGGGGTCCTTGAGGCCTGCCCCGTAGGTAGGCTCTCACCGCTCTGGGTGGGTAGCCTTAGTGTAGGAGCAGAAAACTGTTCTTGAGCAAAGGACCTTGCAGAAAACGAAGACTTGGGGGGCGGGGTCGTGTGTAAGAAAGACAGCCCTGCAGAAGGAGCTGTGGGAGGGGGGTTTGTGCTCTCTTCTGGGACAATCCGCCCCTGGATAGCACACACTCACCCGTCCAGATGGAATTCCTCAGCACCTAAACAGGGCCGCCCGGTAGCCCAATGATCCGGGGACAAAACTCCTGCTCTTTTTCTAAGGAAAAAAAAAAGAATTCACAAAATCTGGTTGTATAAAGTCTTGTATATATTTGGATACAACACTGTTGCCATTATTTATAAAAATATTGTCTCATATGAATTCCATAATTAAATGATGGATTATTTGGGGACGAATACTGAGATTTCTTTTTTTAATAATATATTATTATTTTTTTTTAGAATTTCATAAAATGTATTTTGATCATGTTGATCACCCACCAACTCCTTCAAGATGAAAAACCTGATTTTACACTTCTGGGAGAAATGCCTTTTTGAGCCAACCTCATTTGCTTTTAAGTTTACATTTTTAGAAAAAAATAGTGATGCATCAGAGTTTAAGTAATATATGCATAAACTGTAATATCTTATTCCTAGAGAAAATGTACAAATACATGACTGTAAAGAGTAAATGGACTATAAATGGTACCCAAGCCTAATTGATTTGTAAAGGCTCAGAAAGTTAAAGCTTAATTCCAAAGCAGGATAAGATTGAAACAAACGTTGCTTGATGTTAAAGTGCTTCCGGAAGGTTTGCAGTGCTCTGAAGATTGCTTCATTTGGCTTTATACTGCCTGTAAGAAATGACCATCAGCCACGGCCGGCTGTGGTAAACTGTGAAAACTTGGCTAAATTTTTTAGTGAGACTGTTGTCTTGGTTCAAAAATGCGACTTCCCACAGGACAGGGAACCCTGATTGCTTTTTGGGCTGGCGGGGGGGGGGGCTTAATTGGGGGAGGGGGAGGGAAATGGGAGGCGGTGGCGGGGAAGAGACAGAAATCTTTAATAAATAAATAAATTTAAAAAAATGCGAAGAATTGAAAGCAGCGTTTCAATGAAAATTTTGCTATTCTCTCCAATAGTGTTTGAAGTGAAGTCAGCTAATATGGAATCATTCTGAATAGAAAACAGTATTTGTGTTATTCCATGGCATTGTGAATATCTATATGGTAAAACTTCATAGTGAATAATTAAACTTTATCATGTGGAAAATATGTTAGATGGATGACTGTTTAGTTTTTATTTTATTTTATTTTTATTAAAAATTTCTGCCTACTCCCCACCTCCCTTTTCTCTCCCCCTCCCCCCACTTCCTCCCCTCTACCTTCCCCCTCCCTCTCCAGTCCGAAGAGCAGTCCAGGGTTCCCTGCCCTGTGGGAAGTCCAAGGTCCTCCCTGCTCCATCCAGGTCTAGGAAGGTGAGCATCCAAACAGGCTAGGCTCCCATAAAGCTAGTACATGCAGTAGGATCAAAACCCAGTGCCATTGTCCTTGGCTTCTCAACAGCCCTCATTGTCCACCATGTTCAGAGAGGCCGGTTTTATCCCATGATTTTTCAGTCCCAGTCCAGCTGGCCTTGAAGGGTGGATATGGGAGCAAGGAAGTATATATCTTAATTAAGGGAGCCATTTTAGGGTTGGCAAGAGTCTTGACTCTAGAGGGGTTCCCAGGGGTCGAGAGAGATGTCCCCAGCTAGATCCTTGGGCAGCTGAGGAGAGAGAGCCTGAAATGGCCTGATCCTATAGCCATACTAATGAATATCTTGTATATCACCATAGAACCTTCATCTGGCGATGGACGGAGATAGAGACAGAGACCCACATTGGAGCACTGGACTGAGCTCCCAAGGTCCAAATGAGGAGCAGAAGGAGGGAGAACATGAGCAAGGAAGTCAGGACTGAGGGGTGCACCCACCCACTGAGATGGTGGGGCTGATCTAATGGGAGTTCACCAAGGCCAGCTGGACTGGGACTAGTTTTTATTTTTATAAAGCAATATGACCATAACCTGAGCGCAAAGTTAACATGAAAGATGTATTTTCAAGAAATATACATGGAGAGTGGATGGGAGCCAGAAATGGTATTTCAGTGAGCAGCCTCACTCCATGGCAGCCAGGCTTGTGACGAGTATTTTTCTTTTGTTGTCTTAACATTTGACATTAGTTTCCTTGAAGGAATTTATATAGCTATCACTTCTTGAATGTCACATTTGTGGGTAATTCTTTTTAAAAGCCGATCTTTTAAACAAAATTTAGGTTTTTTAAAATATAACCACTTAATTATTATCTTGGGAAGCAAGATAAATACAATATCTATACAATTCTGATATAATGTAAACACTTTTAAAATTTTTAGTGGATAAAGGAAATTACTTAATTTTAGACTTCTGTTGTTTTTTAACTGTTTAATTGACTGTACTGAGGAGGAGAGACCTGAGATGTATCCCCAGAGTAGTAATAGTTTTTTCCCAAACATACTAAGATATGCTCAATCAAATACACACTCACTATAGAACAATAATATATAGATCCCACATGCTTGCTACATTTTCTTTGGGTTAGTTTTATATTACCTTTGGTAATTTGCAAGTGAAATGAAATATATCTTCAACCATTGTCTCTTAGATGTCTATTTAGTGCCTGCTTTGTGCTCTGCAGACCCTGTGGGTGTAACTTGTAGAGGATCTGTTTGAATAATGAATTTGGTAGGAGAGGTGCCCCTTGGGCAGAGAAACACAGCAGATGATGTGGAATGACGGAAATGCATGTTTGGATTGAAGAAGTGGATTAAGGGTGGGGTGGGGTAGACAGAAGAGGGTGAGATGTCTGTAGTGGATTGGGGGTGGAATGTGAAGAGTAAATGCTTTGGGTAAAATTGAATAGTACATAAAGTCTTAATAACAAGAGGTTGTAAAGGTTGAAGCTGCAAAATAAGATCCCCTGGGCTGACAGCACTGTCTGTTAGAGGAGAGGCAAGAGCTTGAAGCTGAGCTTGCCCAGTGTTGTCTGCAATTCCAGTGTTGTTTTTATCAGTCTTCCTTTGCCTCAGTGGCTACTCTATGGGAGATGAATGATGTGACTACCCTAGTTGTAAGCATCTTTCTATGTGGTGGTGGCACACACCTTTAATCCCAGAACTCCAGAGGCAGAGGCAGGTGGATCTCTGTGAGTTCGAGACCAGTCTGGACTACATAATGAGTTCTAGGACAGGGTCTAAAGCTACACAGAGAAACCCTGTTTCAAAAAACAAACAACAGGGGCTGGAGAGATGGCTTAGAGGTTAAGAGCATTGCCTGCTCTTCCAAACGTCCTGAGTTCAATTCCCAGCAACCACATGGTGGCTCACAACCATCTATAATGGGGTCTGGTGTCCTCTTCTGGCCTGTGGACATACACACAGACAGAATATTGTATACATAATAAATAAATAAATATTTTTTAAACAAACAAACAACAAAAAAAAACCCAAAAATTGGATTTCATTCTGAGTGTAGGGGAAATCCATCAAAAGGATTTAAGTAGAAAAGTGACAGGATCCCTCCATGTGTAGAGTACAATGAGAAAGCAAAAGCCCTACTGAAGAGGAAAGCCAGTTAGGAGTCTGTTGAAAGGACTCAAGTGTAACATGCTTGTGGCTCTGGTTCACACAGGGCATGGGACATTTTAGAGACATAACTCTATACATAATGTTGAGATAAATGGATAATCAGAGGCAAAAAAATCCATACTACAATGAATTCCAAATAGATTCAAGGCTTGTGTATGTATGTGTGTGTGTGCGCGCGCACTCGTGTGCATGTGTTATATTTTTGTGTATTTCAGTGGAAGCATATTTGCCTAGGATCTTTGATGCTGGGGGTTGATACCTTGCAACAGGTATGCACACATACACATATATATGAATGGGAAATGTTAGTTATAGGATCACAGAACAGAGAAGTAATCTCAAGCATGGAAGCAGAGAGACATATATACAGACAGACAAACATATCTACAGAAGAGCAGTTTTTTAAACATAATGAATATATTATGCAAATGATTTAGATATTTATCATTAGTAAATATCTAAATTTATCTAGCACTGTGCTTACATCATTGGGGAATTTCAAGTAATTTAAATTCAGTGAAAATTAAGCAGCATTGGAATTTTTATTTCTTGATAGTACTTTTGTAAGTCACCCCTCCCCATATATGTGTGTTTGTTTGTATGTGTGTATTTATTTGTTTGAAGGTCTGTACTTGCTGGGTTTGTGTGTCAATTTGACACAGGGTATTGTATGTGTGTATTTATTTGTATGAAGGTATTTGTATGTACTGGATGGTTTCGTATGTCAATTTGACACAGGCTAGAGTCATCAGAGAAAAAGGAGCCTCAGTTGAGGAAATGCCTCCCTGAGATCGAGCTGTAAGACATTTTCTCAATTAGCAATTAATGGGGGAGGGCCCAGACCATTATGGGTGGTGCCATCCCTGGGCCTGTAGTCCTGTGCTCTATTAGAAAGCAGCCTGACCCAGGGTACATGTGCCCCACTCCCCATCTCAGCACCAGCAAGACCACTGAGCCCTACAGTAGTAGTACTCTGGTGGAATTCCACTGCTTTGGTGCACTTCCCACAAGCCTTCTTGCCGGCTGGACTGCCACCACCCACTGGATCCTGTTTTCCCAAGACCCACTCCACCATCCAACCACACACACCTCATCATTCTCCCTCCCTACAGCTCCAGGAGACTCCATAAGCCCAGGTATATTCCACACAAGTCAGAAGAACATCACCTCTCCACTAGGTTCCATATTCTTGTCTACAATTTCAGATGAGGACTTCATCTTCACAGGAGGACTGGTTGGATCTAAGCATTGAAGGCTCCAGAAACATCAGCAGAGACACCCTTCTGGACCTAAAGAAATGATAGTCACCGGAACCCTTGGCTACCTAAACCAGAAGATCAGAGAGGGAACAGAAAACAAAGGAACAAACATCCTTTCAACAAAGACAAGTTCAAGAATCAGCACCTTGACCTGTATTCATCCCAAATACAGATGCGTAAACACCAGTGTAAAAACACATTCAATAACAGAAAGTGCAATATGGCATCACCAACAGCCACTAGTCTTATAATAGCAAGACCTGAACATTCCAATGTCTCTGAAGCACAAGAAAACAACCTTAAAAATAATTTTATGAAGATGATAAGAGGTCTTTAAAGAGGAAATGAAAAATTCCTTTAAAGTATGAAGGCAAATAAAAAAAATTGAAGAGATCAATAATTTCTCTAAAGAATCCCAAGAAAATCAAGAAAAAACAATCAAGTAGGTAAAGGAAACAGTTAAATACCTGAAAATGGAAATAAAAGCAATAAAGAAAACACCAAGGGAATTCTGGAAATGGAAAATCTGGGTAAGCGAACAGGAACTACAGATACAAGTATCACCAGCAGAATATAAGAAATGGAAGAGAATCTCGGGCATTGAAGATATAATCAAGAAAATAATCAAAGAAAATGTTAAACCTAAAAAATTCTTAACACAAAAAAATCCAGGAAATCTGGGACACCATGAAAAGACCAAACCTAAGAAAAGTAGGAATAGGAAAAGGAAAATCCCAGCTCAACGGCACAAAATATCTTCAAAAAACCATAAAAGAAAACTTTTCCAACCTGAAGGACATCTCTATAAAGATACAAGAAACATACAGAACACTAAATAGGCTGTACTATTAAAAAAAAGTTCCCTCAACACATAATAAACAAAAAACATACAGAATAAAGAAAGAATATTAAAAGCTGCAAAGGAAAAATGCCAAGTAACATATAAGGGCAGACTTATCCGAATTACACCTGAGTTCTTAATCAAGACTGTAAAATCAAGAAGGGCCTGGGCCAGACATCTTGCAAACACTAAAAGATCATGGATGTCAGCTCAGACTACTATACCCAGCAAAACTTGGTTGTGGGGAGGGGCGTTTTGAGGTTAGGTAGAAACCTGACACATGAGAAACTCCCACAATTCTACAAGGATGATCCAACTAAGACTCCTAGCAATGGATAGGTAGCCTAAACTAAAGATACTCTCCTGTAATCAGATTGATAACCAATTGTCATCAGAGAGCTTTGTCCAGTAATTGATAGAAACAAATGCAGAGATCCACAGCCAACTACTGAAACAAGCCTGGGCAATCCTGTTGAGGATAGGGAGGAAGGATTATATGAGTTAGGGGCCTCAGGGTCATCAAAAGGGGACCCCAGAAGCAGCTGGCCTTCTCATTGTGGGAGCTCACAGACTGTGGACCAGGGTGCCTGGTCTCTTTGTGGTACTTCTAGCAGTGGAAGTAGGGTCTGTCCTTAAAACTTTGACTGGCTTTTGGGAAATTATTCCTAATGCTCAGTTGCCTCACCCAGCCCTAATACAAGGAGAGGTGCTTAGTCCTACCTCAACTTGATAGGCCATGCTTTGTTGATACCCATGGGAGGCCTGCCCCCTTTTGAATAAAGGTAGGGGAGGGGGCAAAGGAGAAGTGTGGAGAGGGAATGAGAAAAGGGAGAGGGGAAGCTGTGGTTAGAATGTAAAATAAATGAAAAAATTTAATAAAAAATAATATTCATCATTTTTAAAGGAAAGGAAAGAAAAAAGAAAAGAAAGCAGGCTGAGCAAGTCATGAGGAGCAAGCAAGTTAGCAGCTCTTCTCCACAGCCTCTGCACCAGTTCCTGTCTCCATGTTCCTGCCCTGTTTAAGTTTCCTGTGGAAATATAAGCCAAATAAACCCTTTTCTCTCTAGCTTGCATTTTGATTATAGTATTTCATCACAGTAATTGAACCCTGACTAAGACAAGATCAGAGGACAATCTTAGAACAGAGGCTACTGATTGCTGCTTTGTAGACCAGGCTAGATGACTCCTGACTCTACTTACCACCAGTAGTGCTGGGATTACAGAAGCCAGTTACCCTGCCTGGTTTACTTGGCTTCTGCGGAGTCACACACAGATCCTAGTACTTTCACAACATGTGTTTTATCCATTGAAACTTCCTCCCAGTTCGGTTACACTCTTTCTGCTCATATAATTAAACTTTTGATTCCTATTGTTATTGAAGGTCTAAGATTGTAACCTGTTCATTTCCCCTTTTACAATCACTTGCTGCTGAAGAGTGGTCACTCTTTCTCCTATGACTCATTGCTGTGAGCCTTTAATAATTAGGGAATGATTTGTTATTTTGCAGCATAAATTTGCATGAGGACTGTCAAAAAGTTTAAAAATCATGCCCAATGTTATCTGATCTACTATCATCTAAAAATAAATTATTTTTATGAGCCAAATGTATACAGAACCACTTTTAAGAACTTATAGTCTAGAAAGAGCAATAAAATACATGAAAGAGACAATAGAAAAGTGAAAAGGGTGAAAGTCATGAGTAGCCAGGTGTTTGCTGCCATGCTGCATAGGCAGGAGTCTTGCTCATGAGCACTGATGACTGACTGCATGCTTTCAGAAAGCAAAAGGCTGTCATTAATGGATACAAACTACACACACGCTGCTCTTATAAAGGCAAATTAACCTGTATCATCCTGGTGCTCATTTTGATAAAACAGTGATGTGATACCTTCCCTTGAACATAGTATTATAATTTTGGGTATTAGGAAAAATTTGGCAGATTAAAAAAAACATGCTGAAATAAAAAATGAAGATTTTGTTTTTAGTTTTCTGAACATTTACTTACCAGAAATTACTCACTGTGTGAGCCTGAAAGATAGATGAGGCTTCATTAAAGGAAGCTGTCGGAAATGCTGAGCTCTTTTCTGGAGGGATAATTCAGTGTCCCACAACCTGATGAGCAGACAATTCTGTGCACCTGACAGACGCTCAGCATAGCATTGACTCCAGGGGTTCACAGCAGTGGTGAGTTACAGGCCTGGTGTTCAATTTCCTGCAGACGCTTCTTAGCGACAGGTAAAACCATCAGCTGTGATTGGTGGTGATGGCACATGGAAACACAGCTTTTATTTCAGTTCTGCCTTTTGAGAGGAAAGTCTGTATGTTGAAACATAAAATCACTTCAGTGAAAATAGGAAAATGGAATGCCAAATGACTTCTCACTGTCCAAACTACAAAGTGTTGCCAAGCAACAATATACTTAAAGCAAAACTGCTAAGCATGATGAACTTGGAACAACAAAATTCTGTTGAAATTTAGACATAGAAATGAGTCCAAAGCCAAGAAGATAAATGTTGTAACTATATTATTTAAAAATATTCTAGTTAGCTATCTGTTGTTCTCACCATGTGGAATGTGGTTGACAAAGGCATTGAGATGGTCATTTCATTGCTATGTCCTTCCCTGCCCTGGGTGGACCATCATCTTCCTCTCATCCGAAAGATTCCCTATAACATTTCTTCCAAAACAGGTCGGATGGCGATATATTAAAACCACCTCGTCTCATTGAAAAGTCTTCTTTGCTAAAGGATATCTTTGCTGGGCATATAATACTAGCTTGACAGTATTCTTTTCGGGTATTTTAACAATGTTACTTTGTTGTTTTGTGATTGATGGAAGTCACTATCACCTTAACTCTTTTGTATGAAATGTGCTAATTTTTTCTGGTATATGACTTTAGAATTTTCTCACAGGTTTTAAGCAGTTCTGATGACTTAGAGTTCCTTTCCATGTGCACAGGTATTTGAGCTTCATGAGCATGTGATCGTATTATTTTTTCACCAAAAATTTTCATACTTCTTTAGTTTCTGAGTACCCGCTTACAGTTATTTAAAATCCCACAGTTGCCTATAAGTCCATCGTGTGTGTATATATGCATCCAGTGCTTTGGTGGCCTTGAAGGCCAAATGCCTTATGACTGGAGTTACAGACAGTTGTGAGTTATCATGTGGGTATTGTTATACTCAGGTCTTCTGGGAGAACAACCCATGCTCTTAACTGCCTAACCCTTTCTCCAGCCCCTCCCTTAATTTATTTTTATTCTTTTTTTGCTTTGGATTGTTTATATTACTTTATCTTCTAGAGAATGCCATTCTCCTTATGTAACTATGGTATGGTATGTGTGGAGAGGTATGTGGTGTGGTATGGTGTTATGTGGTGTGTGTGTGTGTGTGTGTGTGTGTGTGTGTGTGTGTGTAAGTGTACACATTTCATTGCCCACATACAGAGGTTAAAGGGCAACTTTCAGTACTTGGTTTTCATTTTTCACCTTGGTTTGAGGCAGGGTCCCTGTTGTTTCTAATGATCTACAGCATGCACTTGGCTTGCATACCCACAAACTTCCAGGTGATTCTCTTTTCTTCACCTCGCATTTAGCAAGTGGAGTACAGGCATTACAGATAGTCACTACCACATGTGGCTTTTCATGTGGGTTCTATGGATACTGAACTCAGAGGTCATCAAGTTCGTACATACGTACTTTAACCCACTGAGGCATCTCCCCAGTCCCCAATAGTAGCTTTTAATATCCTGGACTACTGTTTGCTTGTATCTACTTATATTGCTGAATAGTTTCAGAGTTTTGTTCCATTACTTTAGTTTTTCATCCTTATGAGTAATGTTTTTAACCTTCTTTGGCATGCCTGGTAAATTTTGGTTGCTCTCTGGTCATGTGATATTGATATTGAGTATGTAGTCTTCTTATAGACAATATCTGTGATAATTTTTCTGTCATACAATTAAGTTACTTGCAAGAATTTTGACCCTCAGAGTTTTACTTTTACATTTTGTTCAGTCAAATGTTGCCGCTTTTAATCTTGCGTTTATCTTCATAATACCGAAGTAACGTCTGCCGGGCAGCCCTCCCCAGTCATGAAGTTTTCCCCTATACTAAAAATCAGGAGTTGTCCTTGTCCTGTGCAAACTTCAGAGATTCTTGCAGACTGTGCAGGATGTGTTCATCTGTTTCCTGTTTCTGCATGATCATTGAATATATTTGAAAAAGGTTGAATGTGTATTGTGCGGTACAGAAATTTCTTTCTGCTCAGCATTTCCCAAGTGGTACAGTCAGCAGCTGCTTCCATAACATCGAGTATAAATAATCAACACATGGTTTAAAGTATATGAGAAGATGTACATAATCTATATATACGTCTCATACCATTCTGTGTAGGGAGTGAGCATCTGAGGATTTTATATTAGTTTGGCTGCTGGAACCAATCCTCTCAGATGCAAAGGGACAGTTGGTTGCATAGGTTAGTCATTAAAGTTGTTTAATTTCAAAATTCATACCATTTTGTTATCCCAGAGCTTCTGAGTGCTTAATAGCTGACATAAACAACAAAATAACATAAAATATTAAATATAATACATGTACAATTATGAAAAGGAATTATTTAAGCTGAACAAAAAAGGATGTGATAAACACATAGAAAGACTTTAAGAGCATGTTAGAGTGGATTTCTCTTAAAATGGAAGGCAGCCATAGATGAGTCCTGATGAGCCAGAAGTCACTCTGACTACATCATGAACTGTAAATTTGAAAGTAGGTGACAGTGGGTGCAGCTGGACCACACGAAGCAATTATAGTGTGTTTTGTAGGCATGGGAATGGCGATCTGGAGGTGTCTGTCCCAGCTCTCCACCTTGGTGTTGTAGTATGACACAAGCCATAGATAATACAGGAACTCTCTACTATAACAGTTCCCATCAAACTTCACAGAAACAGGTGGTATATTTTGGTGATCTTATCTTTGAGTTGGGTTAGATAGATGAAAATACGTTTTAAATATATTTGGGAAGTGTATTTAGTAAGCTACATGTTGGGGTGGAGGGGAGAGGAGAACATGATCTCTGGCTCCTCCTACGTACCTAGATTTTAACCCTGAGTTCCTCTTTTCTCTCAGAAATCTAGCCTATCCTGTTCTGCTTAGCTATTGGCCATTCAGCTCTTTATTAAACTGATCAGACAGACTTCGCCATGGCAAAGACACATCTTCACAGTGTACAAAAGGTTTATCCCACAACATTTGGCTTTATTTCGTACTTCAGTGAATTTAGGATTTTGTCTCTGATGAGCTCTTTACGAACTGTTGGTTTTACAGGCTTTGCTGTCAGTACATGATACTGTGGCTCAAAAGAGTTATGATCCTGTATTGCCTCCTATGCCTGATGATATCGATGATGAAGAAGACTCTGTGAAAATAATCCGCCTGGTCAAGAACAGAGAACCCCTGGTGAGGAGATGTCAGGGGGGAGCTGAATGGGATGGGTGTCCAGCACTCACACTTGTCTTTGAGCTATGCTGCTTCTGAGTCCCAACATCTTAAAACAAACTGGGCATTTACATCCAGAGAATATGGCTTAGGACAACTAGCAAAACTCCAAGTAAAATAATAGCATCCTAACTATAGCCTTGAAAATATAACCTACTAAATTTGTAAGAGGAAATTTAGCATGTAGCCAGGTATGGCTGGTTGGAAATTAAATGATGCAGTTGAAAAACATTGCTTTAGGCTGTTCTTGAAAATTGATTTATTTTAAAATTATGCAGAGAAATTAACCTGACACCTAACATTTCACAATATACATAGAACTGTTTGTTTTGGCACTGGAATTCCTGTGATGTTGGACCATATCAAAGGACCTGAGCCTGGGGGAGTATTGCCCCATTTGCAACCAAGGGTCGACTTTCCATAGTGTTGCTATGGATCTCAGGCAGAAAAACATCCTAAGTAATCCCAACGGATATTTTGCCTCTGTGTGTGTGTGTGTGTGTGTAGTGTACATATATATGTATGTGTATGTATGTCTGTATATGTGTTTATGTCTCTGTGTGTATGTATGCATGTTTGTATGTATGTATGTGTATGTATGTCTGTGTGTATATGTTTATGTCTCTGTGTGTATGTATGTATGTTTGTATGTATTTATGTGTGTGTATGTCTGTGTGTATGTGTTTATGTCTCTGTGTGTATGTATGTATGTTTGTATGTATGTATGTTTGTATGTATGTCTGTGTGTATGTGTTTATGTCTCTGTGTATGTATGTATGTTTGTATGTATGTCTGTGTGTATGTGTTTATGTCTCTGTGTGTATGTATTTATGTTTGTATGTATGTCTGTGTATGTATGTATGTGTATGTATGTCTGTGTGTATGTGTTTATGTCTCTGTGTGTATGTATTTATGTTTGTATGTATGTCTGTGTATGTATGTCTGTGTGTATGTGTTTATGTCTCTGTGTGTATGTATGTATGTTTGTATGTCTGTGTGTATGTGTTTATGTCTCTGTGTGTATGTATGTATGTTTGTATGTATGTCTGTGTGTGTTTATGTCTCTGTGTGTATGTATGTATGTTTGTATGTATGTCTGTGTATGTATGTCTGTGTGTATGTGTTTATGTCTCTGTGTGTATGTATGTATGTTTGTATGTATGTCTGTGTGTGTTTATGTCTCTGTGTGTATGTATATATGTTTGTATGTATGTCTGTGTATGTATGTATGTTTGTATGTATGTCTGTGTATATGTGTTTATGTCTCTGTGTGTATGTATGTTTGTACGTATGTATGTGCACCACATCTGCACTCACATTGATCCCCTGGGACTGGAGGTATTGCTGGCTGTAAACTGCCATGTAGGTGCTGGGAATTGAGCCTGGGTCCTCTGGAATAGTAGCTCAAGCTCTTAACCACTGAACCATCTCTCCAGACCCCATCGTAGGATATTATATGGATAAAATGAAGTGAGAAAGCATTCCAAAAGTAAAGCAATGCACAGTAGATAGTTTAAAGAAAAAAATTGTTTTGCATGAATTGGAAGATATAAGATTTCACCAATCTTTAAACTGTACTGAAACACCGGGGCTGTGTAGCCTGGGTTTTGGTATGTTAAAAGGGACCTCTGAGGACAGTTGCCATGTCTGTTCCTCCCACTTTGTTCCTTTCTCGTTGTGATAGTTTCTGGGTTTTCCAGATGAAAGTTATTTCACAACTCTACCTTACAACACAGCTTGAAAATCTGCCTACAAATGCTTTTTTTCCTTCTCCCGCCTTTTTTGCCTTGAAAGGGTGCAACCATTAAGAAAGATGAACAGACGGGGGCAATCATCGTGGCCCGGATCATGCGGGGAGGAGCTGCAGATAGAAGTGGTGAGAACCAACCTCTTTACTCATTGAATAAGGACATTATGTATGTGGGGAGGTGGAGTCCACAGGCCAATGTGTGACCAGATCTTGGTGTACTCCACACCAGTAGGAGACCCATTCTCAATGACAGGTAGTTCATGCTTGTGAGGAATGATGCCAGATTTGACCACAGGCCTTTACACAGACTTGAAATACATGGCATGTACACACTCACACTACATAAAAGTAGTAAATTATTTTCTAGGGTATCAATAATGGGCATTTTTAGATAGAAATGAAAATACTGTTATTTGATTTACTATACTCATCATCAGAGAACAGCATAATCAAAGCATATGAACTGTGAAAGACAGTTTCTTTTCTTATATTTAAGTTACTTTAAGTAACAGCACGGTGTCATTTTGTGACACTGTTGATTTACCAGGTTTTGTATTTGTCAGGTCTTATTCACGTGGGTGACGAGCTGAGGGAAGTGAATGGGATCCCAGTAGAAGACAAGAGGCCTGAGGAAATAATACAGATTTTGGTAAGCTGTCAATTCATTGTAAATCTCAGTGAAAATCGAATCACTGTGCTTTAGGCTTCTTAGTCTGATTTGGATTCGGCCCTCCAGATCCGAAGTGCTGCACACACTTAGAAACACTTTTGTACATGCAGTGTCAAGATTTTCACTTACATGAATGGAGGAAGCAGTAACGATCTGAGATAAGGTTACAATATATGCAGGATTTCAGGCCAGTGTGAACAGATGGCGTCTACACTGCTGTTCATGAGGCTTTTGCCTCTGCCCACCCACCCTCATTGGTGCTAAAACTTGAGTGAAATTGTTTTTGGAATGGGAATTGTTAAGTCTTACATTCAGGTGTCAGGGTAGGAGACTGCCCCTGGATATATGAACATGCAAACCTACAGAAATAGAAGCTCCTTGCATACCTCAGCACAGCTGTCATCACATTAACAAGGAGGTCTGCCCTCCTCTGAGACAATCAGCAAGTATCTGTGGGTCATGTGAGTAGGCACTCAAACTGACTTTAAGTCTTTCAGTGGACTTGTTGTTCATGATGTTTATCCCACTACCAGAATAAAACTGACCTGACTGTGCTTGGTTTCTTTTTCTGATGCATATTGCTGCCAAATGAATCCCATATTAATAACTACAGAAACAACAGCATCTGGTATCAGCTTTTTATTTCACCAAATATGGTTACCAACACTTAGATGCTGGGAGTTTGTCTTTGTGTGAACCGCTGTAGGCACTGACCCTTGTGCTCATTTCTAGCCTTGTTCATCATTTTGTGTGTTTCTGTTTTGATGGAACTTAACATGAATGGCAGTTGATGTATTGCTACCTTAAGTGCACAGGATTGAAAAGTGCAAAAATGGTCTTTAAATGACCTGGCATACTTTAGAGCTTTCTTGTGTTTCTGGAATTTCTACAAACGTACTCTTCTGGTTTGGTCTAAGTAGAATGCTGTACATTCCTAGGCATGTTTAGCTCTCTACCTATCTGTTTTATTTCCCTCCAGCTCTCTAATGGCCCTTTCTTTGATCCCCAATACCAGAGTCAGTCCCAGGGAGCAATTACTTTTAAGATAATACCCAGCACCAAAGAGGAGACAGCTTCCAAGGAAGGCAAAGTAAGTCTTCAAAATACTGTTTGCAGTGGGGAACTTAATGTTATTTTTTTCAACTAATACATATATACTTTGAAAATAACCATTTCTTTTTTTTTTTTTTTTTTTTTTTTTTTTTGGTTTTTTGAGACAGGGTTTCTCTGTGGCTTTGGAGCCTGTCCTGGAACTAGCTCTGTAGACCAGGCTGGTCTCGAACTCACAGAGATCCGCCTGACTCTGCCTCCCGAGTGCTGGGATTAAAGGCGTGCGCCACCACCGCCCGGCAAAATAACCATTTCTTATGTCTAAGTTGCAAGAATGCAGACAGCTTCACATTTTTCTCTCCCATGTATTCCTCACTTCCAGCTGTTTATCAAAGCCCTTTTTGACTATGATCCAAAGGAGGACAAGGCGATCCCATGTAAGGAGGCGGGGCTGTCTTTCCAAAAGGGAGACATTCTTCAGATTCTGAGCCAAGATGATGTGACTTGGTGGCAGGCGAAGCACGAAGGTGATGCCAACCCCAGAGCTGGCCTGATTCCCTCCAAGCACTTCCAGGAACGGTGAGCTGCTGGCACAGCATGGTGACCTTTCTTCAAATGACTTTCCATTCCCTGCAGAATATCACTCTAGCACAGTTATGATAAAATGAGCTCCAAACCCTGCCTGTGAATCTGTTTTCCCTTGGGTTTGGACTTGGAGCACTGTTTCGTCTAACTCATGACTAATGGCCAAAAGCAGTATGACAGTACTAGGTTCTCCTAGGTTATTGTGAAAAAAGCAGGCACTAGCACATTTAGTATCTGAGTGTGGGCTGCAAGGAGAACACATAGTCATTTCGGGAAAGGAGAGTAACTTTAAAACTTGAGAAGTATCAGATTTAGTTCATTTGAACAGATTGCCTTGTATTCCTTCAAGAGCTTCCTTGTGAATTTTATATTTTGGTGCTGTGTTAACCTTGAACCTGTGCTGAAAGTTGATAGGCCCATTGACCTTTTCTTTCCCCAGGAGACTGGCGCTGAGAAGACCAGAAATAATAGTCCAGCCTCTGAAACTTTCCAACAGAAAATCATGTAAGTTTGTTAATAAGAGTGCATGGAAACCTGATCTTACTGTTGGTTTCTGACTGTTAAAGCAGGTACCTCAGGGAGGTGCTCTGGGAGGGGGATCATATTAGCCTGCAGGAGCTCTTGGGCCATCATTTCTCAGAAACCCAACAGAGAAAGACACAGTACGGACAGTAATATGAATCTTTGCAAGAAAAAAAAATATGGTAGGTTGTTCATTGTAATGTCTGAGACAGCCATCAGTAACTTCGACTCTTAAGGACTGAATCAATAAAGCCTACCGTACAACTCTGTTTTTGTTTATTTGTTTGTTTTGTATTGCCCTAAGCCAGGAGGTTTGTGGTAAATTTTATTTCTCAGTAAAAAAGAAGGACAAACAAAATAAAACTATAGTTTTCCTGGGCATAAAAGCCTTCATGCCTAAGAGCAACCATGCTTCTTAGTTCCTTATCTACAAGTCACAACTGGGAACTTGATTCCATCTGCACAGAGTTGACAAATTAAACAGAAGGAAAATGAGAGTAAGGACTTACAGAATTACTGAAAGAGAGGGCTTGGGGACATTCTGTTTTTCAGTTTATCCTTCCTTTACCTTTTCTTTATTTTATACCCTCTCGGGTCTCCAACTTATACACTTCATCTCTCTAAATGTTCCATGTGTCTGGGCATTTTAAGACAGAAAGAGAAACAAAAAACTGTCTTCCCCTTTAAAAAAAAATAGAGATTGCATGTTAAACAGTGAAATGAACAAATAAATGACCCTGAAATCTTATACCAACATCTGTTTTTAGTCTTGTTGCATTTTTCACATCTCCTGTTATTTCCTTCAGTTTGCAGACACATACAGCTCAGGAATCACGTAGTAAGAAAGCCAAGCTTCAGCTAAGTGTAAATCTCACAGCAAGCCAGTATAGACATACACCAGTGAATAAAAAGCTTGTTTGCTTTTGCTGTGTCTGGGTGGGAGGAAGACACTCTTGCTGTAATGCATGTGGTGGTCTGAAAAGTCAGAAGGTCTAAGGCTGATGATGCATTATTTCTAAGTGTTTTTTTTAAGCTTTTTCCTTGTTAGCTTCTCTAGCTTCAAGGAACTGAGCCTGGATATTGGATGGGAGTTTGCATAGTGGGAATATATTCAATGCTTGTTAAATGAAATATGCCACTAAACAGTGAGGGAAATGAGACTTCACTCAAATTTGAAAATGTATTCAGCTTTTAACTAGAGGGAACTTGGAAACATATCGTTTGAACTAATTGGGAATTTTCATCTATTTTGAAAATGAGCTGTGTTTCTTTAATGAACTATAAAGAAGGGGTCTCTTCTTAATTGCTCTCTCAACTTGGTATAAATGCATGTGGATGTGAATGTGTGTGACTATGAAGGGAGAGTGTTGGTGTGAGCATGAACTGTAGTGGAGGCTTTTGTCCATTGTTTGGCATCATTTCATTTTCATGTTAATATTTAAATATTTGGATCTGTTGCATATTTATTCCAAGAAGTATCTTTATCAAATTATCACCTTAATTTGTTTGTTTGGTTGGTTGATTTTGTTTTATCTCTTGAATTCCACTCAGCACAGCCTGTGCTTCCTGTCCCAGCACTGCAAAACGAGAGAGACAGAAGTGGGCTTTCTGGCCCTTCCTACTTGCTCTTTCTTCTCCTCCTCTTTCTCTTCCCACCTTTTTTCTTGAACTCTTGGTTCTTGGGTTTTTGAGACAAGACCTTGCGGTGTAGCATCAACCTCATGAGCTTTTTGTCTCAACTTACAATGCTGAAATTAAGGCCCGTGCTTCTGTATTTTCCTTTTTTAATACCTTGATTTTTATTCACTAAGAGATGTTATTTGCTTTTTTATTGTTCAAGTAAATATTTCCAAGATTATGCAAATATACCACCAGCATATTTAAAAACAGCATTGCTCAGAGAGCCTGTATCTTTTATTCTCAGAGATTGAAGTTCCGTTTGAAATTTCTGTGGCTATTGTCTACAGAAATGGTTGTGTTAGCTCTGGATATTTTCAATGACAAGAAAAAGCATGTTAACTTATGTGTCATTCTGGTTTGTCTGTGTAGCCTTTGTGAGTACTGCCTGCCTCAAATGTCATACCCTTTCCCACACTACAAGACAGTTTTAGGAAGAAAAATAGTTGGTAGAAATGATGTTCAGTTCTTGAAAGAAAGTAATTGATGGGGCTGGAGAGATGGGGCGGCAGCCATGAGCCCATGCTGCTCTTGAGGAGGACAGGTCTGAGCTCCTGCACCACACAGCTCACAGTCATCTCTTCCTGTAGCACCTCTGTCCTCCTTGGACACCCACATATATATGTACATACACATACACACTAATAGAGCTTTTTAAAAAAGTATTCTTCAAAGTAGTGATTTGTAATTTTATGAAAAAATACAATAATGAAACAAAGTTTTTGAGAATAGGGTCTTATATAGCCCAGGCTGGCTCTGAACTCTCTGTACACCCAGGAATAACCTTGACCTCCTGATCCTCCTGCATCTTCTTTCTGAGTGCTGGGTTTAACAGTGTGCTGTACCACATAAATAGTTTCTGAAGTGCTAGACTGGAACTTAGGGTGTTTTGCTTGTTATAGAACACTCTACTGGCTGAGCTATATCCACAGTTCCTAAAATGTTTTGAACTAAAATTTAAGTGTACTTCAGACCCAGGAAGTACAGCATGCACTGACTTAGAGTACTAAATTTCACCATGTATTAAAACACATTAAATCACTCAGTTACCTCTTATCACAATGTGATGCTTTATGTCTGTAGTTTTACTCCTTATTTTATTCCTGTTTCATACAACTGGGAAAAAAAAGAGTTCATAGAAGATAATTCCAGAGCCCTATAGTGACTCAGTTAACATTAACATAGAACACAAAAGCAGGCAAATTCTAGTCATGTTATCTTTTCGTGTGTCTTTGTACTAGAGTTCTTGTTCTTGTCTTCAATGAAAATGAAACCAAGAAGATACTAATGAGCTCTCCAGACTTTGAAACTAGCATTTTTGTACAAAACTCCAGGAGCATGTGTGGGTGGCATTCATCCTTGGTGGATCCATAGTTCTCCTTAAACCAAGAATTCTCAATATGTATCCAGAAAATAGGCTTCTCAAACAAGAGTGTTTGCTTCTTCAATAGTCCTGAAATCTAACACAGAAAGAACTCTTACAATGAAAGTATTCTTAAACCTTGGGAGCTCGTTAAAGGGACCCATCCCCTCTTCTCTCTTTGCCTCCCACCCCCATTTTGAAAAAATTGTTTATACAACAAAAAACTAAACTATAACCAAAAATATTCCCCACTGTTTTCACAGAGTAGCTCTGTACCTGTGACACAGACAGAAGGACCACCTTTGGGTTATTTCATCAAAGAGGCAGCAGCTGCTCAGGTCCTGGATCTGGGTTAGTGTCTCCAGTAGTAGCACAGGGGAGTTCTTGATGATAAAGAGTTGGCAGCTTGTAGTTCCTATGTTGCCATAATTTATTTTGTACTTCACTTGCATGTATATGAATAACATATTTGCTCCATTTACTCAGAACACACTCTATTCTGTGAATGGAGCCCAGGACCTTGTGTGTGCTAGCAAATGTTCTACCATGAGCTATATCCTAGTACCTCAATTAGCTTGTAAGAAAGAGATAAATTTATTTATTTGAAATATTATTTCTTTTCTGTTGAAATACAGACATGTTATCTAAGAATAATCTTTATAATTGTATCCAAATATGATCTATAAATTAAGTATTTATGGCCTTCAGAATGGATGGGTAGGGAAACCTCTTTTTCACATAGATTATTTTACAGCAGAATATCAAAGTATGATTTTTATTTTTAGTACTTAATTTTCCTTTATAGTTACCAAAGTATAATACCTCAATATTTTCAGACATAAAACTGAATAATACTAATTTAAATTCTTTACTTTAAAAATAGCTCTGTGGAATTTTTAGCATTATGTAACTAAATCTGCAAAAATTTTTGATATTTTAAAACATAAAATCACAAGCCATTTCACTTTAAGCATTTGTGATTTGGGGCTTGTAGACACAAAAGTAAATATTTAAATTCAGACAAAGAGCATCCATCAAAAGCAGGTAGGACCTACTCTTTATTAACTGACAGACAATGTCCAGTGAAAGAGTTTTAAAAAGCAAAGCCATGCCATTTTCTGTACATGGCACCAATATTTAAGGTCACATTTCAGGTTCTGAATGTTGATGTAATGAAGTATTTCTCATTGAGCACATACCTTCCTAATGCCATCTTCAGTGTACGTAGTGTTTTCACACGTTATGTCAATTTAGAAACAGAATGTTTATGCTGTTAAACACTTTTGTATATATTAAAACTTTGTCAAGCATTTGCTTAATGTTGGTAGCAGAACAGAAACACATAGAGTTTCCTGTCAGGGGCTAGAGAGATTAGTCAGCAGCTGAGCGCGTAGACTCTTGTATAGACTACAAGTTCAATTTCCACACCTATGTCAGGAAGCTCACAACTGCCTATACTTTCAGCTCCAGGGAGATCTGATGCCTCTAACTTCCTCAGACACCTGCATTGCCATACCCACACACAGGCGCGTACTTTAAAATATTGAAGACCCTGTGAATATCTTCTCTTTTTGTTAGCTTTCCAAAACATGAAATACCTGGGATGATCAGCTTCATCAAGTGAAAAATTTCTCTTGACTCACAGTTTCAGAGGGTCCAATCCATAATCACTTGAACTCCTTGTTTTTGGCCTGTGGCCAAGAGGCAGTCATGGCTAAGGGTTGCATGTGAAGCAAAGATATTTATGTTGTAGCTAGGGTGTTAAAGAGGAAATTGGTTCTTCTGTCCCCTTCATGGGCACATTTCTGGGGTTCAGAAGTCCTCCCACTAGATCCCCTTAGAAAGCTTCCACTTTCTCCATAGCTTGGCAGTATGGCCTTTGGCAACCTGGGTCCTAGCTAGAACAGCCTAAGCTCTAACACCCTAATCTTCAGTGATACTGTTAGGAAGAACCCACAGGTCAGGGCTTTGTGGGAAAGGCTGCTGGTGAGCTAGACTGTCAATTTTACAACCAATTGTTCACATAGTGCCACCTCACTAAATTCTGTTCATAGCTGATGGTGTTACTTCTGAAACAATCTCAGAGAAGATTATTCTAGTTTGAAGGGTTCCAAGCCATAGTGTCTTTTGCAGTTCTTAATGGAGTCCCAGTGGCATGTCGGCAAGGAAGAGTCTACTCATGAGTTGGGGGCTGATCTGTGGTCATGGATTATTCACACTTCATGAGAGGGCTAAGGGGATTTAGGACAGCAGATGCCACCTTGCTGACTGGGTAGGAAGTGGACTGCAGCTCTGCTGTGTACAGCTCATGGCACCCCCTCTCTGGGCTCCTTGGTGGCCATTCTTCTGTGTTTTTATAGCCGCCAGAGCTTGAAGCCAGTAAGCCATAGAATCCTGATAATATGGGGGCAGGAGCTAACCCTCCAACGCCCTTCTGGGAAGCACATGTGGTTGTTGAAGCTACTGGGACAGGGCAAAAGGAAGAAATGTTGGAGGTGATAGCGATATACAGGAGACATGGAGGAAACAGGGAGACCCCAATTCTCCACTGGTGGTGTTTCCTAGCTCATCTTGAATAATCACAAATTGTTTCTGATGTGAAAGTTTGGGGTTTGGGGTTTAAACCTGTGTGGCCAGGCTTCTGGGTCCACATCCTTTGTATTTCACTACATGGGTATTTCAATCTGTATAATGGGCCTAGTAGTCCTCATGGGATTGTTGGAAAGCTAAATAGCTTACCCCAGCTTTCTTCTGAGATCAACACTTTGCATATTTTCAAACCATTTCATTTCAAATCATTTACTTTTTCCACATGAAATCCATCAGCACAACTTGCTATTGGATGTGTTTCCAGTTTTACTATGCCCCAAAAAAATCATAGCATCCTCCCCAATAACTATGCGGAGAAATAATTCTCTAAATTTATGCAGCATATAAATTTCTGACCTCTTATTGGAATATGAAATAAGCACACAATATGTAATATAAAATGTTAATTGTGAGTTGGTTGTTGGCATTTCAAGTTTTTGTTTACCTCATGACCTTAATCATCTGATTACCATGATACTGAATCTTTAACCAGGGAGTAATGTTCAACTTATCTTTTTATTCCTATCAAAAGACTTATACAAAAATTTAGCAATCTACTTTACAATACGGTCTTGTGATTTTTACAGTGATGGATTTTTTTGTTGTTGTTATATTTGTTTGTTTGATGAAATAGGGTCTTGGTATCCAGTCCTGGCCTGGCACTCACTTTGTTACCCAGGCTGGCCTGAAGCTCACAGCAGTCCTCCCACCTCAGCCCACTGAGTGCTGGATGACAAAGGTGTTTTAACGTCACATAATACAGTAATTCTCACATCGTCTTGCATGATCTCTCGCCTCAATGCCTGGTGTTGCTAACTCTGATCATGCAGTTTATTCTTTGTTGTCTGATCATTTTTTCAAGTGCATTTATCATATCAGACCTAGTGAGAAATATGCATAAATCCTAATTTGTGTAGCTCATAGTTTGAGCCTGAATTATAATCTTTGCTTATCATATTTGCTAACAGTGATCAGTCGAGTAGAGCTGTTACAGTCTGATGACCCAGCGGCCTTCGCCTTCCTTGAACCATTTCCTACGGGTGCTATCCCGTGGCTTTGGGAGGTTTTCATCACCCATATTCACTCTATATTAAGCCATACTGGGAAAGATATTCCATCTTGACTAAGGGTGAGATTTGCCAGTCCCTTTTCCTGTCTTTACTGGAGAAGTCTTCTAGTCAACCTTTTAACTTGCTATCTAGTTAGTAATCCAAGAATACAGGATTCTTTTTAAATTTACTTTTCATTGTGGTTCTTCAAAAATTAAAGACAAGTCTGGGCATGTGGCACCTACCGGTAGTCCCAAAATTTGGGAGGCAATGATATCAGGGCTCTTGCAAGTTCAAGATCTTGCTCTGCCTAGTGAGTTCCAGGGTCACATATCAAGACTCCAACTCCAAAAATAAAATAAAAATAAAACTTCTAAATCATTCAGCAACCAATATCTGTTTGGCAGATATCTAAAAGGATGAAAGACTATGCCAGCAAGATGACTCAGAAAAGGGGCTTGCTATATATGGCTGACAGCCTGAGAATCCCCAGAATCCACAGAAAAGTAGAAAAAGAGGTCTCTATGAAGTTGTCCTCTGACCTCCTCATGTGTGCTGTGGTGTGCACACAAATAATAATAACAAATAACAATTATTTTTGGAAGAATAACACTTATTGTAGAGATAACTGTGTACCCATGTTCATTATGGTACTGTTTGCGGTATAGCCACGTTACAGATTCAGTCTGGGTGCCCATCAACAAATGAATGGGAGAGGAATGTGTATACTTGAAGGCCTTTGCTAAGTCATAAAGAAGAATAAAATGTCATTTACTGGAAATGGATAAATGGCATGCCATAATGTTAAGTGAGAAAAACCACGTCACAAAAACAAATACAGCAGTATTTTCTCAGGTGGAGGCTAAGGGGAAACAAAAAGCTAAGGAACTAGGAGGAGCAGGGGAATATAAGAGATGTGGAGGAGGACAGGGTAAAGATGCGCAAGAGTTAATTGAGGGAGGGGTGAGCGTGCGTGTGGTACAGGCCAGCATGGGCTATACAATGTTATGTCTCAAGATAATAAAAAATAATAATAAAATATCTTCCATGAAGTAATATATGTGATAATTGCCTTGTCAGGATATTGTTGAAATTACAGAATACTTAGACACGTTCAGGGGAAACATGCTTGTTTCTAAGACCTTTCTTTATTTGATTGTTTACTGTTCATGAAGCTTTTTTAACATATTTGAACAGGTTGATATAAACCAACGAATCTACTAAAATAAGTGAAATTCCCTTATTCAAGGTATTATTTTGAGTAAAAAGGTTGACAGTTTTTTTTTTCTAGTTATTTTGTTTTTCATTTGGTCGCTGACTATAAGCTCTATGCCCACTCGGTGCCTTTACTAAAATGCATATATTCTGAACATGCAGATCGTACCAATATCTAATATTGAAGTGTTTAAATATATGTGTTTTCTCTCCTTTGACTTTTCTAAGATGAGGAATCAGTTGAATGTGGTAGGTAGATTTTATTTCAGTTGTTTTGTATGGATCTTTCTACTTCCATTGTGTTTTCTGTCGGTTTAACCATCTTCTTTCTCATTTTCTTTATGCTTCTCAGAGGAAATTAAAGGTACTTGTACAAAAGTCTCCCTGTGTGGTTAACAGTTTTATTTAGCGAATATTAGTGTAGGACTAAATCAGATATGTTGAGCAATTGTGGCACCCATGCTCCATATGAGTACAAACTTTCATCTTTCTGTATTAAAAATCATGGTTCAACTTGGTTTTGTAAAGAAATGTAGTGGCTTTTTTCCCTTCGTGTAAAAGAATTACCTAACGTATGGTCACAGTTTTCTTGGCATGCTTGTGTCTCTGTCATCACCTTAAATAAAGGAAATGGAAAAAGCAGCGCTGCCCATGCTGGTTGTGTGGTGACAGGCAGGTGCTCTGGCCCTCTAGGAGCCTTGGTGTCTGCATGGTCTAGTCAGGGTGTGTTGGTAAGACTGTTCTAGAACAAACAGCACCTACTTCACTGCTTTTAGATAAATGTAGGTCAGAAATCACCCAATTCCCCCCAAAGAAATAACACATTCTTTAGTTTAAAATATTTTATTTGCTCTGTTGGTTTTTTTTTCTTTAGAAAATAGAATGTTATTCTTCTTTCCCTTCTCAACTTGGGATCCGTATCTGTCAATAAGGGTGTATTCTAGTCTCACCTTCCTGTCTACTCCAGCCAGCCAAAGTAAACGCGGTGTTTTACATATTATCCGCAAACTGATTTATAAAAGTAAATTTACATTGGGAGTCAACTGGTGTAATTTTCTTTACTGTAAAAATATAAACAGTTCGGATAATTTAAAAAATCATTTTCTTTGGAACTGCATCTGAAGAAGGTCAAAAGAAAAAAAAAAGAGCAACCCTGGATGAGGTTTCAAAATACCTGATCTTTATTAGAAAACAAAATGTTTTCTAAGAGTGCCGCCATCAGGGCTGCTTCATGCTGTGCGCTACATGATTGTTTCCGGTGATGGACTTTTGGCATCTGTGGCTGGGCTCCTAACCATTCTGCTTTGTCTCCTGACTTCTGTTCTGTTGGCTTTTACAATCCACCCAGAAGATGCTGGATGTGATGGTAACAACAGCGGAACCTACCTAGGTGAGCAATTGGTTGTAGAAGATGATTTCTTTGATTTCTGTTGCTTTCTTCAACATAATGACATTATTTCCTTTAGCATGTTTGTGTGATCATGCTCCAATACTTAGGCAAGCAGGAACCTTGTATTACAGGCTCAGTGGGCTAGATACAGTGTGCTGTAGCTGTTATGCCACGAACGCTCCAGACAGGTTTGCAAGAATTCTATGCTTTTTGGTAGAGGATGAGCATACACTGATTGTGTTAATAATTTTTCTCAATAGCAGTTTCTGAACTTTTCTAAACAGTTGAATTCACTGGGCTTGTCCAAAGCTCTGAATAAATTTCTTTCTCTCCAATCACTTCTTCCACACGTCTTATAACATATTATTTCCACAGCCCCATAAATAACATAAATACAGTTGAGACTTATTATTAGTCTCTAATGTATGTTGTCAGAAATAATTTCTAGTTTGGAGATTCTGGGGGATGTTGTAAACAGAAGCAAAGGTGGCTAGAAATCGTTAAAGGCAACAAAATGTCTTCCTCTGCATTTTGCCTCCAGCCTCTCCTACCCTTGCTGTATTTAGCCATCGAGTTCTGTGCTCAGCAGTTGCGAATGTGTGGAAACACAAGGCCGAGCATCTACCTTTCAGCCTCCTTTTAAGACTAACACTCATATGCGTGGTAAAAGATCTTTTGGATACTGAGGAAGTTGAACAAATACTGTGCTAGGTATTTAGTATCTGTATAGTCTCCAATACATCGAGGTTGGGATATTCTACCCATTTTCTGACAATTAGACTGAGGCTGGGAAGTAAATGGTGTTCACCTAAGAACCAAAAGACACAATTAATGCTTCTGGCTTCATCCCACATCTGCATAAAGATTACAGCTCTAGTCTGCTTCTCTGCTGCTGCCTTTTGGGTTTTGGGTTTGTAAAACATATCAGAAACTCCAAACACAGTATTCTCAGTTCTCCTAATAAAGATCAAACTAAAATTATGGTCTCCTTGTATGCACATCACCTGAATTTACAGAAAAGTCTTAAGATTTGGGACACCAGAGAGAACCAGGACGTTTCTTCCATTGTTTTCTGTTGTAATAGGAGCGGCGGGGCATCCCCGGCACCCAGGCCACCTGGCTAGCTTATGCCCCAAAGTAACAACACACAAACTGTATTCTTTTAAATACTGCCTGGCCCATTAGTTTCAGCCTCTTAACCCATTTCTAATAATCTATGTAGCACCACGAGGTGTGCTTACCAGGAAAGATTCAGCATGTCTGACCTGGTGGCTGGCTGCATCGCCTTCTGCCTCAGAGAGCAGAGCTATCGCGTCTGCCCAGGAGAGGGGAGCACGGCGTCTCTGAGCTCACTTCCTCTTCCTTCCAGCATTCTGTTCTGTTTACTCTACCCACCTATGTTCTAACCAATAAAATGGGCCAAGGCAGTTTCTTTATTTTTTAACCAGTGACCTTCCTCCATCAGTTTTCTTTCCAGAGCAGCGCAGTGTGCCCAGTGCTCTGTGGACTGGCACCTCCCTGAAATCCTTAGCAGCTTCACACAACAAGCATTTAGGCCAGTTGATCTGAGATAGGCTTTGGTTCTGCCCAGGCTCAGCCTGGTGATTGTTGTGGTCTGCTGGCTGGAGTCTGTGTGATTTGTGGGGAGTTTAACTGAGTGAGCTCTTTTGTTGCACACACACAAGACCACATGTAACAAATGTGTTGTGTGTGTGTGTGTATGTGTGCACGTGCGCCCGCGTGTGAACGCATGTAGGTCCTTGCACATAAAAGCCTGAGGTCAGTGTCAACCATTCACTAGCTTATTTTTGGATACAGGATTTTTCACTGAACATGGAGCTCACAGATTTGGCTATAGTTAGTTGGCCACCAAACGTTAAAGATATGCTTGCCTCCCCCACATACCAAGTGCTAGGACTATAAGTGTATTCCACAGTGCCTGGCTTAGGTGCTGAGGATCAGAAACTGGGTTCTCTACCTACTGAGCCATTCTCCAACCCTTTATGTAGTCTTCATGCCCCAGGAAACTTTCCAAACAGGGTTCTCAGGGTTCCTGAGTCCAGCAAGAGAAAGCAACACTTTCAAGAGTGTTCCCATTAGTTAAAGTCTTTTAGGGATCAGAATAGGTCTCCTGGCCAAAGTGGAGTCAGTGTGGGAGGATGGCCTAAGAGCATGGCACTGGGAGTCATGAAGAGATGCACAGCCATTACCATGTGTTTTTAATTTTAAAAGCAGAGACAAAAAGGTCATTCTCCCTGTTGGGAGGTTAAGTAAATTATATAATTATTGGAGCATAAAATGTAAATATTTGGCAGTGAGGAGAGGCAGCTATATATAACCTATAAGATGGTAGTAAGTACTGAGAAGAAATTAGAGTAGTCAAGGAATTGTCTCATTAAAGAAGAGAGTCTCCCTGAAATGATCTTGTTAATCAGAAAGCTGGAGTGGGCACTGTGGGGAAATAATCATCAAAGCAATGGGATAAGCAGGGGTCTGTGCAAGAGGGCCTGTGTGCTCAGAGCAGAGTGACCAGAAGCTCAGTCTGTGCAGCAGGATGTGACAAGTGGTGGGTTGAGGATCTGAAGGGGGCAGGGCAGAAGCAGAGAAACACTGTAGTGATTTAGTTAAGAAATGATGAGCTTTGAACAAGGATATTTCCACTGGAGGTAGCAGGAAGATCAGATTCTGGACTTGTACAAGAGTTGTCTATGAGTATATGATTCAGGTCATTGTAACTATAAGAATGGAGTTAAATGTTTATGGAGATAGGAAAGATTGGAGGAGCGATCTGCCTGAGTGTCCTGTTTGGGGCACAGAATGTTGAAGGCATCCTTGTGGGTTTGACAGTGGGATGAACATGTGAGGACCAGAAGTCAAGGCCATCAATGTGGAAGTTGTAAATAGCAGAGTCTATTAAAACAGTGAAGCTAGATGAGACAGCCAGAGGACCAAGTGGTGCCCCAGATGAGAGAAGAGCCCCCAGGAAACCAGGATTTAAGGGGGAAGGAATGATGCTGCCAAGGAATCAGGATGAGAACTGAGGACAGTGTTAGCTGTGATGGAATGCACCTTTTCACAATAAAAACTGATAAACTGGAAGGGAAGGTCTTCAGAAAGGTACAGGGATCTCAGTCTTCTAGCAGTGTTCCTTTGTCCTCATTCTGGCATGGCATTCCCCTGCTTAGAGGCCCCTCACCCACATGGTGGTCTGCTTTACCACTCACTCCCAGGACAGACATTTTGAATATTATTATTTTGTACTAAGAGGAATTTCCACAGTCATCTTGACCAGATAGCTGAGCAATATGGGGTTTGGGGGAGGAGACACTGTTACCTTCTGTTTATTCATTTTTGGCTTAAGGATTTTCTATCTTTTATGTATTTGGGAGTTTTGCCTGCAGGTATGCCTGTATGCTGTGTGCATACAGTACCCACAGAGGCCAGGAGAAGGCAACAGATCCCTTGGAGTTAGAGTTTCAGGTGATTGTGAACTGCCATGTGGGGTCTGGAATTTGAAGGAGATTCCTCAGGACAACCAACCAGTGCTCTTCTTGCTGAGCCTTCTCTCCAGCACCTTGATTTTGGCTCTTTTTGAGGCAGGATTGTGCTCTTTGGCCAGGCTATCTGATTCATGATCCTTCCGCCTCAGCTTCATGAGTATTGGGATTATAGTCATGAGTTACTCCACTTGGCTTTTCTAGTACTTTAGATCTGTTTCTGGTAATTGTTGCTTTAAAGAGAAAAATCACCTTTGGAGAGTTTGTTGGTCTATTTTCCATGTCCATTTTTTCTCTAAAAGAAATAATCCAAATGGCCTAAGTCAGCCAGATGGAACGGGCTCTTAGCATTGCAGTCATTTCGTGTGTCTCTCTAAGAGATCACAGCATTCTGTGATAGGCACACACTGCTACTTCCCGAGACACATTGTAGTGAACTTGTTTGGAAGAACGTTGGCTTGTACGGGATAGATTTGTATCGATCCTTGCCACATCACACATGCCTCTGGCTCTGAGATATCTATGGAAAATCACCTAGGAATGTGGTCTTTATGTATGATCTTTCCCAAAGATTAATTAGAATAGCTGAGGTTGTGGTTTGTTTTAGGGCCATACCCTTCTCTGTCACCCACTTCCATATCCAGAGAAGGAAAATCAGACATTTTCTGCCTTGCAGAAAGGCCATCCTTGGACCAGTCTTTGATTCCTGCACTGGATCATAGCCTCATGTATTGACACAACTTGGGGGAAGACATTTGGTTATTTTCACTTTAAGTACATGAAAATCAAGCATGAAGCTGTAGATGGTTAGCTCGCTAATCTTATACCACGACTCACTTTCTGAGAAGAGGCTGGAAGGAAGACTTAAAGGTAAAAGCGTGTCATTCCCCGCCCCCACATGTGGTAGCTCACAGTCACATCTGACTCCAGCTGCAGGGTAGCAGTGCCCTCTTTTGGCTTCTGGCTTCAGTGCTGGGATCACAGGTGTGTACCACCTGATAACTGGTGCTTTAAACCCCAATTAGCTGAGGCTTCACTGATTGGATTGACTGTGGAATGTGATTCTGACTGGCATGGAACCAGTTTCTTAAAGGTCAGTGTTGTCATCAGTGAAAAAGATTGGGCTATTTTATTGGAAAGCAGGAAGAAGCTGGATGGCTGGACAATCATTGTGAGCTGTTCGTATTATATGTAATGTTTTATAATTACATGAAGATAAATCAATAGAACGCTGTAAAGAGAAATTGTAAATGGTAACACATTTTAAAGCTGAATCCCTGTAAGTCAGGAGCTGCCCATATTATAGATTGATATTGATAGATACATGATGGGTAAGTGAATATATCCTACATGTGTAGATGAGCAACATATAGAGATTGTCATTGGTTGGCACATGGTATGCATGTTTGTTCACTACATATTTACACAAATGACTGGGATTAAGGCTCTGCAGGATTCTTTCACTTTGCTGTGTGATGTGGAAGCTGGTGCTCGGACTTCTATACTCATTCCCCAGCAGAAGAGCTTTATAAAAATCTGTTTCTTTTCTTGCCTTGGCCCCAAACAATCAGTATGAAGCAGTTTCTGACATTGGTATGAATTACTGGATATTTTCCTCTGGCTAATTCATTAGAGGAATCTTGCTGTAATCAGTTCAGGGGCACTGTGCATCAAGCATGTGTTTTCTAATTCTTTGCTGCAAATGATTTCCTGAAGAATTGAATTTTTGCTGCTTCTGTCCTTGCTGGAGCACACCCTGCATTCTTTTAAAACAAGATCAGTTTTGGGACCTAGACTGCTCTTTCTTTTTAACCAAAGTGTTTAGCCTAAAGTTAAATAATAAAACCAGAACTCTGTGACGTTCCTTTTTTTAAAAGATGCTATCTCTCTATGTCTATGTGCTTTTCTAAGGCAGGCTCTTATTTCTCCCCATGGCTCCCTTGTGTTTAAGAACACACCTGATTTAATAAATTGAATGAAAATTCCTATTTAGCCAAGTATTCTACTCACTTATTACAGAGTGCTGTGCTGGAAAGTGCCCTGTTCTTAAATACACCACTGTGATGTTTTCCATGAGATAGAATTCATGAAGAGAATATTTAGAAGCATTTCCCCCAAAAGTAATGCAGGTTCTATCTTGAGCACAAAAGAACTCTGCAGAATCTCAACGAGTCTGGACTCCTGCTTGGAAACACTTCTTTCCTGACAGAAATGATCCCTACTTGGAGAACTTTAGGTTGTAAGGATAGTCTCAAACTGAGAAAAAAATACTAAAGTTTCAGATCCAATTTTCCCTCTGTCTGGAGCTGCAGCTTTGGACCTGCATACTGTATTTTGTCATAATTTTGAAAGTATAAGTAAGAATTCATTTCTTTATTAGCTGCTTGGCAAAAAGTTAAATCCTCATACAGTTTCTCTGTTTTGTGTTTTGGGGGTGATGTTTTGGTTTCTTCCAGTTGTTTATTTCAACAATAAATTTTGGGCATTACTGTGATTAGAAAATTTTAAAATAGAAGTTATTTTTCCTTTGGAAATTGCACTTCATATCTTCGTTTAACTTTCAGGGTTGTAACGGGGACTTTGAGTTTCTGTTTTATTTTTAGCTTGAAATGAGCTGGATGGTTCAAGGACCATTGTGGATTTGAACGCAGCTCACTGCAAAGGAAGCTGTGAACCTGTAACGGGCTGGAGGTGGGTTTTCTCTTAACTTGTTCGAAAAACTCTTTCCTCCCCCACTCCCAATGCAATAAGAACTCACAGTATGTGTAGCTTACTATAATCATGACATAGCTCTTTATTGATTTTCTCTGCACTGCGAGGTGGCTGGAGGCTCATGCATCCAGACCTTCCAGATCTCATTGATACCTACATTTCTCTGTTCATACTTTTTCTTCTGTGCATTTCAAGCCTTCACCCACCAGGATTGCTACTTGTCACTTTAAGATGCGCTTGGTTATCACTTATTGTCTGTAGGGTAATTTTAACTGGACAAGTAATTACCAGCCATCAACTCAGCAATGAAAAAGACATTTGACCATGTGGGCATCTTTTTATCAGTGATACAAACGAATCTGATGTGTCAATATGCCTGTGCCGATTTGATGAGGGCACCAATCTTACAGTCTAAATGTTTTGAGGACATGCTCACTGTTTCCTTGTCAAGAACCTAATATTGTAGAATAACTTCCAGCTGTTTAGTTTTTATTAGTGTCTCCGCAGGGTTTTAAAAATCTTCTTTTAAACACTCCTTTATGGTAAAATTTACTCTTTCTTATAATTTAGATATTAGGTAAATATTTGCATGGTTAAATTGTTCTGATTTTTAAATGCAGAAAAAACATTTTTCATATGATGTTTTTGGCAGTACTCCCAGTATATAAAAATGGGAACTATATTTCTCTATATTTAAAATGGAGATAAAAGCTGTAAAATGCTTAGTTTTAGACTCCTTTTAGGAAAAATTGAGCATTTTATTTTGACTGTGTCTGCATCTCGATACGGTTTTTTCATACATTAAGGATACAGAGATGGATTCTTTTAGAAGTCTCTGAGTTTTGAGATACCCGTGACATATTTACACTGCTGGTATTCAAGAAGATTTCACTTTCTCTTTTTGTGCTCTGAACATCTGTGAAATGTAATCCTACGAAAAGCCTGTTTAAACATTAGCAATGCATAGCGCCTGATGTTATCAACCAGGGATTGGTTATGTAAAACAGTTGAAGTCAGAGATTGAAACTGTCCTGTCTGACACATCGCAGGTACATGATGGGTAGATTTATTTTCTCTGAGTAAATGAAAAGCCAAGGTACACAGCTCAAGTCGGTGTCTGACTCTGAGCTGTCAGTGGGGTTTGCTCGGCCTAAAGGATTTCAGAGTTCATTATGAAATTGGCATTTTAATGACATGTCCTCCTAAAGGGCGCAATTCTATTTTTTTAAAAAAACATGAAGTGAGATCATAAAAATTTAAACATTTGCTTTTCATTGAATTTATTTATGAGAGCGAAAGAAGATAGTGACTGCTGATTTCATAATAACCACCAGACGTTTTCTTCTAGGTTGAGTTTTTAAAACAATGTACTTTTTTGTTTTCACCTTTTTTTCTGGCTTTCTGTCCTCTTGGTCTTGATTCCTTGTACTCCGTTATGCTCTTATAACATGCCATTGGTTTCGCTTTCATTGTTTTCTTTGTATTTATATTTATTGATTATTTCCAACCATCATTTATACAGAAACTTGGTGTTTGAATCAAAATTCGGGAGCCTGGAACCTGCTTCTGAGATAAGGAATGTACATTGTGTACTTTGTTGAGAGAAACCGTACAACTGTTTCTGTCCAGACTGACTTCATTTGTGCGGCCATATATTATAAACTATTTTGTTTTTCTACTAAATTGTAAAGCCACACAGTGTGGTGAGTTTGAATAATAAAGTCGTTTTCATAACCTTCTCTACCCAGCACAGCCATTGTTTTTCTTTAAAGTATTTTCTTCTGCATCTCTGTGTTCGTAACACTTTTTACAGCAGCAGAGACAAAGCTGATGTGTTAAGTGCAATTAGTATAGCCTTTCTCATCCTTCTAATTTTTATTTTGCTTCTGTGGTACTCTATAATTTATAATTTTAATGGTTTCAATCCTATTTCTCTGGGAGGTTATTTCATCATTTAACTGTTTCCATATTTCTATGTATCTGTTTTCTAAATTATTCTTACTGTTAAAATTAATATCAATGTGTAGAGTTGTAGAGTAGAGAGATGTACTGTTTCCCACAATGTTAAAGCTTATTTTAGTAACATGCGGTTAAATTCCATGCACAAGCATTATGTTTGATACTCTTGGCTACTGTGTTATACGGGTACAGAATGATGCAAGTTTTAAGAATGACCAAATTACAACTGATGTTTTTGTTTTGTTTTATTTTGCTTTGTTTTGGTATAAAAATGGAAAAAATCAAACCAGACATTCTAGGTCTTTGAAAGAATCCCAGGTTACAGTAAGGATCCCGTGTTGTGAAAACACTGTAAACTCTAGTCTTTGAGAACTGCCTTTTGTGTTCCCGGAGGATGAGTAACTTCTAGAGGCCAGTGACATAGTCTTGTATTTTTTGTGCTTTACAGCTTACCTTGAATACAAAGGAACTCGAATGCTTACTTAATTTGGAAAGGAAAAGAAAACAGCCCACTAGGAAAACCCTTTTAACCCATAGGTTAACTGATGCCTTTCTTTGGTAGTTGGCTTGTCCTTCTCCCTGTCCCACATGTGAAAGCAGGGTGGCGTTTCTCACTTTATTTGTGATTATTTCATTGTGGAATACTTAAGGCAGACTTTGCCCATCACTCTTTATTATGGTGAAGGGGAAGGGTACTCACACTCAACTCCCCTCCTAGGGTTGCTGAGGAAACTGAATAAATTAACCCAGTTCCAGTGCTATGAGTAGTGCCTGTCACCTGGTGAGTTCTCAGGAAACCCACCTGCTGCCACCACTAACCAGGGGATGAGCTCAGCTCAGATCGCGAATCCCCCTTTTTTCCCTGTCATGAGGGAAACAGTGTAAAGCCTCTGCATGTGTCTCAACATGAAGTTGTATAGGGGTCCTTCTCCTTCAGAATTCTTTAGAACCATTAGTTAATTATTTAGGAAAATAGAAAGTTAACAGCCACACTTCACGGGCTTGATGTCATGATTATTTCTCAGTGGTTCCAGATGGGATTTTTAAAAAAATGAAGTATAAAGCCGTGTATCCCATTTCTTAAAGTTCAGAAAAATCTAAGAGAATATTTATTGGAAGTCAGAAAGCAGAGCCCTTAAGACAGTGGGAGAAATCAAAATCAAAGGTACATATTCCAACACAATTTAGGATTTCTTTAAAATCAGTTCAGTGTTAAGGGTGACCACTTTGGGCAGAGGGCTCATTGTCTTGCTGACATTTAGCTGTGTGTATGGGAATGAAGGGCTGACTCAAAGACTGATCAGTGAGCACTAACCGAGCAGTGACATAAGAAATGAGAGATGCAAAATGACATGAACATGTTCAATCAACTACCATCTGTAATAACAGTGATGTGTGGCATTCCCCTGGCCACAGCACTGAAGGATCTAAAGAGCCACGAGAAGCTGTTGTGGGAGGACGGTTAGATAAGCAACAGGTCTTGTTATTGGCCCATTGGAAGAATCCTGGGCAGGAAGAGTCTCGCTTCCTGTGGCGTAGCCTCAGGAAATCACGGGTGATGCTTACAGCTGGACCAGGGCTGTGGACTAGCTGTTTCAGATACCAAGCAGCTCTCTTTATAGTCTCCCCTACATAGTGAATGTCTTTAAGTAGAGCTGTAGGGTTAGATGATAAATTGGCAGGTGGCTGGGAATTGTCACTACTGTGAAGTATTAGATAACACAGCTGCGTCCTCCTCTGATGTCACTTTTCTATTGTAATAAAACCCGTGTTCCTTTCAAAGATACGGATTTCTAGCAGCTGTGGATAAACTTCCCTGGAAACAAACCTGTCCATAAAAATGTTGAGCCTGTTATAAATTACGAAAATATGAACTATAAGGGAAATACATTTCATGTGCAACTGTTCCCTTACGTGAATTCCTTGATAGAGTTCCTGTCCCTCTGTTCCCGAAGCCTCCTGGCTGAGCACCGATGGCTAAGGCCAGCTTACCAGATGCCGTACTTACAAATGCTCATCTGAGAAGACCCCCTGCTTCCTTTCAGTTCAGCATCACGACATTTAGGCTCACTTTAATAAGGGAACCCAGAAAAGTCCAAAGTCAGGAAGTTCTTAAACAACCCCCTTTCCTCAATATAAGTCTCAGAAACTCAGCCATGGGGCATTGACAGGCGGACGCTCATTTACAGCTGGAGGTAGGAAGTCACAAGCTGTGGAAGGACAGATTCTAAAAAAATAAATTAGAGTGTGAGTGTGTTTGTGTGTGTTGGTTTCAGTGTTTAGGTGTGTGTACGTGTCTGAGTGTGTGTTGGTTTCAGTGTTTGGGTGTGTGTACGTGTCTGAGTGTGTGTAGGTTTGGTTTTGGGTTTTTCTTGAAAAAAGATTACAATAACAAAGTTAGGTTTTATAGCTTGTTAACTCTTGGTTCAGAGCTGAGAATTTTTCTTCCTGTTTTCTTTGCATGCATATGTTAACAAAAATATGTTAAAACATAAAGTGTGCAAATAATACATATACCTTTATGATGTGGAGAAGTAAGTAAAAAAAATTCTAAGACTGGAGGGAAGGATGCTCTTAAAAATTAAGTTTGGCAACAAAAATTACATGAATTCCTAGAAAAGAATGTAATAAAAAAACAGTTACTGCATACTAAGCCTTTCTATTGCGTTCCTTTTAAATGGGCAGTCAATACGGCATTTAAAATAATTGTTTGTTTATAAATTGTAGCACTGGAGACAGGGAACCCAAGGCCTCATGAAAGCCGCATGCTATACTACACAGTGACACCCCAGCCCCAATTCACATATTTAAATCTGGCTTTCATTTTACTATTTTTCCTTTTTTTACAAGATCCCACTTAAAACTGATTAATGAGCCTCCAGATGTAGTGTTCTCCTTTTTGAGAGAGACTGTGCTATAGGAATCCACATAAAGGCTCAGTCAGATAGTGGGAGACACAATACAGCGTAGATCTACAAGAGACTTGCACAAGTCTTTGCTGTGGGCCAAGACTGACTAGCCTCTCCTTTACCACCCTGGGAGGAAGATGCTGCTGTTATCCATGCTTTTAACTACAGGAAAGGAGCCTTACAGAGAATACTAGAATTGCATAGATTCATGGCTTGTATAGCAGGGGAGCACTTCCAGTCTGTGTCCCTCACTCTCCCCCTCCCCCCCAGCCTTTATGGATCTCCTTCTCTCTAGAACTCAGTGGATACCTGTTCTCTGTAGCCGCATGACCAATTTTCTCCCTGTGTTTTGTAAATGGAGTTTCTTGGGCAAGGTTGTTCTAGGACATGGCTTGTGAAAAGCTGAGGGTGGGGATGAATTCCAGGGTAACAGTCACCAGCCTGTGGCCTCTGCTGTCCCACTAGCTCAAAGTCCTGTGCTGTACAGAGTCCTGTCCAACTTCAGGTCTGGTGTAAAGTCTCCTCACACCCTGCTTCCTTGGTTGAAATTTACAAACATGAACCATAGCGTGAGTGGGCTTGTAGTTGCTGCAGCTTTCTTTTAAAAGTAAATCTAGTGAATTCTTAAATACCTGTTCTATGTGAAACCCTGCAGAGCAGGTACCGCCACCCATCCCATGGAGCACACCCTTATCTTTTTCATAGTCTTACTTTAGAATCTCATTGCCTCCTCCCCTCCTTCCCCTCCCTGCTCTCACCTTCCTGTTTATAGTGGGAGTATAAGAGCACCCATGAGTTGTAAAGACCCCACTAGCTAAGTGGTTTCTCAGAAGTCAGGGTTTAGCTACAGTTTTCTCATTGGAATTTTCTCCAGTTTCAGCCATTACTCAAAATCTAGAGTGATGACTTCCATACCAGAAAGAATCCTGAAGGGATTGCGATTGTAGGACCTGCAGTTGGAACTCTGAAACACCACCCTCTCATGTCATCCTGTCAGAATAATCAATCACAAATCTTGTCACTGGTGACAGAGTTGGGAGCACAGATAAGCAGACTCTGCCAGCTTAGGCAGAGACTGTTCTGAAATCACTGGTCAACATGCGATTTCCCTGGGGCATGCTGTTTGGAAGGTGGGGCTGGGGAACGGACCCTTGGATGACCAGGTTTTTGGCATTTCCTCAGTGTCCTGTGAAGAGAGGAGCATACACATACAGCTTTTTCCCTTAAGCCCTTCACAGATTGCTGCATTCTCTCCTGTTTGACTTTAGGATTTTCCCCTGCTGGGACCAGGGCAGCATGCTGGCCTCTGCCTCACTTGCATTTCACTCTTTCTGTGGGATGCCAATGGGTTTCAGGAATGGTCCCATTCACTTCTCTTTATCTCTGAGGGAGCTATGGTGAGACTTCTTGTATGAAGTCCTTTGTAAGTAACCTTTCCTCCCAAATAACCTAGGATTGCCTCAAATCCAGAGTTAGTTTTAGAGAGTCACTGAGTGACTTTTATTAATCCATTCATTCTTTGGTGATTTAAAATTTTCTTGTTAAAATATAAGTTCACTGTACATTGCAACAGTATTTGCTGATTTTCCTTTTATTAAGCTGACACCATAAGGTGTCTCAGTTAACTCCATATATACTCTTTGATTTTTATACTTTTCATTTTTTGAGATGGTTTCATGTAACCCAGGCTGGCCTCAAACTCACTATGTAGCCGAGGATGACCCTGAACTTTTGGCTCTCCTGCCTCTACTCCCAACTGCTGGAATTTCCTATGTGTAGCACAGATCCCATTTGGGGGCAGTACTGTGCTAGGCATCCCACCCAGGGCATCCTTCATGCCAGGCAAGTAGTGAACCAACTGAGCTCCACTCCAAGCCACAACTGTTGTTACTTTAGTATTGCCTTTCTTTTTCCTTTTACTTTCTCAAACTCAAGGAAATAATTATTCATACATATGTTATTGTTTCCTTTTTGTAGCTTGAGGTCAGGGAACCCTGATTGCTCTTCGGGCTGATGAGAGAGGGGGACTTGATTGGGGGAGGGGGAGGGAAATGAGAGGCGGTGGCCGGGAGGAGGCAGAAATCTTTAATAAATAAATAAATATTAAAAAAGAATAAAAAAAGAAAGAAAAATTCAAAGTATTCATCTAATCTACTTTATTACTTTTTATTTTAAATTTTTATTATATTTTTTAATTTCATGTATGTGTGGATATGTGTGGATGTGTGCATGCCATAACCTGCCTGTGGAGGTCAGAGGACAGTTGAGTAAGTCAATTCTCTTATTCTACTCTGCAGGTCTAGAGCTGGAACTTGCCTCAGCAGGCATTGTTTCACCAAACCTCAATATTCTTTTTAAAGCAAATATAGTTTTGCACCTATACAGGATACTTGAATTTTATTTTATATTGTGGAACTAATATAGAAGGCTTTTAATATTTGACTTGAAGAAATTTTAATTTTTAGTTTGAAACACACTAAACAATTTCTAAGCATATATGTCTATTTTTTTTATTTGTAGCTGGTTTTAGAAGAAGTTTCCGTCTTAGCAGAAAAGATAAAAAAACTAACAAGTCTATGTATGAGTGCAGAAAGAGTGACCAGTACGACACAGCGGACGTGCCCACATATGAGGAAGTGACACCATACCGGCGGCAGGCTCATGAGAAATACAGGCTCGTAGTCCTGGTCGGTAAGTATCTGTTTTGTTTGTAATTTTGAGCAAGTGAGGAAAACACTAAGAACTTAAATTTGAAGCTTATTGTAGTTGAAGTTTTCAAGCTAAAATTCCCTACGTCTTGAACACCCTGCCTTAGTTTCTGAGGCGAAGTGTTTGGCCTTGTTTCCGTATTGTGATGGCACTTGGAAACATACCTCAAGAGTGCATGGGTGTACTTGTGGAGCCTGTGTTGGAGATGGATTAGCAAATGCACTGTAACACAAGATGCGTCAAGAGCACTGGATATTTATATATTTGTCAATGAATGATTGAATGTTTGTTAATGAAAATTTGAATATTTGTTAATGATGTTCTGTTCCATTCATTTCGAGGCAGTAACCATGGTGTAAGCTTCCTATAGCAGTAGGTCCATCATAAAGTAAGTTCTAATAGCAGAGTTCCAGGAGGTTTCAAACATTTACAAGTCTATGGGGGAGCATTGGGTTCAGTCCCCAATACTGTAAAATGTGAGGTTCAGGCAGATCATTTATACCATGGTTAGTTTGACTCGCATTAACCTTCTAGCCAGTGTCTGTCCAGCCTTCACTGTCATAACCCCCATGACCTTATGTTTGTCTGTCTACCTCCCTTACCTGGTTTTTCTTTTCTTTACTTTTTTTTTTTTTTATTGAGAAAAGGAAAAAAAGTTTCCGCCTCCTCCCAGCCTCCCATTTCCCTCCCCCTCCTCCTAACATTCTCCCCCTCCCCCTACCTCCCCCCACTCCTCTCCCCCTCCCTCTACAGTCCAAAGAGCAGTCAGGGTTCCCTGCCCTGTGGAAAAAGTCCAAGGTCCTCCCTCTTCCGTCCATGTCTAGGAAGGTGAACATCCAAACTGGCTAGGCTCCCACAAAGCCAGAACAGGAAGTAGGATCAAAACCCTGTGCCATTGTCCTTGGCTTCTCATCAGCCCTCATTGTTCGCCTGTTCGAGAGTCCGGTTTTATCCCATGCTTTTTCAGTCACAGTCCAGCTGGCCTTGGTGAGCTCCCAATAGATCAGCCCCACTGTCTCCGTGGGTGGGTGCACACCTCGTGATCCTGACTTCCTTGCTCATCTTCTCCCTACTTCCGTTCCTCATTGGGACATTGGGAGCTCAGTCCAGTGCTCCAGTGTGGGTCTCTGTCTCTATCTCCATCTATCACCAGATGAAGGTTCTATGGGGATATGCAAGATATTCGTCAGTATTGCTATAGGATAGGGTCATTTCAGGTTCCCTATCCTCAAATGCCCAAGGAAATAACAGGGGACATCGCTTTGGGCTCCTGGGAGCCACTCTAGGTTCAAGTCTCTTGCCAACCCTAAGGTGGCTCCCTTAACTAAGAATTGTGCTTCCATGCTCCCCTATCCAACCTTCCTTTATCCCAATCATCCTGTTTCCCCAAGTTCCCCCCATCCTCCCCTTCTCACTTTTCTCTCATCATCTCCCCTTACCCCATCCCACCACACCCCCAAGATCCCAATTTTCTCCCCGGCAATTTTGTCTACTTCCCATAGCCAAGAGGATAACTATATGTTTTTCCATGGGTTCACCTTCTTATTTAGCTTCTTTAGGTTCACCAATTGTAGACTCTGTGACCCTTATTTATGGCTAGAAACCAATTATGAGTGAGTACATACCATGTTCATCTTTTTGGGTCTGGGTTACCTCACTCAGAATAGTGTTTTCTATTTCCATCCATTTGCATGCAAAATTTGAGAAGTCATTGTATTTTACCGCAGCATAGTACTCTAATGTGTATATATTCCACACTTTCTTCATCCATTCTTCCATTGAAGGGCATCTAGGTTGTTTCCAGGTTCTGGCTATTACAAATAATACTGCTATGAACAGCAGCAGTATTATTATATGAAAAATGCTTTTGTCATATGATAGGGCATCTCTTGGGTATATTCTCAAGAGTGGTATTGCTGGGTCCAGGGGTAGGTTGATCCCGAATTTCCTGAGAAACCGAAACACTGATTTCCAAAGTGGTTGCACAAGATTACATTCCCACCAGCAATGGATGAGGGTACCCCTTCCTCCACAGCCTCTCCAGCAAAGGCTATCATTGGTGTTTTTGATTTTAGCCATTCTGACAGGTGTAAGATGATATCTCAAAGTTGTTTTGATTTGCATTTCCCTGATTGCTAAGGAGGTAGAGCATGACCTTAAGTGTCTTTTGGCCATTTGAACTTCTTCTGTTGAGAATTCTCTGTTCAGTTCAGTGCCCCATTTTTTTTTAACATTTTTTTATTGATAAAAGAAGAATAAAGAAAAAAAAAACAAATTTCCACCTCCTCCCAGCCTCCCCTTTCCCTCCCCCTCCTCCCACTCTTCTCCCTCTCCTCCCACTCTTCTCCCCCTCCTCCCACCCCTCTCCCCTTCCCCCCACTCCTCTCCCCCTCTCTCTCCAGTCCAAAGAGCAGTCAGGGTTCCCTGCCCTGTGGTAAGTCCTAGGTCCTCCCCCCTCCGTCCATATCTAGGAAGGTGAACATCCAGACTGGCTAGGCTCCCACCAAGCCAGCAGATTGCATAGGATCAAAACTGCGTGCCATTGTCCTTGGCGTCTCATCAGCCCTCATTGTTCGTCATGATCAGAGAGTTCAGTTTTATCCCATGCTTTTTTTGGTAATAGTCCAGCTGGCCTTGGTGAGCTCCCAGTAGATCAGCTCCACTGTCTCAGTGGGTGGGTGCACCCCTCGTGGTCCCGACTTCTTTGCTCATGTTCTCCCTCCTTCTGCTCCTCATTGGGACCTTGGGAGCTCAGTCCAGTGCTCCAGTGTGGGTCTCTGTCTCTATCTCCATCCCTCGCCAGATGAAAGTTCTAAGATGATATGCAAGATATTCGTCAGTATTGCGCTAGGATGGGGTCATTTCAGGTTCCCTATCCTCAGCTGCCCAAGGAACTAACTGGGGACCTCAGCTTGGGCTCCTGGGGGCCCCTCTAGGGTCAATTCTCCTGCCCACCCTAAAGTGGGTCCCTTAACTAAGGATTGTGGTTCCGTGCTCCCCTATCCAACCTTCCTTTATCCCGATCCTCCTATTTCCCCAAGTCCCCCCTCCTTCCCTTCTACCTTTTCTCTCCCCATCTCCCCTTAACCCTTCCCACCCCACCCCCAAGATCCCACTTTTCTCCCCGGCAATTTTGTCTACTTCCCTTATCCAAGAGGATAACGATATGTTTTTCCTTGTGTTCACCTTCTTACTTAGCTTCTTTAGGTTCGCCAATTGTAGATTCTGTGACCCCTATTTATGGCTAGAAACCAATTATGAGTGAGTACATCCCATGTTCTTCTTTTTGGGTCTGGGATACCTCACTCAGGGTAGTGTTTTCTATTTCCATCCATTTGCATGCAAAATTCGAGAAGTCATTGTTTTTTACCGCAGCATAGTACTCTAGTGTGTATATATTCCATACTTTCTTCATCCATTCTTCCATTGAAGGGCATCTAGGTTGTTTCCAGGTTCTGGCTATTACAAATAATACTGCTATGAACATAGTTGAACAAATGCTTTTGACATGTGATAGAGCATCTATTGGGTAAATTCCCAAGAGTGGTATTGCTGGGTCCAGGGGTAGGTTGATCCCGAATTTCCTGAGAAACCGAAACACTGACTTCCACAGTGGTTGCACAAGATTGCATTCCCACCAGCAATGGATGAGTGTACCCCTTCCTCCACAGCCTCTCCAGCAAAGGCTATCATTGGTGTTTTTGACTTTAGCCATTCTGACAGGTGTAAGATGGTATCTCAAAGTTGTTTTGATTTGCATTTCCCTGATTGCTAAGGAAATTGAGCACGACCTTAAGTATCTTTTGGCCATTTGAAGTTCTTCAGTTGAGAATTCTCTGTTCAGTTCAGTGCCCCATTTTTTAATTGGGTTAATTAGCATTTTAAAGTCTAGTTTCTTGAGTTCTCTATATATTTTGGAGATCAGACTTTTGTCTGTTTCGGGGTTGGTGAAGATCTTCTCCCAGTCAGTAGGTTGCTTTTTGTCTTAGTGACAGTGTTCTTTGCTTTACAGAAGCTTCCCAGTTTTAGTAGGTCCCATTTATTCAATGTTGCCCTTAATGTCTGTGCTGCTGGGGTTGTAAATAGGAAGCAATCTCCTGTGCCCGTCTGTTGTAGGGTACTTCCCACTTTCTCTTCTATCAGGTTCAGTGTGTTCTGACTGATATTGAGTTCTTTAATTCATTTGGACTTGAGTTTTGTGCATGGTGATAGATATGGATCTATTTTCATTCTTCTACAGGTTGACATCCAATTCTGCCAGCACCATTTGTTGAAGATGCTTTCTTTCTTCCAGTGTATACTTTTAGCTCCTTTATCGAAAATGAGGTGATCATAGGTTTGTGGGTTAAAATTCGGGTCTTCTATATGATTCCATTGGTCGACTTCTCTGTTTTTATGCCAGTACCACACTGTTTTCATTACTGTAGCTCTGTAATAGAGTTTGAAGTCAGGGATGGTAATGCCTCCAGAAGATCCTTTATTGTATAGGATTGTTTTGGCTATCCTAAGTTTTTTGTTTTTCCATGTAAAGTTGATTAATGTCCTCTCAAGATCTGTGAAGAATTTTGATGGGACCATGATGGGGATTGCATTAAATCTATAAATTGCTTTTGGTACAATTGCCATTTTTACTATCCTCCCAATCCAAGAGCAAGGGAGATCCTTCCATTTTCTGGTATCCTCTTCAATTTCTTTCTTCAATTCCTTAAAGTTCTTGTCAAATAGATCTTTCACTTCCTTGGTCAGATTTACCCCAAGATATTTTATGCTGTTTGTCGCTATCGTGAAAGGGGAAGCTTCTCTGATTTCCCTCTCTGCTTCCATATCCTTTGTGTATAAGAGGGCGACTGATTTTTTGGAGTTGATCTTGTATCCTGCCACATTATTAAAGCTGTTTATCAGCTGTAAAAGTTCTTTGGTGGAGTTTTGGGGGTCGCTTATGTTCACTATCATATCATCTGCGAATAACGAAAGTTTAACTTCTTCCTTTCCAATTCGAATCCCCTTGATCCCCTTATGTTGTCTTATTGCTATTGCTAGAACTTCAAGCACTATATTGAAGAGGTATGGCGAGAGTGGACAGCCTTGTCGTGTTCCTGAGTTTAGTGGGATGGCTTTGAGTTTCTCTCTATTTAATTTGATGTTAGCTGTCGGTTTGCTGTATATAGCTTTTATTATATTTAGGTATGACCCTTGTATCCCTAATCTCTCCAAGACTTTTATCATAAAGGAATGTTGAATTTTGTCAAATGCTTTTTCAGCATCTAATGAAATGATCATATGGTGTTTTTCTTTCAGTTTATTTATATGATGGATTACATTGATAGATTTTCGTATGTTGAACCAGCCCTGCATCTCTGGGATAAAGCCTACTTGATCACAATGGATAATTTTTCTAATGTGTTCTTGGATACGGGTTGCCAGTATTTTGTTGAGGATTTTTGTGTCGATGTTCATGAGTCAGATTGGCCTCTAATTCTCTTTCCTGGTTGAGTCTTTGTGTGGTTTTGGTATCAGAGTAACTGTAGCTTAATAAAAGGAATTTGGTAATGACTCTTTTGTTTCTATATTGTGAAATACATTAAGGAGTATAGGTATAAGCTCTTCTTGGAAGTTCTGGTAGAATTCCGCATTGAAACCATCTGGTCCTGGGCTTTTTTTGATCGGGAGGTTTTTGGTAACAGCTTCTAATTCTTCGCGACTAACAGGTCTATTTAGGTTGTTCACCTGGTCCTGGTTTAACTTTGGTATATGGTATTTATCTAAAAAAGTGTCCATTTCTTTTACATTTTCCAGTTTTGTGGCATACAGGCTTTTGTAGTAAGATCTAATGATTCTCTGAATTTCCTCTGTGTCTGTGGTTATGTCCCCCTTTTCATTTCTGATCTTATTAGTTTGCATTTTCTCTCTCTGCCGTTTGATTAGTTTGGATAGGGGTTCATCAATCTTTCTGATTTTTTCCAGGAACCAGGTTTTTGTTTCATTGATTCTTTGGGTTGTTTTCTGTGTTTCTATTTTGTTGATTTCCACCCTCAGTTTGATTATTTCCAGTCTTCTACTCCTCCTAGGTGAGTCTCCTTCTTTTTTTTCTAGAGCTTTCAGGTGGGCTGTTAAGTCTCCAATATGTGTTTTCTCTGTTTTCTTTAAGTGGGCACTTAGTGCTATGAACTTTCCTCTTAGGACTGCTTTCATAGTGTCCCATAAGTTTGAGTATGTTGTTTCTTTATTTTCATTAAATTCAAGGAAGACTTTAATTTCTTTCTTAATTTCTTCCTTAATCCAGGTATGGTTCAGTAGTTGGCTGTTCAGTTTCCATGAGTTAGTAGGCTTTCTGGGGGTAGCATTGTTGTTGAATTCTAACTTTAATCCATGGTGATCTGATAAGACACAGGTGGTTTCTAATATTATTTTGTAACTGTGGAAGTTTGCTTTGTTACCGAGTATGTGGTCAATTTTCGAGAAGGTTCCATGAGCTGCAGAGAAGAAGGTATATTCTTTCCTATTTGGGGTGAATATTCTATAGATGTCTGTTAAGTTCAATTGATTTATTACCTCCATTAATTCTTTAATTTTTCTGTTAGGTTTCTGTCTGATTGACCTGTCCATTGGTGAGAGAGGACTATTGAAGTCTCCTACTATTAGTGTGTGCAGTTTGATGGCTGCCTTGAGTTTTAGTAATGTTTCTTTTACGTATGTGGGTGCTTTTATATTAGGGGCATAGATATTCAGGATTGAGACTTCATCCTGATGAATTGTTCCTGTTATGAGTATAAAATGTCCCTCTCCATGTCTTCTGATTGATTTAAGTTTGAAGTCAACTTTGTTAGAAATTAGTATGGCCACACCTGCTTGTTTCTTAGGTCCATTTGCTTGATAAGCCTTTTCCCATCCCTTTACTCTGAGTAGGTGCCTGTCTTTGTGGTTGAGGTGTGTTTCTTGTAAACAGCAGAATGTTGGATCCTGTTTTCGTATCCAATCTCTTAGCCTGTGCCTTTTTATAGGTGAGTTGAGCCCATTGACATTAAGTGATATTAATGACCAGTGGTTGTTAACTCCGGTCACTTTTTTAGTAGTAGAGTTTGTGTGTTTCCCTTCTTTGAGTTGTGCTGGTGAAGGGTCTCTAGATGTCTGAGTTATTGTGGTCATTGTTGGACTCCTTGTTTAGTGATTTTCCTTCTGTTACTTTCTGTAAGGGTGGATTTGTGGCTACGTATTGTTTAAATTTGTTTTTATCCTGGAAAATTTTGTTTTCTCCATTTATAGTGAACGAAAGCTTGACTGGGTATAGTAGTCTGGGCTTGCATCCATGGTCTCTTAGTTTTTGCAGTACATCTATCCAGGACCTTCTGGCTTTCATGGTTTCCATAGAGAAGTCAGGTGTAAATCTGATAGGTTTATCTTTATAAGTAACTTGGCCTTTTTCCTTTGTGGCTCTTAATATTCTTTCTTTATTCTGTATGCTTTGTGTTTTGATTATTATATGGTGAGGGGATGTTTTTTTTTTTTTTTGATCCAGCCTATTCGGTGTTCTGTATGCTTCTTGAACCTTCATAGGTACATCTTTCTTTAGGTTGCTAAAGTTTTCTTCTATAATTTTATTAAATATATTTTCTGGACCGTTGAGCTGCACTTCTTCTCCTTCTTCTACTCCAATTATTCTTAGGTTTGGTCTTTTTATTGTGTCCCATATTTCCTGAATGTTTTGTGATGAGAGTTTGTTGGACTTGCTGTTTTCTTTGATCAGTGCGTTTATTTTCTCTATGTTATCTTCAGAATCTGAGATTCTTTCTTCTATCTCTTGTATTCTGCTGGTTATGCTTGTTTCTGTAGTCTGTATTCGTTTACCTAGATTTTTCCATGTCCAGCCGTCCCTCTGTTTGTGTTTTCTTCTTTGCCTCCATTTCAGTTTTTAAGTCTTGAACTGTTTCCATTATCTGCTCGATTGTTTTTCCTTGGTTTCCTAGGGCATCATTCACTGATTTACTCAATTCTTCAAACTTTCTGTTATACTTCTCATCCATTTCTATAAGGGTTTTTTTTTTACATGCCGTTTAAGGGCCTCTATCACTTTCATAAAGTCAGTTTTTTCTACTTCTTCTTGATTAAGGTGTTCATGTCCTCCTGTTGTCAGGTCGCTGGGTTCTGGTGGTTTCATGTTGTTTTTCAGTTTGTTGGGTGAATTCTTGCATTGGCGCCTGCCCATCTCTTCCTCCAAATGCTCCCCTATGGATCTTCTTTTACATGATCAAGTCTCCTTGCCCCCTGATGTGCCTTCCCAGTGATGTCACTCCCCAGTGATGCCCCTGGTGCCTAGATCAGATCTCTGTGCTGCTTGGGTAGCTCGTAAACAAAGGGCCTACCTTGCTTGAGGAGGCAGGCTATTGAGACAAAGGAACTACCGCCCTCCCAGTTGCCCTCCCAATTCGGATTCGTTCCCAGCCCCCGAACAGGCTGAGCTGGGAGATTTTATGTGGCCAAAGAGGGGAGGGAGGCAGATGGGGGGGGTGGTTCTGGATGCAAGCTGGGAGGAATAGGAAGAGAGAGGAGGTATCGGGAAGTGTAGCCCCTGCAGGATGACCAGGAAGTGTAGGAGGGATGAGAAACGTCTGAGTTCCCTGTCCTGGTCTGCTGCCGCGGGTCAGAAACTCACTCACCCCAATGATGGCTCTCCTGGTGCCCAGATCAGATCTCTGTGCTGCTTGGGTAGCTCGTAAACAAAGGGCTCACCCCAATGATGGCTCTCCTGGTGCCCAGATTGGATCTCCATGCTGCTTGGGTAGCTCATAAACAAAGGGCCTGCCTTGCTTGCTGCAGGCAGGCTATTGAGACAAAGGAGACTTGGTTTTTCTTTAAATGTGGTCAGAGCTTCGTCAGCTTTCAGGACTGAAGCCAACAGTTTTGCAAAACTTTGGGGGTAGAAGAGCATAGTGTCTCTTGTTAATTCTTTCAAACTGAGCACGATAGTTTGGGGAATGAGCATAAGTGGAAGAGTGAGGAATCTTAGCAAGGTGAGTTATTAACTGAGGCTGATGGTGAGTGATTTGGAGGAAGGGATATGGTTTTCTCACACCAAATAACAGTAGAGTTGACCACTAACCTGGCAGATACTGAAATTATTTGCTTTGCTCAGAAATACATGTAACACGCTAGATTCCAGTCCACGCAGCACCCAGAGGTCATGACTAAATCCTTCCGTGCTGAAAGGAGGCTCCTTGAGACCCTTTAGCCCTACTGTCTCTCCTCTGTTCTAGTAGGCATCTTAGCTACATGCCTCCATTCCCATCAGCTCTCCTCCTCAGCCTTTGAGGCGATGCACTGTTATAAAATGGGAAGATCAGTATGGCAGCACCATTTCTGGTTTTCCTTCCTTCCAGGTGAGCCTTACAGTATCTTGGAGTTATCATGTTGTTATAGCTTTGGTGTTTCCCTTGGGAAAAGAAGACACTTGGCCATTTTTGTTCTCCTCTAAGCACTGACCATGAAGCCCTCTCTGCAGGGCTGAGGAAGAGTGGATAGTTGAGTGTGTCATTAATCTGTGTGGTAAGTCAGAGAAGAATGAAGAAAGTCAAGGTGTAGAGATCTTGAAGATGGTTGATGATTGTCGAAAAGAAATAGCCAACCCCTTGTTGTGGGAGCTGCAGGCTGCATTCCGCCACCCAGCTCCCGCCACTGCCTAGCTTTACCCGAAATAACAACACACAAACTGTATTCTTTTAAACACTGCTTGGCCCATTATATCTAGCCTCTTCTCGGCTGACTCTCGCACCTGGACTAGCCCATTTCTAATAATGTGTGTTCCACCACAAGGTGTGCCTACCGGGAAGATTCTAGCCTACGTTCATCCTGGGTTGGAACTTCATCGCGTGTGTCCAGGAGAGGGGAGCATGGCCTCTGAGCTCACTTCCTCTTCCTCCCAGCATTTTGTTCTGTTTACTCCACCCACCTATGTTTTAACCTATGAGGCCAAGCAGTTTCTTTATTACTTAACCAATGAAATCAACAGATTGATATATGACACTCCCACATCAACCCCTATTCTCCTTCAGAGGGATAGGAAGCACAGGGAACTTGTACACATAAGACTTGTAAATCAATTACACAGTCCTCCATAACAGAGTATGCCATCTTGAACTTCCCTTTGGAGAGGGTGAACCAACAGGATGATGTCATGTCAATGAAGCCAAAGATTTGAGATAGTTAGCTAGTAAAGATAAAAGGGTCATTTTGGTTTCCAGTCAAGACAGGGCCACAGTGGGGAACCTCATAGCTGCCCCCAGGTAACAAATTATAGTCTTAGTACAGGCACCCCAAAACCCTACATAAAATGACTTCTGCTGTATGCTACATTGGAAATATAAATTAATTTCAAGTGATTGTATGGCTTTTAGCCTGTGAGAGACAGAGCTCCATGGCAGGAGCATTTGGTAGCATGGAAATGCTCATCTCAGCAACAGAGAGGGAAAAGGAGAAGAAAGGAGCCTCTGGGAGCACTCTTAACAAAAATGCCTCAGTTTCCTCATCTGAGACACAGGGATGTTAAGAGCTTTGCTAATCTAGCAAAGACTAAGACCTGTTCCTGACAGCTACTGAGTGAAAAGCTATTCTTATGTATTACATGAAATATATTTAAAATAAGTTGAAATGTTCTTGTCTGCTGATTTTGAGCCTCAGCATTTGAATTGTTGTTAAGGTAGATTATTTAGCAGCTGACCATCTGAAAGAAGCACTTGGGTAATTGATATATGCTTTGGAAATTCTGCATTGTTCTGAGTTAACTGTTTCCGTTCATTATTGCATGCTGACGACATATGTCTGTTACTTCTTTGACATGTGTGGCAAGATGCAGCGACAGAATTGCAGCTTCTTTTACTCTAACCCATGCTGTCAAGTCATGGAGAGTCGTAACCTAAGCCTAGAGAGTGTTAGGGAAGCATCACTGGGAGAAACAGAGTAGTTTATCTCACTAGTGTTATGATGCAGTAAGTGATCTTAGACACTGTGTTGAAGACATCAGAGTAAACCAAGTTTATTTTAATGGTGCCATTCAAAACTACAGCATCTGAGACCTATGAGACTTGGTCAGAAATACTTGATTTTCACTTATTTGGGCAAATATATTATTCCTCAGTCACATTTTAGTTCTTTATACCTCAGTGATGGTTCGGTTAGATTCCTTTCTATGTTTAAAAATATTTCTTAAAAAGTGTTAGACCAAACGCTGGATCATTTAGCACATTGTCCTATACTAGGTATCATATTTCATCTTTAGTAAAACCTGATCTTTTTCAAAAGTAAAGCAATAAGATCAAATGATGTTTGTGGGTTTGTGGGAGGAGAAAAGCTGTGGTGCTAAAAAAGCCTCAAAAACCCTTTTTGTGGCTTAAGCCAAAATGAGGGCAAAAATTCATCTTGTGGCTATTCAGACAATTTGTGACTTCTTCTGTCTGATCATTCGGCATAGGTAGGAAAACAGTAATAAATGGCTGTATATTTCACATTTACAATGTGAGCAGTAAATACTATTTGGTCCTCCTTTTGGCTGAATCATACATGCTGCACCAAGACTGCTATCAAAAGGTGCTTTGACTGAATGGCCATTTGTAAGACTGTCGTCATTTCCCACACAACAATGGCAGTGGCACACCTCTATACAGCAGAGTAGAAGGAGCACTCAGAACCGACTGGGAAGGCTACAATTCCCACTGCTTTTGTTGAACTGTGATTGAAACCTTGTAGGGTCTGCTTTGGAGGTGCGCATATAGCTACTCTAAAACTGAAAGTCACAATCAAATTTATGAGTGTGTGGTAGGCTTAAAATTATAACCTATGCAGAAGAGACAAATATGTTCTTTATTAGAATCATAGTTGGCTTTTTATGCCTATAGTCTATCTTAAATATTTATACTTGGGATTCATTTCTGGGATAAGATACAGTTCTTTTCATTGAACTGGTTTTTAGTAAGCAGTCATTGTCTGAGTATCAGCCTCTCTAGGTTACAACAGGAGCCTTTGTCCTCAAGCCGTCTATATCCCAATGGGCGAAGATGAACCAAAAATCTATTCATGGTAACAAAATGCTAATGATAATGGATATGGCCATTTATGTCACCACTGGAGGAGGTGAGTGCTACACAGGGAGGTGACATGCAGTGCTGCTTAAGGGAAACTTTGAGGCTGGGACTAGAACAGAATCGATTTTGACTGAGATCATGTTATCCCCAATGAAAGGTCACCTTCAAAAAAGTTAGGAGGGAAGGGAGTCACCATTACCTATGCCCCTTGCTTTGCTAAGGAAAATGGCTGTGGTTGGATTTTGACCTTTCACTTATATTGTTTTCTTCTCACAGCTGCCATGGAAAGGGGACGAGAACTTAAGTGTGTCCACACATCTGTTCTAACCGACGTCTATCAGCACACTTTCTCTTCTCCGTTTTCCTCTCCTGTTTTGGCATTTGTTTTATGGACTGCTGCCTCATTAAGAACACTCTTCTTTCATGAAAGTGACAGAAAAATGAGCTCTGGCTTGATTCATCATAAATGTAGCTCAACTTTTGTAGAGTTTGATTTGTCATTCTCGAACACAGAACTCCAGCCACCCACTAACATGATCACCCCGTGGACACTGATCAAATGTAATAGCATGACTGTTTTTGTTTTATGCCTAGAGCAATAAAAGAGCATTGCTACAATATGATAAGTAGACACTTTATAGTGTGTGTCTGATCTGAGAGATACCTAGGGGATTGGTTGAATTTATCTTGCAGTAAATCAAAGGAATGAGCATTTTTTTCAGGTAACAGTGCAGATTGGGTCCCTATGGCAGACTCCAATAATTCTGGTATTTTCCTCTGGATAATAAAGAGTAACAAGTCTGGCCAAGTACGATAAAAATGTCTGTAGGGAAATGCGGAAGAATTTCTTGTGTGAAGCAGTGTAAGTACTCTGGGGTTGAATACATAATAGAAGCCATATCCATGTCAGTCACTCTCTGTGTAATAGACTGTTTCTGACTTGTGCCAAGATGTACAAAGAGCAGGAAAAATCATAAATAGTACTTGGTCAGAGCCACACATGTTCTTCCAATATTCCACTTAATATTGGGCATAAATCCAAATATTAAAAAAGAAGTATAGATAAACAAAAAGGATTTTGTCACTAGTGTGTTACTGCAGTGATTACATGTATAGTTTGTCCATCCCTGTTCATTTATCGTTGCATGTTTACTTGATTTGCTAATAGATTATTAATATAAATCTTTCATGTGTAAGGTACTGCCTATATTTAAATTATTTAATTGAATGTGATATTCATCAACCTTTAAGAAACACTATACACAAGGGCTAGGGGTTGCTCAGTTGAAAAAGCACTTGCTAAGCTTAAGAACTGAAGTTTGGATCCCCAGCACCCACTAAAATCTGAGTGGACTTGGTGGCCCTCCTATAACCTAGCACTTGAGGCAGAGACAGGGGATCTGTGGGGCAGCTGACTAGCAAAATCGGAAGTTCCGGGTTCAGTGAGAAACCCTGCCTCGGAAAATAAAGTGGAAAGGATTGATATCAATCTCTCTCTCTCTCTCTCTCTCTCTCTCTCTCTCTCTGTCTGTCTGTCTCTCTCTTTCTCTCTCTGTCTCTCTCTCTTTCTCTCTCTCTCTCTCTCTCTCACACACACACACAAGAAACACTATACTAATATTCTATAGCAAAAATAAAAGTCATCTTGTATTCTTCCCTAGACTGTAAATATATATGTATGTATACCATATTTCACTTCACTGATTTCAGTAAAACTATTTTCACCATAAGAGTTCATCATCCTTATCATAAATATTCATCCTGAAATACACTGCCACATAAATAAGTAGATAGTTGGAACTCCATTGTCCAGTGAGAGATGAAAGTGTAGCCTTGCAGTTAGGTGCCCCTATGAGAACATACTACCGGTGCACTTTTGCAGAATTTACTCTAGTTTCACAGCTCCATTTAAGGCTCTGGCATCATGATACTTGATACTTTTGCTATTCCTTTAGTATTTTTTGTTGGATGTGACTGTTTTTGATTCACAATATAGATCTTTCTTGAGACCCCTGTTGAAAAGTGAAAACCATGTCAATCACGAGTTAATTTTGAATGTGCACTGTGCTAACATTCTGATACAAAATTAGCATCTATTACAGGTGATAAGCATATGAACCAGGTGTGGTGTCACATGCCTGTGTGCCCAGAACTCTGGAAGCAGAAGCAACCAGATCACAAGTTTGAGTCCAGTTCAGTTTACACAGTGACAGCCTCAAAACAAAATGAACCAGAAATGAAAAGTCCTTAAGTATGTTTGTGAAATAAAAAGTTGAAAACCTGAACCAAGGGTGGTTAGGCATGATGTAAGTAGTATTGAGGGGTGTTAGAGAAGGGGTATCACATTCATGGGACATTCTAATACATGCATCTTCAATAGTCTTAGCTTCAGGGGCCCTAGGTTAATATCAAATCCAGCCTGGGCTACACAACAAGACCCTGTCTTGTAAGGCAAGCAAACAAATAAAAGTAGGGGAGAAGTTTTTCTATCATTTTATTGATACTGCATATGACTGTATTTCTTTGGCTAAAATTAGCCAAATTAGATTTTTTAATTAGATTTTTAAATTAGATTTTTAAAAGAAAATCACATTTTTGCCTATTTTCATTAAGGTAGAATACCTAAGTTGAAATTTTATTTAATTATTGTTTTTCAAAAAATTTCTCATGATCTGATGTACATGATACATTTTTTTCTTCCCTGATTTTGTAAGTTTTTACAAAATGCATATTTTAAATTTTGGCTAGATAGATTTATTTTTATGTGTATGAGTGTTTTGTCTGCATATCTGTCTGTGCACTACCTGTATGCAGTGCCCTCAGATGGTTATGAGCTACTTTGTGGGTGCTGAGACTCAAACCCAAGTACTCTGAAAGAACATCCAGTGCTCTTAATTGCCGAGCCATCTCTCGGGCCTGTTGGTTTATTATATGGGGATTAAATTTGTAGTATTGAGCATACTAGGTTAGTGTTCCACCACAGATTTCTATCCTAAGCCCTATGAAATGTTTGTACAATGAAGCATATCATTAATTTATATTTGTTCTGTAAGTTTTCCTGGAACGACAGGGCCAAACATCTATCACCCCAAGTAGGACACTGACACACACCAAAGAAACAGCTCCCTACAAGTTATCACAGGAAATCAATGGATTTGTTGGGGTTCCTTACAAGGGCATAGGTGACTCTGGGTCAGCAGGCCCACCCCAGCATGGAGGATGACTTAAGAAAAGTACATCCTCAGAGCTCCCTACACATCTCAGGCAGCTCCACCCAAGATTCTCCTCCCCATGGCAGTTAATGCACTGCTCATGAGAACCCGATGAGGGCCTGGGAATTGTACAGTTTTTTTGGCTTCCTGAGGGCTTCTCACTTTCAGGACAGACATCCCAAGTTCTGTGAACCTCCCTCCAGGAATGAACCGGCTGCAGATGGCATTCCGGGCTTGACCATGAGCACTCTTTATTTTTAGATGAGAAAGTGCATCAACCTTAGTTTGCCATCTCCATTTCAAACTAAAATCAATTCAGTGAGCTCTGGGACTTTCGCTTGTGCATCATTGTGTTTGAGATTCCAGAATCGTAAATGAAAACTACCATAACACATGCATCTAAGCTGTCCAGGTTTGGTACACACTTCGGGTTATTCAGCCTTCCTAGAGTGTGTCGGACGGAGTATCTTCAGAATGTGTGTTGAGAGACCAGCAGATTATATTGATACCAGTTTTGTTAGCCACAAGCATAGACAATCACCACTCAAAGTGTGGGCACTGGGAAAGAGTGAACAAGTCCAGGGCATTGGACGCCATCACCATAGACGGCGCAGAGCCTGACTTCATGTTTCATCTACATTGTTTTAGAGAGAGTGTAGGCAGTGTGGGGAAATGTAGACTTGTCAGTCACAGGAGCTTTGGAATAACCTGGGAGCCACATTCCAGTGCACCCTTTCGAAACAGACATGACTTCTCATGAAGATGACACTTTGAGAGATGTGTTGAAAGTTCTTAATGGCCTGCATAACAGATGCCTGCCACATGGAAACCTCTCTTACTAGAGTTCCCATCAAACCAAAGCCAAATGAGCTGAAGATTTTCAGCATAAACTTTGATCCATTTTATCATTAACAAGAGCCATTGAACATAAACTGTACAATCATATAAATGTGTTTCACCAAGTGTGGTAAAGGTTCATATATTGAAGGGCACAGTGAATTCTCTCAGCAGAGGCACATGTATGAGTTAACTTGCTCATACTTCTCCATTCTAAATATAAAGAAGCCAAGTAAAAGTGATGTGATTGTGCCCGCTGGGATCGGGGGTATTAGGATACAGGTGTGAATGTGGGGTTTTGTTTCTGATTGTTGTTTTTTTTTTGTAGTCAATAAGAGGCTTTCTTTCCCAGAATGGGTGCAAAATGAGCAGCAGCCCCACAGGGAAGTTGCCTTGTGTGTGTCCGATAAGCAGTTTCATAAAAAGAGTGATTTTAAATTCTGTCCTTTGGACTTTTTATGAGACTGTGTCTATGTTTGTAGATTATGATCTAGAATAATCTAAAACTCATGAAATTCAGATCAAATCCTTTTTTCTGGTCATTCCTGATGGGAGTGAGTGTGGCTTTATAACTGGGTAGCTGAAATTGGTTTGTGAGGGTGAGGTCCATAGTTGTCATATGGGACTGAAAGTAAGTGTGGCCAGAACTTAAGAGTGACATCCTGGGATTGGCATAGGATTCCCTACTGAGTAAGACAACTAGTTTTTGCTCCTGAGTTAAAATAAATCATTGGTTTTAGAGGCTGGGGGGGGGCGATAATTGTTCTTATTTATTGTCATTTGAGTAGTGTGTGAAATAAGGAGCGTTCAACTTCTCTTCAAAGAGTCTTTCTAGGAAGAGCTAAGGACTGAGACATATGAAAAGAACCGATTTCCCACCATATTCTTTCCTGGAGCAGGGCCCTCTATGCTCTACTATTTGGCATACTTTGGGGGCATAAGTAACCAGTTACTTATCTATAAATTGACAGTACACACAGTGGTATTCCATTGAAGCACTCTTTTCCTTTTTCTTTTTTCAAGAATATATTCCTCATATGTTGGTGCCTTATGGAATACATAGCCTTCGTGTGGTTTCAGTAGCACCATCGGTGTCTGTCTGCTTGCCACTCCCCACAGAGTTCTCTTCCTAGTGTCAAGTTTTACCATGTGGACATTTACATGAGAATCTCAGTCCTTTCTTCCTTAGTGTATTGTGAGCCTTTGTAGAAAGCAGAGAACTAGAATTCCTTCCTAAAACTCACTGCACATAGCAGCACTCATCACCTTCTGCTCTTGCTGAAGATTAAGAGTCACATTCAGTATATGTCCTGAATGTATTACCTGACCACTACATCCAGGCACCCTCAGCCCGCATGCCTGTAGTTCACTTGTGCTTTACCCCCATGAGACACACATTGCATGACATTTAACCAACTGGTCTAGACCCTGAGGATGTGAGACACTGGTAGCACACCAGCCTAGCACATGTGAGACCCAGGGCTCTTGTTCCAGTAATGCTGTGGGAGCACAGTCTGCTCCTTCAGGCAATAGCCTTTAAGATACCAGCCCACTTGGGCATGGTCTCTTATACTGTAAAAGCAGTTGCAAAGCATTTTCCCTCTCTTTCTTGCTTCTGGCTCCCGCTTTCAGCTGCTAGACTCTGTTCCTGTTTGTGCAGAGGACTGGTATCTAGGACAGGGATCTGTAAGTTTTTCCCTTAAATAAATAACCCTTTTATTATTCAGATCTGAACTGGTGTGGGATTGTTTTGTGACTTCCATCTTCACAGTAATACGAAACATATTTAAGTGTATATAATTTGCCAACTGTAGAAATAGTAGGTGAGTGAGGCAGGAGATGTCTTTGTATTCACGGACCTCACAGTCTGTTAGAGGATCAAGGCAAGTAAGCAAGCGTGTGTAATTAGTGTCATAGGTCCTTTGAAGTGGGAAAGTGTAGGAAACCTGTGAACTTGGTACATAACCCAAAGTTAGCGTAGGGCTAGAAGCCAACCTTCTGTGGCATTGGCTGCACTTCCATCACTCAGGTTAATGTTCTCAAGCCTAGTCATTTGTATTTTTTCACTTTGATACACTTGGCACATTGTCCTCTTGTTAGTTAAGGTTGCCTTCCTCTTTCTCTTCATGATAGTCACCTTTGTCACTATAGCAAAATATTTGAGCAAACAACTTAAAAAGAATAAGATTTCTTTAGGATCACGGTTATGTGGTTCTATCCATGGCCAGCTTATGCCATTGCTTTGAGACTCTGGGCCATGCAGATGCACCAGAGTGGAAGGGCATTGAGGGGCAGGTCACTCACTTCATAGTAACCAAGAAAAAGAATGAAACTGAGAAAGGCTCCAAGGTCAAGGTATGCCTTCTGACTTGGACTCCACCATTCAGCCATTGATCAAGCCCAGCCCTTACAATCCAATCACATCAACGGCCATCCAAGCTTTTAATGTAACTTTAGGGAGAACACCTCACTAGCAGATCCACAACACTTCAGTAAACCTGGTCATGATGTTTATCCAAATTCTGGTGTCCACTCTATCTGGACCCAGGGGCCTTGTTTCAGTACTTGTTTGTACCCTGTGGTTCTTGAGCCCTTAAATCTGACCTCCTAAGTGGATGCAGACATCTGACTTTGTTGCATGTTTTCCTTCTGGTCATGCCAAGTGTGTTTGTACTGAAGCACAAGTCGTATTATCAGAAATTACATTCTTATTTTCTCTGTTATGCTGTTGCTAAGGGAGCATATTAATTTAGAAAGGGGAACTATATGTTCTAGTAAGCTGTAGTAACTGTTACCATCACTCAAGCATGTCTTTGCAGTTTCATCGAGTCTTAGAGAACAGAGGGAAGTTTACAGAGAAACAGGCTCCTGTCAGCCATGTAGAAAAGGTAAAAGATGTAGTAGGACAAGGTGGGGCTAGAAGTGCCAGTGGGGATGGAAGGTACGGTCCGCAGTCCTGCCCCTTTACCTGTCCCCACACCCTCCCATCCACTCACAGTGCCCACTTGGCTGGCCTCAGCTCTGTGTACCTGCAAGCACATCATTATTCTTTTCTTAGGATCTCTCTGCCCCAAAGATGAGGAGAAAGGGGAGATAAAGGATGCAAAGGCAGGCACCTGTGTGTACTGAGTTCTTGTCCTTTCTTCCAAGAAAGGGAGCTTTGTGATGCAGACTGAGGGCACACTTGACCTTGCTGAGGTAGGGTCGCCTTGTCTAGTATCAGAGGAGAAGTTTGGATAGGAGCAAATGAGGACCTAGCTCAGGACAGGCTGGCTTCTGAGCCAATATTCTGTCTACTTCTATCTACAGTTCATCCATAGACCTAACCACAAGTTGTATGAGGTTTAAGATGGGGAAGGAATACTAACCCTGAGGCTGATACCTTTATGACTTTTGATTTCAGGCCAGTGTTCACAGCCACTCTTTGGTGGTTTTCATTAACTAGTCATTCTCATTAAATGCAAGGTGTATCTGCCATCTTTCTTCTTCACCGTACATGCCATTTGCCTTCCTCATCATCTGTGTCTGTGCATTTAATTGGTTTAAATGGGTAAGGCCTGTGGCAACTTTCAGATGTTTAGAGCTGTCTGGAATTCTGTAGGGTAAGATGTCATGACAGAGCTCTGTGCACATATAAAATGCATAATTGCACACTTAAAATGCTTGATTAAATTTGTATCCAAAATTAGGTCAAGACCAATGATTTTCTTTTATTGAAATCAGAAAACATTTTAAAATGAAACTATCACTCAGGACTGTACAGTACAATTTGTAGATGAAAATATTTTAGGCTGTTGTAAATGGATTACTAGGTAATACACTAAGTTATTCTCTTTTGTTGATTTTTATTGATCGCTACATTTTTCTCTGGTCCCCTCCCAGCTTCTCCCCTCCCCTTCAACCCTCCCGCTAAGTTATTCTTGAGTATGTTTTAAGTAGTCTAGAAAAACAGGTAGGCGTATAAACTATTCTGAAACAACTCTAGGAGCCCAGTTCTTTTCATTTGTACAGATTAACTTGGAATGCAGGATTAGAACCTTGTTCTCAGTTTCTCTGCTTTGTTTTCAGGTCCTGTCGGAGTTGGGCTGAATGAGCTGAAGCGGAAGCTGTTGATGAGTGACACCCAACACTATGGAGTGACAGTGCCTCGTGAGTCCTCTAGCACATAGTGCTTCTCTAATGACATTAGTAATGGTTCTTAGTGATTTAGGGTTCTCAACATTTCTCCTCTAGACCTGTGTTCTAGAGCTCCTCAGCTCTGCACAGCGCCATCACATTAGAGAAGGAACTGAGGCACCAGAGACTCAAGGGATTTCCCCACACTCCGCACATTATTGACGGGTTATTTCTTTATTTCAGTTTAGCTGCTTGAGATGTTTATGGTGACTTAATGCATAGGTGACACCAACATTTAGTTACAAATTATCTTATAAATAAAAGTCTTACTGTTCTGTTCCCCAAAGTTCTAGTGTTTTACCAAGGTTTTTCACCAGTTTTATGATTAGAAAGACCAAACCACAGAGAACCTGGGGAGACTTCTCATAGCACCAATGTTTCTTAATTACCTTTCATGTGTAGCAATTGGCAGGTAGTGTTTCAAATAGGCTTTCCATAGCTTAATTGACCAAACATGGTAAGCTTCTTTTAGTTATACAGAATTAGATCTATTTTTATAAAAATGGTTTTCATATGAAATACGATACTTGAAACATTTTGATCTCCAGAATAAATGCCATTTGACTACTTAATATGTTGATGTTAGAAAGCTGTCTGAAAGGCCAAATTGGAAAGTTGGCTTTTTTAAGTGGTTTTAGTGCTGCATTTAAAGAAAATCATTTGTGTATTGCCCTTAGCAATGTTCTCTCGTTTTGGAAGAGTTCAACTGTATTTTAAAATTAGAGTGCTCTGCTACCTCCAGTTACTTCTTGTTATTACATTTTTCCAAATTACTGTTTGTAATCACTTTTAGCTGTAAGTAAGGGGACTTCTGGTTTTCAACAACCAAGATGTAGTAACATGTAGAATGGTGCAGGTTGGTTTTTTTTTTTCTTTTAATTCCCTTCTCTTACAGATGTTGAATTCCAATGTACAGGTAAATAGAAAATTTTACCACCCAATTGCTAACTTTATCAGGTGCATAAGCATGGGAGAAACCTAGAAAGTTCAAACCAGATTTATCACTTTCCTGCTATGTCGTCCCCTTCATATCCTCCACACCGCAGAGTAGAACAGTCATAGAGGAGGAAGTGGGTAGGAAGGATGCTTCATTAGGAGGAGGAAGTGGGTAGAAGGATGCTTCATTAGGAGGAGGAAGTGGGCAGAAAGAATGCTTCACTGAGAGGAGGAAGTGGGTAGGGAGGATGCTTCACTGAGAGGAGGAAGGGGGTAGAAAGATGCCTCACTGGGAAAAGGAAGGGGGTAGAGAGGATGCTTCATTTGTACTTGGAATAAGGTTTATGACATCGCTTTTTAAGTTAGTTACTTTTGTTCAGTGCCTGACAGTACCAGCCTCAGAGAGCAAAGGAATGGATTCCATCCTGGTGGGGAAGGCAGTGGTCATAAATGTGGCTGAGACCGTGTACTTAGTAGAGAACCAGGAAGCATAGAGCAAGGCTAGAACTGTAGGCTAGCCTATACCTTCAAAGGCCTGTTCCTAATAATCTACTTCAGCTAGTCAGGCCTCATCTCCTGAAGGCTGCAGAGCTTTCAAAAATGATCCTACCAGCTGTGGAACAGCAGAACATGGGCTCTTGGGGATGCTTCATTCTCAAAACATGACACTTATTCTCTCCTATGTAGCACTATTCCTTCAAACTACTGTATTCCAGTAAATAGTAAAACCTAGTTTCCTTTGAGGATAAGTACTGTATATCAGATGTGGTCTGCTATGATAGTTGTAGTGTTGCTGGGGATTCCAAAACAAAGCCGTTGGCCCTCAGATTAACCAGACACTAGGATTCTATCAAGAAAGTTCCAGGGTTTGGACTTGCCAAAGAGACCCTCATCTCACTTCCTGCTTACATTCACTTTTGCACATGTTAATGCACAAAGACTCCTATGTAGTGTTTCCCAGGCCTGGATTACCCTCAGGCTCATAGAAGTAAGTTCTGTGTCTATAGCAAGCATCCCCAGTTTTGTGATGTCGGGCATGCACAGCTGGAGCAGCGTCTCAATGTTCCAGTTAGTTCAAGAGTGATTTATTTGAGGATCAAATTTGCAGTTCCAGATTGTATTGCTTTGCAAAATACTTTGAGCAGACCTTGGAATTTTAGGGAAAACTTCCTGTTTTGATTACAGTAATATTCTGTTTGATGCATACACGTATAACATCCATTTTTTAAACACATGTTAAATAGCCACTGGAGTTGGTGGATTATGAGAGATGTGGAGCTGTGGCGCTTTTGTGCATTGATGGGAACTCAAGTCAACACTTTAGAAAACTAAGTACAATAAAACTAAACAAATACCATAGGAGCCACAAATTTAATTTCATTCCCAGTGGACATATGTGGGCCATCAACAAAAGACATTTACTCTGATGTTCTTAGAAACATTCTTTTTTAATTAATGTTTTATTAATTTTTATTGAGCTCTGCATTTTCTCTGCTCCCCTCCCTGTCTATCCCCTCCCCCCTTCCACCCTCCCCCAAGATCCCCATGCTCCCAATTTATTCAGGAGATCTTGTCTTTTTCTACTTTCTACTTCCCATATAGATTAGATCTATGTATATCTCTCTTAGTGTCCTCATTGTTGTCTAGGTTCACTGGGATTGTGATTTGTGGGCTGGTTTTCTTTGCTTTATGTTTCAAAACCACTTATGAGTAAGTACATGTGATAATTGTCTTTCTGTGTCTGGGTTACCTCACTCAAAACAGTGTTTTCTAAATGCATCCATTTTCCTGCAAAATTCAAGATATTGTTATTTTTTTCTGCTCTGTAGTACTCCAATGTATAAATGTACCACATTTTCCTTTATCCATTCTTCGCTCAAGGGGCATTTAGGTTGTAGAAACATTCTTTATGAGTGTCCAATAGGCTGAAAGCTACTTAGGTGCCACCGCTAGGTAAATCACAACTTATTGCATGTTGAATGCACAGGGATAGCACTCTGTAACTGCCTATACCATGAACTCATTCCATAAAGAGTAGACTGAGGAAGAGTGATGCAGATCTTTGGGAGCACTGGAATGTCTCAACCCAAGTGTGCACAGTCTGGGGAACTTGGTGCGAGACACTCTCATTAGTCACTAAAAGACAACCTAAGTCACTAACTCTTGAGTTCACTGTCTGTCAGTGTTATTAAAGACATAGACACAAGAAAGTAAGCAAAGTAAAAACAAATTTTGTTAAGGCGAACTCAGAGAAAGTGAGACATGATGTGTGTTTGTTTGTTTGTTTGTTTTTATGAGGAAAGTAGAGGGAACTCTGGAGAGGAGGTGGAGACCCCAGAGAGTAAGAGCCATTGAGCTGCTGACTTAGAGTCTTTCATTGGGCTCAGAGCAGAAAATGGGTAAGAGGGAGTTGGTTCCTGTTAAGATTGGTTAATTCTCTGAGTATGTCATGGGAAAGACCACATAGGGAGCCCTGCACACTGTGCATGTTCCCTTGATGCAACCCAGGGAGATAATAACATGCTGTATCTGAGCTGCTTGCTCAGTTATGGTGATAACTCTGTTAGCTGATGGCTTTGGCTATCTGCCAGGTAGTAGCTCCTGTCAGCATTGCAGCTCACTGACCTTACAGGCATCGCTGGTCTCTGAACTTGGCCAAGTCTTCTGCACATTAGTTAAACTATGCTTTCTTCACATGTTTCCATGACCAACTTGTAGTGTTAGCATGAACCATTTTTCTTTACTGTCTATGGAGAGTCAACTCTTACCATGGCTATCAAGATATATTGTCCTTGGTTACCTATAGTTAGTTCCCTGTCTGCAAGGTGATCCAGGATTGTCTCCTTTCTGGGATAAGTGAAGGCATCTTAGAAGCTGATCTTACTTATAGTTTAGTCTGTTATAATTAGCTGCAATAGAAGCAAGGATATACAAAAGCTGTCTTGAGTGTCCTCCTTGGTGGAGCTCAAGAGAGTGGAAGTCAGTGGACCTGGTGACACTAACTCTGCTGTTTCCCCAGATCCTTTCCTCCTTATCCGGTCAGCTGGGTCATTTCATACCCAGTTGTAAGCCCTTGGTGTTTCCTTTCTTGCATTTTAAAATGTTGTATATACTGTTAGAGAACCTGTGGAGATGTCCTGCCCTATCAAAAAGCGAAGGCAGTTTCTTTATTAACCAATGAAAGTAACACATAGACATATGACCCTCCTCTATCAGGCTAGAAAGGCAACTCAAGTGGAATTCATGAGGCTGGCACTGTTCCGCTTTGTGTTAGAGCACTGATTGTATGGTTGTGCTGATCTTTGGATTTCATTAGTCTTTGTAAAACACATACACACACACATGCAATATCTACACGTGTTCATATAAGTCTTATATGTAAACTTTCCTGTGTCCTGCTCTGGTTTTTAAATGTTAAATGGAACTTCTTGTAGTTGAATTAATTATAATTCATTGATGTTTGGCTTCTTGGTTTTGATGCTGTTACAATTAGGTCCGTGTAACTGGGGAAGCTGAAGGAACAGGGTATGGTACCAGTCTGTACTATTTTTATAACTGCTTTCAAATATATTGTTTTTCCAGTAAAACAGGCAGCCACATGTTTAGTGAAAGTACTCATCTTAAAATGTGTGTCCTTGTGTGATTTTATCATTTGGACTTAATATAACTCAGTGGGCAAGGATATCACTAGATAATTTATGAGGCTACGGTCAGGTACGCATTTCATAATGCATGATGGCATCATGCAGCATGTGACTGTATTTTAAAGGGATACTAAATCTAGTACACACTGTTATTGTAGGGGAATGTGTTACAACTGTGAAGTTGCAGAGATAGCCTGACCTATCAGGAAACAAGGCTATACTTAGAGCCACAGTAGGATGGCTCTGGAGGGCTAGAGCTGCAATAGGACAGCTCTGGAGGCTGGAGCCTCCTCACTAGGACAGCTCAGCCCTGGAGGAAAGGGATCCTGACTTATCAGGAAGCCAGGCTACCTGCAATGGAGGATGGTCTCCCCACAGGATGCAGCAATGCTGCTCTTCTCATGGAGAGCCCGCTATAGTTGAGCTCTGCTCTGCTCAGCCCCCACTTAGGGAGTGTCCCAGCAAAGTTCCTCTGTTCTGCTCCACCTTGCTCAGCCCCCCTCAGGGAGGATCTCAGCAAGGTTTTTCAGCTCAGTCCCCTAAGGGGCATCCCAACCAGGTTCTCTGTGCCAGCCAGTGAAGACCATTACCCAATACTCTTTTGAGATTTATTTGGGAAGGAGAGTGACTGTCTCTGCAAGGAGGGATAAAGGGTAGCCTCCAAGTGAACAGGCTGAGAGGCTTATATAGGGCTTCTTAGAGGAGTAGTTTTCCAAGGGAGAAGAGGGGTTGTTTAGTTTTCCATGCTAAGAGATTGGTTAGTTTAGTTGGTAAGGGGCAGAAATGGCTCTGATTTCATGGTCAAACTGTGTTTCTTTCACTGGTCCTTTTTAGACTTTTGACTCTAATCTTGGGACCATTGTGTATTTTTTTTACTGGCTCTGACGTAGTATGATTTTTTTGGCACTGGTTCAGTGTCAGGGCTTTTTTTTTTTTCTTTACTGGCTTTGGGGTCAGTCAGAGTGCTCAGTGATTGGTTGATTTCCTTCTCCAGTTGTCTCTATTACCTTACAGTTTGGCTCAAACAGCTGAAAGTTAACAAACAAAAGGCTCTGTGGTAGATGGGCATTACATTCAGATCTGTGCATTCCACACCCTTAGTCTGGGTTTTGAACACCTTTCATCATTACCCACACTTCCTGCCAATGTTTTCATAGAGCTCAAACTACCCATGCTCTAGAAGATGTAACCGTCAAAAGAATGCTTCATTTGCCGCCTTCGAAATCTTCTCACAGGCATTTTGACGGCTTGTTACTGAGTTGAAGACTTCCAATTAGACCTGAGATACTTCTCAGTAAAGAAGTAGGAGCCATGGCTAACATTTGGAGCTGTCCTCAATGTTCTTTTCTCCTATTTGCTCTGATACCTCTGAAAGTTTCTAACCTGGTGCGTATAGGTACAGAGGGCTCTGTATATTAGGGCAATGGTCCCCAAAATGGGTGCTGTGCATGCTCAGTCATGATGTAAATCTCTTACAGTTGGGCAAGCACAGTATTTTCTTTATTACTAGAAAATTCGTGCAGAGAAAAGTCTCAGTTTTTGACTTCCAGTGTTGTGGGGTTTTGTTTGGTTTTTGTTTACTATTTGGTAAAGGAACTCTGGGAAATATCAACAGCAAAAATAATAAATGAATTTAGCCCCATTTACAAAGCAGAAAAAGTACTCATTTAAATAATATTTCTACTCTTGAATACGTATCATGAAAGACACACTCAACAAAATCATTTCCTACTGTGAAGTGTGGTGCTTGTTTTCATGATGGAATAAAACTTATCAGTCCTTAATCCTGCTTTGGAAAGACTGACGTTCCATTAAGAACAGCACTACTTCTTGGTGTTCCATGGGGGAGGGGGGAGTGACTGTTGAAGGACCTTTATAGTAAAATATATTTGTTGGTTTGGTAAAGAGAATTAGGATTTAGAACATAACTGAGATATTTGGCCTTAAAAATTCATTGCTTTGTGGCCGGCATGACAGCTTTGCAGATAAAGGAGCCTCCGACCAAGCCTGGGAACCTGAGTTTGGTCCCCAGTACCTATATGGTGGAAGGAGGGGAGCAACACTCTAGCAAGTTGTTCTTAAACCTCCACGTGCACACCGTAGTGTGCACCTCACAAATAAATAAACAAATATTAGGTTAATACATAAGTAAATTTTTAATCATTTTTTAAGTGTTGCCTTTCTCAGCTCATAGTTTCCTGTTAAATATTATAAAAGATACAATTGAATATGTAAAATGAACATGGTTCTTTGTCAGCCTCTGTCTGCACATGTGCAAGCGTCATCACAGGCACAGCGAGGAATTCTCTCAGAAGAGTTCCCGCTCTTCCCCAGACCGCCAAGTGCAGCTCTACTCTCATCACTTGGAGATTCATTGTAATCCTCAGTATTTTGTGTTGAATTACACAGTGAAAGCTGATTTGGTTTTGCACAGACAGGTTTTTCATTTTTTTTTTCCAGTTCAGCATGAGTTTGCCACATTCTTGATGATGTTTGATGCCTCAAACTTCAGCAATTCTTGGGTGGCATTTTTTGCATGGAAATGCTACAGTCTCTCAGCATGCTCACCTGATGGTGGCTACTGAGGTTCCTCCATCACCCTCACTGTTGACTATTAACAAATACAGCACCAGGGTGAACTTTGTGCACAAGAATTTGGAAAAACAGGTTTTGTTTCCCTTGAACAAGCAGGAGGATGGTTGGACTGTAGGCTTAAATGTGTTTAGAAACTACAGGACGCCTGGTAGGGTGATGACTCCACTGGGAAGCTGCTTATCTTATAAGCAGGGTGTCCTGATATCAGTCACCTGACACAATGTAAAAAACCACCAGAGGTGATAGGAAGGCAGAAACAGGTGAATCCCTGCGGCTCTCTGGATAGCTAGCCTAACTCTGCTAGGCGAGTTGCAGGTTTAGGGAGGGGCCTGTCTAAAGAAACAAAGTGAATGGCTCCTGAACAATGATACCTTAAGTTACCCTCTGGCCTTCATATACATCATGGTGTCTGTGTGTGTGTGTGTGTGTGTGTGTGTGTGTGTGTGTGCGTGCACACACACACACACACACCAAAAACAAAACAACCCTTTAATTAAAAAAGAAACCTATCTCACTACAGTTTTTACTTTAAAGCATTTCTATTTTATTAAACTAGGAAGAAATAGTGTACTGGAATGTTGATTTGACTGTTGATCACTTTATTCCTGAAGTGAGCATGGGTTTGTTTCATTTGAGAAGGTCTCTTCTTTGCTCGTCTTTCCTGAGGCTATTTTGATTGATAACTCTTTTCATTCAGTTATGTAAATTCTGCTGGCTTGAATCTGAGCTGTACATACAAAGGCAGAAGGTACTTTTAGACCAATGTTGGTTTCTAAAGAGAATTAACATACTCCCCTCTCTACTTCTCCACTTTTCAGTTCCCTCCACACTCTTAATTCACACACACCTTGCTAATCTTGCTGAGCAGGGGTTTTTTGTTGTTGTTGTTGTTATTGTTGGTTTTTTTAGTTGTTTGTTTGTTTGTTTGTTTGTTTAGAATGACAATACCTTTTTCAACCAAGGTGCATCTACCTGGGGACTCAGGTGCCATAACTCAAGGGACTCCAAAAGTTAATTGGAATGGTGGCTCTGCCTTTTGCTTCCTCACGCTGTAAATATTAATGACACAGACAAATGGGAGCAGGTGAAGTGAAAGAAGCCTTGGTTTAGATTTGTTTTCAGCATTTATGTGTCCAGCTTGTATTTCGCCATGGGGTATGACATTAACACAGCTACCAAGATGTAGCCTCAGTCTTTCTTAACTGTCTCATATCCAGTTCTGTATCCATGGGGTGATCTGGGATAATCTCTTTTCTGGACTGAGGTAACCTTCTTCATTAAAAGCCATCTTTCCCCAGTTAGGTAAGCTGCACTTAGCTTCACTGAAAGCATGAATATTTGAGAGATCATCAGTGTCTTGTGTACATCCCCAGGGTTTCATGGGAGTCAGACAGACAGACAGCCTGCCAACATTGGCCTTTCTTCCTCCAGGCCCTGTCCTTTCTCTTACCTACTTAGCTTGGCTGTCTCATGACCAGCTACAGGCCCTCTCTTTCTTGACATTCCCTACCTCACTCTTTTAAATCTAGCATGTTTTAAGTTCCGCATGTGTTTTCAGTGTAACATTGGTGAGCAGTTGCATAGCCCTTTTCCCTAGTTCCCTACAGTAATCTAGTCCCTGCCTTGTTACCAGTATGCCGTGGCTCCCCATGCAGGCCTCCGTATCCTTCCTGTTTTGTGTATTTTCAAGGTTCTCAGATAAGTGACAGGCATCCAGGACTTTTGATTCTAAGGGCAGGGAGAGTAAAGCTGCAGTGGGGTTTCATGTGTGTCCACATTAGAAAGTGTTGTGTTTTGTCATTGTTTTTCCACTAGCCTGTATTTTCTGCTTTTTTATACTTCTCTCGAAAATAAGTAGGCAACATTGTCAAAGGTTGTGAGAGGCTCTTGTTACTAACTTGGCAGCAGTTGTAAATAATTCATGGAGGTATTTGATTTCATTTAGTTGGTGAAACAGAATACTGAAGGTACATGCCATGTACTGTGTGAAGAAAGTTTACCTTCCACCCAGTGAACACTGTGCTTACTTTAGCAAAGTAAATAAATAAATAAATAAATCAGTATACAACATGATAAACAAGTTATTTGCAAAAGAAAGATGATTTCCTGGGGTGTGGGTTAAACTCTACACATATGACTACTTTTATGTATTTACTCATATTGAAGATTCTTCAAAGGTATGAGTAATGATCAGACCCGTGGTACAATTGTAATGACAGTGGAGAACTCTGAATTTATCCTCCACTGTACTTTGCCAGTTAATTCACTTTTTTCCATATGTTTTTAAAAACATCTTGTATAGGAAACTAACTTAATGTACTTGTTTTTTTTTTAAATACTTTAACTGATGTAGACTTCTCAACTCCTTTTCTATCAAATCACAGATACCACTAGAGCAAGACGAAGCCAAGAAAGTGATGGTGTGGAATATATTTTTATTTCTAAGCATTTGTTTGAGACAGATGTACAAAATAACAAGTATGTGAAATTTTGTTGAATTTTTTCTATTGCCACTGTGTTTAAGCTGTTGCCCGCATATCTAATTTTAGATAGCCCAGGGTTCCCTTCCATTTGAAATGCATTTCAGTTATTATAGTACTGTTTGAAGTCCTTATAAAATGGTAGTTTAGTTAGTAATTACAGATATTCATGTCTAGTTTTTTTTTTTTTTAGTACCTAGGAGCTACTACATTTCTGTGCAGCTAAATCCGTAAGAATTATTTTGAAGCATGAGTAAAACTTCCCAGGGTATTTCTGTGACTTTTTTTTTTCCAGTCCAGTAATTGAATCTCAACAAATAACTTGGGCAGGACTTTATTTTAAAAATTAATGGCCAGCTATATGATATGCTTTCGCCATAATCTTCATGCACACCTAAGTCTCATTGGCACTTCCAGCACTGGAGTAGAGCTGGCATGCTGCACACACCGTCTCCAGCTAACTCCTACCCCACCCTCCCTCAGTTTTCCATTGCTGAGGTGTGGCTACTCAGGGCGTCAGAAGTAGGGTGTATTTTCACGCAGTATTGTGGGATTTTATTGAAACATCAAAATGCTTTCTTCAAGTTTGGCCCTATGACTGTGTTTTTATAGCACATAATCGCTGCCCTGGTTCCATTAGCCACCTCCCAGCTCCTGTGGCTGCAGTGCCCAGCTCTGTTACTCTGTAGTGTGCAGTGAAATTCCAGTAGTTTCTATTGTTTGGCTTACTCGCTGTTTTATTGCCTTGCATTAGTTCTGAAAGGGGGTGATGGAAAACGTTAACGCTCTACTGAACCAAAGTACTTTTTTGGGCTTAAGTGTAATACAAGCAAGTGTTACTGATTTGAAAATGTAGGAGATTTTTTTCAAATTGACATTTGCTGAAATGCTTGGTTCTGTTTATTTTATTAAATACAGCAAAAAAATTTTACATGTTCAGCAAAAATACCTTTTGCCTATGAAGTATAACTTGCCACCTGTTTTTTTTTCATATTCACAAACCATCCTGATGAGTGTCTAATTTTCTGCAGGTTCATTGAATATGGTGAATATAAAAACAACTACTATGGCACAAGTATAGACTCAGTTCGCTCTGTCCTAGCTAAGAACAAAGTTTGTCTACTGGATGTCCAACCTCATGTAAGTAAACAAAGCATGCAGTTCCTGTCAGTCTCCTGCCGCATGTCAGAGTGAGCTTCATATAAAGTCTGCTCATTTAAATGTAGGTTGGTTAAGAAAAATAAACACATAATGTTATTAGAAAATAAGAGGGAAAGATGCCCTAAGGTCAGTGTTTATCTGTCTTGTTTTTATTCAGTCGAGTTTGCTGGCTATTACATGTTTATTTGGGATCTTTTAAAAATGTTGCATACATAACATGCTTTGTGTTACGCCTCATCTCAGTGTTTATAATCTGACAGTGGCATTTTAGATCATCATTCTCTTGTGCTAATCTGATCTTGTACACAATGTAGACATTTAAAGCCTGGCATAGCTGTGAGGCACTGTTCAGTAATATCTTGTCTGAGATGCCTCAGAGAGACCTTGTGTATCACCCAGGGGCCTCTTGTGAACTAAGAAGGCCAATGGGTGAAAACATTCAATTCCTTATGTGATATTCTTTGTCCTCTGATTGGTACTCAAATCCAGCATTACCCTAGTCTTCCTGGAGCTGAAGATTCTCCTTTTAATGGTGGTAGTATTCTGGGATGCTTAGCCTCCCAATTATAGAACTTCTGCACCTCTTATGGATGAAGAAGCTAGAATTATAGAATCCTTAACATCACCTTGGAAGCTACCTTCTGTCCAGGCACCAGGAGGAAGTGGGGCATTTCTTCTTGTTCTCAACTCCCTGTCTGTGTACTGGACCTGGTTATTCCCAGACTCACTCAGTCCTTTCCTCATCCTCGCCATCACTATATCGCTCCCCTCAACACATAGAGTTCATCTACTTAACCTCACAGTGGGATAAATGAACTATTTAGACTATGGAGATTTCAATAATATCTCTCAGTTCTGACAATCCATCACACTTGACAATTCATCAGTTCAGTCTACAGGAGTCAACACTTAAAATCCAGATGAGAATTGTAGGAGACAGAGGGGTCAAAGACACCAGGAAAACCCAGTCTACAGAATCAGCTAAGGAGGCTCATAGGGGCTCAGAGACTGAAGTGGCAATCACAGAGCCTGCATGGGTCTGTGATAGGTCCTCTGTATATATGTTATGGTTGTATAACTGTATATTGCTGTTTATATACATTTAGTGGGAGTGGGGTCTCTGACTCTTTTACCTGCTCTTGAGACCCATTTCCTCCTACTGGGTTTCCTTGCCCAGCCTTGATATGAGGATTTGTGCCTAGCCTTTTTACATCTTGTTATGCCATGCTCAGCAGGTATCCCTGCAAGGCCTGCTTTCTTTCTGAAGGGAAGTGAAGTAGAAGTAGATCTGGGGAGATGGGGGTGGGGATAGGTGCTGGGTGGGGAAACTGTGGTTTTCATGTATTGTATGAGAGAAGAATAAAATAAAAGAAATAAAAACAACCAAGGTATGTTGGTATATACCTGTAATCTAGCACTCTAGAAACTGAGGCAAGAGTATTAGGACTCCCAGGCAGGCTCCTATGCAATCCTACACAGTCCCAGACAAACCTGTCTCCAAACAAAGCAGGACTCTTGATGGGGAAGGGGAGGTGCTGGTTAACCTCACAGAGAGCAGAAAGACTGCACAGACTCCAGCTTCTAGCAGAGGGAATGTGAAAGAAATGGACAGCTTACAGACTGCCAACCTCATCACGTCTTTTAGAAGCTTGGTCTAGGACCTAGTGTTCTAATGGCTTTAGTCACTGTCTTCCATAATAGCGATGGTTAATTTCAAAACATTTAAAGTATAAATTGCCTTCTCTAGTTGCTTTTCAGTGATATTGTCACCTTAGTTCTCAGGAACTGATTGAATAATAACCTGACATTAAAGAATAATTTTAAGAAATTTTCTCCTTAGAAAAATCCAAAAATACATGAAATTATGAAGAAATTTGAAAAATCTTTTCTCTATTGCAGACAGTGAAGCACTTAAGGACACTGGAGTTCAAACCCTATGTGATATTTATAAAACCTCCATCAATAGAACGTTTGAGAGAGACAAGAAAAAATGCAAAGATTATTTCAAGCAGAGATGACCAAGGAACAGCAAAACCCTTCACAGTGGGTATTATGTTGGCTAGCCATTGGATAAGCAGCACCAAAATGCTTGCACGCAGTACTTAAGAACACTGTTGCAGATGAAGTTATGATCTAGACTCCTATAAGATCATAATGTTTTATTCTGCATGGTTTGAACAATGGTGTTGTGAATTCTTCTTGGTTCTATGAACTGATATTCTACTTTGTGGAACTGGGTATGGTAATCCACCCCTGTTACCTGAAACACTCAAGATGCAGGCACAGGACAATTGAGACTTAGAAATCATTCCCTTCTGCCTGAAATATTTGAAACCAAAGTGTTCTGCAGTAAGATTCTGTGTCTCCAACCAATATCCACATTAGTAGTATTAACCACTGTTTCTGAACTTCCTAGCACACACAAAGCTCTGGGTTTACTCCCAATGCCACCAAATGAACCAAAGAAAATACGTCAACAACTAAAGTTTGGTCTTGCGCACGCATACTGAGTTAACAGCAGCCCTGATATCTATGCTAATCGTGATATGCTCCTTAATGGTGCATTACAAATGACCCAGAAAGCCTGAAAAAGTAGTGATAGGGAAGGTGATTTTGTTTTTGGCTTGGTTTAAAGTCTAAAATCGCAGCTTTCAGTAAAGTCATTGTAAAATGTTTCTATTGATGTGAAATCATGTAATTGTCTAGTTGCTTAATCTGTTACTTGTTTTTATAGGAAGAAGACTTTCAAGAAATGATTAAATCAGCACAAATAATGGAAAGTCAATACGGCCATCTTTTTGACAAAATTATAATAAATGATGATCTCACTATGGCATTTAATGAGCTAAAAACAACATTTGACAAACTAGAGACTGATACCCATTGGGTCCCCGTGAGCTGGTTACATTCATAACTCAAGAAAATTTCCTTAATTGTGTTTTTTACAAAGTGCATGATTAGGTCAGCTACCATGTTTTTGATAGGATTTTCTTAAACCTCTATCACTGTTATAGATATAAAGTCTTTATAAAATTTCAATGTGGTTTTGTTTATATCTTTTTTTTTTTTTTTTTTTTTTTTTGGTTTTTCGAGACAGGGTTTCTCTGTGGTTTTGGAGCCTGTCCTGGAACTAGCTCTGTAGACCAGGCTGGTCTCGAACTCACAGAGATCCGCCTGCCTCTGCCTCCCGAGTGCTGGGATTAAAGGCGTGCGCCACCACCGCCCGGCACCTGTTTATATCTTTTAGAGCCTTATTTGAATCATATGACTGCACAATCTAAAGGTCAAAATCGGCACAGTGTAAAACTTTGAATTCCCTGATTGCCCTTAGTTCTGTCTCTGTTGTGAGAGGCAGTGTATCAGAGTTCATGCCCCACCTTTACTTGCTGCCCTTCACTTTGCATGCTTGCAGTTGACAGCATGGACTTAGCCATCTTGGGCAGCTCCACAGGTTTGATTGAGCTGGAAATAAGACCCCATCCTATTACTGCTCCTGTGCACAGAGTATGTTCTTTGTGTGTTTTATGTTCTTTGTGTGTTTTTTGCTCACATATTATAGCTTAGGAAATCCTTTGGAGTACATATAGATGCTGCAAATATTCTATAAGGGAAAATGGATCCTTTTTTTTTTTTGTAAGTTGAGGGTCTTACTATGCTCTCTACACTGGCCTTGAACTCAGCCCTCCTTGCCTCAACCTCCCAAGTACGGGTACATGCCACTGCAACAGGTTTGGAAATAGATTTAAGTAATATTATAGATGTAGACCAAAACCCTTCCTTGTGGTTTAGTAAGGATAATTATTTTAGGGCAAGCAATGATCACAAAGCAACTCCTGTTTTAACCAGTTACTTTTCAGAAGACATTTTTGTAGTCAAAATGTTTTATTCTCTTGCTTTGGAAGTTCTCAGCAAATTATAAGAATGAGATACATATTCTAAACGTGTAACACACATAGTTAAGGAAAAAGTGATCATGTTTCCATACTGTGGAATCACCACATGTTTAAACTGTGCTACGGTGTGTTCTAGAAACCTTATATTGTGTTAACTTTTTTTGATCAAAATGATTATTAACATTGGCCAGATTTCATCTCAACCTATTCTGAAAGAAGATGTATTTTTTAAATGTTTAGATGACATTGCTCCTTTTTCTTTGATGCTATAGGTCTCCAGCGAGTGAATAATTTATCATATTACAAATCTATGGTTCAAAGAGCTCCTGCCATTCCTGTGAGCAGTGTGACTCAGCCAATAGAAAAACCATCACATCTATGACTTTAATACAAAAATATTTTTGTTGCTTTGAAGAGCGTTTAAATGTCATGCTTAAAGAAAAATAAAATATAGGGAAATTTTATATATTTGTGAGATATTTGAAAGACATATTTTTAGTTATCAAATAGGGTTATTCATAAAAGAAATTATATATAAAGATATAATTTAAAGTAGTAGTTTTATAAGCAAGGTCAGCATTCCATGTAAATATTTGACCTTGTTGCAGGTAGATCCCCACATGTTACATGTTCACTGTCATGTGATAGTGTCCTTGCTAACTTTCCTTATGACATGTCGGATTACTGTGAGAAGCAGACACAGAAGTTACTCTAGAGACCTCATTATTCATTCAGTCCCACAGCCAGATCATTGGACTAATGAACATAGTCTATGCAAGTTCTGTATTTATGAATTAAATGATAAGCCATGCAGTTTAAACACAGATAGGATGACTAGCAGATTCCTGTTCTGAAGCCAGTGACCTGTGTGGCCTGTCTAGAAGCACAAGTCTTAGAGAATTGGTTTGTGTGGAATATTGGGGAATGCCTACACTTCTCATAAAGCAAGTTTCTGTACCAAGAATGATGAGGAATGCATACCAGCATAGGGCATTCTGTGGATACTTTAGGTATCCCAGTTTCCTTACTCCAAGATATCTTTGTTGATTTTTTTTCTTTCTTTTGGGGATTGTTGTCTCCATTTTTTATTTTAGGGTAGAACTTGTATAGTGCAGTGGAAATTTTGAGTCCTTATAAGTAGTATAGGTGATGGATGGAATGTTATGAAAATATAAATATCTGTATTTTTTAGACCAGAGCTAAACAACATTTTTTTAAATGATGAAAATAAAAGCAGTTTAAGAAATCAGGTGTCATGTAGGCTTACCTGTGCTTTGATGCTTTCAAAGAGATTGAATTAGAATGTAATAAGCCAGGCCAACAAAGGGCTGTGGATCCCTGTAGTAAGAGGCAACCTCTCTCTGCTCTCTGGCCTCAGCACCCCTACCACCGAGAAGAACTCTCCGAGCTCTCAGCAGCCTGTTCCTGGGATGGCATGGCAGCCACTGTTAGAGAAGAAACAACTGTTTCAGTGTTTGTACAATTAAAATTGAACTTTGCGTGTAATGCTGTTCTCCTTTCCACCTCCCAGTTAGAGCGGTCCAAATGTAAAGAGATAAAATTGAAACAATAACCATGGTTTCCCTGAGTAATGTGGAAACTTGGCATCTATAAGGCTGGCATTCCTGGTACTATATAATCATTGAGTGTGCCTAAAGTGTAGTCATTTAAAATGAGCAAACATGTAAATTCAGATTACAAAACTATGGAGTCAAAATGTCCCTAAAGATGCAGATTTTTATTTATTTTCCTTTGGCCCATGATGAATTTATTGATAAATGTAATGGAAAGTTTTTTAGTCTTAATAAAATATCTTCAAGCAATATATCTACTTGAAAGTTGTGTAGTACTTGAGTACGCTATAATTGCTCTACCTGTGTTGCTTTTTCCACGGTGGAACAAATTCCTTCCTTCACTATGATGTAATTTATTTGATCTTTCCATGCCTAAAATTGAATGTTATATTTCTTTTCAAATAATGCTTTCATCAAGATTATTGGACAGATGGAGCTCGTTGGTCTTAGTCTGTAAGTGTAGCAGTTTGAAGATGTACAGAAGGAGAATAGGATGGGTGGTCCAGACCAGTGTGTTGGGAATGCCCATCCTCACCTTTCCCGTCTGGAATCGGGATGCTACATCCTCCTCTTGATTTAGTTACATGAAACGGACCTTGTCAGCTGGGCATAGGAGAACTGTCTTCTACCTTATGGAGCACCTAATTGATAATGGTCTTGCTTCAGTCATTGTAGTTAGCCCAGCCCTTCTTCCACGGGAAGATTTATGATATAGCACTAAAGAGTCTGATTGATCAGGTGAGTGATCAATTGATTTCTATAGGGCTGAATCGAACTTGGGGCATTTCACCTGCTAGTCATACATATAACTACCACTGTATTAAGTCCCCAGCCCTGAATCTAAAGTTCTTGTTTGATTTCTGGTTTTTATGATTACCAGCTTTGAGATGTTGGTCTCATCATCATTTCTTGCCAGGAAAATGTGGAAAATATTATCAAACATCTGCTAGGTTTTCTCTGGTCATAAAGTGACAGAATTCGTGTGGAATACTTAGAACGAAATGAAGTACAGAAGTACCCAGTGATGGTGAATTGCGTTTGATGGCGGTGCTTTCCATCAGAGTTTAATCCTAGGTCAGTGTTCTTCATCACCCTGAGTAATAAACTCATGAGTCACAGCAAGTAATTTCTGCAATAACCTTTATTTTGGGGGAAGCTCCATTGCATTCAACCATGCAACACATTGTAATTAATAGGTAATTCTTAGTAGGACAGAAATCACATCTTTAAGCCACTGGCTCTGGTGTAATATACTTAATAACAATTTGGAAGAAATACCTCCTGGTTGATTCAGTGTCCTTTCTTCTGTCACCCTTCTTAAAGTCCTGGAAGGCAGGAACTATTTTGGTTACCATCCACCTTGTTTACCTACATAATCACTGTCTGACTGAGCTGTATTCATCATGGAAAGCCTGAGTCATTTGCCGTATGCTGTGGGAGATGCTATCTATCTCATACTTGATAATAGAGAAACTGGGGTCCTTGTGCCTTCATTTTTTTCCCATTGTAAGATAAAATACCCCAACAAAGTTAAAGTTGATCCAAATTAATCATGACAGACTTGTATGACTATTGTGAGTTAATCATGCTACCTATTTCAGGTTCCATGATCCCTTGCATTGGAGCTAAGAGAAATATCTGAGTTCAACACAAGTACACAACGTATAAGTCCATACACCCCCACCCGTTCTTCCTACCCAGAGTGCTGGGCTTAAAGGCACATGCCGCTATGCCACGATGCCTATGCCATCATTCCTGACTTAAGTTGGCTTTCTTTAGTTTAAATTAAAATATAATTACACCCCAGCTTCCTCTCCTTTATGAATTTCATGCCCTCACACTTTTTCAAATCTCTACCCTACTCCTTCTTTATTATTGTTTTACACAGATACACACAAAAATACATGCATACATACATACAGCCAGCCAAGTCCATTTAGTGTTGCTTGTGTGTAGATGGCTTTAGGACTGGCAAGTTGGTATTAGATACCCACTTAGGATGCTTATCCCTGTAGAAGATGTTTTTCCCCTTCTCACCAGTCATTAAATGACTTCATCTAGGGTAGGGCCCCATGATACCCCCTCTTACTTGTTGGTGTGTCAATCGGTTGTGTCATTGTTCTGGTCTTGTTAGGTGACCATACTGTTGGAATTTCGTGGGCATACCTTCCCTGTCATCTCTAGAAGGCACAGTCTCAGCAGTTTTCCTGGTCCTCTAGCTCTTATAACCTCCTCCCCCTTACTTCCAAAATATTTCCTCTGCCTTAAGTATAGGTAGTGTGTAATAGATGTGTCAATTGAAGCTGGTCACCTTATGGTCTGCTATTCTCTGAGCTTTGTTTGGTTTCTGTGATGTTCTCTGCCTGCTACAAAGAGAAAGTTTATAAATGCGAGTATAAAGATGATTAGCATTTAAATTAAGTTAGGACATACATGTAATACAATGTTCTACGGCAGTGGTTCTCAATGTGTGGGTCACAACCCCTTTGTGTAGTCAAACAAATCCTTTCACAAGGGTTGCCTAAGACCATTGGAAAGCACAAAGATTCACATTATAATTTAAAACAGCATAAAATTATAGTTATAAAGTAGAAATAAAAATAATTTTATGGTTGGGTCACCAAAAACATAGGAACTGTATTACAAGGTCACAGCAATAGGAAAGATGAAAAGCACTGCTCTATGACTCTTTCAAACATCCTTAGTGTTATTTATATTCCCTCACTCCTTTTCCTCTGTAGTCTCCTCCCTAGTTAAAGCCTAGCCCACATTTTCCCCATTTCCATCTCCATATCAACTCTATCCTCCTATTCGTCTTTCCAGGTCCCTTTCCTACCCCCATGATCCCCTTTATTTTTGCTTTCCTGGTTTCTGCTGTAACTGGGTGTAGTTAGAAACAGCAGATGAGAGAGAAAATTCAGCATTTGACTTTCTAGATCTGGGTGACCTTACTCAGTGTCCTACCTACTTTCTAGTTCCATCCAACTATCTACAGATTTCGTGATTTCACTGTTCTTGACAGTGACCAGTACTCCGTGGTGTATACACACTACTACTACCATTTTCACCATCTATTCTTCAGCTGAAGAACATTCAGGTTGTTTCCATTTCCTAGCTATTGTAAATAGAACAATAAGAACACAGCTAAACACGTGCCTGTGCAGTATGATGTTGAGTCTTCAGGCACGTGACAAAGCGTGGTGTAGCTGTTCATATAATAGGTTTATTTTGAACTTTTTGAGGATTTTCTGCAATGCTTTTTAGGGTGGCTACAACCAGTTTGAGGGTCCCCTTTCCACACCTCGTCTCCAGCATTTATTTTCTTCTAGCCATTCTAATCTCAAAGACATTTGCTTTCTGTTGCTTTGATAAACACCATGAGCAAAAGCAGCTTTGGGAAAATGGGTTTATTGAGCTTACATATCCACATCACAGTTCACCATTGAGAAAAGTCAAGGCAGGAACCCAATCAGAAATTTGGGGGTAAGAACTGAGGCAGACACCATGGAAAAGTACTGATTCTGGTTTGCTCTTCATGGTTCATTAAATAGCTTCCTTGGGCCACACAGAATCATTTGCCCAAGAGTGTCACTGCCCATAGTGGGATGGGCCCTCCCATATAAATAATTAATTTAAAAAAAAATGCCCATAGACATGTACAAGGGACAGTTTGATGGAGGAAATTCCTTAGTTTTGATTTTTCTCAGATATGTCTAGGTTTATATCAAGTTGATAAACTAACAGTAGAAATAAAATAAAATTTTAGTTTATCCAGAAAAATAACAATAAGGCTGTCAGAATCTATGGAATAGAATCAAGTCGGAATGAAATGCTTATAAAATGCTTCGGGAGGTATAGAAAAAATATTGGCTTCGGCAACTTGGGAAAGAATAACATGAGTAGGATTTTGGCTCTGTTACTGACTTTTCTAAGAATGCATGATCATGTAAATCAAAGATTATACCTCCTCACACACACACACCCTGCCAAAACTTAGGCTTTTTGCCCATTTGAAGCACAATACGACTACTAGCAAGGCTCCTGGTGGTTTTTGCGTCTTCAGTGTTGCATGTCTGTGCACTCTTGCTGTGGTGTATGCACTGGCTGCACACACTTGATCACTTGCCTTCCAGGGAAGTCAGTTGAACATTTATTAATCAAAATCTGTATTTCCATGACAGTGTTGTGGGAGGCCCCCTTAAGAGTTTGTGAGGCCCCAGAGCACCCCCCCCAACAAGAGGCTCTTGTTTGTCCTCTTGGTTGCTCACCAGAGCTGGAGGATAGGATTGGATTGTACCTCAGTTGTAAGATGCTGAAAAAACAAGCTGGAATTGAGCTGGTGACTTCCTCCCTGCTGGCTAGCTTTTAAAGACTGGAAGGTGGATCTTACCCAGCCCTAAACCCAATGAACCACAAAAATAGCAACCTACTGAGCAAGATGTGTCAACCTGCAAAATAATGGCACAATTGTTGTAGAGGTACCCAGTTTCTCTTTAGTTTCTTTTTAGTTAGATATGAGGAGGGAACCTATTCCTTGTACTGTGTGTCCAGTTAACAACCTGACTGGAGAGGTCATCTGCTCAAGAGAGGAATTTGCTATGGTTGTTTAACAACACAAACATCAAGCTACATCCTGAACATCTGTGCTTATTACACTCATACACAAACACTGCTCTCAGTCTTAACCAGAGAAACCTCTCTTTGAAATGAATGTTAATGAATGCATAGATTCATAACTGACCAAGATGCTTAGATAATCTAGTGATTGAGAGCTCCCTGCTCAAAGACTCAGGGAAAAGTATGTGTATGTTGGGAGAGGGGGTTCAGGGAGTTTATAAGAAGAAGAAGGTAGGATGAAGGGTTTGGAAAAATCCTATCTTCTCGACTGGACACAGTTATTTTCATCATGAAGTCACAGCACTGGGGCCATACAAAATTAGGCTTGTGAACAATTAGTCATGAATGGATAAGGGACCCACTTGATGCTACCCCTTATGGCTGAATTATTAGCTAGCCATAAGTCTGGGAGAGGGTGAATCATGGTCTTTAGGGTGTAACACTGTTGAACCCACCAGTCCCAAACAGATAGCTCCAAATCCATGGTTACACAGATTAACTCAGTTATCTGATTAACACAGATTAACAGATTAACTCAGGTTAACTCAGTGATTCACAAACAAAAACAAAAAAAAAACCCTGAATGAATATAATAAAGAGCAAAGAGAGTGACAAAGAAATTGTGTACATATATGAAATTATTTTCAAAATTAAAAAATATACAAACTGTAACAAACATCCCTTCAAATCCCGTAAATCTGGGCAACCCCCCACCCCACCCCACCCCCACCCCCAAACCTGTCTGTTTGCCTGTGAGCTTCGTGGAACCCTGAAACACAGTTTGCTCTAATACTGAGGGGACCTAAGAGGTGAGTTAGTGGCCACATGGCTGGACAGCCAGACATCCCACTCTCTGAGACCTCCCCAGTGGGACAAAACCCAGGGGCTCCTCCCCAACTCCCTTGGCTTTTCTAGCCAGCCAGCAGGGAGCTTTCCTGCAGCTAAGCTAACCTCCAACCCACCCTGCCCCCAAGCCACCTATTTGTCTGCAAGCTCCAAGGAACCCTGAAACAGGCTTGCTCCAATAATTAGGGGGCCTAAAAGGGCAATCCAAAACAACAACAAAAAAAAACCTCCCAAATACTAGACAGCCACAGCAAGGACTGAACCGAGACACCGAGACACTGCAGGCCTCATTTGAAGGAATAGATGGGTAGGTAATGCAAAAATTCCTCCAACATCCTAAAAAACACCAGACCAAGTGGACAACAAGAAGACTTGATCATCCTAACCCAGAAGAAGTAGAAGAAAACAACATTAAACATAACTTTAAATGATGAAAATGATGGAGAACTTTAAAGAGGAAGTGAAAAACTCCCTTAAAGAAATGAGGCAAACAAAAAGTTAGAAGAAATTAATAAATCCTTCAAAGAAGACCAAGAAAAAGCAATCAAACAGGTGAAGAAAACAGTTTAAGACTTGAAGACTGAAATAGCGGTAATAAAACATAAAGCAAGGGAATTCTGGACATGGGTAAACAAACAAGAACTACAGAAACAAGTATAACCAACAATAAATAAAAGAATTTCAGGCGCTGAAGATACTATAGAGGAAATAGACTCATTTGGTCAAAGAAAACATTAAATCCAACAAATTCTTAACACAAAACATTCAGGAAATCCAGGACACCATGAAAAGACCAAACCTAAAAATAATAGGGATAGAAGAAGGAGAAGAACTCCATCTCAAAGGCACAGAAAATATATTCAACAAAATTATAGAAGAAAACTTGCCTAACCTAAAGAAGGATATCCCTATGAAGGTACAAGACACAGAACACCAAATAGGTTGAATCAAAAAAAATCTCTTCATATAATAATCAAAACACAAAACAGAATATATAGAGAATATTAAGAGCAGCAAAGGAAAAAGGTCAAGTAACATAAAGGTAAACCTATCAGAATTACACCTGACATCTCAATGGAAACAAAGCCAGAAGGTCCTGGATAGATGAACTGCAGACACTAACAAATCATGGATACAAGCCCAGACTACCATACCCAGCAAAGCTTTCATTCAACATTGATGGAGAAAACAAAATAATTCCATGACAAAAATGGATTTAAACAATATGTATCCACAAACCCAGTCTTACACAAAGTACTAGAAGGAAAACCTCAACCCAAGAAAGCTAACTACACTCACAATAACACAGACATCTGATAACTCTCACCAGCATAACCCAAAGAAGGGAAACACACAACCACTACTATCAAATGATAACCAGAGTTAACAACCACTTGTCATTAATATCATTTAATATCAATGAACTAAATTCACCTATAACAAGACACAGGCTAAAAAAAATGAATATGAAAACAGGATCCAGCCTTCTGCTGTTTAAAAGAAACACACCTAAACCTCAAAGACAGACATTACCTCATAGTAAAGGGTTGGGAAGAGGTTTTCCAATCAAATGAACCTAAGAAACAAGCAAGTGTAGCTATCCTAATATCTATCAAAATTAATTTTAAACTAAAATCAATGAGATGAGATGGAGAAGGACACTATATACACATAACAGGAACAATTCATCAAGATGAAGTCTCAATCCTGAATATGCCCCTAATATGAGAGCACCCACATATGTAAAAGAAACATTACTAAAACATAAATCGCACATCAAACACCACACACTAATAATAGGAGATTTCAACACTTCTCTCTCACCAATAAACAGGTCAACCAGACAGACACTTAACAGAGAAATAAGAGCACTAACAGATGTAATGAATCAAATGGCCTTAACAGACATATATAGAACGTTCCACCCAAACACAAAAAAATATACTTTCTTCTCAACACCTCATGAACCTTCTCTAATATTGATCACATATTTGGTAACAAAGCAAAGATCCACAGATATAAAATAAAAAAGCAGAGTAATCCCCTCTATCTTATCAGATCAGAATGGAGTTGAAATTTAACAACAATGTCACTCAAAAACCCTACAAACTCATGGAAACTGAACAGTCAATTACTGAACTACCCATGGGTCAAGGAAGAAATAAAGAAAGAAATTCAAGTCTTCAAATTCAACAAAAATGAAGACACAACATATCCAAACCCATGGGACACTATGAAAGCAGTGCTAAGAGGAAAGTTCATAGCACTAAGTACCCACATAAAGAAAACAGAGAAAGCTCACATTAACGACTTAACAGCACAGCTGAAAAGCTCTAGAAAAGAAGAAGCAGACTCACCCAGGAGGAGTAGAAGACAGGAAATAATAAAATTGAGGACAGAAACCAACAAAATAGACACACAGAAAACAATACAAAGAATCAACGAAACAAAGAGCTGGTTTTTGAGAAAATCAACAAAAGTGACAAACCCTTATCCAAACTAATCAAAAGCAAAGAGAGGACATCCAAATTTACAAAATCAGAAATGAAAAGGCGGACATAACAACAGACACTGAGGAAATTCAGAGAATTATTAGGTCTTACTACAAAATTGGAAAAAGGAAAAGAAATGGATATTTTTCTAGTTAGATACCATGCACCAAAATTCAATCAAGACCAGGTGAGCAATTTAAATAGACCTATAAGCCACAAGGAAATAGAAGCTGTCGTCAAAAACCTCCCAACCAAAAAAAGCCAAGGACCAGATGGTTTTAGTGCATAATTCTACCAGAACTTTCAAGAAGAGCTAATACCTATAATCCTCACAAGTGTTTCACAAAATAGAAACAGAAGAGTCATTGTCAAACCCTTTTTATGAGGCTATAGTTACCCTGACACCAAAACCACACAAAGACCCAACCAAGAAAGAGAATTACAGACCAATCTCACTCATGAACATGGTTGCAAAACTTCTCAATAAAATACTGGCAAACCTAATCTAAGAACACATCAAAAAATTATCCATCATGATCAAGTATGCTTCATCCCAGAGATGCAGAGCTGGTTCAACATATGAAAATCTATCAATATAATACATCACATAAATAAACTAAAAGAAAAAACAATATGATCATTTCATTCGATGCCGGAAAAGCATTTGACAAAATTCAACATCTCTTCATGATAAAGGTATTGGAGAGATTAGGCATATATTATAGATAAATATAATAAAAGCAATATACAGCAAGCCAACAGCTAACATCAAATTAAATGGAGAGAAACTCAAAGTGATTCCACTAAAATCAGGAACAAGACAAAGCTGAGCACTTTCTCCATGTCTTTTCAACATAGTATTTGAAGTTCTAGCAATAGCAATAAGGCAACATAAGGAGACCAAGGGGATTCAAATTGGAAAGGAAGAAGTCAAACTTTCTTTATTTGCAGATGATATGAGAGTATACATAAGTGACCCCAAAAACTCTACCAGAGAACTGATAGATATATCTTTAGTATCTGATAAATACCTTTAGTGATGTGGCAGGATACAAGACCAACTCAAAAAAAATCAGTAGCTCTCCTATATACAAAAGATAAAGAAGCAGAGAGGGAAATCAGAGAAACATCACCTTTCACAATAGCCACAAATAGCATAAAGTATCTTGGAGTAACACTAATCAAGGAAGCGAAAGACATATTTGACAAGAACTTTAAGTCTTTGAAGAAAGAAATTGAAGAAGACCAGAAAATGGAAAGATCTCCCATGCTCTTGGATAGGATCAATATAGTAAAAATGGCTATCTTACCACAAGCAATCTATACATTCAATGCAATTCTCATCAAAATTCCAAAACAAGTCTTCACAAACCTTGAAAGAGCAATAATCAACTTCATAGGGAAAAACAAAAAAACCAGAATAGCCAAAACAATCCTATACAATAAAGTAACTTCCAGACGCATTACCTTCCCTGACATCAAGCTCTATTACAGAGCTACAGTAATGAAAACAGCTTGGTATTGGCAGAAAAACAGAGAGGTTGACCAATGGAATCAAATTGAAGACCTGGATATTAATCCAAACACCTATGAACACCTGATTTTTGACAAAGAAACTGAAAATATACAATGAAAAAAAGAAAGCTTCTTCAACAAATGTTGCTGGCATAACTGGATGTCAACATGTAGAAGAATGAAAATAGACCCATATCTATCACCATGCACAAAACTCAAGTCCAAATGGATTAAAGACCTCAATATAAATCTGACCACACTGAACCTTATAGAAGAGAAAGTGGGAAGTAGCCTGCAATGCATGGGTACAGGAGAGCACTTCCTAAATATAACCCCAGTAGCACAGACACTGAGAGCAACAATAAATAAATGGGACCTCCTGAAACTGAGAAACTTCTGAAAAGCAAAGGACACAGTCGATAAGACAAAAAGGCAGCCTACTGAATGGGAAAAGATCTTCACCAATCTCACATCAGACAGAAGTCTGATCTCCAAAATATATAAAGAACTCAAGAAATTAGACATTAAAATTCTAAATAACCCAATTAAGAAATGGGGTACTGAACTGAACAGAGATTTCTCAACAGGAGAATTTCAAATGGTCAAAAGCTACTTAAGTACATGTTCAACTTCTTTAGCTATCAGGGAATTACAAATCAAAACAACTGTGAGATACCATCTTACACCTGTCAGAATGGCTAAGATCAAAAACACTAATGATAGCTTATGCTGGAGAGAATGTGGAATAAGGGGAGCACTCACCCATTGCTGGTGGGAATGCAAACTCATGCAACCACTTTGGAAATCAGTATCACGGTCTTTCAGAAAATTGGAAATCAACCTACCTCAGTGTACCCAAAGGAAAAAAAAAACCCTGGAAATTGGAAACAGACAAGATGGCTTGACAAAATTTGAAAGTGGAGGGCTGAAGGAAGGTGAGAAGGGGAGGGCTGAGAAGAACTTGAGGTAATGGGGTAGTTGAAATGGAGGAAGGACAGATATGAGGAAGCTTTTATTTTGTTAGTAAGACCTGGCTCTAGAAAAATTTCCAGGAATCCACAAAGGATGACCCTAGCTAAGACCCTAAGCAATAGAGGAGAGGGTGCCTGAACTGACCTTGCCCTGTAGTCATACTGATGATTATCTTAAATATCACCATAGAATCTTCATCCAGCAACAGATGGAAACAGAGGCAGAGACCCACACTGAAGCACTGGATTGAGCTCCCAAGGTCCAGTTGAAGAGTGGAAGGAGTTAGAGTGTGAGCAAGAAAGTAAAGACCTTGAGGACTTCACCCACTGAGACAGTTTACCTGAGCTAATGGGAGCTCACCAAATCCAACTCTATTGGGAGTGAACAAGCATGGAATCAAACTAGTCCCTCTGAATGTGGTTGATAGTTTGGGCAGACTGAGGGGCCACTGGCAGTGGCACTGGGATTTCTCTCTACTGCATGTACTGGCTTTTTGGACACTATTCTCTTTGGATGTATACCTTGCTCAATCTAGATGTAGTAGGGAGGGCCTTGGACTTTCCACAGGGCAGGATGCCTTGCCCTCTCTTAGGATTGGAGGGGGTGAGGTGGGAGGGTGTGTGGAAGGAGTGGGAAAAGGGGAGTGAGTGGGAATTTGGATTGGTATTTTTTAAGTAATAAAATAAAATAATAATAAAAAACAAATCCTGTCAAATACAATATTGTACCTGATAATTGTCCCCAAAGGTATTTTGAATAGACCCTGAAAGACAAAACAAATCTAATAAGATTGAAGAAAATAATGGACATTGTTACAGATGTAAACACTGAGTTAGGAAGAAAAAACTGATAGTCTCCTGATATACAAAATTAAAAGGATGAAGGATAAAAAGTGAAAAGGGTGTAGAGGCATGGAGAGTAATATATTTGAGGGATTCCATGTCTACCTGATCCAATTTCCATTAAAGAGAGAAGTTTAAATACACTCATGAAACATTCCAATGAAAATGCCCTCCCTAAACTGAAAATTTTGATATAAAATCCCCACTTGGTGTCCTGCTTTGGTGCTGCAAGTTGCAGTGATTCTTAAAATACATAGTACTGGGAAGAAAAGAGAAGATGGAGAACGAAAGAGAGAGGAGAAAGAAACAATCAATAAGGAATTTTTCTATTCATGAGAACACAGCCTGGTATTGGCATAAGAACAGACAGGAGGACCAATGGAACCAAATAGAAGACCCGGATATCAATCCACACATCTTCCAACACCTGATTTTTAACAAAGAAGCAAAAAAATATCAAATGGATAAAAGAAAGCATATTTAACAAGTGGTGCTTGCATAACTGGATATCAACATGTAGAAGAATGAAAATAGATCCATATCTATCACCATGCGCAAAACTCAAGTCCAAATGGTTCAAAGACCTCAACATAAAGCCAGCCACACTGAACCTTATAGAAGAAAAACTGAGTATATACTTGAATGCATTGGCACAGGAGACCACTTCCTAAATATAACCCCAACAGCAAAGACACTGAGAGAAACAATCAATAAGTGGGACCTCCTGAAACTAAAAAGCTTCTTTAAAGCAAAGGACACAGTCAACAAGACAAAACAACAGCCTACAGAATGAGAAAAGATCTTCACTAACCCCACATCAGACAGAGGTCTGATCTCCAAAATATTCAAAGAACTCAAGAAATTGATCATCAAAGGAATAATCCAATAATAAAAAATGGAGTACAGACCTAATCAGAGAACTCTCAACAGAGGAATCTCAAATGGCTGAAAGACACTTATGGAAATGCTCAACATCCTTAGTCATCAGAGAAATGCAAATCAAAGCAACTCTGAAATTTCATCTTATACCTGCAAGAATGGCCAAGATCAAAAACACTGATGCCAACTTATGCTGAAGAGGTTGTGGGGTAAAGCAAACCCTCCTGCATTGCTTCTGGGAGTGCAAGGCTAGTACAACCCTTTTGGATGTCAGTGTGGTGAGTTCTCAGAAAATTAGGAAACAGCCTTCCTCAAGACCCAGCAAAGGTCCAAAGGATGCTCAATCATGCCACAAGGACATGAGCTCAACTATATTCATAGCAGCATTGTTTGTCATAGCCAGAACCTGGAAACAACCTAAGTGCCCCTCAACTGAAGAATAGATTAGGAAAATGTGGTACATTTACACAATGGAATACTATACAGCCAAAAAAATAATGACATCTTGAAATTTGCAGGCAAATGAATGGAGCTAGAAAATATCATTTTGAGTGAGGTAACCCAGACCCAGAAAGACAATTATCACATGTACTCACTCATAAGTAGTTTTTAAACACAAAGCAAAGGAAACCAGTCTACAAATCACAATCCCAAAGAACCTAGACAACAATGAGGACCCTAAGAGAGACTTACATAGCTCTAATCTACATGGGAAGTAGAATAAGACAAAATCTCCTGAGTAAATTGGGAGCGAGCATGGGGACCTTGTGGGAGGGTTGAAGGGGAGGGGAGAGGCAGGGAGGGGAGCAGAGAAAAATGTAGAACTCAATAAAAATCAATAATTTTTTTTTAAAAAAAAGACTTGGTTGACTGTGGATCGTGGTACAGGGCTTGGCCCTGTCCACTGACTTTCTTCTTTATGCTGGTTTTATTTTCAGACAGGTTCTCCATTAGAGATTGAAAGTCAGCTGTACCAGGAACCAATTTTAAGAGCTGAAAGAATAGGAGGTTTCTGGGAACTTTTGATGCAGACCTGATGTTTGCTTGAACTGACAAGACTGTTCTGGGCTCCAACCCTATCTGAGGTGCCTGAGGTTACAGAAAGAAGTGGTTCCCTGAAACAGTGGTATTTGCATTTGTTAGATGGACTGTTAAAACAACTTCCTGGCTACTGGGCCCCACTACAAAGTACAGTTCAAAAAAATCTGGGAGCTTCCATTTTTAACAAGGCATCAAGAGATGCTAAGACTGTTAGTCCTAGATCCAGCTCTGAGAACTACTGCTCTGTGGCACCTGTGATAAAGAGACACCAGAGGTGATATGTGTACTTGTCCTGGCCAGTATTTGTTAATTGTGTGCCTCTAAGTTCAGACTTAAGTCACATCCTTAGTTGAATGGTCTTTGGAGATGGGGCTTTGGGAAATGAGTATGGTTGAATGAGCACTGAGAGTTGGACCATCTTGAGGACCTTAGAAACTTTTGAGGAGCACAAGAGCATGCTCTCTGCATGTGGAAACACTGCATGCAGGCATCTGTCTACAAACCAGAAAGAAGGCACTTTCTAAAGACTCAACAGATAGGCACTTTGAATTTGGATTTATGATATGGGATTCCTCCCTGTATGTTGTGAAGACCATTGAATAATAAGGAAACTATCTTATACCTGCACAATAAGCAGAAAAACTAAACTGAATGCTGGGAGAAAGAGGGTGGAGTCAGTGAGAAGCCATGTAGCCCAGCTGGAGACAGACACCAGAACTTTACCTGGTAAACCACAGCCTCATGGCAATACACAGATTAATGGAGATGGGTTAAATTAAGATATGAATTAGCCAGAAATACACTTAACATAATGACCAAACAGTAGTGCAAATAATATGGTTTCTGTGTGATTATTTCAGGACTGAGCACCTGGGAACTAACTAGAAATCTCCTGTAACAAATTGGCATTAACATGGCCAACTAAAATCCACTTAAAACCTGAGAGAGTTCAGAGAATTCTAGGCAAAAAAAAAAAAAAAAAAAAGAAAAGAAAAGAAAAAGAAAGAAAAAAAGAAAAAGAAAAAAAAACATAGTTAAGTATGGCTTAACACCATGTCTCTTTAAGAGAGGTTTTCCTGATTCAGTGGTAGTAGGTAAAAAAAGCCATGCAGCTTTGAAATTGCAGCTTTCTGGGCTGTGCTGCCAGTACAAACTGAATATTTAAATGGGGTTTGTGAGCAGAGTGCTACAACTTTCTTATTGGCAATATAAACCTTCTACAAGCCTGAAAATGGGGCTGTGAGCATGGCTCACACTAAATAGACCTCCACCCCACCATATTGGACTGAGTGGAGCCAAAGGGAAAAACAGCCTTAGAAGCGCTTAGCATTTTAAGAAATGCTCCTAAACAAAAGAGAATTACAGATACACAATAAGACAGATTCAGACATAAAAGAACTCTAAATGAGTCACAGTGTTGGACAAATGTACATAGGCTTGGGAGAGAGAAGAAAAAGGGTATAGAGAGTTATAAAAAGAAATAAATGGCTTTAAAAAACAAAAAGTTTTTAAAGAGACAGAGTACAGACAGTTATAGATTAAAGGAATAAAAATAATAAAATAATTATTAAAAAATAATAGAGTAAAAATAAACCACATAAAGATGGAATATACACGGAGAGTCTGGAATATATATATATAATTGTGTGTTCTTTGATTTTTTTTGACTGTAAAGGAGCTAAGTTCAGAGACACAATTCATTGTATGGTATTGTATGATAAATTAACATAAAGGTATCTTGATTCCAAAATTTGGGTTTAAGGATTTGTTGCTTTGGAAAAGAGGTTCTGCTCTTGTTTCCACAGAAGATGAGAACCTGTAGATTAATTCCAGACTTATGTGGTTTGATGTACCAAGACCACCCAAAGGATCTCCATAAACACACCCTAAAATTACTTCATCCAACAAAAAGCAGGAAACAGTTTGGAGAGAAATATGCCCAAATTCCCTAAATGATTGTTTATAAATGTTTGTTTACATTTAAAGGAGAATATTATATAGATATGCAATAGAGATTTGGATTGGTATGGATCTTGGTTTATTGATACAAACTTAAGGTCAATTTTATTATATGTATTTCTGCTCTTGATTAAGGTATTATGCTTGTGCAGCTCATTTAAAATGTAATGTATAATTAAGAAATATACATTAATAGATAATCATCTATAATACTCAAGCTTGTAGTCATGTTAGTTTGATGCAGTGTAATAACCAGGCTAGCTTATATAGAGATATATTTAAGTTGGATAGGTATTTTTCAAATCTTTCAGAGACCTTTAGAATATGACATTTAAGATGTTTTAAGGACTTAGGACTTCTCATGACATCAGACACATCTGCTCCTGGCAGCACCAATCTACTTCAAGAGAATGATGGGCATCAAAGAGGCTTTTAATTGAGTTTGTTAGTCATTTGGGCAAGAAACTGCTCTTGCCTGGACTGGTTGATGTTATGCTGTATAAACTGGACATGCAGGACCCATAGAGAAATGACTGCTGAACTTGCCTAAAGGTGAGATGGTCTTTTGTGAATCCTGTTTTATGAAAGAGTCTGCCAGACATTCTGCAGGACACACAAAAAAGTCACTGACAAACCTCCAATGTATGCGGACCTGTCTTTGAAATTACTTGATTTGTTGAAAAGTCTGCTAGATACTATGGGTCAGTAGGCTGAAGATGGATGCCACAATGATACAGAAGAACTTTGGATGACTGTCCAGGCAGCAAGATGTCTCTGTCAATTCTAGAGTTTTGGAAGTTGCTTACAATGGACTTCCTGTTTACTTAGCTAATATTATATTTTTCTGGAGTCTTTTATAGAGTTGAAGACTATATAGTTATAGTTTTCCTTAGTTATGATAAAAGACAAAATAGATATAAACATTTTAATTCTTGCTTGATCACTGTTTTATGTAATTTTACTATGTTAAAGTTAAAACCTTCCTTTTATTTAGACAGAAAAGGGGAGGCGATGTGGGATTCCCCTTTGTATGCTGTGAACACCATTGGTTAATAAAGAAACTGTCTTAGGCCTTCATAAGACAGAACTTAGGTAGGCAGGGAAAACTAAACTGAGTGCTGAGAGAAAGAAGGTGGAGTCAGAGAAAAGCCATAGCCTTGTGGTGATACATAGATTAATAGAGTTGTGCTAAATTAAGATATGAGTTAGCCAGAAATACACTTAAGATATTGGTCAAATTGTATTGCAAATAATATGGTTTCTGTGTGATTATTTCAGGGTCGAGCAGCTGAAAACTAACTAGCTGCCTCTTACAACAGATTTATCGGCTTCTTGGACAGGGAGAAGCAAGTGTATTTTGTCCAAACTGCTCAGGGCTTGGCAGCATTTCAATAGTGGCCTAAGAGCACTGATGATAATACGGAAAAAAATAGAAACTGTATTGCCAATGAGCATGTAAAACGGTACAACTACGCTGAAAAACTGCAGTTTATTCAAAGCAAATACATGAATACCACAGCACTGAGCAAATGCACTCTTGGCCATTTATATCAGAGGGAAAAAAGTTTCCACATGGAATACAAAGAATACATTCTAAAATGCAGGATTGTATAAGAGAGCAGTACAAGGCGGCACCCAGAAGAACTGATTCTGTGTTGTGTGTAGGGAATGGAAATGTTCTTTATTATGATTGGCTTCCGATTTTACTATACAGACCCTGCCTGCATGCCCTGTGTATGGGTACAGGCAGCCCCACCATCATCTTCATGGACTTTCATCTTGAAGCCCAGGATGCAGAGCACTTGACACCACAGCACACCTCTTAGCCAGGGTACCACACCTTCTCCTTTAGGGGCTGCGCTAGTCAAGGAGATGCCGGGGGACTAAGGGTAGGAATGGAGAGGCAGAGTGTGTCAGCATGCACTCTTTACCTGTTCTCTACCCCACCCTTTTCCCCTTCATTCAGGATGACATTGTCCACTTCACCCTGCTCCTCCTCTGAGACCTGGATTAAGGCTTCTTGCCTTTAAAACAGCACTGCAGCTTCTTGCCAAGGAGATTGTTGATAGTACTGAGGGCCATAATGAAACTACAGTTCTGGTTGCCATCCTGTGATATTTTTGTCAGGCAAGTTGTTCTCTTTAGCCTACTGGAGCATACTATCAAGATTCTCCATGATTTTGGAGGGCCTCTCTGTTGTCTTCATCTTATGATTGAGGCTCTCATGAAGGTAGTCTAAAGCAAGCACGAAGAGCTGGACCAGCACAAGGTCATGCTCACTCTTGGGAGTCTTATCTTCCCCCTAAGCTGTACATGCCTCCTTGCAGGCTAGTTGATCCCACAGTTGAAAACTATAGCTGGGAGCATGGTACTGGCTAATGCCATGGCTGTAACTATACTTCTTCTAGCCTTTATTTAGCCCGGAGTTCCACATTCTCTGTTCATATTCACAAGTGGGCCCAGCACTGGTGTGCACGTATATTGATTACAGAGTGGTTTGAGATATCGATGAAGGCTTTGTAGCTCATGGCAGTGTGTATCTGACCCTGTGATGCTGGAAGCTGCTCTTCTCCTATATCTGAAGCTGTGAATTGATAACCTTTGTCCATTCTAGAAAAAAAAATAAAAAGAAAGAAAGAAAAAAGCTCTTTGAAATCTTTTGGAATTTTTAAAAAATATATTTATTTTTTATTTTATGTACATTGGTGTTTTGTCTACATGTATATCTGTATGAGGATGAGACCTGGAGTTACAGACAGTTGTGAACTGCCATGTGGGTGCTAGGAATTGAGCCTGGTGCTTTGTAAGAGCAACCAGTGCTCTTAACTGCTAAGCCATCTTTCCAGTCCCCACCCGTTTGAAATTTTGGAGACTTTGATCACATATCTACCAGGTCTATCCTAGCAAAACAGCTGACAAGTGAAAGCAATCAAGATCTGGGAGATTTTGAAGACATCTTGCAACCTTCCATCAGGCTGGAGGCCCAGAAGACAACACAATGATTGCTAACTGGCTTCTGCTGGGCTCTCATGCTTAGCCACTTCATACACTGTTATGTAATCCATCAGGAAGCCTACAGTCCATAGCATGGCCTTGGCCATGGGTGCTCCCTACTCCTGCCACACTTTCTAACAACCTGGCCTTTATGGGTAACAAAATGTGTCTTTGTTAATAAACTTATCTATTCATATACTTATGTAATTACATAAACAGTACAGTATTACAGAAATGGTTGTGTAAATAGGGTTCTTCTCTGTAAAAAATTAAATGCTTTAGAAAGATGTAATATCTGGTTGTTTTACAGTTGGCCTCAAACTATAAAAATTAGGGGGAATAATAAAAATGTGAAAAGATTTGTCTCTCATATATTTCACAGAATCTTTGAAATTCTCACTTCATATTATAATTTAGAAAGAGAGGATCTTTGGATGTAGTTCCGCTGTAGAGTGCTTGACTAGCATGATTGAGGTCCTAGGTTTTGTCTCCCACACTAGAAATGTGAAATTATACAGAGGCCAGCAAAATGTCTTAACAGGTAAATCCTGATGACTTGAGATCAAGGCCAAAGACCCACATAGTGGAAGAAGAAAGTTGATCTATACACATGTGCCATGGTATGTGTGCACAAATATGTGTACATGCACACACTAAATAAACTTTTAAAATAGTATAATATAAAATGCAATAAAAGATAAACAGAAGTGGAAAATCCCACATGCCCTGATGCTAACATTTATGTGAAAAAATATTTGAAGACCACAGATCCACACAAAATTGTGTTAGTGAGCAGTAGGTAAGGTAAAACATTTTTTCTATGTTTTTATACTTTTAAATTTCTTTTTGAATAGCAAGTGGTTTTACTACATTAGAGAAGTTCTTATGTCCGTCTGGGGAGAGCTTTCTGTTGATTGGTCACTGGCCTGGATATTCAATCTGCAGGAGCCCTTTCAACACTGAAAATGTTCAATTCTTCATGAGCTAAGCTAGAGCCAGAGAAGGCAGGAAGTGGGAATTGCTGTAACAGCAGACAACTCAGGCCTGAATCCCCATTTCTCATCCATCCTCACACCTTAGGTCAAGCATTAGTGACAAAATGAATGGGAGACAAGGCACATCTGCATCTGTAGAGAAGACATAAAACTGGCAGATAGTATGGGTGAGAATCGATGTCTAGGTTGATGAAAAGGACATATCATTCCCTCCCAGGAGACATACCACCAATACAAGTGGGCAGAGGCTTTGCTGACCTCACTGGACCATGAATCAAGATTGGAGTTTGTTCCATGATCCAACAAAATTTCTTTACTCATTGAACTTTGTTTTCTACTTGCTTCCAAGCAGATACAAAGAGCAGTCTTTTTGCGTGGGATCTGGTAGGAGGCAGTGTCTGAAAGGGAATTTTAAAGCTCAACCAGGAGCTGGAGAGATGACTCAGAAGTTAAGTTCTCTAGCTGCTATTCCAGAGCACCATGGTTCAAGTCCAAGCACTAACATGGTGACTTACAACCATCTATTCTAGGGGAATTCAATACCCTCTTCTGGTCTCTGCAAGCACCAGGCACTTAAGCTGTATACAAACATACATGCAGGCAAACACCCATACCCATATAAAATAAAAATCAAGGGACAACCTGCCTGTCTTCTTCTTTAGAGAAATTTTGAGAAATGTCATTCCTTTTTTATTCCTAGCCAGTGGCTTTTCAAACACGGAGGCTTTAATGCCCCGCTGATCTGTTAGTGCCCCTCCCAGGCGGATGCCATCAACAACTACCCAGCTGGGCTTCCACTTATCCTGTCTCTGATGTTGTAAAGTTTGCTCTGCCCAAAGGCCAGTGGATGAATCACAGTGAGACAGCCAGACTATAAGCCAAACGGGCCCTTTTAAAAGTGTGCAGGCACAAAATGAAATATCACTGTACATATTGTGGCTGAGTAACACTGTCAAGATGGCAAAAGCGATCAGGATAAATTGACTTACTCTGAGCAAAGGCACTGTTTGGAAGAATCTCAGGGCCCTAAGGTGACACAGATCCTTCCCAACGGACCACACTAGAACATAGCCAGCCATGCTTGCTTATACTTAGAGCTATTGCTCACCACACTGCCCCCACTCAGCTGATAGTCCGTAAACTGATCATGACAGTCATTGATGGAATATGAGGGCAAGGAAAAGGGAAAAGCTACATTGCTTTTATTCCCACTCTATTTTTTTTTTTTTTGGTTTTTTTTTTTTTTTTTTTTTTTGGTTTTTCGAGACAAGGTTTCTCAGTGTAGCTTTTAGAGCCTGTCCTGGCACTAGCTCTTGTACACCAGGCTGGCCTCAAACTCACAGAGATCTGCCTGCCTCTGCCTCCCAAGTGCTGGGATTCAAGGCTGACTCTGACGGGGAGGAGACAGTCACTTTCTGGAACTTTAAATCTCTGACTTGTGTCCCTGTTGGTTGTTGAGTATGACAGCTTGGTGACCAGTTTCCTCCACCAGGCCCCTCGGTTTCAGATACACCCATGGCTTATGTTCTGTGGTTGGACCCTGATTTGTGCAGTGGCTATTCTACAACCGTAGAAGGGAGAGTTGAAGTTTGTGGGAACACCACTCCTGTGTTGCTGGAGGTCATTGTCTGTCCCATACATAACAAGGTTACTTGTTATTGTTTTCCTTGCATTCTCAACATTTCTTCTGTTTACGACTTAACATTATACTTGAGCTTCTCAAGGGAGTTTCTTGTTTTCTACTTATTACAGCACAGCACGTTCCAAACCATTTTATTGTGTTCCACACTTAAAAAGCCACCTGGATGAGCCCCCTCTCTAGTCTTTTTGTTAAGCTATCTTTAAGCCCCCTTGCATGTTTTTGTAATGTGTCAGGCAGACTCTGTTACGACAGAAAAGTTTCAAAAGACTTGTGCAGCTGGGAAGTTTTTGATGATTTCATTTTATAAGTCCTTTGGAATGAACGTGGGCATTAAGAGGTACAATGAACACAGCATCAGTTTAACAAGATCTGAGTGGCCTTATTTTTAAAGAGAACTTAACATTTCTAGACATTGGGATTCCACCAGTGGCTTTCTCTATAATGTTTAAAAAATGGAATTTAGCAGACATATATAATGTGGAAAAAATAGAAAAGCTGTCGTAAATCTTTTGTATTAAAGTGTTTTCGATTGCTTTAGAAGGAAACAGGACGCAAAGATCCAGGTGCTGTTTGTTAGAGCAGGAGGCTCATGTCTCCACATCCTGAAGGGATAAAGTGAAAGAAACTGAAGCACACAGGTCACGTGCTTGCGGGAACCCCGAGAAATCAAACCCATCTGGCCTCTGCGTAAAGCAGGGCTGCCAAGCTCCTGCTGAAGCAGTGGAGACTGCACAGTGACCCTTCTCTGTTTCTGGCCACTGGGGCTCCATACAGTCTTCAATGGGGCAGCCTGACGGTGGGCTGCTTAAGCTGTTTCTTCATGCATCTGTGCCTACTCACCATGACATTGAACTCAGCTACTAGGACCTGCAGCATGTTATCCCCAGAAAATGGCCATTCACTGGATCTGGAAGGGTTAGATCTCTGAGGCAGGTGTTGGATCTCCTCAGCCTGAGTGCTGGTGTATACTAGGTATGCATCAGTTGTGCCATGGGCTGGAGTGTTTTCTTTTGAGGGACTTGGTATAGGAAATAATTTTCACTTTAATATCTTGACTTAAAATATTTACATATATCAGGAGAATTTATGTTCTGTTTTTCCTCTTTTAATAGTGGTGTACAGGTACAATATGTATGTCTGTGTGTATTCACGTATGCATGTATGTGGCCACATATGTGTGAAGGTGCATATGCCCATTGGTGCTCATGCACACGCATGCGCTGTCCTCTATCACTCTCCTTGTGGATACTACCAAACACTCATTGATTCAGCTGCTTCAGCTGGCCAGCTTTCTCTGGGCATGTCAACTCTGACTCCTAAGCTATGGGATTATAAGCAGTCTTCTAGACCCAGGGCAATTATGTGGGTGTAAGAGATATGAGCTCTGGTCTGTATGCTTAGTGCTTTACCCACTGAACCATCTCCCCAGTCCTGATATCCCCTTCTTCACAAGTACTTTTACAAAGTTTAAATAAATTATGGTATGTATATAATTTTGTATAATGATTTGGAAATGTAACATTAATGTGCAGGTTTATAAAATGAAGAAGTGAACCTTTTATGTTTATATTAACACTTCACTCACAAATTTCATCATTTGTGGAAGTAGTCATTTGTGTGTAGAGCTTGCCTGGATTTCACTCTCAGAACTGAAGCTCCATGTGCATTGAAGGCAAACCTGCGAGAAACTCTTCAGTATTCTTGGTGTCATTTTTCCTTCCCTGAGACAGGGTTTATGATGTTGGCCTGGCTGGCCTGGAACTCCCTGAGATCTGCCTGACTCTGCCTCCTGAGGACTGGGGTTAAGGATGTGCCACCACCCTGTCTTGGTGTCACTTTTTAGAGTTTGGAAAGTGGTGTTAACCTAACCATCTACTCCTTTAGCTTTTTCAGACAGAGGTGTCTTACTGTATTTGAACACATTGGATTCGTTCTTCATATCATGGAAATCTGATTGTACAAGTCCACATGAAAAGAGAGACTTTGTTTTCTTCCAGTTGAGGCATTTTCTAAAAATGAAACTTTGCTGCTTAGATTTCACCATCTATTACATTTCCTATGCACTGATCTAATACAGAGCCAGTTATTTATCAAACAAGATGATAGAACAGCTATGCGCCATGCCGCCACAGCTCATACACATTGTGTTGAACATTTGGGATGTAGATTGTCGTAAAGTGGCTACTCGATAATATTCAGCATAGACGACTAAAGGGCTTACAAGGCATAATGATGTGGTCACTTGTATGCCATATAAACAATGATAATTGTGTAACAGACACAGCACTTACTATGACTTGCACAGTTATTGCTTTAAGATGCAGGATTAATTACATAGGGGCCGAGGGGTAGACTAGAAAGCAAGACTTTCTCTGTCTACACTAGTGTTACCCTGGTGCATTAGATCCCTGGGCAAAGGCTCAACTACTGTAAACATCTATCTCTTCCCCCAACATTGTTGTTCTCTTGAGATTTTGAGGGTCCTAAGTTACAACTCTGAGTTTGACCTGGTTCCTATGCTGGAATTTCTAAAATCTTTTTCTATTTGCAATACTATCTTCCCTTCCGATCTTGGCCCTAGATAGCAAGCAACCTGTCCCCAAAGTCAGAAAGTCCTACACCAGATTCCAAATTATCTGATTGTAATGACTTAATAGGAAGAACGGATGTCTCTCATAGCACATGAGATGAACAAAACTTTATTTAACTTAAGAAGTCAAGATTACAATGCTTACCAGTCAGACACTCACCTCGAGGATGCCAATTACCCAGCATTCACTCTTTTAGAATGTCTTTGTGTTAATTAGTGAACTATAGTTCCAAAGGCCTTTGTCCTCATCTTGTCTTCTTAATTTCGAAAGATCAAATGAATCTTCTTTAGAAAATAGAATTTAAACTCTTGGAAGTCAAAGTTTTATGTCTCTACAATAACAAGTAACAAAGAACACTCAGTATTGAAGTCAAAATAATGCTCAGATGACACAATTTCAGTAAAGTGTAGGATCTGCTCAGGCTGTGTTGTCCTTCCTTTCATCTGTAGGTCGATGTTGCATCAAGTGAATGTATATGTTTGCTGATAAATAGTTTGGGGACTTTCTAAGAAATATGATTTCTATATCCTGTTTATTTTGAGTTCCTTTAGAGCAATTCAATTTTCTTTTTAAAACGTAAGATTAGATTTTTAGGCAATGCCATATTCCTCCTTAAATAATTTATGAGATACACATTTATGAAATTATGTGAATTCCTATAAACAATTAACAAATATTTAGCACTACAATGCAATACAATTAATTATTAATGCTGGTAAATATTAATAGTAATAATTGTAATAAAGTATTAATATTTAAATAAATGCTAATAAGTTGAAACAGTTTTTAGCAACCTTCAAGGTTCTGTCATTTTGTATACTATTTATAAAACTTGTTTTTGCAGTAGTTGAGATTGATATTAGGAACTTCTGGTGCCAGGCAAGTGCTCCATCATCCTCAGTCATTTTTGAAGTTTTATTTTGAGACAGGGTCTGGCTAAGTTGCTCAGGTTGGTCTTGAACTTGCTATGTGCCCCAACCAGGATGTAAACTTGTGCTCCTCCCACCTCAGCCTGCAAAGTATCTAGGGTTACTAGCCTGAGGCCTGGCTCCATTTTTATTTTAATTTTTTTTTACATACCAACCCCAGTTCCCACTCCCTCCCCTTCTCCTACCCTTGTACCTTCTCCTAAAGAAAGGCCTTATCCTCTCTTTAGGAGTCAAAGAAGTCTACAAACCAAGTTGAGGCAGGACCAAGTTCCTTCCCCCTGTACTAAGGCTGAACAAGGTACCCAGCATATGGAATGGGCTCCAAAACATCAGTTAGTGAATACAGGATAAGTCCTGGTTCCACTGACAGGGGTCCCTCCAAAAGATCAAGCCACATAACTGTCACCCATATTCAAAGGGCCTAGTTTGGACCCATGCAGGTTCCCCAGCTGTCAGTCCAAAGTCAGTGAGCTACCATTAGCTTAGGTCAGCTGACTCTGTGATTTTCCTCATCATGATTTTGATCCTCCTTGCTCATAAGATCCCTCCTCTCTCTCTTCTGTCACACTCCAGGAGCCTAGCCCAGTGCTTGGGTGTGGATCACTGCATCTGCTTCCATCAGTTAGTTACTGGATAAAGGTTCTATGATGACAATTAAGATAGTCACTAATCTGATTATAGGGGAAGGCCAGTTCAGGTACCCTCTTCACTATTGCTAGGAGTCTTAGCTGGGGTCATCCTTGTGGATTCCTGGGAATTTTCTTAGTACCAGATTTCTCCCTAGCCCCATAATGGTTCCTTCAATCAAGATACCTCTTCCATTACTCTGCCTCTCTGTCCCTCCCCCAACTCAGTCATCTTGACTCCTCATGTTCCCATCTCCATCCCTTCCCTTCTACTCCCCCTCCCAGTTTACCCAGGAGATCTTAACTATTTTCCTTTCCTGGGGCCCTCCATGTGTGTCCCTCTTAGGGTCCTTCTTTTTACCTAGCTTCTCTGGGGTTGTGGACCATAACCCTTCTATATAGAGATGATAAATGGGCTAAGAAAGAAATGCAAATATAATTATTGTAGACAAATAGAAATGGAACCATCAATGCAAACCCCATTATATATGAAACACAATTTTTTTAAGGAAGAAGTTTCTTTGAAATAATCCATCTAAAAAAATGCTAAAATTTTGACTAGAAATAGCTCCCTAGTTGTTAGGACAGGACTCTCCAATGGTGTTTTAAATGGCTAAAGAAACAGGTTTATTTTTTACAGCATTAAAATATACAGTTACCACTGACAGTTTCTCTGGCCTCAATTAGTATATATATACATATTTCAAGTAAAGTATTCATTTTATTAATTTATGATGAAAGACATTTAACACTAGCTTATACCTGTTGGTACTCATATTTGTAAAGAACTTCTTGTGTACGATGTTTAAAAGAAGTACTATTAACTTCTAAAGTTCAAAGAGGACCTGAAAATTTGCAATTAAATGATCCAGAAAAAAACCATAAAAGTGGCCAAAGTAAATAAGCATCTGTCATACAAAGGGGGGAAAAGCAAATAGTCAATAAATGCCAGCATCATGTTCAGTCTCACTAGTACTTAAATGTCAGCAGGAGTGAGCAATTATATTCCCATCATGAGCAAAATGTAACAACTGAGGACATGGAGTGCTTTCAGGCTGTAGTTATATAGTGATGAACTGTGAATGGATTTTAAAAATAGAACCTTTAAAAAGTCATGTGTAATTTTTTTTTAATGTTCAGATGTCTCTTCCTTTTGCTACAGCAATCCTACTTTTAGGGATGCATCCATGTCTGCATCTACATGTGTGTGTTGCATGCGCATGTGCATGCACATGCATGCAGTCACGCATACAGAATTATAAAAGCACAGAAAGCTGTAAAAATGCACACTTTTGATATTTATTTTCAATAGATAGAGTCTCACTATGTAGACCAGGCTGGGCTCAAACGACAGAGATCTAAATGTGTGTGCTACCTTGTCCATCTAGTAGCCTTTTTTTTAATTTAAGGGTCAGCATTACCAATAATATAGTCATATTATTGAATTCTAGATTGACTTATAAGGACAACATTGCATGACATATTACCAAATGTAAACACTGATCAAATGCACAGCTAACACTGATGCTCACTCTCAGACTTGTGGTGTCTCTATGTATCTTCCAGGCCTCCTTACAAGAAGTTTATCTTTCCCAGTTCTAAAAAAGTTCCTTCAAAAGTAAATTCCTGAGAGAAATGACCATCTCACTGGTAAAAAGTCATTTCAAACATTGTCAAACAAGATACAAAAATGGAAACAAAATGTTGTAGCTTTCAGAGATAAACTCAAGGACTTTTGACAGAATTCTGAGACACATGTTGTGAAATATGTTTAGTATTATTAATAAATGAAATGAAACTTTGACAACTGTACAGAATGACTGCCTAAATTTGAATAAAGATCAAGGAAGCACCTAGAAAATAAAAACATAGTAATTGAAATGAGCAAATAGCACCCAGAAGGTGAGCTTCGCAGCAGATTAAACATAGTTGAAGAGAGATTAATAATCTCAAAAACAAATCTTTACCAGAAATGATGCAAAATATATCACATAAATGACCTTCAGAATGTAAGACAACAAAGAAAAAGATGGGTGGAGAAGGGATGTGTCTAATAGTGGTTCTAAGAGGAAAAGAAGGAGAAAAGGGAAACAAAGGCAATATGTAAGAACAAGATCGCTGAAAAGTGTTCTCTAGATTCAATCTGAAGATCAATAAAAATCAGGCATGATAGAAACTAAACAAATCTACCACCAGATAAACCACGTGCAAATGAACAGCAGGAGACCAAGAGCAGATCCCCATAGGAGACCAAGAGCAGATCCCCGCAGGAGACCAAGAGCAGATCCCCACAGGAGACCAAGAGCAGATCCTCAGAGGAGACCAAGAGCAGATCCCCACAGGAGACCAAGAGCAGATCCCTGCAGGAGACCAAGAGCAGATCTCCACAGGAGACCAAGAGCAGATCCCTGCAGAAGAACAAGAGCAGATCCCCACAGGAGACCAAGAGCAGATCCTCAGAGGAGACCAAGAGCAGATCCCTGCAGGAGACCAAGAGCAGATCCCTGCAGGAGACCAAGAGCAGATCCCCCCAGGAGACCAAGAGCAGATCCCCACAGGAGACCAAGAGCAGATCCCTGCAGGAGACCAAGAGCAGATCTCCACAGGAGACCAAGAGCAGATCCCTGCAGGAGAACAAGAGCAGATCCCCACAGGAGACCAAGAGCAGATCCTCAGAGGAGACCAAGAGCAGATCCCTGCAGGAGACCAAGAGCAGATCCCTGCAGGAGACCAAGAGCAGATCCCCACAGGAGACAAAGAGCAGATCCCTGCAGGAGAACAAGAGCAGATCCCCACAGGAGACCAAGAGCAGATCCTCACAGGAGACCAAGAACAGATCCCCGCAGGAGACCAAGAGCAGATCCCCGCAGGAGACCAAGAACAGGTCCCCACAGGAGACCAAGAGCAGATCCCCGCAGGAGACCAAGAACAGATCCTCACTGGAGACAAAGAGCAGATCCTCACAGGAGACCAAGAGCAGATCCTCACAGGAGACCAAGAGCAGATCCCTGCAGGAGACCAAGAGCAGATCCCCGCAGGAGACCAAGAACAGATCCTCACAGGAGACAAAGAGCAGATCCTCACAGGAGACCAAGAGCAGATCCTCACAGGAGACCAAGAGCAGATCCCTGCAGGAGACCAAGAGCAGATCCCCGCAGGAGACCAAGAGCAGATCCCTGCAGGAGACCAAGAGCAGATCGCTGCAGGAGACCAAGAACAGATCCTCACAGGAGACCAAGAGCAGATCCCTGCAGGAGACCAAGAACAGATCCTCACAGGAGACCAAGAGCAGATCCCTGCAGGAGACCAAGAGCAGATCCTCACAGGAGACCAAGAGCAGTTCTCCACAGGAGACCAAGAGCAGGTTCCCACGGGAGAAACAATACCTTTTACCATTCTACAAGATGATGTGTTTTTCTCTTAATAGCACTGAATAAATCCAGGAGAGTGTGAACTGACATGCTTAATGTACAAAAGAAAACTTTTCTCAACATAAAATTCTACACCTAGGAAAAAATTGTCTTTTCTGCATGATGCCAAAGGACGACATTTTCAAGTCACCAGGAAGTGAGTGGAGTTTGCTGTTAAGAAGATATTTGCCAAAGGAAACGCTCAACCCTGTTAGAGATAGAATGGGGGTGATCTCACATTCACTATGAGATGCACACAGAGGAAGAAGTACCAAGAAAATATGACAAACTCAAATTTCTATGCACCTACTAATACAAAAACAAAAGTCTTCTGTGCAGGTAGCTTTAGCCAATGAGACAGAAGCGGAAAGCTAGCATATTCTTTTAGAGGATAGGGTACTGCCTTTCCCATTTTCTTCGTTTTCTTGATAAGCAGTGGATCTCATAGACTTGACTCTGCACAGTGGGCAGAGGCTGGGTCACAGAGAGGCTGCAGAGCAGAGACCTCCCCACAGAACTTGACTGTTCACCCCTAAACTGTTCACAGATCACAGTGAGTTGTTACTTTCGCTCTTCTGGAAAATACTTCTTTGGGAGTCTGGGGTTTGTTGCTTGTTTCTTTGTTTGTTTGTTTTTTCCAAAACCTGATTTTAGCTAATCTGGAGTGAGTTTACTGATGTCACAGAAGTAGACACTTCTGCAAAGGAAGGAAAAGATAGCCTCATTGCTTCCCTTACCCCTGTGTGCTCCTGAGATATTACTGTAACACTTAGGCAATCAACACGAGGGAAGAAAAAGTACATCTGTCAAATGGCAAGCGATGCTATGTGGCATATGTTTTCTTAATCTGTGTTTCTGTGCCTACACTCCTCTGATTAGCCAGTTAGGAAGGAAGCAAGCTATTAGATGATTAATTTGCTTCATTTAGACTTCCCCTTTCTCTTCCCTACTTTAGGTACTTAATATCTGTAAAAATTGCCAAATGGTCCATTTGTGCTTAATGCTTTCTATAGGAATTTAATTGATTAAAAAGTATACTCCTTAGCAAATATAGACATTTTGGTTCCCATTCTAGCATTTCTGAATGCAATCTGTCTGATTTTGCTTCTGAGGCCTTTGCTGTTGTTTTTCAAACCAGCCACAAGTCCCAGGGAAGAAATGTCCAAGTGCAAGGACTTGCCAGGTGACATAAGAATGAGAAACTCAGAGGAAGGCTTCAGTGTTGGAAAACAAAAGGCTGGTGACATCACTAAATGCTCCTTCTGGCACTGTCTAAAGTAAGCAGGTCCTGGCAAACATTTATTCTTGAGACCCATGATACAGCTCATCAGAGGAAGTAACTTAAGACCTCAAAGGCCACTGGAGCATGGCAACTCAACTCTGGGGATGCCTGAACTTCTTTGAAGGATGTGTGGACGTAAATGGTCTAGGGTATAAGTTTCCAGTCTCCAGATTCTTTAAAATTATATATCTGTGAATGTTCCCACAGTCAGTGTCACACTGACTTTCTTGTGCTATCTCCTGCTTTCAATTTATCTCCTGCTTCTCTCACTTCAAGACTTTAGGATATATTTTAGACAATTAAGTCAGAAGATAATTTCTCCATCAACCATATTCTGCTTATTTTTTTAAATGAGTAAATTGTGTCAAGTGGCAAAGCTAATTTTCATTGCATTTTTTAATCCATCCTTCCATTACTTAGAAAGACACATGGGGTTGACTTTTATGTCTTTAATAATGCTGCAGATTTGAAGGGTAAACGCATCTAGCCACCTAAGAATGCTTCTTAACTCAAAATTAGAAAGACCCTCCTTTAGCTATGTTTGTGTTTCGTATGGATACATGATTTACTGTGCATCTGGAAGCCATTCTCCTGAGAAGTCTTCACTGTTTCCCTTGGTGATACTGGGAGACATCACCCGGATATTATTAATCCTTGGTTTGTTTTTCCAAAATATCAAGTCTCATGTTAAATTCTTTATTCTCCAGGAGGGTTTCTAGAATAATCACTCCTTGGCTAGACCACAAATCTTCTATACCAAATAACCTTGCCTGCATTCCAATGTGCTTTGTTCCCAGAATAAGTGTGGCTGGACACATAATGACTTTCAAATTTCTATATAATATTCTGTATTCTTATTAAAATAAAGATGCATAGAATAAAGTAGAATTCATATCTATCAATTTGCTTTAAAAAGATTTAAGGAAACTAAAGAGAAATAATTTTGTTGGTTTTTTTAGATTTATTTTATTTATGTGCATGTGTCTGTCTGTATGACCATATGCCAGATATGTATGGATACTTAGGAAAGCCAGAGGAGAGTGCTGGACACCCTGGAACAGGAATTACTGGTAGTTGTGAGTCACTGGATATGTGTACTAAGAGTTGAATTCAGGCCTTCAGCAAAAGTAGTATGTGCTTTTAACCAGTGAGTTTCTCTCTAGCACAAAGAAGAAAATTTGAACTATTAATTCTACTACTCATCCAGGATACTTTTGGTAGAGGCTGGATATAGCAGAAATGATAGCAATGATAAGGATGCACTTGATGAATGAGTGTTGACATGAGCTTCAGCAGATTGAATTAATATTTATAATCCTTCCTTGTGCTTTCATAGGAATACTATATATCTTTACAATGACCTTGTGGTAAACAAATAATCCCCATTGTATTAACCTTCTGTTCCTAGAGTAAATGCCTGATGTAATTGAATTAAAAAGAGGAAAGGTTTAGTTACCTTACCATTTTGGAGACCTCAGTTCATGGTCTTTTGGTCCCATTGCTTTCATGTTATGGTGAGGAAGCATATCACCAGTATAGAGAAACCCCAATCACCTTGAGTTTGTGGGAAAAAGTGGCAGAGAAAGCAACCATGTTTCCACAATTCCTTTTGGCAGCATGACCACAGTGATCTGTAAACTTCCATCAGGCCCCACCTTTTAAAAGTTTCACCACCTCCAAACAGTACCATGCTAGGGATCAAGCCTTAAACCCATGAACCTTTGAGTGGGTTTATACAAATTAAATTACCTACTCTTTGACTTTAGGCTTGGCCTCTTGACTTCTTTTGGTCAGTGAGGAAGCCTTTGAAATGATCCACAGGACAAGAGCATGCACCAGGTATGGCTACCATACCTTGGCATAGTTTATAGCATGGGACCTGTGGAAGAGAACAGCTTACAATCAATGATGCTCTGAGATTGCAGCCAGAGCACCCAATGACCCACAGCTGCTCAAGCATGGTATAAATTTACAGATACCACTGAGCTTTGAAGCAGTTTATTGCACAAGTATTATTGTAACAACAGTGGACTCTGGACAGAAACATCACCTCCTCTGAGGGCAGCTTTCTTACCATCAGAACTGAATTCATCTCCTGACAACTGAGTGGCCCCAGAGACTACAGAGCAAAGACTAGGTGGTGATGAGCCCTGGGTCTCCTTCCTTTCTTTGTACTCTAATTGTTTTATTAACTCTTTTTTTTAAAGTTTTTTACTGGTATAGTTTCATAATTAATGGGTTTCATAAGGATAATTTCTTTCAAGTGTATCAGTACTCTGAGTAATAGTTTTGTCTATACCCCTTACCATACTACTTTCTTCATCTACTACTTCATTCTTTTCCCCAGCCTCCCCCCATCCATCTATATGAAATCTAGAATGGATAAATGTGAGAAAACACATAATATTTGTTTTTCTGAATATGGTTTATTTCAATTACTATTATCATCTATCTTCAGTTGCATCATTTTTCAGGAAATGAAATGACCTAACTTTATTCTTCTCTATGCTTAGGAAAACGCTATTGTGTTACCACAACATCTTCTCTCTATCTTTCCATCTGCTGATGTATCCTTTTCCTAAAAGTCACTGGGATAAACCACACCCAATCATTCTCTTGCATATTGCTCAAATAGTTTCATATTCCTAAACAATTTACTTGAACAGTGATGGTTGAGCCTCTGTTTTGTAGAGATCATCATTAAATTTTACTATGGAGTAAAGGGATACAAACAATCTCTGTAGCCACACTTCTCCTTTCTAGGCCCTGCATCCTATTGTCCTTACACTAAGAGAATACAAAGTAAATCCTGTATAAGCAATTGTTGTACTTTATTTTATAAGGAATTATTTACTGGAAAAAGGTATATCCATAGTCAGAACAGAAGCAACATTCTAAAAACATACTTTTGAGACAGGACCTCACTCTATTACCTTGGCTGGCCTAGAGCTCACTTTATAGAATAAACTAGCCTAGAATTTACAGAGATCTGCTTGCTTCTGCCTTCAGAGTTTTAGAACCCTGTTTTAAAGCATGTACCCCTATGTCCTTATGAAATTGATTTAAAGTATTTTTTATACATAGTTGGTTGAATCCATAGATGTATAACTGACAGGTTGGGGGACAGCGGGATTTGATTGAAAATCTCTGAAACATGTCAGTTTTTGCTTTCAGATCTTCTGCTTGGAGATGGAAGGGAAGGATACCAGTACAACCCTCCATACTCAGTGTCTGTGGTCCTGCTGCATTGGGTTATACCTGGAACCCAAGTCATAGGATCTTTTGCTGGAGGAAAAACATGTGAGGTCCAGCTACTTAGAATGTATGGCCCTCCTGCTTTCTGCCCTCTCACTCGCCAGAGTTCAGACTCGACGAGTTTTTCCAGAATCTGTGATGTATAAGGTATTTTTCTGTTGTCTTTCACTACACTTACTCAGTTTTCTTGCCTCTGTCTCTGCTAAGCCACTTGCACTCTTGTTTTCTGTCATGCACATTTTACAGATATTGTTTTATCTAGTTCAGCCCTTCCACTTTCTTGTTCCACCATAAGATGAGCAAATTTTGAGCATATCCATGATGCCTGTGCATGGCTGGAACTCCATGGCTAGGTAGGAAGGTTACAAAATACACTAGGGTTTCCCTAAAAGATCAAGATAGTGGTGTAGGATGAAAGCTTCCAAATTCAACTATGGCCCTCCCCAACCAGTTTGGTGGTGTAATGTGAAGATTATCCGATACATCAATGACCTTACTTATGACTTACTTGTTACTTCAGACTGGGGAAATATCCATCACATTCAACTAATTTCTTTTTTTTTGTTTCTTTCTTTTCTTTTTTTCTCTTTCTCTTCCCCCCACTTTTTTGTTTTGTTTTTTCAAGACAGAGTTTCTCTGTAGCTTTGGAGCCTGAAGAAGGATTCTTAAAAGAAATCCCACACTAGTTCAGAGTTGAGAATAATAGACAGTTATTTATTTAGGGGTAGACTCACAAATCAGAATCCTCTGCTGGAACGGAGAACAGAAACTGAATGCTAGAGCTGGAAAAGAGGCTGGATGCATGCTCTATATCCACATAAATAGTATAAGAGGCCACACCTCAGTGGGTGGGTAACTACTGGCTGTACAATTTCCTACAGCACATCCCTCTTTTTTTTAAATAAGAGAGTTCTAGGCCTAATACAAAATTATATACAATAAGAATAAATATATTCAATAATTATTCTATCCTAATAGTTTAAGTCTTGTATAATAACTTGGCCAAGTCATGAGAGGAAAGTAACTACAACTATCTAGTCTTCAACCCCATCAAATATCCGAGAAGGGAAATAGTATTGCTTGAGTAAGCAGGAAGTGCAATCAAGTAACTTCCAAAATGTGCAAGGAATGACAGAGACAATTGGCTACCTGGGTAATCACCCAAAGTCTCATTTGTAACATTGAAGCAACCAACTATGGCTAAGGCCTAGAGTAACTGACAGACCATTTTCAGAGACAGGAAATTTTTCAAAACCATTTTACCCTGTCTTGACAAGATTTGAGAGTCCTGTTTATCCATTTCTTGATACCACGTACCTTGTTAGTGCTTGAGACATGGGCCTGAAGGCCAGTTATGCACAGAAGAAAACAAGCTCCAAGCGGAGTATCTTTGGTGCTTAACATTTTTTTCGGGAATAGATCGGTGCTGTGAGGAGCAATCATGTCTCACTTCAACAGAACCCTAAGTTACTTAAATGCAATATTCTACAACTCTTTGAAGTGGTTGGAGATTATCTATCTATGCAGAATACAATCTCTATGTATCTAAACAACCTGATTAGTCTAATTATAAGTACGACAAACATAGGTGACTATTGATCTACAATTCTTAATACCTATATAACTTAAAGACTAAGACTTCATATTAGAATATTATACAATAAACAACTGTGAAAAATGACGACAATGACATCAAAATGTATCTAGATCAGAGGTAGAAATGTACACTGCAATATGATAAATATATCCTAAAATTGTATCAATATACAAAAATGTTTTAAGCAGAGGTAGAAGCATATGACAAAATACAATACAGAATACAATATGACAAAATAACTTTGCCTAAATATACAAATATGATGGATGAAAATAGGAACATATTCAATATAATTTAAGTTTGTATCAATATGCAAGAATCTATACCAATGTAAATGGCCTATAAATAATAGCTCACAAGTATTCACTCTATTACTCACTACTATTATTAGTGTGAGTAAGCTCACACTAATCTATTATTCCATACAATTTTCCCTTCTTTTCCTTCAAAGAGATCCCTGAGGCTACAAAATTGCCCCCCCCGAACCCCCAATCCAATACCAATTATAATCAACCCCTAAATGATGTCCCTAACCCTGAGGACAAACTTTGTTGGGAGAGGGATGTGTTCTTCTAGAAATACTTCCAGCTGTCATGGGGGCAGTGTCCATTCTATGGAATCCTGTGAAAGTAAAATGATGGTTAATTTCTAAGATTACTGTCTGATATAATGCAAATAGTCTCTGAGTGTTCGGGTAGGGTTTTTTCTGAGGTTCCTATTTGGAATTCTGGCCAGAACATTGTAAAAAAGTTCACCATTTCAGCTAACCAAGTTGAAACCATCTTGAACAGCTGTTACCCAAAACAGGTGTTATGGTGGCACTATCAGCATGATGTCATCATATAAACCAGGTGGAGTTGTTGTTGTGGGGCCCCATATTCTTCCTGGAAACTTCAAAGACTACTGCAGGAAAATTCATTGTTCATTGTGGAAAACGTAAACATTATTATATAGATATATAGAGACATATATATTCAGTGAAAGGTATGATAGAGACAAAAATAGATAAGAAGAAAGATAAAATTTTTTCTAAATTCTTTTTTATGTCCCATACCAGACAGCTCTTGACATGAGACAGAAACTCTGAATTTTTCTTTTAACAACATACTTGGATGTAGAGACGGACAGAGCCATTGTTCAAATCCAAAACCAGCTCTATATATTAATATATAGAGATATATATGTGTGTGTTTAAATGTATGTGTATCAGTTACCTCATGTCATAAATTGTATTCCTTTTTCTCGATGATCCTTAGGAGAATTCCAAAGGCTGGTTGATTCTTCAATATGGGAAGCATCTAGTTGCTCTTGTACCAGTTGTTCTAAAGCCTGCAACTTTTTTTCAGCTAAAGGCCACTGCTTAACTCGTATTGGTTTCTCAGTTAACCATTTTAAAGGTAGGGCTGTTGGTACCTCTAAATGTTTGCTAATTGCTTTATGTTCTTGTACAGTCTGAATGACTGGTGACATTTATGTATAGTACCTTATAATATCCTTCCCAGAATTATGAGTTCCTGGACTACAGGAATATTAATCTAGGTATTTCAGTGCTGTAGCAGGTCATAACCCCATAAATTTACTGCAATATTAGCCACATATGGCCTCAGCTTCCCTCTTTGACCTTCTGGCACAAGGCAGTCAACCTATCTCGTGCTTTGTTTAACTTGAGATATGGTTCCAATTTCTAGTAATTGAACATCTGCCTCTTAAAGAGGCCAATTTGGATGCCAAGATCTGAAAGAATGATACTCATATCCACACCCGTGTCTATCAAACCAACAAGTACAATGTCATTTATATGCACTTTTAGCTTTGGTATTTGATCATTTATAGAAGTCTGCCAGAATGTAATCTTCCTAATTCCTATTGGAATTTTTGACTTGTCCCCTATGTTTATGTCTAGAACAGTATTGTCTTTTACAGAAGGTTCTGGATTTTTTAATTTTCTTGGTGAGATATGTCCTCCACAGTGACTGGGAATGACTGGGCAACTTTTGGCTTGGGGACCTGCAAGAGGTCCCTGAAGGTGTTTCCCAATGGTATTGGGTTGCCTTGTCTGTCTTTCATTGATCTGCATTTATTGGTCTATTGTTTGCAACACCTTCTACATATACCTGACAATTGAGTCCTCCTATTTTTGACATTCCCATAGGAGATATTATTTCTAGGAATTCCTCATCTACAATCTCTTCTCAGATGTCCTACTCTACCACAATTAAAATATTTGGCATTTTGATGTCTCCTCATTTCTTTGAAAATTGATTCTCCTACCCAAGATTCAGTATTATAGTCAAATGTCTTAATGTTCATTGTATGCAGGATCCATTCATGCAGAGTGGTTATATAACCTTTAAAGGCCCAAGTGTCTTTTTGCATTCTCAAGATCCAGAGATTCAATAAGTACTTGTCTAGCATTTGGATCTGTTACTTCTATTTGTACAGCTTTAGTTAATCATGGAAAAAGTCACTAAAGGGTTCTCTCTGGCCTTGTTTAACCCTGGTATATGATTCAATTCATTTTCTTGGCTCTTGAATATTATCCCAAGCATTTAAGGCTGCTCTGTGGCATAGGGACAAGATGTGTTCATCATAAAGAACTTGAACCTGTGGGTCAGCATAAGTGCCTTCACCAAGATTTTGATCTTGGGAAGTCTCAAGGCCTTTTGCTTTCCCATGTTGTTCCAAAATTTTTGTTCCTTCCCTGAAATAGCATTTAAACATTAACTGGGGCCATTCAACTAACTGAATTCAGTCATATGGTGTTGCCTTGATGCTAGAAGCTCAAGTCTTTATCATCTCCCTACCAAATGTGGATTGCAAGCCATAAGTTAAAACAGCTTGCTTGATTTCATTTAGATCATTTTTATCTATCTTCTTTGGATCATTTGGGCCTTTAGAACTTGATGCTTTGTCAGAGTAGATTACAGGGTAGAAAGCTAACCCTGGGTAAGTCATCTCTGGCAGCTACTTGTGATGTTGAATCCTGTCCTGCCTTCTTTCTCTGCTCATCAGCTCTGATAATTTCCTCAATTATTTCAAATTTTTTTACTATTGTCTTTTGTAAAGCCTGAATCTCCTGGCCTGTGTATATTTTTAGTGATTTCATTGAAGCACCTAGCCTCTGGTTTTCATTCTGCACATGTGATTCCAAGGTCTGAAGTTTCTCCTTTAAAGATAACACCTCATCCTTGGAAATCACTTGGATAGCATACAGATTGCCATCCTGGAGAGATAATCTATCTGCTAACCTATCATAACTTTTTAACAAATTTTGATTGTCAAATTCAACAGTATGAATTCTTTCAGTTAATTTCTCACTACCCTTAGATATGGATTCAATTTTGTCTGTGTAATTAATGTTATCCTTTTTAATAACATTAATTTTTTCAGGTAACTTTTGATTTTAATTGTATTAATCCTGTCAACTAACTGTTCATTATTCATCTGAAAAGACTGTATCATTCCTAAAAGTGCCATTTTTTTCTTAATGATAGAATATAAAGAAAAAAACTGAGTCCCAATATCCAATAAATTGAAGTATCACCATAACCATATAAGCCTTGTAGAATACAATCCATCTCATTAACAAAAAAGTTACTAAAAGTTTCAATATTAATGTAATCTGCCATATTGATTTATTAATTACCTGTTATGTGATCTGGTAAACTGGAATCTTTATTGTCCAGCAGATGTCATGGTTGCAGAGTTGCAACTAGAAGCAATCCAACCAGTCACAACAGGAACCATCCTGAGCCGCTTTAGTTTTCTGCCTTGGTATTGGTTAAATACTGAGAAATATGCTTTGCTTGACAAATTAAAAGCAATTACATGGACCAAGAAACCCAGAACTGAAAGCTGCAGAAGTCGACATGCGGTAAGGAACTGCACCAGGGAACACGGCAGTAGTGCATGTTCTTTGGAAATTTCCAAGATGCTGCACATAGTAAGCTCTGCTGTGGTGCGGGTTCTACAAAAAAACTGCTTAGGTAAAAGCAAGACAAGAGGGCGGGGTTGAGAGACTTTCTGCGCCATGGACTGGCTAGGTCTTTAGGCCATTCACCTGGTAGGTGTGGAGTCCCAAATCCACATGGGTGCCAGGTGAAGGACATTTAAAGGAAATCCCACACTAGCTCAGAATGAAAACAATAGACAGTTATTTATTTAGGGGTAGACCCACAAATCAGAATCCTCTGCTGAACCGGAGCACAGAAATCGAATCCCACACCCGGAAAAGAGGCTGGATGTGGGCGGTTACATCAGCATAAATAGCATAAGAGGCCATGCCCCAGTGGGCAGCTATCTTAAAGGCTATTGGCTGTATAATTTCCTACAGGAGGAGCCTGTCCTGAAACTTGATCTTGTAGACCTGGCTGGCCTCAAACTCACATAGATCTGCCCACCTCTGTCCCATGAGAGCTGGGATTAAAGGTGAGTGCCACGCCCACCCCCCTCCATCCTGTTTCTTTAGATGTCTTTGAAGATTGTAACATGTTCACCCTGCACCCTCCATATTTCAGTTCAAGATATTGGTCATTTGATCATTTCCTTGCCCATGTTTTCCAGCCAAAGGAGCAACTTCCTGCAGAACATGTGAATATTAAGGAAGGGATAGGTGAAATGTCCTTTACTAATGAAATTGCTTGAATCAAAAATGTCAATTAATAATACAATCTTATTTTAAAATCAAAACCACTTGCATGGTTCATATAAAACAACCTATACACTTGTTCTTGACATACATCCTAAGTTTAATTAATTTATAATTTCAATTCTCCCATTGTCTTAGTTAGGGTTTCTATTGCTGTGATGAGACACCATGACCATAACAACTCTTATATGGGAGAACATTTAATTGAGGTGGCATCTTACAGTTTCAAAAGATTAGTCGTTGGTGGGACATGGTGACATACAGACAGACATGGTGCTAGAGCAGAGAATCTTACATCATGGTCAAGGGCAACAGGAAGTGAACTGAGACACTGACTGTGACTTGAACATACATGAGACCTCAAAGCCTGACTCCACAGTGACACACTTCCTCCAACAAGGCCACACCCACTCCCTTTAGAGGGATATTTTTTCAAATAACCACACCTATGTTATATGTCTTTGTCTATATATCATTTTAATTTTTTACTACAGAAACACAGACTCATTGTGACACGTCAAAACATAAAGAGATATTTAATTTAAAAACAAAACAAAATGAAACAAAAAAAAACCCAAAATTTATTCCTCAACAATTATCTTTCAAAGCACATTGCTGATTTTCTGTGTTACTGTTCACAGTTTGAACACATACCTAAGAAATGAGTTGTAGGATTATTTCACTAATTCAAGATTCAGAAGTCAGCCAGTCATGGTGACACATGCCTCTAATCCCAGACTCAGGAGCCAGAGGCAGGGTAACTGCAAGTTTGAAGCTAGCCTGAAATAAACAGTAAGATTTGTGCTTCAAAAAACTAAACCCACCAACTAAATAAACAAAAATACAATAGACAATTTGGCCCAGAGTGAGGAAAACATCTGTGTTATGAAAATGTAAATCTTTGAACTGGAAAACCAGTGACCTGACTCACCACTATGACCAAAATACCTAACAGTGGCAATGTAAGGGAGGAAGGGCTAATTCACCCATGGTTTTTATGGTAAAGAGTTCATGCTGGAAGGCATATGTGAGAGCAGCTGTCCTCACAGTATCAGGGTAGTGGAGAATACAACATTTAAGGGCTCCTTGTGATAACTTGCCCACCCCCACAGCCAGGGCCCACCCCCACATCCAGGGCCCACCCCACAGCCAGGGCCCACCCCACAGCCAGGGCCCACCCCACAGCCAGGGCCCACCCCACATCCAGGGCCCACCCCCACAGCCAGGGCCCACCCCACATCCAGGGCCCACCCCCACAGCCAGGGCCCACCCCCACAGCCAGGGCCCACCCCCACGGCCAGAGCACACCCCCACAGCCAGGGCTCAGCCCCACTGCCAGGACCTACCTCCACAGCCAGTTAGGACCTACCTCCATAGTACAAAAATCAGTGCCACAAACCCTGGAAACGAGTCTTGAAAACACAAGACTGTGGGGGAGAATCTAGCTTTGACTAATAACAATCAGACTGAAGGTAGAGGAAATGGATAGATGTCCATGGATGAGCTCTTTGGAAAGTGATCCATGATCCTCTCCTCTGTACTTACTGCCCTCCCATATCTTACCTCAAATCAGAGAGAAAGGGAAAGAGAGGTTTAAAGAGACCACTCAAGGCAAAACTGTGTCCTTTGCCCTGTGTAGTAGGAGCAGACAGGGAGAGAGAGAGATCCTCATGCCTGAGAAGTCATGGGAATGAGAAACAGATTGAGTGGAGGAACTCCAGGAATAAACAATGGAGAAAAATCTGTAGTGCTAGGCTAGACCTGGGGAAGTTTTACAGGGGAAGTTTGCCAAAAACATCATGTAAGCGTTCGTGAAGGTCATATTTAGGTGGAGTCAGTGGTAGCCCAGTAGTGGATAGAGGTCCTGGATGATGGTAGCCTGTAGTAGGACCCTAACTGACAGTAGACATAGTGATCTGCCAGATTCCTGAGACTAGGTTCAGAACGGAGAAACTTGTTTTGGTAATAGAATAAGACATAGTAGTGGAAGGGAACCAAGGAGAGGCCAAGAAAGAAGTCCTCAAGAGACTGGAGCAGTGGGAGGATAGTCTTACGCCATAATGCTGGTTTTAGAGCATGCTGGAAATTGAACTTAGGACTTATTGCATGCTCAGAGAAAGCTCCACCAACTGAGCTACACCTCCAGGCCCTCCTCCCCCAACAAAATGGTTTCTAATACCACAAATCATATCATGCATGCCATTCATTGCTTAAAATCTTCCTGCAGAGACATCTGTGATAGCACACACCTGCAATTCTTATACTGGGGAGACAGAGGCAAAAGATTTATGAGTTTTAGGACACACTAGGAAATCCTGTCTTAAAACCAAAACTACAGGCAAACAACAACAACAAAAAGACCTTTCCATAAACTGCAACCACCTCCTCCTCCTTTCTCTTTCTCCCCCTTTGGCCTTATTATGATTTAAAGGGTTTACCTAATACATCCTGTACTTCTCCTGGACTTATACTGAACGATTAACCCGTACCAACCCATTCACCTTTTGTCTTCATTCATCTTTGTATGCTATGTCTCATGACACTAGCCTTTTTCTGTTTTGGAATCCTGCACAGAGATCACTGTGTTCATGTTTTGGCCAGAGTTTTGACAACTAATTTCCCAGCTCCTGTTAATCAGCATCAATTGCACTGGTGTAACAAAGGTTTTGCTTTAGTGGCTGACTAGACACCACATGTTCTCACACAATGGAGTACATGAGGTTCCCAATGAAGTGGTGCCAGCACCGATTAGTATTAAAAACATTTGAGTGTCAAGAAAACTTGACTGTGAGGAGAAGGAGCAACTTGACTTCTAAACCGTGGGGCTAGGTGTTCAGTGTATACCGACACGGAATAGCAGGGTTCACATGGAGGCAGACGAGGTTGGACTCCTTTGATTCTTCATGTGCTACATAATTTTGTGTCAACTTGACACAAGTTAACTTCATCTGAGAGGAGGGAACCTCAGTTGAGAAAATGCCTCCATAAGATCAGGACATAGGTAAGTAAGCCTATAGGGCATTTTCTTAATTAGTGATTGATAGGAGAGGGCCCAGCCCATTGTGTATGATACCACCCCTGGGCTGGTAGTCCTGGGTTCTACACGAAAGCAGGCTGAGCAAGCCAAGGGAAGCAAGTCAGTAAGCAGCACCCCTCCATGGCCTTTGCATCAGTTCCTGTCTCCAGGTTCCTGCCCTGTTTGAGCTTGGGTTCCTGTCCTGACTTCATTTTGATGATGAACTGTGAAGCAGAAGCAAAAGTTGAATAAACCTTTTCCTCCCCAAATTGCTTTGGTCATCATGTTTCCTCACAGCAAGAGTAACCCTAACTAATATATTCTATGAGGCCACACAGGACCTGAGGATTTGATCTTTGTCGTTAAGACTTCATACAGTTTTCCCTCATCACCCCTGAAGACTTCTTTGAAATGATCCTGCCCCACAAGACCTAATCACAGTCTAAGTGACTGTACTTTCCTTCAGCCACCTCCATGGCAGTCCTTGTCTGGTTAAGATACTGAACACAAACCAGTTCTACTTGAGGCCTGGTGTAGTCTGGAAATGGTCACATTACCAGCCATTCCCACACAAATGAATTCTTGCAATCTGACAAGCTATGAATTTGCACTGAATTTGAAAGACCCTACAGACCCCCCCTCCCGTAGCTAGCATGCTCCCGGGGGAACGTCCTGTTTGCTTTTAAAAAATTCTCCGGATCAGCAGCCAGCCTGCTCCCGTAAGAACATCCCATGTGCTTGAGAGAGCAGGATATGTCAACAAAGCAGGTTAGCTATAAGATAGGAACAGGATGATTGTTGCCAGGCATCCATGCTGAGAGAGGAAACCATTCATGCCCCCCGCCGCATTCCGATAACCACGCTTTTGCTTCTGTAAACTTGCTTTTTGCTCTTCCCTATAAAAAGCCCGCCCTCCAGTTGGCAGGTGCGCAAGTCCTCCGAAAGACTTGCTGCCCACAGGTACCTGTGTCTACTCAATAAACCTCTTGCGATTTGCATCCGTGCGGTCTCGGCTTGTTCCTTGGCATTTGGGGAGGTCTCCTCCCGGAAAGAGGTCCTCGTCGAGGGTCTTTCAAATTAAAGTCGTTCAGGACTAAAACACCTAGCTAGCCCTTGGACTTCTAGCTATGATCATAGAGTTCATAAGGTTTTTGTAGAAGCAATCAAATTAAAATGAATGCAGTGGAGAAAGTTCTAGTCCAATAGGACCAATGGGAACACTTACATGAAGGTAGGCACACAAAGAGAGTGCCATATGAATGTGAAGATGACCCTCCATCTGTCAGCCAAGGACAAGGCCATGGCATGAACATTTCAGCCCCAGGGCAGCTACTGTGCCTTGATTGAAACCTCCAGGTTCCAGAACGGCAATAAAATACATCTAAGTTATTTATAATACCAGAGTGATCCCTTTTCTGACAGCCCTATAGATGCTAGCAAAGGATCTAATATCTATCTACTACGTGCCAGGCAGGGGTGGCACACCCTAGCCAGGGTAGGTGGTATCAAGGAAACATGGCTGGCAGATCAAGTCTTTTCCTGAGAACTCCAGTAGATTTTTATATCACATGGAGAACTGAGTTGTGGGCCCACATCCTACATGAAAGCCGTGCAGGAGGGCCTTTGTATGGCACGCTTCTGAGTGGGTTCTTGAAGTTGAAGGCTCTTTTCTAGGAATACAGCTACTTGTAATCCTCAGACAGGTGCTACTATCTTTCTCCAAGAAAATGAACTCTCTTTCTATTGGCTTGTGCAACAGAGACAGGAAACAGGCTAACATTCATTATGTGATTTGACAATTTTGTTCTTTCTGTGTGTTTGTCACCTGCTTAGATCTTAGGGACACACACTGAAGGAAACAGCACTTCTTGTGGTTTTCTTGCAGTGCTAGGAGACAGGTGACAAGCCACAGAGAAGTTCTGGGAAGTCTTTCTTGGAATGAAGGATGTAGAGGAGTCTAGATTTTTCTGCAGGTGAAGGTTCCACTGAGTAAAATATTTCATCCTCAACGACATGGATGCTTTCAAAATGGAAATAAAAGAGCTCAAAAATTCTGAGAGGCTAAAGTTTTCTTCCTCCTGTCTCCAGAGGTCTGTAATTGAACTTGGACATTGTAGACCTGGCATGCAATTCCTTATTATCACTTCCCATTTTCCCCTTTGATGTTTGGGGACTGTTCAACTGTCTTGTACCTTAATTCATCTACTGCATCTACATACCTGGTACCCTAAGAGAGTATACTGTTCATTCTCGGTCCACAACCAGTATGGTCTTTTTTTTTTTCTTTTCATTCTCTAAGCCCCCTGGGTTACCTTGCTGGTAGAGGGATTACAAATGGGGTCAAGAACATCTCAATGAGGCAATGCTATTGCAGAGGGCCAGAGTCTAGTTCCCGGCCCTCAGAACTGCCTGTAACTCCAGCTCTGGAAGATACTCTCTCTTCTTTTGGCACATGAACATACGTTCTCACCCCCACTATACATAATTAAAAATACAATAAATCTCAGAAAATGTATGTTAATGAACAAAGACAATGCTTTCTTTTCTTTTGCCGATTGAAGAGAGGTTTTCATTTCTCTTCAGTCTTCTGCAGAAGGCTAATTGTTGAGTATATTTAGCCCTGTGTGTCTGAGTTCTATCATAGTTACTTTAATAATAAAGGAACTACACACCTCCGATACCCTAAGAGAGTCCCAGTGCTATTTTTGAGGGTTTTAATGGATTCAGTACTTAGAATACCCTTGTCTGGAAGCCTGTGAAACATCACAGAATATTCTAACGCCTCTTTTCTGAGGGCTTTCTGTTCTATTTTTTGTAGTCTTTCAGAGATGGTGGAGTGGGCTGGAATGAGTCTTGGGGTTCTGCAGGCAGCAGGAGGAATCCCAATGTTTTCAGGGTGCAGGGCTGGGGAGCTTCAGGATTTAGGGGCAGCAGTGCAGCGGGAGCAGGAGGCAGGGCTTGTGGGTTTCCCCCAGGGCTGCGGCGCTGAACACTTCAGGGCAGTGTTTACGTGCATCCTAGCAACGGCTCGCGCGGGTGCCTGGGTGCCGGGCGACACTGCAGGTGAGTGGCCGCGGTGGCATGCACAGTGTTGGGGCGCGCAGCCTAAATTTCCTTCGGACCTCTCTGTCCTTGGTTCTCCTTTCGTCTCTGCTCCATCCTACTGTGTCCCTCTTGGTCCCACTGTTGTGCCTCTTCAACCTTCTCAGGTCTTTGTCTCATCCTCTACCCAGCCTCTCCAGTCTCTCGGCGGTCTTCTTTCTCTCTACCTCTCTTCCACCCTCTCGGTTCCTCTTCCTTCCTTCACTTTCCTCCTGTCCCTGAGTTGGCCTTCCACTCCTCCTTTCCCGCCTCTTCCCAGTCTCCTCTCCGCCTTCTGCTTGGCTTCCTGCTCTCACCTTGGCCTTCACCGCCCACCGTTCCCCCATATCTTCACCATATTAGTGCCCTCAGCACTTCAGCCTCAGGTTTGAAATGCGCCTGCTCAGTGCCTGGGTCCTGTATCTTCACACCTACAGGGTCGAGTTAAATCGCACCTTGTTTATGTCAGTTCTGAAACTTCATTTCCTAGGGGATGCTGAATCGTTTCTTCATGCATAGAGTGGCCAGGCATGTCCTGGCTCTCCATCGATAATACACTTGGAGATTTACATAGTCTCCGAAGAACTGGATTTGTTACAGAGATTATTTTCAAAATTGTTGCGTTTTGTTAATGATAGAGAAAGCTTGGAGGGTGGCATAAAAGAAAAATTCTATTAGAGTTGAGAAAACTAGTAATTAGTCGTTACAATTTTACAAACACACACATACACACACGTATACTTTGTTCTTTTCTAACTCTGAACTTGGAAACATTAATTCAGAGATGCTTGTTATATATTTGCTGTAGTCGTTAAGGTTAAAAGAACTAATGGATTGTTGACAATGGGGCTGGGAGACACTGTCTTGATAAACTGTAAGAGTTTGTTTGAACACCATCTGTTTTCCTTTTCTTTCCTAAGAGTATTGCTCTTGCTTTCTGGATTGTCCCAGAGTCTAAGGCATTCTTAGGGCTCCAGTTAATGCGCTAAAGAGGCTGTCCATTGGAGGGCTCCTCGTCGTTGATTGGGAAAAAGAATCTCCATAGATTTAAATGTAAGTTAAATTTACATTTCTATAAAAATTTATTGTAAGTGAAAGAACTTTTTGCATGTCTCAGCTCCTTTTAAAGTGTCTTCTAAGAAATCACCACAGTGTTGCCTGACTGCCATAGTCACGTATAATCTATAACACTCAGTTCTTTAGAAAGAGTGAAGGAAAGAGATGGTTCACACCCTGCAGGTACGATTTTGGAAGCAAAGATCACACTTATAATTAAATAGAGGCAGACCGTCCCCTGAAGCTTTTATGGATTAGATAAAGCATTTGCACATTTCCATTGTTTATACTTATTCTCAAAACACTAGGTAACTAAAGTGCCAGGCACACATGCTTGTGCATTTGACACCAAAGCACTTTCCATCAATTAGGAATAGAAAAAAGAAATCACAGAAAAATCTGTACATCATATTTTGCTTCACCAACAACTAACTCTCTCTCTCTCTCTCTCTCTCTCTCTCTCTCTCTCTCTCTCTCTTTCTCTCTCTCTCTCTCTGTGTGTGTGTGACTGTGTGTGTGTGTGTGTGTGTGTGTGTAGACAGACAGGGGAGAGAGGGGAAAAACAGAGAGGGAAGGGGAGGGGAGGGGAGGGGAGGACAGGAGAGGAGAGGAGACAGAACGTTAGAAGAGACAGAGACTCACAGGAAAGTGGTTTTCTAAAACACCTGGATATTATAACAAATACCTTGTAATGACACCTTAGTATTTTGAAACCAAGAGTACAGATAATAGTATTGTATAGGTAATATAATTTTAAACACTGATAATGCTCTGTGAAGAAAAAGAATTGTAAATGTTTAAGCATCACTATATTAGAATATCTTAAGGAGTCATCCACTCTGAGATAGAATTACCTCAATGTGGTATGTCTGTCTCCAAACTCAGGCTGATACCAGTGGTCAGAATGTAACTTAAATTTTCCGGCTGACATTGTCATGACAGTGTGATTTTCCAAGGTGTTGAGCTCTTGACTAAAACTCCACATGGAGCAAAATATGCAAACTTTTGTTTCATTTATATGGTATTTCCAAGCCTGAAGTATCCAGTGCACACTAAAACTGTGAAAACTGGTTTGTTACTTCCATAAAGTGGAGGGAAATTCTAGACTGCCGTATTGCTTATTTGAAGTTTTCCAAATACCAAAGTTTTTCAGCAGAGTTCTTCCTACTGGGCATAAGAAGAAGATTTGTATCCTTGGCACTAACCACTAAATGCCAATAATGTCTCTCTTGCTCATTTTGTAGCAACAAATAGGCATGTCTACAATGTTGCTCTCCTGCCCCCCAGCAGGAAATGGTCCTCTGGGGAGAGCTGCTGAACTCCTACTATTGGATTTCAAATTTTAATATGGTACAGAAAGTAAAATATCCACTATTGTGTCAAACCTTGTGTTTCAAAGCCTTTTTAGGACAATCTAATATTCTGGAGGGAAGGTTTTAACAGCCAATGGCTTTACAAAATATAGATGATCTATAAATAATATTATTTTTAAAATAAGTTGTGACTTTGTTCTTATTGAATGTTTCAGATAAAGTCATATTTTTACATACTAATTTCTGTTTAGCTAAAGTAAAATATATTTTATTTGGATTTGTTTTAAATTTCTTGCTACACTGTTTTGATAACCTGTTTAAAAAAAAGACTAAAAAGTCTCTGCCCAGTCCCCACATCTGCCGCATTTACTCTTAAGAAAACAATGCTTCTGTTTTGCACACGATCTACAAACAGGATATATGGGACTCTCTCAGATACCCTGAATAAGCACAATATATTGTATTAACTCTCATCAAAAATTAAAATATTTAATTTTCAACAATTCACAGTCACAGTTTGATCCTATTTTTTATTAACCCCAGAGGCATGTGAGGGACTTAAGGCACTTGGAAGAAGGCTTTTCCTCCATCACTGCGCCCGTTCAGAAACTATGACTTTGAGAAAGCCAAAACAAAAAAATTAGTTTAATTGCCTAATTCTAAATGATGTGTAGCTCAGATGAAATGTGCACTTCTCACTAAACCCCCAACCTCTTTTAGGCTGGGAAACAACACTCTCAATCTCTGGTTCTGTTTTTCCATTCTTGAAGTTCTCTTTTTGAGCTTTCTGTCCAGCTGTTCTTTTTCTTAGACCCTTGGAAATTAAAAAGGCATTATTAACTTTAGGGCAGGCTGATATTGGAAACTCCTTCAATACGAGTTAGTTTTATGTAGTTATGCTTAGCTGTTTTATCGCATTGAAGAAAGTTTAGATTGTTAAAAATGTAGACTGTAGGTTGGATAGTACTAGAGTAAAATCTTGAGGACAAAGAATGTTTGTATGAGAATGTGGAAGCCTCTAACTCCTTCTGTTTTGTTGTAGTTTGTGTTCTGTGGTTGGCTTGGAGTATTAACAGACCCATGGGTGTGGCGTTGACCAGATCGGCACAGTGGACAGCTGCAGGGTATGGAACTGGAACCCTGGAGATCACCCCACTGAACGAGTCAATATTGAATGAAATTAATAAGTTTGTGGAGTCTTTCATTTATAAATATCCCCAAGAGGCAAAATTCATTTTTGTAGAACCACTTGAGTGGAAAACAAATTTGGAGCCCTCAGCATTTGAATCAGGTTATATTATCAGGTAAGTTACTTAGTTGCTTCTAGAATTTAGTGACAACTTTGTATAGAGTTTCACTGACTGGTAGAGGAGTCAGGCCTAATAATAATTCCCTAAACTGGATATTGCAGAGTGGACATACAAAGGAAACTTAAGAGTATTTCAAGTGGCAAACATGGGAGTTGTCTACTTTTTAATGCAAATGTCATTCCTTTTGATAGAGGATGCATTTTCCAGATCTCAACTTCCAATGTCCACTCCCTTTTCCTGCTTGCCTTTCCACTCATCTATATGACCTTCTGGATATTAATAGTTCCTAGTTTGTGATATAGCTAAATCATTATAGTATTTAACCATATCATTCCCTAGAAAGACAAGAGGAGGGTGGAGGATTTTGCTCAGTGGAAGAGAAACTAGAACCCCGGGCTGGGGCCATGTCAGAGCTGCACCTACCGCTCCCCACCCATGATCCTTAAGGGAGGAAATTCTTAGCAACCTGCTCAAAAATGCAATTTACAAAGATTCGACCACTAGCTTAAAGGGTAGGGTAACAGTTCATCTCTTTTGAATATGTGTGTGAACATGTGTGTGTGCATATGCATACTTATATGTGTGGACTTATAATTGCCATGGTTAGAAATACACATATGTTTCACTGTGTGCTGTAATGTGTGTGTTTACTTGAGCATGCACCCTCACTTAATTATGTAGCTTGGTCACTCTCTTTCTTGTTACTTGTCCCTTTTTGAGATTTCCTTTTCTCCCTTAAAAACTGATCTCATAAAAAGCAATTTCCCAGTTCTCTGAAGCTTCCTGCAGATAGCTTTCTTCTTTCCCTTGGGATTGTTTGGACAATAAAGTCAAGATTTCATTTTCACAATTGCAAACCCATTCCTAAACTGCATTGAAGAGCCTTTTCTTAATTTTTTAATTTTTAATGGTATGGTGCATATTCCAAAGCTCACTATCTGCCCTACTGTTGCTCATTTATAGATGCCCAATTTTTGGTTGCTTCTACTTAAGTTCATTTTTTTTAAGTTTGGAAGATGGACTCAGCTGCAAAATCTATTAGAAACACATTAACTACTTTGTACAGAGATGGTTTTAGAGCAGATGACAGAAAAGTTGTCATCATACCTGGCCTCTGCACTACTTCTGTGTGCCAAGTCCAAACATGACCACATCTGTCTTTTTAGTGTTGGGATGCAATATACTCCTCAAATGTGTCACTGTTTTTCTTTCTTTTGAACAAATTCTTTTGACTTAGTTCCCATATGTAGACTTTGCCTGCGGTCTTCCTGCATGCTGTCCCCCCCTAAGTGGGAGGCTTGGACATTTTGATACCATGTGTATCTTGAAAACAGTGGCCCCTTGACTACTTTACTTCTGTAAAATTTGTTAAGAAACTTTTGCTGTCAATTGTTTTTGTTTCTGACCTTTACTGAAGAAACCTTTGATGTTGGATGAGAGAGGTTCAGTAGTATCACTTGCTGGGAATTAAACCATGCTTGTGTGGCTCTAATGAAAACCAGATGGGTACTGATTGCCTATAAAAAGGCAAAATTTACAGATAAGATTCTGTTCATAGCAGAAAATACTAAATGCTTTGTGTTTAACTCTAACTCTTGCTTCACACGACAAATTAAGGAATGGTCAATAACCTAGAGTCACTTTCCTGTGACTGTAAGAAAATACCTGAGACAATCAACTGAAAGGAGGAAAAACTTTGATACTTCTTTCTGCCTCACCCCCTTTTTGGGAACCATGATGAGGTAAAAGAAATATGTGGTGGAAGAGTGTGCCTCATGGTACCTGGAAAAAGATGAAAGAGTTGGAAGACACAAAGTCCCAATGTCTTCCTCAAGGTCACACCTCTGGCATCTTAGTTTTCTTTCTTGTTGCTGTGAGAAAACACCTTGACAAGAGAAACGTAAGAGAAAGATGGTTTGTCTGGCTCACAGTTGTAGGTAATAGTCCATTATGGAAGAAGAGTCAGACTAGCAGGAGGGAGCTAATCACATCACATGCAAGGTCAGAGAGCAGAGAGGGATAAATAGACTCATGCTGCTGCTCTGTCATGGCAGTGTCAACCTGATGCAAACCCAGACGTATCTGGGAAGAGAGAATGTCAAGTGAGTGATTGCCTCCATCAGATGTACTTGAGGACATGTCTGTGGCAGATTTTCTTAATTGCTAGTTGATGTAGTAGGGCCCAGCCTGGGAAAGTGGGGTTGGATTACATAAAAAGGGTACCTGAAAACTCCAGGAGAACCAAGTCAGTAAGCAGTGTTCCTGTATTATTTCTGCTTCATTCCTTTCTTTTAGGCTTTCTTTTAGGCCTGTAAACCAAATAAACCCTTTCTTCCCAGGTTGGCTCTGGTCAGTGTTTTACCACAGCAACAAAAAGCAAACCAGAACAGAGACTGGTGCCAGGAAAATGGGGTGATCTGTGATGGACCTGGCCATTTGGCTCTTATACTTTGGACTCTTGTGGGAAGAATGTGAAGGATTTTGGAACTTGAAGCTGGAAATGCCAAGAGTGTTCAGCGCTTACTGAGCTGTTGTAGGAGATTGGAACATGAGAATATCAAGAAGACACTGGGACTTTGTGTCTTCCAACTCCAACAGATGATGGAGGCTAATGAAATTTCAGGGGGATGCTTGAGAGTCCCTCAAAGACTCTTGGGAACATTTGTGTGATATTTTCCATTGGGAATCTGTGGTTTCTGGTCTTTTGGGGCAGGAGAATCAGGTATGGCTGACAAGAGACTAGCCTCACTAATTTGAAACCTTTACTTTGCTAGAATAATCAATGCAGCTTAGCTGGAGCTGAAAAAAAATCATCTGAGATTAATAAAAGACCAGAATTACCGAGGTACAATCTTCTAGGAAACACTTCCTCGGAGTTCGTACATAGAAGTTGTGGTCTATAGGGGCCAAGACTGCATCTCAAAGTGGATGCTAATGTTGGCAATGTGTAAGACTTTCCCATGTGGTATGGGTTTTGAAGGCATCAAAGAAAGGAGCTGAGGTTTGGTATCATGAAAGGCTAATAGAGGCCATTGGCATAGGTGCTACCCTAGTTGTAGTGAAGTCCCCAGGATTGAAAGGGTCTTGGGAGAAAACTGAGGCTTGGCACGATAAGAAGCCATTGGTAAAAATAAAGTCTTGGTTGTAGTGGTGATTCCTGGATACTGGAGATGCCAAGAAAATTTCATGACCACCAAGGATAACAGTACATATGTAGTGGAGCTAGCCTGAGACTACCAGACAAGCTATGTATGCTGTAAAAAGCAGAGATGGATAGGTAATAATAATCAAGCCTGTTGGAGCCCAGAAGATCATGAGCAAGTCCCAGATGTCAGATTGTAATTTTGCTCTGGATCATTCTCCTTGGATTAAAAAGTTTGCAACTTATTTTGGATTTTTCAGAAACTCACAAAATGAGATTTTGGATTGTTAAAGAGACTTTAGACTTTAAAAGTTTTTATAATTTTAAAGACGTTTAGACTTTTAAAGTTGGACTGTGTTTTATAGTTTAATAGTAACACAAGGTCTTGGGGATAAAGAAAGGCTATGGTTTAAAGTGATGTATGAACCTTATCAAGGGATGTAATATCATGGTTCCTGCCAACCTGAAACAAACATATTCCAGTAGAGAGATTCTCATCTGAAGAATTACATCTATTAGACTGGCCTAAGGGCATTTTTAAATTGTCAGTTGATGTAGGAAGGCCCAGCCCACTATTGGTTATGCCATTCCTAGACAGATTGGCTTGAAATGGGTAAGATAGCTGAGAAAACCAGGAGAACCAAGTCAGTAATCAGCCTTCCTCTGTAGTGTCTGCTTTAGTTCTGACCTGTAGGTTCCTGCCTTGAACTCCTGCCCAGTCTTCCCTTCATGTACAGGAATATCCTTCAATGCTTGAGCTGATGCTTCTGCTGTGACAATCTTTTGTCCTATGCCCCTTGTTCTACAAGTCAGCTTTCTCTGCCTCAAGTCTGCCCTGTGGCTAAACTGTGTCTTGTGCAGCTATTGATGGGACAATTATTCTTTAACCTATGCTGGCCTGTATGTGTTCTTTGTGATAGCCAGTTCAAGTTTGACCTGCCTTCTCCTGGTGAGTGAGCAGCTGATACTCAAATCCAATCCTTTAGACGTGTAGAAAAAAATAATCTTCTTCTTCATCCACCCTTCTGTTGTCTTTGGTACAGGTTCCTTTTGCTTTTGATTTGTTTTATTTTTTTTTCTGAGACAGAGTTTCTTTGTGTAGACCAGGTTGGCCTTGAACTCACAGAGATCCTTCAGGCTCTATCTCCTGAGTCCTGGGATTAAAATCGTATGCTACTACTGCCTAGTGTGGTACAGGCTCTTATTGAATAGATGAATGCAATGTGTTCCTCCTGGAACTACACCCTACATGTTAATCCTGCAGGAATGTTTGCCAATAGTTCTCCAGTGTAGTTTATTTTGGGGGAAATAGTTTTCATTTTCAAATAAACTAGTGTTCTCTTCTTGTTAATGTTTGGCATTTTTAATTGTTATGAATTAGACTTGTTCTAGAATATTTTCATTATGTATACAAGACTGGTGATGCTTACCCTATATCTCCCTTCCAGCCCTGAGCACCCTCCTCCTACCCACAATTCTCATGTCTGTCTGCCTTGTTTTGTGATCCATTGAGCTTGACAGTTGTCTGTGTGATCACAGGCTTGGCATAGGCTTGGTGCCATCCACTGGAGCTTGGCAGGTTCTTCTTTACCATGCCGATACCCTGCTTTCACAAGCCTTAATTTTTCTTTCTTTCTTTTTTTTTTTTTACTTTTTTTCATCACTTATAAATAGGGTTGAATTACATTCTCTTCAGGGTTATTTCCAACCTTCAGAACTGTGTGTTGTGGGAGGCAATTGTACTATCATGAAATGTCTGTTTCCTTGGTCACAACATACAGGTTGCTTTGTTTTGTTTGCAGTTTTGGTGATTGGAGCCCACGGTTCTACACATGTTAGGCAAGTGATGTGTCATTGAGCTGTGCTCCCAGCCCTGTTTAATGTTTGCTACTGAACACATTTTTGTGTGTGTGTGTTTTTAACCCCTAAAATACAAATACCTTCTGAGTCTCTTTTCCTGTGCTATTGTTTAGTTGTACATTTATGAGTAATTACTCTTTTGGAACATTAAAGTCATGTTGAAGCTTTAAAATATTTTAGTATATATTTTAATATATATCTTCCTGCATTCCTGATTTGTCGTATCAATGGAGTATTTCTCCAATTCCAGTTTGAAAGTCTCTCTAGTTGGACAGTGGGCTTCATTGTCAGCACCTTCTTTTGTTTAATATTTGCTAAGTTTATCTGTTATTAAACATGTATATGGTGTGTGCGTGTGAGCATGTATGTCAATATCAGAGGGCAGCTTTTAAAAATTGTTTCTCCCCTTCCATCATGTAAGTTCCGGGGATTGATGAGTCATCAGATTTGCTCAGCGGGGTCTTTAATGTGTTGAGTCTTCACTCCAGCCCAGCCCATTCTTCTTGAGTGGGGTGCAATGTTTTTCTTTCCAAGATGTTCAGATGTTAGAAATGATGAAACTGAAGTTTCCTTTTGTGCACCCTGTGGTGCTGTCGCTCTCATACCTTTGCTGAATTATAAACTTCAGGTGGTAAGCAGTGAGAGACACCCCCCACACACTTGCCTAGTTCCCACCATGAGTTTCACTAGCCCAGTTCAATGGCTTTATGTTTTTGGCTGTCAGTCTATAGCTCATCCCTATGATCATCAATTTACCACAGAGTGACCATTCTTTTAAAGGAGTCAGTCACCTTTAGAAATGGCCTTCATCTTGCAGAGTATCCCAGGAGCTCGTTATGTGGAAAAGACAGTTTCCACACAGATGTCATGACCAAGTTGGCATGTATTGTATGCATTCAGTTATCCCACAGATATTTAGTCAGCATCTTCTAGATGCAGTTACTAATTGAGGCACTGGAGATGGGTACCAGGCAGTACCACACTGAGAGAGATCCTGTGGTAGCTTATTGTTGCTGCCACAAATGACCACCAGACCAGCTAATCTTCCGGCAGGCAGCATCTAAAATGAATCTGCAGGGTGAAAAATATCAAAGTATGATAGGGCACATTGATTCATAAGACTGCAGGAGAATATGTTCTTCCTGTTCATAACCCCTGCAAGTTTCTTCCAGTTTTTGGCTTGTGTCCATACAGAGCTGTCACCCAGCTTCCATCCTCTTAAGGATCTTTACCTCCCTGTTTGCTTCTAATAGTACAGAAGCAGAGTTGTCTTCCTGGGTCATACTCCTTAACTTAGTTTGCCTGCTTGTCTATCAGTTCAATCCCTTGTTTCCAAAGGGATTATTTTGGAAGGCTATTATTCTGTCTCCCACTGTCTCTTTCTCTGCTTAGTGCCAGTTGACTGGGGTAAATGTCTCTCAAAGACTCCTGTGATAAAGTCTTGGTAATCAAGGAGATGGAAGGAGCTTTAAGAGATATGCCAACTAAGAAATGCCCACATTGCAGCTTCGGTACAGACTGTGGGCTATTCAGATGCAAGCACCTCTTGGGGGTATCAACATGTAATGAAATAATGTCTGCAGTAGTTGGTTGAAAGACTAGACATGTAATTCATGCTATAAGTAATAGAAATCTATCAATATCACTCATGAAACTCTTATTTAAATTTCAACCAAAAATAAAAAAATGGATAAAGCACAAACCTGGAAAACTAGGGAAAGGCCATTGGGGATAGATGGGAGGTGGGGATCGGGGGAGGAGAGGAGGGAGGGAAACTGTGGTTGGTATGTAAAATGAATGAAAAAACTTAACTGAATAATTTTTATTCTTGAAACGGAAAAACTGCTTACAATGCTAAGGACACAGAAACTGAATTATGGGGTTCAGACTGGGGGGATAGCCTGCAGAAGGTCCTAGCTTGCCTTTCTGTTCGCAAACACGAAGTGGTGGAGGAAATTCCCAACCACTAATTACTGTGGCATAAAAATTTTCACAAATAAAGTAACATTGGAGAACCCCAGAGTGTGAGGGCCTTGGTGGGAGCTTGTTCAAAAGACCCCAGAAAACAGCAGATTCTTTGAGACACAGACCTGAAAACCATGGTGAATGGAGTTCGGAGTGAATTCTAGGAACTGTGGGGATGATGTCTCCAGGAGGACTGGTGCCCACAGTGGCTGCTGGGAGCTTTCGAGTTGTCACTGAGCAGGAGAGCTTCCAGTCAGAGTCAGTTCTAGTTCCTGGAGATTGGGGGTACAATGTAGAAATATCTTCATAATGTCTTCTGGTATGAAGATAACTTCAGTTTTCTTCTCTCCACCCCCATTTTGTAGTGAAATGACTGCCAAATCAGAAGAAGTTGATAAAGACGGGGAGCCCCTGCTGTTTCTTTCTGTGCCTCACGTTCAAGTCAGGAGCTTTGGGCAGCTGGCACAGTTGTTATCAGCTGCCAAAGACAACAAGCTGCAGGAGGCCCAGGCCTGTATTGAAGGTGATATGGACTCTCCACTTGGCATTTGAGCTTTCAGACACACAATCTTGGAGGAAGGGGAGACCTTTACTATATTTACTTCAAAAAAATCTACCATGTAAAAGATTAAAAAGTCATATGTACCATTTCATGAGGATTGTCATTCATTTCCCTTGGCTGAGCTGTTAGTGCCCACACCCAGTTTCTGCTTTACATGGAAAGTCTGATGTGTCAGGAGCAGCCTTCTAGGTTTCTCACTTTTCACATACGGCTTCTGGAAGACCCAGTGCCCTGTGGTATGTAAGCTCATGTCAGAAGACAGGTTCCAGGACCAACATGAGTCTACCTCCTCTTGGAAGACCAGTGCCCTGTGGTATGTAAGCTCAGGTTAGCAGACAGGTTCCAGGACCAACATGAGTCTACCTCCTCTTGGAAGACCGCATTGTGCATGACGTCTGTTTCCTCCAATAGGGATTTGAGCTTGTTCCCGGGCAGAGACAGATCTTCTCATGTTCCTCTCTTATTCCTCAACCATCACAGACTTCTTCTGTGAATAGTTATGTGCATTCAGCTCCATGAGAGAGTTTCTTTTGTTGAAGAGATACACTAACCTCATTATCATTCACCCATAAGTGTCTAATGTGGAAAGTACTGTGGTAGTTACCTCTTAAACTTGGGTTACACACATTTCCCATCAGGAGAAACACCCACTCATAGGTAATGATGTATCCTATGTCTTTGTGGGCTTAGAATAGGTGACTAGTGAATTACAGGAATGTGGTTAAAACTAAATTCTGCCTACTTCTATGTGAGGTGAGAGAATGCTCCTTAAAAATAAAAATGTTAGGGCTGGAGAGATGACTCAGTGGGTAATCACACTTGTGCAAACATTAGGAATTGAGTTCAAACCCCAGAACTGACACAAAAATCTGGGCAGAGGTGACCCTGGCACTGTGGGGATGAGACAGGCAGGGGTCTCTGGAGCTAATTGCCAGCTTAGATCCAGGTTCAGTGCAGACTCAGTATTCAGGAGGGCAAAGAATGATAGAACAGAGTACTGCCATCCTTCATGTACCTCTGCAAGCATGACTGTGTGCAAGCAGCTTCATTTTATCTCATTCCAGCTGCTCATTGTATAGCCACCTATACAACAAAGCTACTACTTTGAGTAGGGATGAAATCCCGAGTGCAGAGTCAGATTCAAGACAGTTAGCAGAAAAGACATAATCCGGGGACCACTGTATACTTGTTTTAGCTAACTGGTCATCATTCTTTGACAAATTTTGTCCTTTCTGTAAGATCATGCTATGTAAGGTTCATAGCACAGGATCATTTGCAAGTCAGATCTTCCCTTGCTGTTTATTTTTTGTCTTTTTAAAAATATTTATTAAACAACAGTCACAAGGAGGGTCAGTTGAAGTGCTTGACGTGTGGCCTGTTCCTTGGTTCTGTTTCTTGTCTCACATCAAATCATACAAAGCAATCTTCTATGGCACAGCTCACTTTCTGTTGGCAAGGTAAAGTCATCATTTCAGTGTTGTTAGACTATTAGAATTTGTCTTATGCACATTGTCCCTCCACATCCTAATAATTTCAGAGTTTCATTTTTCTAGAATGTTCTGTTCTAAACCAAGTTTCTCTCATTTCCCCTTACTTTTAACTATATTGTTTTTGACTTTTACAAATTCCACTTTTTGCATCCCTGGGATCCAGTTTTGTTTCTGTATAACCCTGGCCAGGAGTTTTTACTTGTCTTCCACAGCTTGGAACACAGGCAAATGCTGGCTACATTGATTTTCCCAACCCTTATCATCAAGAGGTCAGACTGTGTGCACCAAAAGGCACTGATAGGTTAGGCACTTCAAGCATGTGGAAAAATTGTAGCAGACCTGTAGAGAGAAGGAAACGTTCTTGGGAAAGAAAGAGCTTAGGAATGGGGAACAAAGGCAGGCATAGACAGGTGCAGACAAGGAATTGGAAACAGTTGCAGGCATAGCTTTTGTAGGCAAAAGTATTCTCTTCAAACCAACTCCGAGCATGTTAGTTGAATGTATCTACTGCACACAGTATCCTACAGTCAACAAAAGAAGGGCGTTAGTCTTGGTTTTGGTCTTACTAGAAAGAGGATATAACACAAGGATATAACAGCTGATATAACACAAGGAAGAGCATATGAAGAGGTTGAAGACAGCTCCTAATACAACAGACTCTCAGAAAGAGAGAGGAACCTAACAGGCTTGGCCAGAGATAACTGAATTCAAGGAGCTAGTTAAGGAGAATTTGGTGGGATTTTTTAGTCTTTGTATCTGGATAATCTTTAATATTTATATTGATAGATTTTTTTTATCAGCTAACAGAGACCCTATCGTGAAAATCTTGGGCTCGGATTATGGTGAAACGAAAGAAGATTCCACTACCTTAACTATTCTTGATACGATCAACAAAGACAATGAAACGTATACCAAAAGGAAAATTGCCATCCTGCTGAAGCAACTGGACCTGCATCTGCTCAATCATTCCCTTAAGCACATCTCACTGTGAGTGTGAAGAGAAGCAGTTCAAGACTAGTTACAAAACTATGCTTTCAGTATTGTAGAGAGGAAGTTACTGCTGTTGAGTTAACATTTCAGTTTACAGGAACAAAATGTCCAGTCTATTGTATTTATTTATACAAGATCTAATGACAATTTCTTACCAATGCTAAGATAGTCTAATGGGGTTTTCTTCAGGCCAGAAGGCTTTAAACACCTGGTTATTTTCAAAGACTCTTTAGATAACTGCACATATCATTAAGTGGCAATACAAATAGCATGCAGGGTTTATATAGGACAACTTGTGCTTATATTTCTAGTATTTTTTAGTCTGTGGTGCTCTTATTATGAAATGAATACTTGGGAGTAGGCAAGATGGCTCAACAGATAGAGACAGATGCTGCGAAGCCTGATGACCTAAGTTCTACCCCTTGGTGAAGGGAGAAAACTGACTCACACAGCTTATCTTATGACCTCAATGGATGGCCTGTTGCCTGCACATGTGCCCACACACAGGTACACACAAATAAAGAAGCAATTTTAAAAGAAATTGACATTTGTGTGTATTTAGTGTTACTGTAGATAGGATTTTCTTTTCTGTTTACTTTTTATTTTTTCAAGATTTTAGCTATGTACCTACTGTATGTTAGGACTTTCACTCTCATAGCTCCATTTTTGAGAAACTCTTTCCCCTCCCACTGGTTCATTGGTCCCCTTTGTCTCTCTGGACATTTTGTCTTCTACTTACAAGTCATACATGTATACACATGATTTTCTTCATCAATATAAAACCTAGGTTTTTAAAATGGTTAAAATGACTTCAGTATTAATTGCAAATAGGCACCCCCACCACCACACACACACGTTATGGGATGTATCCATGTGTTTCATTTTGATTCTGTTTCAAAGCACTTGATTTTTTAATGTTTGTTTCAGAGAGATCCGTTTGAATCCAGCGACATTTAAGAAAGACATTGAGCTGCTCAAACGTTTTTCCGGAAAAGGGGAGCAGACAGTGTTGGAGTCAATTGAATACACTTCAGGTTTGTGACTTCTCAGGTTAATTTGACATGATTTATATTTTCATAACTGTGTTTGAAACACTTTCCCATGGTTGTATTCCAGTTGAATATTCAAGATAATGAACTCTCTTATATCTCACAACACCTATTTTGTTGAAGCAGATATACTTTCAACTTGCTAAGTTGAACTCCTCCTACTTATGGTTTCAGATTATGAATATTCAAATGGCTGTCGTGCCCCACCATGGAGACAGATTCAAGGGGATATTTGTTATGTGCTGGTGAAACCGCATGATGTGGATACTCTGTGCATCACCTGCAATGCAGAAGGAGTGTTTTTAAATGGTGTAAGTACTTTTTAAAGAAACATAGCAAAACAGGATGTCTAGGGTTCTGTGCTAAGCATGTGAGGGATGGCTTATATTGTGGGTTGCGTCCTGATGGTTGTAGACAAAGGAGCATTGCTCTGAGAGACAGAAGCCTGATCCTTTTCCATTCATCTCCCGAATGAATTCCAAACCATCTTAGAATCAGCACTGCAGGGCATGGAGCCAGGTTTTGAAAAAAAGGGCTTAGAAATAACCCTTCCCACATCTCCAAGATAACATTCCTTTAACAGAATTTGTTACATGTGGATTAAAGCTAGAAAAGGGCTAAGGAATAAGACGGGCAATTTTGGAAATATCTGTAGTTTATATCCCAAGAGTTCTAGGGCAAGGGAACAGAAGGGGGTCTTCAGTGTTGAAGCGAGGAGCAAAAGCCCCAGCTGTAGAGAGTCCCCTTCTTGGCAGCACTTATTTCGGTGGAGTTCAGAGAGAGTCTTGACAAAGCAGGCCTTAGCTTGGAGGTGTGGATGCTGCCCAGTTTGTGCTGATACCTTTTGAGGTGACAACCTGGGACCTGAGCCTTTGAAGGTGGAGCACCAGGCTCCCCTAATGATATCTTGGAGACTCTGGGAGAAGCAGAAACTGGACACTGAAATCAACTATTACATGGGGAGCAAGAAAAGGAAAACTGGGTTGACCCGCTGGGACAGTGGGCACTTTAGAAGAAGTGACATTCTTCCTTTGATCCTTGCTGTCTGAACTCAGACAACAAATCAACCTACCAAAACAGAAATTGAGTTTAGATTCTAAGACTAAGGATGAAAGTGATAAGCAGCATACAGCCTCTGAGATCCTAGGTTAGCACATGTGAATTCTGGTCTCTTTTTGAGTTACTGAACTCACTAGGAGGAGCTCAGCCACCTCCTCAGTAATCTCATCTTTGGAACCTTAGGTGTGAATTTGGGATTTACAAGAAGGTTTCAGGTCCTGACTGAGAACCCCCCCCCCATCACAGCAGTGACTTCGCAAGGTCTTAGGCCCTGCCTGTGTTGGTTTGAGGGTCCTAGTACCACCTCTAGGAAGACCTTATGGAATCTTCTGGCACCTTTGAGTGCTTTTCCCTCATTAGTAGTTAACTTGACTTATTTCTGCATGCAGAAAATAGGTCATAATTCTGCTCATTGGTTTGTGTGTTTTTTTAGAAAAGTAAAATTTCTAGTAGAAAATATAAAAGAAGAAATGATTTCTTTTCACTTGTAGAGAGGAGCAAGCAGCTTGTGTTTCTATCAAGGATTAGATTATGAAGCATTAAATATTTCTTTCAGATGTAAAAGAAAAATTCAAACACACAAACCAGAAAAACTTCCAATTCCCAAATATTAAAAACAGTATAGTTGTGCTGGTTGAGACTGCTCATTAGTTTCCCAGAAGTCCGGACCCAAAATAATCACTCAGAAACTGTATTATTACAACACTGTTTGGCCTATTAGTTCATGCTTCTTATTGGCTAGCTCTCATATCTTAAATTAACCCATTCCTTTTATTTTATATTTTACCACGAGGCTCGTGGTTTACTGGCAAGGCTTTAGGCGGCTGTCTCTTCCAGGGCTACATGGTATTTCTCTAACTCCACCTTCTCTATCTGCTTGGAATTCTGGCCTTGCCCTATTCTGTGCTGCAATAGGCCCCAAACAGCTTCTTTATTAAACAATGATCTTCACAGCATACAGAGAGAAATTCTACATCACCTCCCCTTTTCTGTCTAAATTAAAAGGAAGGTTTCAACCTTAACATAGCAAGATTACATACAACAAAACAGTTATCAAGCAAGAATTTTAGTTACAATATTCATATCTACTTTATCTTTTATCATAACTAAGGAAAACTATAATCATAACTATCATTTCTTCAATTTTATCAAAGACTCCAGAAGAATTTCATATTGCCTAAGTAAACAGGAAGTGCATTGTAAGCAACTTCCAAAACTCTAGAATTGACAAAGACATCTTGCTACCGGACAGTCATCCAAAGTTCTTCTGTAACATTGTGGGCAACCATCTTTAGCCTATAGGCCCATAGTATCTGGCAGATTTTTCCATGAAGTTGGAAATTCCAATGATAGTTCTGCCTATACCGGCAGTTTGTTAGTCACTTTCTTCTGTGTCCTTCAGAATGTCTGGTAGATTCTTTTTTTTTCTTTCTTTCTTTTTTTTTTTTTATTTTTGAGACAGGGTTTCTCCGTAGCTTTTGTTCCTGTCCTGGAACTAGCTCTTTTAGACCAGAATGGCCTCAAACTCACAGAGATCCTCCTGCCTCTGCCTCCCAAGTGCTGGGATTAAAGACTTGCGCCACCACCACCCGGCTGTCTGGTAGATTCTTTCATGAAGCAGGAACCCCAAAGGACTGTCTCACCTTCTTTATGCAGCTTCTGTGGGTCCTACATGTCTAGTTCATACAGCATAGCATCAAGCAGTCCAGGCAAGAACAGTTTCTTGCCCAAATGGCTAGCAAACTCCATAAGGAGCATCTTTGATACCTTTCACCTCTTGAAGTATATTGGTGCCACTGGAAGCAAATGTGTCTCATTGTCATGAAAAGTCCTAAGATCTTACACATTTTAAATGCCATATTCTGTTAGTCTTTGAAAGGTTTGAAGAATAACTGTGCATATGAAATATATCTCTGTACATCTAGAAAACCTAACGACTACAAGTTTGACTATTATAGATGATTATCTATTAACCTGTATTTCTTAATATATATTACATTTTTAAATGAGCTGCACAAACATAATACTGACACCAAGAATAGAAATATATATAACAAAATTGACCTTAAATTTATATTAATAAAGCAAGGTATACAAATACAGAGTATCAATGTATATAGCATATTCCCCTTTAAATGTAAGCAAACATTTACAAACAATATCTGGGAATTTGGGCATAGTTCTCTCCAAACTGCTTTCTGCTTTCATTGGGTTCATGAAGACCTTTCTGAGGATATTGGTCCACCAAACCACATTAGCCTGTAAAATATCCACAGGTTCTCATTTTCTGCAAAAATATAGGCAGAACCTGTTTTCCAAAGCAACATATCTTTAGACCCAAATTTTGAAGTCAAGATACCTTTAAAACATATATGTTGGTTTACCTTAGCAGCCCATACATGAAATGTCTCTCTGTACTTACCTCCTTTCACAATCAAAAAATTAAAATAAAATAGAATTATATATATTATATACATTATATATTATGTATAATATTATATATATTCTAGACTCTCTGTGTATACTACCTCTTTACATAGCTTATTTTTCTTTACTCCTTTAATCTATGACAGTCTGTACTCTGTCTCTTTAAAGACTTTGCTTTATTTTTTTCTATATTCTTTTTCTTCCCTCTCTCTCAAGCCCATGTATATTTATCCAACACTGTGACCCATTTAGAGGTCTTTTCCATCTGATTTGTCTTTATTGTGTATTGGTTATCCTTTTCTGACCAGGACTGCTTCTTAAAATGCTAAGCTGCATGGCTAGGATTAAATTGCTTTGCCTTTTGGCTCTGCCCAGTCCAACATGGCAGATGTCCCTTCACTGCCTCTGAGAATGCTAGGTGGGAGCCGTCCTCACCACCTTAACTCTGGTAACCAGTTGACCCATTCTGCCACCAACTAACTTGCAGCATACTGCCCACAAACCCCATTTAAGTACTCAGCCTCCTGAGAGAGTCAAGCATGACCAGGAACTTATGCTGAGTCAGTAAGCCTTCTCTTAAAGGAGCCACAGCACCACTGCTCACCACCAGAAAACAGATTCCATCTGAAAAAAAAATGTGACCTCCAAAAAACTCTGCTTTGGTTCCTATTTTTATGGGTCTAGAAGCCCTTTTAAAAAAACAAAACAAAACCTTTTTTAGGTTTTATGTGGATCTATGCCCCAGACAGTTGGTACCATTCTGTTGGTTGAGACAGTTCATTTGTTTCATGGCTGCCCAGACCTGAAATAACCACACATTAACTGTATTAGTTCAACACTGCTTGGCCAATTAGCTCATGCTTCTTATTGGCTAGCTCTTATATCTCAAATTAACCCATTCCTATTATTTTATATTTTACCATGAGGCTTGTGGTTTACTGGCAAGACTCTGGGTGTCTGCCTCCTCTGGCAGCTACATAGTGTCTCCCTAACTCTGTCTACTCTCTCTTCCTCTATCTTCTTGGAATTCCTGCCTTGCCCTATTCTGTGCTGCAATGGGCCCAATGAAGCTTCTTTAGTAACTAATGATATTCATAGCATTCAGAGGGGAATCCTACATCATACTTCTTTGCAACTTCTTATGATAGAATAATACAGTAAGGAAGAAAAGGAAATGAAAAAGGTGGAGGTGGGTGGAAGAGGAGATAAAAGCAAAGGGAGAAGAGCCATGAAGTTCTATAGAGGCACTAGCCCTGGAAAATAAACTCATAGCAATCTGCTACACACAAACAAGTCTGAGTGTGATACACACAGGCTTTTCTCTGGTGAGATTCTAAGCCTTGGTCCTTTTGTGACTTCATCAGTTAAGGTTCTTGAAGTCATAATGTATTTTCACAGTAGGGGAGAGCAGAGGAAGGGACACCACTGGAGAGCAGAGCTCTGCGTGCACAGAGGAGGTACTCAAATGTGGGGAGGGGCAGACGGATAAAGGGCTGAGAAAATGAACTCAAGAGGAAGGATGTTGCCTATACACATCATACACAAAGACTGCCAAATGCATCTTTTAGCAAAATAATCATGAACACGAGATGAGGATTTGTAGGAGGTAGGGGGAACTGATAGGGATGAAAATGAGATAATAAAGGCTAGAAGGGAGCATAAATGAAATGCATTCATATATGTATGAGATTGTCAAAACAAATTTAATTAATAAAAATACCAACACATATACATAGGCTGTGACATTCTGCTCTGGTTCCTCTCTTGAATGTTCCATTAATCATTCCATCAAACCTTTCCTCCCAAAGGGCAAAACAGAAGAGGAGGGACAAATTAATTATGAGAGACAAGGCGAAATTTACAAAGACCTTGTTACATGTTTAAAAGACAAATCACCTGTATTTTCAGAAAATATGTCTAAGCAGGTAAGCTCTGATATTCCTTTTATATTACTTGACTACAACTTTTTATAGCCTTTCCATATTTTCATTACTCTAAACTCAAACTGTATACCTGTTAAGTAACATCATACTCTTTCTTTTAATTCTTATCTCTGGTGAACTCTGATATATTTTGTTCTACTAATTTACCTCGTGCAGGTGTTTCATATCAGTGGGATCACAGGATCTACTTAATATCTGTATCTATGTGAGAGAAATCATATCGAGTACCAAAGGGTACTGACCCTTTGGTTTATTTCACTTAGCTTGTTATCTCAAGGTTTATCATGTTTATATATCCATTCCTTTTTATAGTTTCGTTCTATTTCACTTACATATATGCTCTACTGTCTTTGCTTCATTTCCTGCCATAGATATAAAATACCACCACCAAAGCAACTTAAGGAAGAATGGGTTTATGTTTACTCACAGTCCCATGTTATAATCCAGCATTGCAGGGAAGACAGTAGATACAGGAAAGAGTTGGTCACATTCACATTCAAGACCAGAGAGAGAACAAATTAATGCAGGCATGCTTTTAGTGCTTAACAGGCTTTCTCCGCCACCACACAGTTCAGTATCTCCTACTTAGGGAATGATGCAGCCCACACTGCAGGTCTTCCCACCCAATAAACATGATTGAGATAATCTCCAACAAACAAGCCCACAAGTCAGCTTGATCTTGTAGATTCTCTTCCCAGCTTAGTGTAGATTGTGTCATGTTGATAATTAAAACTAACCAGTACACACACATTTGGATTTACTAAATTGGGCTTTTCTACCCCATGAACACCAGTCTACAAGAATCCATTTGAGTTTGTACTTTTTTGGATGGCCACTTAGAAGTGGATTTTTTTTTTGACACATGGTAATTTTATGTCATCCTGCATCATTTGAAATTTTACAAGGAGTACAAGAGCAGTGATGCCCAAGGAGTCCATTTATTCCCTATCCCCTCCAGCATGTATTTCATATTGTTTGATAGAATCTTAGTGAGTTACTGGTGGGCCTCTGATATCTAGCCTCTTATTTCCTTTTATCTCATCCTACTACATCCTTGCTTGACTTTCTGAAAACATTTTATTTCTTTTAAATATTGCACATGTCTTTAACTTTTAAACTTTCTTATAAGATTATTTTAATTGCCTAGCTTTGCTCTTTGACGATTTCATACATGAATATAGAGTGTCCTACTTACTTTTACCCTATCTTCTTTTGTCTCCCTCCCACCTCTGTCACCCCAATACTCTTCACCACCCTGTCATACCCAACCCCTTCTTCATGCCTTTTTACTTTATCTTGAGATCTATTGATTTTAAATGTCTAAGTAGTCACAGTTTGGAACTTCCTCTAGAGCCTGGTGAAATCACTGCTTGGAATACAACTGAAGGCCATGACTGTCTAACCCTCAGAATTCATTAGTTGCTAATAGTGCAACAGGGAGGATCAGGACCCCATGATCTATGGTTGGCGGTTGACAGGTCCAGCCTTGTGTAGGCTCATTAATAGGTAACCCCAGCTGCTGTGGAAGCAGGTTTTGCAGTGCTGTGCTCTGTCCCAAAGATGGCATTTGCAGTCCTTCTGATCTCATTGGCTTTTACATTATTTTCACGCCCTCTTCTGTAGTGTTCCCTAAGTCATGGAGGGGTGATATAAATGTTATGTTTTGGGGCAATGCTCTAGTCTCAATATTTTTATGAAATTTGTCAACCATTCCCCAAATTATTATTAGTATATTAGCTTCTCTCAATATATTGCTGATCATTGTTTTTGAAGAAGCTTTCTTTTTTTTAATAGCAGCAAGGTATATTTATTTTATCTCATTTAGGATTTATATTTATTTATTTTATTTTTTATTAAAAATTTCCGCCTCCTCCCCGCCTCCCTTTTCCCTCCCCCTTCCCCCACTCCCCACACCCCACTTCCCTCCCCCTCTCTCTCCAGTTTGAAGAGCAGTCAGGGTTCCCTGCCCTATGGGCAGTCCAAGGTCCTCCCCACTCCATCCAAGTTTAGGAAGGTGAGCATCCAAACAGGCTAGGCTCCCACAAAGCCAGTACATGCAGTAGGATCAAAACCCAGTGCCATTGTCCTTGGTTTCTCAATACGGAGAAGCTTTCTTTTTGTATTTTTCTATTTTCAAGAGAGACAGACTAAGAGGGAGGGAAGAAAATGTAGAAGAAAAAGAAATAATTTGGGAGAGAAAGAGATATTTTCAGAAACTCATTAATACAGTTTTTAGAGACAAGCAAATCTGACTGAGGGAGGTCAGTGTAGTGGGCTGGAGTACAAACAAGTGCAGAATCATGCCTGAAACCCTAATTCCATGATCCATTGAGCTGGAGACTCAGGCAAGGATTTCTGTTTCCAGCCCAGGGAGAGTTTCCTCTTTGGAAATCCTAGCCTTCCCTCTGTAGGCCTTCATCTTCCTGGGTGAGGTAGGCTCACATTACAAAGGGCAATCAACTTAGTCTACTGATTCAAATGCCAATCCTTGCTAAAATTACATACACAGCAATATTTAACTTGGTATGAGCAAAAGCATTAGGCACCTTAGTCCAACCAGACAGAGACAAACAGAACTATTTTTACCTAGTTCTGCTATTTTTTTTACCCTTACATGCTTTTAACAGTGTGAAAATGTCAGTGATAGCCCCACCCATCCCTCAAAGTCAACAGTGCCATCCTTGCACTCCCTTCCTCTGGGCTACCTGTCATTACTAGAGGTTTCTGTTTGGTTTGCTTCATGAGACAAGATCTCAATAGATAGGGACAGCTTTGATCTCAGGATTCTTCTCCCCAAGCCTCTAATTACCAGGATTACAAACATGTGCCATTTCTAACTGTGAAGGATTTTATTCCAGCAGTCCCCTAGCATAGGATGATATTGGAGTGTCATCAATGGTAGTTCGAATTCTCCAGAAAACGCTAGTCTGATGTTTCACCCGGGTGTATAAACTGTTGCTGCAGGAAACAACTCTTAGGTTGGTGATATTCAAGAGTTAGGGATTCACTGGAGTGTTCCAGTTTTAGGCATTAAGTAGTTCAGAGGTGCCACTGTAACCATTACTCTCTTTTTAAATAAAGGAGATTAGATTCAATGAGGAACAACAGAGGGATCCTCAGGTTTATGAGAAATCCAAGACAGAAGATGTCCAATTACCTGCAACTAGTTCAGAGAAGAATAAAATGGAGAAGAACCAGATTAACTTTGGGAAAAGTCATATGACCAAGAGACTGGAGCCAAGCTTAAACTGGAGAGCAACTGTTGATTACAAAGAGTATGTAGTTGTTTACATGGGTTTTCTGATGAGTCTTCAATCACTATACAGTTTCCTAATTTTTCCTGGAATTGTACATCTTGTTAGAAAATAGAGTATATATTTCCCTGTCTTTGCTATGTGATTCCTTTTTCCTTCTTTGTATATCTGAAACGGAAGGAAGTAGCAGGACGAGTGCTTGTATTCTGGCCACTATGATGGAAGAAGAAAAACACAGCTCTCTTTTGTGTAGTAGGTGAGCAAGAAAAAGTGATATGAGAAAGAAGCAATGCTAAAATACATTGAGAAATAACATTAAACATATAAATTTAAAACATATGATTATAGTTATGTGGAGTTCCTCAAGAAAATTTCTGTAGCAATAGTACAAGCGGAACTGAAATGCTTTAGGGAAGAATGGACAGTGGGGTACTTTGGGTTACTATTGCTTTTACATAACACCATGAGCAAAAGGAACTTGGGGAGAAAGGGGTTCATTTCCCTCACAGTTACACATAACAGTTAATCATCAAAAGTAGTGAGATCAAGAACTTACACAGGGTAGGAACCTGGAGGCAGGAGCTGATACAGAAGCCGTGGAGGGGTGCTGCTTATTGGCTTGTTCCTCATAACTTGCATAGCCTGCTTTCTTATAGAACTCAGGGCCACCAGTCCAGGGGTGATTCCACCCACAATGGACTGGGTCCTCCCACATCAATCCCTAATTTAAAAATACCTTGCCACAGCCTTGCCTGCCTACAGCCTAACCCTATGGAAATATTTTCTTAATTGAGAATCCCTCTTTTATGATGACTATAGCTTGTGCCAAGTTGCCATAAAATTATCCAGTACACATCCTAAAGATAAGAAATACAGTTAGTAAAATTATAAATTATAGCCAGACCGTGATGGTAAACATTTTTAATTCTAGCACTCAGGAGGCAAAGGCAGGGGGATCTTTGTGAGTTTGAGGTAAGCCTGGTGGTCTACAGAGCTAGTTCCAGGACAGCCAAGACTACACAAAGAAACCCCATTTTGAAAAGTAATAACAAAAATTGAAAAAATTATTGTTATTTAAAGGCTTAGAAAATTACTCAGACAATGACAATAAAGTATTTGCCTTGCAAGTATGAGAACCTGAGTTCAATCCCCAGAACTCAAAAATAAAAACAAAATATAACAGACATAGTGGTATGTGAGTGTAATTCTACTGCTGAGGAATCTATGGAGCCCGCTGACCAGCCAGCTTAGTCACCTTGCTGTATCCAGAGCAGTAAGATACCCTGCTTCAAATAAAAGGTGACAGCGCTTTTCTCTGACCTCCACATGTGGAATATGTATGTATATGTAGATGAATTCCCCCCCCCCCACACACCACATTGTATGTGAGTGTCATTGCTACTCAAATTCTGAAGCTGTCAGAAGTTCCTAGAGCAAATCTGTTGTGTTTCCATTAGCAAGTTATTTATTTTAGAAAGGTGTAAATGGTTGATTATGGCTCATGATTTTAGAAATTTCAGTTCAAAATCTCTGTAAATGATTGTTTTTTGGAATCCAGTAAGTGTGCTAAATGTCCACAGTGAAGAACACATGGCAGAGTATGACTGCTTACCTTGTAGTCAGGAAACAAAGAGAAGTATGGTGGGTGGCCAGTCCCAAAGACCTCTCGTTAGGTTCCTTCTAAAGATTCCATATATCAGTATCTCAGATCAATTTTTTCCCTTTTTTCTTTCTTTCTTTCCTTCCTCCCTCCCTTTCTCCCTCCTTTCTTTTTTCCTTCATTTCTTCCTCCCTTCTTTCTCTATTTCCATCCCCCCTCTTGCTTTCTTTCTTTTAATGGAGTCTTATGCTATAGGTTGACTTCTAACCTGTGGTAATTCTCCTCCTTCAGCTTCCTGTAGGCATGAGATATATGACTGACTGGCTGGAGTCAAGCTTTTTTGGTTGTTCAGAGGCTACTCGTGATCCCAACTAGAGCAAGCAGTTCACAAACTTTAGCCAACAAAACACAAATGCCAGCCTGGATTACTAGCACATGGCATAGTCACTCTTATATTCAATGTGACATGGTTGGTTTAATAACCTTTTCTGGGATTCTGAAGCATCAAGGGTGTGGTTTGTTCCAGCATTAAATGCAGAGGATCTATCTCCAGGAGAAAGGTTCTGTGGGAAGAGAAGAGGCCCTCACTTTTCTGATTTCCACTGACTTCATTACCTCTGTAACTATATGGAAGGGCTCTGCAAAAAACATATGTGAGTCTCTGCTAATGGGGAAGTGGATTTTAAAATATTGTCTTTAATTATGAACTACTGTATGTAATGAGAGCTGAGTATGTGCTAAGGAGCACACTAAGCCTAGAAATTCCTGAAGATCCTGAAGAGTCCCTACAGCACTGTTGGCCAGTGTTGGTGAGAAACTAGTACCTGTGACTGAGAGCAGTAAGCGCTCTGAGGAGAGGGCTAGGATGACGATTTCACTGAGCCATGGCAGCCTGTGAAGACCCTGCTACTAGTTCTTAGTGCATAGCATATTTGACAAAGGGCTGCTGCTTATTTTATTGTTTTAAAATGGAGTCTGGAACCCAGGCTGGCCTTGAACTCGGTCTCTGGAATGCTAAGATTACAAGTGTGTACCACCACAGCCAGTATAACCAAACAGCACACAACATTTTTTTCAACACATAAAACACATATCTGTGCTTGAAGAACAAATACGTACCTGTAAGTGTGAGGCGAGGCTGGAATGTGCTAATCAGTGTCAGGAAAGTGCATTGTTTGGGTTCATGAAAGTGCTGGGGCCATCTGTATATACTTTGATCTTTTATATCCTATTCGCCAGCACAACATACTAAAGTTCTGTTTTGTTATTTATTTATTTAGCCACAAAAGCTCCATAAAGGATAGCCAAGAGGAAAAACAAGGAAAATTTGAAAAGTCATCAGCATCTGTTTCCTCTGGCCGTGCACAGTTACTCCGGTACGTTCCGATGGGTATGGCTATGTTCTTACAGCCACCACATATAATGTCCAATTGCCATGACATTTACAGGCCTCCTCAGTACTATACAATGACCCCAGGATACTTAACATGCTGATGGTTACTAGTGATGTCAGTAAAAGTGAGGGTGCTAGATTTCTTTAAATATATTCCAGGGTATACTTCTACTGTGGCTCTGTGGATCACAGGGAGTGCTTGCTACTTACTAACATCTAAGGCCAGCTATGAACATTGGGTGTAATTTTCAGTTTAGCAAAGAAACAAAATAATGAGAAGGGTTGGCCATTGGTGTTAGAGGGTTTCAGAGCAGTGGCAGGAAGAAGGGGAGCGATTCCCATGCAAACAATTGCATACTAGGGCTGAAACAGGACTTAAGACCCTGAACTGCATTGATGTGGGCTTTACTTTCAGGTTCACTTAATAAATTTATTCAGTGTGTTTAAGAACTTTTAAAGCTTTTGACTTTGAAATAATTCTAGACTCAGAGGAAACTGCAAAGGTAGCCTACTCAAACCCTCGGCCCACCTTCCTCCAGTGACAGCACAGTACGGTCACAACACCAGGACATGAACATTGTTTCAGTGTATATGTGATTTACACATACATAATAGGGTAAATTATCATGATGAACACAGCAATCAGAACACAGAACTTCACCAGCATGTGGGGCTCCCTAATTCCCTATTACGGCCACATCTACTCTCTCGCTTTTAACTCCAGACAACTGTTTGCCTCTTTTCCACCCTAATAGGCAGTATCTAGGCTTGAGTGCCATTTCAAACATTGTTTTTCATTTATCTCTACTGTTCCACCCTTTCCCTTTCTGTGGGTTACTTAAGTATTTTGATTTGTCTGTAGTCTTTTCAGATTTTTATAGTTCTGCATAAGCTTTGCTCAAAATTGGTTTCTGTGTGTGTGTGTGTGTGTGTGTGTATGTTTGTGTATACTGAATACAATTTGCTAGTGTTGCCTTTTGGCAGATGTGTAGAAGAAGCCTTGCCTTCCTTCTGAGGCTCACAAGGTGTTGATGTCATCTGTTGCTCACTGTCTGTAGACCAGTTGCTATATTATTGTTACAGTCACGGTCATGCTGTAGCTTACACTGTGGACTTGTTGCTTTTCATAGTAAGGGTGGTGAGAAGGTTGAGGAGACTGCCAGTGAGAGCTCCTCAGAGAGCGAGGAAGACGAGGAGCCTCCGGACCACCGCCAAGAAGCCAATGCTGACTTGCCATCGGAATACTGGCAGATTCAGAAGCTGGTGAAATATTTAAAGGTAAGAAAAACCTTCCATGCTGTGTTTACAGTATTCCGTGGAAATCCATTGTGAAATTCTCAGGTAAATGGATGGAGCTGGAAGTAATAATTGAGTGAGGTAACCTGGACCTATAAAGACCAGGACCGCATGTTCTCTCTGATGTGTGGATACTAACTTTGAACCTTTAGATATGTGTGTAAAAATGGAGTATCCACAGAAGGCAATACACTAGTGAGGAGATAGAGATGGCATGCAGTTGGTATGACAAGGAAGAGAAATAATAGAAAATGAAGGGTTAAATGAGATAGGAACAGGGCAGAGCAGGGGAGGGCAGGGCAGAGGAGTACAGTAAGGATAAGAAACCCTGAAGACCCTTAAAAATCCACATGGAAACCTACTTTAGAAGCTTACCAAGACATAGACATATGCAAAAAGGAGCTTAAAATGGAATTATCTTATAATGGGGAGAAAATGTGTCTCCCATACATTGCAGTACTACAGTACAAGTTATGGTTTAATTCTTTTCAAGGTGTTGGTCAGTGAGGCCCCATGGACACTCCTCCCCAAACATTACAGGATATTTCCATTGCTCTTGGTTACTCTAGAACATAATGATAATACTCTATTATTGAAGACATCATGTATTTGAGTCATAGAGCATGGAGAAACAAAGCTGATACTGATCTGGAAGCTTCATCCCTGTTTGCAACTTTCATAATTTTGAAATTTTCTATGCGTATTACCAGGGAAGAAAAGTCATCTACACTCTTCCTAACAATGAAACTAATGAACTACAATAATGACTGGCCTGGTAAAATATGCCACTGATTCAATAATGGCACAAGTGTTATGGGAATAACCAACTACTTTCTAATTGGCTTAAGTCCATCTCTACAAAAGGAAACTCATGCCTAGTACCACTGAATAGATCAAAAAATCCATGGTTGAATAGGTCATAGGTGCTAAGCAGGATCTAACACTATTATTCTGCTAAATGGACATAGTATTAAACTTCTCCCTAAGTTCATATCTTTATATCCATATATATGAGTGTATCTCTCAGCCATAGGAGAAGTTTATTTTTGCAACAGATGGTGATTAACCGAAACACAGACCCGAGCTGTTCAATGTGCAGAGTAAATTACTATAGAGTGCTCACATCTAAACTTGAAATCCGTATGTGATAACATACCCTCCCCATACGGCTCAACGGTGATCACCAAAGATTGGATGTAAAGATTGAAAGAGACAGAGGTAGTGGATCACTGCAGTGGAACGATATTTGTCAGATGTGGCATGGCTTTTTAACATATGAGTTCACAGCATCTGTGACTTCCTGAACAAGATAAATCAGCTGAAATCTCTTTGTAGATGGGGAAGGGCCTCGTGAAGGCCTACCCTTAGCAATTCACAACTGATGGCTTCAGGAAAAGAGTCAGTTTTCTTCAGAGACGTGTCTCCTATGCGGTCATCTATGCTCCAGTATAACTCTGCACATAATGGCTGCATTCAGTGGACTCAGTGGTTTGTTTGTTTGTTTTTTTTAAGAGTATATAAATTTGGGATTACAGGATATAGCCACCGCATCTGACACCGTAACTCTTATTGTATCAGGTAGGGAAAAAACTGACATCAGTGAACATCACAGGCCACAAGGCTGAAGTTGGCCATCTTGAGTATAACAGACCATTCTGGTTCATACCTGGTGCTTTGGGAAAAGAAAAGGACAGACTTGAGGTTTTCTTGCCATCCATTGTCTTTTCCTTTTTCATGAGTCAAAGAAACATGAGAACAGCCAAGAGGTGGGACAATGGGGTAGGCAGAAGCATGGTTTTTGATGTTGGAAAGATGTCAGTGGGACCCTATGTACCAGCTTAGCAGCTTCAGGTTATACAACGTTTATTGACTTCAGCTTCCTCATTGTAAAAGAAGGGGGAAGTGTTTGAATGTCAGGATCACAATGAATGTTAAATGTAGCATAATACATCTGAAGTGCTTAGCACAGAGTCCACGGTAATGCTGACAGTGATAATTATTTCTACAGTGTATGATCATGACCATAGATGTTGCACGGTGTGGAGTCTTGTTCTCTTGCCCAGGTGGCCCTCAAGTTTTGCTTTAAAATTTCTAGCAAAACAATAAAAAGAGGAAAATACAGGGAGTTAATATATTGAAGGATAGACTTACTATCGTTAAGTAAGAAAAGCCAGTTGTCAATGATACTGGTGCTAAGAACTGGAAGAATTTTAGCCTTTAGGGTCGATTAGGAAGGTACTGGGCAATGGAGCACATGGCATCCCAGATGGCATCCTGGGACCATAGCAAAGTGTCTCCTAATGGCTTGGTTATAGAATGCTACCTTGAGTTATTCAGCTGCTTAGGATAAATCCATATAGTTGGGGGCCAAATGGGGATGTGCTGTTTCTGTCCCAGAACAGCTAAGAAAAACATTTATTGATGAAGTGCTACTTAAGCTCACACAAGTTATTCATCAGGAAATCATGTGCAAATGTGATACTTTTGGCCAGACACTAAATTGCTCAGAATTCTTATAGCTCCCACAGGTAAATATGCTTAATATAGCCAATAAGAAGGAAAGTAGATCTACAAATGGTTTCAAGGTTTTTGACACAGGTAACTGTTTTATACAGAGACACAAAAGGATATTAAAAAGTCTCTGAAATGCAAAATTGGAAGTCTCTAGGTAATCTCAAAATAAACATACCTGATATTTTAATTTATAAAATTATAGCTCCAATGTAGGCTTAAACTAGCAAAGAAATGGTAACGTTGACCTTACTTTCTCCTACCATTTTCCAAGGATAGAATGTCAGCGCTGTTGAAAAATATTGATGAGCTCATTAATATTGAAACAGGTCAACGAACTTGAGCTTGTTATTTATCCAGCCTATGAGCTCAGATCCTGGCATATAAGAAAAGGGAGTTGATATTGAAATATTAGGCTTTAACCTACACTTCAAGTTGAAAATTTTACACACACACACACACACACTCTTCTTCTGGGTCTTTAGAACACAATTTAATTTTTTAATTAATGATTACACTACATTTTTATTTTACTCAGCAAACATCCAACTTCTTTGGTCCCCCTAGCTGATGAGTGTATAGAACCCAAGTACTAACCAGGGTGACCTGCTTAGCTCCTGAGATCATGCATGTTCAAGATGGTATCCTGTGTAAGGCAATCTAACTCTTAGGGAAGTGCCACCATTCTATTTAACCCCCTACTGATAAGTACCTACGTTCTGTGTTTTGTTACCATGACAGCTCAGGTGGTCTAACTTCTCAGCTGCTTCTTCAGTAGAGAGGTGCTATTTAATTCATTTCTTATCAGCAGGCTATCTTGCCAAGGATCACAAGCTTGACCCTCAAACTTCTGCCTAAATGGTGCAAAGGCAGGTGAAGTTACTGCGTGCAGTGTTCCTCTGTGCTTACTCTCAGTCTCTGGACAACAGTTTAGTCTTACCTCCGAGTCAGAGTTCCTTCAGTGGACAGCTCTCCCAACTCTCCCCCACCTTCTTTTAGCTCCCATACTCCTTAGAGATACACTTACTTTTATTCTTGCACTTGCTGTTTTGACATAGCTAACTCCTTCATCCACTGGCTTTAAAATCTTGCAAAAAAAAAAAAAAGATTTTGATGATTTCTAATAATTAGAGGCACTGGTGTCTTAATGTCTGCACTACAGTTCTTCGGAATCCCTAGCTTCCCAGTGATATTTCATTCACTTCTAAACCTGATATGTGGAAAAACTCCTGAAATCAGAGAATCAATTGTTGGGAAAAGAGGGTTTATCATTCACAAGAGTTGTTACAAATTGATACAGATGGATAGATTTTCTCTGGTAAAGTCAGAAGGGGCACAGGAAGTTTGAAATTCAAGGTTTGACTTTCAAACACATTAGTGTACATGGCCTTAACTGAAAAATGAATGACTTCACCCCAGGATAAAAGACTGCAAATTTATTTCTATGTCAATTCTGTTTGGCTTTAACTATAAATTGAAGAGAAAATAAAGGCAATTGAGGTGATGCTAAGAGCACAACCTTGTTAGTTTTGAGGGATTTCTGGTGGCATCTGGGATTATGTTTTTCTCACCAATTGGCATTTCCTGGACTGTTGCCTGGGGAGGACATATGTGCCACTCTGGTCTCAGTTTTAGGCTCAGTAAGGTGACATTAAGATCAATGTTGGAGACATTAAAGTGTTGTGCTCAGTGGGTCTGATCCTTGCACGCTTATATAATAATAGAGGAACACGGGGTGGGGTCCGAGGGCTATTTATTTAGATGCTCCCTTCCTTGAAGAGTTCTGCTAGAAGAGTGGGCAGAGGAGCTCCACTCTCCAGCGTCATACACAGGAGACCACTCTCCACTGTCAGACACAGGAGACCACTCTCCAGTTTGATACACAGGAGCACTGCTCTCCACTGTCAGACACAGCAGACCACTCTCCAGCATCATAGACAGGAGACCACTCTCCAACATCATACACAGGAGACCATTGCCCAGCGTCATACAAAAGGAGACCACTCTCCATTGTCATACACAGGAGACCACTCTCCAGCATGATACACAGGAGGCCACTCTCTACTGTCATACACATAGCATACCCACATGCATTTCTTATCACATGATTCATGTACTGTGGAAGTCACTCTTCTGTTCAGTTCCATATCCACACGTTTAGAATTTAAGGCTATGAAAAATAAAGGTGTCTGGAAGTCTCCAAAGTTAGTAGGGAGGAGATCTGACTTCAGACTGACATCTGTAAGACATTCTTCAGAAAGACCATCAGGCTATAGCTACAATAGAGGCACCCAGGACTCAAGGGGCGTTCTTGGCAATAGATGTGCTTCCAGTTTAAAATTCTTTGTTGAAGATGCTTTACTGGTGTTCCATTCCTAACACACACACACACTTCCCCTTAACTGGTTAACAAGTTCTGAGTGGTAATTGGGAATTAAATGTTTTTTTTTTATTGTAGGAATTTGATGTACTTTGCAGTCAATTACACTTAATTAAATTCCATTCCCATTACTTGTGTCTTAGATTTGGAGTGGCAGGTTTGATCCTTGTTTCATTGGTGGAAAAGCTGAGAAACCCTTTGCTACAGGCCACACAGAAGGCGGCTGCGGGCTGGGACCACATCCAGCTTCTTCTATCTTTGTTGCCTGTTGCCTGGTGATTCTGTCCCACTGTCAAGAAACTCAGAACCCAGGAGCCTTGTAGACATTGCTTCATCTTCTCTCTCATCTGCATTGCTTCATTTGAGTGAGAGACTGAACAGGAGCTTTTATAAAAGGACTTGGTATCCGTTTTTGGAATGCAACATTGGCGTGTTCTTTGACTAGGTTTTAAGGAGGGTGAGAACAGTGGCAGTACAGTTGTTCTTAAAGGGGCCATTTAAACATGGAAAGCAGTGGTCACTGTTCACGAATCCAGTAAATTGAAGCTGTTAAAAAAGTCTTGCTGTCCAGAGTAATATTTTTAAGATTGTGCAAGCTATCTCACCCATGTGGGTTACCTTAAAAAAATCAGTACTCCGAGATAGAGTAAGTGCCTTTGAAAATGCCCTCTTAGAGGGTCTGGAAGGATGGCAGGGTGGCTCGTGTTTGCAAGTGTGAGGACCTGGATTTGGATCTCTAGCTGGGTACAGTACCACAACACTGTCACCTCAGAGCTAGAGGGTGAGTAGACAGGTATCTCCCGGGAGCTCACCTGCAGCCATTCTAGCCAAAACATAAAGCAGGAGTAATTAGGACAGTCTGATGTCAACCTCTGACATGTGCTTATGTCCCCACCCCGATATCTGTTAGGAATTATGCTTAAATCACTTTATCTATAAAAATTCTACATAGTAGCTCATATTTATGTTTTCATAAATGTTACCATGTTTGAATGAATACATTTTATGTTTTTGGACTACGTGAAATATGTATAAGCTCATATCATCCCCAAAAGAATTTGTCCCATTGCATTTTTTTTTTACTTAATTGATTAATTTATGTGAATATGGGTGAACACACACGCATAAACACACACTGTGCAAACAGCACAATGTAAGTACAGAGTTCAGAGGACAAGTTGCTGGAGTCAATTCTGTCCTCATACCTGTGGGTCCTAGAGATCAAAATGATGTCATCAGGTCTCAGAGCTTATGTCATTTTGTGTTTTGGTTTCGTTTTTGGTTTTTAATCACAAAGGAGATAAAGAAGGGAGAAAGCACAGCCTCCCCAGTGGTGACTCTGCACTCCACAAATGAATGACATTTTTAGCTTTCAGCTTTTTATCCCCCTTTGCCCTTCTGTATTTTATAAATTTGGGGGAAGCGGAGTAATGAACTGAGTGTGCTAATACAGTGCTACTGACTCCTGACCACTGGAGCAGCCAGCACACACCGTCACATCACCACATCAGCCTAACCACCAAGGTGGCAATGCTCAAAATGTCCAGCTAGGCACAATGGCACTTGCCTGTAGTCTCAGTGACTCACTCTGCCCAGGAATTGGAGGTCAATGAGGGCAAGACCCCCATCACAAAAACAAAGATACAAGCAAAATATCAATTCTCTCTCTCTCTCTCTCTCTCTCTCTCTCTCTCAAACACACATACACACATTCTCTCTCACACACACACAAACACGCTCACACAAGATATACACACTCTCTCTCACACACAAACACACATTCTCTCTCACACACACAAACACACACACAGACTATCTCTCTCTCTCTCTCACACACACACACAAACACGCTCACACAAGATATACACACTCTCTCTCACACACAAACACACATTCTCTCTCTCACACACACAGACTCTCTCTCTCTCTTTCTCTCTCTCTCTCTCTCTCTCTCTCACACACACACACGCACACACACACACACACACAGAGTAAAATTCCTGCAAGTGTTAGTACTTGCACTTAGAATATTCAAGGCTTTGATTTCCATCTCCTGCACTCTTTCTCCCCAAGTGGGAAAAGAAATCTTGGGGAAATTCCTGGGCTTTAACTCATTTCCTCATTCATCCTTTGTGCTTCATGAGCAGTTAGTGTGAGCTAGTCATTTAGTTATTCATAAGATATTTGTGTTGTATGACCTGAGCATGTAATAGATTTTTGAGGAAATCCATCTCTGGTGTGTCTGTTGTACCATATTTGTTCCCCCAAAATGTGCTTTCTCCAAAAATTGTTTGATTGGAGAAAATTTGCTCTGGCTGATTCCCAGTTTGTATAATGTGAAGGACCACTTTGCCTTTTGTTTTTAAAAATATGACTTCATGTTACAGATGCTTTTATATGAAAAACTAAACAGGAGTGAGTGGTGCCCAATTTAGCCTAGCTCATGTACTTTACAACTGCATGTAGACAGATCTGTCATAATCATTAGTAGACACTGTGTGTTTGCAGGAAAATGGGAGCCTCATAGCCCTTCTTGGTCCACTAGCTTTTGAGATTTGTGCTAGCAAGGCTGTCAAGGCTGTGGCTCCTTTCCCAGCCTTGCTCTCTGGGTGGGTGTGGCTGTCTGCTGTGGCCTGCCAATATTTCTTCAATGCACAGAACAGCAGCATATGTAACTTATATAGTCCCTCTTTGGTTTAAGCTCTTAAAAATTATAGGAACGGTAAACAAGTTAGCATGTTCACTGTGAAAATCCAAGTCGAATGAATGAAGGCTTTTTTACAGATATTTCATAATTTATACAATAAAGCCACACCCTTATGTTTGCTTTTTGAGACAAGATCTTACTCACTAGTCCATGATGACCTGAAACTCAATATTTAGTGTGGGCTGTCTGTGAACTAATGGCAATGCTCCTGCCTCAGTCACTTGAGTGCTGACATTATAGGTGCAAAAGACCATGTCCAGCTTACATTGTTCTTTTTATATTTAATATTGTGCTTTGGTTTGGTCATTTTAATTATAATATAAAGTTTCATTATAGGTAAACATTAATTTGTTTAACAGTTCCCTTTGTGGCAACATCTAATTTTTACTCTAGTCATACTGTAAAATCTGGATGCATCCTCGATACATGCTCTACTTCTACGGGAGAGAGTCTTTGAAAGGTACTACAGGAATGAGCAGAGAATACAAATTCTTGATAGCTCTAATGTAGACTTGTCTAATGTGTGGAAATTTTCACTTGAATAAGATGTGAATACATTTAAGTCAGGTATAATGATACACACCTATAATCCCAGTAGTATGAGACTGAGGCATTCAAGGTCAGCCTATGTAGATGGAGTTTCTGTCCCACCTGCTCCCACAGTCATTCAGTCCCAAAGAAACACACAGAAGCATATAACAATTATATACCTATTACCTCAGTCTTATTATTAACTAGCTCTTACAACTTAAATTAATCTATAATTCTTGTCTGTGTTAGCCATCTGGCTCGATACCCTTCATCAGTGAGGCATTCTCATCTTACTTCCTCTGCATCTGTTTGGTGTCTGCAGACTTAGCCTTTCCTCTTCCCAGAATTCTTCTAGTCTTGTTGCCCTGCCTATAGGCCTGTGTTATATAAGAAGTTCAAAGGGCCAACCTTGACTATAAACCCAGACCCCATGTGGTGGTTAGCCTGGGAGACAGGCCTCTCTGGGCTTGCCAGTGGAGGATTATCTTGAATAGGTAAAGTGAAGCAGGGCAGACTCAGTGTTGGTGACTTTATTCTCTAGACTGGGATCCTGGACTATATAAAAGGAAACCATGAGGTTAGAACATTTGTTCTTTTCTCTTAGTCTCCCAAATGTGGGTGTGATGGGACCAGTGCGTCAATCTGCCAACTTGATAGACTGTACCCATGGAAAATGGTGAACTTAAGACTTTTATCCTTTACATTGCTTACACCAAGGTAGCTTATAACAGCAACAGAAATCAAAACTGAGATATTCTGTCTTAAAAAGAAGTAATGGGAATCTGCACGATATGCTCGCACTTAAATAATTCAAGAGGCTTGGGCTAGGGAGATCAATCAGTGGATGTTTGTTTCACAAGTATGAGGATTCAAAATGGGATTCCTGGAACCCAACCCTGATACCCACATAAATCATCAAATTATATATATTACAAATGTTTGTATATCAATTTATCCCAATAAAGTTTTATGTTTGTGAGTGTATTATTATATAGATGTGTTCATATGGGTGTATACACATAGGTGTGTGCAGGTGTGCGAGTGTGTAAGGTCAGAAGTCAACAACTCTGTCTTCCTTAATTGCACCCCACATTAATTTTTGTGACAGGGTCTCTCTTTGACCATAGAGCTCACTGATTTCAATAGGCTTACTTACCAATGAGCTCCAAGGTTCCATTTTCTTCCCCTAGTCCCAGTGCTGGGGTTAAAGGATCCACACATGTTTTTCCTGTGGGTTCTGGGTTTCCAAATTCAGGTCCATGTGCTTATGAAAAAAGCACTTTACTCTCCCCAGAGCCAATAAAGTTGTTTTCAAAAGGGAAGAATATGTGTACCCTAGAGTTTGAGAAGGCCCATTTCTATTTATTTATAGACTTCTTGTTATTAATACCAATATGGGAATTTTTTATACTGCCCAATTTTGTTAATTTTTCTGAGGATATATATTCAAAGTCATTTATTTTAAATGTTATCCTTGTGCATAACTTCTTTACTGAATTATTTCATTAAATATTGTAATTATTGAGCTCATTCTCTTGTAACTTTTTAGGAAGGCAATTACATTAGCTACAATTTTTCCACACTGTAGTCACTAAAATGCTCCAGTAAGCTGTCAATTGCCACAAATGTCCCTAGCTATTTTAAAGAAATGCATATAGAAGCCTTGTATTGATGCCTATCCAATTTAAGTCAAAAATTTTGTAAGTTTCTGTAGTGATAGCTTGATTCTAATTTTCATTAAACACACACACTTTTCTTTTGCTTTTAAAAAATAAACATTATTTTCTCTTTTTCCTTGGTGTTCTGCTGAGTCTTAGGTTTATGAGTGCTGACTCATCAGTATAAAATAGATTTGCAAATAAACAGAAGGCCAAGCAATGGATTTTTACTGCTTTGACTCGCTTGGTCATATGCCAGTCACTTGAATACCTTTAGCCATTTCTGATCCTGGCAGACTCTCCAAGCTCTGTGGGCACTGGGCCCTCTGTCATCATTAATGGGCAGACACTGGAAGAGGTTCACTTCTCTTGGTTTCTGAGTGTTTGGAGGGAAAATACTGAGAAAATCAAAGGCCAGCTGAATGTGTGGTAATGGCTGTGTGGCTTCCTTACCAGGCATCCCTCTGTTTCTTGATTGCAGGTTGTGGGGAATGGTACAAGAGACGTGTCTGGCTGGGATTATGCCTCTGTGGTCCTTGCTGCATCACTGGGTCAAGGGATCCCTGACCATATGTCCCCATGAGGACGCTGCATCTCTATTGTCTTTGGAGTTTCCTTTCCAAGCAAAGGAGAATTCAACAAACTTTCATTTCCAAAGTGCCCTTGTGGCACACAATGAATCACCTCAGCCTCCCACTCTAGGCTCCCTCTTCTCTCAGAAAATTTTCAATAAGCCAAATGTTTCTGCACGTCCACTTTTAGCGCTTCCAGCTGGGAACTCCTGCAGCTGGGGCAATCTTTTAGAGATGTCATTGGCTCATCCTGGCCAATCTTGAAATAAAGATTAAAATCCATCTGGGTACGGTAGTACACACCATAATCCCGCTATTAAGGAAGTAGATGCATGAGAGTCAGAAACTGAAGACCAGCCAGGGTTGCAGAGGGAGACACTGTCTCAAATATTAAAGATTAAAGCCTTCAGCTTGGCCCCTGAACAAGAACTATGGTTGCTCTCTTGGGTTCTTGGCTCATTGTGTCCCACATCATTACTCAGGATTATTAGTTCACGTTGATCGTAAGAGCTCTTAACTAGGTCTTGCTACACACTACCCAGGGCTTCTGAATATATACCATGCCCCTTCCTCTGCTACCAGTGAATTCCTACTTTACACAGATTTCAGTTTAGGCATGCTTCTTTCACGTGATGATGGGCTAGATTCATCTGTGTTGCCCATGTCTCTGGGTACTTTCCAGACAAAAATTTTACTCCTTCTAACTGCATAGAATTTCTTTAAGATTTGTAGACACTCCAATATTATTTTTTTTACTTGAAGACTTTTATAATAAGGTTTATTTTTCTCATTTATGTTTTAATTTAAAAATTAAAACGCTTTCTCTTCCATTAACCCCCAAATTCCAGGAATGCCAGGATCAAGTCTGCTTTTGTTTACTTGTATCTAGTGCTTATCATCAGATTGGGCAAATAGTGAGCATGCTAACAAAAAGATACAAAATAATTTGAAGCAGCTCAAAAGTATTATTTATCACAACAAGTATTTTTCCTCATAGACAGTGAGACGAGGTCTTACACTGTACTGTGAATAGTATATTATTTCTGATTTCAAAGATCTTATTGTTTAGAAAAATAGCTTTATTCATTTTGCTTTTCAAAAAGAAATTTTGAGCTGGGTGATGGCTCAGTGGAAGTAAAGCCCTTGCTGTGCATGTAGGAGGCCAGGAGATGGGCTCCATAACACTCCTGTAAATGCCAGACGAGCTTAGGGACCTGCCTATATTCCCAGTATATGGGAGGCGGAGCCCCACAGCAAGCTAGTGAGCCAGAGTATGTGAATTGGCAAAATCAAGTGTGAGACTGTGCTCCAATATATGTAAGATGGAGAGAGCTTCTGGCCTCCACATGGATACAAACATGGGCACTTACACACAAGTGAACATCCACACACATGCAAAAAAATGTTATATAAAGTACTAATTCACTCAAGGTTTTACTGTAAGCAAACAGTTTGCTCACTGTAAAGAAATAAAAGCAATTTAAAAAATTTCTTTCATGCATGTAAAAAACCAGAATGACTTGCTTAGCAGTTCCCATGACCAGAGTAGATGTTTAAATTTGTTCAGCCAAAACATGGGTTGAAATTGTAGCTAGAGTCTATGGTTAGTATGAGTAGTCCATGACAATCCACACCCAAACAAATAAAAAAATAATATTCATAATAAAATTATGTAAAGAAAAGCAAAGAGGTTAAGGAGGGGAGAGAGAAGGAGAGGAGCAACAGGAGCATTTATTTTAGCTCTGTATGTTGTAAGCTGATGTAACAGTGGACAAACACCTCCTAGCTGAAGAAAGAAAGATGAATTACAGATGGTGGAGGCTGGAGACGTGTGAGGAGGCACAGGGCCGGAAGTCAAACAGCAAAAGAATTGTATTCATTTCAGAAATGGAAAAGTTTATGGGATACATTTCTGAATCCCCTTCAGAAGCTAGTAAAATATATTTTTCTATGTTTTCTCCAGCTTTTAAAACTCTACAGATGCAAGTGTGTGACAAAATGTGAAAATTAAGTCTTATTATGTTCTCGGCAGATTTAATTGTAAAGGTAGACAAAGGTGTGCAGCTGCTGCTTGGCTAGATGTTTATGGGTCTAGACAAAGCAGAAGGAGCCCTCAGAATTCTTTACAAATCTGGTATTAAAAGGAATGGCAATGACTGTTAGATGTTTTGGCTCCCGTCTACTGGTATTCATTCTGAAAGATTTATAATCCTTTTGGGAGTGTGGTCAGTGACAAGAGTCGAAGGAAATCCTGAAATGTGGAAAAACTAACTTTTCCTAATATAAAACTGTTCTAAAAAAATCCCTCAAACCTATGAATATGTTTCCAGATTTTCAGAAAAAGTTGATTTACAGAATTTTTTCTATAAGGCTCTAACTTCATATCAATAAATTTGAACCTTTTCTTTGATTCTGACATTGGTCTAGAAATAGATAATTCAGAAGATCACACCTTTTGGGTGCTTGTTATAAATAATGAATTTTAAACCCACATAAGCTGCTGCGAGTGTGTGAGTGGTATAGCACTCAAGAGTAGAGACGACCCTAGACGGACAGAGACTGAGCCAAAGACAAACCCAAAATCCCACCAAACAAAAGAGAAGCAGATCCAGAAAAATCTGGATCATGTGCACCAAGAATGTCCCTACAGAGCATTCTGGATCCTTGGAGATATCCTGGGGTGAGAGGGGGCTGTGACAGCGACTAGATACTCTCCTATGTCACCTTCTCTTCCTCAGCCATGACCAAGTTTATTTTACCTGCAGTCCTTGGTTTGAATTCCCAAACACCCAGTAGAAGAAACTTGTTAGGAGTGTTCAGATTGCTTGTGGGACATCCTGATGCCATTTTAACGATGAAAACACAGCCATGTCCGAGGAATTCCTTCCTTTCCTGCCTTCACCCTTTTTTGTATTATTCTGCTTCCTTTACCAGCCAAAGGACTGGATGATACTCATACTCACTCCTCTTTGTGATTACTGATTGCTTTTCTGCCCTTGTTTTCTAGATGGGAAACAGCAGTAGAGTATCCTGCCCTCAAACAGTGGAGTTAATAACCTGATAATAAGGAGGGGAGGACTTACCATTTCACACCTTAAAGCCGGCTGTGGGTAAATGGTGCCCACCTTCCTCTTGCCAGTCAGGAGCAAGAGAGCAAAGCTATACAACAACAGACTTTACATGTAGGTGCTGAACTGCTCTTGTAATGCTAAACTTCCTCTTTATTTATTTTTTGGATTACCTCAAGAGAGGAAATGTGGCCAACACCACCTCTACACTTTTTAGAAGCACAGGGCATTTTCTTAGGACAAACAAGCAAAAATCTAAACATTCTTTTCCTCAGCCTTTGATTAAACCTTTAAATAAACCCCTCTTAGTTTCTTGTCTGAAAAGCAATAAATTGTTTTAACTTCACACTGAGGAACTGTGTACATGCATGTGTGTGACCTGAAGGAGGCAGCTTGCTGTTTGCCATTTCTGTGAAGCCTTTATGTATTTTCCATTACATAAAATTGCATCTTTAAATGTTAGTTTTAATATTTATATGCTACAATATGGATTAGTAGAAAATACAAATGTATCATAAATACATGTTTTAATGTGAATCTGTAGTATTCATAGTCTCTATTTTCTACATCTGATGGTCTGCTTTCTGAAGCTTTGACACAATATCAGGACTTATTAAAGACATTTATCTCTCACCATTTTGGAAGCTAGGAAGTCATCCAGTATCAGGCACTGGTATCTGGGAATGGCCTGCTTGCTGTGCTCATGGGGTGAAAGGCATCCATTGAGAGAGGTTATACTCATGTTAACTAATCCACCCCACACTGGCATTAAACCCCTCATGGAGGAAAGATCCTCATTGCCTCACTAATTTCTCAGGTGTTATATTTTTAATTCTGAAGAAGGGCAGTTTGTCGCTGCCCTCCACCTATGACAAGTCTTGATGTTTCTCTGCTGAGTCATTGAGTCACTCAGGCATGCAGGTCTGGGTCCTTCTTTGTATTGCACACCTCAGGTCTTATAGAACCAATTTCTGATTCCACACAGCCCTAGATGCACCTAATCTATGTCCTGCTGTTCTGCTGCATTCCATGTGGTTTCCTGTTGTATGAGGGTCGTCTGTCTATGTGTTACTTTCATTGGTTAAATAAAGAGACTGCCTTGGCCTAGTTGATAGGGCAAACTCAGGTAGGTGGGGAAGACAGAACAGAATTCTGGGAGGAAGAAAGCAGAGGCAGGCAGAGAGCTGCCCACCATGAAGCTGCCAGGTCAGACATGCTGAATCTTTCCCGGTAAGCCACGGCCTCATGGTGACATACAGATTATTAGAAATGGGTTGAATCAAGATGTGAGAGTTAGCCAATAAGAGGCTAAAACTAATGGGCCAGGCAGTGTTTAATTAATACGATCTCCGTGTGGTTATTTCGGGTGTACGCTAGCCGGGTGGGATGGAACAAGGAGGCCGCACCCCCATTTACAACAGTTTCCCTCTCCTTTGTGTGTCTAGACTGTTCCATGTACACAAATGAAGGAAAAACAATTTTTTTCCTCTATGTTCACACTGAAAGTCAACATAAAAGACTTGTGTGACTTCAAAGAGTGTGAGTGTTTTCCCCACAGGTGAGCAAGCAACTCTGTGACAATGGATGCCTCTTCTGAAACTGAGTGACTTCATTGGAGGCTCTCCAAGATGGAATTTTCTCAGATGGCTTCTGAGGCCCATGACAAGGCCAGCTATGATCCCTGCTTCTCACTGGTTATGAACAGGATTCTCACAACACTCCCATCAAGTCTGATGAAAACATGCTCACTTGTTGCTCTAGTTGGTTTTCTATTGCTGTGATAACTACCATGATGAAAAGCATCTCTGGGAGGAAAGGGTTTATTACAGCTTAGTGTCCACCATGATGGGAAGTCAAGGCAGAAACCTAAAGCAGGAACCTGGAGGCAGAAACTGAATTAGAGGCCATGGAAGAATACTACTTACTGGCTTGTTTATGACTTGCTCAACCTGCTTCCTTATACAGCCCAGGATTATTTACCCAGGGAAGATACCACACACTGAGCCCTTTCACATTAATCATCATCAATCATTAATCAAGAACTTGCCTATAGGCCAGTCTGATAGAGGTATTTTTCTCAATTGAGGTTTTTGCTTCCCAGATGACCTTAGTTTGTATAAACTTGACAAAAACTAGTCAGCACACTGGTTTATTACAATTATTATGTTTCGATGCCCATGAAGAGCTGTATTGGGCAAGGGTTTCTAGGCCTTTTCTGTGCATACTCCTTTCTTCCCAGGAACACCATATTCTTTGGGATTTTTATGGAGACTGACTAATGAAATTATTAACCTCCAGGCTTGCTCTTCTTCCCAAAGCTAATTGGTAGAGCAATCTTTGTAAGAGAAATGTTCAGATGTAGATTGTGTTTCCCAGTGCACTAATCCAGAAGTGGGGTGAGGGCATTTACTACCTCAGTATAACACTTCCACCCTCTCCTCGCTCTTCTAAGGTGTGCCCCATGGACTCTCTTTAATGCCTGCTATCACGCAGTGTCACAGCTGTTTAAAGGAGCCCCACTGTAAATGTTGGCACGTAACTGGAGTAACATTTTACGATGCTCTGTGAGGCGTTCCCATGCTTTGGCTCACCATAATTCATTTAACAAATTATAACCCACTCAGAGAACCTTTAAAAATTTTATGTGCTGTGGTTGAGGAGACACTTTCCTAGCTTGTAGATTTGTCTGTATGGGAATGTGGCTTTATTTAACTATTACATGGTGTTGCATCTTCCTAGGGGGGAAATCAGACAGCAACAGTGATTGCTTTGTGTTCCATGAGGGATTTCAACTTAGCTCAAGAGACCTGTCAGCTGGCAATTAGAGATGTTGGAGGACTTGAAGTCTTAATAAATCTACTTGATACAGATGAAGTCAAATGCAAGGTAAGGACTTTCATGATGGCCGAGAGCCCTGGGTCCTTCACAGCTCTCTCGGAAGCTCTGGATGGCTAGCACATCTTTTGGTTTCATTTGTAATGTACTATGATTGTTGATGATCTGTAACTGCATTTTCTTGTTCTCATTTTCTTCTTTATATTTCTTCTATCTGCTTGTGTTTCTGAGAGGAGAAATTCTGTTTATGTAAATAAAGGAAAATGTAGAGGATGTGTGTAACCTCCAGGGATGGAAAGTTTTTCTTAAGAACCTTCATTGAGGAGGACTTTTAGGTTAGCTTAGACTTAAAAAGAAGTACTTGGGTATATATTAAAGCCTCATTCATCTGTCACTTTCATCCCCCCACATAGATTGGTTCATTAAAGATCCTGAAGGAAATCAGTCATAATCCTCAAATCAGACGTAATATTGTTGACCTTGGGGGCTTACCAATTATGGTTAATATACTCGATTCTCCACACAAGAGTCTCAAATGTTTGGCAGCTGAGACAATTGCAAATGTGGCCAAGTTCAAGAGAGCCCGACGGGCAGTAAGACAGCATGGAGGCATCACCAAGCTGGTGAGTACCACCATTACCATCTTCAGATTCTAACAGACACCTACACAGCCATATCTTATGCTCTGGACACCATTATGTGTGACCTGAGAGTCTTTTTTATTTTTTGGCACACATCTTTAAGAACGATGTCCACATATTTACATTAGCAAGAGCCATAAAATAATGTTCAGCTTTGATTTTCAAATAGAGGATTTAAAAAATATTGTCATCTAACAGGATCCACTGAGATAATAAGGAGGTGGAACTACCAAAGTAGTACTGTAGCTCAGTGACAGAGAGATGCCTACTCTCTGTGAGGCCCTGGGCTTAATTTTTAGGGTGATAGAGAGATGTGGTGTCTGTAGAAGTGGGGTGGGGAGAAAAGAGGGCAGAGGACAGGGGAGAAGAAGAGGAAGAAGTGACAAGGCTTGTGGTAGGAGATAGGTTTGGTAGCCCCAGCTTCTGATATCAGGACTTTCCTCCATGGCAGTCAAACTGCATTGTTTGTTAGAAACAACTGAAAGCAGCCTGGGTGTGTATAGTTTTTATCCAGTGAAAGTTATCTATGTGCTTCTGAAAAGCACCTGTATTCAGCAACAGCATTGTGTTTTGGAAAATTAGCAATAACAAAAGGAGAAGCTATATGTTAATTAATATTATATAAAATCATAACAGGATCAAATAAATTGATATCAAATTTTAAAGAACTGTTCACCACATATAAATCTGTACATACAATTAGAAATACACACAAAGAGCTGGTCACAGAGGTGTCTCTGAGTGACTGCTGAGTTTTCAGAGGAAAGCTGTAGAAACAAAGAAAAAACATGAATTTCCTCTTGGATTTGTCAATTTTTCTTCTGCATATAAGACTTACTTTAATCATTGTGAAAAATGATTATTTCAGTAACTACCATCAAAAGAAAAGGTATAAACTCTTATCTTGTCAGCAAAGACTTTAGAAAAATAAACATTGGGAAAGAGTGATAGCTAAGTGGATAGGAGTGCCTGCCTGTCATCAACCTGAAAACCTGGGTTTAAACCTGGAACCCATATGATGAAAGGGGTGCATGAGCTCTAACATATCGTCCTCTGACCTGAATGTACACACACACACACACACAGAGAGAGAGAGAAAGAGAGAGAGAGAGAGAGAGAGAGAGAGAGAGAGAGAGAGAGAGAGAGAGAGAGAGAGGAGAGAGAGAGGAAAGAAAAAGGAGAAGAAATTAAACATAATTAAAAGCTTTAAAAGTAAATGTAGTATAGGAATGCTGGCGCTGTGTCTACCCTGGCTTTTGTTTTACTGGACATGTCTACCGCTACACTTTAACAAGGATGTGTCTTACCCATCTCACCATCTTCCACACTATTCGGAGCTGTACCATATAAACTACACATAAAGGTTTGTGCATATCTGTTGGATGATTCCTATTTCAATATGTGTGTGTTTTATTTTATGGTTCTCGCGTTTAATATTAGGACCTCATACAAATGCTTTCCTACTGAGCTGAATCTCTTGTCCAAAATTCAAAAATATAAAGTGAGAAGTGAAGTGTGTTCAGATATCTACTAAAAAGAGGCTCAGTGTTTTCACTTGTAATCAATGGAGTACTATAAAGTATAATTGCTTCAGAAGTGAGATAGTTTTAAGACTGTGAAGGTAGGTAAACATATGGCTTGAGCATTGACAGAGACAGAGGTTTGGGGTCTGTGGATGTTAGCTGTGTAATTTCTGTACAGTTCTTTCAGCTCTCCCTTGTTAATTTTTTATCATAATTAAGGATGTTCTAACCGCTCAGGGCCATGCTGTACAACTCTGAGTACCTGAATTCAGATCTCAGCACCTATGTAAAGCTGGACATTGCAACGTGCGTCTATAATCCTAGTACTCTCATGGTGAGATTGAATGTGGAGAGAGGAGAATCCCCAAAAGCTTTCAGACCAGCTAGATGGCATACACCGCAGTAAACAAGAAACCTTACCTCGAATAAGATGAAAGTGAGGACTGACACAGGAGGTGTCTGTCTCTGACCTTGTCCTCTGACTCCACAGATGCATTATTATGTCATATCATGCTTTCACTTACAGATGAGCACACACACAAACCCACATGTATACATACTCAAACACACTATACACACATCAAACATACACACATTTTTTCGTATTTAAATGTTCGAAGAAATGCAATAATTACTGAGTTCAAATTACACGGTATAGGTTTCCATTGAAATGACTTTTATCACTTATAAGAATGAAAAAATAAATACAAAATATGGGCTTTTGAGTCTCACATCACATTTGGGAACCTAGTATTTATCCAATGGCACTAATCCAATAAGATAATGACTCTCATTTTAATGTGATTTCAAATAGTAGCCAAATTAGGAATAGAAATTTGGTCAGTACTGGATGACTGAGTTGGAGTGAGTGGGTTGAGAATGTGGTGGTGTGTGCAGGGTACAAACAGAAATAAATGCAGATCTCTGACTTGGAATATACCACAATTGAGTAGTGGTAAGCATCAAATAAGGAGAACACAGGTATCTAAAGTACTGTGTGCATGTTAGGTGTTTAGCTGAAGCCAGCCAGTTTTGGGAATGGTGGAGAAATAAAAGAGGGTTGAGCAGTCAGTCCTAAAAGGGAGAATGTCAGGAAAGGCTGGAGGGAGATGATGCTTGAGGGCTTGTGGAGGGTGTTTGCTAAACAGACACGCCACGAAGTTCATTTCAGGAAGATGAGGCCAAGTTTGACAGAGAAGTTTTCAAAGTTGCTATTGTTTTAATGTGGCCAGATCCATGGCAAGATGGCTGAAGTGGTGAGATGAAGACGAAGGGTGTGCTTCTCACTGCAGGGCCTTATCCAAAGAGTGAGGGGGAACTAAGTGCTTTGGACTTCAGAGGGATAATGAGAATAACTGCTACAGACAAGACATTGCAGGGCTCTCTGCCTTGTGCCACCGTCTTAGAATTCTTTTTCTCTGTGTGATTCCCTTCTTGTATATCACAGCTGAAAGCAATGGCCATATTCCTTGCCTTCCCCTACCTGTACTCTGTTGATCTTTGAGAACTAGCTAAATAAATGAAGAATTTGAAATTGAGATTGAGAGCCTGCTTAGGAGTGGGTATCCTGTTCTAAATTTGGTCTGAGTGATTGTGACTGCTTGGTGAATAATCATGAGGTTTGGCCAATAGCGGAAGAAGAAAGAGTGGATGTGTAAACAGTGATTTCTACCTTCCCAGATAAAGGCTGTGAGCCCAAAGAATGATAGGTACCCTCATCTGGGGAAGCCTGGCTTTAATTCCTCCACAGGGCATCCTGACCTACTACTGTGTTCTTTAGTAAATTGTTTCCCCTTAATGGCTTTGGTGACTTTGGTCATTACAAAGAAAAAAGGAGGACACTGGCAATTTAGTTTAATGGGTTCCATTAACATACATGCAAAGCTGTGCCCTCCCCCATGGTATTAAGAGTGATAAACCATCTGACTTGCTTTTCAGTCTTACTGGCTTTGGAGAGCTTGGGTTTCTAAAATACTGGCAGTGATAATATGGGTTATAATAGTATTATTAGTTTTTTGCATGTAAAGGGGTTTTGCCCTACAGTCTAGGCCAGCCTCAAACTTATTAACCCAGGTTGATTTTATATTCATAGTCCTGCATCTGACTCCTGAATGCTGAGATCATTAGTAGGTCTACACCACTATGCCTGATTTATAAATAATCTTATTATAAATACTAGACCTTTACTAAGAAAATAATATCTTGGAGAGTATTTTCTCAAAGAAAGAAAATATGAGTCCCCAGATCCAGAGCACAGTGGTATGGAATGTTTTCTTCCTTTGTTTCCACTGTCTGTAGTTTAATCTAAGCATATATAAAATAGTTTTACTTTTGACAGTTAATCTTAGTAGCAACCTGAATGATAGATTCACTTTTATTTTTAAAACTTCTGTGTTTGGTCTGGTGGGATGTCTCAGTGAGTCAAGGCACTTGCTGCCAAACCTATCAACCTAAGCTCCACATTATGGAAGCAAAGAACTGGTTCCTACAAGTTGTCCATTGACCTGCACATGTGTATGCTGGTATGTACATATCCATATGTGTGCACACATGTACATACACACACATTTAAACATACTCAAATAATAAAGAATAGAAAAGGTGACTGTGTGCGTTATATACATCTATTCGTGCAGGTTGCCCTGTTGGACTGTGGACAGAATTCAACAGAACCGACTCAACCAAGCCTGTACGAAACCAGAGATGTAGAAGTGGCTCGCTGTGGGGCCCTGGCACTCTGGAGCTGCAGTAAGAGTCACTCGAACAAAGAAGCCATTCGTAAAGCTGGGGGCATCCCCTTGTTGGCTCGGCTACTGAAGACTTCTCATGAAGACATGCTCATTCCAGTGGTGGGGACCTTGCAAGAATGTGCATCAGAGGTGCCCAAGCCATTCTGCCTTATCTGTTTGCCCTCTTCCCACCATCCTTTTCTTCCTTGTTTGCTTTCCATGTATGAATACAGGGTTGTGAGTGTGTGCATGTGTGCTTGCAGTTGTGTGGGAACATGTATGTGGGTGCACATGCAGTTGTGTGGGAACATGTATGTGGGTGCACATGCAGTTGTGTGTGGGAACGTGTATGTGGGTGCACATGCAGTTGTGTGTGGGAACATGTATGTGGGTGCACATGCTTGTGTGTGGGAACATGTATGTGGGTGCACATGCTTGTGTGTGGGAACGTGTATGTGGGTGCACATGCAGTTGTGTGGGAACATGTATGTGGGTGCACATGCTTGTGTGTGTACAATAGGCCAGAATCTGAAGTGTTACTGGACTACTTTCCACTCTGTTTTCTGAGGAAGTGTTTCTGATTGAATCAGAAGGTCACCGGTTTGACTTGTCTAACCAGCTAACTTGCCCTGGGAATCCTGTCTCCTGAGTGCTGCAATTGAAGGCAAACATCTGTGCCCTCCTGGCTTTTAAGTGGGCATTGGTGATTGAAGCTCTGTCCTCATGCTTGTGTGGGCCCTCATACCAGCCTACTTTTCTTTCTTTGATTAAGAAAACAATCTAAAATTTGACATGAAAGTTAAGGATACTCCTCACTAACTGTCAGCTGTTATTTTTTTAAGAGAAAGGAAATCAACTAATAATCAACACTAACTAAATAGTACAGAACTTGTGCCATTCATTTTCAGTGTTGGAGAATTCTGTCATTGCACAGATATGGGAAAGCTCAGGATTTGGTGTCTGATCAATTTGTTCAGCGCAGCCACTCATAAATGTAAATTATGGTCACATTACATACATGTAAATATTTATATTTTTATACTTCTAGGAAAACTACCGAGCTGCCATCAAAGCAGAGAGGATCATCGAGAACCTTGTGAAGAACCTGAATAGTGAGAATGAGCAGCTGCAGGAGCATTGTGCCATGGCCATCTACCAGGTGGGCTGCTCTCCAGAGGCCTTCCTTGCTCCTCTAGTTAAAGGCACTGGTTCTAAACTCATAGCCTCTTCCTCTGGGGAGCTGTGTGATTTGTGCACTGTGTCTCAAATATCTGACAGAAAAAAGAAAGGAAGGGGTGATTTGGGCTTGTGGTTTCAGACACTGTAAAGTAATCATTGTATAGCCAGTTCAGTGGCAGGAAGAGTGGTGGAGGCTGTTCTCTTCAACACAGACTGCCAGCAAGCAGAGAGAGAGAGAAAAACAGAGAGAGAGGGAGGAGAGAGAGAAGAGAGACAGAGAAGAGACAGAGGAGAGAAGAAAAAAAGTGGGCAGGATTAGCACACTTCCCAAATACTGGCAGAGACTTATTTCTTCCAGCTGATCCTGCCTCCTAAAGGGTCCCCAGCCTCCTCTCAAGCTAGTGCCACAGCATGAAAAACATATAGCACAGGGCAGAGTATGGATTTCAGAGCTAAATCTTAAGGGACACTTGGGAAGCTGCAATTTAGCAAGTATCCCAGGGGTCTTCATGTGCTTATAGAGATGAGAACGACTATAAGCTGCTGTGATGATGACATGGACTCAAACATACATCATAGTCTGATTATTTAAATTCAATAAGATATACATATCTTTCCCACTTTCTCCTAAATTAATTTACTTAAAGTAAAATAGCTTATTTATATATAATGATCCTATGATGTTTTATACAACTCTTTTCAAAATTTTGGGAAATTTTTCTTCTACCAAAATCAGATAATAAATGTTCATGGATATACGTGGATGCTCTCAGTGTGTGGACATCATGTATATACATGTTTTTGTTTTGAGTTTACTTATTTCAATTTCCATTAATTCTGTGTGGGTTGCCTCCTAGTATACCATTAGAATGATCAGGAGTGGGGTGGCCTTAAAAATGAATGTCTGGCTAGTTATGGTCATGCCAGCTTCTCTCTGATCAAGGTAGGCCCAGAGGAAGGCCCTGTAGGTGAGCATAGTGAGGGCAACTGCAAATGCAGTCAGAGACAGGATTCAGTTCTTTTAGGGATTATGTTCTGTTCTTTTTTCTAAGGCTTCAGCAGCTAACCACAAACCATGTGGCTTCAAAAGAATTTTGTTTTCTGGAGTCTGGAAGTGTGTGGTTAAGGTGTTCACAGGATAGTTTCTTCAGAGACCTCTGTCAATGGCTTGCAGCTGACTGTCTTGTCCTGTGTCTTCATGCCATATCTGTGTCTGTACTGTAATAGCTCTTAAAGGACAACCGTCTTTTAGGTGCTCATCACAATGATTTCATCTCACCTGAACTTCCATTTTAAACCTCACCCCACACAGCCATATTCTGAGGCACTGGGAGTTAGACCTTCAGTTTATGAATTTTGAGAGTATAGTTAAACTCATAGTGTATGTGTGTGTGTCGGGGGGGGGGGGAATCACTACTGAACCACAGTTGAAATTACAAGAGAAGGTTAATCCCAGGTAAAGTAGTTGTAAAGTCATGATTCTCTGTTGCCATTTGAGCTCCTGACCTTTCTCGGTTCTCTTCTACTATTCATGTGTCCCAGACCTAATTCTTTGCTCAGGATACAAGATCCTTGGAAATGTCAGTGAGTTCCCTGCAACTCTAATGCACATTGTTATGTAACAGACATAACTTGTATTGGAGAACTCCCACAGATGAACCTCTTTGACCATCACTGAATGCTTGAGATGCCTTATCTCTGACAGCCTCTGGTTTGACTTTTTGTGCAGTGTGCTGAAGATGAGGAAACCCGGGACCTTGTTAGGCTGCATGGAGGACTTAAACCCTTGGCCAGTCTACTCAATAACACAGATAATAAAGAACGATTAGCCGCTGTCACTGGGGCAATCTGGAAATGCTCCATCAGCAAAGAGAATGTGATTAAGTAAGTAAGGCATTTAAGATTCTATAATATGCTATAATAAAATGTAATCAAATGGTGCCTTAATAAAGAATTGGCTCTGACTGTAATTGATAATATGCATTCTGAGTTAAGGGGTAGAATGCAAAGGCATTATGAATAAAAGGTCCTTCCCCATTCTTCTACTCAGCAATTTTATGTGGATCAGGGACTGGCATGATCTTTCTGGGTACATGTGTCCTTGTGAATGCATGAGCATATATGTGTGCAAGTGTATACATCTGAAACAAGAAGAGAGTTGGATGTCTTCGTCTGTCACCCTCATCTATTCCTCTGAGACAGGCCCTTTCCCTGAGCCTGTGCTTGGAATTTTTCTTATCAACAGGACTGGAAGCCAGCAATGCCTATTGGAGCTATGGCTGCTGGTGGACACCACTCGCCCCGTTCGCTAGTGCATGCTTGTATCCAAACTATGGTTTCTAACTCACTGCAGAGCTATCTTTCCTCCCTTATTTTCCATTTTTAAAAGGTAAATGAGTCAGCTGATGGCAACTAAGTACTCTTAAAGAGTAGTCACTTTCAATTATGATTTTATTTCATTTTATTTTAATTATTTGTAAGGGTTTGGGGTGTTGGGGATCAAACCCAAGGCCTTGTGCTTGGTAAGCAAGCATTTCACCATTGAGTTAAATACTTGGCCCTTATATTTCTACATTTTTAAAAACAAATTATAGGATACTTATCAATTTTATTTATTTTGATTTTTAAACTTTTCTGTGTCCATTTATACATAGTCCCCATGAACACCCTAAGGAAACTTTTTCTCTGTTTGGTGTTTTCTTTAATAAATTTGCATGTTGTAACAGAAAAATCAACTTGCTTAGTAGTATATGATAGAATTATTAGCAGAGTAAAAGTAACCCCCATTAATACAAACTTTATTAATGGTAGCAATAAAAATTCATCCATATTTTGATACATAAACAATGATGAAGTTTACTAGAAAGGAGAAAGAATGTTCTATATAGATATCAGGAATTCTCAAATATGTTATTTTATATATGCTTCATTTGATTTAAATACATACTGAAAGAGATCAAAGTAAATTACATGAAGACAGATACTAAAACTTCCTAGTGATTTATACTGAAGTCACCTGAGAAGACCAGTTAAAATGTTTTATTTGATATTTATATGTGTATATAATGTTTAATTTAGATCAAATAATTCATCCCCATTCTTACCTCTCCATTTTTTTCCCTTGTCCTCTTCCTCCTCCTAACTTTATGTGCTCTGATTTTTTTAATGCCCGCAGAATCCGTTAGTGATGCCTGTGTGTGCATGGGTATAAGACCATATACTGAATATGCATAGCTTCTCAGAGCCACATACCTGAAGAGAATTGACTCTTGCTCTCTCAGTAGCTCCTCACATTGGGTTAGGACTTTATGAGCCCCTCCCCTGTCCTTGATGGTATTTTGGACAATCTTATGAATGAAGTCCCAGGCTATGTGAGTTCATCTATATAGCTGTATTGCTATGTCCAGCAAATACCATTTGACAATGGACATCTCCTGGTTCTTACAGTATTTCTGGCCCCTCTTCTATTAAGATGCATGAGATGAGGAGGAGATAATGTAGAGCTGAATACTCCACAGTGACTTACTGTGTGCTCATTGACCTGCATGTACTGCAAAAGAAGCTTTTCTGATTAGGGTTGAGAGATGCATTAATCTGTGAATAAAGATTGAAACTTAGAGTACAGTTCATTTCATCATGACTTCCTCTTTTAGAACCCAGTGGACATCTTTTCCTGTTCCTGATCATAGTGGAAGCGTTTTGAGATTTTCTCTGTTTAGCACGCTGTTGGCTGTCATTGTACATTGTTTGTTCATGTTTAGATATGTCCTTTGGAGTCCTAGATCTTCTAGGACTTTTATAATGAAGGGATGTTGGCCTTTTCTGCATCTAATGAGATGATCACATGGTTTCTGTCCTTGAATCTATTTGGTGGCTTGCAATTTCTGGTTTCCACAGATCAGAACAAATCACTTTTAAAATCTGAGTTGCAATAGCTCTACTGCTCATTTTGATATACAATGATGCTATGTATATGGCAAAAAGGTAATATATAATGTAATTCATTTTTAATACATGTTTAATATGAATTGTTCATGTAAACCAATCTCTATGAGAGGAAAAATCTTAGAATGGATTTACAGGTGTTAAGATTCATATGTGACCATAGCTGTCCCAGAGGCTATCCAATGTCATGATCCAGAACATGGGTAGATAGCAGGTGGTTGGGTATGGCCATGAGCGTTACTGCTTAACAAGTTTTGGATCAGCCTTTGAATTGTGGAGGTTAAATGCGGTCTACTGTTTGTTATATGGATCAAATGAGCATTGAAAATAGAGTAGTGAAAAATGCATGGCTAAATTAATATAATTATTTGGAATGACTGTTATTTTTCTGAGTACCTTTTCTGCTGACTTTGGACTACAAACAACCTTCTTTCTCTGAACTTAAGGTTTCGAGAATACAAGGCCATTGAGACACTGGTGGGACTTTTAACTGATCAGCCTGAAGAAGTCCTCGTGAATGTGGTTGGGGCCTTGGGAGAATGTTGTCAAGAATATGAAAACCGGGTCATCGTCCGGAGGTGTGGTGGCATCCAACCTCTTGTGAACCTCCTGGTTGGAATAAACCAAGCACTTCTTGTGAATGTCACAAAAGCCGTGGGTGCATGCGCAGCAGAACCAGAAAGTATGGTGTAAGTGGCCTGGGAGACGGGAGATTTTAACTTGAAATGTATGGGGAATGTTTGGATGGTCATCAAATGATCAGTCTCATCACATAGATTTTATGTGCACATATGATAGACAACATGTTAACACATGAATATTCATGACTTATCTAACCAAAACATTACCTTGAAAGAGAAGTGTGGCTGAGCTGGGCACTGGGAGGTAGTGGGCTTCCAAAAGCCAGTAATTTTTCACGTGGAAAACATGCAATCAGTAAAATTTTCACTGCCCTTTACAGAACAATTATCTTTCTGTCTAAAGATTTGAGGAATATTTCCTAGTATCAAATTTCTTGTTTCTAGTCAATTCAGAAAATGTATTTGCATCACCTATAAAATGGCAAAGAAAATGATAAGAATTTTAAGTGGTAACCTTAATACTTGAGTAAATTATTGTGAATTAAAGAAAGATAAGATTTAAATGTAAATTGGAAATATTTGGAAAAAACAATTGGTATTGAATACATGTGGACCTTTTCTATAGTGTAACAGCAATTTACATGGTATGTGTATTAACCTAATATATGAAATCTAGACCTGCTATGATGTATACAGGAGGGTGTGCCTAGAGCACATTCAGATACTGTTGGACTTGAGTACCTGCATGGTTGGATAAACAAACGTCAGAGATTCTGGAACCAGGCCCCAGTAGATACCAGAGGATATATGTATATCTTTCTTTATATATACACATCTCTATCTACTTACCTAGATATATCCACCCACCTATGTATGTATTTATTTATGCATCTACCTACCTGCCTACCTGTCTATGAGAGGTTTATTTTAAGGGGTTCATTCCTGTAATTGTGGAAGCTTGGTGAGTTCAAAATTCAATAAAGGTTGGCTTGCAGACTGGAGATTCAGGCTAGTTCTGTGTTGGCAGAATTCCTTCTGTCCAGAAAAGATCAGGTGATAACCACATGGGTGTTGAGGGATGATCTGTGGTTTTCAGTCTGCACCTCAAATGTTAAACTTATGCAAAATATCTTCCATAGAAATATGTTACATAAAGCATTATATATATATATGGGCACTGAGATCCAGTTAAATTGACACATACATTTTTGCCATCACTAGCACATTTTTTGTCAGTTTGGCACCAGTATGCACAAGGGATATTTAATCTGTACGTAAAGACAATAAGGAGGCTTTACTTTGTCCTTATTTATCCATGAACAACTGGAAATATATCCGTCATTTCTCCAGAGTTCCTTGTTGGGTGTTTGTTCTGCTCCTCAATTTCTATGAATTTAATCACTACTTATGTAAAGTAAACAGTATTTAAATACGAGGGTACAAAGTTAGCAAATCTGTTATAAAATGAAAGGAACAGAGGAAGGGCGTGGTAACATATAACCCTCCATAAGACATTCATAACAAAATAAAGACATAGCAAAGAGGACTACAACTTCTCAAGAGTTGTCCTCATTGTTACTGGTCACATGATCATAAATTTCACTATAAGCTTCCTCTGCTATTCTTAGCAAGTGTAGTACCTGGCTATGGTTCTTTATCTGTTTAGTGACTCAATTTTCCATTCCTAAAGTGTCCAGAGCCTTAGTGGTTGCCTTAGTTACTTTCTTTTGCCATAGTAAGACACCACGACCAAGGCAATGTGTATAGAGGAAAGAGTTTATTTGACGGTTATAATTTTGAAGGGTGAGCTCTTGACCATCATGACAGGAAGCATGGCAGCAGGCAGGCAGGCATGACACTGAGGCAGTAGCTGAGAGTTTAATCCCCTATCCACCAGAATAAGGCAGAAACAGAGAATTATTTGGGGATGGCATGGGCTTTTGAATGAATCTACTGATACACTTCCTCCAACAAGATCACTCTTAATCCTTCCCAAACAGTTCCACAAAGTAGGGATGATATATGCACCTATCGAGGCTGTTGTCATTCAACCTACCAGGATAGCTTTGATTGGATTGAGTTGCCACAGTTTTCCATTGATTTTAAACACATACTATAGCAGTACTAAGCTGAGTCAGGGGATCTCCAGTCTTTCAGATATATTCTTCCTTTCCCCTCTAGTCTCACCCTAATGGCTCTTTGTTAATCAGTGTTTCCATAGTGTGCTCACTTTCTCCGCTACATCATTGGTGTTACACAGGGTCACACACACATAACCTGCACATCAGATATTTACATTATGATTCATAACAGTAGCAAAATTAAAGTTAGGAAGTAATAATTTTATAGTTGGATCACCACAACATGAGGAGCTGTATTAAAGGCTCAGGAAGGTTGAGAACTACTGCTAACAGTTGACTATTTAAATGTTCAGAAGTGGGTAAAGATATGTTCCCTAGACAAACAGGAAGTAAATGTTTTGTGGAGTTATGTGATGATACTATCACAATGGCTAGTAGATAAATTCAGATAATTTTTCTACAGTCACAGAATTCAAGAAGTTTTGAAAAAAATTAATAACAAGAACCATTTTAAGAAGCCAATTTTTGCAGAATAAAAAGAGGACAGGGGTCAGGGAAGATGGCTTAGTGGTGAAGTGTGGCTGTAGAAGAACCAGCATCCATGTTTAGGGCCTCGGCACATGATAAAAAGCTAGGAATGGTGGTGTGCTCCTGTGATCTCAACGCTGAGAGGTAGAGGCAAGAGGATTTGGGCACCACACTGGTAAATCAGTCTAGCCAATTAGTGAGCTCCAGTTTCAGGAAAGGATTTTGCCTCAAAAAAAACATGTGAAGAATGGTAAAGGAAGATACCAGCATCTACCTCTGGCCTCTACCTGTGCCCTTCACCATGGTACATGGGTGTGTGTACCCAGAGGATCCAAGTTTATTCCAGAATACACAATTTAAAGAAGCTTAGGGCGGTGGAGTGGGCTTGTAATCTCAGTGCTGGGGATGTGGAGATAGGTGAATCCTGGGCTCTCTGGCAGGCTAGCCCAGGCTACTTGGTGAGATCCAGGCCAATAAGAAAACCTGTCTCAATAAAAGGTAGTCAGCACTAGAGAAACAACACACAAAATTGGCCTTTTACCTCCATATGCACAAGCACACATGAACATACCCAGCACTGGGAGGGCAGAGAGGAGCTCCTAGGAGCTCACCGGCCAGCCCTATAGCCAAAATGGCAAGCTTCCCTCCAGGTTTTAAAGATAAACCTCTCCTTTTCTAAGTCTCTATCAGGTTTAGATATACTAAACTTGTCATACTGTTTCTGGCTAAGGTTCTTCCTCCAGTCTTGAGACCCATTGCATCTTCTGAAGAGAACTACTCCACTTGCTTTCTGGATTCCATGTCTACTGCTCTGTTATTATTTCTATTATTGTCTTCAATGGCACTGATGTGAAGATGAGCAATTATAATTCAGATCTTTTAGTGCCATGTTAAGTTTGAATTTTGTTTTAAAGTCAGTTGAGAGCCACTGAACTAGTTTTGGTGAACAGCAGCTGTATGTGTCACTGATTCATAGCTATGGCTTATCCTTGGGTCACATAAGTGTCTAAACATGTACAGTCTCTGCACAGTTTCACTGACTGCAGCGGAGTACATGAACAACTCTCAGTAAGATGAGGGATGCCATCTTCATAATAACTGTCTGGTTATGGAATCATGTGACTTCATAAAATCCTGATGATGGAAAACTCATTGACTTTTTTCAGTTCTATAGGAGGCTCTCATGATAATAACCACATAAATTGCTTCATATTGATTAGAAGTCTCCTTGGGATGTGTAAAATAGCACAACAGATATTAAGTCTTTGAGTAAATAGGTGTGTTTATAATGAATTTTCCATTTTTATTTCTTTCTTTTTGTGCAGATATGTGTATGCACATTTGTGTGTATAAATATCAGTGTGAGCATACAACAGCATGCATGTGGAAGCCAAAAGACAGCATTAGCATGTGTCAGTCCTCAGGTGAAGACTGAAAATCGACATGTAGAGTAAACTAGCTGGACATAAAGCCTCGTGGATCTATTTGCCTTTTTCCCCAGCATGTAGTTATAAGCAGACACCATCATACCCAATTATTGTTTTCATGACATGGGCTCTAGGGATCAAACTCAGGTCCTCCTTCTTGTAAGAGAAGTACTTCTATGACAGTCTTAATTACTTAGACACCATGACCAAGATGATTTATAAAAGAAAACAGTTATTAGGGCTCATGATTCCACTATAACCATTACATTGAAGAGCAGTCAGGCATGGCATCAGAGCAATAGCTGAGACCTTACATTCTGATCCACAGTCAATGAGGTCAAGAGAACTAACTGGGAATGGCTTCAGTCTTTTGAAACATCAAAGCCTGCCCTTCAGTGACAAACCTCCTCCAACAAGGCCACACCTCCTAATCTTTCCCGAACATTTCCACAAACTAGGGACCAAATTCAAACAAATGAGCCTCTAGGGGCCACTCTTGTTAAAACCACCATACTGATTCAGTCATCTCCCTAGCCTTTGATAACTTCTTTATGAACTAATAAAATGTTTGTGACATTTGTATAACAATATAACTGTCAAAATATTATAGAGTTTTAAGGTCTATTCAAAGCTATCATGGCTTAGATCTTCTCACTCACTGTTTTTTTTTTTTTTTTTTGTGCAATTGATCTCTACAACTGAAACTTAACATGGCTTAACAAGTTCTGTTAGCTGTGCTTTCCTATCTGTCTTCTTACATAGCTTGTAGTTCTTGGAGTTTTGGCTTCTTAAGGGCAGAAGTTATATTACTTGGTACATCAATCCTTGCTATTTTTGTAGGTTGTGACTTTTAATATTCCAGTTGCTGTTCTTGCTCATATTTAATGCATTTGGAGTTGTTTTTCTAATTTGCATGATACCAAGATGTTATCTCTGCTTTCCTAATTGTTTGTTTGCCTGTTACATCTTAGGCTAAACTTTTTCCTTCCTTCCTTCCTTCCTTCCTTCCTTCCTTCCTTCCTTCCTTCCTTCCTTCCTTCCTTCTTCCTTTCCTTTTCTTTCTTTCTTTCTTTCTTTCTTTCTTTCTTTCTTTCTTTCTTTCTTCCTTTCTCTCTTTTTATTAAGCTCTACATTTTTCTGTGCTTTCCTCCCCTTCAACCCTTCCCCTCAAGGTCCCTATGCTCCCAATTTACTCAAAAGATCATGTCTTTTTCTACTTCCCATGTAGATTAGATCTATGTAAATCTCTCTTAGTGTCCTCATTGTTGTCTAGATTCTCTGGGATTGTGATTTGTGGGGTGGTTTTCTTTGCTTTATGTTTCAAAACCACTTATGAAACAAGTTAAAAATGGTACTGAGCTGTCATGTGGGTGTGGGGAACTAAAATCAGGCCCTCTGCAAGTGCAACAAGCTCCCTTAATCAGAGTATTTACCCACTGATGGAGACTATATTGGTTCGTTTTTAACAGCTGTACACAGTGCTGTAATAAACATAGATCCGCACATATCTCTTTGACCCCTCCGATACCTCCATTTGATTATTATTATTATTTTGGATATAAAAGTTAACAACTGTTGCTTAATCTCCAAAATTCTCAGTGTTTTCCATATGCCATGCTGTTATTAATTTCCACTTAAGAAAATAAGGGTTGTGATTTCAGTTTTTTTTTCTTTTTTGGCTTTATTTCCCAGGTATGTGGCCTAATTTTGTAAATATATACTTACACTAGGGAAAAATACATATTCTGATGTATTTTTATAAATCATTATAAAATGCTGATTATAGTTGGGATGTAGTTGAGCAATAGAGAACTTGCCCAGAATATGCAAGACTCTAGGGGGTTCAATGTCAACTAAATGAAATGTTTAGTCAGAGCAGACACATGCATTGTTCAGTGTTGTCTATATTGTTTAAAGATGTCAGAGCAGATAAATGCATTGTTCAATGTTGTCTATATTGTTTAAAGATGTCAGAGCAGACAAATGCATTGTTCAGTGTTCTCTATATTGTTTAAAGGTTGATTTCGCCAGGTGGTAGCACATGCCTTTAGTCCCAGTACTCAGAGAGGCAGAGACAGGTGGATTTCTGTGCATTCAAAGACAGTCTGGTATACAGAATGAGTTCCAGGACAGCCAGTGCTACACAGAGAAACCCCATGCAAAGGGATGTATACATCTGTATACATCTTTTTTATAAAATCACAGTTATAGATTGTGTTTTTTATATTTGTAGCTTTTTTCTCTGTTTGGAATTCTTTTCCATGCCCACTAAGAAGCTGCTTCTGAATGCTTTCTGTGCTCGATGTCCCTGCACTTCCAGATCTTCCTTTATTAGAAGCTGCTTTCTGTGCTCGATGTCCCTGCACTTCCAGATCTTCCTTTCTTAGAAGCTGCTTCTGTATGCTTCTGTGCTCGATGTCCCTGCACTTCCAGATCTTCCTTTATTAGAAGCTGCTTTCTGTGCTCGATGTCCCTGCACTTCCAGATCTTCCTTTATTAGAAGCTGCTTTCTGTGCTCGATGTCCCTGCACTTCCAGATCTTCCTTTCTTAGAAGCTGCTTTCTGTGCTCGATGTCCCTGCACTTCCAGATCTTCCTTTCTTAGAAGCTGCTTCTGTATGCTTCTGTGCTCGATGTCCCTGCACTTCCAGATCTTCCTTTATTAGAAGCTGCTTTCTGTGCTCGATGTCCCTGCACTTCCAGATCTTCCTTTATTAGAAGCTGCTTTCTGTGCTCGATGTCCCTGCACTTCCAGATCTTCCTTTCTTAGAAGCTGCTTTCTGTGCTCGATGTCCCTGCACTTCCAGATCTTCCTTTCTTAGAAGCTGCTTTCTGTGCTCGATGTCCCTGCACTTCCAGATCTTCCTTTATTAGAAGCTGCTTTCTGTGCTCGATGTCCCTGCACTTCCAGATCTTCCTTTATTAGAAGCTGCTTTCTGTGCTCGATGTCCCTGCACTTCCAGATCTTCCTTTCTTAGAAGCTGCTTTCTGTGCTCGATGTCCCTGCACTTCCAGATCTTCCTTTCTTAGAAGCTGCTTTCTGTGCTCGATGTCCCTGCACTTCCAGATCTTCCTTTCTTAGCGTTTCTCTCCCTTTGCAGATGTTCTACTCACCCTGCTGGGGCACTGACTCATCCTTAAATTATTCAGGTTTTTGTTGTAGTGACAAGATTCCTGAGAAAAATAATTTAAAAGTGGAAAAGTTTGTTTTGGCTCCCAGGTTCCATAGCTGTCTCCAATGATAATTTCAAGTTATTGTGAAAGGCATCAGCACGGCACAGGGAGCACAGTGGAACAAAGCTGCTTAATTTCATGGTGCCAGAAGATATCAAGGAAAAAAATGGACAAAGGAAGAGAAAAAGAGGCTCCTATGGACAAGGTGTACCCTTCAAGGACATGTCCCTTGTCATTTAATTTTTCTAAATAGGCCCCACTTCCTACTTTCTACTACCTCTCTCGCTTCCAATAACTCCGTCAAACTACCAACCCATGAATTGACTAATGTATCAATTAGATCAGAGATCTCGTGAACTGGTCTCTTTCCCAACCTCCACCTCTGAACACTCATTGGATCAAGCCTTTGGGAGACATTTCACATTGAAACCATGACTACGCTGATGGATTGTCCAGACACTAGATAGTCTCTGCTCTCCTGTTCAGCCACTTGTACCTCATCTTGCTCAGCCTCTACTGCCGCATGCCAGGCTGCTCCACTATGCCCTTGCTCTCTTTTCCGTGTCCAGGCTATCATCACATCTCTCTATGTTCTCAGTAATATCTTCTCCATTACTCAAGAATTATTCCGCGATTGCTTTTATCTCATTGTCTAGAGTCTTAAACTTTATGACTATTTCTTCCTACCCCCAAGAGGTTCCCACAGCATCACTCTTGGTTCTAACCCTGTACTAGGATGAAGTTACATTGCCTTCTACTCTAGATGACTGCTTGCTTTGCTTCACATGATGGCTGTATAACTTGGGAAAGAGTGAGAAGTTTTACTGTCAGTTTGAGGATATTTTTCATTGGATACAGAAGTCTAACTCTGTAATTTTTTTCCATATCTTATAAATGTCATCCTGATGTCTTCTTGTCCTTTTTCTGTTAATAACTCAGCTTTCAGGAGTATCATAGTTCTTTATGCCTGATGTCCTCAGAATTAATGTTTGTGTCCCACCAAAATTCAAATGTTGACAACTAATTCTCAGTTTGGTAGTGGGACTTGGAAAGTAATTAAGTCTTGAGTTTAGAGGATTCATGAATGGAATGGAGCCTCTTTAAGAAGCCCCAATAAAGATTCCTTACCTCTTTGTGCAAAGTGAAGACACAGAAGGAGACAGCTTCTATAAGCCAAGCAGTCAGCTCTCACTGAGTACCAATCTCCTAGAGCATTTATGTTTGACTTTCCTAACCTTCAGAGCTGTGGGGAATAAATGCTGTTTACTGGCCAGCCCTGCTTCTCACAGTCTGCTTCAGCCTGAATGGACTCAGGCATATCCTGTTTCTCTGTTAATTTCAAGACTGAATTTTAATAATTTGAATATGTGTGCACAGATGTGGTTTTTTAATAATAATTATTTTTTTCCTGCTTCAGTTTACTGAAATCTTTGAACCTGTGAATTGATGTCCTCTGTCAATTTTAGAACAATTTCAGTTATTGCTTTCACAAAAATCCTTTTTTCTTCATTCCTTGCTACTCCAATAATACATATATTGTCTTTTCAATATCATTCCCCAGGCATCTGACTTCTGTTTCTTTCTTCTACCTCACTTCTTGTCTACTTTTTCTCTTTGGTTTTCAGTGTGGATTTCTTTAATGATCTGTAAGTTCATAGTGCTTTTTGTTTGCCATGTCCAGTTTGTGTACTCCATCACATGAATTCTTTACTTCTAATAACTAGTGTTTCTTAACCTGGTATTCCTATTTATTCTTTATGCACATGGGGGGGTCGATGCAGAGACTTTAATTATACAAATGCCTAGGCAACAAGAATAAGAAATAGATATTCAGTAGGTTTTAGAGTTCCTACATGTACAATTAAACCCCACACAGTCCTGGCAGAGGTATAAACAATCAATAGATAAGCCATATATTACATTTTACATATATATATATGTATATACATATACATATATATGTTTGTGTGTGTGTGTGTGGTTTTGTATGTATTTATACAGCTGTCTATATATCTATCTATTAAATTTTAGGATAAAATCATTTTTTTCTGTAGGAGAAATAGATGCTTAAAGAAAATTGAAGTAATTAACAGATTATGGGTAGAGTAAGATATACAAATGCAAAATATTATTTTATTGTTTGGAGGCATGGAAGTCTATTCTGAAGATATGTTAAAGATTAAAATCACAAAATAAACAAGTGGTAGATTTAATAACATGAAATGTACGTAAATAAAGGATAATTAAGAAGGAAGAGAGTATGTCAGCTTGAAGCAATAGTCACAATTGGCCCTAAAACAGAAGGATGAAATACCTTCTATCTTGGGGAACTTGAGCAAGCTGTAGTTGATGAGGGGAAACTATGGAATGTCAGCTGCTCAGACTGAGAAACCGGGAAAAGCCTCTATTTCACAATTTCCAATAAAATAATTCTGCTAGATGAGAATTATAAAATGCCAGTGCTACACAATACGGAGGGAGTATCAGGAGAACGCCTGTCAGGGTGACACACCTTTACTGCAGGGAGCTCTGAGGGTCGCCAGCAAAACTGAACTGCTTAACAGAACAAAGCTTAGCTTTGGAGACTGGATGACAAAGCATCTGTTGCTGTGACATTTTTACAAAGCGTGCAGCATTATGATTTCAAAATACATTGGTTTTCCCAGAAAGAACCAATAGCCTTGCCCATGCCCTATGATGCAAAACTAGTTGTTTATATCTGTGGCCTTGGTGGGCACGGAAGCCAGCCAGACATCTTCCAGTCCTGGTAGTGTTAATGCAACACAGGAGGCTGGAAGACAGAAGCAGCTGCATCTTTTTCTAATTTGGGCATTTTCTGTCCATTTTTGCTTGGGGTGGATTGATACAGGATCCTGTGTACTTCAGGCTGGTCTCATGTGCTCTAGGTAGTGGAAAATGATCTTGAACATAATCCTCTTGCCTTCATCTCCCAAGTACTGGGGCTTCAGATGGTGCCACCAAACTCAGTATTACTATTAATTTTTAAAAAAAGAAAAAAGCCAAAAATCCAAATCTAGTCATTGCCCTAGAACCGTTATTCTGCCAACAGTTTGATCTCCATGGTAAAGTAGACAATCTTGGAAAGGCAAAAGTCAGGCTTGCTTTATGACTTCAGTGATAAAGATAATATTCCCTTGATATGAATTTGAGGAGAACTAGCCCCACTGGAAATGAATTCAAAGCAAGTTGGCAGTCAAATTTAAGAGCTACAAAAGGGGGGTGCGTGGAAAGTGGGTGGTTATTGAAATTACTATCGCTAGTGCTGCCACCACTGCTCCACAAGAAGCAATAAACTTGCAAAGCAGCTCTGCATAAACATGTGCTCGATCTAGAGACAATTTCAAATACAAACACTTCTGGTTAGGATGGAGCCATGTGCTCTGTGAGGGTGAGGGTTTTGAAGGAATGTACGGGTGTTGGGAGAGACTTCTGGTTTACTGAAGAAAAAAAAAAGAAATGAGCAAAGACTGTCTTGTTTCAGATCTGCGTAACCAGTGACTTAGCTGCAGTCACAGCCCTGTGCATGGCAGGCTGTCTAGAATGCCTCGTCAGGGAGGTCACCTAGTACTTAAGGAGAAAACACATCACTATGGGCAAAACACTGTGCTGGAGTTACAGAAAAGGAGGGGGTGCTGATTCCTACCAAAAGCTTAACAGGAATCCAGGAAGCCTGTAAAAGGGGATTTTGTTCGTTTGTTTGTATTGTTTTACTTTCCTATGTTTGTGTGGGGACAGGGTCTCCTATATAGCCAAACAGTACTGGAACTCCAGATCTTTCTACTTCAGCCTTCCAAGTCTGACTCATGGGCCTTGGACACCAGCTCACACTGGCTCTGTTGTTGGAGAGTAACTTTCCTGTGACCCGGAACATAGCATTGTCTTTCTTCACTTGGTACATAAGCACACATTTGCTACAGCAGTGGTCCCTAGTTCTTCACTAGACTGTGCTTCTCTGATGGACAATTAACATGCAGCTAGTTCTTATCTGCAGACTCTGTGTTCATGAATTCCTATTTACAAATAAAGGTTAGAGGGCTGGAGAGATAGCTTGGTGGCTAAGAGACCATACTGCTCTCGGTGTCAGACACAGCAAGTTGCTGGGAATGAGCGATTCATGCTAAGGCTGCAGCAGGGGAGGGATAGAGTGGACTTTTAGAGTTCGCTTCTCCTGAGCCAGCTACTATGCATGCAAATATTTTGAGTGGTATTTTCCTCATACCATGCTGTCACTCCCATGCTTCTGAGTCTTTTAAGACCTTAGTAATGGACCACAACCCTTATTCCTTATAATGAAGCAGCTGATAAATTTCTGAGGCTATGGAGGAAAATAGTGAATTTTTGTAGCTAATTGTAAAGTTTTGTCTGGGGGAAAAATTATGTCTTTCTATGAGTAAGTATGTGTAAATGCACATACATGCATTTGTATAGTATATGTATATGTTCCTGTGTGTGCACATGTGAGTGTGCATTTGGAGGCTAGAGGCTGACATCAAGTGTCTTCCCAGATTGCTTTCCTCCTCATTTTATTTACTTTAAATTTTAATTAACTTTTTCCAAAAAAATGCATGTATTCCTCCTTTGTGTCTGTGGGTTGGTATGTTCCTGAGCAGAGTATTGAATCTGCCGGAGCTGGAATTACAGGCAGGAAATTGTGAGTCACCTAGCATGAGTGCTGGGAACTGACCTTGAGTCCTCTGGAAGAGCATCAAGGGTTCTTCAGTGCTGAGCAATCTCTGTAGTGGGAAGAATTATTTTCTTAACAGCCAGTCTATGTTGCTATACGCTGTTAGCATTTCACAAAGCTGCCCATAACTACCTGGGAATGCTGGGTAATGCATAGTTTCCTCTGGAAAACTCATCTCAAATAATCAAGAAATATAAATTTCTTAAAATGTCAATTATAAAGGAGGAATTCGAATGGCATTTTAAAATCCAGTAGAATTTACTCTACTCGGGGCTAAATACTACATGTATTCAACTGAACCGGAGATGAAAAGTCAAGGGAATTATGATGGTCCTTATCTTTCTTCATCTGCTTTGCATTTAATGCATCTTTATGAACAAAGCCGTGTTTGTGAAGGGTATTAAGGTTTGTTTGGCCTTCCCCTCCACCCCCAGCACTCTGCAGACCTTTTTGCAAGGTTATGTTCCATGAACTGATTGATACATAAACATAAGACAGATGCTGCAGAGATGGTTCTGATGATAACTCATTTTCAGCTAGTCATGAAGCTATTTTGATTACAGTATGTTTAAGTAATTACAACACAGTCTGCTGTGCTAGGCTTACTGCAATGAGAGCACATGAAAACAATGTATGTGTTCTGCATGCCCAACAGAAGATGCACTGTGGTGTGATGATTTTAATTCCCGAGCTTAGGTTAGGACTGGAGGAGTTTAAAATATGTCATAACATAAGGTGCGTCAACTAAACACAGACTAAATAAAAAGGTAACTGCACAACTCTAAGGCATAAGTGTTTGTTTTGGAGAGTATTTAAATGCTATTATGTGAAGGAACCAGTACTTTTTACATAGAGGTAACAGTCTGTGGACAGCTGATTAAGACATTATGTGGCTTGATTCTAGTTTATGTGAATCATAATTGTTATGCAGGGTGCTTTCCGGGTCATGAAGATTGAAACTAAAATGAGAGAGCTTGATCAGTCAATTGTGTGTAAATACCACTGTTCTGGGAGGATTGCTCAAAATAGACCCCAGTAGAATGCCCAGGAAGAAACTAGAATTGTGTGGCTAAGGGAGCCACTTGAATTTTCCCACCCACTTACTGATTATAGTTCACACCATGGTTTTTGCCTTCTCCACAGGATAATTGATCGTTTAGATGGAGTTCGCCTGTTGTGGTCCCTGCTCAAAAATCCACACCCAGATGTGAAGGCCAGCGCAGCATGGGCACTCTGTCCCTGCATCGAAAATGCAAAGGTAGCAGTGGTTGCAAATCTCTTTGTTCTAGAACTTGTAAGCCCTCGAATAGTGTCAGCACCATACTAGTTTATACGGACTCACTTTTGGTCAGATTTATATTGTACAAAAAGAAGGCTAAATACTTATGCTAAAGCAATTTCCAGCCATTCTTTCTTCTGGTTTCCTGAAAAATGTCACATGAAACTAGGCAAAGGTAACAGCAATGTACGTTTGCTCCTGTCTTTGAGGCAATGGGAAAGTTGACTGTATTGCATTTTCTGTTGCTTAAAAAGAGGACAAATTGGGAGACCTGTCTGGGTCCTGCCTCGGTGAGTTCATAGTTCCAGGGTGGGTGAGCGTGAATTAGAAATATTAGGCAAGAGGAACAGAGATATGGGAGAAATACAGAGACATAGAATGGTACCAAGACATAGGATAGTCAAGACCTATGGTAACCCAGTGAATGCTGAATCTGCCTATGATTATTTTCCACATGCTTATATACCCCAATCCAAAGGGGGGAAGAAGGAAGACTGCTTTAACAGGACACGAATAACAAACAGAACTATTGCCTGAGACATCAAGCCACTGTTTTCCTGACTTAAGCATTCTGATGTTTTAGGCAGAACGTGCAGCAACAACACCGTAGACCAAGTATCCTATAAGCAGCCACTCCCGGGGTAAAATTAAAAATGAAGAAACAGAAATGTGCTTGAATTCTCTGACCTTAGGTCAAGGTGGAGTAGATCCATCTCCACAGGGCATCTTAGTATCCAAAACACCAAGTAACCACACCCTAGGTCAGAACATCTGTTTGTAGCCACTCCTTAAGTCAGACTTATTGTTAATAGCTTTGAAAGAGCAAGACCTTCAACCAAAGTGGAGTGGACGCACTTCTGTGGGCCCTCACAGGGACTTTGGCTGTTTTCCTAGGAGTTACAGCAGCAGAAACAGTGGTGTCCTTGAAAAGGTCACTTTTCTGAACATTAATGCCAAGATCAAAGGTTTCTTTATTTGTTGGAAGAATCTATTTATTTATTAGTTGTTTTAGCTTTCATTTGTACATTTTATTATTTTTTTCAAAGATCTCTTCTTAGCCCTCTTTTTGAGGAGCTGGGATGGAATCTGGGTCTCATGCATGCTAGGAACATGCTCCACTACTGAGCTACTCTTTGTATTTGCTAGGGCATAGAGTCATGCTCAGGTGCCATGCTCAGCTTTCAGGCAAGCCTTGAACCTGGGATCCTGCTTTCTCAGACTCCTGCATAGCTGTGACTTTAGGTGTGTTCCACGAAACCCAGCCTGCCTTTTTCACCTTTACTTCACATTTTTCAATTTATCTTAAAGACTCTTGCCACTGAATCTTTTATAAAGAATTAATTTTTATAAAATTTTAGTTTGGCCTAAATATAACTCTAAATGTGAAAAATGAGTTGTGAAAAAAATTTAAAAATGGTAAAGATCTCAAGTGTTCACCTAGAGGAAAATGGACAATAAGATAATAGTAATACAAAATAACTTTATTTAAGTAATGTGTTCATCAGTGTTGCCACATTTCACAAATGTATTAAGCCAAGTGGCAAACTGCAATAGATGTATGATGTTATTTCTATTACAATGAAAATAAAAATTTAATATAAAGTTTAAATATTAGTTAGGAAGCAAGAAAGTAGCCTATTGGTTAAAAATTAATATATGCACTTGTAGAATATTTCTTACCAGTTCTTTCAACTGATTGCTCAGTCCTTCATTTATAAATGTTCATAAATAATGAAGCAGTAATATTTAAGAATATTAGTTGTATTAAAAAGACAAACCAAGATTAGCAGAATGCACTTTAGAGGCCACAGAGATAATGCAAGGTGCAGAATAAACGTTCAAAAATGTAAAAGCTAAATATCCTTGGAAAGTTCTACTGCAGAACACTATGTCTAAATATATTGTTATAACAAAAATTCTGAATAAGGAAAGTTTTTTAAAAGTAATAGTTACTTGACAAAATAAACCCAGTATATAGTAGCTTGCACCTGCAATTCCAGAGTTTAGGGAGGCTGAGGAGGAAGTTTCACCATGAGCCCAAGGTTATACATCAGCCTGGGAAATAAAATGAGATCTTATCGTAAAAAAGAGTTTTTAAATTATTTACTAAAACAATTCATTTAGTAGTAGAAATAATTATTCCTAAGATTGATGTGGCTAGATAGATATCTGGAAGATAAAGTAGAGCAAATAACCAAGAATATGAGTGGAAGTAAAAAGAAAACAAGACATGAAGACATGTGAAAAGGAAGAGAGGAACTCGGGAGAAGAACTAGTCACTATTTTTTGAAAAGTTTCTGTAAGTAAGATACTCTCTAAATTGGAAAGATTCACAAGTGCCAACCAGAGAAAACAGTAGACAATTGTCTATATCTGTATGCAAATTTAAATATTCTATCTAGAAATTAAAGAAACAAAGCAATCACACCAACAATAGGCCTAACAACATCCACAATATGTTTTCCTGTAAATTGTCATTGGTTCTTTGAAAATTTTGTATACTGTTTTAATTATATTCACCCCCTCCATCAACTCCTCCAAGCTCTAGCCCCTCCCATGCCCACCTAACTTTGTGGCCTCTTTTTTTTTTTTTTTAAAAAAAACCCACCTTGTCAAATTTGTGCCGCCCATATTGCCCCAGATATGTGGCCTTCCACAGAAGCATGGTTGACCTCTGAGGGGCCACATCCTTGAGTAAAATTGACTCCTCTCCTCCAGCAGCTATCAGTTACCAGTAGCTGCTATTCTAGCTGTGGGACTTGGTGCCCACCTCCTTTTCCATGCTGGAATTTTAGGTGGTTTGAACTTGCCTGTTGGCACAACTCTGAAGTTTTGTTGTAGAACTGCCTTTCTGAGTCCAGAGAACACTGTTTCCTTGTAGTCATTCTCTGCCTCCGACTCTTACAGTCTTTCTGTCTCCTCTTTCACAATGATTCCTGAACTTTGGGAGGAGGAGGTGTGATGTAGATGTTCTTTTTATGGCTAAACATTCCATAGTTTGTTGCTCTCTGCATCTTGAGCTGTTGTGGATCTGTGTTCATCACCATCTACTGGAGAAAGAAGCTTCTCTGATGAGAGTTGAAAAATGTTTTAATCTCTGACTATAAGAATAAGTCATTAGGAGATAGTTTAATACTATATAAATTAAACAGAATAATAGTTCTAAATTCTCAGGTAGGGCCTATGATCTGTCTATCCACAGGTCTTGGCTATGATAATGGTGACAGGTATGGGTTTCATCTCATAGAGCAGACTTCAAATCCAATCAGAAACTGATTAGTTACACCCTTGGCATTTGTTCCATCAATGCCTGGCGAGGCCAGTCATCATTGTAGCTCTCAGATTTGAAAGCTAGGTAAAATTGATGATTTCTTTTCTCCTCTGTTAAATGTGTAGCACCTCTCAGCACTATGAGCCCTAGCTAGCAGGGACGAAACTTCTCCAGGTTAGTGGCAGTTTGATGTATCCATGTTCTGATTCAAGTCTGTAGTATCTTCAATAATTATCTATGCTCTTACCGTCATGCTCTGGAGAGCCAAGAACATTAAAAATAGCCTGTAGTGTTTGTGGTCTCTGGGACCTCACTAAGCGGTAACCAATTCCCAGCCCTGGGTGTTTTGTTAGCCTATGGTGTCTAGTAAAAGCTTTGTCACCCTGTTATAAGGTACCTCCATCTAAAGGTGTGTGTGTGTGTGTAGTTCAGAAACTTCTACAGCAGTAGGTTTCCATGTGATTTTTTTCTGAAGGCCTTTAATGTGACTTATCACTCCCATCCCTTTCGCAATTTTTTTTATAAATTTATTTATTTATTAAAGATTTCTGTCTCTTCCCCACCACCCAATTCCCTCCCCCTCCCCCAATCAAGTCCCCATCCCTCGTCAGTCCAAAGAGCAATCAGGGTTCCCTGCCCTGTGGGAAGTCCAAGGAACCCCCAACTCCATCCAGGTCTAGTAAGGTGAGCATCCAAACTGCCTAGGCTCCCACATATTAGAGTACTACTCAGCAGTAAAAAACAAGGACTTCTTGAATTTTGCATGCAAATGGATGGAAATAGAAAACACTATCCTGAGTGAGGTAAGCCAGACCCAAAAAGAGGAGCAGGGGATGTACTCACTCATATTTGGTTTCTAGCCATAAACAAAGGACATTGAGCCTATAATTAGTGATCCTAGAGAAGCTAAATAAGGAGAACCCAAAGAAAAACATATAGGCATCCTCCTGATTATTAACCTTCATCAGGCGATGAAAGGAGTCCCTTTCGCAATTTAACCTGTCCTCTTTATTTCCCTGTAAATCTTATACCACTGCATTTTATCTCCTCTCTGTTGAAATCCCCCTCCTATGGTCTTTTACTGATTTTTCTGACCTCCGTGGGCATTCCAAATGTTTCCAGATTCTGTCTATGACAAATAATGCAGCTATGAACACAGTTGAGCACATGTCTTTGTGGTACAATTGAGCATCCTTTGGATATATACCCAAAAGTGGTATTACTGGGTCTTCATGAAGAGTTTTTTTCTACAGAATGGGAAAAGATCTTTACTAACCCTGATCTCCAAAATGTACAAAGAACTCAAGAAATTGGTCATCAAATAATCCAATAAAATAATCCAACAAATAATCCAATAAAAAAATGGAATACAGAACTAAACAGAGAACTCTCAACAGAGGAATCTAAAATGGCTGAAAGACACTTAAGGATCCTTAGTCATCAGAAAAATGCAAATCAAAACAACTCTGAGATTCTATCTTACACCTGCAAGAATGGCCAAGATCAAAAACAATGGGAACAATTTATCACTGTTTTGGGTTAATCTATTGTTTTCTCTCTAATAGTATTTCTTTATGAAATTGGGTGTGCCCGGGTTGTGTGTATATATTTATGGTGTAATATTCATTTGGCAGATTTTTTTCTTCAAATGAGGATAAAGTGTTCCTCAACTCTTCTAACTAGTTGTAGTTTTCAGTCTATTTTGTCAGACATTAAATAGACCTGCTTCTTTCTTAGTTATATTTGCTTGCAGTAACTTTTTCTATCTTTTTACCTTAATGTGACGCTTACCTTTGATGGTGAGATGTGTTTAATGGAAGCATAAAAACCGAAAGTTTTTGTTTCTAATTCAATCTGACAACTTGTATCTCATTTATGAGGAATTGAGACCATTAGTATTAAGAATTATTTTTGAAATATATGTATTAATTTCTGTCATTTTGTTGATTTTTTGATGAGTCTCATTGTCTTGCATTATTTATTAATTCTCTTGTGACCTCTGGGGTCTGATTATTCTTTTCATAGTGAAGTATTCCTCCAGTATCCTTTGTAGAGCTGGCGTAGTAGTCATAAATCCCTTTAATCTGGTTTTGTCATGGAAATTTTTCTTCTTCAATTTTAATGGGTAATCTTGCTGGTATAGTAGTCTGGGGTGATAGTAGTGTTCTTTCAGGACTTGGGATACACTTTTCCTGGCCTTATGACTTAAAGGTCTCTATTGAATAGTCAGGTGTTTATTGTCATGGACCTGCCTTTATAAAAGTGAGTTGGCTTTTCTTGCTGCTTTCAATACACTTCTTAATTGTATGTTTTTAATGTTTTAGCTATAATGTGTCATGGAGAATTTCTTACCTTGTCCTGTCTATATGGTAATCTGTAGGCATCCTGTATTTGGTTGGACATGTGTCTCTAAATACGGGAAATTTTCTTCTATAGTTTTACATATTTGCTGCATATTATTCTTTTTCTTTTTCCTCTTCCTCTTCTCCTCCTCCTCTTTCTCCTTCTTCTCTTCCTCCTCCCACACAAGATAGCACTTAGTGTCTTAGACAACTTCTTTTTGCCTACAAGATGTAGAACTTTTATCTACCTCTCCAGCACCATGTCTGCCTGCATACTGTCATGTCCTGCCATGATGACAATGGACTGAACCAAGCTGGCAGATGACTTAAAATCATGTAGGCAATGGGAGGAACATTAGGTATGACACTATTTTACAAAGATAACATTTCTAATTCATACTATTATTATTCATCCATAGTGTCCTGTTTCTCATAGACTTCATTTCCAAATCTTTCTATTTATCTTCTACTAGGATTAAGAGAAACCATCATTTTCATAGCAGAAATTAGTACAATCATCTGTCCTGAATGTCTGGCTGATTTTCTGTGCTAGCAGCCTAATGAGAACTTCAGTCAAATTGTAAACATCAGTCAGAGCACTTCTCTTGACTACAAACCTAGTCTGGCCCAATTCATGGAAAACATTCCCCTCGGTCTATTTCTCTTGAACGTTACCTGTTCTCTGCCCATTCCCCATCCCTACCAACTTAGTATCTGAATTTTTGACCTCACATTCTTGTTACCTGTTCCAAGGAAAGAGAGACATGTGAAGGGAGCCCCTCCTGGCAATGTCTCTCATTGATACTTTACTCTCCTCCCATCTGCACTTGTTTTTTTGAGTACCATGCTTATCGGAAGAGTTTTAAGTAAGAATGGATAATTTGAAAATGCATGGGTGGATGAGTAATGAAACTATCACAGAGCCTAGAAAAAAATAACCAGAATTTAACTATATACAGCAGCAGTGTGACTTAAAGATCAAATATAAGGAAAAAAATTATCAAGAAATACAGTCAAAACTGATACATAAAGAGTTGGCTTGTGAAGAAGCAGTCAACAAAAATACTGCACTTATTTTCTTTGCTTATCTTTGACAACTGGCACAGTTGTAAGTGAGCTTCATCACAAGAGGAATGTGACTTTGGAGGAAGATGGCATTTTCTTTCTTTCAGGTGGAAGTGTCCAGTCATTTGATAAATGAATCTAGATATTTCTGGAAGTGTGTGTGTGTGTGTGTGTGTGTGTGTGTGTGTGTGTGTGTGACTATGAAGAGGGAGATGGGTGTCAAGGTAGATGAAGGGGAGAGGAAGCAGAATGAGAAGAGACCCCACCAACAGTGCTAAGGTAGGAAGGAAGGCTAAGGAGTGATGGCCTGACTAGGAAAGGGGATTACATGACAGCCCAGGGAAGCCCAAATCAAGGAGAGGGATTGTTACAAAGGTCATTGGCCCAAAGAGAGTAATTATTTAAAGCTTTAAAAACTGAAAAGAGGACATTAAATGTGAAACATTTATGGTCACTGGTCATCACTATTCCCGCTGGGAATTTATGGAGGTAGTACTAAAGTGAGCTCAGAGAAGGAAACAGAAAGAAAATTAGTAATTCTATCTAGAAGGTTAGTGATAAGGAGACTACCTGAAATACAAAGGGTAATTAATATTTATGTGACAACTTTATTATACGAGACATATGTGTGTCTATAATCTATCTGTCAAGCTATCAAGTTATCTATCATTTATCTATATTTTTCACTCGTTATCTATTTAGCTATATATTAAACTATCATCCTTCCATCTATTGTATAGACAGGACTAGGGAGAATTCCAAGGTGGGGACCGGAAGCCCTGGCTATTGCTGTCTTAATCTTACAAGCACATTGATTAAGCAAAAGAACAGTCCTTGTATGTAAAAATCCTGAGGGGAGTCCAACAAGCTCAAAGACGAGAAACTCCTGGAAGAATTACTGACACGGGCCATGAGCACATGGCCCTCCTGAGGAAAACTCTCTTCCAGTTGTAGGCCTGGCTTTGACTCTGCAATCAGAAGTTAGAAAGTTAACAACAGGACCTGGTTAACGCCCTTAATGTGAATTTAACTTGACGTCATACTTTCCCAGCAGATTACTAATTCAGTCCTGTCAATAAGGACTTGGTTTTTCTGATTGGGCCGTAGAAAGGGCCATAGACATTTATATGATTTCAATAAACTAAAGTCATAGAGTCAAAATGTTGATGTTATTTTATCACATATATACTTGAGGAAATTTTAGATGCTAAAGTAGATGGCGAAAATAAATTTTCTTCAAAAAATGTATTTGAGGGAAAGTTTTATAACCATTGGTCTAGCATGGGAAGTTTGGTCCTTGAAGTTGGTGAAAGAAAGCCTGATTTGCAATGGTTTGGACTTTGTGAGGGTTCCCTTTCCCAGGGCTGGAAGGTGAGTGAATATTGGGTTAGTCTTCCCCTTTGCCTCTTTTGACCACAAAATTTATTCTCCTGAGGCTGAGAGCTAGTCAGGCATAGGGCACAAAATAAATCAGAGAGCAGGCAGAAATAACTCATATTTATATTTAAAAAATATAGCATGTCTACATACTGCAGTCAAGACACAGTCTGAGGAAGTACTAGCTAGTAAGACCGCTTCTGTTTCCGGAGTGTGCCGTCTGTCCGAATGCGGCTACTGGCAGATGCAGGCCCGATTGAGCACTTGAGGTGTGACTAAAATAACTCTTGCAGGGTCGAGAACAAGCTCTCTTACCTAGGCTAGCCATTGACTTCCAATAGTCCTCTTGTTTTCCTCTCTTGAGTACTGCAATTACAGGTGTGGGACTCCATTCTGCCTCCAGATCATTATTTGGGGGGGGGGGGGTGCTGGTAGTATTTTACCATATGACTATGTAGTTATTTACTTACATAATCAAGTTTCTAGTGTTTAAAAACAGAATGAGGTGAAGTAAAACAAAATTTCATTGGAGCCTTCAGACTGTCCTTTCATATAGAAAAAAGTTAAACTACCTATGCCTCATTAGTAGAAACTTGGGTGTAGCTCCCCAGGACCGTGTCAATAAACACATAAACTCAGTGCATATTTGAACCAACTTCCTTTGGGATATCACTTTACTGTGAATATGCACAAGTGTCTTCTGCTCTGCTCTCTCTCTCATCCAGAGCTTTTCCGTGTGATTACACCCAGATTTGCACTTTTAGCCAGAGTTCTGTACACTGTTTTACTGTGTTCAGATGAGTTGAAAATTTTTGCTGATGAGATCATAAATCCTGAGGGATGGGCAAGGAACTTCACTCGAGTGTACCAGGGTTTCTATTTTGCAGTAAAATGAGGGTACCGGAAAAAGCCTGGCAGATGCTTCTTACATGCTTCCATCTCCTACCTAGGTATGCTTTGGCCCCACATTTCTCAGGGAAGACTTTCTCCTCTATCCATTTGGTGAGGAACCCTGGTCTCAGTTTTCACAGGTGATGCGTTGACAAGCAATTTTACATTTGCTAATCCTGCATTTCAGGATTCGACACCACTGTGAAATAAGTAACTTCATTGTTTGAATTCGTGCCTCCGACAGTAAGACTGCAGGAAGCAGTATGTCAGTCATAGATCAGAGCTGGGTAAAGGGGCTAAAAGGGCTAACCCTGCTTTTAATCAAACCATTGGTGTGTCAGGGACCTTGCCTCAGAGTTCAAATGTCATGAAACCTAAGAGTCTTTCATAGAGTGTCCGAGGGTGTGAACAAGGTGACATGTAGCTGTGCAAACAGATGTTGCCTAGTTTGTGTTGCAAAGACATATTCATTAGAACACATTTTTCAGATTGATTGCTTAAGAAACTAAGATGCAAAATTGCTTCTAGTGAATATTTTACATCTTATTAGAAAATATTGACTTCTCCTTATCCACGAAACAGCTCATCAGCAGGGTCCAGAATCAAAGTGGTCAGTTATGAATGCTGGATAGCGAGTGAGTGGTATATGGTACATGCCGGCATTGCGCCTTTACTACTCTCACTTGGTTATTGCGTACATAAAACAAATGTTGTGCTGGACTTTTATAGCCATAGTAAAATGATTGACCTTTTCTCGGCATACAACTGTCTTAACTCAAAGCTAAACTATTTTTTCAGTTGGAAAATTCAGACATTTTGATAATTTAGAGATATAATGTACTAGGTGAAACGTATTTTTCCTGATGGCTTTGCTACCCATTATTCATGTGGTTAAAAATTCAAACCATGAGCCAATCAGCCTGTCTAAACATGAATGAATGTTAAGGCAGGGGATTGGCTACTCAGTGTTCTTCAAGCTATAAAAGTTACCTGGTTACAAAACATTCATAAACACCTTCTTAAGGAGTTTAATTTAAAAGCTTATTATTTATGTTTTCCACACGAGGATTTAGAATTTTTTCAATTATGGTCAATTTTAAAAACCCACAGAGATCCTAAGATTTGATCTCTGAGTGATGCTGGCTGCAGACTAGTACTCTGTAATGTGAGTAGTGCGCTCTCACTGCGCCCTCAAATACGCCTGGAGAGGGATGCAGCCGAGGAACAGGTGCCCGGCGTTTTGAAGTTGTAATGCGAAGACGACAACCCCTGAACCTGGCAGGCCACATGAACTCAGTCCCAAACGCTGTGTAGCCGCAGCACAGAGTGCACTGCTGAAAAGTAGCAGGAGGCCGTGAAAGAGTGCGGACTCGGGTCTTCACGCACAATCCCTCCATGCCTTAGGACATTATTTATAAGAACTCTGTTTCTTTCTAAACAGTTGTCATTCAAGTATTTCACTAGGCAATATTTAAAGTAGCTTTCTCAATTCAGTTTCTTTCCATTAATGAATTTTAAAAGTTTTCATTGAGAAAGAATGAAAGTTTAAATATATTTACTTTTCAGAAGAAGCACTATAAAAGCATGATTATTTAATTTTTGAGAGCTAAATCTGCATGCATTAGGTAGGAAACAAATATGTTTATTTTAGAATAAGCCATACGGAAGGCAGTTATAAAATCAGGAAGGAAACTCCCATGTTCTCCAAATGTGTCCATGAGATCATTTGGTCTCACAGCTTTCTTAAACCTGATTTTGCCTCTTGTTTAGAAGATTCTGTCTGGCTTTGAATATTGTTCTTGGAGAGGAAAAAATTCCTCAGTTTTTTCAATTCCAGTCACATAAGGAGCAGTTCCACCTGAGAAGCCAAGGAGGGCCTGCTGCATGTGCTCCCCCAAGGAGAAGTTCATTTCTGTAAGACATGCTTGGGCAATTTCAGTCAGGAATTCAGTGGATGGAGCCAACTTCCTGACCACAGGTGTGACAGAACACAGCTGACCAAACAGGACAGGAATGTGACATCACTGTTTAACTTCAGATGCCCAATGAGCCATGGCCACTCGGGTAGCCAGGGAGAACCCAAAGAAGGCCTGTGGAGGGTTGAGTTTCCCCAATGTCCACTGCTTTACATAAACACAACCAGGAGCGTTGACACGGCCAAGCTTGGCCCACAGAATGCACAGCTAACAAGAATCATCCTCGTTAAAAAACAGCCAAGCCTCTGTAGAGTATTTATGCTTGTGGTATTGCATGGTCTGGGGCTCTGCTGGCATTTTAGCTTAGCAAATACTCCTAGATATACATACTCCTCTTCTGACTCCCATCCCCCATCATCTCCTCTCTCTCTCTCTCTCTCTCTCTCTCTCTCTCTCTCTCTCTCTCTCTCTCTGTGTGTGTGTGTGTGTGTGTGTGTGTGTGTGAGAGAGAGAGAGATTTTCAGGAGGAGACATGACAGCAAATACTAACTATGGGTGCTAAAAAGCCTATCATCCAGCATTAATATACATTATAAGTTAAACATTTGAAAAGACCATTTTCAGAGCACTGCTGGAAGAGTCACTTGCCATGAAGCTTGTCTGCACCTTCACCTGGATTTCCATCATACACACCTTTTGCTTTTCAGCTATGATGGACTTGGGAGTCTATTAAGGAGTGGAATTGCCATTACGGAAAGTCAAATCCCTTTAATAATGAGTGCATACTTGGTGACTGACTCTTTATTAAATTAACCATTATGTCTATAATTGATCTTATATATCGGTCCCAAATGCCCAATATTTCACACAGTGCTTGTCATCATCAGAAACTGTGTATGTCAAGACACACTGATAGACATATCAGGAGGACCCCAGGTACCCTGTGTTGCCCTTTGACCTCAGCAAGGGGCTATCTGCTGAGCCCTGTGCTCTTTGGCCACCCCTCTTTCTATTTTCATTCATTTCCCTTCTTGGGCACCTTAGATTCTATGATGAATCATTGCATTGACTCCATTCTGCATACTTCTACTCCATTTACCTTCTTTCTGCCCATTGCCCATGCCTGGAAAAACCTCATCTTTGGGAACACTCCTCTGTGGTGCATGTTGCTAGAGAGAATCATGTAGTCGCACTCAGAATTCCCAGGCTGAAATGAATCTGTGTAACTAGAGTGTGAGGGACCAACTCCTATGAACTTACTTCTGTCACTCTCTGGGCTTCTCTAGTCTCTTAGAAATCCTGCCTTCCTCTCCATGATTTAGGATTCTGTAACAGGATTTATGGAAGTGTGTTACCCATGGGGGGGCTACCTTTCTTATTTTAATATCTGTGAACTTACCCTATCCTTAAATCGTTTCTGATAAGAAAACACTCTCATCTTTGTTTTCTTTTGGTCTCCCACGTGTTTCTGCTTCAAATTTGTGTAATCATTATTATTAACATTATTTTACTGTTCTTAACCTTCATTTTATGTATGCTCACTATTTCTGAGCTACATCCTCAACTTCTAGGCTATTGTCTTATTTACTATTTATTGGTTTGGGTATTTAGATACTTTTCTATCTATCTGTCTGTCTATCTGTCTATTTGGTTATTTGGCCACTTTATTTCTTTTATGTGAATGGTTTATGTGTGGTGTGCAGATATAGTGTATGCATGTGGGTATATGTGTTTATGGATGCACAAGATGGTATGAATGCATTTTAACTTAGAGGTCTTCATCTAGTGTTCACAGCTTTATTCTCTTGAGATGCAGTCTCTCACAGAACTTGCAGCTCACTAGGATGGCAGGGCAGAAAAAGCTTAGGATTTGTTTGTCTTTGTCTTGTCCCCAATGCAGGCATATGGGGCATATACAGTGCTGGGGATTCAAACCTGGGTTCTCATACATACACAGCAAGCAGTCTTACTACTGAGTCATCTCTCCAGGTCCCCTTTCTCTCTTAAAATGTTCCTCTCCATTCTTTTTTCTCTTCTTAGATTTGAATTCCAGGTGTCTCTTCAAACATCTTATGGAACTTGGAAAAACGTGTACTAGCCATTTTATATATTTAAAAAAGGTCAGTGTGTTTTGAAATGTAGAGGGAACATTCTTTCTTCCAGTAGGTAGTTTAAGTAAGGGGTTAATAAGTTTGATGGGGGGGGTTACATTTAGAGGGGCAGGATCACAGTTTCTCCAACTCTCAAGACCTTAGAGGTAACAAACAAGAAGCTCAAGTTTACAGCAGTTGATTCTTCAGCTCTGCCTCTGACTGCTTGAGAGAACGCTTTCCCAGATCTTGTCAGAAGTAGAGTCAGGTAGGGGTGGGCTTCAGTTGGGTTATCTTCACTCTGGATCACCTTCCTTCCAAAATGCTCTGTAAAGGGGGAAATCAAATCTTTATTACTGCAGATTCTAGGAAGAAATACTTTAAAAATATTTAGATATCAGAATTGCAGGATTTCAAAGGTTTAAGGCCCTGGGAAGCAAGGCCACTCGAGCACATGTATCAGAATTGCAGGGTTTCAAAGGTTTAAGGCCCTGGGAAGCAAGGCCTCTCGAGCACGTGTATCAGAATTGCAGGGTTTCAAAGGTTTAAGGCCCTGGGAAGCAAGGCCACTCGAGCACATGTATCAGACTGCAGTCACTGGAGTGTGCACCCAGAGGATTGGGCCTGGCACAGTGTGGAGACTCCATCTTTGAGACCTGGCTGTAGGTCAGCATGCCAGATAGCAAGACTGAATATTCACACACCAAAACATGGCACTGTGAAGTTACCAGATGGGGAGTCAACTCTATTTTCTAGTTTGAACAGTGAAGGCAGAGAACACAATGGGAGCCTGACTGATTTCCAGTCTTCTAAGCAAAATTTCTGTGCATGGGAATCATTTATGGAGATCATCTTTGTACATGGAATTATCTAACTTCAACTCGATGGGCTGGAGGTGTAATTCAGTGGAAGAGCTCTTGTCTAATGTGCAGGGTGCCCTAGGTTCAATCCACAACACACACAAAGCATGTTAATTCTAATTTGACATGCCATATTTGTGAAACAAATGACTATTATCTTCTCTTTTGGGTTGAAACTGTTCTTCTCTGGCATACTTTCTTTTCTGCCCAAAGGATCATATTCTGACAACTGCCTCTTTCCCACTATTTACTAAAAGATTTTGTCCATTCCTGTATCTCTAAGGACTAAACTTTATGAAAGAAATGGCCACAGGCTGGTCATTAAGTTTTCTATTTTCATGAATGTAAAAGTCTATGTGTATATACATTGCCTTTCAAGAAATGAATACAACATTTGCCAGATGTGATGGCCCACACCTTTAACCCTAGCACTTGGGAGGTAGAAACAGGCATGCGTCTGTGAGTTTGAGGCCAGCCTGGTTTATTTAGTGAGTTCCAGGACAACCATGACTATGTAGAAAGACCCTGTCTCAAAAAGAAAAGAAAAAAAGATAGAGAGAAATGAATAAGGTTTGAATATGAATAACCTTGCTTGGAATACCTTTATCAAATGTGAAGGAAGATCCTTCTAGATGTTTTTAGACCTAGCTCAGTATGCAGATGACTTTGGCTACATTGAACTTCTGACTTTTGTATCTAGGACTTTTGCATCGGGTTTCATGTTTAGATTTTTTATCTATTTTTGAGTTAATTTTTGCTAACATGGATGGTAAGGCCCAACTTCATTGCTTTTCATGTTGATATCCAGTTTTCCCAGCACTTTTTGTTGAAAAGGGTTTCTCTCATCATGGGATAGTCTTGATGTCCGTGTCAATGATGTCACATCAACACACAAGTCTGCATCTGGCACTCTACTCTGTCTCCACATACTCTTATGGCTGTGACCTTCATGCTTCCGTTTCTGCAGTCCTGTAATGCATTTTGAAATCAGGAAATAGGTAATATCCATTTTCCCCTATTAAAGATTGCTTGGGTTTGTTCAGCTTCCCTAAATATAAAATTTAAAATTTATTTATCTATCTCAAAAAAACAATTACTAAGATTTTTATCTTAAATTTTTTGTGTGTTTATGCATGTTGTGTGTGGATTATGTATACACATGTGTGTTCAAGGCAAGACATGAATGAGACCATCAAAGATCAATATCAGGTATTGCCCCTGCCTTCCACCTTGTTTGAGACACATTGTGTGCTGCTTTTTCTGCCCAGCTGGCTGGCCCACAGCTTCTGGGACTCTCCTGCTTTTCCCTCCAATCTTACCTCACGATCACTACACCCAGATTTACATGATGTTTTATCACTGTTTTATTGCTGTGAAAGCACATCATGAGCAAGGTTAACACTTACTTTTAAAATATTTTTGTTTGGAGGCTTGCTTACAGTTTCAGAGGTTTAGTACATCATTACTATGGCAGGGAACATGGCAGCATGAGGCAGGAGCTAGAGCAGTAACTGAAAGCTACATCCTGACCCATAGGCAGGGAGAGATTCTGGGCTTACCATGAGGTTTTGAAACCTCAAAGCCTGACACCCTTCCTTCAACAAGGCCAAACCTCCTAATCTTTTTAATCTTATCAAATAGTGCCATTCTATTTACCATAGCATTTAAATAGATTCAAATAGATAAGTCTATGGGGGGCCATTTTTATCCAAACTACTACACATGGGTTCTGAGGGGTTGATCTTAAGTCCTCACTGCTGTGTGGCAAGCACTGGACCCACTGAACCCATCTCCTCCTGTGGTGTATTAGGATTTTGATGAGATTATCCTGAGTCTGCATATCACTTTGTATAGAACCAACATGTTAACATTGTCTTCTAAGGCCGTAAACACAGAATGTATATGCCTTCCTCTACTGAATATTTTTACTTTTGTTGTTGTCATAAACAGAAATGTTTTCCCAATTTTCATGTGAAATGGTTGACTACTCCTGTTAATGAATGTCAGTTGATAGCTGTTATATTTCTTTGAGAGGAAAATTCCTTGTTATATTCTCTTGACTCAGTCAGTTGTCAGTCCTACAGTGTTTTACTGCTCCTCAGTTCTGTGGGTGAGATCTTGCCTCTTTCCCTCTAATTTGGGTAATTTTGATTTGCTTTCTTACCTCATTGTTATGAGTACTTCTGTGCTTTGTTGGTTAGAACTGATGAAAGTGAGTATTTATTTTTTGTTCCTGAACTCAGGAGAAATTGAAAGATGTGAACTGCATGGTTCTCCATAGAGGGATTTTCTTAGTTTGAAACAGTTTCTTCTCCATCTAGTCTAGCTGGGTTTTGTCTCTGTTAGTCACGAAAGAGCATTGACCTTTGACAGATCAATGCTTTTTTGTGGCATCAGTTGGGTGATTTGTACATTTACCTTCTTTTTGTTTATGGATGGATTATATATATTTATTTTCCTTTGTTTCACCATTCTCTTATTCAAGGAACATATCTCACATTGTTGTGATGTATCATTTTTTACACCCGTTCAATTTGGTGTTGCTAGAACCTCATTACAGAATTTTACATCTGTATTCATAAGAAATGCTGGCCTGTTGGTTGGGATTGTTTATACATTAGAATTTTAGCTCTGCTATTAAAGGGCCAACCTAATATAGTGAGCTTGGTAATATTCTTTCCCTTTTAATTCTTTGAAAGACTTTAGGAAGAATGGATTTTAATTCTTTGAACATCTTGTACACTTCTCCCACAAAGTCATCTGGCTTTGTACCCTTTTCTTTGGGACACTTCAAAAATGTTTTTGTCAAGATAAGTCTTGCTAGGTTATGTGTTTCAGGGAATTTATCCATTTTGAGTAGGCGTTATATTCAATCTGTTAGCATGTAATTGTTCATAATATTCTCTTCTAATCCTTTTTATTTCTATAAAATTGTCCTAATATCCCTTTGTTCATTACTGATTTTACTCTTTGATCTAACTCATGATTTTTCTTAATCAAACTCATGGGTTTTAAATTTATTAATCTTTTTAATAGCTTGTTCTTTATTTCATTGTTCTCTATGTTTTTCTATTTTCCTTGTGAAGTCTTCTTTGAGTCATTATTTATAAATGCATTGTTAGATTTCACAAAATTTTAAATTTTCCAGTTTTTCCAGCAATAGCTTTCCTTGTTTATTCTACTTTGTTTAAAAAGATTCTTCATATAATACAAGTTTTAAACATTGTAAAGACTTTCTTAATATCCTAATGTGGCCTAGTTGGAGAATATCTACTATGCATTTGGGACACCCATGCATCCTGCTTCTGTGTGGAGTGCTTGCTGTACTGCTCATACAAGTTCAAGTCCCATTTCCTTCTTTGTCATTCTAGTTCTTCCCATAATTAAAAAGTGCAACATTGGAGAGACCGCTGAGGGTCTGGACATGAATCTGGGACCTTCAAGGGATTAGACCTAAGCCAGGACCCCAGTGGGTCTGGGTATGAGTCTGGGACCTCAGAGGGAATAGGCCTGAGCCAGGACCTCTATGGGTCTAGACATTAGTCTGGGACATCAAAGGGAAGAGGCAGGAACCTGGAAACTCTGTAGGTCCCAGCTTGAGTCTGGGACCTCTGAGGGTGTAAGCAGGTTCTCTGCAGGTCTAGGTGTACCTGAGTCTGGAACCTCCCAGGCAGTAGACCAGAGCCAGAAACATTTCCAGGTCCCACTCCAAGCCAGGAACTTCTGCAGGATGGGATCCAGACCAGACTTTACAGAAACAGGACAAAGCCAGCAACCTAAGCTAAAATAGGCCTGAGACAGCAAACTCCAAGGGAACAGAGCAAAATGCAGGAGCACTGAACTATTACCAGGAACACAGAGCAAACAACAGGATAACTAGAATTCTGACACTAACTGTACCACGAGGAACAACCTTCTGAGTTTTGGATTCACTGGCACCTAGAAGATTATTCAACAGAATCTCAGACAGCCCCAACCACACCTATTAGAGGAAAAGATGAGTAGAAAAGGTAAGAACACATGCAACAACACAAAGAAAAACACACCAGTAAGACCTGAGATCCCTACAACAGCAAGACCTGAACAACCAAATATGAAAGCAGAAGAAAATGACCTAAAAAATAGCTTCAAGAGAATGCTTGAAACTCTTAAAGAAAAAATGAGATATTCCCTTAAAGAAATGGAGGAAAAGACAAACAAAATATTGGAAGACATCAGCAAATCACTTTAAGAAAACCAAGAAAAAAATTCAAACATATGAAAGAAACCACTTAGGACTTGAAAACAGAAATAGAGACAATAAAGAAAACAGAAGCAAAGGGAATTATAGAAACAGAAATGATGAGAAAACCATCAGGAACTACAAATGCAAGCATGAACAGCAGAATACAAGAGATGGAAGAGAGAATCACAAGCACTGAAGATACAATAAACAAAATAGACTCATCAGTTAATGAAAACATTAGATCCAACAAAAGATTAACCCAAAATATCCAGGAAATATGGAACACCATGAAAAGGCCAAATCTAAGAATAAAAGATATAGAAGAAAGAGAAGTTTAACTTAAAAACAAAGAAATTATATTTAACAAAATCATAGAAGAAATCTTTCCCAACCTAAAGAAAAATATGCCTATAAAGATACAAGAAGCTTACAGAACACCAAATAGACTGGATCAAAAAAGAAGTCCTCTTGCCACATAATAATCAAAACACTAAACATACAACATAAAGAAAGAATATTAAGAGCAGCAAAGGAAAAAGACCAAGTAACATATAAAGGCAGACCTATCAGAATTACACCTGACTTCTTATTGTAGCCAATGAATGCCAGAAGGTCATGGTCGAGCATTATGCAGACATTAAGAGATCACAGCTGCCAGCCCAGACTACTATCCCCAGAAAAAGTTTAAATCACCATAAAAGAAGAAAACAAAATATTCTATGACAAATCTATATTTCATCAATACCTAGCCACAAACCCAGCCCTACACAAAATACTAGAAGGAAAACTACAACCCAAGGAAGTTGGCTACACCAACAAATACACAAGACAATGGATGGTGTCATAGCAGCAATTCCCAAAGAAGGGATAAATGCACAAATTAACATCACCAACAGTGCAAACTAAATTAACAAGAGATAGCAATCACTGGTCATTAATATCCCTTAATGTAAATGGAATCAACTCACCTATAAAAACGATTGGATAGGAAAACAAAATCCATCCTTCTTCTGAATATAAGGAACATATCTCAGCCTCAAAGAAAAACATCATCTAAGAATAATGACTGGGAAAAATATATACCAACCAAATGGACCTAAGAAACAAGTAGGTGTAGCTATCATAATATCTAACAAAATCGACTTCAAACTAAAATCATTCACAGGAAAAATTCATCAAGAGGAAATTTCAATACTGAGCATCTATGCACCAAATATAGGGGCACTCTCATATGTAAACAAAACATTTCTAAAGCTTAAATCACACATTAAACCCCACACAATAATAGTGGGAGACTTCAACACTCCCCTCCCATAACTTTATAGGTCAGTCAGACAAAAAAATGAACAGAGAAATAAGAGAACTAACAGATATTATGACTCAAATGGACTTAACAGAAATCTAGAGCATATTCCATCCAAACAGAAAAGAATATACCTTCTTCTCAGCACCCCATGAAACCTTCTCAAAAATTGACCACATACTTGGTAACAAAACAAAACCCAACATTTACAAAAAAAAATGGAATAACCCATGTACCTTATCAGATCACCATGGTTTAAAACTAGAAGTCAAGAATCCCAGAAACCCCACAACCAGGGAAATTAAACAATGCTCACCTGAATCATCAATGGGTCAAAGAAGAAATAAAGGGAGAAAGTAAAGACTTCCTAAAATTCAATGAAAGTGACCACACACATATTCCAAATTTCTGGAACACGATAAAAGCAGTGTTAAGAGGAAAGTGCATAGCACTAAACACCTACATAAAAAAGTTGGAAAAATTCCACATTAGTGAATTAACAGAACATTAGAACAAAAAGGAGCAAACTCACCTAAGAGAACAAAAAAGCAAGAAATAATCAAATTGTGAGCTGAAATTAACAAAATAGAAACAAAGAAAACAATACAAAGAATCAATGAGACCAAGAGTTGGTTCTTCTAGTAAATCAACAAAATAGACAAACCTTTATCCAAAGTAACCAAAAGGCAGAGAGAGAATATCCAAATTAGCAAAATCAGAAATGAAAAGGTGGGACATAACAACAGACAGGGAGGAAATATAGAGAATCATCAGGTCATATTTCAAAAACCTGTACTCCACAAAATTGAAAAACTTAAAGGAAATGGACAACTTTCTGAATAAATATCAATTACCAAAATTAAGTCAAGACCAGATAAGCAAATTAAACAGACCTATAACTACTGAAGAAATAGAATCAGTCATCAAAAGTCTCCCAACCAAAAAAAGCCCAGGACCAGATGGTTTCAGCTAAGAATTCTACAAGACTTTCAAAGAAGAACTAATACCAATACTCCTTAAATTATTCCACATAATTGAAACAGAAGGAACATTGCCAAACTCTTTTATGAGGCTACAATTACCCTGATACCCAAACCACTGAAAGACATTACTAAAAAAGAGAATTACAGACCAATCTCACTCATAAATAATGATGCAAAAATATTTAATAAAATACTGGCAAATTGAATCCAAGAACACATCAGAACCATCATCCATCATGATCAAGTCAGCTTCATGCCAAAGACACAGGGATAGTTCAACATAGAAAAATCTGTCAATGTAATCCACAATAAACAAGATGAAAAATAAAAACCACACAATCATCTCATTAGTTGCTGAAACAAAGTACAACATCCCTTCATGATAAAGGTCTTGGAGAGAGCAGGGATACATGGAACATACCTAAACATAATAAAGGCAATATACAGCAAACCAACAGCCAACATCAAACTAAATGGAGAGTGTGATATAAAGAAGTGGGCCATGTTCCCGGCGCCCAGCTAGCTTAGCCCCCAAAATAACCACACAGAAATTCTATTCATTAAATTACTGCTTGGCCCATAAGCTCTAGCTTCTTATTGGCTAACTCTCACATCTTGATTTAACCCATTTCTAATAATCTGTATATCACTACAAGGTCGTGGCTTACCAGGAAAGATTCTAATCAGTGTCTGTCTTAGGGAGGAGAATCATGGCATCTGCCACACTTCTCTTCTTCCCAGCATTTTGTTCTGTCCACTCTACCCACCTAAGGGCTGCTCTATCAAAAGGCCAAGGCAGTTTCTTTATTCAACCAATGAAAGCAACACAAATACAGAAGGACCTCCTACACCAGGAGAGGAAACTCCCATTTGTTCCACTGAAATCAGGAACAAGACAAAGTTGTCCACTCTCTCCATATCTATTCAATATAGTTCTTGAAGTCCTAGCTAAAACAATAAGACAACAAAAGGAGATCAAGGGAATACAAATTGGAAAAGAAGTTAAATTCTCACTGTTTGCTGATGATATGATAGTTTACATAAGCAACTCCAAAAGGAACTTCTACAACGCATAAACACTGTCAGTAATATATCAGGATATAAGATTAACTAAAATAAATCAGTTGCCCTTTTGTACACAGATGATAAAAAGACTGGGGAAGAAATCAGAGAATCAACACCCTTCACAATAGCCACAAATAACACAAAATATCTCTGAGTAACTCTAAACAAGTGGAAGACTTGTATGACAAGAACTTTAAATCTTTGAAGAGAGAAATTGAAGAAGACACTATAACATGGAAATATTTCTCATGTTCTTGGGTAGGCAGAATTAACAAAGTAAAAATTGCAATCTTACAAGACACAATCTACAGATTCAATGCAATGCCCATCAAAATCCCAGAAAAATTCTTCACAGACTTTGAAAGAACAGTACTCAACTTCATATGGAAAAACAAAAAACCCAGGATAGCCAAAACAATCCTGTACAATAAAAGAATTTCTGGAGACATCACAATCCCTAACTTCAAACTCTACTACAGAGCTATAGTACTGAAAACAGTCTGGTATTGGCATAAGAACAGACAGGAAGACCAATAGAACCAAACAGAAGACCCGGATATCAATCCACACATTTTCGAACACCTGATTTTTAACTAAGAAGCAAAAAAATATCAAATGGAAAAAAGAAAGCATATTTAACAAGTGGTGCTTGCATAACTGGATATCAACATGTAGAAGAATGAAAATAGATCCATATCTATCACCATGCACAAAACTCAAGTCCAAATGGTTCAAAGACCTCAACACAAAGCCAGCCACACTGAACCTTATAGAAGAAAAACTGGGAAATATGATGGAGGAAGGTCATTGGTTAAGTAAAAAGAAACTGCTTGGTCCTCATTGGTTAGAAGATGGGTAGGAGGAGTAAACAGAATGGAAGGCTGGGAGAAAAAAGCTGAGTCAGAGAGTTGCCATGATTCTCGCACTCCAGACAGACAGAGGTTAAGATCATTCCTGGTAAGCCAGCTGGTGGGCTACAGCAAATTATTAGAAATGGGCTAGTCCAGGTGCGAGAGCTAGCCTAGAAGAGGCTAGATAAAAATGGGCCAAGCGGTGTTTAAAAGAATACAGTTTCCATGTAATTATTTCAAGTAAAGCTAGCCGTGGGGGCGGCCGGGTGCCGGGGACGCAGCCCCGCCGCTCCTACTACAACAGAAATATACTTGAATGCATTGGCACAGGAGACCACTTCCTACATATAACCCCAACAGCAAAGACACTGAGAGAAACAATCAAAAGTGGGACCTCCTGAAACTAAAAAGCTTCTTTAAAGCAAAGGACACAGTCAACAAGACAAAACAACAGCCTACAGAATGAGAAAAGATCTTCACTAACCCCAAATCAGACAGAGGTCTGATCTCCAAAATATGCAAAGAACTCAAGAAATTGGTCACCAAAAGAACACATAATCCAATAAAAAAAAAATTGAGTACAGACCTAAACAGAGAACTTTCAACAGAGGAATCTAAAATGGCAAAGAGATACTTAAGGAAATGTTCAACGTCCTTAGTCATCAGAGAAATACAAATCAAAACAACCTGAGATTCCGTCTAACACCTGTAAGAATGGCCAAGATCAAAAACACTGATGACAACTTATGCTGGAAAGGTTGTGGGGAAAGGGGAATACTCCTGCATTGTTGGTGGGAATGCAAGCTGGTAGAACCCTTTTGGATGTCAGTGTGGTGATTTCTCAGAAAATTAGAAAACAACCTTCCTCAAGACCCAGTAATACCACTTTTAGGTATATAGCTAAAGGATGCTCAATCGTGCCACAAGGACATGTGCTCAACTATGTTCATAACAGCTTTGTTTGTCATAGCCAGAACCTGGAAACAACCTAATGCCCCTCGACTAAAGAATGGATGAGGAAAATGTGGTACATTTACACAATGAAGTACTACACAGCAGAAAAAAATAATGACAGCTTGAATTTTGCAGGAAAATGGATGGAGCTAGAAAATATTATTTTGAGTGAGGTAACCGAGACACAGAAAGCCAGTTATCACGTGTACTCACTCATAAGTGATTTTTAAACATAAAGCAAAGAAAGCCAGCCTACAAACCAAATTCCAGAGAACCTAGACAACAATGAGGACACTAAGCGATACATACATAGATCTAATCTACATGGGAAGTAGAAAAAGACAAGATCTCCTGAGTAAATTGTGAGCATAGAGACTTTGGAGATCTTGGGGGAGTATTGAAGGGCGGACAGGAGAGGCAGGGATGGGAGCAGAGAAAAATGTAGAGCTCAATAAAAAGAAAAAATAAAGTTCTCACAAAAAATAAATTAAAAAGTGTAACATTGACATTCTCTATTGTTATCTAAGGTGACTTTTTCTCTCTTCCAGTTGGTCAATATTTGCTTCCTATCTATCAGACTTCTGATATTTGCTGAATACAAGCTTCCCTTTATTACACCTTAGTAAAGTTATTCTTTAGCTTGTCAAAAATGTACTTATTCTCATGTATATTGGTGTTTAACTCCATGTATGTCTGTGTACCACATGCTTGCCTGGTGCATATGGAGAGCGAAGGAGGGTATCCGTGGAACTGTAGCTACAGATGGTTGTAAGCCACCATGTGGGTGCTGGGAACCAAACCCAAATTCTCTGGGAAATCACCTTCAGCCCCATATATTTTTTTCTGTCTTTCACAACAATTTTGGCTTGGTCTATTTGCTATCTTTTTTCTCTTGTTTAGTATTTCATAAATATCTTTTCCTAACCTTTTGTTTTCAACTTGTGCATAGTCTTAGATCTCAAATGGATGGATGTCTTGTATGCATCATATTGTAGGAGTATGGCTTATTTTGTTACTCCATCTTGACATTCTTGATTGAGAGTTAATTCTATTTAAAATGATTATTGACAGGGAAGTACTTATTTTTGCTATTTTGTTGCTTTTTTCTGTGTGTGTTTTATAGCTTTTAACGTATTAAGGAAACTCTTGTTTCCTTAATTACTTCTGTCCTTTGTGCTTAGTTAACTATTCATAATGACTATTTTGATGATTTTTCTCACTTGTCTTGTGCATGTTTTATATTTTCTTAATGGTCACCATGGAAATTGTAAAGCTGTGACAATCTGTGTTAACTTGATAACATTTTAGTTTCAATGACATATAACTCTACTTTTTCTTCTCATAGATTTTATGTCATTGGTGTTATAAATACCCAGGAGTGTACTTGACATTATTTTCTGCATTAGTTTTCAAATCTTGTAAAACAAAAAAAAAAGAAGTAGAAAAAGAAGAAAAAGAAGCAGAAGCAATACAAAATTGCTGCAAGAATTGTAATTATAATTTTCTTCTCTTTTCCTTTACTGTAGACCTAGATATTTTCATATGTCTAGATTTCTTACATCTGTAGGCTCTCTTACATAGCAGGTCTACTGGTAATTGCCACTGGTTTTGTTAAAGTTTGACATTCTTGTAGGACTATTTGCCATATATAGAATTTTCAGAAGACAGATTTACCCTTTTCTATGTTAAATGTATCATGCCTGTCATTTGGACTGAAGTCTTCTTTAGAGACATTTATAATGAGGTCACTTGTATATGACTCACTGATTTTTTTTCCCTTGCCACATTTGGAAACTCTTTATCTTGGAATTATTTGAGTATTGTATGTCTTGTTGATGCTTCTTTGACTTTAATGTTTGTATATCTTACCGTATATTTGGAATATTTTAGCCTGGAGTTCTTCAGATAGTGTCACTTTCTGGTATTCATCATTTTTCTTCTTTGATGTAATATTTTCAAGAGAACTGCAGTGGGGACCCACAGCCAATTCATGATCTCAGGGGGCAGAAGCCACAGAGGCAAAATGGAAGGTGCACAGAAATCACAGGCACCAAGTTTCACGAACATCCCAGGGCAACACATCACAGGGAAATGGAAATGACAAAACGTGTGCCCACAACTAGTTGGAAGTTCAGACATTATAAATCAAAGTGTGTCTATACTTCCTGATCCTGCCTTACCAGGCACATTTCCTCTCTGCCTGTTAAGCTTATGTTACAATCCTCTGCTAAATTTTTCCATGCAGGCATCATATTTTAGGTTCAGAATTTCTGTTTGGTTCCATTCATAGAAGAATTTCTATTTTCTGACATTTTCATTTTCTGACAGTTTTCCTGGTTTCCTCTAGTTCTTATTTTTACTTTGGGTATACTTAAGTTTTAAAACCTTTGTCTAGTAAGTCTTATATATTTGCTTCTTTAGAATTGGTTTCAAGACATTTATTTTGTTGTTTCAGCTAATTTCTGCCTTTTTATTTCTTTGTATTTTGTCATATATTTGTTTAAAATTGAGTTTTTGAAAATCAGGAACCTCTAAAAGTATGTATAGACTGGATTGGACAATATGTACTATGTTACCAGCTAGTAGAAACTTGGTATTACCCAGAATGAAAATGCCACGCTTCTTGGGTCTTTTATGGGCATATATTTGATCTGAACCTTTGTACATATATTTATCACATATACTTAACTATTTTTACATGTCTGGATTTCTCAAAGAACCTCATCCCCACTTCTAGTAGTCATGCATGTTTTGTTGTTTCCATTTGCCTTTATAGTATTAACCTGTGACATTTGTGAAACTAAGGTCCTATCAATTTCCATATACCTCCTATCTTCCCTGTACCCTCTACCACCAGAGATCCTGACTTGGCCACAGTGCTCTTTGAGAGCTCTGAGTAAAATAAGATAGAAATCCCTTAGGCAGCCTATAGCCACAATGTTGAAAATAATCTCCATGCTGCCTTTTGCAGCTCCCTAAAAATTGAACTGTGGTCTCCTAATGGCACATGCTCCACCAGGGAAAGGGTAGAGGAAGCAGGTATGATACTGTGAAGGACACTTTCTATTGGTTTGGCAATTTCTTCTTTGCTTTGGATTTCTGAACTGTTTTCGAGAGTTCCAACAGGCTTGCTTTAGTTACTCTGTGCAGGTGTTTACTGATTTATGGGAAAATGTGAGCCTGTCACTTCATAGTCCACCATATTGATGCTGTGTCCATGTTTTCTGGAAAAAAGGGAGCCTTTAATGTTAACGAGGTTTCCAAGGGATGGCTCATTTTGCTGCTTTGCATCTTTCAAGATTCTTTGTCTTGCCACGGTTGGCCTATGATAACTTAGACCTCCTTGAGTCTATCTTACATGACATTTCTCAATTTACTTGGATGCATAGATGAAAGGTTTTAACATACATACAAAATGTTCGGCAATTATATTTCAAACATTCTATCTGCCTCTTTCTTTCTAGAACTGTCACATGTAAATACTGATGTACATGATAGTGTTCCAGGTCTCTGAGATTCTGTCGAGTCCTCTTTATTCCTTTCCTTTGGCTCCTTAGATTACACAATCTTACTTGAGCTGTTTACTGAGTGCCTCTTCCTCTTGCTCCTTTGATCCTTTTTTCTTTCATTTATTAATTTTTCACCTACACTGAATAATTGCTACCCCATAAAATCTATTTAATTCTATTTTAAAATTTTAAATCTTTTTATTTATATTCTTTTATTCCTTAGAAAATTGTCAAAATTTAATTTGTTTAGGTATGATTTTCCTTAGTTTCATAAAAATATTGACAATAGATAATTTCTATTGTAAGGCTAACACTTTACAAGCTTCCTAGAGTCAGATTTTCCTAACTGCTATTTTCCTTGGAGTAAATGTTCTACTTTCTTTGGATCATGGTTCTCAACTTGCAGGTCATGACCCTTTAGGGGATCACATATCAGATGTTTAGTTATGATTCATAACAGTAGCAAAATTGCAGTTATGAAGTAGCAATGAATAATATTATGGTGGGGTCACCCCAGATGAGGAGCTGTATTAAAGGGTCGCAGCTTTAGGAAGGCTGAGAGTACTCCTCTAGCTGTCTCGTAATTTTCATTGTTCGAGACCAGCCTGGTCTACAGAGCTAGATCCAGGACAGGCTCCAAAGCCACAGAGAAACCCTGTCTCGAAAAAAACCAAAAAAAAAAAAAAAAGAAAACACTTTAGACCATGATTTCAAGACACTGAAAAATCAAATTCATTCCTTTCTAGAGATTTTTGTTGTTCTCTCTCTCTCTTTCTCTCTTTCTGTGTGTGTGTGTGTGTGATGTGTGTGTGTGTCTCATTTTTTTTTGTCTGTATTACAGATTACTAGTTCTGTGCCTGATCCCTGAGGTGTCTGGTTGGCCAGTGCACTCATTCATTATTTGTAGAACTCTTTCTCAGTGGCCTGGCATGTTTGTGTTTTCCACCCTTTAATAACAGCCACTGTGGCACATTATGTCACACACTCAACGTTCCATTTCACTTCTGTCTGCATAGAACCTCAGGATCAGCTAAGATAAACAATGCATGTATATGTGGTGTTTTCCTCTCTCCAGGATGGTGCTGGAAACTTGCTAGGCCATTTATGAGTGTCTCATTTCCAAAACCTTTCTAATGTTTTCTCCAGGTTCTTGTTTGCCTCTGTGGATTTTGTCAGCTTCCTTCCAGGCCAAGCCATCCTCCACCTCTATGAATGAAGATGGCTCGTTTCCTTTTCATCCCCCTGTGTTTGCTTGGCTGTTCATTTTGCTTGACAACATGCTTGAAAGGATAATGAGTGGCCAGAGCAGGAGCTGGGAATGGGGCAATTTAGAACACTGAAAAACCAACTATTCTTGCTGAACGTTCTTGAGTATGAGTTCTTTATTACAAGCCTTCCATGAAGTTTGAGAATTATTGGGGGAAAAAAATTCTGATTTTTCTATTTTTTATTGTTTTTGAAATTAACATAGAAACTAGTGTGCCATTATGTTTTCTTTTTTAATTTTAGTTTTTTAAATTTCATTTTATATCCCATCCACAGTTTTCTCCCCCACCTCTCCTCCCACCCACCTCTCCCCCAGCCTTTCACCTATCCACTCCTCCCAATGGTTAAAAGCTCCCATGGTAAGTGAACAAAGTCTGGCATATCAAGCTGGGGCCGGACCAAGTCCCCCCCTTAAGGCTGAGTATGACATCCCACAATAGGGAATGGACTCCAACAAGTTAGCTTATGTACCGTGGATAGATCCTGATCCTACTGCCAGGTGCCTCACAGATAGTCCAAGCTTCACCACTGTCTCCCACATATGCAGAGCCTAGTTCAGTCCCATTGAGGCTCCACAGTTGTCGGTCTAGAGTTCATTAGTTTCCATGAGCTTGGTTCAGCTTTCTTTATAGATTTCTCCATTGTGATCTTGAGCTCCCTTGCTCATATATTCCCTCGTCCCTCTCTTTGACTGGACTTTCTGAGCTTGACCTGGTGCTTGGTTGTGGATCTCTGCATCTGGCTCCATCATTTTCTGGATGAAGGCTCTGTGATGACAGTTGAGGTATTCATCAATCTGATTACAGGGAAAGGCCAGTTGGGCTCCCTCTCTGCTATTTGATAGTTGTCTTACCTAGGGTAATCCTTGTGGATTCTTAGGAATTTCTCTAGCACCAGGTTTCTCCCTAACTGCACAGTGACTCTCTTTGTCAAGATCTCTCTTTCATTTTTCTCCCACTCTGTCCCTCTCTCCTATCAAATGTCCTGTTCCCTCATGTTTTTATCTCCCATTCTCTCCCCTTTACTACTGCCCTCTTCATCCCTGTCCCCACTTTACCCAAGAGATTTCATCTAATTCCAGTTCCTTGGTCAATCTATGTGTCCCTCTTAGGGTCTTCCTTGTTAACTAGCTTCTCTGGAGCTGTGCTTTATAGTCTGGCTATCCTTTGCTTTACATCTATTATATACTTAGGAGTGAATACATACCATGTTTGTCTTTCTGAGTCTAGGTTTCCTCACTCAGGATGGTTTTTTCTAGTTCCATTCATTTGTCTGAAAATTTCATGATATTATTTTTTTTTACAGATAAGTAATACTCCATTGTATAAATGTACAACATTTTCTTATCCATTCCTCAACTGAGGGGCATCTGGTTGTTTCCAGGTTCTGGCTATTATAAACAATCTTGATATGAATATAGTTGAACTAATGTCCTTGTTGTATGAGTGTGCCTCCTTTGGGTATATACCCAGGAGTGATATTGCTGGGTCTTGAGGTAGATTGATTCCCAGTTTTCTGAGAAACAACCATACTGATTTCCAAAGTGGCTGTACGAGTTTGCACTCCCACCAGCAGTGGAGAAGTGATCCCCTGACTCCACATCCTCTCCAACATAAACTGTTCTCAGTACTTGTAATCTTAACCATTCTGACAGGTACAAGATGGTATCTCAGAGTCATTTTTATTTGCATTTACCTGATGATTAAGGATGTTGAGCAATTTCTTATATGTTGTCTCCTTTGCCAATACCTTCAAGACTACTTCCCACTTTCTCTTCTATCAGGTTCAATGCAACAGGATTTATGTTGAGGTTCTTGATCCAACTGAACTTGAGTTTTGTGAATGGCAATAGATATGGATCTATTTACAAACTTCTACCATGTTGACATCTAGTTATGCCAGCATCTTTTGTTAAAGATGCTTTCCTTTTCCCATTGTACCTTTGGACTTCTTTGTCAAAAATCAGATGTTCATAGGTGTGTGGATTAATGCCATGGTTTTTAATTCAATTCCATTTATCCACATGTCTGTTTTTATGCCAATACCAAGCTAATTTTATAACTATAGCTCTATAATAGAGCTTGAATTCAAGGATGGTGATACCTCTAGAAGTTCCTTTACTTCTACAGGATTGTTTTTAACTATCCTGGGTTTTTGTTTTTCCATATGAAGCTGAATATTGCTTTTTCAAAGTCTGTGAAGAATTGTCCTGCGATTTTGTTGGGGTTGCACTGAATGTGTAGACAGCTTTTGATAAGATTGAATGTGTAGACAGCTTTTGATAAGATTGCACTGAATGTGTAGACAGCTTTTGATAAAATTGTCATTGTGTTTTCACACATCAGCTTTTGCTCACTTTTTTTCTGGTGATCTTGCTGTGGGCTCCCATGTTTGGAGGGCCTTATGGTAGCCTTCCAGGCATGTGTCTTGTGTATTTGTTCTTCAACTAAACAGAGGCAATTGAGGTCATCATTTTGACCCTGATGTTGCAACATTGGAAGCAGTAACAGCACACTTTGATCCATAATCACCATCACACATTAATTAGCCTTCACAGATTTAAAATTAATAAATCTCTAACATTGATATTGAGAGTTGGATACTTGAGTTTTTAAATTACTTGAGATGATTTTGTTCAAAACAAGGACTGAGGAATAGTTAGTTTGAATCTCACAATACAAAACATAGTATCAGATATTCCTGAGATCTTTGATTTGCCCAGGATTATACAAATAAAAAACGGTTTCAATTATATAAGGACATGCAAAATTATTACCTAATAACTGTTAGAGGTGTTTGTCGCTTCATTTGCAGATTTTAAACCAGCTCTAAATATGTAGTAAAAGGCATGCTGCCATTTGAGTTATTACTTTGAACACATTTATAAGAGTAAATAAATACAATTCAATAAGTTTCCTCTTTTCTCTTCCCTCCTCCTACCTTCTCACCTCCATCCATTCCTTTATTTTCTCTTCATAAAAAGGTGGGCCTCCCCATGGATATTCAAGTCAGTCATGGTGTATCAAGTTGAGATGAGACTAGGCACCTCCTCTTCTATTAAAGTTGGTTGCAGCAATCCAGTAGGAGGAATGAATTCCAAAAGCAAACAGCAGAGACTGCTCCCACAGTTAGAAGAGTGGTAGCTTCAAGTTTATTTTATTAGACTAACATTTTGATCATGTAAACCATTGGTAACAAACATATTCTCAAAATAACACCAAAATAGCTCAAAAATTATTACCATATATTAGGTACCTTGATATATTATCTTCCTCATTCTCTTTCTCTTTTTACACACACACACACACACACACACACACACACACACCCTTTAACAACCTTCAACTTTCTGGATAAAGACATTAAAGTTTAGAGAGGAGAAGTAATTTGCTCAGTGTCATGCCGTTAATGATCATGGACCTAAAATGTATCTCAAATATTCAACCCAGTGTGTGCAAACATCAGAATGACCTGTATTCTTATGTTGCCAGCTCCCATGCCCATGCATTTTGATCAAATTGGTTTTGGATACAGCTTGGATATCTTGGTCTATTTCTGCTGCTGAACTTACCTCACAAAAATTAAAACAATAAAAAAAATTGTTTTCTATGGTACAGGGTAGTCAAGATCAAGGCATTGACACCATGTCTGTTGAGGGTTTCTCTCTGTTTCTGAGATGGTACACATGGCCAAAGGCAGAAGGGCAAGAAGGCAAACCCCATTCAGTAGACCTCTGCCCTCACTACATAATCACCCCTAAACATGCTCTTACTACTGTCACATTGGTGATAAAATTTCAGATGAATTTTAGGACCCAAATCATAATATTGAGCTGAGGAAATTTTAAGAGTTCCCAGAGTAGTGCTAATATGCAATAAAGCTCAAAACCCAGGTTTGTTTTGTTAAAAAAAAATATATCAACTACATTTTTGCCTCTCCAAGGAATTTTCTAAAACAAGAATCATCAAATGCATTGCTTACATCAAAAGATTCAACCACCTCTCTTAGTTTTTCCAAGGTCTATACAAAAATAAATTCTACCAGGTGAAATCTACATCCAAAAGCTTGTATCAATTATATGGAAACTAGTCAATTTAATTAATGCCATAAAGGGTATTTAAAATCCCTTAAGTGCAAGATAAGGGTGTTGTGGATATGTGGTAATTTATGAAAGGCAAGGACAGATTTCAGCTGGCTTCAAAATTAAACACAAACACAGCAACCTGACTGCTGAAATTGCTTGTACAGTTACTCGGTTCACAGCAGAAGTCCCACGTCTAGATCACAGAAGATAAGAGTCCCAGCACACTCTTCTGACTGGACCACATCTGGGAATCCATGTTAAATTCTGGGTGTGTTTTAAGAGGAACGTCGATAATCGAGAGAGGAGACCTATGAAAACCATTTAATATGGAAAATGGTTAAAGATATATGAATACAAGGCAGATGGGACAGCTGTTTTCATACATTGGGAAAGCATTCACACAGATGAAGCTTTGATATAGTCAATGTGTTTTCCATGTGGCATGAGTTTAATAGACTCTTTAGTGCTAAATGGGTATGTGGACCACATAGGTATAGAAAATGGGACACAAGAACTACAGCTTAGAAAACAATCTCTGTAAAACGAGGGCTCCCTGTTTGGGGGACTTAGTATTTCATGGGAGCAATTCTTCCTTTTGTGATTAATATTTTAAGTGTTCTTAGTCTGGTTCATGCAACTTAGGGTTTAGAAGTGTCTGAACCTAAACAGAAATTCACTTTCCTTTCTAAATCTGTGTTATAAAATACATGTGTTTGTTTATTTGTTTTAAATTTTAAATATATAATAACTTTAAAATACATACAAATGTGAATACACAAAATATATGCAAATATATGTGCATTGAGTTTCTGAATCACATCGTTTTAAGATGTGTATTTGTTTAATACCTTTCCACTACATCACTGGTGTAGAATGTTGTGTCATTAAATCTGCAAGCGTCTGGTATACAACAGCACCTCACAGTTTAGAGTTCCTTATTAATGCGATATTCACCCAAGTACAGGCAGCACAGAACACTGCTAAGTGGGAAACAAATAAGTAACACCATTTTTCTGGAATGTTTAAGCAGATTATCCTGAATTAGGTTGAGTTAGGGGAAAATTAGAGCTGTTAATTCTCATTATTTTTTGAGGGCCAATTGGATTAAAACTTCCTTCACAGTAAGTCTGGATTGTAATGCTTGCCGCATGTCTTCTCTTGAATCTAATTTGTATTGCCTTTGGTTCATAGGGAGAAGGATGGCAGACAATTCTCTGATTCTGGTTTTCTTAAAACCTGCATTTGAAAGTGGAAGGAAATTTGAATTTAAAAGTAATTCTTTTAGGCTGGGGGATTTGTTAGCTGCTGGGATAGAACAAGGGTCTTATTGTGACAGCCTTCTACAAGTAACACACTGTTCTCAAGTATACATGGGTTCTGCTGAGACTTCTAAAAGGTTTAAGTCACTACATTTTTAGGGTAGGATGTCCCTGTTGAGTTTTGGATTCTCTAATATGCTTTTCAAATGTGAATGAAAGGTTTTGAAAGTTTTATATGCAATGTGCTATTTTAAAATCATTTTGAAGTACTATGCTATGTATCATACGGCATCTTTTTTATAGCTCTCTGATTGAAAATTTTTGTCTTGAGTCATATTCTCCTGGCCTTGTGCATGCTTTAAAGTCATATTATGTGTGTGTGTCATGTCTGCAGAAAACCGCCTGCTCATTTTGCTGGAGGTAAGAGAAAGATTCCCATACCTGTGTCTGGAGCACTCTCTACCTAAGCACACAGCTTTCTGTTCTATGCATTCATCAGCAAATAAGATCTTAATATTTTCCTACCAGTTAACTTTTTAACAAAATGTTAGTATTTTGCAATCTTTACATCTTTGTCTCATTTGTGTATCCCACTTGATCCTGTTTAATCCGGACTTGACACCTTCTCCTACTTCTTCAACAGCTCCACCTCTAGTAGCACAGAGGGTCTTTTTTGCCTTCCACTGGCTGTTCACTCACAGAACTTCACATTGTTGGGAGTGACGGCTCCCCTAAGCTATAAGGGGTCTTCTGAGCACCTTAAGCCAGAGTTAAAGTGATAAGTACAATCATGAGTGCTTAGGTTCTGTACTCAGTATAGAGCGAAACATACTCAATTTCTGCATCTTTCTAAGTAGATTTACTATTGGTTATTCTTGGCGAATGTTGAAAACCAGGTCTGTGCCGGGAGGTCCTAATACTTCCTTAGGCTATTTTGTCAGAATCAAGGGAAAGGCATGTGTATGGAAATCCTTCCTAAACTGCAAACAATTAGGCAGCATTATTTTTATTATTCTTATTTCTAAGGATTTCTCTTTACAGATGCATGTCTGAGTTGTGTAGAACAGGATTGTACCATGGTGAAACTGGTGTAGAGCAGTTTCTAGGATATTTGAGGAGGTGGAAAATGCGGTGACTTTGCCCAGCTCTTCAGCATTAGTGCAAGACAGCTTTGGCAGAGTAACTGTCTTTTCCACTCTCAAATATACCATCTCCCTTTCCAGAGAGACTACGTGAGGCAAGATGTCATAAGTTTAAAACCTTTAAATCTGAAAAGAAAAGAAGTTTTACCTTCAGAACAAATAATCAACTCTTCAGGGACCAGGGGCACTCAGAACTGGCATTTTTATTGTCCCTAGAACTGCAAATTCCTTAAGACCGAGGAGGGCCAGGATGTGGGTCTCAGCTGAGATATTGGCTCCCTGGGTCTCATACCATCCACCTTAGGAAGTTCGAGGATGAGAGACAGATGTAATCATATTGTCATTCTCCCCATTAAAGCCCCAGTGCCCCAACTGATGCAGAATTGGGAAGCTGATAGATAGATCCTTGAGGCTTGCTTCAGAGAACTAAGACTGAACCCCAATTTGACTCATTGACGTCAACTTACCAATTTAAAGTCCAACATTCTTTTCTTTTAGGTGTTTGTGACTATGAGTATTTATGTATCTATCAATCATCTAGCTAGCTAGCTCTGTTTATTATTATTTTTGGCAGCGCTCAAGATTGAACTTAGGACCTTGCATACGATAGACAAACGCTCAACCACTGATCCTCATCTCCAGTCCTATGCTGAATATTTTCTTTTTTTTTATTTATTTTTTTATTTTTTTTAATTTTTTTTATTTTAATTTATTTATTTATTAAAGATTTCTGTCTCTTCCCCGCCACCGCCTCCCATTTCCCTCCCCCTCTCCCAATTAAGTCCCCCCCAGCCCGAAAAAGCAATCAGGGTTCCCTGTCCTATGGGAAGTCCAAGGAACCCCCACCACCATACAGGTCTAGTAAGTTGAGCATCCAAACTGCTTAGGCTCCCACAAAGCCAGTGCGTGCAGTAGGATCAGAAACCCATTGCCATTGTTCTTGAGTTGTCAGTAGTCCTCATTGTCCGCTATGTTCAGAGAGTCCGGTTTAATCCCAGGCTTTTCCAGACCCAGGCCAGCTGGTCTTGGTGAGTTCCCAGATACTTCTCTCAATCTTAAAAAAAAATCCATCAATATTACTGAAGGTCAGCTGAGTAATGAACGGAACTGTAATCCCCCGGGGATTCTGCAAAGATGGCCAATGTCCTCAGTTTCTTTTTCTCTTTGCTTGATGATGTTTTACTGTTCCCAAGGCAGGGTCTCACTATATCACTAAGGCTGGCCCCAAACCCAGGCTCGTTTTCCTTTGTCTCCCAAGTGCTAGGATTAGACATTTGTTGCTCTACCTAGCCAGGCATCTCTAGTCTTAGAAAAAGAGGCATGAGAAATATCACTGCAGCACTATGAACAAAAGGCTGCAGACACTTCTGCTGCAAATATCAAATCATCTGTTGACTCAGCCTCTTCACAGAGCCATAAAGACAGACTACCTCCCTCATCTTATTCTGCCTTTCTTGGTGTGGTCAATTTTGATAATACTTTAAAAAGTAGTAAAAATAAAACTTTTCAAGAGACTCAACTGACATCATCTCACTTCTCACTGGTGATGCTTGGACCCTTAAACAAATAATGGGGGGTTGTCCTGGAGATCCATGATAAGCTTTGGCCAGTCTAGGGTCACCCTGGATTAGAGAGAGTTTCCTCTCCCACTGCTGTATGGGTGGCTAGGGGAATGGTTTTTGGGTGATGTGGGTGTGGGTGTGTGCTGTGTCGGGAAGGAGACATAATCCTGCATAAAGGTGCCTCACATCAGAACCCTATTGCAATCCACTCTGGACTTACATTTATATCCAGAGGAAAGATGGTTAGGATACCAAACACAAGCCTGCATATGCCCATTTATCACAGTGATATTCATATTGGTTAAGATATGACACTGATTTGAGTGTCCATCAACAGATAAATGGGTGATGCCAACACACAATGGAATATTATTTAGTCATAGAGAGGAATGAAGCCTTGCATTTGCACAAAAATTAATGGAACTGAAGGACATTATATCAAGACATTATATCAAGAAATAAGCCAGGATCAGAAATACCAAATATTCTCTTAGATACAGATGCTAGAAAATATTAACACCTTACTGTTTTGTGTTGGATGATCAAAGAATTGTGTGTGTGTGTGTGTGTGTGTGTGTGTGTGTGTGTGTGTGTCTTTGTCATATGTCTGTGCCTCTGTGTGTGATGTTGCTGTGGATTGAAAGCAGAGCTTTACATACAACCAGGCAAGTCTTCTACTACTGACCTAGGATTTGTATTTTTTAAGTCTAGCAGTGAGAGGAAGATGTGTCTTTATGAGTAAGTTTTCTCAAGGATTTTATTTCCGTATGCTCTTGGGTTTTACTTTCTTGGAGAGAATTCTCTAAAATTACACTTTAAATTCCTTTTCTACTGTTTTGCTCCTTTTGGGGCTCTCATTTGTGTGCTGTTTTCTCTGTTCATTCTTCTGCAGTTTTGTGCTAATTTTATTTGTATCTTCTATTTAAAAAATAAAGTCTTTATTCTTTTATGTTTTCCTACTAAGTTAGTCTGATTTCCAAAATGGATCTTTCTTTCCTTCCTGATTTTATTTATTTATTCATTTAAGACAGGGTTTCTCTGTAGCTTTGGAGCCTGTCTTGGAACTAGCTCTTGTATACCAGGCTGACCCCAAACTCACAGAGATCCGCCTGCCTCTGCCTCCCAAGTCCTGGTATTAAAGGTGTGTGCCGCCACCAGCCATCTTATTCCTAATTTTAGATTTTTCATTTCTATTTAAAACTTGTTTTGTTTGATAATCACAAAATATACAAATTGTTGTAAATCAAATTTCTTTTTCTTTTTTGGTTTTCATTCAGTTCCTTTAGTAACTAGGATCTAGGGTGTAGTTCAGGGATTCAGTGCATATCTAACATGCACGAGGTCCTGGTTTCTATCCCCAATATTGTCAAAAGACTAACAACATCAACAATAAGTAAAATAACAATGTTATATTGTTCATCTAGTTTGTTTTGTAAATCTTGCTTCTTCTGTGTATTCTTATCATCTGTAAACACATAATATTTTTCTTCATTCCATATGGCTTTGTTATTATCAACTCCTATTGAAAATGATTTCAGTTTTGTCATATTGATCAATTTTTGCATTTATATGTGTGTGTGTGTAAATGTGCGTATGTACATACATGAGTACACTGGTATATGTATGCATGTATGTGGGCAGCCTGAAGTTGAAGTCATGTGTTTTTCTCAATTGTTCTACAACATATTTATGGAAGAAGAACCTAACCCTGAACCTACATTCAGTAATTCTACTGTCTATTGGTCTAATAGTCAACTTGCTCTGGGATCCTCTGTGGTTATAGGCTGAGGCCTCCTGCCTTTTATGTGGTTCTGGGGACCTGACTTCCTATACTTTATTCATAGTGCTTTATTCATTGAGCCATCTCCCCAACCTTATGTTGCTCATTCTTAAGAGAAGTGATATTTGCTAGTGTTTTTATTTATTTATTTTGAGGAAAGAGTGGGAAAGGATGGTTTGCATATTTGGTAGCTATTGAAGTTTTTGATGTAATTTTTCCGGCTTGATAGCATTCTAATGCTCAAAATTTAAATGGCTCCCATATTGATCCTGTCTGTTTCCACGGCAATGGGAGAAGGTTGCATTGCCTACTGAGTCTTGCTTGGCTCTTGTGTTTGGGTAGATCGGGCTTGTTGTCCTGGCTTCCACCTTCCACTAGAAGATTAGTTTGGCTTATTATGCATGTGGGCTTATGTGGGGGGTCTCTGAGGCCTTCACGGCCTACAGAGTGATAAGTCCTAGGATGCAAGAAGGCAGTTCAGCTCAACGCAACTCAGCAGACAGTGTTGGTTCAAACTTTCGATGTCTGTCCCAAATAGTTTATTTTAGGTATACTTTTAGTCATTATATATCAATATTTATTAATTATAAAAATTGAACAAGGTTTATGCAAATAAAACTTAAAAGAAGATATCAATGTCTATTGGGAAGTAGAAATTTTGTTTTTTTTTCATGTACACAACCAACCAACTGGAGATTTATACTATCTGTTTTTGCTTCTATTTGTTTAATTTAAACTCAATAGTAAACATTTTTTGATAAGTATAAATATTGCACTTTTTACTTAACATAAGAATAACTTGGGTCCAAGGGGCTACATTATTGAGCACTGCTGTCAGCTACAAATGACAGAATTGCTATTCTAAGAAAACAGAAGTGTTCATCGGTACAAATGTTGTTTTATGCAGTAGGTTGTTTCCTACACAAAGATAATAAGAAAACACATTATGAAATTTGTTTACAGCATAGAGTGTCTCCGTTGTTAACAGAAGCATCTCACAGGCTAAATGAGCAAATCCAGAAAACAGAGTTGCTCACTGAATCAATATTTATCAAAGTCTGTTGACAGCTATTATGAATTAGCATCTACTGTACTTTTTTTAATCTGACTTCATTATTTGCAGCCTGCATACCTAAATTAAACAATTCTGTGGAGGGGAAATGATTTTTATATGAACTTTATTCAGATAATGCTTTGCGAATGGAATTCTTTCTGGAAAAGGGCATTGAAGAATATACAATTCAGAACTGTAAACATTTTTTAAAAAAAGGGAAAAACTAACCAAGAACAAGAAAGACAGATAAAATAGAAACTTGAAGTCTTGAAGGGATGGAGGGTGACTGGGGTACGGGGAAACTCGCGTGCACATCGGACAGAAGGGAATTTTGTGAAAACAACAGTGTTAAATGACTTATATAATTAATTCGAAATTCATAGCAATCAAGATATGTATCATTTACTTCACAGGTACAATAAAGAGATGCCTACAGATTTACATTATTTAATCACAGCAAAATTTGGTGCAGATTATTCTGGTGATAATCAAGTCAATTCCATGACCACCACAAAGCATACATACATCTCTCTGGAGACCACAGTACGTTAATACACACCAGGCATGACTACACTGACACTCTGAAAAATCTGTAAAGACAAACTGACTGAGAAAAATGATAAAGGTGTGAGGGAGAATTTGGTGCTGGGAAATCTCCTGCCACACAATTGTGGAAAGGTCACCAGGCCAGAAAGCACATCCTCCCTAGCCTTCTGGGCAGAACACGGGTTTTGTATTCCTTCCTTTGAAGGAACAACCCTGGGTGTTTAGCACACCAGGTTCACTTAGTCCGTGTCTGTGACATCTGTGACAAAGACACCTGTGCCCCCTACAGGCTTGCAATTGGAAAGTCCGTGATTGTGAGCAAGTGTTAACTGTGAGACGCTAGTGTGTCTAGTGAATAATAGATCACTGCCCACCTAAAATTTAAAGTTCAAGGTAAAGGATAAAGACACCATTTACTCCCTATAGTGGTCTATGCTTTGAGTGAAGTATTTTAGGAGTCGCTTAACCCCAGTTCTCAGCAGATATTAGAGATGGTCAAGTTGAGGCTAGAGATGAAGACCGGGCCTACAGGAACCATGCTTTGGAGCTTCGATTTTATCCTACATCAGGCTTCCAAGGAAGAATTTAGGAGGTGTGAGGATGTGAAAATCAAATTAATGGTTGCTAAAGCACACATGACATCTTGCCTTTACACAGGATATAATCTGTCTTATAAGGTTCGGCATCTGTAAATCAGTTTGAAATTTTAAGTCAGTTTTAAAGATCCAAACTAGAACTAATCATACCTACTGGGCAGGATTGTTGTAAAGCTTAGTTGGGCTAACAGATTTACCGTTCATATAGTGTCTCAGAGATGTTAAACCCCATTATTTGCGCCGGGCGATGGTGGCGCACGCCATGCCTTTAATCCCAGCACTCGGGAGGCAGAGGCAGGTGGATCTCTGTGAGTTCGAGACCAGCCTGGTCTACAGAGCTAGTTCCAGGACAGGCTCCAAAGCCACAGTGAAACCCTGTCTCGAAAAAACAAAAAAAAAAAAACATTATTTTCATAGGTCCCTAGCCCTTAAGGTAAGGTCTCTGCTGTTATCCGCCTGCCCTAGGTGTGCTGTCTGTCCCTTCCCTTTTCTATTGCCATACCCGGCTCTCATAAAGACAGTGTCCTGTGTCAGGCTTTCATGAGATTTATACACTCCTTCCTCAGCCCCATGCTGGCACTACAGGTTTGCACCACCCTGCCTGGCTGGGACCATGTCATTTCTTAATACACGTTTAATTCCCCCACCAGATGATCTCACCACAATGGCCACATCACAGATTTTTTGATATAAGCCCCTTGTAACCCCAGATCATTGTCGAGGCCCTTTTGTGGTCATTCGAGGAGATGTCAGAAAGTGCAGTCCAGAGCTTTGGATGCGTTCTTGGCCGTGGCTGAGGAGTTCACACAGGCCACTCAGAATTTTTCTTTCAGCCCATACTGGAAATATGGGACTATTTGGGAGCCCACGTGGAACCACATTTTTCATATTTTTGTGCTTCATGTTTATTATTTTGCTGCTAAACTGTCCCCAGGCATAGTTCCTATGGTTTGTAGGCATAAGAAGGCTTTGCTGTGGTTTTCAGAGAAAATATGTGTTTGACAAGCTTCTATACGTGAATTATAGTGCTGTTGGCCATGGTGATAACATATGTATATACCATATATATAAACATATATATATATTTATATAATACAGATATATAAATACCATCATGATGACTCAGTTGGTAAAGTCACTTACTACTAAGTCTAACCCCTAAGTCAGATCCTCTGGATCCACATGGTGGGAAGAGAGAACCAACCCCTGCAAGCTGTTCTCTGACCACTAGTGTGATATGACAAGCATACCCCCCCCAATAAATAAATAAATAAATAAATAAATAAAGATAAGTGTGGTTGTTTAATATATAAGCTGAGGTGTGCTCAAACTGAAAAATACATAATAAGCTTATATATTGATCAGTTGACAAAAATATTGTCCCCAGAATTTGTCAGGACCTAACTCTATGTTTCCCCCAATGTGCCATGGCTCACTATTGTTACTTCAATGTTTGCAGTGACTTTATATAACTGCCTGCAGATACAAAAACCAGCTGCATTTTGTTACCTTTCCAGTAGCTCCTATGGTAAATATTCAAACCAATCTGTGTATACCTGTTGTGAACATATTCACTACAATATATATAAACATACACATATATGTATAGAGTTTGAAAATATAGAAATCTACTAAATTTTTCTTTTATCTTAAAATATACCTAACAGCCTTATTATTAATTTCTTCCTTTTATAAACTAGCCTAAAGGAAGGTATTTCTCTTTCCCAGGACGCTGGAGAAATGGTTCGTTCCTTTGTTGGTGGTTTGGAACTTGTGGTCAATCTATTGAAGTCAGATAATAAAGAGGTCCTGGCAAGTGTCTGTGCTGCTATCACCAACATAGCAAAAGACCAGGAAAACTTGGCTGTCATTACAGACCATGGAGTAGTCCCTCTGTTGTCCAAACTTGCCAACACAGTAAGTAACATCTTGTTTTCACGGGGTGCTCTCAAATCACAGTGCAAAACTAGGAAAGTGAAGTCCAGAGACCTGAATCCAGGTTTAGTGTCCATTGCTTATGAAGTGTAGGATTGTACTCAACTCATTGAGCTTCCCCAAACTTATGGACACAAAGGCATACAATACAAACAAAATATTAACATGCAAAGTCTGATAAATAAAAGCCTTTTTTATTATTTGTTGTTGGCAAGCAAAGTTGTGGCAAATATAAGTGCTGCTATGTAAATGCTAGCTGTCATCTCCCCTGCTGCTTAGCATGTAGTTGTTCCTCTCCAGTTTAGAGGCCTGAACTGTGACAGTCTGGAGCAAGAAGGCTTTAACAGTACTACACTATTTATTCAAAACTGACCCCACCATGCCCAGAGGTATCTGTATGAGCAGAGCTAGAGTACCAGATGGCAGCAGCAGGACAAAACAGAAATGCAGTCACTGGCAGAACAGTCAGGGTATGACACCCAGCACTTCTAAGAGGACCTGTCAGATGCAGAGGACGTCAAGTCCTCTGTGTCAAGAGAACAGGACAATGGAAAAACCACAATATACTCAGTTATGCTGTTCCTCTATGAAGTAATTCTAAGTAAAAGCCAAGTTTACATAAAGAAAATGCATAAAGGACAGTAGAAAATCAAGTGGATGCCACTGTATGGGCTGCCCTGTCCTCTCCCGTTCAGAAATTAAGGTGATATTTTGGGGGTGTCTCTACAGGTAAAAACACTTGCCATTCATGTATGAGAATTAGAGCTCAGATCTCCAGCACCCACAGACATGTCAAGTGAATGTACTGGCCAGTCTGTAATCCCAGAGCAAAGGAAGCAGAGATGAGGCATGCACATGGCAAACTGGCTTCAAGTGAAGAGCCCCCACCTCAATTTGTAGAGTCAAAAGTGATCAAAGACAACACCTAAAGTCCACCTCTGGCCCCCAGGTACACAGCCCACACACACATGTATACCTATACAGATGCAAACACGTATGAATGCCATGCACATGCAAAAAAGGTGCAATGGGAAATAAATGTAGGTTGAAGGAGTAGAGTTAATCCACTCATCCCAATCAAATTTGTTCTTGAAGAGTTTCCAATATTCTAGAAATCGTTTTATTCCTAAGTAACAATAATTCATAAGTTCTTTTACATTTTATTGTGTATGCACATGTCTGTGTTGTGTATGCATGTGTGTATGTGCCATGATGTACACATGGAGGTTATATGACGCCTTTCACCATGAGGGGCCAGGATGGAACTCAGGGCGTCAGTCTCAGGGGCAAGCCGTTTATCTACTGGTCTCTCACTGGTCCTGATTTGTAAGGTTTTCCTATGGGCAATCAAGCTTCCTGGAACAAATGATCAACACTAGACATCTGTCTCATCTTTGATAGTGTTGTTTACACGCAGCTCACAGAAAACTCAGGAAGGCTGGGCCCTTTAACCCCAAGATTCAAGAGACAGAGGCAGGTAGATCTCTGAGTTGGAGACCAGATAGGGTTACCTACAGAGTTCAAGGTCATTAAGAACTACATTATGATACCCTTTACCAAAAAAAAGGAAAAAAATTAAAGAAAGAAAACCCAAATGCTAGTTCCTTCAAGGTACTTCCTAAATAGCCACTGAGTGTTTCTGCTGACTCCCTGGCATCTTCGTGGGTGATAGGCATGGACTCAGCTTCCTGGAATCTCTGCGATGCACACTCATTTCTTCCCCTTGTGCAGAACAACGACAAGCTGAGGCGCCACCTGGCAGAAGCTATCTCACGCTGCTGTATGTGGGGAAGAAACAGAGTGGCCTTCGGGGAGCACAAAGCGGTGGCTCCATTGGTGCGTTACCTAAAATCGAATGACACCAACGTGCATCGAGCTACAGCTCAGGCCTTGTACCAGCTCTCAGAAGATGCTGATAACTGCATCACCATGCACGAAAATGGCGCTGTGAAGGTACGCGGTTGGAAGTTGGTGCTCTAGTGCATGCTTGCAAATGTAGGAACATTGTTCTACTGAAAGGGGGCTGGGAAGATGACTCAGTGGGTAAAGTGCTTGCTTCAAACTGCTCAAGCAGGGACACCTGAGTTTGGACTCCAGGAACCCATGTCAAGGCCGGGTGTGGTACTCTGAGGAATTGGAGGGTAGAGACAGGCAGATCCTGGGCACTCAAAGAAGAGTCAGTCTAACTGAAATGTTGACTTTAGGCCTTCATGAAATATCAACTTCTGACCACATACACACAAAGAATAGAGCATGCCCATGCATATGGCATCCCATAATACAGCCTTTTACTAAAAGGGACGTTTGAATACAAAACTGTTCATCAGGTCACAGCTGCATCTGAGCCCTGCTTATCATGATTTGTATTATAAATATGTGTGGAGATGGAATTTCCTTAATCAGAGACTGTGTTGGGGTCTTAGTAAAAGAACCATCCCTGAATTTGAATTAGATTAGACAATGTATAACCCATGGACATTGATTAGCATTCATGATTCTCTATGAAACAGTTTCCCTAACACCTAAATGAATAATAAATGACAGATACATCCACTGCCATTTGTGAATGGCAAGAGAAGCGGCTGGAATGATTCTAGACTAAGGTTCAACTGCTTTGACATCCTAGCAAAGGATTAATCCAAAGATAAACAAATTGTTTAGTTTTGTTTCTGCATCTGATTTTATATACTTTTAGCTAACATATACTTATGAGAGACTTTCACACAGACTTGAAGTATACGTATGTATTTGAACATTTTGATGTTGATCCATGCGAGAGTGCTCAGGTGTGTGACACACATCTAAACCCAGCATTCGAGAGGAGGCTAAGGCAGGAGGACCACGATTTTGGGAATACTCTGGGATAAGTGGTGAGACAGAGTCTCAAAAACCAGAACAATCACCCCCAAAGAAGCACAAATAAATAAATAAATAAAACACATTAAATCTTTTAGACTGCTCTGACCTATATAAAAAAATAAAAATATTCTGTTTGTAACTTGTCCCCTTGCATAACATAATTTTGTTTGACACATTAATTCTGAGCCTCTGTCAACCAGATGCATTTGCATTTGAAATATTTTGACAAGAGTGAGAAACCTCTAGTTAGTCATCTCTATCAAATCTAGATGCATTGGTGCAAAACATCTTATGAAGAATAATACTTCTAAAACACCAGCTGCAATTTTCAGTCGATTATTTTAATTTATCATTAAAACTTTTTATGGTTAGAAAATGAGATGTTAATATTTTTTACATTAAACCCAAATTATATTTAAATGTGCCAATATTTCCATTATAAATATGTTTTGTGGCACGTAAATTAGATATTTGTGCTTTTTCAAGCAAAAATTAAAAGATCTGTCATGAAAAGGAACTTTGTGACTATCACATTTTTACAGTAGATCATAAAAAGAAATCAGCTTGCTAAGTCAGGTGGCTTCAGGCTGACATAAGTGTTGTCCCTTTATATGACTGCATTCACACTTTGAAAAAAGAGATGCCTGGTTTTCAATCATGTGTCCTGCAGCTGAACATTAGCCGTTGGCTTCCATGTGTGTACACATGTATGTGACCCCAGATGTCCATGTGTGCACACCCATAAAAACTTACACATACACCACACACACAAATAAATACAAACATAAGATGATAGAAGCCTGGCTTTATATGGAAGGTATCAAAACAGATGTAGACTGCCCAGCTAAGTTGGCCTTTCTTCATTCCCACCCTTCCCAGAGCACCAGACCTCACAGAACCTCAGGAGGATATGCCCCCCACTTGCCTTTGTAGCCCATAGGTATGGCTTCATGGGAGCTTCTAGATTAAACAGTTTAGGAGCTACTTTGACATAGCAGTAACGAAAGCCTCCTGTTGAATTCAGACCCCATGGTAATAAAGAGGATTCCAATAGATGAATAAGACAAGAAAACGTTGGTGTGTAGCGAGGTATTTCAGGTCCGTGCGGTAACTATGCCACGCTGCCATGTTAAACACGTAGCAGCTGGGGTTATTGTTGTTGATTTACTTTATGTCCACTTAAGTTTCATTCATTCTTGTTTTCCTGGTTTGGTTTGGTTTGGTTTGGTTTGCTCTGTAAGTGGCTGAAACTGTCTTTACCAGATGGTGTAAGTAGGAGGCGAGGAGAGGGTCATCACACTTCAGGGAGGCCCGGGGTCACGAATAAGGGTATACTCGCCATTTTCACCACTCAGTTTAGAGAAGCGTGGGGAGTGGTTTCATTCTCACCTTGGGGACATGTAAACTCAGAAGAGGACCTGTCAAAAAGAACTTGAAAAGTTAACCGGTTACCCAGGAGTTCTAGGACCAAAGGATGAATGGGTTTCAGAGGGTTTTAGGTTTCAAATCAGTCAAAAATGTCAACAAAAATTTCCTAATTCAGTTATGCTAAAAAATGATCCTGTGTCTGAGGCTTCCCTGGTTAGAACATCTTTTAAATTTACAAATGACTCCCTGCCCTAAATATAATGGGATGAGAATCACTCCGCCAGACCTCTGTGATTCAGGGGCTTGTATCTATCATTCCAACCTTGTAGCTATGGATGCAGACATCTGATGAACACTAGATTGAACATATTGAAAGTCAGATACTTCATAGCTACTTCTTAATGGGTGTGGTCTCATCTTGAGGTGAATAAGAAATTGCAGAGGAAATGGACAACACTAACCCCTCGCTAAGGCAGAAAGAAGGCATCAAATTGAAGGCAGTGAGCATCTATGGAAGGCACTGAGTCTCTCCCATGGTGGCGTGTCATTTGTTTTCATAAATGTTGTACCAGGCAAGCAAAAGCTGCTATGTGGCTATAACATAGGGAAATTAAAATGAAAAAAAATTGCAGAAAAAAATAATCAGAAATATATCACATGTTGGCAGAGAAAGTCAGGAGCAATTCAACTTGGACAGAGCAAAAAGGGTTACCTTGGCTACCTCCTAGACTCTAGTCATGTGATGGCCAGGGAGCAAGAAGAAAGGATCCAGAAGCTGCCCCATGGAGAAAGAAAAGCGACCCCTTTTATATGAGCCAAGTGCCAGGACTTTAGAGACAGTTCATATAAGGATCGTCAGAGCCTATGTGATTAATAGACTCTGTGTGTCTTCTATCCATCAAAATTCTTAGTTAAACATTATCATTTCAAACCATTTTCCCATATCTCAGATATTCCAAAACATAAGAATTGTCCACTAGTGTAGGAATGGCAGTCTAGTAAATACACACCACATGGAGACATTTCTCTGATTAATGTGTTTTCTTTGTATTTTAAAATGTGCTCAATTTGTATTTTCTCTTTGATTATTATGAGTGTTCAGTAAGATTATATTCAAATTTAATACTGTTTGCATCAGATGTTTTTCTTATTTCACTTCTTTAACTTTAAGAGATTTTATAGCATGATTGAAGGATAATTGCCAGAAGCATTCATATGTTTAAGGTGTGCACTCCTATAAGTTTACACACACACACACACACACACACACACGGGTTCTCCCTGCCCCTGGGACCATGTCCTTAGTATGTCTTCTGTTTGACTTTTACTTTGCTTAATTATTTTCACGTTCATCCAGATACTTACAAGTATTAAGAGTTCTCTCTTTCTCCCTCTCTCCCCTTCCCCTGCCGTGTGTGTATAAAGAAGGGGAGGCAGAGAGAAAGAGGTCTATGCATGTGCACATGTATGTAAGGGTCTACTAGGCCATGGATGTATATACAGAGGTCAGAGTTTGATGGTGTTTAGTGTCATTTTCCAACCCCATTGTTTGTTTGTTTATAGATGAAGTCTTTATGTAGCTCTGACTTGGCCTCTATGTAGACTAGGCTGACCTTAAACAGGATATACATTCTGCTTCTGCCTCAGGATATCCAGCTTTAATCCGTGGTGCTCAGCTACAATGCACGCTATTATTCCAACTTTCTTGTATCTGTTGAGACTTGCTTTGTATACAAATGTATGGTCAGTTTTGAAGAAAGTTCTAGGAGGGCAGAGAAATGTTGTTTTTAACTTTTACAAGCACCTCTAACCAAGAGCCCACTCTGTCAGCTACCACAAATACATGAGTTATATATATTTTTAAAACAGGAAAATTCTTAATCAAATCAAAGAAATAAATTTAAAAATCTAAGTTTCAACTGGAAAAGAGAGTATTAAACCCACCCTCACTGTCTTGGCATAACATGAGCAACAGCATCAATTTTTAAAGCCACGTAACTTGTTAGGATTGAGAACACACATGATATTCTTATTATAATTAGAACATTGTCCACAAATATGTGTAGGTTGTGTTCTGTGGCTCAGTATGTCAGCGTTTCTCACAATGTTGAGCACAGGGAAAGAGAAACTGTTCTTCAAAGGAAACAGAGGAGCCCAGAGAGTATAAATCTTCTGAAGAAAAAGCTGAATTCATACAGTAAGGACTGATTATGCATTTAGAATGTCCCAGTGTGTGATATCATGAATGTACACATGGACTTAGGGTAGGCAGGAAGTTGAAGAACTTGGCTTCTCAGTATCTGTGTGTACAGTCATTTTAGGCTATTATTTTATTTGTTCCTTATAAAATGTAAATAAGTAGAGCATGCTACTTAAAAATGCTCTCTTCAAGCTGAAAATAGGAACAGATAGGCTCTGGAACAGGGCGCTACATTTCCTGTCAGTCTGACTCATATTACCTTTGAAAGGCTTTAAAGGGAGATTGGTGTCATGCTATCTGATGGTCTTCTACAACATCTGCCCTGTTATCCCGGGAACAGGAAAACACAATGGGTATTTAGTGGACAAGGCCACGGTGGCTTGGAGGCAGCTGGCATAGGTTCTCCTTGCATTAGACCCCTGCTGTTGCTCAGATGGCCAAGGACTGCAGAGAAATGTTGCTACATCCATGCTGTTCATTATGGGTTCACGACAGCATGCAACAATCTCACCTGCGTGCTTGTTAGTTGCGTAGACTCTCGGCTCCACTTGCCTGACAGATTGAAATCAACACTTCCATAGGGTTCCCAGAGGAGCCACATGCAGCCAAAATTGGAGCAACACTAGACTCAAGAGAGCCTGTCCCTTACACAACTCTAGACAAGGTTATGTATCTATACTAAGTGTTCCTTCCATGGCTGGAGATCAGAAATCCAGACTCACACACATTAATTTTTTTCCACAAAATTGACTTGATATATATGAAAGTTGACTTATATGTGTACCACTAAATGAATTTCCATATGTTTTCCAGACTTTTTATATTAAATAATTTTTTAAAGAATTCTAGTTTAAAAGAAGTGTGATCATTGATTTCTCTAAGTGCTCCTTAACTATTTCATATGATTATCCAAAACTACCTATTAGATGAGTCCCATAAGACTTTGATTCAGTAAAGTAAACTTTCTTTTTCTGGTGTTATTGACATATTTCTTCATATCTCACAGAAACATTACTTTCTTGTAATGGCCTAGAATTTGATGAGCTTGTCCACAACTAGATTATTAATCTTCTTAAATAAATTACTCCTCCTTTAAACTCTAATTTTCAGTACCAAGCTCTCCAGCTACCTCTTAGTAAGAACAAATTCAGATGCAACCACTTTCTGCCAGGCAGCTGCTCTTTCCTCTGTTTTTCTGGGTACCCCACTACAGCACCCACTACAATCACATAATGTGCAGACAATGCACATATGGGTTACTAGCATGGCTTCTCCATTATTCATTACCAGTGGTTCAGGTGGTCTTTTTCTAACCTTTGGAATTTTCATGCACAGAACTGTATGTAGATAGGTGGTTGGTTTCCATTTTATTCCAACACTTTGTTATCATAATGAATGGTTTCAACCTATTTTTTAAAACTGTTGCACTGGATTCTTTTCTATTTTTTCTATATCATTCCTCTTTGATATCAAAAAACAGGGAGAAGAAGTATGGATTTTGGGTTGGCTGGTAATAAATGACAAGTTCTTTCAAAATTCATGTCATAACAACCGCCCGCACACTATCATCCCCATGTTTGTATCTCTAGCTTGTCCTCCCGAGAAGTGTTAATATATGTCAGATGGCTTTCATCATGTCTTCCACTGAGTTTCTTTCAGGCATGCTTAACTAAAGGGATACGTGCTTGATAATTAGATGATTACTTATTCCCAGTGCAGTCTGACTTTTCATTCTGTAACAACCTCACCCCATCCCTCAGATTACATGCTAGTAATCTTTAGGGTTTTGCCTATGCTTGCCATATCTCTTGCTGTTAGGATAAGCACTGGTTTCTAATTTGTTCCAAAAAATTTATTTAAATTTATCTTAGATACCATTCTCTAGCTTATTCTAAAGAATATATAACATGTTACCTTGAACATAACCACACTCACTGTTTACAACTTCTTCTAATAAGAATTCAACATTCTGAGGAACTTGCTATGAGTAACTTTTATACACTTTTGCACAAATCACAAGAGTGGAAGTAAGTGTGCTGCCAGGAACACTCTTGGCATGTCTGTAGTGGATGCGATGACCAACTAGTGCTGGGCATATACCCAGAAGCAGAGCCGTGGTCAAGAAGCATAGGTATAATTAGTTTTAGTAATTAAGTGATTTTTTTAACTCCGTTATTTCATGCCAAATGAGAGCGCAAATTAGAACTTAGATAAATAGTATTGCTTTTTGAGAATTTTAGTTAACTGATTTGATTTTCTCTCATTGTTATTTAAATTTAAAGACTTCACAATAGATAATTACTTTGGGGACAACTATTTCATGTTTATCTATTCAAACATGATCCATGGCTTTATAGGCTCTTCCCTTGCCTTCCTTCCCTCCTTCCTTCCTTCTTTCTACCCATCTGTCTTTCTAGATGTTGGTAATTGAACCCAGGACCTTGAACATGTTAGTCAAGCAGTCTTCTACTGAACTATACATCTGGTCCCTACAGAAATTTTTCTTACAGACAGTTTTATGTGCTCTTCAGTTTCCTGTTTATTCTATCCTTCAGAGGACAGAATACAGCCGAGTGCCTTAAGAGCAGGTATACTTCAGAATGGGGTCTGTCTACAACTTTACTGAAACCAGAAGAAAACACACTACTTGCTATTTGGTGTCAAGAATAACCACTTAGCTACTTGAGAGTTCTAATCAGTAACGTGTTGGCTGCATAGGCAAGAAGATCTTAGTTAAATCCACGACATCCTTGAAAAAAATATCCTGGGCATGGTGATGTATGCTTGCAATCCCAACACACTAGGGAGGTGGCACCAAGGAAAAACCTGGTTCAGCTGACTAACCAGCTGAGGCACCTGTGTGAGCCCCAAGTTCTACTGAGAGACCCTTACTCAAAAAACAAGGTATCTGACTCTAATAAGGAATGACACTCACAGTTAACATCTAACCTGAACATGCATCTTGATGATAAGAACTATCTGGCAAAAAGGATAAAACTGGACTTTGAATTACTTTCTGTCATTGTTCTTCATAGAAATACTATTCAAAAAGACAGATTTTGCTCTGGCTTCCTAATTACCATTTGTCTGAAAAATAACAAAAAAAATAGTTTAAAGTTTTAGTTCTTGGCTTTAGCTTATGTGATGAGCAGAATAGTCCTCTTACAATTTATTGTCCTTTCTTCCTTCATTTACTTTACTATTTTTTAAAGAATCTTGCCCTGTTTGCCAAAGCTAACCTCAAACTTGCCTCAGCTTCCAAAGCAACTAGTATTAGAAGGACCTATCAATGTACCTGGTGTGTGTGTGTGTGTGTGTGTGTGTGTGTCACAGGGGAAAGTTTAACTTAAACAAATTGTCTCTGGTGGTTACAAACAGATCCTTCCCTGAAGAATGGAGCACAGATGAGCTTTTGTGTTGTAGAAGGTGCCCCACCACAGAGCCTCATGACCAGAGCCTATCACTGGGCTCTATCAAGAGTATTTCAGACTAAATGAGTGAATAAAGAAGTAGACAGGGGCCCGGTTATACGGGGGACTTCAAGGCCACCTAAACATCAACATCACAGCAGGGATGCAGTCCTATTGTGTTTTCAGAGAATAGATCCCAGGGATGAGAGGAATGAAGCAGGTCCACCCAGGAGATTGATGCCCTCTCACTGTATGAGAATAGGTGACATAAATAGGCTTGAGGGTTGTGTGATTTTCCTGAGGAGATGTGGGAAAAAGCCCCCCCCCAACAGTGCACTGATGAGACCAAGAAAGGATTCTACTAAGTCTAAGTTGGTGAACCAGTTTGGTGTTTGCAGTGCATCATCTGAGAGCCCCACCCATCTAGGGCTCTGGACTCCTTGCAATTGTTTTCCTAACCTTGGGGCAGGGTCTGTGAACTCTGTAACTTTTTGGTCTTTCTTAACTAGTATGTGAGACCCTCTTCCCTCTAAGCATGAGTACTTCAGTGCTGAGGGAACAACAGCCAGAAAGGGTTCCAGAGACACCGAGGCTCCTCTCCCAGAACTGTCTTGTCTTAGACATGATTTTTCTGGGGGCTTGTGTGGAGCAACTGGGGTGTCTGTGTTACACACCGTGGAGAAAGACACAGACGCATGTGCCTTCTATAACAATACCAACTAACGGTGTAGACAAGAGAAAAGGTAAACACTTTTACAGAAGGAAGAGTCACAACTTGGAGAAAACTTTGGGAGTCCTAATATCACTAAGAGACAAACTTGGGCAAACAGTCTTCATCTTCCTTTCGGCTAGTTCCTAGGATTCAACAAGAAATGATTCTCCACTCAATAGTAAGGTCTTTCTTAAACAGTTTCCACTGCACAGAGGGAAATAACCACAGAGCTAATACTCAATAGCAAGTCTATATTTTAGGAAAGAACTTGAAGTCACAAATTATTCGTTTGATGAATAATTAGAAAACATTAGAATGTTAGGCTTAATCATGAGGAAATTTGATGCTTTCCTTTGACTACCAAATACTTAATGGTTGATATCAGTATGCTAAAATGCATGTTTCAGAATAATCTATCTTTAGATTAAGAGTCGCAATCAATCATCACAGAGGTTGGTCTAAGTGCTTCGTTCTTGTCTCGTTCGATCTCCACTACCCTTGTGACACAGGCATAATCTCCACTTTAGAGATTGAGGACTGTAGCTGAGCGTGCAGATGTGTATCTACAACCACAGAACACAGGAGACTTAGATGGGAGCATGCTCCAAGCTCAGGGTCAGCCTTGTCTTGTATAATGATTTCCAAGCCAGCCAAAACTATTTAACATGACCCTGTCTCGGACTTTGAGATGGCTCGTGTGGTAAAGGCTCTTGCCACCAAGACTAATGACAAAAGGTCAACCTCAGTTGCCATATTCAAGCTGTGACATGCGTGCACACTCCACTGCCTCCACCAAAAATCAAAAACAAAAACAACAATAAAAGGAAACAAAACAAAATGAAAAGTGTAAAAACAGTAACAAACCAAAAAGAAAAAAATTAGAGATATAGTTGAAGTTCCATTTATACAGAGCAAGATCTATACTGCAAGCAATACAAATGACTCAGAGAAGCTTAGGAATCGAGGAGAATTTTCATGGGCAGGAAGCTACAGAGCCCTAGGAAGGCACTGGGAAAGGGACTTGAAAGGCTTCCAGCAGTTTTTCATACCTGTCCTTCCTCCCCTTTCATACCTGACACATTTTATTATTTCTCTGCTGATTGGCTTTCTCTCATTGTCCACTGCTTCTCCTGAAGTTAGACAGTCACCTGAAGTGGCTGTTTCTATGGGTAATTCAAAATTCTCAAAAGAGTGACTCTGATTGGTCCACTTTAGGTAAGCTATTCACTCCTTGTCCAGTCAATTGTGGAAAAGAGAAGCATGATACTTTACAAAATACTTTTCAACACTGGACAGTGGGAGAGACACACAGAGCATCAAGGCCATTTCTCCTGAGTGGGAATCTGAATCCTTAGTCCAAATGTCAGAGACATTCTCCATCTTCTATTGTGCATGAGCTAGAGGGTTTTAGAGTTTTCATGAGACTGTTGCACAGATAGTATTTTACCTAATATTTTACTTCCAGAATGTTCTAACTTTTTGTTAAGATGACAGATTCTTGCTGACAGCTTTGGCTAGATTTATTATTTTATTTTTTACTAAAGAAGTCTTTTATATGACAAGATTCATAAGCTAAATTGGTATAAATTATAAAATATGAAAGGTGATTATAATTTGTATTGAGAATACTCCAAGCCTGTATTTTAATAATAAACCGCTTTCTTTTCTTCCTCCTCTTTTTGCTCTTTGTGATTCTATGAGACATGCTATTTTATCCTCAACCTAAACTGTAAGGAAAGGTACCCCTTCACTCTTTAAATCTATGCTACTCAGTCTTTATTTTGTATATAAACCTGTTTTCAGAATACTCACTTGCTGTGGGGTTTCAGACCACACAGGTTAAATGCTCTTTCACATCCTTCACTGTTGACTACAGACTCAACTGAAACCTGCAGGTTATCTGTCAATCACACCAAGCTAAGAAAGCTTTGTGCCCTCAGAAGTGACTAAAAGTGCTAAGGACATCATCAGTCAGAGCTCGGGGCTGGTAGAGCCCCAGAGAAAGGACAATTACCCAGCATGGCCCTGGGTTCCATTCCCAGCTCTCCAACAGTGAATGAATTCAGTCCACCAGGTTGCATTTAAAAAACTCCATAGTAGGAATGTATACCCCTCATCATTTATTTCTGTTCGTTTTAGAAGAAACTACTTTACAAAAACAAACCACTTCCTTAGAGCTGTGTAAAGCACTTCTCACGCAGCGAAGCCAGGGTCTGATGCTCAGTCTCTGTGCTGAGGCTGTGTTTTCAGGGCTGTTACTTACACATAATAAGGCTGCTCCAGAATCACTGCCAGCTAAGGAAAGAATTCGGGCCTGAGGATATTGGATTCCATGAAAATATGATTTTGTGTTGGAGAGCTGTTCCCCTTCTTAACATCATCATGTTACCACAGCTAGGAATGCTAGGCTGCAGCAGAGGTTTTAATCACAAGTCGAGGAAAATGATGGTGCAGGGAAACTGATCTCATCTGAACTGCAGTCCATGATGCCTCAGATTTAAGTAGGTTTGGGTATCCGGCTCAGGATTTTGTAAGACGATGCCAGTGTGTGTCAGACAGGATCCTCCTGAGCTACGTGTCCATTAACACTAGTCAGTGGTAGCTGTGAACCATGGACGGACAGGTTTTTGCTACTGTTTTAGAAAATAAATGACACAATTCAAGAAAATAAAATCTCAGCCAGCTCCGAAGAAAGCATCAATCCCCACAAGGAGAGACTATTCGGGATCCTCAAAACCTATGCAGAAGGTGCAGGAGAACAAGCTTATAGCTGCCTTTCAGGGGAGGGCACCCTGCTGATTACATTGACCAATCAGAAAGCCAGCAAGTTGAGGAATCCCTCAGAAGTGATAAAGGAGGAAGTGAAGTTTCCTATCACCATTTTCCTTGTGTTCTTATCTAGCCTTCAGGAATGTTGGCCTTGTCCTTTCCTCCCAGCCTGGCCCTTTTGCTAAACCACAGAGCAATAATGACAGCTCCACATGACCTGCCTACACAGTGCGTCTGTCTTGGAGCCTGTGAGGAGTGTTGTTTTTCACTTTAAAAAACATTGTAAGAACAAACACTTTCACTTTAGTAATTGGCTGCTTCTGGGCCCGGTGCAAGAAGGCAGGAGGCCAGCTCATTATTCTGGCCCTCCACTGACCCAAAACAGTTTTCTCCAATAAAAAAGCAAGCCACAGATGCTGAACGTAAGATTTACTACCAATAGTGATGGCGTTCCAGGCTTCATGAATAAGCAGCTTTTAGAACTGAGAAAATAGCTTCTGTTTTCCCTCAAACACAGCAATCCTTTTATATACCAAAAGTAAACAAGGCTTGAATTAGCACCTTGGGGTCTGTAGTGTGCCAGAATATGCATGCATTAGCAGTCCCATCTAAGACTCCTTCTTTCCACCTTTTTCAGGATCAGTCAGGTTTTATTATTTAAAAAAACTAAAACACTCGTAATAGGATATTCAGGGACTTTGTCATCTGTATTCTCCGCCTGTTGCTGTGGTGTAAGATGTTTCTGTATTTGTCATCTGTATTCTCCGCCTGTTGCTGTGGTGTAAGATGTTTCTGTATTTGTCATCTGTATTCTCCGCCTGTTGCTGTGGTGTATGATTCTGTATTTGTCATCTGTATTCTCCGCCTGTTGCTGTGGTGTAAGATGATTCTGTATTCTCTGCCTGTTGCTGTGGTGTAAGATGTTTCTGTATTTGTCATCTGTATTTGCCGCCTGTTGCTGTGGTGTAAGATGTTTCTGTATTTGTCATCTGTATTTGCCGCCTGTTGCTGTGGTGTAAGATTCTGTATTTGTCATCTGTATTTGCCGCCTGTTGCTGTGGTGTAAGATTCTGTATTTGTCATCTGTATTCTCCGCCTGTTGCTGTGGTGTAAGATGATTCTGTATTTGTCCTCTGTATTCTCCGCCTGTTGCTGTGGTGTAAGATGATTCTGTATTCTCTGCCTGTTGCTGTGGTGTAAGATGTTTCTGTATTTGTCCTCTGTATTCTCCGCCTGTTGCTGTGGTGTAAGATGTTTCTGTATTTGTCCTCTGTATTCTCCGCCTGTTGCTGTGGTGTAAGATGATTCTGTATTTGTCCTCTGTATTCTCTGCCTGTTGCTGTGGTGTATGATTCTGTATTTGTCATCTGTATTCTCCGCCTGTTGCTGTGGTGTAAGATGATTCTGTATTCTCTGCCTGTTGCTGTGGTGTAAGATGTTTCTGTATTCTCTGCCTGTTGCTGTGGTGTAAGATGTTTCTGTATTTGTCCTCTGTATTCTCCGCCTGTTGCTGTGGTGTAAGATGTTTCTGTATTTGTCATCTGTATTCTCCGCCTGTTGCTGTGGTGTAAGATGTTTCTGTATTTGTCCTCTGTATTCTCCGCCTGTTGCTGTGGTGTATGATTCTGTATTTGTCATCTGTATTCTCCGCCTGTTGCTGTGGTGTAAGATGATTCTGTATTTGTCCTCTGTATTCCCTGCCTGTTGCTGTGCTGTAAGATTGGGCACAAACATAAGAGTACAGGTGCGAAACAAAGATTTCACTTGAGGAATCAACTTAATTCTGATTTCCACAAACGTAAGTGGAAACAAGTATATGCTAGGCCTAAGAGTAATTGAACATGGGTCAGTGAGATGGCTCAGCAGGTAGAAGTGCTGGCTGCTAAGTCTGATGACCTGAGTTCAATCCCCAGGGTCCACACAGGAGGAGAGAAATGACTACCTCAAGTTGTCCTCTGAGCCTCACTTGTGTGAATTCCATAGCACACGTGTGAATAATCACACACACACACACACACACACACACACACACACATACACACACACACACACACGCACACACAGAAAACAAATACAATAAATGTTTTAAAGAGTGACGAAGCACAAAGGCTTTCCCTGATGGACTTGTTTATTCCACTCAGTTACAGTGTGTACTACAATTCCGTTTACCTATAAATAATAGCAAGCAAAATATTTCCAAAGTTTTTGTTAGTGTAGACCAGCTTTAAATTTGGAATCTCTAAGGAGAAAAATAACTAGCAGAGGATCCTTACACCCCTTTCCCCTCAGTGAAAACCAGCGTTCAGTGTGATGGCCTGGTCTGTTTGTCCCTTACACGGTTTATGAGAAATCAGCAAACTCTCATGGCTTTGAGTGGCAGCGTTTTTACTGGGCCACCTTTTCCTGACAATAGGAAACCTGACCAGATTTCTGTGAAAATAGATTTCCAAGAAATTGTTTCTTAAATGGCCCGGTGCCAGAATGCCCCTGGCATTTCTTGTTTTATTTTTGCAGTCACAGAAAAAAAGTGGAAAAGCTCATGAAAACTATTGTCTCAGCTGAAGGAGGTAGTGATAGTTGTCTAAGATGTGTGAAGTAGCTATATCATCTGAGAGCATCATCGGGGGAAGGTCAGGGGTCAGAGGGCACTGAAGGTGGGCATATGAGATTCCTTCCTGATGCTGTTTTGCTAAAAGAAGCAGAAAGGATGCTGTATTGACAAGAAATCATCCCTCTGCATGAACATACCTCTTGGTCCCTGAGCTACTCCCTCGGTTCCTTTAATATAACTCTCAGAAATCCGTTCAGTGGGCAGTTTGTGAGCTCAAACATTCTCCAAGAGCCTGAATTAAGTAATGTAGCAGTCCATTTTTCATTGCCATAGGAAAATGCCTGACGCTGAATGATTCAGGTTGAAAAAAAGTTGTTTTGTTTTGTGTTTTTTTTTTTTTTGCCTCAGTTTTGGAAAGTAAAGTTTAAGATCAGGCTCATTGATTTTGCTTAGAAGAAGACATTGTGGTGCATACAAGGAGACGGCATGCAGCCCTGGGGCTGGAGTGTGGGAAGGGCCAGTCATGAAGTTTTATAAAAATCCTCTTGTAAGAATTAAGTCCATGAGGGCTGGGTATTCCTTGTGAGAGTATCACAGTCAGTGACTTCCCACGGGCCCACTTCCTAACATCCCCAAGCTTCTAGAAAACATACTTCTACAGAACAAATCACATTATAGACACAGCAAGTAACATCAATCCGTTGTCTTATGCAGAGTTAGTGCAAGGCCCCTCTTAACTTCTTCATTCATCTATGCTTTCCCACTGTGTAGTCCAGGCTGGCCTAGAACTTGTGATTGGCCAGCCTTCGCTTTCTAAGTTCTATGGTCTCAGGTATCCACTACCACCCCCACCTCAGCCATACTCTTTAGATTCGATGATTACTAAATCAAGTTTCCATATTTCAATATCTCTTCAAATTTTTACTCTGATAATTACTCAACTAGAATGCAAATTATTAACCAATAGTTTATTATTATTCAATTAAAAACAATGATGATACTTTAATTTAATAACATATTAAATACATAATATGTGTGTAGCTTATTGACCATTCACATTTAGATATCCTAAAGGAATCATTTCCTTTCACAAAAAGACCAATTATATTTGCTTGGATCTTAAATGCTCCCCTTCCCCAGGCCTGTGTATCAAGGAGCCCTTTCCCAATTTAAAACTATTGGTAACTGAACTTTTGGTAACTATTGGTAACTGGAACATTAAGGACTAGAGACTAGAAACTTTCAGAAGTCCAGAAGTCTTTAGGTCTTTGGGACTGCTCCTAAAGGCAACAGGTAGACCCGAGTCCTTCCTATCTCCTGCCTTCTCCTCTTGGCCCGGAAGTGAGAGATTTGATTGTCCATGCTACATCACTACTGAAGCCACAGCATCAGAACCAAGCAACCATGGATTGCTTCTCTGAAACTGTAGGCTAAAATAAACCTTTCACCTAGTAAGTAGATTGTCTCAGTGATTTGTTTTAGTAACACGAAGCTGACTAATGCAGCAAACCAGAAAAACAAAGGCACTGAGACACAGAGGGTAGACTTGGGGACAAACTCAGCTAGAGGCTGTTTTCAAGATTAGAGACATTCGGATTATCAGATCTGACTTGTAAGATCTGATAATGGCGTGTTTGAATATTAGAAGGGTTTCGAAAGAGAACAATTGCAGATGGAATAACGACACATGGTACACTATAGATCATTCAGTACATACAAAGTATACAAATCTCCCCAAAGTATGTGTCCCTTCAAATGTGGAAATCTAATGAATACTGTCATTCATGTGTGTTTGATGTCAGGCTGGCTTGAATTTGAATCTGGGTTGTAGGTGTTGTTGACAAGTTCATGAGAAATGTCTGCAATATGCTTATGTATTTGAACATGTGATCACTGATTGGTGGTACTGTTTGGGAAGGTCTAGGAGGTACATCTTTGCAGACGAAGCATGTCACTGATAGCCTCGCTGCATTTCCAGTTTGCCTCTGCTTCTTGATGTGATCTCTCGGCTTCCTGCTCCTATCTGCCATCATGCCTACTGTTGGTTGTCATGCTTTTCTGCCTGTTTGGTTAGAGTTACTCCTAGATATTTTATGCTTTTTGTGGCTATTGTAAGGATGATGTTTCTCTGGTTTCTTTCTCATCCATTTGTCATTTGTATAAAGGAGGGCTACTGATTTTTTTGAGTTTATCTTCTATTCTCTTACATTACTGATAATGAGTTGCAGAAATTCCTTGGTAGAATTTTTGGGATCGCTTATGTAAACTCTCATATCATCAGCAAATAATGAAAGTTTGACTTCTTCTTTTCTGATTTGTATCCCCTTGATCTCCTTTTATTGTCTCATTGTTCTAGCTAGAACCTCAAGTAGTATATTGAATAGATATGAAGAGAGTGAACAAACTTGCCCTGTTTCTGATTTACAAGGCTACAATTACCCTGATACCCCAACCATGTCCCAACCAGTGGGAAACGAACCAAGGTCCCTGGGCCCTGGAAGAGAGAGGAATGAAGAGACAAGAGACACAAGAAATGGACAGCAAGTCTGTGTTCTGATCAAGCTGCCAACTTTATTTTTTCTCAGGAGCCTTATATAGCAAAAGGTCAGGGGGAGAGTAGGATGCTGGAATGTCAGGTCTGGAGGTGTCAAGTATCTGATAGGAAGAGATAAGGAGATGCTGAGGGTCTGTAAATATTTACTAACAAGGGAAATGCTAATTACTTCTGGTGCCTGGGATCCGCAGGTCTGCAGGAGATCTTAACTCACAGGGAGATAAGGGTTATCCTAGGCCTGGAACTTGCACTACAGAGGCTTCTGAATAGCTTACTTAATTTGTGACTCAGATGGCTATAACCAAATACAGGTCTTTGCTTCCAGCACAACCACACAAGTACATTATTAAGAAAGATAATTACAGAACAATCTAACTCATGAACACTGATGTAAAAATATTCAATAAATTTTTGGCAAACCGAATCCAAGAATACATCAGAAAAATCATTCATCATGACCAAGTATGTTTCATCCCAGAGATGCAGGGATGGTTCAACATATGAAAATCTGTCAATGTAAACCACCATATAAACATGAAAAAAAAGTACATGATCATCTCATTTGATGCTGAAAAAGCCTTGACACAAAATAATTTTATTGTTTACTTTTTCTATTGTGACAAAATACTTGAGAAAGTAACTTAAAGGAGGAAATATTAATTCTAGCTTATGATTTCTGAAGGTTCAGCACATGGTGGCTTGATCCTATGAACCTGGGTAGGAGTATTGGAGAGGATGCTGTTTAACCTGATGGTGGACAAGAAACAGAGAGAGAGAGATAGGAAGCCCCATGAAGGCTCTCCCTTTGGGGCCTACTTCTTCATCTATGCCCCACTTCCTAAGGTTCCCATAGCATTCCAAAATATTACCATAAGCTGGAACCAAACTAAGCCTCTGAGGGACATTTCAAATTGTGATTGTAATAAAATCCATATTTGCTGGAAAATGATGGCTGTATCTTCCTTGCAAAAACCTCTCTGGGCAGGCTTCTATTCAGAAGCCTGTCAATCAGTCATGAAACTGGGAACCAACTACATAACACAGCTTGATATGTAGCTGTGCTCATCCTTGGTCATACTTGTGGTCATCCACCTGTCAGCTTCCCAAATACTGTGACTACAGGAGTGAGCACCACAGACAGCTTCTGCCGGTGTGCAAGGCAAGTGCTTCCCTTAACTGCAGCCCCTGCCTTTTTCTTTGCTGTGAACATGGCGTTCTGTAATCTGACCCCTGCCTATCCCTCCATCATCATCTTGGCCTTTCTTCTGCATCTCCCCTTGTGGTACAAACTGATAGAGGGCCACATATGCATCCTCTTCTCTACTTTTTCCTGGCAGCACATGGCAGCCAACCAAAGACCATGTGTTTCACCCTCTCTTGAACCTCAATGTGACCATATGGCTACATTCGTATTAATAGGAGGTAAGAAATAGAGTCCACTACTTGTTTCTTCCCGTGCATGGAACACATTGTATTCATGAGTCCCACTCCTAGTTCTGAAGACTGTGTAAACACAGTCACTGTAATAGCTTTGAACTCTGAGATCGGCCAACACATAATCACGTGATGCTGCAAGCCCTGAACCACTCACTCACAGAGTCCTGTTCAGCTAGAGTATCCCATAGCTGAAATACTTGCACCAAAATATTTGGTGTTGTTAATTAATTCCTGGCTTGGCTGCAAGGTAAAAGGCGAAGGCAATTACGCGAGGAAAACACACAGACACGCGGCGGTCCCACGTGGGTGCACTTTAATGGGGGGAGGGGCAACAGGCAGGTACAGGTGTGTGAAACACTAGGAAAACGGAAGAGGAAGGGCCGAACTCGTAAAGACCTTCGCTTTTAACGGGGAATGCAAAGGCTTTTGGGAAATGTCCGTATCCAGGAGAATGCTGGGAACTGTAGTTCGGCAAAAGAACAACATTACACCCTTTTGGTTTGATAAAAAAAAAATTGGGGAACCTTGAGGGGTAGGGAATGGGGGCATAGTCCGATCTCTCATGGCTGCTTCCTGCTGGCTTTGGGTGTTGAGGGGTCCAGGGAATGTTTGATTATTTTGGCGATGTCCCATTGGCCGCTGGTGACTGAGGTCTCTGGTGTCTGACGTAGCTGGTTGAAGAGATCGGCTGTCATCTGAGGTAGCTGGTTGAAGAAATCTGTCTGGCTCTCCTGAGTAGCTGGGTCATCATTAAGATGCTGGAAGGCAAAAGTTGCATTAGTGAAAGGAAGAAAATTAAAAAGAAAAAAGAGGTTAAAAAGTGTGGGGGAGATACTTATCATTAATGGTCCGCTTGTGCTTGATTTGTTTGGGTAGGTTGGGCTGGCATCCTGGAGCTTAAAGAAACTGTCTTAAAAGAAATAGATTCTAACCATGCATTTCTTAACATTTCAGGGGCCACTGCTGCAGTCAGTGGCTGGCCTGTTATGTTAAAGAGTTTTGTAGAGGAGAATCTGCTTACCACTTGACTCCGTATTTAATGAGGGTACCTGCAATGACAGCTAAACGGTTATTTTTGAATTTAAAGAAGGGAGGGTGTGTTAACACAGCGACGGATGGGGACCAGTGTTTTCCTTAGACTGTGGTAGGGGAACTGGATCAGGTGTCCTTTGGAACTTAAGAGAACAGGCTCCAGTTTGAGTTACTGTATATGAAGGATTATCTTGAGCTGTGGAGATAAACGGTTTAAGATGTGACAGGTGAATCCAATGAGGATTCCTTCAAGCTTGGCAGCTGTGGGAGTTAAAAGAATTACTCTGAAAGGGCCCTGCCATTTAGGGGAAAGGGGTGAAGGGCGCTGGCCTGGAGGTGAGAGTAATACCTTATCTCCTATTTTAACTGGCAGTGGACATGTATTAGCACATGGTCGAGGTAGTGAATGATCTGTGAAGTCCCACAGTAGTGAGCGTAAGTGGAAAAGGAGGGGAGTGAGCAGGTGGTCAGGAAGGGGAGAGATCTCCGATGAGAAGCCGGGGGTTAAGACCGGCCGCCCGTACATGAGTTCAAAGGGTGAGATGAGGAGAGGGCCCCTTGGAAGGGCTCGGAGCCGCAAAAGAGCTAAAGGTAGGAGCCTTACCCAGTCCAGGTGAAGCTCTTGTGACATCTTAACGAGGGCTTCCTTTAAAGAGCGGTTAGTTCGTTCTACCTTACCTGATGACTGAGGATGGTACGGTATGTGAAAGTTCCAGGGGATTCCGAGTGCTTTTGACAGATTTTGAGAAATCTGAGAAGTAAACTCTGGACCGTTATCTGACTGAAGAGAAGTTGGGAGTCCAAACCGAGGAATAATCTCTCGGAGAAGAATATCAGAGACTGTTTGGGCCCTCTTGTTAGAGGTGGGGAAGGCTTCAACCCACCCAGACATTGTATCCACCAGAACCAGGAGATATTTAATTCTCCTGACTGTGGGCATATGAGTAAAATCCAGCTGCCAGTCAGTTCCCGGAAGGGAGCCCCTTGCTTGGTGGGTAGGGAAAGGGAAACTATGATATTTAGTCCTGGGATCTGACTTTTGGCAGATCTGACAGGAGGCAGTGGTGGCTTTTAGAAACCTGATGTCCTCAGGCGTGGGTTTGATATGTGTTTTTACAAAGTGAAGCAGAGCTTTTTCATTAGGATGAAAAAGCTGATGTAGGTAGGACAGGATCTGTTGAGTGTTAGGAGATGCCTGTGGGGTTGTGGGCTGTGCTGTGAAGACTCCCTGAGGTAACTGAGGCAGGTCTGAGCTAAGTGCTGCTGTCTTAGCTGCTCTGTCAGCCCGATTATTTCCCTTGGAAACAATCGAACTGTCAGACTGATGAGACCGACAGTGAATAATTCCTATAGCTTTAGGAAGATAGGAGGCCCTCAGCAAGTCCATAATATGCTCTGAGTTGGTAATAGACCCTCCCTTCGCTGTGAGAAGCCCGCGTTCCTTCCAGATGGCCGCGTGAGACAACAGGATATGAAAAGCATATTTAGAATCTGTGTAAACATTTAAAGATTGTCCCGCGGCTAACTGAAAGGCACGGGTGAGGGCTATTAGCTCAGCCTGCTGATTGGTAGTATGAGCAGGGAGTGCCTTTGCTTCGACTATCTCTGTGTCTGACACTATGGCATAACCTGCTTTGCGGGTCCCGTCACATAGAAAGGAGCTGCCGTCCGTGTACCAGGTGTGAGTAGCCTGGGGCAGACTGCCCTCCTGTATATGTGAGGGGTGGGGCAGTAGGTCCTCCAGGACCTCAATGCAGGAATGGGATGGGGAATTATTAGCACTAGGTTGAGGTAGAAGATTTGAAATGTTGAGGGGTGGGCAGCACTGGAATGTGAGACTTGTGTCTTCCACCAGCGCCACCTGAAGCGAAAGAACCCGAGAAGGAGGTAGGGTCTGTAGGCCTTTGTAAGTTAAGAGGTTAGACAGGTTATGATGAGAGAAAACCGTGGTAGCTGCTCCGAAGGTTAGCTTTTTTGACTCACGAATAAGAAGTTCCGCAGCTGACAAGGCCCGTATGCAGGGTGCCCAGCCCCGAGTGGTGAGGTCCATCTTCTTTGACAGGTAAGCTACAGGTGTGAAGGAAGGTCCCAGTTGATGACCTAGAACTCCCAGGGCATAGCCCTCTCTTTCTGCTACATAAAGGGAAAAAGGGCGAGTTAAATCCGGAAGATGGAGGGCTGGGGCCTGGGTGAGGGCCTGTTGGAGTCTCCGGAAAGGTTTGGTGATGGGGTGAAGCAGGGGCTCATGCATAGAGCCGAGAGCTGCTTCGTATAGGGGGTGGGCGAGGAGAGAGAATGAGGGAATCCAGGATCGCAGGAAACCGGCCACTCCCAGGAATGACAAAACCTCTTCTTTGGTGGAAGGAACTGCAAGAGATTGAATTAGTCTTTTTCTGTCTAGGGTGATAGCCTTTTGTGTTGGGGTTATGGTTAGCCCCAAATACGTTACCTGAGTGGTGGACAATTGAGCCTTAGAAGGCGAGACTCTGTAGCCCTTTTTGGATAAAAAATTTAATAAGGTGGCGGTGTCAGTCCTGCTAGTCTCCAAAGAGGGGCTACATAGCAGGATGTCATCGACATAGAGTACCAGTTTTGATTTAAGGAGGGACAGTGAGAGCAGATCAGAGGCCAGAGCCTGGCCAAAGAGATGTGGGCTGTCCCGGAATCCCTGTGGGAGAACGGTCCAGGTTAGTTGAGTGGAGAAATTAGTATCAGGATCTGTCCAGGTGAAGGCAAAGATGTTCTGAGACTGAGGGCTGAGAGGAATAGAGAAAAATGCATCCTTTAGGTCTAAGACTGAGAAGTGGGAGGTCCCTGAAGGAATGTTAGACAGAAGTGTGAGGGGATTAGGTACCACTGGGTGTAAGGGGACAACAGCAGAATTGATGAGCCGGAGGTCCTGAACCAAACGATAAGTCCCGTTAGATTTTTTGACAGCCAGTATAGGAGTGTTAAAGGGAGATGAGGTGGGGCGAAGTAGCCCCTTCCTCAAGAGATCAGAGATTATAGGTTTTAGTCCTTTGAGGCTTTGGGAAGGAAGCGGGTACTGGGCTTGGGTGATATACCCAGTAGGGTTTTTTAACTGAACAACGACGGGGGGGGGGTGTTTAGCAACAGCTGGGTTTTGGATGTCCCAGACGAGAGGGTCCACCTGAGAAGCCGGGAGGGGAAAAGGCATGTTAGTATCAGGGGGTCGCGGAGCCAGGAGAAGCAGCAGCTGTGTCACCGACGAATCTGAAACAAAACGGGTGTGGGTCGCAAAAGAAATGGAAGCTCCCAGCTTGGTCAGAAGATCCCTTCCCAAGAGTGGGACTGGACAGGTTGGTAGAACTAGGAATGAATGAGTGAGAAAGATACCTCTAAATATGCAATTGAGAGGTGGAGTTTGGAGAGGTAGATAAGGCTGTCCCCCTACCCCGACAATAGGGGAACTTGAGGGGGAGGTTGGCCCCCAAAATTCCCTTAGAACCGAATATGTTGCTCCGGTGTCCAAGAGAAAGGAGATGAGGCGTCCCGACACTGTAAGAAGTACCCGCGGCTCCTGGTTGCAAATGGGCGTAGCAGTCGGGTTGTCGGTAGAGGAGCCCGGGAACCTTCAGTCTTCCAGAGCCAAGCCCAATAGGTCAGCCTGGGGGTCCTCTGGGGCGGCTGCCCCCGCATCATTGAACGAACGAGGGCAGTCTGTGGACCAATGACCCTCCCTGTGACACCTTGGGCAGGGGCCCCTTGGGTTGCGATGGGGATTGGGGCATGCCTTTGCCCAGTGACCTGTCTTACCACACTTGAAGCATGGGCCGGGGGGCGAGGGGGCCACGCGCGGAGGGCGGGCAGTGGAGTCCATCATCTCGGCTGGCCTGGCGGGTGCCGTGATCACGTGGCAATGATTTCTGGCCTTGTCATTCCTTGCGTGGTAGATCTTGAAGGCCGTCTCCAGGACCTGTGCCTGTGGGGTTAGGGGACCCTTCTCCAAACGCCTGAGCTTTGCCCTGATGTCTGAGTAGGACTGGTTAACGAAGTGGGTCATCAGGAGCTGTCTGCCCTCTGTGGATTCTGGATCCATGTTGGTGAACTGTAACATAGCTTTGGTAAGGCGGTCAAGAAATGCAGAGGGATTTTCTTTAGTGTCTTGGAAAATTTCTGCGAGTTTAGAATAATTCACTGGTTTAAGAGCGGCCTTTCTTAATCCCACCAGAAGGCAGGTTAGGAACCGGTCTCTGGCCAGAATGTCCCCAGGGGAGATGTAATCCCAGTGGGGTTCCTTGTCAGGTACAGCCTCTGCACCAGGTGGGTGAGAAGGCTGAGTCTGATGTACTTCATCCGCATGCAATCTAGCATGCTCCCAGACACGTCTGCGTTCCTCAGGAAGTAAGTTGTTACAGAGAATCATGTAGATATCATGGTAAGTTAGATTGTAAGATTGGGTTAAATACTGAAACTCTTTTGTAAAATTAGTGGGGTCAGCTGTGTACGACCCCAGTAGCTTAGAAATATGTGAAAGTTCCGATAAAGCGAATGGTACATGGACCCGAAGCAATCCCTTGCGCCGGCCACCTCCCTCAAGGGCAGGACGGAAACTGGTTTGAGTTGAACAGAGTTTGTTGTCGCCGCCGCGGCCGCTGCCGCGGCGGCGGGGGCAGGGGCGGCTGAGGCTCACGAGCGCGTGAGGGGAGGGGTGAAATTAGGTGCAAGGCGGTGGGTGGGGTTAGGGCCTGAGGGGGTTTTGGAAGGTGGAGGGCTGGGGCGGGGAGGTGAATCGGATGATTCCGAAGTTGATTTGATGGGCTACGCCTCCTGTAACAAGAAATTGTTAGCTGTCTTCGTACTCGATGCCGTCTGCAGGAGACGTTGGGTGAAGCTGGATCAGAAAGGCTGGGATACATGAGACGGGGGGAATGGGATTTTTTGGGGGGATTTAGAGGAATGGGAAGGCGACCCAGAAGGATATTTATGCCGAGCTCCTGGAGACCTAGGAATGAAGCGTTTAGAGGCATGGGGGGAAGGTGTAAGGGAATCCTTTCTGTACCTAAAAGAAACCTTTGAAGGGGGGGGTATGGGAGGTAGCCCCCGATTGGGCAGGGCGGGAAGGAGTGGCCCCACGAGGTCGGGGGGGTGGGTGGTCGTCAGCGGGGTCCATGGTCGGAGCGGAAGGTTGCGACATGGCGGGAGCTGAGGGTTCCTGGAGGGAGGGCAGGGCCAAGAACATGTGAGCAGGTGAGCAGTGAGACGAGGTAGATGGGTCAGTCTTCAGGGCCATATAGAAAAAAGCCATTATGTACAGTAATTCTTTCCATTTAGCTGATCAGTGACAGAAATTGGCCAGTTCCCGTAGAATGTCGGGGTCAAATGACCCTTGGGAAGGCCAGTGGATGGAACCTTTTAAATTGTATTTAGGCCAAGTTTTGGAACAAAGCCGTATTAACTTGGATAGTTTTATGGAGGGAATGAGGGCATGAGGCTCCAGAGCTTCCAGAAGCTGCCCGAGCGGGGAGGATGGAGGGATTGGTTTTGAATGCTTAGAGCCCATAGCTGAAGCGCAGCTCACCCGCAAAAAGGTACCCAAAAAGTACCGCGAACACGGCAAAGCCAAGAACGTGGGCGTCCCCGAGGTTCTTGGGGCGTGCTAAGACTTAATTGACCCGAACCCAACAACCGTACGGGGGAGAAAAAAGCCCCGGCTGGGAGGAGACAATTAAGCTTTTTAGGGCCTGCGTACGGCCCGGGAGGCTCCGCACCGAAGCGGGGCCGGAGACAGGAAAGAGTAGAAAAAAAGGAGAAAAGGGCCGGGAGCACCGAACTCCCGGTTGCGGGTTGACGCAGGCCTAAGCCAAGGGCAAGAAGCAAGGGGGGGTGGGAAGGGAGGTTGGCGACCCAGTCCGGGACACAGCAGAGAAAGCCGGCCGGACAGTCTCTGAGCGCCCCGGGGGAAGGGAAGCCAAGTTAGGTCAACTCACGGATGAGGATGAGGCCGTGGCAAACAGGTGAAGGTGAGTGCTGGCAGTCGGTTCAGATGAGTCAAACGGCAGCACCAAATGTTGTTAATTAATTCCTGGCTTGGCTGCAAGGTAAAAGGCGAAGGCAATTACGCAAGGAAAAGACACAGACACCCGGTGGTCCCACGTGGGTGCACTTTAATGGGGGGAGGGGCAACAGGCAGGTACAGGTGTGTGAAACACTAGGAAAACGGAAGAGGAAGGGCCGAGCTCGTAAAGACCTTCGCTTTTAACGGGGAATGCAAAGGCTTCTGGGAAATGTCCGTATCCAGGAGAATGCTGGGAACTGTAGTTCGGCAAAAGAACAACATTTGGGATTTCTTGATATTTTAGAATACTGCCATATACCCCAGAGGTGAGATCTAAGTTTAATCACTTGTGTTACATACACACATAACCTAAAGATAATTTTCTTTATTTTATTTTATTTTGGTTTTTCGAGACAGGGTTTCTCTGTGGCTTTGGAGCCTGTCCTGGAACTAGCTCTTTAGACCAGGTTGGTCTCGAACTCACAGAGATCCGCCTGCCTCTGCCTCCTGAGTGCTGGGATTAAAGGCGTGCGCCGCCACCGCCCGGCAAGATAATTTTCTTTAATTTTTTTTATCACACCTACCATTTCTGGGTTGTCTCATGAGGTGAGATTGTGGAATTTTCCTCCCATGACATCATGTCAACAATCTAAAAGGTTCAGATTTGGGAAGAGTTTTGGATGTACCGAGAATGCTAACCTGCACAAAGCAAAGCAAGTTTTCAGCTTGTTGCACTGATGCATCTGGGGGATCTTTATGTGAAAATACTAATGTTTTATCCTGAATTCAAATTAATACACATGGATTATGTCCTGGCAGTCATATGGGTGGGTAAGCCCAAGTATATCCATGATGGGAAGTTAAATGGGGCTACATGTTTTGTGAAATTGTGGCTTGCATCTGTGTATACTAACAGCCCTGACTTGGGCCTTCCCAGCGCTTTTTCTGGACCTAGAATGTTCTCCTGTTTCCACATCATACATTATGCCTCCAGTGCCTATATTTCATGTTTCTGATCTTCTGTTGAGGCTCAGCCGTGCCTATGTTTACTTCCTTCTGCTGCCCGTCCGTGGTTTCCTAGGCCTTATTTTCTCTGTGGTAGTGATGTCATTGGTAAGCTCCATAAACCAGACAATTCTGTCAGTCTGTCCCTCCTGCAGTCCCAGAAAGAAATTCAGCAGTTGCCATGAGCAGAATACCGCCTATATTTGTTTACAGAAGCACTGAGCTCTTTCCCCATTTGTCCCTACCACACAATGTAAATCCTATCATGTAAATGTAAAGACACAATAAATAGGATCTGGAAGAGGATAGACATTTACAATAGTTTTCTTCTGTGGAGCCACATAAGCCACAGACTTTTTGAACTTTTCAACAATAGACGTTTCTATAGTGCACTTTGCTCTCAACTCTCTACTTTATGTGCTGCTAGAGAAGTTAAATTTCTGTCAGTTCATCCTCTGGAAAAGTAAGGAGATAAATTTGACCGGTCATTGTGATGTCTGCCGATTGCCAGTTGCTAATGGTTTTATACTGCTGGTGACTTTTAGGGACACCACAAACTGGCCACAATGTCATAGTCTTTCTTCTGCAGTTATAGCTGGCAGCAAGAGCACAGGCTGTAAATTTAGAAAGTGTTGCTCCAAGCTTGAGAATGTGCCACAAAGTCACCTCCAAATATGCCGTGTAGCGGGAATCTGGGTGACTAAACTACCCTGTAGTGTGTATTTTGTAGTATATGAAAACTTCAAAAAGCATGGCAGAGCCAACTGAAAGCCAATTAGCTGGGTTGAGGTAAAGTATTCCCCACAGATTTCACCTGTCCCTGCCAAGTTGGACAGCCATGTTATGTGATGCGTTCTCTTTATACTTTGGGGAAATGATTTCTAAAACAAGTTTTACCCCTTATTTAATGATCACTAGGATAACTTTCTTGACCTCTGTTTCTGTCAGAGTAAACAGGTATGCAGAAACAGAGATGTTGGATTTGTATGTTGAGCACTTTGACACCAACCTCGCCTCTAGGATGAGGGGCAAAGGATAAGGTTTGCCCTGCAAAAGGATCCTACCAAAACACACTAAGTCCTTGGACCTATGTGTTAAGCAATACAGCATAAGGGGAAAAACGGTTCCATGGTTCCTTGTCACAGACATTCTGGTAATTTATGGTGTATGCTGATAGTTTATGATCTCCATTGCTTGTACCATTCAGAATGAGCAGAACAAGGTATCAAATGTGTTCTGAGTGACCATGGAAAAGTTCTGTATCAAAGCCATTGGGACATCAGAGCCACCTGTGTCTCCACGCTTCCTATGACACTGCTCACAGCAGCAAGGTTCGTGGGTGAGTGGGGAAAGAAAACATGGCATGCATTGACGGCAGTATTATTGAGTCATTAAAAAAAGGTCATGCAATTAGCAGGAAAATGGATGGAACTGGAATCTCCATGTTCAGTTGAAATAAGCTGGATTTACAAAGACAAATATTACATGTTGTTGTCATCTGTGGAATCTAAAAAGAGACTGAAAAGTAAAAGAGAAATGATTAACTCAGAAGGGGACCAGTGTGGGTGTGCATGCAGATGATGGAGGGATACATATGATCAAAGTGCTTTAAATGCATAGGTGAAAACAGCACTGTTGAATTCACTATTGCCTGCCATCACTTGTATTTCACAATGTACACTTTTCTGTAGACAAAAAATCAAAACACTACACACAGGGGAAAAGGACTATTTAGAAAATATGCCACAATTATTTAGAAAAAAAGTTTTAGGTGGGCATAAATGTATGTCTTTATGAGGGGAAGAGAAACTGAGCTGTATGTGGTTAGGAACCAGACTGGGAGACAGAGGACAAGTGATAGCTCATGTCAGCATGAGGACCCAGTCGAGGAAGCACCCTGCTGGGGCAGCCTTACAATTATTCTCATTGGATAATTTATAGGAATTTGAAACAGAGCATGCACCATGATATTACACCTGTGTATTTCAAATAGCTCTGAGAAATATCAAGCCAGAGAGACAAGGAGTCATTAAGCCCAGGTAAAAGAGTGGCTGGTAAGATCCACTGTACATCAGAGAAAAATGATTCAAGTATATTGAAAAGTGATTGTAAATTGCAATTAGAAAGAGATCCAGAGGAATAGTTTTTAAACTATTTTCTCACAGTTTGCTAGAGATGCAGAGGCTAGACTTAGTTGACTTAGCCCCACAGGATGCCAAGATTTAGGATTTAATGATGCACCACCATGTCTAGAGGCATAGAATGGTTCTAGTACCCTAGACTTCATGTATCATGCAAAATAGGTAGGTGTATGCTCTCTCTCTCTCTCTCTCTCTCTCTCTCTCTCTCTCTCTCTCTCTCTCTCTGTGTGTGTGTGTGTGTGTGTGTGTGTGTGTGTGTGTGTATACCAAAAGTTGGGGTGTACAAAGCCTAGAGGCCTTACTGAGTGGAATCATGGAGCCATCACCTGGGAGTTCAGCACTGAGTCAGAGCATTATCTCCCAAGGCCGAGTTGCAGGAAGGAACACCAGCGGTTGCAGCCAGGTTTTTTGAGACAGGGTTTCTCTGTCTCAAAACTTTGGATCCTTTCCTGGCATTAGCTCTGTAGACCAGGCTGGCCTTGAACTCACAAAGATAAGCCCATCTCTGCCTCCCAAGCACTAGGGCTATAGGTGTGCACCACCAGCGCCCAGCTGAGCTTTGTTCCAATAGAAAGAGCAAGTCAGTTCTGTGATGCTGATGAAGAAAAGTTGTGTCTTTCCAGCTTCATGTTTTATTTTTTCCATATTAATCTGCTTCTGAAAACCAAAATTAGATCCAAATAAGATTAGGAAAGTGGTTTAACTAAAACATTTTGCCTCTTCTTCAGTTCTTTGACTTTGTTTCTTCCAAAGAGTATCTCTCCTACTTCTACCCCAGTGGGAGGGACTCTCACTGGTTTTGACTTTCTTTTAATAACATGCTAAGATATTTTAGAGATAAATAAAGCAAATGTCACATTAAAAATCAGACTGATTGTCACATAGAGTCCTTTGTGGGAGTTGGTATCCCCTTTCATATGTGCACAATGAGAGACGCCTTCAAATTTTCCTAGTTAGTTGGGAATTAACTTTACAGTTTTATATTTAATTTTTGTGAATTCTTAGAGCAGTGTTGTAAACACACAGAATCTTTTGGTGCAAAAATTCCTGAAGTAAGGAACAAACAAAGAATTTATCCTGTTACCTTCAAAATAATTCTATGTTAAATTTGCAGCTGTAAATCTTTGTCTGAGTTGAGTCAAGATGTTATTCCCGGATTTTAATGCTTTTTAAGAAGGCAAAGCTATAGGCAGACAATACCCTAGCTTGCTGTCCCTCAGCTGCAAGCTTATCTGTGGCTGACTTACAGAGACCATTTACTCCCACTTTCTGAATATTTTTACCAAGGTCCATTCTCTGTGCCTGGATACTGGTTTCCTAAAACGGGAGATTATAAACTGCCATTCCTCCTGTCTGCTGCAAACCGTGTCTTGTTTGCTCAAGGGGGTTAGGCACTGGGGATTAACCCCAGGGCCTACTGATGCTGCATGCAGGCTCTCCAACAGAGCTACAGCCCTGCCTCTGCATCTTCACTCATTTCCTAATGTGCTAGCACGCCCCTGCATCCACTATGGAGCCCACAATATCAAAGAATTGACACCTATGAAGAGCACTCAGCCAACCACGATCTGGCTTTCACTTCCAAAATTCAGACTGCTCTGTCAATGTTATCAAACATTTCCAAATGTCCAGATCCCAGGGACTCTTTCCAAGTCCCTTAACCTCTGCAAGGATGACATAATGTTGACTCTATTCTTCCCTTAAATTGTTGTGCTTCCTTAATGACCCATTCCATGGCCTTTGGGTCCAATTACTGCCTCTTGAATGGTACTTTACTTTCCCAGGTCTCACTTCTTCCTAGCTAGTCCATTTATTAGAACTTCAAAAAAACTGTTTAATTGAGAAAATAATTTATTATCTACGTTTGTGAGGTATAACATAAGTTTTGACACACACGCATATACACATATTGTAGAAATGTTGAAAACTGACTAACCAGTTGTGGTAGCTTAAATACAAATGGCCGCCATGGGATCATATATTGGTACGCTTCATCCCTAGTTAGTGGAACTATTTGGAAGGAATATGGAGATCTAGCCTTCCCGGTTAGCTCTCTGCCTCTTGTCCGGGCATCAGAATGTAGCTCTCAGCTTCTGCCATGCTCTGCATCATAATGACCATGAACTGACCCTCTGAAACTGTAAAGAGGCCCCAGGTAAATGCTTTCTTTTTCAAGTAGCTTTGATCATAATATCTCTTCACAGCAATAGAACAGAAACTAAGATACCGTCAAATCTGTCCTATTATTATTATTATTATTATTTAATAGTGTTTTTTAAATTTTATTTTTCAAGACGGGGTTTCTTTGTGTTGCTATGACTGCTCTGGAACTCACTCTGTAGACCAGTCTGGCCTGGAATTTACAGAAATCCACCTGCCTCTGTCTCCTGAGTGCTGGGATTAAAGTCGTGTGACACCACGTCCAGCTCCCATATTATTTTTTATAATTAAGTCTACTTAACTACATTTTCTTAACTACAATATAGCTAAGTATACTAAGATATTTTGAATAGACATTAACTGTAGTCTCTGAGCTGTTTGAGCACTAGTTTTTTCTTCTGCCTAACTAGAACTTTAGTCATTTTGTTCAGTATATTGTTTTCTGTATCCCACACTCACCCACCAGTCTTTGAGGATCACAACTCTCTCTGCCTCTGTGTATTGACTTATTTTATACTCCACATACAAATGGAATCATGTACTTGACTATCTGTGTCTGTTTTTTTCACTTAACATGATATTTTCCTGATCCATCCATAGTGACATAAATTTCAGGACTCCCTTATCTTAAAGGCTGAAAAGCATTTCTTCGTATGTGCCTCCTGCCTTTGCCATTTCGTCCTCTGCTAGACACTTAAGGTGCTTCTATGTATTTACTCCTGTGAACAAGCTTCCATGGGCCTGGGAGTGCAGGTGTCTCCCTTTGATTCTGTTACATTTGGACATGTGCCTGGAAGTGAGGTCGCTTGAAAACCAGCCAGTTCTATTTCTAATTAGGGGGTACCTTCCAATTCCTTTCGATAACAAAAGGGCTCCTCTTCACTACCTCCTTCAGAGCAGTGTGTCATCTCTGCCTGCAGGCATTCTGGCAGAGGTAAAATGTTGCATCCTTGGGATGCTTGCTTGCATTTCTCTGATGACTTTGGAACTTTTTCATTTCCTTCTCCTTTTGAAAAGGTTTATTTTTACATTGGATTGTCTACTGATTTACTGATTTGAGTCTCTCATACATTTTTATTATTAACCCTTTATCGGACACATTATTCAGAAGTACTATCTCTCAATGTGTAGCTGTCTGTCTTTTTCATGGACTGCTTCCTTGGTTCTTCATACAGAAACTTCTGGTGTTGAGGAAATCCCATCTGCCCACTTCAGCTTTGCTTGCCTGAGCTTCTGGGTTTGTTTAATAAACAAAGCAACAAACAAACCAAAACAAACTGAAATAAAAACCACAGACCAATGTCAGTTTCCCATGCTTTTTTCCAGTAGTTTAACAGGTTCAGTACTTACATTTGTAACTCTTAAAAGTTGGCTATTTGTTGGATCTTCTCTGATTGTTAGTTGTTCATGTTACTCATTTTCGGTTTTTATCTCCTGCAACTTTTACTGAGTGGTTTGAATCTTTAGGGTTTTCTGTGTAAGGTTTGGAACTCTACTTGCTCGCGTGACTAATTCTCACCATGAAAACAACAAACAAATCAGAACAGAAACATCCTTATAAGGTTATTGTGTATGTCTTGGGGTTACTATTGTTATGATAAAACACCATGGCTACAAGCAAGCTGGGAAGGAAAGTGTTTCTTTCCACATTCTAGTCTATTGCTGAAGGAAGTCAGGATAGTATCTCAAGCAGGGCCGGAACCTCGAGGCAGGAGCTGATGCAGAGACCATAGAAGGGTGTTACCTACTTGATTGCTCACATGGCTTGTCAGCCTGCTTTCCTTTAGAACCCAGGACCACCAGCCCAGGGGCAATACCACCTGCAATGGTCTGAGCCCTCCCTCCCACATCAATCACTAATTAGGAAAATGCTCCACAGGCTTACCTACAGCTTGGAGTCATGTTCTTATTTGAGGCTCTCTCCTCTCTGATGACTCCAGCTTGTGTCAAGTTGACATGAAACTAGCTGGAACAGTGTACAAAGTCAAAATGAATAAATAAAAGGAATATATATATATATATATATATATATATATGTATTGTAGCAAACTCAATAGCAGGCACAATGGCACATTAACTGTAATCTTGGAACTCAGAAAGCTAAAGCATGAGGATCGTGAATTAAAGGCAAACCTGGGATGTATAATAAGATCTTGCCTCAAAAAAACAACCAACCAACCAAACGAACAAACAAATAAACAAAAAGGCAACAACTTCCAGGATGAGTATTAGTTGTGTAATTCTCTGAAAGTCCTTTCACCATTCTTTTTCTTTCTTTCTGAAAAAAAAAAAACATCCTATACCATATATTCTGATCATGGTTTCCTCTCCCCCAACTCCTTCCAGATCCTCCTCATCTCCCCACCAACCAACTCCATGCCTTTTCTCTCTCTCTCTCCAGAAAATAAAAGGCAAATAAATGAACACCCCAGAATTAAAAAAAGAAACACACACACCCCACAGACAAAAAATGTACAAAAATACAAAATCAGAAACCATACCACATAAACAAAAGACCAATAAGACAAAAATTCCCTATGAAAGCAATGAGACAAAAAGTCTACAAAATTGAATTTGTTTTGTATTGGACATCTGCTGCCAGGCACGAAGTCTGATGAGTGTGGTTAATGCACCCAGTGAGCCTGTCACCATTCCTAAGGCAGGCGTTCATTTCAGAGTCTCTTTTATTACTCTGCCTTCTGTGCTTGAAAGGAGGAAAGCCCCTCCTGCATTCTGAGGTGTTTTCTCTAGGCTGTACCTCTGAAATTAGCGCCGGGTCTTCTTTGTATGCTAAGGCTTGGCCTAATCAACAGGTTCAGGCAAGAGGGTATCATAGCTCAGACCACACCCGTGGAGCTCACGAGAAGAGGTCAGACTTGGGGTATGCTTTCAAAGTAGACCCAACAGGTTTTGTTCATGGCTTAAGTAAAGGCTATAACACAAAGAGAGGAGTCAAAGATATTCCACAATTTCCAGTTCAAACAACTGGGGAAATGAATTGGCTTCAGTGCAGATAAGGAAGCCATGGGATGTCAGAGTTTATGTAGAAGGGTAGAGGCTTTAGTGTCGTCCATGTGAAATTGGAGGTGCCATTTTTTTTGTATCTTAGTAGAGATGTCAAGCAGTCAAAGAAGTATCTAAGAATTGAGTTTAATACTGGAAGCTTAAACTTTGAAGGAGTCACACAATGATATTTCATACACACACACACACACACCATCTCACACATATTTAAACAGTCTCATGAGATTGATCTTAAAAAGGACACAGAAAACCACATAGACATTCAATGTCTAACCCAGGTGCAATGTGGCCAGTAGACCTGTAGTAGTATCGGGACATGTTCCTTTGTGTCTGTGGAAACCTGTGGGACATTCTACATAAAGCAGTAAATTAACTTCCTGAATCTAATCAGAATTTCTGCTAAAGTCTATAAGTGTTAGATCCAAGGAACCTAACAAATAAAGCTGAAGCAAAACAAAGATCTGGACCAATAGGGGAAGGCTGAATCGGAGGGCTGCTGAATCGGAGGGCTGCGAAGGAAACAAGAACAAAGGGAACAGAGAAACAAACACGCTGAGCTGATGTTCAGATTGCTGAGTGGCCACTGTCTAGCAGACCCAAGGAATCAAAACAAACCAATCAACAGCGGGCAGTAGAAGCAGTGTACAGCAGGGATGCCTAGGAGCACATAGGAACTAACAGTGCTTGGTGTTTCCAGGAGGACAGAGGGTGTGGGCTGAGTTATAACCCTACCCCAATCAGCAGCTGACTAGAAAGAGGGACTGTGTGCTGCGTGTGGAAACTAAGACATCCCACACCCGTGGAAGGGGAAGATGAATCTCCAGCCAGCATTCATGAATCGGCTAGCAAGTAAAAACTGCATTCCAACTACCATCAAGTTAACGACTACCTGAAGAACACAAATGAGGAGCTCCAGAACCCTAGATCACTCTGGAGCAGAGCAGAAAGCCAACCAGCCAAAATATCAGCTCAGAGTTTTAGTCATGCAGTGAATGTGACAGAGACTGAAGTGGATGGAAATAAGCAGAGCATGACCGAGGGAAGAGAAAGTTCAGTTGTTAGCATCCTTAGTGTGAGCAAAAGCCATTGTCTCTATGAAGCTAGAAAAAGCTTCTGTTTTTGCTTAAAAAAAATATTCAGGACACAAAAAAATATTCAGAGCTGAAGAGTAAAGTTTAAGAAGCTGTCTCCCAAAAGGACAGCAAAATTATGAAGGCGTAAGCAGGAAAGGAAAGGAGCCAGTGTCAGTGCACCGCAGAGACTGAAATGGGCAGGGACTCGGGATATCCTGGAAAACTTTGGGAGGTGGCGCACAGCTAGAGGAAGAAGGTCACTGGGAATATGTTCTTGGGTATTGTGTCTCATTCAAACCCTTAGTCTGTCTTCCTCCTATCCACCATAAGTTAAGACATGTCTGTCCTATGCTTCCTTCACCATAATGATCAGCCTTGACCATGGTCCAGAAGCAACAGAGCCAAAGACTATGGACCAAAAATCATTCTCTTTACATTGTGGTGCTGGCATTTTGCCCCAGCAACAAAAGTCCAATACGATAATGACATTTTAGAACACAGGTACAAAGAAAATAGAATGATTCTATAACATTCAATGGAGACAGCGACATTACAGTCAAACCAAAAGAACAAAAAAACAACTTCACAGCAATGGAATTGACATTGAAACAAGGAGATACCAAGTGTCGCCTGTATTTAAAATCTTAACACTTACCTATTGTTTAAACTCCTGTTTCCCATCCCAGAGAGATCAGTTCATTACTACCATGTACTTAACGCCTCTATTCACCAATGAAACATCCTTGGGATTAGGGACCAACTTAGAGGAAACTAACTTGAATAAGAATTTAATAGTCTATTTTTATCAATATAAAGATTGCTAAGTTTGGCATTTCAACTTGTAATTACTTTACAGGACATTATTGTCTTAATTTTCAATATAATTAGACTTACATTTCTTAGTTGGGAAAAGAAAATAGATCCCTGGCAAAGAATTTTAATCACTATTTTAAGTTTCTGTTTTAGGTTTTTGAGACAGGGTTTTACCTTATGAACCAGGCTGGCCTTGAACTCGTGGTCCTCTTACTTCAGTCTCTGGAGTGCTAGGGCTGTAGTTAAGTACTACCAAACTCTGCAAAGTGTTAGTCTTTTTGCTTCACATCTTCCAGCTTCAGAAAACAGCCACACTGGGAAGACAGGATAAAATTGTTTAGAATTGCATTTGTGAGTTCATGATACAGCACTTAGTGCTCAGTGTTGGATTTAATCCCCACATCCTATCAGGAAAGTACCTGGCAGATTCTAATCTTACTGGTAGCACAATGAGTCTTAGAGAGCGGCTCCAGGCCATGCACAGTTAGAAGAACTTAAAGCCAGGCTTCAAACTGAGACAACAGAGCCAGCATCAACTCAGACAAGCACTACATCGTCTATGGGACCATTTCCACCAAAAGTCTATGTCACTGGAATTTGATCTGTCCAATAGAATGCAATTCTAAAAAACTTATCCTATCTTTCCTTTATATTTTTAGTCAAGAAAATATTATCTGTACAGACATACTTTACACAACACAAAGACAATTTGAGGAGAAACTTGAAGGTATTTCAAATGCCAACACAAATGGAGCACATATAGATTGCCAAAACCTCTTTCTCTACTAAGCAGCATGGAGCGGAGTTGCTTTCTCCTCACCCAAGTAGCAATCAAACCATTCCCCATCCGTAGTGTTCCTTCGAGGTCACTGTTTCTTGTATGGATCCCAGTTCTACTCCTTGCTATACAGATCCAGCAGGTTGACCTCACGTCTTAGTGTCTGGACACAAAAGCTTTCTGCTGAGACACCTGAACAAAGCAGTATAGCGCCAGGCACATTGGAGGACAGCTGTAATTCCAGCACTGGAGAGGCTGTGGCAGGAGGTTTTCAAGTTCAAGACCAGTCTGGGCTGCATAGATCTTTTCTCAACCCCAACTGCTGTGTGACTTTCCCCAGGGAAACATATTTACCCCAGAGAAGACATGGATGTCCAATCAGAGAAATGATTACATTAAAGTCCAGTGTGAGAGAATGGATTAACTGGGGCTCTTTATAGGAGCTTGGTAGGCTAAACAGCAGCTGCCTCCTCAGAAGGGTCATCCAACCTGGGTGACGACTCATAAAAGCTGCACCTCTGGGGCTCAGTAAGACTTGCAGCACCCTCCACTGCAGGTCCAGACTTGAGGGGGATGTTTATGACTCTCACAACTTTCTGCACTTTTCTAAGCTTTGTAGTTTGATTGAGCTTCCTGAGTCATGAGCTCCTTTCTTCCTCTAGGAGAGAGGATTTCAACTGAAAGAAATAACTACATAACATTCGCTCTCCCTTACCCCAAAATTAGGGAGGAAAATCCCCAAAACAAACTTACTCAAATGTGAGCAGATGGCTGGAGAGGAAGGACACCAGTTCAATAAAAGTGGCATTTACTTTCAACTTGTAAATGTACATCTCAGGTCACATAAACATATACTTAGTCTATTTTCTGTTACTATAATAAAACATCACAGACAGAGTAACTTATAAAGAATAATTATGAAGGCTGGAAAATTCCATATTGGGAAACAGAATTTGGTGAAGCTGGTCTTGCTGGTGAGGACTGGCAGCAAAGCCCCAAGGCAAAGAGGACATCACATGGTAAGATAAAGACCCTTAATTCAGGTCACTCCTCTACTCATAGAGCCACAGTCCCATTGGATTAGGGCCACACCCGTATGGCCTCATTTAACCTTAATTACCTCCTGCCTCTAAATACCATGGATTAAATTTCTACCCTTTTAATGCCTCACCATAAGGATTACTTTTCAACATGAGTTTTGGAGCAGACATTCAATCCATAGTACATGGCGTGCTCCTTTGTCAGCTGTGGAAAAACAGACGCCAGGCAAGAGCAGGGTCCACAAGCCTCTCTACAACAGCCAAACAGAACCGACATTTCCATTTCTGTCCCAGCCTGCAACAGAACAATGTATTGTGAAGACCTGAGTTCGGGTACAGTGTCATCTGAATTGAATTAGCCAGGCTCAGAGTCTGACTGTGGTGGAGCTTTGGCTGAAACAACAGCTAGGCCCAGGCCGGATGAATAGCCACTTTGCAAGCAGAGGTGGTCATTAATGTGCCGTGTCCTCAACAGAAAAAGAGTCAAATCAGCTCTGGACACTTAGGATCCTGCTGGAAAATCCTGTGCCGTGTGTATACACAGGTACTTTGGATCTCACCCAGCTGTAATTAAACCCCCCTTTTTTTCCAGACCCTACTCATCCAAACAATGTGTACAAGAAAGTGTGTTATCATTCAAATGAGTCCATATGTTTCATACAACTGAAACACAGCATAAAGCCGTGAACTGTTAAATACGAAAGTAAAATTGGATGCAGGCACTGGTTGGTTCCCAAGCTACCGAAGTCTCACCTTTCAAGAGATGTGAGCCACAGGTCACAGTTGTATACTCAGGGCACAGCCTCAAGATCAAAGCCTTCTGCACTAAAGGAAGTGTTCGCAGTCCTCCATGCCAATCCACAAGCCACCCATTGTGGCCTCCCACGTCCTTGTTCAGGCCAAGCTGTAAAACGTTATGTGTTTGAATGATGTTTAAAAGTGCTCTGTGCAATTAAGTTTTAAAGCAAAGAGGCTGCTTTTCTTTCGGTGTATATATGAAACTCCCCATAAATGTAAAGTCCTTGGGTGTGTTTGGGGGAGGGGATGATTAAAAAGAGCAAAGCTTTTGAAAGGAACAAACACTTCAAAAAATGAAACCTGAGGTGTTTTCCCCCCCTCATAATATTAAAAATGCCTTTATAGTTGGAAAAAGTCGGTAGATCAAAAATACATACAGCAAAAAGAGCTATACGGACTCCATGTTACTCATGCCCAATTTGCATCTGCTCTCCAAGGGAAACCCCTGCTTTTTAAGTATAATTATCACGAAAGATTGTAAACTGCCTTCTCCTGGCGCTCTGGCCTCGTGATGTGAGAACAGGCACTGCTCTTTGTTAACGGTTGGCTCACCAAATCCAGGGCAAAGTTGCTGACTTGTGGCTACTTATCCTAACTTTAAAGCATTCCTCCCAAGTGGGTTTGTTTGTGAAGCTCTTAGAAAAATGAAAACATAGCCCAGAGACCGATTCCAAACCAAGGCATGTACATGGGTCCACATTGTTCACATGGAAGCTTGGGGGAAGAACAGGTCCTTGCTCAGTCTGTAAAACAGTCTGGGCCCAGCCAGCATGTCTCACACAGCAAGACATGTTACCACTGACAATAGAGTACAATTAGGTTCCAGGAAAACAGTGGATTCAGTCGTACAGCTAAACCAAACGTGTCCTTAGAGCGCCTCTTAGATATCAATCAGGGCACTGCCAAGTGGCCTAGTGGTTAGGATGCGGCCCTCTCTCAAATACCAGGATGTTCATATCCTTAGTAGAGAGAAAATTCTGAACTTGCCACTCTATGCTCTTGTTTGAGAATGTTCCTAGCTTAGTAAAATGAACAGTGCAGGCTACTTTTATTGGTAAAGTCACGGTGTGCCTGGCACATAGCAACGTGGTAACTAATAAAACCATTCACATTATGCAAACATTAGGTCACCTATAGATCTGGTGCCAGAGAGACATGCAAGGTAAATTTAAGGAAGCACAACCCACCACATGCACTATGTTTTTCCTCGTTAACTCTGTTTTTTTTTTTAGAGAGAGAGAGAGAGTGCTTGGAAGCCAAAGGATAGCAACAGACAATGTCTTTAGGCATTGTCTACTTTGTTTTTGAGACAGAGCCTCTAACTGGGCTGGAACTTGCCAAATAGGAGTAAGTCAGGTTGACTGACTATTTAGCCCCAGGGATCCCACTGTCCCTACCTCCCCAGTGCTGGGAGTACATGTCCAACTCTTCAAAACACAAAACATAAATAAACAAAAACCCAGGTTCAGGTGACTGAGCTCAGATTTATATGCAAGGCAAGCACTTTACTGCTTGAGCTATCCCAGTCTGGGTTAGACTTTTAAAACAGTAGTTTATGAAGTTCTTTTAGCAAAAATATCAGTATGCATTCTTCCTGGATATAGAGCTAAGTGGCATGCTTTATGTAAGAACTTAGGCAAACTGAATTGCCTAAAGAGAAGCAGTCGCCCTGCTGCATTGTTGGCTATAAAAAAAAATTACTCAGAGTCCCATGAAGGGCACTAGCCTGGATGAGACATCTAACATAAAGTTTGTGAATGGGCAGATGCTCACCTTCCAAACCTTTTAAAGGAGCCTCCCTCACAATTCATTGGTTTCTTTAGGAATTGTGTAACGGGTGTTCAGGGTTTGTTAATAAACACAGTTGATTCTTGAGAGCCCGAAGGGGACTACAGACAACAATGTGGGCTGAGGGAGGAGAAGCTAAATGTGTGTTTGATTCTGACAGGCATCAGATCAAGGGTTTCCTTTCCAAGGGAGCCTGGCAAGGAAGCAACGGCAGATGTCCAGAGAAGCCTGGGTCATGGGATTCGATAGCAGGATCCTGAAACACGTGCTGGAAGAGCCAGACTAAACTAAAATTCCTTCTTTCTCTTTCCTCCCTCATCGGCCAGGGCTAGCCTCCAGCAAATCAAGCAGTCCTGGAAGTGGGTGAAGTAATCACCAAATGAATACCATTTACAGAGCTCTAGCTCTGGGCTGGGCACTGGGTGTGCTGAGCAAATGTGTTATCTTCAAAGTGCTTGGTGGTCCAGTCCTGATTGGAAGTACAGTCTGCAAAGAAGCCAGATAACTAAGAAACAAATGAAAGCCCCTTTCCTCCCTTCCTCCTTCTTCCTTCTCCTTCTTCCGTTCTTTCTTCCTCTTTTCCTTCCACCTTCCCTCCCTCCTTTATCCTTCTTCCTTCCTTCCTCCTTCTTCCTTCTTTCTTCCCACTCCCTCTTTCCCTTTCTAGGTCCTGGGGCTCAAGCTCAGAACATCAGGCCTTTACCCTCTGAGTCATATAATCTACCCAAACCACATTTAAAAGAAGATAGAAAGAACCATTGAGAAGAAAGAGGTCACAGACATGGAGCATCTGATAGCAAAATATCCTAAAGAGAAGGAACTGAATAAAGAATAGAAGTGTAACAAAGGCCTTGGAACATGGGAAAGACCTGTGCCCTAACTGGAGCGGAGGTGGCAGCGCTGTGATGAGGTACCACTCGGGTTGTAGTTTGAAGAGCTGCTCCTACGTTGTGGCTTCTGTGGAGTGTCAGAGTTCCCCTAGGTCATATGTTGAGACTATGGCTGCTAGGTGGAGAGATTGAAGAATGAAGACCCGAAATAGACTCTGAGAAGCATGATAAAGGGAACCAAGAAGAGAAAAAGACAGGTTTAGCTTGCTAGGCAGTGGAAGAACCCACCGTGGTTGGATTTACAGAGGATTTGTCTTACTGTTTATATACTACCTCCTGCCAGGCTTGAACACAATTGATCATTCTGGAGTGAAAGCTGGTTATGTGAAAAACTGACTTTCCTGAGTGACTGTCTTGTCAGGAATTTTAAGAAGCTAATAAAAAAACGACTGCAGAGCCTGCCTGTGGAGACCAAGCCAAAGAGCATGGACTATTGAAACCAAGAGGCCAGTATTCGTGATAAAAACAATCAGCTGCTATGGACCTGCCATGTCATAATGGAAGACTCCGCAGCCAGAGAGTTGTGTTGAAAAAATGAGAGCCAGAGTGTGACGCAAGAGATGGGGGGCTAAAGAGATGTGAAGGTCAAGGAACAGAGAGACCAGATGACCTTCAATACTCCAGTCTGTTCCAGATGTCCTTATATACAATCTGTAAATTTTTTACATATTTTTAATTCTCATAAGGCATAAATCCACCTGGGTTGGTGCTTATGAATGATGCGAGAGTACCACTTTTATTTTCGCTTTGGGTAACCAGTGTTTCTTGCACCATGCGATTCTATATTTCTTCCCTGAATGGCCATTGAATTAGTTCCTTCTTTGTCGCACCTCCCCCTTTTCACTCCTTGTCTCCTCTGAAGTAAGCCATACCCTTGAGCACCCTCTCCCTGTAGTCCACAGTCTGAACACTGCCATGAAAGGAAACTTTCTAAAAATACAGAGGTGGCCATGTCACTCTCCTAATTAAAATGATTGAATAATTTCTTTTGTGAGAATACAATCCAGAATCACAAGTGTGGCATAGGTGGCCCGTCCCACAATGCTTCTTTTTTTTTTTTTTTTGATAGTCTTTGCTGATAGAGTCATCTTCATTTCCTGGCATTATCCACATTTGTATTCCAGTACTTCTGTGTAGAAAATCTAGAATCTAATTAACTTTTAAAACGTCTTACTGAGTTATATCTGCTAGCTTTAAGAAGTTCTAGTCAGTTTATTTGGCATTTACTTGGCATCTGATCTCTATACGCACTATGTTGATATCATAAATTTCCTTCTGTGTTTACAGTCTAGCAGACAGAAAACAAGGACCCGATAGCTATGGGAAGGCTAAGTGCCCAAGTGTTGTAGACACTTGAGTCAACTGCCACAGCCCCAAGTGGCAGGAATGGCTCTTTGCTTGATGAAAATCAGTTGTGGCTTTGTGGGACAGTTGTGTGGATACGGAAGAAAATAAACTTCTTTAAAAGTGAATAAAAGTTACAAAGTCATAGAAGAAGGCGAGAGGGTACTTTAAGTAGAGGAGTGGTATCAGTTAAGGCAAAGCAAGTGGGGAATGGGACCTTGCTGTCTACACTGAAGGTAGAGTACACAAACTTCTTGGCATTGGGGGCAGTCTACTGAGGGACTGAGGGATTAGGAAATCACTCTCTTAGGTGAACCAAACTTTAATCTCAGGGATATTGAGTATAAGAAGATGTGCCAGGTATCTAGAGATAATAGGCTGCTGGTTTGTGGAAAGGCTAAAAGCTTGCCAGAGAGACACCAGAAGGAGACCTATTGCATTGAAGCGGTAAGAACATACAAGGAATTCCGGCCCTATGTAAGCCTGTGCATTCACTCGAATGGGGTTTCTCATACATGTGTATGTCTCTGTGTGTGGCTGCCGAGGGCAGAGAAGTATGTCTGCTGTCCTGTTTCATTACTCTCAGCCTATTCCTTTGAACCTGGAACTCACCGTTTCAATGATGCTATCTGCTGCCCACTGTTGAGATTACAGGCACAAGAGGCCATGCCTAGAATTACATGGGTTCTGGAGATCCACATTTGGGTCCTCATGGTTACACAGTAAGAATTCTTAACCACAGAGCTGTCTACCTAGCCCCTCTGTTGCTTCTTTAAAATGCATGCTGTTTTAACTTATTTCTATAGCCTAGCTATGTCTTTGGATTAATGGTTTTCTTCTTTTCTCTCCTCCCACTTGGTGTGTGACAGCTTCTATTGGATATGGTCGGGTCTCCAGACCAGGATCTCCAGGAAGCTGCTGCCGGCTGTATATCTAATATCCGCAGATTGGCTCTGGCTACAGAAAAGGCGAGATATACTTGAAATGTGAACCCACACAAACTACCAAATAACAAGGTCATACCACTCCCTCTGTCAGGAAGACAGAGTCAAGAAGCATTTATTAACCAGTCCTTCAAACAGTCTAAACAAAAATCACATAGACTAAGACAGAAATATTTTTCCTTTAAAATCACAAGAATCTTTTTCTTCTATTTTATGAAAAGTAAATATGTAATGAAATATAAAACCAATAAATTTGTGATAATTTTCCAATAATTTGAGGGTAAATGTATACATTATTTATATAGTTCAACTCCACTTTTGCATCGGCAATGATTTTAATAAAAACTATAGCTTTTCTCCAGTGTGTGGTTCCAGACGCACCCGTGAATGCCTTCAGAATGCCTCTTATGCTAAACCGATCTGGCTGTCCTGTGCTTACGGCTCGGTCTGCTTGATCGCTTGCAAACCACAGGAGAGTTCTGAGGAGATGTGCTGATTTCACAAATGATTATTAAATAGAATTCAGCCTAAGCAGCTGCTCTTAGCAGGAGCATTCTGAGGTCATCCCAAACTTCTCCTGTACCATCAAAGACCCAAGACAATAATGTGCAACTGTCACCACATGGTGACATGCAAACCGCAAGGACAAGGGGTCCTTTTACTTTGGGACACACCGAGTGTAAACGACGATATGTTTCATCTCCCTCAGAGAGAGTCACCGACACTTTTATTGAAATTATTTATGCTGATGTAAAGAATATTACTGCACATCCAATCACTCCGAATTTCTGAACGGATTTCTAGCACATGAAGTACTTTTTAAAAAGTGGCTACAAAGGATTAGTCGCCCTATATCAGGCTAAGAAACATTAGAACACACTTTTAAAAATCACATATGTAACCTCTGTGTTCTGAAATGTTTGGGAACTAACTGTCCCAACCATCTAACACTCGCCAGAAAAACAGCTTCGTTTGTGTCAGCTCGGAGAGCCAAGGATCTCCCCCAGAGAATGCTTTAGCAAGCAGGCAAGGTCGTTTTATTGAAGAAATATTAGACACCGTATATGTCATCCTTTGGAGAAAAGCATAAACTTAACTGAATTCAATGTAAATAGCCTGTGCGAGATGAGCAACGGCAGAGGTTCCGGTAAAAAGGCCAGTGCTTCTGGGATTTCTAAAGTCTTATAAAAACCCATTTTCTTCTCTGCTTTTGAAGGAGAATATAAAGGAGAATTCTGCAAAGAAGGAAGCAGCACTAATCCTAAGGACTAACTTTACAGAGTAAAGCGTGCCTGTCAGTTCCAGATAGATATTTCTAAAGGTTTCACAGTAACCACTTTTGTTTGACAGCATTAAAAATCACCTAGGGGCAGTGAGTTGTGATAACTACAGGAAATGAATGATCGTTAGGTTGTTACTACAGTGACCTCAAAAGTTCACCATCAGCTTTGGGTCTTAAAATATTCTTGTGTCTCTGGAATCGAAGGGAAGCAAGATAAAAAAAAAAATAATGGTGAAGGGAGGGGACGTGTGAATACTGACAGGAGGATTGTGTTTTATGGTGCTCATAGCATTTGTTTTAGAAGCAATAGAGCCATTTTAAAGACGCCGCACACTTAGAAATGGATAAAAGCAGTATTCAGATTTTCTTACGTGTTTTCTAAGTAAACAAATCACCAGCAGTGTAACGCCTTTCAGAATATGATGTTGATCTCAAAGGCCAATGTTGGGCTTACTTTGTAAAATGGGGTTATAGAAAATGCTGGTTTTACTAGAAAAATGTCAAAGCCTGCAAAGCACCCTCAGTTTTCAGATGACGTGGATGAGGCTGATCAGCCCCTCCCCTGGTCAGCAAGTATATGCAGTGAAAATATTTATAGGTTTGATTTTCCTTTCTATGGATGAGGGTTTTGTGATATTTATTTTGTGCTAGTGAAGACTTTAATTCTCTGTGTTTTTTATGATAAGTTTCCTTTTTAGGCTTTATTTTAACAGTATGTATAGAGAACACAATACGCCCTCCGGCTTCTTCAGTTTGGAAGGGGTTTAAGGTGGAAGGAATTTTAATTAGATTTCCTTTGGGAAACCGTAGCCATGATCTTCCACCTTTCCCAGTCATAATTTACTGTTATCGGAATGACTTGCGCTAAAAATAATTTGTTTCTTTTTAAACATTTTCTGTGTTCTAAAAATAAATTGACAGTTCTCTTAGGGCACTGCCTCTTGAGTTCTGCTTCCTCATAGACTGGTGTTACTGATGTATCTCTAAAGCATTCATACAGAACTGAGAGATTGTGATTTAAAACTACATGGACAATGCATTTCCACTTAAGAAGAATCTTGGTTGTTTAGAAGAGCAAAGACGTCCTTTTTTCCCCTTTACTTGATGTATTAGGTCAATAAGATAAAATTTCCCAGTCCAAATAGTTTAACTGCTTACTCTAATTTCATTCCATGAAAATTTGGGATAGGAATAACCTATGCTCATTACTGAAATTCATATTAAGAAAATCATGTGTTAAACACTTCACTACTTCAAATTCAACAAACGTTCTCAAACCAATGGTCCAAGTGTACTGAAGAGTAAAAACAGCACTCTCTTTCTAAATGAGAATAAACTAGAAAGTGTTGGTTCTACTCTGGTGCTACTATATTCAGGTTAGATATTTAAACTATATTGCATAGTTTATTTCTTTCATGGTGGGGTATGTACCGTGATGGAGATATGGAGGTTGGAGGCACCTGTGGAGCGTCTTGGGAAATGTACTTTAGCCATCAGGTCAAGCAACATGCACCTTTACCTCTTGAGCCAGTATTTCAGTATTGGGTTCTTTTAATCTTGATTAACATGCAGGAGACAATAAAATAGATTCCTTATATCTCAGTGGAAGTGACTATCAAAATAAGAACACCCAGTAAGGCATTCCAAGACTTTATAATTCTGTGTGTTTTGCTCCGCCACATGGTACCACCATCATGTTCTGCCTTCTTAGAGGCCTAAAGCACGGGGACCGATTGATAATGGCCTACAACTAACAAGGTAAACCTTTTCTCTTTAAAATTTAATTTTTCCTAGATACTTGTTGTAGTGCTGGAACGTTGACTAGCAAGCTAGGTATACAATAAAAAGTTAGTTATATGATAACAAGCTAGGTACATGGTAACAGAAATGCTGAGAAGCTTTGGTTCCTTCTTGTGCAGTCCAACCACACACGGAAAGTGTGTCTATGAGTGATAATCCCATAGGAAGTTTTTCAAAATATATTATTAAATTTCAAAACAGGATCTGAAGCATATATATACTGCAAGGGGTTTTGTTTGTTTGCTTGCTTGCTTGATTGATTGATTTTAAGTCATGAGCCTAAGATAATGCTCAGTGGGTAAAGGTGCTACGAAGCCTGATGACCCAAGTTTACTACTAGGGACGCACATGGCGGAAGAAGAAAACTGAGTCTCACAAGTTGTCCTTTGACCTCTACATAGTCACTGTGGCAGGATTCTCCCCACTTTCCCACACACAATCATGCACAATGAACAAAAAGGTTCTATTCTGTTTTTACAAGATTTTAGAAATGACGGAGGGCTGACTGGGCTAGGAGGGAGATTCACATACATGTACAAAACTGCCAGATAACAAAATTAATAAACAATATATAAGTGTATCTATTTAGTCACAAAGAGAAAAGACCTTGAAATTTATACAGCAAATTATAAACCTACATGCATCCTACATGATAGACAGAACTGATTTGTTTCCTGTATTTTTTTTTTTTTTTGTGTGTGTGTGTGTGTGTATGTGCATGTAGGTGCCTGAGGAGGCCCAAAGAGGGTGTTAGCTTCCTTGGACCTGGTAGGAGTTGAAGGTGGCTGTGAATAGCCCTGCGTGAATGCTGAAAACTGAACTGCAATCCTCTAGAAGAGTAGCAAGCACTCTTAATGGCTGGGCCATTTCTTCAGTCACTGAACATCAACTTCAAAGGGGATAGCCTGAATTTACAAACAAAATATAGAGTATATACATAAAATAATTGTTTTTTTCTGATAATTTTTGAGAATTTTACATGAATACTGTATACATTATGTATTTACATCATTTCTACTCTCATTCCTCCCATCCAGCTCCTCTGGTACCCTCCCATCTCCATCCTCTTTCAAAACAATGACCTTTCATTATATAATAAATAATAATTATTTATATTTTATATTTTTACATTTAATATGAAATATTAATGTATGGAAACATAATTCATATTTAACATTGGATATGATTTAAATTATTAAATAATTTATATTATTTAATTAACAACACAGCATCATGAATACTTCTAGTGCTACTCAATATGTACATGTGTTTAGGGACTGGATAACCTACTCTGGAAGAAACCTGACTCTCCCTCTCTCAGAAGCCACTAATTGCCTGTAAAAAGAATTGAGATGTTGAAAATAGTAACTTTACCATGTGTGAAATTCTAAAAAAAAAAAAAAAACAAAAAAAATCCTGTAAATAAATAAAAGATCTCTCTCTCTCTCTCTCTTTGTGTGTGTGTGTGTGTGTGTGTGTGTATGTTTCACTAATCATGTCATGCTTAGCTTTTAAAAATATTTTAATGGCCAGGTATTGGTGGCACACGCCTTTAATCCCAGCATGCATGAGACAGAAGCAGGCAGATCTCTGTGAGTTAAAGGCCAGCATGGTCTATAGAGTGAATTCCAGGACAGGCTCTAAAGCTTCATAGAGAAACTCTGTCTCGAATAGAACCAAAAAAATAATTTTATGAATTCTTTAAGGATTTCATATATCTGTATAATATTCACCCCATCTCCTCCCCTTACCACTTCCCAGATCTACCCTAAACATTGTGTGCTCTTATTTTAGTCTATGACCCAATAAGTCCAATTTGTGTTGTTCATATACCTCTGGGTATGGAGACATTCCCTGGAGCTATCTACAAAACACCCATTTGGAAGAGTTTTAAATCACAAAACTGGCTTAGTGCAACTAAGACATCCCGAAGTGGTCAGACTGTTAATTTTGCCATTTATTTGTCTTATAGTTAAACTTAGGTATTCACATTCATTCTGTAATAAAAGGCTGCAGGGGGCTGGAGCGATGGCTCAGAGGTTAAGAGCATTGCCTGCTCTTCCAAAGGTTCTGACTTTAATTCCCAGAAACCACATGGTGGCTCACAACCATCTGTAACAAGGTCTGGTGCCCTCTTCTGGCCTGCAGGCATACACACAGACAGAATATTGTATACATAATAAATAAATAAATAAATAAATAAATAAATAAATAAAATTTTTAAAAAAAAGGCTGCAGGTCCCCAGTGGCAGGTCCGGCGCAGGGAGCCAGGTGGGTAAGAAACAGAGACAAGGATAGGCATGCTATGCAGAGTGAGGTTGGATATTTATTTTGTGTGTTATGGAGAGGAGGGGAAAGAGGAAAGGGAAGAAGAGGAAAGAACAAAGAGAGAGAAACAGAGAGAGAGAGAGAGAGAGAGAGAGAGAGAGAGAGAGAGAGATGTAGTAAGAGGTGCGGGCTGCTTTTTGTACTGCCCAGCTCCCAGCCGCCCAAAATAATCACATGGAGATCTGTATTAATAAAATTGCTGCCTGTGCCATTCGCTCTAGCCTCTTTTTGGCTAACTCTCACATCTTGATTCAACCCATTTCTAATAATCTGTGTGTCACCACGTGACTGTGGCTTACCGGGAGAGATTCAGCATGTCTGACCTGGCAGCTTCATGGTGGGCGGCTCTCTTTCACTCTGCTTTCTTCCTCCCAGAATTCTGTTCTGTCTTCCCCACCTACCTGAGTTCACCCTATCAACTAGACCAAGGCAGTCTCTTTATTTAACCAATGAAAGTAACACATAGACAAAAGACCCTCCTACACCAAAGGGGGGGAGAGAAGGGGATAGAGGAAGGGAGCCATGGCAGCAGCTGTCTCTTTGGGAGAGAAACAGAAAGGGAAAGAGCTCATACTGGAAGCCAAAGGAAGATCTGCATCCCTCAGCAGTGGGCAGGGGAGAGAGTGGGAGGGGTTTGCTCTTAAAGAGACAGGACAAACCATTGCAAGTTCATTCATTCACTTTCTGTCTCTCTCTCTCTCTCTCTTGTATCCCAGGTTACCTCAGATTTAGTATCTAGCTTAGGGTGACTTTGAACCTCTAAACCTCCTTGCTCCATTTTCCTTGTGCTGAGATTATGAGCATGCAACCACACCCAGTGTGTGTGATGCTGGGGACTGAACCCCAGGTTTCATGGATGCTAAGTCAGCATGTCTGCCAAGCAAGCTACACATCCATCCCTGAACTCTATTTTAATATCGTAGAAGAATGTAATTGTGAAATAACAAGAAGGATCTCTGATAGATCACTCATACAATGTTGTTGTTTTAGTCAATAGAAAATGATTTTGACTGATTTTGTTTATTCTGTAGATATCCAAGATGAACAATATTATGTTGACCTCTTTAAATGTTCTATTTATGTATATTATCAACCAAAATATACAGACTATAGAACATATCTAGTAAGGCCCGAAGACTTCATCTTCCTTTAAGATATGGTGGGTTTGCTTCCCACTGCTTCATTATGCTCAAATTGCTTCCTCAATCCCCTCTCATCCCAACTTTTGTTTTCTCCACTCTAACCTCTGCATCTCATTTCCATTCTCATTTTTTCTGACAAAAGACTTCTCCAGTTCTAAAAGTATTTTATGCTTTATTTTGTGTAATTGAGAAATGTAAAATCAATATTTCAATTTTGTTTCTGTTGTAATCACCACAGCTGATTGGAAATCACAAGCAAGATGAACTTCTTGTGTTCCTGATCCACTATTTTCAAAGTTCCAAATAAAACCAACACATTCTTTAGTGAATCTGTCAGGACAAACACGAGCTATTCTCTCTCCACTTTATGCAATCTTAACCTATTAGCTGCAAAGAGATATACTTTTAGTATATCAGGACGGCTTGGGTAGACTTTAAGGCTCTAAAGGCTTATCCTGGCTATCTTATCCATAAGGATTACTTCATAAATGTGTGTTTGTGGATGTGTGGAAGAGAACTGATGCTTAAAAGCTGAGCGGTGGTGGCGCACACCTTTAATCCCAGCACTCAGAAGGCAGAGGCAGATCTCTGTAAATTCAAGGCCAGCCTGGTCTATAAGAGCTAGTTCCAGGACAGGCTCCCAAGCTACAGAAAATCCCTGTCTCAAAAATAAACAAAAAAGGGGGGAAAAGCAACTCTTAATCACTCTAGAAAAAAGACTGGTTGACGCCAAAAGATATGTTAGCAATTACAGGCTTCAGCATCTACCAGAACGAGATTTGGCAAGTAATCCAAATCAGAGAAAGGCAGTAAGAAGGCAGGTTTTGGTTTTGTTCCTTGTTTTTTTTTTTTAATACTACTGCTATGATGCCAAATAGCTTTCATCCTCCATGTCTGGGAGAACAAAGAGGTAGAGATTTGGAGACTGGAGAAGACAAATAAATGGCTTCTCCCTGTCAGCGTGCTGTTACTGTTATTCAAGAGAAATTCACATTCAAATATAAAATGTATCAGATATATTGGCTTTCTGGTTCCCAGTGCTTATAGAAGGTAGAATGCATAGAATTTTTCCTATTATTTCTGGCTTATTTCATCTAGCAGAATGGATTACAGATTCTCCCATATTGTAACATGTGTGCAAATTTTCTTCTAATACAAAGCTGAGTAATATCCTAGTGTGTGCATAAAACACATTTTGTTTACTTCTTTGTCTATTGATGATCTCAGTGGCTGGTCCCAGCATTTGGGCTATTGTGAATGGCTGTACATAAGTACACAATTGTCTATTCAGGACCCAGCTTCATAGTCTTTTGGTTATATACCAGAATTTCAACTGCAGTTTGGAAATGTTGCTAGTGCATAGTTGGCTGGGCCAAGCGTTTCCAGGTTCCTAATGCCTTTTTCAAAGAATTGATGTGCACAGATTACAAAGCACAAGGAACTTATCCAAAAGAAAAGTGATAGCACAGATCAGATGCACTGTAAGAGCCTCCTGATGAGGTCCACGAGGAGAAGGAGAAGTTGGTTGCAAACAGGCATGGTATAGGTGGGTCTCTTTTGATTGGCAGGTTTGGGTTGCGTAAGTCTTTCTTTACTGCGTATGCCCTTTCCCATGGTGCATGTGATTTTAATCATATGCACATACAATTACACACAGGCATAAGATGGTCAACAGAGAAAATATGGCGTTTTCCCTGAAAGTTCACTTAGAGAAACAGTTGCCTAACTGCCATGCACCCACAACTGGCTCAGGCTGAATTATTACCCTTAGTTCCTGGATATGTTGCAGGATGTTTTGAGCAGAAAAGGGACATTAAGAAAAAGTTTCTAAGGAAGGAGCTACCTTTTACATTGTTAGGAGTAGGGTGTACAGGCAGCTTGATGCAGGTAAAGGTGTCAGGCTAATAAATGCATTGTTAGTAGGTGTAGTAGTAGTAGTAGATAGGGGGTGGTATAACCTAAGTAAAATGAAATCTCATGTTACTAAACTACACCTGTGCTTGCCTGTGTCCGGAATAGTATTTTTTAAAATGAGCTATTCAAATCTACAATAAAAAAAGATACTTTGGAGTGTTCTTACCAGCAGTGTCAGTAAATTCGAGATAAACCCACACATAAAGTCTATGTGGGGCTCCTACTAAACATGTCAATGGTTTCACATTTGCTGAGTCATTAGACAAGAGCCCCAGTGAGTATTGTTTCTCCAAGAGTCACGTGCTGAATCTGCAGTTTCAAGATAATGGAATTAAAGCTTGGACCTTTGAAGAGTGACTAAGGTTGGTACCCTTATAAAAGAGGCTCTGGGGAGCCTGCAGTCTCTCTGCCCTTTTGTGTAGGAGAACACATGGAAGGCACTATGCCTTGGCAAGAAACCCTGACCAGACACCAAATCTTCTAGGGCTTCATTGGCAGACCACCCAGCTTTCAGAACTGTGAGCAATAAGTGTCTGTTGTTTATAAATTCTGCAGCCTAAGGATTTTGTTGCAGCAGCCTGAGCAGATGCCCACTTAAGCAACTGCAGTCAGGCTAGTGTATCTTTATTTCCCAGATGCCCTCGGAGTGCAAAGTAGGCATTTAAGAAAGTATAGTCTTAATTTGGGAATGACAATGAAGTCTCACAACAAACTCACCATTAACCAAGATGTCCTAAAACACCACTGGAACCCTCATTGTGTGACAGTCACATGGTCCTGAAGGATATGAGCAAGGTTTCCGCAACTCTGTGCACAAACTGGTACGTTCCTTATTTCGTTAATTCATCTATCTATCTATCTATCTATCTATCTATCTATCTATCTATCTATCTATCTATCTATCTATCTATCTATCTATCTATCTCTATCTATCTCTCTCTCTATCTATCTATCTCTATCTATCTATCTATCTATCTATCTATCTATCTATCTATCTATCTATCTATCTATTCATCTAGCTATCATCTCTCTCTCTTTCTCTCATCTATCTTATATATTTATTTACCTAATCTATTTTTATTGGTTTTCTTGTACTAAGAGAAGAAGAATCCAGAAGCCAAGAGCCTCTCCAAGGCCTGTGCTGCGTCTCAGAGTGATACTTCTTTGGTGCGAGGTGAACGTCAGTGTTTGTGCAGTTTATACGATGATGTAATGCAAACTGACAGGCATGCAGTTCTAGATGAGGACAACCCACTTGCATAAGCCGTTGTGTGCTTTTACAGTCTTACACATCACACCTTTCCATTTGCAGAGAAACATGTCCCAGCCAAGCCGAGACCTGCCTGAACACTGTGCATAGAGAATGTCTCAGTCAGACCCCAAGTTTGCCGCTAAAGAGATGCTGTGTGGGGAAGGGGGGCTGTTTTATGTTTTTGATTTTCCCACGTTTCGACAGTTCTTCTTAATCTTCAGTGCAAGGGGTAAAACATTAAGAGATCACTGCAATTATTCTGTCTTGTTTGAAGCTGACGCTGATGTAAAACAGAAGACAAGCAAGTGCTTTTAATCTGTGAGGTCAGTTTGTTTGGGCTGTTCCTTAAACTGAACTAATTATGAACTAAAATAACAAACTGGAAGGTGTAAGGGAAAGGGGAGTGTTTTCGTCTCTGCTTATGTGTTGTGAATGTGTGGGACAGATGTTTGAGACAGCTGTGGTAAGCCAAGACTCATGGTCTATCTCCTCAGAGTCCTAACACAGCTCTTGCTCAGAGGGCCTGTCAGAGCCAGACTGACTTTGCTGAGGTGTGGCCAACATTCTCCTGTGTTGATAATATGTTCACACCTTCCTCAAAGCAGGGACGGGTCTTACTCTTGCCCTTTCAGCAGAGGATTTTTGTTTCAGAGAAGGTGCAAAAGAATCCCTCAGAAGTACCAGAAAAAGCCTCCTTTCATTCCTGTTTATCACACAGTCCCGGCATCTAGTAACAGAACTCACATGTCCATGGCTTCTCTTCCCTCCATCCACTCTCATTTCAACCCTGGCCAGGTATCCCCTCCATTACTCTTTTTTAAATATACTCTACAATACTGTGATATATATGTATAGATCATATATACCATATGTGTATATTTACATGTGCATATATATCAAAGTATATGTATGTATGCTCAGTATATATGTATCTATTCACATATATTTACCTAGAGGTGAAAAGATTGTGTAACTTCCTTTAAGATAATAGGCACGTGGACCCTCTCTGCACTTAGCTCACTTAATCCAATGCTGCACTCTCAGCATTTCTCCCTTCTCTCCAGTTCTGTCCTTCCTTAACCCTCTCTGTGAGGAGGGCATTGCTATAGTAACTATGGAAAGAGACAGACAGGCCATGTTTCCTGACTTAAGCCACCCAATGATCCCTTTGGAAGCAATGATACTCCGTTGCTCACAGGTATTCTGCAGTGTTGGCTGCTGCCCACTGTTGGGCTCTGGAGTCAATGACTAGTACCATGGTGGTGTCTGGAATCCCTCTCATGGATCCTAGTCAAGAGTTTCCTGTCCATTTGGGAATGGTGGTGGTGTGCACTTGCAGCATCAGGAGGCTGAGTCAGAGGAACTGAGACTTCAAGGACAACTTGGGATAGACTATCTTAAAAAAATAAACAAAAGCAAATGCACACCAAACACACAAACACACAATAACAAAAAGCACAACTAATGGGCTGGAGAGATGGCTCAGGAGTTGAGAGCACTGGCTACTGTTATTCCAGAGGACTCAGGTTTGATTCTCTGCACTCTCATGGCAGTTCACAACTGTCTATAACTCCATTCCAGTTCCAGGATATCCGACGGCTGCTCTGTCACCGTCTGCTGCCAGGCATGTGTGTGGGACGAATGCCCATACACATAAATAAAATTTAAAAAGAAGCAAACAAAGGAGGTCAGCACCACAGAAATGTTTCTCCTTACAGCTATCTGACCCTAGGACTTCAGGCTCTTCTTAGGTCTGGGCCTTCTCATTGTTGTACACCCTCCTAAGAATCCAAGAAATGTTCCCACCCATACAGAACCATGCCTAAGGACTTAAGCACTGCCCTGAGCTTATTGGTCAGCAGTCTTCCTTAGTCTTGCAGAGTATGATGCTTTCTCTGAGAAGCTATCCTTACCCACTTCTCATTTCTCCAAGCTCCAAAGTGGGCCAAACTCTCAGGCACAGTCTTACTTCCTTCTGTACTTGTATTCTTGGACATTTCCTTCCCCAACAGAGGGATTTAACCTTCCTCTGTGTGGCAGAAATTCTGTTCAATAGCTTTCTGTCTCTTTCACTGAGACACATACTGCAAAATTTGCTTCCTTATATAGTAACTAAGAAGTCAAAGAAACCTACTGTATCCCGAGAGTCCAGTTTGGTAGATTACTATTTGTGTGCGGTCATGATTTTGAAAACACAGTTCAAAACTCCAAGATGAGCTGAGCTCTTTCTTCTGGATGCCATTCTGTCTTCTGTTTCTGGCAAGGCATTATCTTCACTTCAGTCTTTTGGCTTAAATAAAGGAAAGGCCTCAATGGCTGTAAAACACCCAATAACCAATCAAATAACAACAACAACAATAATGGAGTCTAGAACTAGTAAGGAGTAAGAATACATCATATGGCATGTCAAAATACCATCTCCTGCCATCAATCAAGCTGAAGGATGTCCCACTCGAGTGTGAGACTTGCTTTCCCACTTCCACAGCACAACTCTTTGCTTGCTCCCTTTCCTCTGGTATTCGCCTTCTGCCTGCTTTGCTGCTGTCTGGCTTTGCAGATTAGTTGGTGTAAATGGCTTCTCCTTTGGAGGTTTAATGAAGGGGAAATTAACTGTTTTCTAACACTGCATCTGAACTCAGCACTGGTCTTTCCACAGCATCTTTGCTCCAATGAGAACCAAATAAATGCACAGAATTGCATGCAGAAGCTGTAAACTCTGTCAGCTGAAGTCAGCTTCTGCTAAAGGGATGTGCTCTGGTTGCTAGGGTCATGGAGGATGGGTTGCAGTGTTCTGCTTACTTTCTTCAGGAGAAATTTTATAAAATTGGCTTAAACCTCAAAGAGTGGTTCCAGTGGCTTCCAGGAACCCTAAACTGCCATATGACCTCACTATCTTGATCAGCTACATTTTCAACTCTCTCTGTCTCACATCTTGCATGTGGGGATATGTTATCCTTCTCGTCATTGTTCCTGTGATCTTGATTATATAACGCAGACCCTTTCTCCCTGATTTCCCACAAATGACACTTGCCATGAGTAGGAAACATTAAGTAACCATGTTAGACTCCATCTTAATGTCTGTCTTTCCATCCAAGTTTTTCCTCATTGTCAATGCACTCTACCCTCATTGCACTAGTTACTTTACTTGTGACAAAATATCCTGCCGAAACAACTTAGGAGAGGGTATTTTTCTAGGTTCACAGTTTTGGGGGATTTCAGTCTAATGTGCCAAGGAAGGCTTGGCAGCAGGATCAGTTCAGTTGGTGTTGATGGGAGCTTGAGGCAGCTCGCCAAATCACAGTAGCAGACAGGAAGCAGAAAGCCTGTACATGAACCCAAGGTGAATACAACTTTTTTTTTAAATTTATTTATTTATTAAAGATTTCGGTCTCTTCCCCGCCACCGCCTCCCGTTTCCCTCCCCCTCCCCCAATTAAGTCCCCCCCCCCAGCCCGAAAAGCAATCAGGGTTCCCTGTCCTGTGGGAAGTCCAAGGAACCCCCACCTCCATCCAGGTCTAGTAAGTTGAGCATCCAAACTGCCTAGGCTCCCACAAAGCCAGTGCGTGCAGTAGGATCAGAAACCCATTGCCATTGTTCTTGAGTTGTCAGTAGTCCTCATTGTCCGCTATGTTCAGAGAGTCCGGTTTAATCCCAGGCTTTTCCAGACCCAGGCCAGCTGGCCTTAGTGAGTTCCCAGTAGAACATCCCCATTGTCTCAGTGTGTGGGTGCACCCCTCGCAGTCCTGAGTTCCTTGCAAGACAACTTTAAGATACCATCTTACACCTGTCAGAATGGCTAAAATAAAAAACACCAATGATAGCCTTTGCTGGAGAGGCTGTGGAGAAAGGGGTACACTCATCCATTGCTGGTGGGAATGCAAACTTGTGCAACCACTTTGGAAAGCAGTATGGCAGTTTCTCAGGAAATTTGGGATCAACTTACCCCTGGACCCAGCAATACCACTCTTGGGAATATACCCAAGAGAGGCCTTATCATACAACAAAAGTATATGCTCTACGATGTTCATAGCAGCATTGTTTGTGATAGCCTGGAAACAACCTAGATGCCCTTCAATGGAAGAATGGATGAATACAACTTTTAAAGCCCCTCTCAGTGACCCATTTCTGCTAGTTAGCTCACAGTTTCTATTGGCTCCAAAGAACAGCTTCCAGGAGAGACCAAGTGTTCAGCTTATGTGCCTGTGGGGAGCATTTTGCATTCAAACCATTACAGTGCTGTCCCCCTAGACTAAAATGTTTCTGTGTCAGTTAGCTCTTGCTTAGTCCATCACTAACAGTAATTCCCTCAATTTGTGATCTTGCTGGCCAGCAACTGGGACTGGATGCCACCTACTTGAATCTGCTGTTGACTGCCCCCCCACTTTTGCTAGGCTTTCATGTTGTCTCTACAGAATAACTGTACCAACCTACACCTGATCCACTAGTCTCTCATTCTCTAGTCGGCCAGCCTGGGCATGTGGAGTTGGAGCTAGGTTCTCATGAATCAAGCAGCAGCATGCAGTAAGTAGTTCCTAAAAAATGCCACACACAGTCTTTCTTCTGCTGCCTTAAGTCAGCCAAAGCAAATACCAAGACCTTCATGACTGGGAAAAACCACTTGTACAAGCATGTGTGTACAAGTAGACATCATAAAACATGAAATCACCTTGGTTCCTGGGATTATGATTATAGTTTCACTTTTTATCTTTCTATTTTTATTTTAATTTAGAATGTTTTAAGAACTTCATATATGAGTACTGTTAGATTGGGATTGATGGGGACAATGAGGAAATTAGGAAAAGAGAGCAGCATCTCCAAAAGCAGAATTGTTCCTTTAGTTAGAACAACTGAAGGGTACCAGTCTTACTTGGAAAGTAGGGACCCTGTGCACACAGCTCAGGGAGCTTGGGGGTTTTATAAAAAGGGAACATTGGGGATGGAAGACTCTATCTACAGTCTCAGTGTGATGAATGCCAACAGAGGTGTGGTATTCATCACATGGCACGGGGGGCTGCCTATCAGGAGTTACCTGGATTCTGACAGCCTGCAGGTCCTCACAGTCAACTCAACTTTCTATCATCTGGAGCGCTTAGCCCACCTGGGGTTTTTAGGTCATTAACCCTTTAGATAACATCATTTCTACCCACTCATTGTCCTTCTAATTCCTGCTATGTCCCCCATACCTCTCTCTTAAATTCATGATCTCTTCGTCTAGTATTGGTGTTACAGATGTATAATCCATATATATGTAACATATATGTATGAGTCTCATGTGTGTGTGTAAGTGTCTACTTATTGTTGCTCTTGTTTACATGTGTTCAGAGCTGACCACCTGAGACTAGGTAATCTATAATAGGGCTCTTTTCTGGGGAAAAAAACAGATTTTTTTCCTCCTTGAGCAATCATCTCTACATCTAGGGTTGAGGCCTCATGGATCTCTTCCTCAACTATATTGGCATGTCTACTTGTGTAGGTGACTAGACTGTTGTAAGTTCTTGGAGACATCACTTCTTTTTTTTTTTCTTTTTTTTTTTTTTTTTTTGGTTTTTGAGGCAGGGTTTCTCTGTAGCTTCAGAGCCTGTCCTGGAACTAGCTCTTGTAGACCAGGCTGGCCTTGAACTCACAGAGATCCGCCTGTGTTTTCCTCCCAAGTGTTTTGATTAAAGGCATGCACCATCACTGCCCTGTGGGGACATCACTTCTTATTTTTTAACACATTGTTATAATGTCCTTAATTTTCCTTTATTTTCATGTATTTTCCCATGGAATTACATGAACACACACTGTAACCCCTTAATATGTGACGAGATGGGTTTTCTGCTACTTTGACATTTGCTAGAGAAAAATGGGCCAACCAAAAACTGAAATGAATTTTAACGTGCACCAGAAGCAGATGGCTTGTTGCAAAATGCATCATCAGACAAAATTCCTTTTAATTCAATTTTTAGTAGTGGTAGAATCACTGAAGAACTAAGAAAATTGAACCTTCTGTGAAAGTCATAATATTTTTTTTAAGTATAGCATTTCTTTCCTAAGGAAAAGGAAAGAAGCTGATGAGGAAAAAAATAATCACTTCTGGGAAAGGAAATTCCAGCAAGTGCAAGGCATTGGCAAGGGAGAAGAAAGGAAAGAAAAGAAAAAAGTATCTGACGAGAAGATAGAAGTCATCGGAGTTGGATGCTCTTTAAACCGACAATCTTGGCAGGTGGACAGACTGGCAGAAAAGTGCAGGGCAGGCAACAGGATGCCAAGTTGGCAAGGCAGGGCTCTGCAGAGTCTTCAAAGGCAAGTTAAAAACCTACAAAAAAATATCTAGCCAGATCACCAAGGATGAACAAAAAGAGGGGGCCTAAAGGTGTAGAGACCACATCAAAGGGACAAGATGGTGCTGTGTGGGGAAACATAAGAAAACCAGGAAGCTCTTAATCAAACATTAATAAAACCAAATGATGACTGGCAGGCTGGGGGTGTAACCACTCCTGCATTCTAGATAATCTGTCTGCTGCTGCCTACTCTGCACTCAGTGTCAACAATGGTACTTCCAATTGCAAATAGAAATCTTGATTCGAAACGAGATTTTTATCCAATTTGCTGTTGGAACACAGAGGCTGGCACATGCTGAACATGCATGATACACTCCCCACCCCAAGCCACGCCACTCCAGGCCCCTCAAAATAACTTTTTAAAGTAGTGGAGATTTACTGGCTCAGGTGTATGCAAAGATCAGAGTCAAATTGACCTTTGGGAAGTCTGATTGGGATTTGACTTCTATTCTGAAGTGTTCTTGGCTCTGCCTGTGGTTATGGAGCATAGCTTATTTTATGCTGCTTCATTATGTAGAGTTTGGGGTCCAGGTTTCATAGGGATGGAGAGGTTGGGGCAGCCCAGCCGGAAATCAGGCAAGACAACCCAGGATGACTTTCTAATAGTTCCTATGGTCATTAGCATTTTAATCCATAGTGTGTTTTCTCACTTGAGGTATTGTTGTAGTGATAGTATTCCTGGAGATACATGAATAAAAGTTTCCTCAGCTCAGATAGAGAAGTAGCAACAAGTCAGAGTAAAGGTACCACCAAATTCCAACTTAAGCAACCAGTTTGTTGTGATTCCTTACTGAAGTATGCACAGTTCATAAGGCAGTACGTCACCAAAAGCCAACCAGAGTGGTGACATGCAAAGGACGAGACATTAGTGTATTTGGCACTTTCTTGGGACCACCAACCAGCTTCCAAATAAAAACATGGGGGACTTATTACTAATTATGAATGTTTAGCCTTAGCTTAGACTTGTCCCATTAACTTATAACTTAATTTAACCTTTTTCTATTCATCTACATTTTGCCTCATGGCTTTTCACCTTTCTTTCATTCTGTATGCCCTACTTTCCTGCTTCCTCCATGTCTGTCTGACTGGCCCCTGGCATCTCCCTGGCTTTCTATCATCTGGAGCGCTTAGCCCACCTGGGGTTTTTAGGTCATCAACCCTTTAGATAACATCATTTCTACCCACTCATTGCCCTTCTAATTCCTGCTACGTCCCCCATACCTTTTTCCGAGACTAAATTCTTCCTCCTCCTTACTCTCCCTGCCCAGAAGCTCTGCCTTTACCTCCTACCTTGCTATTAGCCATTCAACTTTTTATTGGACCAATCAGGTGCCATAGACAGGCAAGGTAAAACAGCAACACATCTTTACATAATTAAACAAATGCAACACATCTTTTTGCATAGTTAAACAAATATTCTGCAATACTCTAGAACTCTTCCACATGACTTATAAGCAGTTCCAGTAATCAGAGAATCTGTTTTACAACCCTGCGGAAGAAGGAGCTTTGTGAAAACACATCAGGGACTTCCTGAGACTTCTGAGCTGTTTACTTTCTGGGTATTAATGAGCCTCCCCTTAGAACTTTTGGAATCTTAAGGAGCTTCCCTTCAGTATAGAATGTTTCCATGCTGAGAAAATTGCTAACACAACAGACATGGCTTGTATTTTTGTAGATAGAATATATTGCACACTTCACAAACTAATATAAATGTAACTTTTATATGCACTGAGAAACAACAAAAATATGCATGTCACTTCTTTGTGACAAGCAAACCCCTAATGTAATGGTTTGATTCTAAAATGTTCCCCCACAGGTTCATTTTTAAATATTATTTTATCTATCTATCTAGCTATCATCTATTTGTGTGTGTGTGTATGTTTGCACTGACACATGGGCAAATATATACATGTGTTTGTGAGGCCAGAAGTTAATATCATATGTCTTTCCTCTATGATTCTTCATCTGGAGCTTACCAAACTGGCTAGCCAGCAAGTTCCAGAGTTCTACCTGTGTCCACTCCTTCAGCACCAGGATAAACATACCTGACCTGGTGCTGGACCTAACCTGAGGTCCTATGCTTTTGACTGAGCCATTTCCCCTGCTCCAGTCTTATTGGCTCATGTTTTGAATGTTGATTTCCAGTGGGTAGCACTGAGGACCATGGAACCTTCAGGAGACAAGGCCTAGTTGGTGGAAATAAGTCTCTTGAGGTGGTCCTTAGAAAGTTATGGCACAACCCTTAGCCCTGTCAGCTTTTTACTTCCTTACCCACTGTCCTGTGAACACTGGTACCACGTGCTCCTGACACCACATAGGCAGAGCTGCCATGCCATGCCTTCCTCTCTAGGACAGACTGAAATCCCCAGAACATGAGCCAATACAAGTGTTTCCCATCGTAAGTTGTGTCTAGCAGCTGTTCTCATCACAGAGATGTGGAAGTAACTAATGCATGCGGTCTCAAGTGTGATTATGCATAGCTTCATTCTCAGATGCCATTCCTCATGGTTTCAACACAGCTAGAGAAATTCAAGTTTTCATAGCCTCACCCCATTCCCAGCATGCTCCTCTCTTCCAACCACACAGAAAACTGTTTGGACCTCCCTGAGCAGATCTGGGGCATTACTAAACATACTGGCTTAGGCCTGGGTGTTCCAGCTCTAAAAAAATAAGGACTGGGTACTTAGGGGGTGATTTCAGTGGATTTGCTTGGATCATTTGGAGACTAAGACACGGAGGCTGATCTCACATGACTGGGATGGCTGTTGCCTTGTGAGAAGAACCTGCTACTGACAGAACCAGTCAGGGACATACCTTGAGTGGCCTGGACAGTGAAGAAGCATCAAAAATACTATCTCCTTTCCAAGTCTCCTCTAGAGTTAAGAAGGCAAAAATGAGCCCAGTGCCTAGCCAACTGTGGCAGGTTTGAGAATGATTCTCCAGGAAGGAAACTTAGTCTAAGTCTCCCACACGTACGTCTTAAAGAAAAGTAGGAGTTGCATACACCTGGAGTCTAGGTAGATGGTGGCTGTGCAGCCTTGGTCCTTGCCTGACTGGATCACTGAGTGCCTGGGAAGTGAAGGCTGTCCCATACTGGATCCTTGAAAGGCCAAATGTTCCTGTACTCACAGTTCACTTCATTGTGAAGCCAGTGCTTCCTCGTGTGATTATTTTCTGAATAAATCAGAATTTTGATGAATTGATTGGGGAATATAAATGTGTGGGATACATTTGTGCTCCTGAACAAACTGACTTTTGCTCTGGATAAATCAGAATTTTGATGAATTGATTGGGGAATATAAATGTGTGGGATACATGTATGCTCTGGAACAAACTGACTTTCACTCTGGAAAGGATAATTTCAGTATTTTTTTTCTATAATTATTGCCCTTGATGTCTGAAATTTTTAGAAAAACATTTTAACCTCTTACCGGAAATTACTTAGAGTAAGCTTTTAAATATCATCTGAGAATAATTCTGCTTATGTCATCAAATATCATGAGTATAAAGGGGCTGATATATGAAGATGAGATAGAATAGCGCCCACCATATCTAATAGAGTCTTATTATATTTCATATATATATATAATCCTGTATCATTCTATGATATGCTGTCGTTATGGCTCCTTTTGTATTCCATACTTAGTCTTCAGTCTAGACCCAGGAGGCTGGCACTTAACATCCCATTTTACAAAGGTAGTACAGAAGCCGGTGATATATCAGGTTTTGGTTTCCTTCCTCCCTCCCTCCCTCCCTCCCTCCCTCCCTCTGTTCCTTCCTTTTTTCCTTCCTTCCTTCCAGCTTGAACCTGGGCTAGACAAGAATTGTGTCTCTGAGATACAGCCCTGACCAAAGTTTGTTGCTTAATTTTAAGGGTATTAAGGCAGGAAAATGCTGTTATTGTTAAGTGGCTAAAGACTTAGACTTTAAAATAACCTGAAATTCGCTGACAGCTTTTACAGCAAATGCATAAATAAGAAACTAGCGCTGCTACTCACCTTCAGTCAAAGCAAGCTTTATTTTCCAGACCCTTCTATTTTCTAACTTACAGTCCCTTTTTCTATTTTTAGTTGAGAGATTGCATAATAATATAGCAGAGAGGCTCAAATATTCAGCATTTAGGAGTAGTCACAGAATCTATTAAGGAAAAGAATGGATGAAGCATGGCATTGGTTCACAAATAAGCAAAAACTTACAGCAAAGACAGAAGTAATTCATATTATCACCACCAGTCCAATGGTGTGTGTAAACTGGGTAAAATTGGAGGCCGCCTGAAGTAGAGTGAAAACTAGGAAAAGTTGTCAGCTGAGTGTAACAGAATTGCTGCATTCTAAAGTGGGAATAAGTGGCAGAAGATGAAAAAGTTCCTTTATGACACCGTTTTGCAAACTCTTCTGCCAAAAAGCAGTGAGTCCCCCAAACTCCCTCAGCTGAGGGTCAGTACCATCACTTCAGCTGCTTATCAACACTTCCCAGTTTGCTTGGACAATCACTGCATATGTGCTAACATTTACACTGCATCATTGCATTTATAATACATCAACTTCTCCTACCTTTCTAAAGGGAACTACTGCAGAATATAGATTATACTTGTTTAAGTTATAAGGGTAAGCAGCAAATAAAATCAAACTTGGAAAACAAAAATAAGCAGCAAAATAAACTGCAAGTAAATTGAGAATAGGTGACAGAAGAAGTGAAAGGACCCCACGGCCAAGTGCTTGGCACAAAGGACAGAGGGCATGGAATAAGATACAAACACAAGAGGCAGGGGATGAAGGAGAAGGGGAAGGGAACAAGGGAACAAAGGACAGCCTCTGGATGGAGGGTAGACACACATGGTACAAAGGAAAATGGTAGTTTATAAAGATCCAGGCAGAAACTACATGTTAGGACGAGCTGTTTAATTTTAATTGAGCATGTTAATTAGGTGAGCCAAAGGAAGTTTTTGATTGCTGGACTATGATATTCAGCCTCAGAAGAAGAAGTGGCCAAATTAAGGAATAGACCTTGGTGGCTAGCTTTAGAAATGTAACCTAACAGTTTTTTAGCAAGGCAGAGGGAATGAGAGAGAAGGGCAAAACCTGCCAGTACCATGCTTGAGTGGACTAATTGTAATATAAAGTTGGGGACATCACCCCGGCCCCTGGCATTCATCTTTGGGGTCCTAATGGAGCACCAATGGAGTGAAAGCTCCACCTCAGGCCCCTCTCCCTGGGGGTTGCCTTGGGCCGGACTCCACCCCTGGGAAAACCTGTCAAAAGCTGACCCCTCCCCAGGTGGTGTCTGAGTTTTGCAGGTCTCTCCCTCTCTGCCTCCCGGCTCCCCTCCCCCCCCCCCCGCCCCCATGCCACCTGAGAGCGCTGTGTTCATTAAATGTGGGCATCTTTGATTTAGTCTAATCTGGTCTGATTGGAATTATTTTGCGTCGGCAAAGAAGCTCTTCTTAAGATTTTACCTAACACTCATGCCCTTTCAGTAAATTATTAAATGAACATAAATGGACATATGACCTTTTACAAGGTTATAAAAAGACTCATCTCTGACTCCGAGTCCAGTTGAACTTCTATTCAGTTTACCTAATGCACTAAAAGAAATATTGCATATAAATAGTTAAGTTTCTCATTGTTTCGACCAAATACCTGAGGAGAAGCAATGTAAAGAAGGGTGACCGATTTTAGCTTTTGGTTCACAGTGGGAAAGGAAGGCCTGGCAGAGGAAGCTGGGGGCAGTTGATTACTTTCTGTCTGAACTGAGGAAGCAGAGATTGATGACCACAATTGCTCAGCTCATTTTTTCCTTTTTATTCATTCCCAGACCCCAGCCCACAGAACGGTGCACCCTCACTCAGAGTGAGTTTTCCCTCCCCTAGTAAACATCTCCTAAAGCACTCCCTCAGAAGCACCCAGAAATATCTCCTCGGCAGTTCTAAGTCCAGTCAGGATGACACTGAAGACTAGCCTCACAGATGCACAGAATCAACTCCGAGTTGCCTGAAGAACTGGGTTCTTCTCTTCTCCTTGTGGCATCCTCAGTGTTGGTTTCCTTCTCGGCACTTGTAACCAGATAGTCCATCAGTGTCAAGTGTCACACCAGAAACAGCAGTGTGCAGGACCTGAAGGACGCCACTAGCTCTTACTCATAAAAGGAAGATTCCTCATCTGTCAGCACAGCCCTGCTTGGCGCATTGTGGCTCATGCACAAACAACTTTATCAGTCATGTTATTAGTTATATTATGTCACTGAGGCGATAATACCCGGCAAAAGAGATCTTGCTAAGGGAGGAAAGACTAGTATGGGCTTAGGGTTTCAGAGGACTTCAGGCTACCGTGTTGAGGAGAGCCTGTGGGTCCCACTGAGCTCACAGTGGTGAGAGAACAGAGTTCACTTCATGGCAACCCAGAAAGCAGAGAGTACACAGCAGAAACAAGGGCACTATCAACTTCAAAGCTCACCATTTAGTTGACCTGCTTCCATCTGGTAGGCCTCACTTCATAAAAATTTCACAGTTTCCCAAAACTGTGCCACTGGATGGGCAATAACATTCAAAACATGAACTGTGGAAGACATAATAAAAATTGACTAGAAAATAGAATGGATTCATTCATAAACTGGGCATTCCTTTTTTATCTGAGACATTTGACTATACAAAGTGACCCAAGCAAAACTGAGGTCCTGCTCTAAAGAAAGAATGCAACACTTGCTCAATGTGGAGCAAAGGGAAGCCAGTGAATCCTTTAAAACCTGAGTGGAATGAAGAGAGCACTATTAAGAATCAGTAATGCTTTGCCTAGTGGTAAACCTACTGAGAAGGGTTCATTATCTGAGACCATATCTTTCTTAAAACAGCCTCGATGGCCAGTTATGTGCTTCAGTGGGCAAGTGACTGCTCCACAGCCCTGGTAACCTGAGTTTTAACTCCAGACCCCACATAAAGGTGGAAGGAGAGAAGCGAACCCATGCTGGAAGCGGTCCTCTGACACCTAGAGATAGCCTAGAAATCAATATGGTTAGAAAGTCCTAAACCACTTCTAAATAATTTGTGGATCACAAAAAGAGGTCATATGGAAAAATTACAGTTGGCAAAATCAACTCCGAATTTTAAAATGTGTACAAGAGTGTTTGCTGGGAAATTCTTTCAGTATTCAATAGGATGGGTAATTTTTCTGTTTCCATTCAAAATGTTGCCATTGATAGGAAAACATTCACTTTCGGTATTTTTATGAAATTGCCATCAGAGTCCATATGGTGCCCATTTTCTCCTTGTTACACATTTTATATAAATACCCAGCCCAGGAATGTCAGCCTTTCTGTACTGCCACTCAGAGAACATGTGCCTTATTCTAGTAAGATCACTCTCTACCTGAGGAGTTCCTTACTCCTATTCCTTGGCAGTTAGTACTGAATTGAAACATTCCCTTCAGGAAGGAGTGGGAGGCAGCTCATGGGACTCAAGAGGCAAACAAAAGGTCATTTGTCTGAGAAAACAGAAATATGGATGATCTTTCCACAGCTTTACAGAAGCAGTCAACCATTGGGGCTGGCAGTCCTGACCACTTGAGCGGCAGAGATGAGATGCTCAGATGGGACAAAACCTTGGAATCTGGGCAGAGAGTTCCAGAGTTTCAGTTTTCCTGCATCCTCACCCAAAAGGGGGTGGGTTTTGCAGTGACGTTGTGGCTTTTCTATAGTCATCCCTACTCCTGTAAGTAAACTGTCACCCATACTCCTACTAGGAACCCCAATAAGAACTTGGTTCCCAGCTGCACTTTGGTGCCATTGCTATTTCGATCTGTTATGAGTTCCCTTTCTGGAGGGTGCAAATCCGCATGTGATACATCTCCCTAGGAAAACTCTGTCAGATGACATCATCTCTTTCTGAGAACTCCATGAGAAAAACGCCAAACATTGGAACTCTGCCATCTCTGCCTGGACCATTATCCCCTCATCAACTTTGCACAGGAAACCTGCCTTTGATCAAACATCCTTACATGCATACTGAAGAAGCCATGCAAAGGAGGGACAGTTTAAAGCCACATTATCTTTCTAGCTGTAACCTAAATGAATTTCATACTCGCCCTCTTGAAGGAGAGGAAGAAATGGCCATTTTCCTATCCACTCTGCAGACAGGCCCTGCAGAGGGAGCTCCTCACCTGACTTGACTAATAGGGAAGACAATCTCGAGAAAGATAAATGCAGTGATTTAGGCTTCTAGAATACATTATTTCACTCCAAACAATTTTTTTGCCTGTGTTCAAAAGTACACAAATATTGTTCCAGATCACATTACGATAAAGAACAATTTTGCACATGGTTGCATTAAGGAAGCTGTTGGGGCTCTTAACCCAACAAAGGCAAAGACTTCCTTAAGCATATTTCAGGGTAATAGCTTTCATTTTGTTTTGTTTGGTGGGATGTATACTGCTTCTCCAAGACCTCAATTATATAACCTGGATTTCCACATTGTTTTTAACAGAAAAGAAGAACAAAAAGTAAATTATGCAGGCAAAATTTGAAACACATGCTATGGAATTCAAAGGGCTCAGTGATGAAGAGGCTGTCCGGGTTGGTGGTGATCAAACCTTGCAGCAGATCTGTTGTTAAACAGCTTGGATGCAAAGCATGTAAGACCTTGTGGAATGGAGGAGTAAAGAGCAACGTTTTGAAAGACTGAACTTTTATCAAAAATGTTCAATATTTGCTGCTTTGGGTGAATTAAGCTATTTTAACCTTGTAATGTGATGAAGTGAAATAATAGCTGTAAATCCCAGCCTCTGGCCTTCATCTGTGGAGGCCCTGGCCCTGTGCCCCTTGCCCCTTGACACCTCCCCCCAGGAGGGTCAAGGTAGCCGGCCAAACCTTGACCCCTCCCCAGAGGAGGTCAGGACCACTCCCCCAGTCTATTTAAACTGCTCCCCAAAAAGTCAACGTGTGTGTGTGTGTGTGTGTGTGTGTGTGTGTGTGTTGTGCCCCCCCCATGGTCGAGTTGGAGGTTTCCTGGTTCCCCTCAGGTCCACCCAAGAGGGGAGGAGTCCTATTAAACGTGAATATATTTTAATTTGGCTTGTTTTGATTTGGCATGATTGGGATTTTTGCGTCGACAGAGAGTTCGTGTTAGAAAATATTTCTAACAATACTAACAATAGTAAGCATTTATCTGGTATCTATATTTCAGTTCTTCATAGACTCAAACTACTTTGGGATCATCATTTGATTAAAACAATGGATCTGAATCTAAACAATAAAAATACAAAGATAACAATTTTACTACAGGTTCAATAAATTCACAGACCCATAAATCCAGTTGTGAACCACAATACTTAGGCTTTGGAGTTGAATCTTTCTATTGTTGCTGCTTTTGAGACACGGTCTCACTACAATGCTCAGGCTGGCCTTGACATTGTGAATCTATTGCCTCAGCCTCCTACTCTCTCTTAGTAAACCTGTTGTATGTCTGAGGGCCATCTATCCTGGGTGATTAATTTAAAATGCTCATGAACTTAAAAGAAAAAAAGAAAACAAATGCAAACATTAGAGGGATATTTTAACATTTGTAATCTTCCAGATAAAAATCTACCTCCATCCCCAAACTGGAAAACTAAAGTGTCCTATCCGTTTCTGTATTCCAGTTTTCTTCTTTATTCTAATAAGACAATTCTGACACACCCTTCTAAGTTACCACAGCTATAAGAAAGCCTTTTGTGGTTCTGACAAATGGCTCTGTGTTTGGATTGAACATGGAAACATTCTCAACAGAAACCTGTCTTCTTTGAGCATTCTCTCAAGAACCATGGTAAGCAACACTCTATACTCTAAAGCGTTGAACTGGAAGATGGGGGTAAATGGCTTTTATTCTAGAAACAATTCTGTGATTTCATTTCAGCATCTGTATATGATTTCCAACATTCTCAATAGTCTGTAACACAGCTTCAACATTGCAAGTAGTTGGGTTTTGGCTCTGAAACAGCAGAATCATTCTAAAGGTAAAATCAGTATATGTTGCTATAACAGGCCACTTCAATTGTATCTTTATTTTGCAGTGATGGAGACTGAGCCCAGAGCTTCTTCGATGCCAGGTAAGGGCTCTACCATTGAGTTATTCCTCCAGTCCTAGTAAATTACTTCAAATCACAAGACGTGGACTTTCTATAATGAAACTGAAATGTCATAGAATTGTTCTCATAGAATCAGAGGTCCGGATGGATGTGTGATAGAATTGCCAACTGTACCTTTGATCACCCAGCACATATAAAACAACTTAGGACCACTGGCTATAATTTCCTTATATGCCCATTTTCCTGGTTTGATCATGACAGGAAAGGTATTAGCTGCCAGTGTATCACTTAGAGCAAAGACACGTTTATAGGCAAACCCAGAGCACAGCATCTGGAATAATAAAGAGGTGGATTCTCTCCATTGCACAGTCTCCCTGCCCTGTGAAGTCAGCAGGTGTCTGTACTCTTCATAGAGTTCTGCTCTGCAGCCAGCTGGAAATAGCCAAGGGAAAAAGGGAATAGGAGGGCACATATCCTAGACGGTGCGTGTGTCACTCTGCCACGGTCCCTCAGGACATAGTTGTCCTTACTGAAAGAGACGCTTCAAAACCCCATTTGTCTGAGGTGCTGCATCCCACGATAAAATAGACTAATACTAATTAATGAAAGAATGTCGTTGTGGGCTCTTAGCCATCTTTGCCAGAGACACCAGGTCTTTCCTCTCTTTCCTTCGTGCCAACTAAGCTCTGGGGCCTGACCTTCCAGGGGCAACCTTTTATATCACCAATTTCCACCCTCCTCCTCACAGAACCTGCTTTACATCAGAATGGCTTCAAACTCAATACCCCCATAAATAGAAACAATAACAACAATAAAATATTACTTGCCTCTAGCTAGAGATTTATTGATTAATTGATTGATTGATTTAATTATTTTGGTTTTTCAAGACAAGGTTTCCTCTGTATAACAGCCCTGCTGGCTGTTCTAGAACTCACTCTGTAGACCAGGTTGGCCTTGAACTCGTAGAAATCCACCTGCCTCTGCCTCCCGAGTGCTGAGATTAAAGGCATGTGCCACCACCACCCGGCTCTAGCTAGGGTTTTTAATAATAAAAAGAGACACAGGACAATCAATCCTAATCACGGAGCATTTTCTCCTACTACTTGTACAGCATATGTTCCGTGAGTAGGAAATGTTGGCCACGTTGTATCTAATGAAGATTTCAGCCTGAGGCATCTGCTAGCATACATGTAGGACTACAAAGTTTTCTTTAGGTTGAACCAGATTGGGACCAGGGTTGTTCACATGACTAACACATCCAAAGGACTACTGGGTTCCAGACCCAATTATCGTGAGCCAATATTTGGGAAACTCACAGTGGAAAGTCTCGGGAATTTTTAAATTATTGTAAGCAATGAATATTGACACTATGGCTAAACTTAATTATGGGATAGGGAAAGAAAAGAGACTCTGTCACCATGATGGGTGATGTTCATAGAAGAGAAGAGAAAGCAAAGGAACCAGATCACAGCAAGGTCAGAGGTTAAACCCTGAGAATCTAAGGCAACACCTTCCTCAGGACAGCCTGCCATGAGTGAGTCCTTGCAGTGTTTAGTTAGCCCTGAGCAGTGCTAGACTCTGGATTCAGACTCCTAGGAGAGTCTTGAGATTAGTGTTAGGTTAGGAGCTGTGCCTCCACCAGTCAGTCCCTATGCTGAATTCCTAAACTCGTTCCCCAGAATGAACCTGTGTTTGAAGGTAGGATCTTTGAAGAAGTAACTGAATTATAATAGGTCTCTTAGAATGTCTATAACCCAAGATATCTGATATCTGCCTATGAAGAGGAAACGTGGGCAGGGCCACAGAGAGAAGTAAATCGGGGCTGTTTTTACAAGAAGCCTGCTTCGGAGGTCGGACTGAACACTCGGAGCCATCACCTGCATAATGCAATCACTCCCTGCACGATGCTATCTGCCAGCACCGCTGCGAACTGGGACATCTGGGAAAGCTGTCAGCCTTATAGAAGCCTGGGCCTTGCTCCCAGAGCTGGTAACTCAGCTGGTCTGCCATGGGGTCTGGCCATAGTTTTAGAACATTCCCCTGCTGCTTCCAATCCGCACCCAGGTTGAGAAGCATTGTCTAAGAACCAGACAATCCAACTGCATTTTTCACACTAATGACACAATTTTCTATAAGATCCCCACCAAATAGCATCCAGTGTCTCTCACCTCCACTCCAGGTCTGACAGCAGTAATAAAACCAACTCAGCAAATGTGTGGGAAGCCCTTTCTCATTCCCTGATAAGTTATAAATTTTACTAAATGATGTATCCTTTTGTTTCAAACTATTATACTTCAAATAGATGAGTCTGACTTAAGGCCTTTTGGGTTATAGTGCTCCAGAAGATGGTACAAAAGGGTACATATTTAAACAGAAACCATATTTGAAATTAGAGGGAGGAGAAGTAAGGAGAGAAGAGAGAGAGAGAGAGAGAGAGAGAGAGAGAGAGAGAGAGAGAGAGAGAGAGAGAGAGAGAGAGAGAGAGAGACACTCGGTGCTCCTATGCCTTGTTTGTGTTAGTCTAGAGCCCTCTTGCTGAGCTACAGTTCAGCCCTATACTCTGAGTTCTGAGCTTTTGCCAGCCTGGGATAGTCATGGGAAGATGCATTGTCAGGGCACCATGTATCTTCCAGAAGCTACAGCTCTCAGTCAGCCACACAACCACCAGGGTACACAACACTCTATAGTGTGCTCTGCTGTGGAGGACAGTGTTTAAGTTGCAGTATTCTATTAGAATGTCACTTCATCACAAGTGGGGGTTTCACAATTATTCGGCAAAGAGCTGCCACTGTAAAGTCCTCTATTGGTAGGATATGAAGGGGTCACATGTATTAAATTTTCAATTTTCAACATCAATTTAGTGTTGCTTATCAGAATCAGAGTTCTGGTTTATCAGAATGGAAGTTGAGAAACATCATATTCTGTTTAATTTTAGTTTTGTTTCTAATTTTTATTTTTAAATTAAGATAAAACTTCTTTCTCTCCAGTTTCTCATATTCATATCCCACTCCTGGTTCTCACTCAAATTTGTAGCCTCTTTTTCGTTCCTTGTTTCTGGAAGCAAAGGGAACCTACCCAGTCCATTTAGTGCACTGAGTGTTGCTTGAATGTACACGATTTTAGGGCTGATCACTCAGTACTGGATAACCAATACATGAGTGTGTTTAATGTGCCTTTAGCTATTGTCTCATTTCACTGTGAAGCAAACACCGCCAACCTACCACTGATGAAATGTGTTTCACTGCTTGCTTGTCTGGAATTGACTCAGCAGCCCTACTGACCTCATCTCAGAGACAACTAGCTTCTGTCTGAACCAATAATACAAGGCTGGAGTGACAGTCTGCCCACATTTCTTTTCTTGTGTGTGTATGTGTGTGTGTTGCATGTGTGTGTGTTGTGTGTGTATAAGTAGCATACATGGGTGCACATGCACAAGGAGGCCAGAGATTGATATCAAGTGTCTCCACTATCACTCTCTCCCCTACCTATTGACATAGGTTCTGTCATTAAATCCCAAGCTCACCAACTGGTCATTAGGTTACAAGTGAGTTCTGAGGGTTGGCATGTCTCTCATGCGTGTGTGTTCAACTTGTCAATTAGTCTTAGGATGTGCACAGCCACATTTAGCTTTTATGTGGATTCTTGGGACCCGAACTTGGGTCCTCAAGGCTGTGCAGCAGGCATTCTACCAGCTGAATCATCTCCCCAACCCCTCTTCCTACATTTCTCAAACTCTTGACTCCCAGAGTCAAGAACAATGGTGTTCTCTTGGTGATGCAGAGATGCCAGAGTGCAGGCCACACACAGCTTTCCCTCTTTCAAGACTTTGCTTATGACAAGTCCTAGAGGATCTTATTAGCCAAGGCAAGCCATGCAGCTAAGCCCAGTGCCAAGGGACTGACAGTTGCAGGACACATAAGCAGACGTGGAACGAATTTCCTGACATTGCCAGAATGTGAAGGACAAGCCTGCCTCCTTCTGTCTTCCCTCTTCTACCTAAACATAAGACCGTTGAGCATTAAAATATATGTGGTTGGATTATCAAGTGTTTAAGGAAACCAAAACACAAAATATGCAAGCATGAGGACATTCAAAGTAGTTTTGAGTCAAGCATGATAGTGCCCTTAAGAAGTGAGACAGGAGGTAAGGCTCATTGCAAGTCTGAAGCCATCATGTGTTACAGAGTGAGACTGTATCTTGAGCAGGAGGGGAGACCAATAAAATGAATATACAAAATAAAGTTTTATGCCAACATAAATTAATGGACTCCTTAACAGTTGAGGGAAAGAAAATGCACTTGAGAGGCAGGAGAGGTGGTGCGGTGGTTAGCACTTGAGAAGCTGGAGTGCGGTGATCAGCACTTGAGAGGCCAGAGAGGTGGTCAGCACTTGAGAGGATGGAGAGGTGGTCAGCACTTGAGAGGATGGAGAGGTGGTCAGCACTTGAGAGGCTGGAGAGGTGGTGAGGTGGTCAGCACTTGAGAGGCTGGAGAGGTGGTCTGCACTTGAGAGGCTGGAGAGGTGGTCAGCACTTGAGAGGATGGAGAGGTGGTCAGCACTTGAGAGGCTGGAGAGGTGGTCAGCACTTGAGAGGCTGGAGAGGTGGTCAGCACTTGAGAGGCTGGAGAGGTGGTGAGGTGGTCAGCACTTGAGAGGCCAGAGAGGTGGTCAGCACTTGAGAGGCTGGAGAGGTGGTCAGCACTTGAGAGGCTGGAGAGGTGGTCAGCACTTGAGAGGCTGGAGAGGTGGTCAGCACTTGAGAGGCTGGAGAGGTGGTCAGCACTTGAGAGGCTGGAGAGGTGGTCAGCACTTGAGAGGCTGGAGAGGTGGTCAGCACTTGAGAGGCTAGAGAGGCGGTCAGCACTTGAGAGGCTGGAGAGGTGGTCAGCACTTGAGAGGCTAGAGAGGTGGTCAGCACTTGAGAGGCTGGAGAGGTGGTCAGCACTTGAGAGGCTGGAGAGGTGGTCAGCACTTGAGAGGCTGGAGAGGTGGTCAGCACTTGAGAGGCTGGAGAGGTGGTGAGGTGGTCAGCACTTGAGAGGCTGGAGAGGTGGTCAGCACTTGAGAGGCTGGAGAGGTGGTGCGGTGGCCAGCACTTGAGAGGCTGGAGAGGTGGTCAGCACTTGAGAGGCTAGAGAGGTGGTCAGCACTTGAGAGGCTGGAGAGGTGGTCAGCACTTGAGAGGCTGGAGAGGTGGTGAGGTGGTCAGCACTTGAGAGGCTGGAGAGGTGGTCAGCACTTGAGAGGCTGGAGAGGTGGTCAGCACTTGAGAGGCTGGAGAGGTGGTCAGCACTTGAGAGGCTGGAGAGGTGGTCAGCACTTGAGAGGCTGGAGAGGTGGTCAGCACTTGAGAGGATGGAGAGGTGGTCAGCACTTGAGAGGCTGGAGAGGTGGTCAGCACTTGAGAGGCTGGAGAGGTGGTACGGTGGCCAGCACTTGAGAGGCTGGAGAGGTGGTCAGCACTTGAGAGGCTAGAGAGGTGGTCAGCACTTGAGAGGCTAGAGAGGTGGTCAGCACTTGAGAGGCTGGAGAGGTGGTCAGCACTTGAGAGGCTGGAGAGGTGGTCAGCACTTGAGAGGCTGGAGAGGTGGTGCGGTGGCCAGCACTTGCTTGCAAGAACTGGACCTGGGGTTGACTTCCCAGAACCCACATACAGGCCAGATGCAGCAGGGTGAGGGTCTACAATGCCAGTACTCCCTGGGACAGGAGGGGTGGGGAAAGGAAGCTCATGGACTATTGAAGGCTGGCCAAGTGAAGTCAGAAGAGTGGGTGTTGACGCCCAAACTTTGGAAGTTTGCACTACTCCAACAAGCTTGTTTCTGCTTTTTACTAAAGTAAACCCACCAATAAAATGTACACGGATGTTTCTTTTTCTTTCTAGCCTGTGTTTATAACATTCTAAAAACAGCAAGCTACTTGTTTGTTGTGCTGATTTGTGTGAGTAAAAGCAAGGATTCCACAGAAAGCCCCTCCTCCACGCTGATATGCTCACTGATAAAAACAATCTTTCTGAGTCACTACTTGGTGTAAATGTTTTGAGAACTTTAGCATCATCCTTCCCTCTAGTTCAGCTAGAATTTAACCTAAGAAGATAATCTCACAGTAAAAGAAGATGTCTCCTCCAGAAAATGCTTCTCCTAGCACTATTTATTATAGCCCCAGAATGGAAACAAACTTTGTGTCTAAAAATAGAGACACATTCTTAAATAAATCATGTTTGCAACCACGTAATGTACTGTTCTGCAGAAAGTAAATAAATAATTTGTGATCATATCTGAAGAATCAGTTGAGGACTATCCTGGAAAGATTCAAAGCAAATTTACATTTCCCTTAAAACTAATAAAGTGATTTAAAAAAAATAGGTAATAACAGGAGGGAGAGAATCCCACACTCAGACAGGAGGCCAAGTGCTGGCCATGCTTTAAAAGTAGCAGGCAGGGCCAAAGAGCACCTGGTGATCCATAAGCAACAGGCAGTGAGAGTGGAGAGAGCAGAGGGGAAGGGAGGGGAGGGGAGAGAGAGCAGAAGGATCCCCAACATGTCCTGTCACCTGCTCAGAGTGTGAGAGGATTGCTGAGATGTGGAGGAAGAAAGAATGTAGAGGGAGAAGCAGGAAGACCATTGGCAGAACTGCCGTGACTCACCATGCTGGTTGTTTCTAGACAGGGGAAGAAGATGCAAGGGCAGAAAGAGCCAACAATATGACACATAAAGATAGCTCAACAATAAACAAGGCTTTACCAGGACAGAGAGTGAAAAAGAAAAAGATGAGCCTGTTAGTGGCAATGAGAGGGTATGGGAGTAAGAGCAAGATGAACTGAAGAATCTTCCCATTCTCATCTGAGAGTGCCCAGACCCAAACCCTTAGGATTCTCACCTCTTAAAACCTCTGACTCATTACAGCATTATCCACAGTAGTGCAAGCACGCACTGACAACCCAGATGCTCCTTAACTGAAAGAAAATGCGGCACCCACACCGTGAATGTCATGGGAATAGTTCTGAGTCTCATAATCACATGTTGGCCACCAGAGGACCCTACATGCAATACTAAATCATAAGATTAAATGGTGCTAAAAAATATTCCTATCATGTAATGATGTCATAGCCATCACAACAGCACAGTGCTATGTGTGACTGACATATCTGTAATGAGGTCAACAGCATTGCCAGGTATAAGAAAGAACAGCAGGTACAGCTACAGACAGGGCAAAACACTGACTAAGGATAGAAACTGATCAAGGTCCTGGTGGATGCATATATCACACTTTGCTATAGAAAACTGTGCTGTATGACACTACACTACACTCCTACTTGTAGGTTTTAACTTCCATAAGACAGAATGCCAAGACAGCAGCAATAACCTCCCAGATGTTTCTTTACTGAGTCTCCAGATTATTTATTTTAGATTTATCTATTTTATGTACATAAATACTTTGCCTGCGTGCATGTATGTGCACCATGTATGTGTCTGGCGCCTGAAGATGTCCCCTGAAACTGGAATTGCATATAGAATGTTATGAGTCACCAGGTGGCTTCTGAGAACTGAAGTGCATCCTTTGCAAGAGCAACAACTCCTGAGCCACCTCTCTAGTCCCAAAACTATTATTTTTTAAAAAGAGGAGAAGAAGGAGGAAGAGGAGCAGCAAGAGGAGTCAGGTTGGAAGTTTTGCTGCACACCTGTAATTCCAATTCTGGGGGGAAAGAAGATGAGATCAGGAGTTCAAGGCCAGCTTTAGGTACACAGCAAACTGGGGCCAAGCTGTCTAAAGCAATGAGGGAAGGCAGGAGGGGGGGTGACTGTGAGCACATGCGAAGGCAGTGCTTCATCCATGGCCTGGGCTGCAGGAAGGCTGGGTGGACACTCATGGACACGACCTCAGGGGGAAGATACCAATGTCCAGAGGAAATGGGCTGGGTGTTAAACTGCAGAACCAAGGTAAGAAGTCAGTCATTCAATTAAGTGTCCTGTACCTATTGGTCACCACCTGGAACCTCAGCCTTTCAAAACTCAGCCAGGAACACCAACACACAGACCTAGACAACCTGAGATGTCAGGTAAGTAAACAGGAAGCAAGAGGCCACCAATATCCACAGGGAAAAAAGGTTCTTTGGAGCCCATGGTGAAGAAACAGCTTATCTCAGATACTCTCACTAAAGAAAAAAAACTAGAGAGCACTATTTTAAAAACCTAAATAACCTAAAAGTGACCAAAAACTACAGCTTCAGCAGTACGAGAAAATCCTGTATAAAACAGGTCATCTGAGTCAGGCCCATGGTACACACCTATAGTACGCACAACTGAAAAACTGGGGCAGGAGGATCACTGGGAGTCCAGGCGTTTGGGACAATCCTGGGCAACACAGCATGAGACCTGGCCCCTTAAAAGAGCACTGGCTGGCTGGGTGGTGGTGGTGGTAGCACACACCTCTAATCCCAGACAGCACTCAGGAGGCAGAGACAGGCAGATCTCTGTTGAGTCTGAGGCTAGCCTGGTCTACAAAATAAGTTCCAGGGCAGGCTCCAAAGCTACAGAGAAACCCTGTTTCAAAAAACAAAACAAAAAAAAGAAAGGAAGGAAGGAAGGAAGGAAGGAAGGAAGGAAGGAAGGAAAGAAAGGTGAATTTTTAGACTAACATGGCCAAAACAAAAACAAAGACAAACCAAAAAACCTAAACAAACAAACAAAAACAAAAACCAATTGAGTCAATATAGCATAAACAGAGCTAAAGGTATTTAGCTAGTCAGCCAGGGCTTATTTTTCAGAAGACAGAAAAGTGAACAGCTGTCTAAACAGTTCATGGTGTTAATATAAGACAAAGCCAACAGGGTCATTAAGTTTTAAAAATAAAGTTCAACATGCAGATTAAAAGTAAAACCTAGCATATTGGTGATGCAGGGTAGAACATAGGTATTTTCGCAAAAGTTCTTTTTCTTAGCAAAAGAACCCCACCTAGCTTTGCTGTCCTTGTATGGTAGTTGGAGTGTTTCTGAAGTACACACAGATTCTTCGACATTCCTCTTCCTGTGCCTGCCTTCCGTCCCTGTGCCAAAATACCTGAGATAGACAAGCTTTCAAGAGTAAAGTTAAGGCTGGAGCATTGACTCAGCAGTTAAGAGCACAGGCAGAGGACCGGGGTTTAGTTCGCAGCTCACTACAACCTGTAACTCAGCTCTAGGGGATCCAACACTCAGTTCTGGCCTCCGCAGGCACTCACACACATGCAGATGCATACCAATACATGTAAATAAAATATTAATCTTTTGAAAGTAAGAAAATGGTTATTATGAATCACAGTTTCAGACTCCCAATCTATTTGGGACCTTTGGAACCACAACAAGTCATAACATCATGATGAGAGTGCACAGTGGAGGAGACCCTCTATCATCATGGCCAGAGAGCAAAAGGGAAAAGAAAAGAATGGGGACCACACTATGTCCCAACCTTCTAGGGTGATCCCAGTGACCCCAGATGTCCCTCCTCTTAAAGGCTCTGGCATCTATCTCCTACTGGAACCATGGACCATGAAGCTAGCTTTTTTTTGTACATGTCTTTGGGTGCCATTTCAGATCCAACTTCCATCGTGCTGTCTTCTTGTTGTGGACCTTCTGATGAACAGTGAGTGTGGTATGTGTCTTGCTTGATTGGATGAGTCATGAACGGCAGTGCCGGCTCCTCTCCAACATCATGGTACCTGCGATAGAGGAAGCCAGTTGCCCTGATGTGTACAGCCCTACTCAGAGATTCACAGGGCCCATGGCCAGTGGCCATGCTGCTGCGACATCTCTGGGGGCAGTTCCTGTGGCCCACCTGTGCTTTCACAGGTCTAGTATTTTTACCCTGATCTGGTATTTTTGCTACAACTTCATCAAGATCCCAAGCAACAATAAGAAACTAACCTGTTGTAAACTTTGAACCCTCACTAAATGTGAGATTTGAAAATGTTTTTGTAAACAGGTAAATTTCTTTTATGGGAAAAACAATTTGTTATGCACAATGCCACAGGATTGGTACTTTCTAAACTGAGGGCAAATCTGTAATTTTTTTCTGAAATTGACAAATGAAACTTACACATGCTTGTTGTGCACAACATGCTGCTTTGGGAGGTGTTCACACCGTGGAATGACTGATCTTCACCAACACCCTCATGTCTTCTCACAGTTCTGATTGAGTGCTGTTCTCAGCAGTTCTCAGCGCTTCCAGTGGCTCCGGGGAAATCTTCACTGAAGCAAGCAAGAGCAATCTTATCTTGCAACAGTTCAGGATGGTGAGACACTACTGTTCTCAGCAACAGAAAACTGCTGCTCACAGTTATGGAGGCTGAGGGTTGGATTCCACAGAGGACACTAGGTCCTTCCTCTCATGTCTTTCTTTACAAGGGAGAAAATAAGTAAAAAGGGGAAGGGAAGAGGGAGGAGAAGAGACTGTCCTCTTTTCTTCTTAAGGACACTAATCCCATGATTGGTAGCTCTACTATCAAGACTTCAACTAAACCTATTTCGCCTCAAGCCCCCTTCACCAATTATCATCATGGTGGAGGTTAAGACTTTAAAACATAATGGGGAGCATTCTTCCTGTCTGACTGGGAATATCTATAAGCCCCACTACTCGAGCAATGGTCAGAGCAGCCAGGGGTGAGCACCCCAAAATATTTCAGAGTGAAAACATTTGCTCAAGTATGTGGAGGTCAGAGATTTACAATGAGTGTCTTCCACTATCACCTCACCTCATATACTGGGACAGATTGCCTCACTTGAACAAAGAACTGACTTATTCAGCTAGTTCAGTGAGCTAGCTTGCCCTAGGACCCATCATCTCTACTTCTAGAGCTCTGGGGTTAGAAGTGGATTAATGCTTCCAGCAGCATCTATGTGGGTGCTGACTATCTCAACGCCAATCCTCTGCTTATGTGGAGATCATTTTACTCAATGAGACATCTTTCAAGTCCTTCTTTATACCTCCCAAGTTCCCCCAAATCATTGGAGGAAGTCGGGCTCATGAAACTTCATTCTCATCGCAGAGGCCTCTGAGTCCCATTGCTGTCGTCCTTGAAACCCTATCTCAATAGAAATGTCTGCACAAGTGAGTATCTATTGATTTAGGATGTGGAAAACCCCACCCAGCCTGGACTGACCACAGGGTTCAGAATGCACATCCTATGGAAACTGTGAAAATCTCTTTCAGCATGGCTGTTAATACTAAGCCACATGAGAAAGTAATTCTCAAGGAAGTTTTCCCTCCCTCTTTGAAGTAGTTGACATTTGAAAGCACTCAAATTACTTCCCAATAAGAAAAACTGTCTCCAGGCAAAAACTGTCTTGAATGCTAAGCCTACATGTTTTCTACGCTGCAACTTTTGTTTTCCAAAGTTCATTCTTCCACAGCCTGCCTCTGCTCTACTTTTTTTTCCCAAGGTGTGTACTTTGCTGTTGGTATCTGTCTCATTGGTCTGGATGGGCTGGAGAAGCAAACCTGATGAAATCTGACTCTTAGCTCAAGGCTCTGTCCAGCTCATTATCTATATTTGGCGTGTTCTCTCTTGTCTATCACTTTTCTTTTTCTTCCTTTAATTTTTCTTGTTTTCTTTGATCTCTATATGCTTTTATATCAGGATATAATTTGTCATTTAGACAAAAGGGAAGCCAGCCACTTAAGGATAACTTTAAAAGGTGGCAAGGAAGAGTAGGGAAAACAAATCTGTGCTTTGGATGTTCAGTCAGACTCCAAGGATAAAGATGCCACTGGCCTCTCAAAATTGCCTCAGTTTCTCATCCAAAGACAGGCCTCCTCCAAAACTGTTAGGTTCTGAAGTCAGTTACAGTGCCACGTGCTAGACAACTTTTTGTGAGGCAAGTCCCTTTCTCTGCACACTTAGAAGAATACTGGGCGAAACGGGCATCAGTGAGTTTTGAGAGCCATATCCTTAAAAGTCAATGTATCAGTTGGGGAGGGGGCTGTAAAATGACTCAGTCAGGAAAGTGTTTGACATATAAGCGTGAGAACTTGAGTTCAGTCCTCAGAATCCATGTGAAAAAGCAGGTGCAGTAAAGTGTGCTTACAATCTCAGTGCAGAGGCAGGAGCATTCCTTGGGCTCACTCTCCAAGTAGCCCACCTAAACAGTGACTTCCAGGGTAGGTAGCTTCTGAGGAATAACTTTGGGAGGTCCCCTCGGAATCACACACACAGTCTGTGAATGCTCCAGCCTCCCCTACAACAGTGCGTCCTAGTAAATGTATCTACTGGTGGCTTTCTCTTAAAGGAGACTACCCCTGCTTCTGTTGGCTTCACAAAGCTTGGTTAGTAGTCCCTGCAAATGCAAAGTGTTTCTCGATTACTTTCTTTTCCTGGTTAGAAAGGAGAAACTGGTTCACTTATATTCTGAAATTGTCATCATATTCTATCAATCCAGACACTCTCAGCCTGCGCCTGTTACCAACACTCTAACTCAGAACCTTCTCTTGCCCCATGCCACCAGCTCGTCACATACCTGTCTAACTTTCAGTATGGTTGGAAGTGACAATCCTACTGGAAATTTCACTACCATGGAGTACAGACCTTTCTCCAGCCCCCTCTAACAGTCTGTTTTCTCCACTGGGAGATGCTGTAAGGTTCCATCCAGGACAGAGAACATGGCCACATAATTCTAAAGTAGGGAGGAGAGGAGAGAAATGAGAAAGGATATTTAGTTTACCTCACTGGATTTCAATTGAGGCAATTAATATATTTTACAATGTGTGTGTGTGTGTGTGTGTGTGTGTGTGTGTGTGTGTGTGGTGTGTGTGCATGTGCACGTGTGTGTGTGTGACGTGCCTATGTGGGGGTGGTGTATGTGTGTGTGGGTGTATGTGGAGGCCTGAGGATGTTGGGAACCATTCTGGATTGTTCTTCTTATTCAATGAGACAGGATCTCTCAGTCAAACCCAGAGCTTGATGATCTGGTTAGCCAGTTTTGGGGATGCCCTGTGTCTACCTTCTGAGACTGGATGGCACTTATGAGATTTTGGGACCCTTAACTCTGTTCCTCATGTTTGCAAGATCTTTAACCTGAGCTTTTTTCCAAGCATAATCAAGGCATATTTATACAAACTTCTCTCATGCTGTCATGTTTATGCCAAATCAGAGCTCAGGATTCTAAGGTCTGCACTTCAGAATACAGCTTTATCATCATCTCTCAGTGACAGCACCAAACTCTAAGTTGCATTTGGAAAGTGAACATCTGAAGACCATCATTCACTTCATACCCTTTGGGGACTTTTGGCCTCTGTCTGTGATACAAGTGTCCTTGCATAGTAAGTCCATTTTTGCCCTTTTCCCAGTGACTCACCTTGACTGAGGTGGGCAAAGGCGACTATGGATGACTTTCCGGTGATAAATGTTTGATGATAAGGCAATCCTCCTCATAACCCAAGACTCAATCACATTAACCATGTTAGCATTATTTCTGGAGAAACACAAGCATTCTAAGATATTAACCACTTATGGACTCCCCACCAGGTCATTATCCAAGCTGAGAACATTGATCTGACAGTTATTGGGGGTTTTAATAGCATGATTATTTTAAAGTTTATTCAAATTTTTTTCCGTTTCCTGCCCTCCCCCCTTTCTTTATGGATTTGAGTACCTTGGCCCATGGTGAGCATCTGTGATCCACAGTGAGCATCTGTGGTCCACTGTGAACATCTGTGGTCCACTGTGAGCATCTGTGGTCCACTATGAGCATCTGTGGTCCACAGTGAGCATCTGTGGTCCACTGTGAGCATCTGTGGTCCATGGTGAGCATCTGTGGTCCACGGATAGCATCTGTGGTCCACTGTAAGCATCTGTGGTCAACTGTGAACATCTGTGGTCCACTGTGAGCATCTGTGGTCCACTGTGAGCATCTGTGATCGACAGTGAGCATCTGTGGTCCACTGTGAACATCTGTGGTCCACTGTGAGTATCTGTGGTCCACTGTGAGTATCTGTGGTCCACTGTGAGCATCTGTGGTCCACTGTGAGCATCTGTGATCGACAGTGAGCATCTGTGGTCCACTGTGAACATCTGTGGTCCACAGTGAGCATCTGTGGTCCACTGTGAACATCTGTGGTCCACTGTAAGCATCTGTGGTCCACTGTGAACATCTGTGATCCACTGTGAACATCTGTGATCCACTGTGAACATCTGTGGTCCACTGTGAGTATCTGTGGTGCACTGTGAGCATCTGTGGTCCACTGTGAGCATCTGTGGTCCACGGTGAGCATCTGTGGTCCACTGTGAGCATCTGTGGTCCACTGTGAGCATCTGTGGTCCACTGTGAGCATCTGTGGTCCATGGTGAGCATCTGTGGTCCACTGTGAGCATCTGTAGTCCACTGTGAGTATCTGTGGTCCACTGTGAGCATCTGTGGTCCACTGTAAGCATCTGTGGTCCACTGTGAACATCTGTGGTCCACTGTGAACATCTGTGGTCCACTGTGAACATCTGTGGTCCACTGTGAGTATCTGTGGTCCACTGTGAACATCTGTGGTCCACTGTGAACATCTGTGGTCCACTGTGAACATCTGTGGTCCATGGAGAGCATCTGTGGTCCACTGTGAGCATCTGTGGTCCACTGTGAGCAACTGTGGTCCACGGAGAGCATCTGTGGTCCACGGTGAGCATCTGTGGTCCACTGTGAGCATCTGTGGTCCACGGAGAGCATCTGTGGTCCACTGTGAGTATCTGTGGTTCACGGTGAGTATCTGTGGTCCACTGTGAACATCTGTGGTCCACTGTAAGCATCTGTGGTCCACTGTGAGCATCTGTGGTCCACTGTGAACATCTGTGGTCCACTGTGAACATCTGTGGTCCACTGTGAGCATCTGTGGTCCACTGTAAGCATCTGTGGTCCATGGTGAGCATCTGTGGTCCACTGTGAGCATCTGTGTTCCATGGTGAGCATCTGTGGTCCACTGTGAGCATCTGTAGTCCACGGTGAGCATCTGTGGTCCACGGAGAGCATCTATGGTCCACTGTAAGCATCTGTGGTCCATGGTGAGCATCTGTGGTCCACTGTGAGCATCTATGGTCCACTGTAAGCATCTGTGGTCCATGGTGAGCATCTGTGGTCCACTGTGAGCATCTGTGGTCCACTGTGAGCATCTGTGGTCCATGGTGAGCATCTGTGGTCCAGGGTGAGCATCTGTGGTCCACTGTGAGCATCTGTGGTCCACTGTGAACATCTATGGTCCACTGTGAGCATCTGTGGTCCATGGTGAGCATCTGTGGTCCACTGTGAACATCTATGGTCCACTGTGAGCATCTGTGGTCCATGGTGAGCATCTGTGGTCCACTGTGAGTATCTGTGGTCCACTGTGAGCATCTGTGGTCCACTGTGAGCATCTGTGGTCCACTATGAGCATCTGTGGTCCACTGTGAGCATCTGTAGTCCACTGTGAGTATCTGTGGTCCACTGTGAGCATCTGTGGTCCACTGTGAGCATCTGTGGTCCACTGTGAGCATCTGTGGTCCACTGTGAGCATCTGTGGTCCACTGTGAACATCTGTGGTCCACTGTGAGTATCCATGACCCACTGTGAGCATCTGTGGTCCACTGTGAGCATCTGTAGTCCACTGTGAGCATCTGTGGTCCACTGTGAGCATCTGTGGTCCATGGTGAGCATCTGTGGTCCACTGTGAGCATCTGTGGTCCACTGTGAGCATCTGTGGTCCACTGTGAACATCTATGGTCCACTGTGAACATCTGTGGTCCACTGTGAGCATCTGTGGTCCACTGTGAGCATCTGTAGTCCACTGTGAACATCTATGGTCCACTGTGAACATCTGTGGTCCATGGTGAGCATCTGTGGTCCACGGTGAGCATCTGTGGTCCACTGTGAGTATCCATGACCCACTGTGAGCATCATATGTTTCTCCTGCTTTCAGGAAGGATAACAGATGAACTCTATTTCTGAAATTATTTTTAAGATGAGGGGTTTTCCATTATTTCCCACATTATCCTCACCCAAACTCTTAATGATGTATGTGTGATGGAAAGAAGGCTTTTTAATATGTAAGTGTTCACAGTCTACTTTATGCCTGCTGTGTGGATTCTACCCCTCTCCTACCATTTTAGGAATTCTTTCTTGGCCAGTCTCATTCTTGGTATTTTCACTATATAAAATTTGGAGACAGGAGACAGTAGGTCAGAGGGGTGTGAAGAAAAGGAAGGGTTTTAGCTTTGGGGTCAGCTCTGAGCTGTCTCCTGTGGAGAATGCAGGTAACGAGCAAAGCAGATATGAAACTGTAAAAAGAAGCTCAATTTCAAACTGATATATTAAGAAAGAGATGTGATGGGGCATGAAGAAGATGGAAAAGCCTTTCAAGACTGTTGTTGGAGAAATCTGAGGTTTTGGGGAGACTCAGTAAGAAACAGAGAGTTTGAAAGAAGTACAGAAGAACAGGTTTGCTGTGGGTTATATTGAAAGAATCTCACGCATTCCTTGAGAAATGCCCTTACAATATGAATGTTCTTTGTCAGTTTCTTCATATTAGTAATGTTAGAACTGGTTCATGTAATCTGCTTTCCCACACAAAAGTGCTCGTGCATGCTCACACAGGCACGCACAGTTGTGCTTATTTTGGAGTTATTCTAGTTTGATGTCTGCCACTGTGATGAAACATTCTGACCGAGTAACTTAGAAGAAAAGGTTCTCTTAGACTTACATGTTATGGTCTGTCAATGAGAGAAGTCAGGGCAGAAGCTCAAGCAGAAACTGTGGAGAAAAGCCATTTTTCTATTTGGTTTGGTTTGGTTTTTGTGACAGTATCTCTCTACGTAGCCCTGGCTTTCCTGGAACTCACTCTGTAGACTAGGCTGGCCTTGAAATCACAGCTTCCCAAGTTCTGGGATTAAAGATGTGAACCACCACACCAAGATCAGTTAGCTTTCTTATACAAATTTTTCACCCACAGTGGGTTGGGCCCTCTTAGTTCAGTTAACAGTTGAGAGAAACTCCTGAAGACGTGTCCACAGACAAATATGATGTGGGCAGCCCTTCATTGTAGACTCCCTTCTCAAGTGACTCTAGGCTGTGTCAAGGTACCAGTAAACCAACTAGGACAAGTGTCTTCACCACATTTAGTTTAAGATTTTAAAAATGAACTTGTATTTCAAGAATACAAAGTTACTAATACACATAACAATGATGTTTTTGCTTTTAGACAGATTTCAAAATGTACTGTAGAAAATTTACACAAGGTTATTTTTGGCACACATGGTCAATAGTGTTGATAGTTGCTAACTGATCCTCCCGTCATTGAACCACAGAATTAGAGACTAGGCTTCCCTCCTTGCAGCTCTGAGCTGCATTGATGGGAAGGGGATGCAAATTTTGTATAAATACCTGCAAGTACATTACATAGGCAGGCGTGCTGGCACTTATCTACAACCTTGGCACTCAGTAACAGGGCTGGGAAGATCATGAGTTCAAGGCCAGTAATAGAAAATCCCAACCATTTGGATGAGAATGTCATAGGAGAAACCCTACGAGATGGAGCCAAGTCTCTACACATGCTGTTGCCCACAGGTTGAGTCTGAGTTTTGTCACTATCACAAGTGTTGTAAAGAGAAAAGATTGGTGTGAGTTCAGTTTTAGTAGTTTCCATCTATAATTGGACCTGTGGTGAGGTAGTGGAGCAGAACTGCTCGTCTCTTAACTACGAAGTCAAAGAAAGAAAGAGGCAGGCCCAGCCACTTCTTCAGGACGTCCCTCCCTACTGACCTCCCACTAAGATCCACCTCTCACAGTTCCACAGCTTCCCAATGGTGCTACCCTGGGAGTATAGCCTTTGGCATGCAGGCTTTGGGGGACATGTATGGTTCCAGTTATAACACCTTCCTAAACTGGGTAGTTAGCCACTTCCCACCAGCCTGTGTGTGGGAGACATATCAGAAGTCTGAAAGCTGCACACCAGTTCCATGGTGTGTCAAAGACATAATCTTGGCCATGGGTTCTGTTCATGTGAATCACAGTTCCAATGCTAACAGTTGTGCTGGCTTCTTGTGCATGGCACACCCTCACCGTGGCTCCGGCACACACCACGCTTCAGTGACACGACATTCTGGAGCTTGTACCAGAAATGAGACAAGGTTGTTGGTGTAGTTCTGTGCTGCTGCAGTGTGCTTGAAATTCAGTACAGTTTGCTGCCTTAGACCTTCCCCTCTCTCCACTCAATGTTCAAATGATGTTTCACATGTTTTCATACCATGTATGTATGCCTCTTTCCATAAAACCACTAGAGTGGACTCTTTTTAGCCCTGTTTTACATCACAGACATGTCTCAATTACAGCTTTTCACAAAATAAAGAAGATACTAGTGTGTAGGAACACCAGGAGAACATCCTCTGTCTTGCTATTGTTGTGGAAGACGATGGATTTTAGAAATGAATGGTGCTTGTCTAAAGAGAAGAGAGGAAGGAAATAGCTCAAGAATTGTCGAAGAGCTACAACTGGATCAACATTCTCCCTTCTTTTGCACAAAGAATCAGCAAATATTTTCTATAAAAGGCCAACCAGAAAATATTTTAGGCTGCAAGAACCATGTAATCTCTTTTACTATAATTCAACTGTGATTTTTTTGAAAGGCAATTGTACCCATAGATATTACCTACACAGATGGGTGTAGATATGTCCTAAGAAAATTTTGTTCACAAGAAGAGGTAGTAGATAAATTAAGCATGTAGGTCACAGACAGTTAATCTTCCATAGTAATGATACCATGGATTTTCAGATTGAGAGCCACCTAAAACCAACACTACAATCCTCATCCTGTCATGTACCTGGTGTAATCTTGTGATTAAAGTTGGCCTAGGAGATAAAAACAGAGAAGATCTAGCCGGCTTCCCGGAAAGACCACCAAAGAGCCAGTGGGATAAGAACACCCTCAGCCCTCTCTCTCCTCTATTTCTGCTCTCTGAAACTCTGGTTACAATTTTATTTTATATTTTCCATCTTTATTTAGGTGCATGTGTGTTTCCATGTGTGGACACACGTGTGGGTGTACTTCACACAAGCCTAAGGCTGATGTCAGTATCCACCTGATTCAATAAGCAGAGTCTTTCAATCAAACCCAGGGCTGGCCAATAAAGCAAGTTTCACTAGAGAGCTTGAGTTGGGGACCTCCCACAAATGCCTTCTGAGACTGGAATTCAAGATAGGCATGTGCACTCAAGGTTATGTGCCTGCCACACATGTGTAAAGATCTGAGCTCAAATCCCAAGAACCCAGGTAAATCTTACTAGGAGAGCACACATCTGTATTCCCTACAGTATTCTGACCACAAAATGGGAGATGAAGACAGGCGAACCCAAAGACGCTCACAGGTCAGCTAACCTGGCACACACAACAACAAAACAAGGAACCCTAGCTCATACGAGATGTAAGATGAGGACTGGCACCCAACGTGGTCCTTTAAACATGTGTATGCGATGGCACACACACGCCCACACTTGTACACAAGCAAGCACGCATCTTTAAACATGTGTATGCGATGGCACACACACGCCCACACTTGTACACAAGCAAACACACATCCACAAACATCATATGCATTTGTACCATGAAATAGAGAAAAGCAATTTCAAGAAAAGAAACTAAAAGAAGTCTAAATTTAATATACATTTTAGATTAAAACTTCATAATTAAACCGCTCAGTAACTGTCCAGTCAACTGACAGTACACATAGAGTTCAAACGCAATCTCTGAACTAGAGAAATAATTTTCTTAGATGGTTTTACAGGTATTTCTCTGATTTATATGTGTGTGTGTGTGTATCAGAAAACAGATTTTTTTTTCTTTCCTTCACAATACCCAACCCCATCTGCAAGGAGAAGGCCTTATGGGGCATTGTTTTTCCTTGTTAAGAGGTCTTGGCTAACCTAGGCTACAGCTAAGTTACTACAACTATGCTATTCAAAGTGTGGTCCCCGACTGGTCCTGTGGAGCAATAACTGCAGGAACCCCATGACTCAGAGCAACAGTAGGATTCCTGAGAGACGTTTCTGTGAGAGTTCTCACAGGTGATGGTGTGCCAGAGGCCTTGAACCAGACCAATGAGATTGTAATGGGTGGGGCCGATTGGACAAAGGATATACTTGGTGACACACGGCAGCACCAATGTCACTAGGATGAATGAAGAGGTGCTGAAAAGACAGAGGACCGATATTTTCTGTTTGTTTGCTTTGTTTTTACTTGATTTGGGGGGTTTCTCTTGGGGGGATGCTGCAGGGATAAGGGGGAATATTGAAGGAAGTGGGAGGTAAGGGGGATTGGGGTACATGATATAAAATTCCCAAAGAATCAATAAAGAATTATGCTATTAAGAAAAAATGGTACCTGAATCATCCTAAGAACTTTCTGGGGCTACAGACTCTCCAGTGAATATCTTAAAAAATGTGATGGGAATTGTGCTTCCGTGCTCCCCTGTCCAACCTTCCTTTATCCCAATCCTCCTGTTTCCCCAAGGCCCCACCTCCTTCCCTTCTAACTTTTCTCTACCCATCTCCCCTTAGGTTTGGCAAGAGACCTGACCCTAGAGGGGCTCCCAGGTGCCCAAGCCGAGGTCCCCAGTTAGTTCCTTGGGCAGCTGAGGATAGGGAACCTGAAATGACCCTAGCCTAGAGCAATACTGACGAATATCTTGCATATCATCATAGAACCTTCATCTGGTGATGGATGGAGATAGAGACAGAGAACCACACTGGAGCACTGGACTGAGCTCCTAAGGTCCCAATGAGGAGCAGAAGGAGGGAGAACATGAGCAAAGAAGTCGGGACCACGAGGGGTGCACCCACCCACTGAGACAGTGGAGCTGATCTATTGGGAGCTCACCAAGGCCAACTGGACTGTGACTGAAAAAGCATGGGATAAAACTGGACTCTCTGAACATGGCGAACAATGAGGGCTGATGAGATGCAAAGGACAATGGCACGGGGTTTTGATCCTTCTTAATGTGCTGGCTTTGTGAGAGCCTAGCCAGTTTGGATGTTCACCTTCCTAGATATGGACGGAGTGGGGAGGACCTAGGACTTACCACAGGGCAGAAAACCCTGACTGCTCTTTGGACTGGAGAGGGAGGGGGAAAGGAGTGGGGGGAGGGGGAGAGGGTGGGAGGAGGGGGAGAAGGGTGGGAGGAGGGGGAGGGAAATGGGAGGCTGGGAGGAGGTGGAAACTTTTTTTTTCTCCTTTTCTCAATTAAAAAAAAAGAAAAAAATGTGATGGGAATAAGGCTTCTGGTCTACCACAATGACATGAAGAAACAACACCCCCAACACACCACACACACACACACACACACACACACACACACACACACACTTCCAATTCTTTCAAAATACTGAGCTCCTAAGTAAATTTCTTCTGTATTTCTAAACTAGCAACCAAACCTAACCATTTTCAGATGAAAATGAAAATGAAAGATGTCTCTGAGTATGACCTTTTCCTTTTATAGGCCCACAGCACCTGGCTGGGATTGGGCTCATCTCTGGTTCTAAGGATGAAGAATGAGCCTGGAGCAATAAATCCCAATGACAAAACTTCACACCTGCAGAACCACTTAAGAGGGCTCCCACAGAGTCTGTTAAACTCTGATAAGTAAAACTAATCATTTTGCTCTTTGAAGCATCAATTTTATTGAGCGCCTGCAACAAGAAGCTAGCATTTAATATTTTCACTGTGCATTTGTCATTTTATGAGTGCTAAAATTTAAAGACTATGTGCACTTATATTACAACAGATAAATTGTTTTCTTTTTGCCTCAAATCTCACCTTGCAGTCCTACTGGGTTAGTGCAATAAAACCCATGCTGCAGAGAACTGGAGGCAAGTCTCGGTATCACTACAGTGTGATAATACAAACTCTAAAGAAAATCTGAGTGATGCTAGGGTTAGAATGTTAAAGGCAGTGCAACAAAACAAAACAAAGCAAAGCAACTTTGGTCTCTGTCAGGGAAGGGCTCAACCTTGTCACAAGATTCAACAGCAACCAAGAAAAAAATTAGTCTCCTTCAAACAATGAGGATTTGGAGTAAATGTAAAATGAATTAAATGTCCCCTTCTTCAGAGGGATTGAAAACATGAGGCAGGTTCCTATTATAATTTGACTGTGGTCTTCACTAGATGTGAAAAGATATATCTTGCAACATCTCAAGATCCACTTCTAGGGGGCTGGAGAGATGGCTCAGTGGTTAAGAGCATCGCCTGCTTGTCTAAAGGTCCTGAGTTCAATCCCCAGCAACCACATGGTGGCTTACAACCATCTGTAATGAGAGATCTGGTGCCCTCTTCTGGCCTGCAGGCATGCATGTAGGCAGAATGCTATATACACAATAAATAAATAAATCTTTTAAAAAAAAAGATCCACTTTTATCTACAGTTCAATGAATAATCTCGGAATAAATAGTATTGGCGACAGATAAAATGCCATAGTGAAGGGTTCCCCACCACATTGTTCCTTGCTATGGTCTGTCACCAAAGACTCATGTGTGAAAGGTGGCCAACATGGTGCTCGTGGGGTTTGGGGGCCAATGGAAGGTCTGCAGATCACTAGGGTGTGGCCTTGAGGAGTGAGTGGGACTCCTGTACCCCGTCCATGTCTTTCCTTCTTTCCCACTTCCTTCACTTTGTTGTACTATGTTCTTTGTCATTACCATCAACAATCCCACCAGAGGTAAAACAATGGCTTTACCCAATCATGGACTGGAGTATCTAAAATAATGCTTTTTCTTTGTTAGTTATCACATGTATTTGTTGTGGTGATGAAATGCTAAGCAACAAGTTCTGTATCCCACCAAGTTTCTAAACTTTGGTTGGAATATTCAGAAATGTTGGCAAGTATATTTTCTCTTTGGGAGGAAAAAAAGGGGAGAGTGAGGTTCTCAGGACCATTAGTGCCTGGACTTGGCAGAATTTTAATGCATTTCCATTTCCTTCTTACAATTCAGACATAATCCTTACATACTTCCAAGGTTATTTATCATTAGTTTGCACAGTGTCTAAATCAAAGATTTACTTAAATGCCAAGATCAGATAGGAGAGGATTAACCATGCAGTTTCTTATCTGTCAATATAAAGGCCCTCCATCCCGCTTGCCCAGGACTTACATGATATTTTCAGGGCTAAATTCAACTGCATTATACGCAATGCCTGCCTGTGCACCTCGTGTATGCGTGTCTGAGTGTATGTGAACATGAGTGCTCAAATATGCATTGACATGGTTTTCTTCAGGTTTAATCTTAGAGATTAGACAAATGACTATTCAAATGCTAAGGCTTTTTCTAGTTTGTCGCCTATGCAAGGGAGTCAATAATGATCCATCAAATAAAAATTAAGCACAGAAAACTCCAAATTTCAATATCTGCATTGTTACGTGAAAAGGGTGATGTGGGATTTCCCTCTGTATGCTATGATTACCACTGATAAATAAAGGAACTGCTTTGGGCCTTTAAAAGAGCTATGGGGAAACAGCTAGGCAGGGAAAACTAAGCTGAATGCTGGGAGAAAGAAAGCAGAGCTAGGGAGAAGCCATGGAGCCTCTGCCAGAGACAGACACGCTGAAACTTTGCTGGTAGGCCATGACCTCATGGTGATGCACAGATTAATGGAGGTGGGTTAAATTAAGATGTAAGCATTAGCCAATAATAAATTAGAGCTAATGGACCAAGCAGTGATTTAATTGATACAGTTTCTGTGTGATTATTTCGGGGCTGAGCACCTGGAAACGAACAAGCAGCCTCCTCAAAACAAAAAGGGAAATTCCCTAGATAGAAATGCCCCTATGAACACACAGATCCATGGTTCTTTTGAAATTCTGTTTTCCTCTCTGCCCTAGAAAGAGGGCTCAGCAGGAAGGGCTCATGGTGCAGACAAAAAGGAACTTCCACTTTCTTGTCAGGTGATTTTTCTAACTCTTCACAGGATTTCAGAATTGGCCTTAGCTGCTTCTTTAAAGGCCACAGACCCTGAGTTGTTCAGCCTTCCTACTGTGTGTGCTGTGTGTATGTACATGTGGTGTACAAACATCAGGCTGTGAGCTTGTACACGCAGGGGCCAGAAGACATGGGTGTCCTCTTTATCACTATCCACCTTACCGCTTTGAGACAGCCTCTCACTGATCCAGAAGCTGCCTGTTTAGGGCGGCCAGTGAGCCTCTAGGTCTGCCTGTGTCCACATTCAATGGTGGGGTCATAAACACTGCAGCTATGCTCAGCTTCTTATGTAGGTGTCGGAGACTTGACTCAGGGCCTCATGTATATGCACCAAATGCTCTTACCCACCAAACCATTTCCCCAGGCCCTAGCCTACAACTTGTTGGACCAAAAATATTGGAAGCTCATTTATCACCAGGACATTGACTATGAAATTTTTATAATTAAAACAATGAGAATCCATGACTAGATAATTTTTTAAAAGAAACATTCCTACCATCATTTGAAGCTATAACTTAAGTAGGCATATTAGGAAATTTTAAATATTTATGTTTCATTTCTAGTAAAACTATATTTCAGTGTAACCAAAAATCCCCATTTGATAAGAGAAAACTTTATTTTACAGAACAATGGCACCTATAGAAAAAAAAGAAATTGCAATCTTTAATGAGATCATTAACCCGAATAAGGGAATCAATTAGTTTTACAGGATTACCAACTTGTTTTAGAAGCAAAAATAGAATAGTTGTGAAGAATCAAGCATTCCCCAACCTCCAAAATCATACCAAAGATCTTTCTAGTACAGGAGATAGAGTAACCACGGAGAGAGTATATTTTTTGCACCCTGTCAATTCTGTTGCACTTACGGGAACTCCCACTGTGACAGACAATGAGATGGAAGCCATTCCCTGTGAAGGATCCTGCGAAAATGCTTAATGTGAATTGAGCAAATTTTAGGTCTAACTTGTAATATGTTAAAAGTAGGGGGGAAGTGAAAGAATCAAATGGAAGAAACAGGATGCACAAAAAGAAATTAAGAAGGGAATTATTCCGGTGGGTCATTGGTCCGGTCAATGCGGTTACTCTGTGTGTGATGGGAAAACCTTACAGATAATGCTGGCATCCAAACAGAGAAAAAACAGACAACAATCACATTCAAAGTGTGGCCCTGATTTTGACCCTCCTTTGGAGAGACTATCCATAAAGGGAACTTGGGAAATAACTGAGGATTTCGAAAGTGGATGGACAACAAAGATAATTTTTTTTCCAAACTTGACTGATTCAAGCATGGTGGTGCACATCTGTAGTCTCAGCACATGGGAAGCAAATGATCCAAAATTTCATCCTTTGCTACAGAGAGAGTTCAAGGCTAGCCTGAGCTGTGTCAGACCCTACCTTCATCTCTCCACAAGAAGCTTCATTTATGAAAATGAAGATCATTAACTTAAGAAAGCATTGAAAACTTACCCGTGTTTTTATTTAAATTTCCTGAAAGGATGATCAAAATCTTATTAGTAGATGATCCCTGGGTGGTGGAAAAGAGCTTTACTTCCTTATTTTGCTTTCCTAATTTCCAGTTTTCTCACTAACACACATGGTTTTTACAGCATTACGAACATGGAGATTTATTAAGAAACTAAAAGAATTCTAGCTTTGGGGTGGGAGCTCATTGAAATTAGAGTTTCAGAGCTAATTACTGCAGTCATTTTTAATAACTTTAAATAGATTCTTTTTAAAAACCAGGTGTGATTGCTCTCACCTATAATCCCAGGACTGAGAAGGCTGTGGTCACGCTACTTCAACCCTGGCATGGTCTACCTACTGTCAAGACTTTTAGGCCTACATGGTGAAAAACAAATAATCAAACATAAACGAGTATACTGCATGGGAAAGACTCTCTATTGGGTCTGCTGAGGTCGTCCAGAGGACAGAAATCCACCATTGTTGCAGTCAAAGAAAACACCCTAAACATTAATGTTACATCTTATATGTTTATGTGTTGGCAAAATCAAAAACAAATCTTGAAGTATGTAATATCAAAAGAAATTTTTGAAACTTTAAATGCTAGGGAATGTCCGCGAAGAAGTGTACAGTCTACAACACACTAGTGATCTACAAGATCAGAGGTTAGCTTCAGCTGCTCCAACCTCTGGTCTGTTCTGGAGGCAAGAGCACAGAGGGCAGCTACCGCAGGAGTGAGCTCTGTTTCCAGGAAGATCAGTGGTCAGCACCAGGCTCTGGAGCACCTCCAATGTTTCAATAAGGAGCTCCCTCTGGGGCATAATCAACAGGACTGGGGCCAGACCATCATTTCACCTCCTCTGTCCACCCCTGAAGTCATCATCTTCAAACAAAAATTCTTATTTCTTTACTTCTTAGCAGCTGTCTGACCTTGAGCTCAGATTCTTAACTGTGGAGTCTATGATCAGGCTGGGCCTCAGACATTCCTGGGAGTTTTAAATGATGTGATAAACAAGAAAGCTCTGAACAGTGCTTGGTGCCCCAAAGCTCCGTGGATATCAGCTCTCTGTGCTCTTTCTTTTCTCCCATATGCAAGGACTCCATCATTCACCTACTCACTTCAAACTGTAAGTCTCCCATCAGCTCCCCACCTTTCCCAGAATCATGCTTGCCTGCAGATTGCTTCGTTCTGATTCGTTTATTCTAAATTATGTTTGTTTAATTACTCATTGAGGAGTCTCATTACTCATTGAGTGTCTCGCTGGGTGGCCCCAGTTGACTTTCAATTTGCAGTCATTTTCCTGTCTCAGGCTTCTGAGTTCTGGGATAACAGACGTATGCTACTACACCTGGCTCTGGCTGCTTCGTGGTTATATAATAAAAGCCAAAGTAACAGGTGTAAGACACAGAGCTCCTGTGATATAGCCCCCCATGGCTAGGCAACCTCATAATGTTCACAAATGCTTTTATCTCCCAAATTTCAGCTTCACACCACAGCAAACCCTGCATCTTCTTCTTTTTTTTTTTTTTTTTTGGATTTTCGAGACAGGGTTTCCTCTGTAGTTTTTGGTGCCTGTCCCGGAACTAGCTCTTGTAGACCAGGCTGGCCTGGAACTCACAAAGATCCTCCTGCCTCTGCCTCCCAAGTGCTGGGATTAAAGGCGTGTGCCACCACTGCATGGCCCCCTGCATCTTCTTTTTTTTTATTAAAGATTTATTTATTATGTTTATTTGTTTATGTATATACAATGCCTAAATATGTACCTGCAGGCCAGAAGAGGACACCAGATCTCATGATAGATGGTTGTGAACCACCATGTGGGTGCTGGGTATTGAACTCAGGACCTCTGGAAGATCAGCCAGGGCTCTTAACCTCTGAGTCATCTCTCCAGCCCCCCCCCTTTTTTTTTACCCCTGCATCTTTTTAAGACATGACTTTGAGCAGAAATCTAGTTTACAGATATTTAAAAACAAAACAAAGGATATAAAACTCTCCTCATCTGCCCCCTTCAGGTAAAGAAACATTTAACAATAATTGAAGAAATTGCTGTTTCCAGTTACTGGTGACGTAAAATTGTACCCATCATTATGAGATTTTGCTTCTAAAGATAACCTGTACTACTAATTGAAACTCTTTTTAACTTTTAAAAAAAATGGAAAATGTAATTCATGATTCGCTTTTTACTCTCCCAAAGAGTTTCAGTGAAATACTGGTCTTTAATATAAAAATGAAAACATGGTTGCTCATTAGTTTAAAATAATTGGTTGAAGCCAGGCAGTGGTGGTGCACGCCTTTAATCCCAAAACTTAGGAGGCAGAGGCAAGGCCAGCCTGATCTACAGAGGGAATTCTAGGACAGGCTCCAAAGCTACAGAGAAACCCTGTCTCGAAAAAAAAGAAAAGAAAAGAAAAAGAAAGAAAGAAAGAAAGAAAGAAAGAAAGAAAGAAAGAAAGAAGCCCTGATTGATATCAAGGGAGATTTGAAGCTGTAATTTCAGCAAAACCTTTTGCATAATTCGTGGCTAGGGCTAAAAAGTATAGTCAGAAAACCACTCCCTATGTCAATCTATTTCTTGCCTTGAAATGACTCTTCGGGATGACAGCATTGTGAAGTTAAAAATGTTTACGAGCAACAGGAAATATTAGACTATAAAACTCACTAGCAAATAAATCAATAAATTTAGAAAATCATAATCAAATTCATAATACATTAATGCTAACAAAATACTTAAAATCATAACAATTTGTTAAGAGTTATAGGATATAAAGAAATATAAATTATGATATCAAAAAGGTGGGGGTATCAAAGTGTAGGATATTAGGGATGTGCTTGTGTGCGTGTATGCATGTGTGTGTGAGTGGTTGTGTGCACATGCATATACTTTTGGGCACACTGGTATTCATGAAGTGGGCAGAGAATTCTTAAGAACATTCCACTCTCATTTTTTGAGACAGAATTTCTCACTGAACTTGATGCTCACCTATTCAGCAAGACTAGCTGGCCAGCGAGCCCCAGAGATCCCTCTGACTGCACCATACTAAACTCCGAGTGCTGGAGTTACAGACATGTGCACCATCCTGAGCGTTAGCATGTGTTCTGGAGACCTGCACTCGGGTTCTCATGTTTGTGCACAAACCCTTTAATGTCTGGGCCACCTGTCTCCCTAGCTCAGCTAAGTAATTTTGTGTGACATAATTTGTTATCCACTTGTTGGCCTGGCATAATTGTTATTAGATGTTTTATGGTAAGCTTCATGGTAACCACAAAACAAAAGTCTATGGGAGGTTTACAAGAGACGTCGGCACTGAAAAAAAAAAAAACAAGCCTTTATAATCTGAAGCTGGAGTCTAGTGTTTAAATCATTATTATACCCTAATTTGGATAAAGAGCATGAAACAATTAGATTACATTGCTTTTACTAAAGTAACTGAGTTGGTAATATTAACAGCTATTATTGTTTATTAACAATATTTTGTGGGAGCAGAATATTTTTGTATTAAAATACATAAATTTTAAGTCTATAGATAAAATATTTACTGTACCTTTGCTTTGATTCTCTTCTTTCTTTTGCTCTGGGGCTTGAACCCACAGCTTTGCACAAATAAAACAAGCAAGTACTCTGCCATCCAGCTATGCCTGCTCACTGTCTTTGAGTTGTGAAAGATTTCCTTTTCACCTGCTTTAAAATCTGTGTAAAAAATAGTGCAGCGGTATGCCTGCTTACAAACAATTACTATAGGTTAGAGCAATATGTTTACTGATAAAAGTGCAATCAAAGGATTTGGTGAGCATTATTCTAGAGTGATTTTTCTCAATTTATGACTCAGGAAGTAGACTTCTGGTTGGGGTGTGCATGCTGCAGCCCAAAAGAACTGAATTTGGGCATGATAGGCTGAGACCTAGAACCTGCCTTTCTCGTGGGTAGCCACTGGTTCCAGAGGCTCACGGCCCTGCTGTGGAGAAGCAGCAGGAGACAGGCAGGAGGTGTAGCTGTGAATATCTTCAGGTTCAAGCCACCTGCCTCCTACGAAGCCTACTTTATTCATGAGCATGCACACCTGGTTGTCAGTGAAGACAATGTTTCCCAAAGGATGATTCTGTAACCATCCCACACCCTTTAAAAATATAGATTGTCCCAGGAATATTTTACTGTTCTAGGGGTTTAGTTTGTGTTAACAGCTCTGGGACCATTAGAAGCTGTACATTCATGGAAAGCCTTCGTAACTATAATTTCAATTCACTTTTTAAAGAGGCATACAGGCGCTAAACTGCACACAGAGGTCAGATGACAACTGGCAGGATCTGTTCCCTCCGTATGGATTCTGGGGACTGGAAACAAGTCCCTTTACCTGATGAACCAGCTCAACAGCCCTAGATGTTTAGAAATATGGAAATAAGTACTATAACTTTCAAATGTTTTACGTAAACTTCATGGTAACCAAAAACAAATAAACAAACAAACAAAAACAACCATCTATTGGAAACATGCAAGGGACCACAGTTTTTAAAAACAAATCTTCCAACAAACATCCTGCGGAATGCTTAGGTACCTCTGCTGTCTGGGACTTTGTGTACCGCAGGACCCAGTGTAGCTGTGTGTGTTGTTGTTTTTGTTGTTGATCATGTGAGCTCAGACTACCTCAGGGGTCCATCTTTGCTTTTCACCTTGTCTGAAACAGGGTCTCACTGGTTTCCCTGTGCTCAGGCCAGCTGGCCCACAAACTTCCTGAGATTTTCTTGTCTCTGCCTGCCATTTTACCATAGGAACACTGGGATTATAGATCTACTGCTGTGCCCAGCTTTATATGGAAATTGAAATTTGGGTCTTTATGCTTGCATGAGCTTTAGTCATGGAGCTGTCTCCTCATCCCCACCACAGTGCAGCTTTAACCCCAGCATCTGTTCTTATGACTTAACATTCAGACCTTGAGGAAACACTTCTATGTATTGTTTGCCTTCTACCCTCAAACTCAAGGATGATCATACTCTAACCTGAAAAGATTACAACCATCAGAACACTGATGTTTCTAACAGAGAAAAGCAACTCAATCGGTGGATAAACCCCATCACAGAAAGTATGGCTACAGCACACACAGCCTTGTCTCATGCAACACGATTTCCACCCCATTGCCCATCTGGGGTCCGGTGGGGCTAACATCATCTTCTTGCTTTTCCAGTGCATGGTTCTGGAAGCATGGAAGTAATCTTTGCAGAAGCTGTACCTGGCAACAAAAGAACATCAGGGAATATTGAAGCTGGGGGTGTAACTTAGTCATTAGAATTCTAGCCTTAAGGCACAAAGCCACGAGAGTGCTTCCCAGCACTGCAGAAACCAAGCATGGCATGCCTGTAATCCCAGTACTCATGAACTATGAACATGTTTTAATCCTAGCACTCATGAACATGCCTATAATCCCAGTACTCAAGAGGTAGCGGCAGGAGGATCGATGTCATCATTAGCTACATAGTCTTCGAGGCCAGGTTGGGATACATGTGATCCTCTCCCCCAGAAGACCATGATGTAATTTAAAACATCATAAGTAAATCAATAAATATGCAAATCTAGAGAAGACATTCATGATTCTGATACCAATACTATATACTGAAACCCAACTGTTCTTAAAGCAATAATATTGTAATAATTACATACATGCAAAACATTTTAAACTTAAATAAAAGTTAAAGAAAAATTCACCATTGCTTAAATTGTATGTTCATTATAATTTTCCCTTTCTTTTTAAATTTTTGTGTGCCATTTCACAAATAAATATAAAGATAGTTCTATGTTAAAATTCTTCATATTTATTTTGTTGTATATTCATTGATGAAAATTCTCTTCAGATTTTGGACATTTCTGGTTTCTAACCCTTTAAAACACAAATCATGAGAGAATATTTGCTCTGATAACACAATTAGTGATTTTTGTTGAAAAAAGATAAAACATATATCATGATATAGATACATCATAAATTATTATTTATGTGTTTCATCTTATTTCTCATCTTGTGATTATAAACTTTGCCACAAAATATCCAGAAACTTGCAATAACAAATTTTTTGTGTCAGAGACTTTCTCAACAAAAATCTTAATTTCATATTGATTTCTCGGGGCTGGAGAGATGGCTCAGAGGTTAAGAGCATTGCCTGCTCTTCCAAAGGACCCGAGTTCGATTCCCAGCAACCACATGGTAGCTCACAACCCTCACAACCATCTGTAATGAGATCTGGTGCCCTCTTCTGGCCTGCAGACATACACACAGACAGAAAAAAAAATGAATCCCAGGAGCAGGGGCAGACCCCGGGCCCTACAGGTCCCCCTTAAAAAAAAAAGGTTTAAAAGAAAAATGTTCAGCGCTCACAAGTATCTGTAGCTCCAGCTCAAGAATCATATAGATTTCTCCCCAGAATAATGTTTTATTTGCTAAGATACATTCTCTCTAGTAGTATATTTATTTGATGTATAACTTGTACAATTTAGGCACATGATGTGTGGGCTTTTGACTATTTTCTTGTCTTAGACTCCACAAACATTAGCTACAGGTCAGAGACAAAACAAACAAAACAGACAAAACAATGTGAGAAGGCCCTGTGAGATGACAGAACTGCTTGGGAGCCCAAGATTCTGCTTCAAAACAAGGCCACTTGCGACCAAGGCTGTGTCTGCTCTTACAAGACAACGCTACTGCAGGATCTCCAGGGCCATTCCAAGGCACGCTATTCTTCATCTTCAGTAGGACCTCCTCCACTCTGCAGGAACCTGGATCTGGAGAATGAGCTCTGAAAGCGAAGGTGAAGTGTGGCTCTTGTTAGCACAGGGTTGGAGCTGTGCAAAGCCACCCTACGCCAGGTGACAGGAGCCTGCTCGCTCCTTACCTAGGCAAGATGTCACCTGCAGAGTGAAGAAAGAAGTGCCCCCGTGACTTTTCTGCTGATATCCGCCCAAGGAGCTGCCTGGAAGAACGGTATCAGGACAAAGGCCCTGGAGTGAGGCTGCTACAAGTCCAGGAGGAGTAGAGTCGTTTGAATATTGAAAGGTTACTCTTATCCTAGACCTCAGGCCATTTCAGTTGCCCGTTACCCAGAGAAGAACCTTTTCTTCTGGGCCTATGACATCACAGCACACTTAAAAATCACCAATGAAAACAAAATATCCAAAGACGGCTGATGGCTTCAGGTCACCGTGACTTTACAAAGGATTCCATATCTGCTGATGGTTCTCTGAGGGAAGTAGCCAGTCTCCCCATTCCGGGACAAGTGGGAATTTCTCTCCACAAGCACCAAGGATTGCTTCACCACCAGGCATACATACAAACAAGGCCTCTCTCCAATCCTGCTATCCCATCTATTTATAGGTACAAAAGTTTTGTACTAGTGAGTGGGGTGGGGGTATTAGGGGTAGAGTTTGGCATAGACCAGGGGAGGAGGAAGAAAAATCAGGACCTAAGTTCAGCGCATTTTTTCTTACTGTACTTTCCCCCACTTTTTTATTCTTTCAACGGAAGCCCTAAAATCTCTCTGGAAACTCAGAGGGTTTGGGCATAAAACTTGAAAAAGCCTGATGTAAGAAATGAAAATACTGTTTTTCAATCAGGCTCAAATTTCTGAAATAACGTTCTCTTTTTGCATGTTTTTGGGAAGGATGTTGGTAATATGGTTACAAAATCTTTAGCAGACACATAAAATGGTCATTCTATCGTCTTTGAGTTCCCTCATGCCTGTGCACAGATGATTTGTAGATTGAGTGGATTTAGGCAATCTTTATATCAGATACCCTAAACCTTTGAGATGAGGTTTGTTTTCCTGTGCTTTCCTAATGGGGTCGCAAGAGAGGCCAGGCCTATGTCTTTCAAATCAAATTCAATGTCTTTCTTGGCACGGGGCTTTTCATGCAGCTGCCCCACAAATAGTTATGATTAATTATTAAAAAACAGCAAAATAAAGTTTAAACTTTTGTGGGTGCTTTTCTGTCTTGGGACCTGGTGAACTAATCAGCCAGAAAACAGTAATTCCTAAAAATTAACCAACATTACCCATTTACAAAGATATAGCATTAAAACCTAGACACTTAAAGATATATTGAAAACTAATAAGAGAAGGAAGGGAAGAAGAAAGGAAGGAAAGAAGGAAGGAAGGAGAAAAAGGGAGGGGGAGGGATAGAGGGATGAAAGAAAAGGCATGGGAAGAGAAGAAGGAAGAACGTATAGGCATAGGAAAAGAAGAAGGAGGGGAAGATGGAGGGAGGGAAGAGGGGGACAGAGTTTTAAAAATACAAGCTAAAACAATGTACCACCAACTGAGCTGGTTCTCTATAAACACACACAGAAAGTCCCACAGTGGGTGGGAGAGCAGTTTCCACAGTTTCTCTCCCAGCTCTCCAGGTTGTAGCAGCTTTTATTATCTAAAAAGCACTTTTCTTGAGTCACTAAGATCATCTTGGTACAATATACTATTTAGGGCATTGACTAAGTACTGTAAACACAGAGGAAACCTCAAATATAAGGACCAAAATAAGATGTTTATTTGCTTCTCTTAGTAGCTCAAAGTTGAGAGCCAGTGAACATTGTCCTCTTTTGAGCAAATTCCAAATGACCTGGAGCGGCAGAGGTGGCTCACAGGTTAAAAGCACTTGATGATCTTGCAGAGGACACAGGCTTGATTAGCAGCACCCACATGGCAGCTCACAACCATTTCTAACTACAGCTCTAGGGCATACAATACCATATTCTGGCCTCTGAGGGCACCAGACATTCACATAATGTATATGCATGCATCCAGGGAAAAACACATACACACACACACACCACTGCCTGTTTTAGCTCCTGAAAATTGTTTTTATATTTTTACATAATTGCAAAACCTGGAAAGACAATATTTGTAGCATGGGAAGACTATGACATTCAATCTTCAGTGTCTATTTGAATAAAATTTATTTGATTTATTGAAATATACCAACACTCCTTCAACTCGTAGTCAAGAGTGGCCAATAGTTGCTTTTGCAAATAATGGCAAAGTTGATTGATAAAACCTAGTCTGTGTGACCCCAGAGACTGAACAATGACTGTGCTGCCCTTTTACAGAAGTTGTCAAATCCAGTGGAACAGAGGCTCTCTCCCATGCTGTGAGTTTCTTCCATCTCTGGGGATGCTGCTTGCAGCAGCAATGGTCATGGTCTGCTATGCACTTCCATCTCTGGGGATGCTGCTTGCAGCAGCAATGGTCATGGTCTGCTATGCACTTCCATCTCTGGGGATGCTGTTTGCAGCAGCAATGGTCATGGTCTGCTATGCACTTCCATCTCTGGGGATGCTGCTTGCAGCAGCAATGGTCATGGTGTGCTATGCACTGGATATTTTTTTCTCAAAAATCATATGCTGAAGCCCAATGCAACTGAATTTGGAAATATCTTTGTGATTGTTAATATTGGTTGTCAATTTAATAAGACCTAGAATTCCCTAAAATACCAGCTCTGACTGCTATGAGATAGTTTATTCTATACAGGACAGGGATGCTGCACCCATAAAATCTCAATAACACAGTTGTCTAAATAGCCCACAATGATAGCCCCAGTTGACATGCCAATGTGAAAAGGGAGACATTCACAGACTCCACATCTAGAGGGAGAGCTGCAAGCAATCAGAGCTGCTGACAGAGAAGACTCAGTCTTCTCCGGGGAGGCCAATGGCCAACAGGATATCCAAGCTGTTTAGTCCTAAACACGTACACACATGAGCAACGCTAAATGAAATCAGTAAATGTGTGTGTGTGTGGTTTAGAGAGGGAGAAGGAGAAAGAGGAGGAGGAGCAGAAGAAAGGTTAGGGTTTGAAATAAAGTGATAGACTGGAGTGAACCTAGACAGAGGTGGAGGGAAAGGAGGCAGGGTGGAAATGCACTCACATGAGTTTTAACAATAAAAAGGTTGGACTTAAATTGAAAGGGAGACAGATTCTGGGCAAGAAAGAGCCATGAGCCAGTGCTGCTGAGTTCAGTTTCAACTTTATATAAACCAAGCACAGAAAACAGTGCTACCTGCCTTTAGGTTGATCTCCCACCTTGATTGACAGAATCAAGATTAACTAGTTGTTATTTTTCTCCCTTCCTTCCTTCCTTCCTTTCTTTTTTTGTTGTTTTATTTTGTTTTTCAAAAACACATTTTTCTCTGTGTAGCCCTGGCTGTCCTGGAATTCACTGTGTCTGTCTGGCCTTGAACTCAGAGATCCATCTGCCTTTGCCTCCTGAGGGCTGGAATTAAAGACATGCGCCACCATGGCCTGGCAAATTGTCTTAATCTAGTTACTAGATTTAAATTCTAGTAGGATGGTTGGGCTTTAAGACAAGGACTACTCAATCCTTCCCTTCCCTCTCTTAACACAAAGGGAAGCCACTAGAAGTTTCTAGGCAAACTTGGGAGGGAAGGATAACCTGTAAGCTACACAGATCGACGCAGTCACAGTCACTTCACTGATGCTCTTACTCAGATATTTTATACATAGATACTGGTGCAACTGTAAGATGAAATCAGAGAGTCTAGATTGGGGAGTCTTGTGAAATTCTGGCACACACTGAATTATATACACAGGAATTAAAATTTAAAATCTTGTTATCTGACATCCATTAGATTCCCTACTAGGCAGGGCTCAAGTTTTGCTATATTCATTACACTAAGTTTCTTCCTTCCTTCTTTCCTCCCTTTTGTCCTGTCGCCCAAGATAGGGTTTGACTGCACTGACCAGGCCTCCAACTCCTAGACTCAAGTAATCCCCCTGACCTCTTCACAGTACTATAAGTATAACCACTTTTGACATAAAGGAAAATTGTTTTGCAAGGGACATAATTTTACTATTGGAGTGCTTCCAGATCCCCAAAGGACACCAATATAGCTGTGTTTTCTGTGCACAACACAGCAGGCCCCAAGCTCTCCATCCTAAGTTCCTAGCTGTTGAATGCTGTGCAGGGATTCCCTCTGTCCTCTTTCAACATCTATGAAATAGAACGAGACACTGCATTTGGGCCTCAGTTTATTGATTTCTTATTATTTTTATTATATATATATATTTAATTACAGTGACAAAATACTTTCATTTTTAAATGGACAGGGTAAATTTGACTGACAAATATTCTCAAAGGTGTTTATCTTGCAGGCACTGTGGTACATAGCTATATTCAGCTCTCAGGAGGATGAAGCAGGAGGATCCTGGTTTTGAGGCCAACCTGGGTTACATAGTGAGACTCTGTCTTTAAAAAAAAAAAAACTTTTTTAATTATTGGGACTAGAGAAATGGCTCAGCAGTTAAAAGATCTTGTTGTTCTTTCAGAAAACCTAGATTCAATTTCTAACAACCATAGCGTAGCTAACAACCATCTGTGACTCTAGTCAAAGGGACTCTGATGCCCTCTTTTGACTTCTCAGGTACCAGACATGTATTTGGTGCACAGACATACATGTGGGAAGCAAATCACTTATACATATAAAATAAAAATCTAAAATTATAATACTAATAAAGCTCTTATCTTGATTAGATGCTTTGTGTGAAAAAAAATAGCTAATGTCCATGGAAAACTAAGCAAAGAGAAGGAGGCAGTTTACTAAATACTTTAACAACAACCCCATCTTACCCCATATAGGGGCCAATCACTTCCTTGTCACTGAAAATCTGAGTGCTGGTGCCCCTGACTTTCAGGAACATGCTGCTGAAACTATTGTCCTGCTTCTGAGTTGATAAAAGGCAAGCCCGAACATCTGCATTAGAGCCACAGACGGGACCCCTGCCAGTGCTGGGTCCTGATATGACAGACGGAATGAATAATAGTGAACGTCTTTAGAACACAAGACAGCTAGTAAAAACTGAAGAGTAAACATATTAGAACACCCTGGTCATTCTGTGGTGTCTCTCAGTCTCATTAGAGTAGCCTACACCTGGAAAGGGATTCCCCAAAAACAGAAAAGTTACTTCAAATTAATGGGGAGAAATCCCCTAGTAAATTCAATGGGCTAACCAGGTACTCAATAGAAAACTTTTAACTATCAATTTGTGTCTCAATTAACAAGACAATTAAGTTTCAGAAGAATTGAAGAGCCAAATGTAAACAAATTTTAACCATACTAAAAGGAAGTGTAGGGGGCTACAGAGATGACTCAGTGGTTAAGAGTGCAGACTGCAGCAGGACCGGGGTTCTGTTCCCATCACCTATGTTGAGTGTTTCCCAACCATCTGACCACCAGCTACAGGGAGTCTAATAATCTCTTCTGACCCCTATGGTAATTCCTCACTAATGTGGCATACACTCACTTAGCTACACACACACACACACACACACACACACACACACACACACACCACGTAAAAATAAAATACATCTTTTTAAAAGGAAAATGAGAAAGAAAAAGTTCTTCAGTAAGAGATGTAGGCAGAGACTGCTCTTAGGAGACAAAACCAAATATTACAAAAAGAAAAACTGATATATGGGTCATGCTTAAACCTTCCAGAAGACAAAGAAAGCAAGGGTAAAAGGGGAGCACAGAGTCAGCAAGACATTTATTATATGTAACCCCACATACATACACACACATACATACACACACATACATACACACACAACATACATACACACATATACACATACACACATATACATACATACACATACATACACAATACATACACACAAGCTTTCTAAATCAGTAAGCCATCTAAAAGAATAAGCAAATGTAACTTGATTTAAAAAAATCAAAGAGCTTCTCAAGTCACGGTGCTGCATATCAGTAATTTTAGAAGTAAGGGGTCTGAACAAGAAGTCTCATGAGTTCAAAGCCAGCCTGGACCACAAAAAGTCAAAATACTTCTATTAACAATAATAATAAAGAAAAGGTTCTCAAACAATGAGAAACTTTTCACTATCTGTCCAGGCGTATTATAAACATTGGATTACAGATACTGCATATTATACAAGGAAAGGGGTCCTCGGGGTGTCTGTGTATCATTGGGTTGGGGTGAGGTGAGATGGGAAAAAGACTTAAAATGAAAAATAAATATGGAAATGTTGATTAATTTATAATTGAAAAACTGTCTACTTCAATTCTACTACCATGTAAGCTATTTATAGAAAAGATGCTTAAGCATGAATAGGAAGAATCATATACAAGAATGCATAGAAATTTTATAAAAATGAGAACTGGAGCGGAAATGTTTGTGTGGGAAGGACTGGATAAATTGTGGAGCATTGTGCGACCATTTGAAAGGATCTGCAGTTATATATAGTGTGGACAAAAGTTCTCTATGACATCAGTTAGTGAAAATGTAAGTATTTCAGTTTAATAACAAGCTATTTTGTTCAGCATGGGTGTGAGAGTGCATGTTCTTGTATACAGTTTGGTCTAGTTTATTTACAGACTGAAAGGAAAACTAATGTGTTTCTAATCCTGTATGTGAAGGCATGAAGAATGTGTGTATAGGGCAGTACTCACAGTTTGGTGGTTCCTTTGAAGAATGCAAGGCCAAGGCATACTTGGGCTATCTGCTATTCTTAAGAATAACTTACAGAAAAGGCCCCACTCTTCCAGCCATTGCTATTTATGAAGTTCAATTGGAAATGAGCCACAGGCATCGAAGGACACCTTTCGGAGCCTACTCCTATGCCCACCTTTCCCATTGGACTACTGTCCCAGAGCACCAACTTCTGGATTCTCCAGTCAGCTTGGCCAACTGTGAAGTGAGCCTGGTCACTGTTCATGCCCTTGCTTTCTTAAAACATTTGAGTAGAAATGGAGTCTTTTATAGCATTTGTTCATTCTCTGTCAGTAGGTTTTAAAGTGGGAAAGTGAGTTTAAAAACACTTTTTTCTCCCCAAGCACTTTGACCAACGATAATTCTGAAAGGTACCTTGGTATAAATCTCAAAACACCAAAAGCAACACCTCCACACACACACACACACACACACACACACACACACACACACACACACACTAAGGTGAAAATAACATATATCTGTAATTATATCCTAAGTTAAATAAAACAGTTAAAAAATTGCCCAATGTCCTTTAACATCTTTTTAATTTCAGAAATGGCAATGTTACTTCCACATTAAAAAAAAACACAATAGAAATATTGTAAGGAAAATTTATAATAAACTTATCATTATTGTTTTACACTTTAGTAAATTCAGGCTAAACCAACATCGAATTAACCAGAATTAAGTTTAGGCCTCTGGTTTTCTGCCTTCTGAGCTGGGGCTCGGTTTCCTCCTTCCCTAGAGCATAGGGCACCTTCCACATGTCCTTCACTCTTGCAACAGCTGCCTAAAAAGGCAACTTTCACATCTGGGGTTGGCAATTCAGCAAGCACTTCACAGACAGGAATGGTGAAACAATGCGAGAGTCTGAGTAAAAATCAATTTAGGAAAAGGTAGAATTTCATATGATATGATAAAAGTGTCTGGGCTGTTGTAAAGGAATACGCTTCCCACTCGCACACAGGCTGCAGCCTGGAACTATTCGGAAGACACTTTCATTTTTAACAAGAGCCGTCTACTGCCCCTCCATTGAAAAATAGACCCTAATCATTAAGCCCCGATCGAATGGAGATGTGATATTAATTTTCAGTGACCTCACCTGAGAGGAAGGTGTGTGTGTCTGTGACAAATAAAAGTTGCTTTTAAAAAAAGAAGAAGGAGGAGGAGGAGGAGAATGAGGAGGAGGAGGAAGGAGAAGGAGAAGGAGAAGGAGAAGGAGAAGAAGAAGAAGAAGAAGAAGAAGAAGAAGAAGAAGAAGAAGAAGAAGAAGAAGAAGAAGAAGAAGAAGAAGAAGTCTGTATATCTAATGGGGAGGACTAACCAGCCAATGTATCGTGAAGTACCTGGATTTTTTAATGCATGTAAATACATTGAAATACTAAGAAAAACTGACAAAATTGCCTTGTTCTGCACTACAGTAGCATTAATGTAGCACACAGCTCCGTAAACCAGTAGGATATTATGAAATTATGATCACATTAGCCATCGCCCCAGGGAAAGGCAATTGACGAGAATGGAAGTCAGAAGGGAAGGTTGGAACTGAGTTCATACCAGTGCCTACAGACCATCTTCGCACAGAGACCACGGAAGAGAATGGGCCCTTTCTTCCTATGGATTGTCAGCTGTGCCTGCCTCTGCTTTGAACTTGCCGGCAGAAAAGGGGTGGTTGAAATTGTTAAGAGGCCGCTGCGGTGGCCTCTGTGAACCGGAGAGCCTGTCCTCAACTTACTGCACAAGCTCAGAGCGAAAGACAGCGAATGCAACCAAGGAACCTTATATAACAGAAATCCGGGAACAGCACAAAATGCGATCAAACCATAGTGCGCATCTGCCTGGCGCACAAAAATGAAAAGCCACCCTCCTTTCTGATTTAGATTGTGCCTTGCTGGGTTTGAGGAGATTGAAGAATAGAGAGTGCGGTTAGTCTTGGAAATAACCGCTTTATTATATACTTTAGCCGCTTCTAGAGCACAAAAAAATGTGGACTCTTAGATGAGGCTCAGCTCTGCATGGCCATGTTAAGGGAGAAAGGTTCAAATGATGCTAATTCTGTTAGGCTTTCAAAAGTCTGCTTTAGCTCTTAAAAGAAATGGACGGTAGCAAGAGCAGCAGAGCCTAGCCATCCTAGCAGGCGACTTGATGCTCCACTTCGCGGACTCTCTAAACTGCCACAAGTTCTGCACAAGTTCTGTGGCAGTGATTACAAAACACCGCATAGTTGTGGTAGTTGCTCTTTTTCCTTACTCCAGATGCCTTCAGGTTCCAACCTGAAGATCCAATGTCCCAAGCTTGATCTCCTGCACACCTGGACTACATCAGCAGGGACACCTGAGCTCGCCTCGCCCCACCTCTGCCTTTCCACATCCCTACCTCTTTAGAGCTTGTCCTGAGAAGCACGCGCTTTCCTGGCCTTCACCTCCATAGCCTGGACTTCGCTGGACAGCCCAATGACACCAAGAGAGATTGCTGGGTGCCAGAAACTCTAACCTCCAGCTAATCAGAAGGGAAACACCTGGTGCATCTCCGCGACCTTTTCGCGTCCAGCCACCCGTGGTGACATTTCCAGCACAGGGAGCAGCTAAAACACAGGATTTGCACCACCGCGACCTCTGGAGCCCCAGGCTTCGGGCAGCTTCTTGGATTACTCCCCTGAGCTGGAAGGAGAAAGCCTGCTTTCCTGGCTCGGCGAGGCTAGAGCAAGCGGAGCGGCGCCCCGCTGGGAGAATGCTGTTGCCTGGGGCTCGGGGAGCGGCCAGCCGCAGCTTCTCCGCGAGGGGTTAACTGCAGCTCCTGCGGCCAGGCGGGCGCGATCGCTTCCTCTCCTGCTGCCCCGGAACATGGATATTGCGCCCACAAGATGTTCGCGGGCAGAACCAGGCAGTCAGGAAACATGAGAAGGCCTCGGTATTCCGGGTCCCGGGCCACGAGCGTCCGTTTGGGTAAATAAAGCCGAGACGACGGCGGTGGCGGCGTTGAGCTTGTCGAAGCCTTCGCGGAGAACATGCGTCGGGGATGGGAGTGTGCCTAGCTTTGAGGAGGATCAGCCAGCCGCTGGCTGAGGGCTCGGCGGCCACAGGTACGGCCCTGGGTCCCCTCCCCTGCGTCCAGCCCCAGGCTCGCCCAGGCTGAGTCGCAGCTGCTCCCCAGCAATCAGCACGCCGGGGTTTGCCCTCCCCTCCCCCACCTCTGTCTGAGGTCGAGTGGGGGGCGCTCCTGGGTGTTGGTCAAGGCTGGAGGGAGGATCTGGGAACCAGTTGGCAGCCCACCTGGCCGCCTTTGCTTTGCTTTCTAATTATCCACGGGCCAGTTCCGCAGGGAGCGCGCTCCCCAGCACAGCTAGGAGAAAATCTGGGTAAGTGCAGAGCACAAGAGCAGAAATGGGTTGTAAGGGACCTTTCACGGGACCAAGGAAGAATTAGGAATTATAGGTCTTAACTGCCCCCACGCCCCACACTGACCCATTGTAATGGTTCGGATATCCAGGACGTGTGCCAACCTCCTCCACCGCGCCCGCAGTTGCAGACCTGGACCATGGCGGTGTTTGCAATCTGTGGGAAAGGTCCTAGATAGCTAACCTCACCATGACTTTGCTATAGAAAAGGCGCTGTTGTGTCTAGTACTGGGCTGTGTGGAAAGAGGTGGAGTGTCGGGGAAGGGCGTCTGCACCAGCAAAGAGGCGTGATCGGCAATCGTCTAAACAGGGGCGCCCGGCTCACAAACTTGCTTTGACTCTTATCGCCAAGGCTGTATGCGCACCCCGACCGGTACCTATCTGCTCAGGATTCAGCCCTAGGGCGCAACGCTGTGGCCACGAGAGATCTGACTTCACTTTCCATACCAACACTGACAGTGGCCGTCGCTTAGTCGCTGCGGCTTTTCCTAAGTGTTGCGTGTGGCCGCCACTGCAGTGACTAGAGGGCGGGGCAGGGGGCGTAGGCGAGTGTAGGCGAGTGTAGGCGCTGCGCACTCGCGAAGCAGGATATGTGTGTTGAGGGGGTGCTGGCAGCTCTATGTGAACGGCTCGGAGTAGACCGAGATACCAGGAGTTGCCAAGGGGGAGATCTGACCTCTGGGCATGGTCCAGATCTCGCGGCGAAATTACAGTTTTTCTGCGGTGGTGCGGCCTTGCTCCGGATGCCCGCACCTGGCGGGCTGAGGCCTCCAAAACGCTCCAACTCCAGAGGTGAGCTGCGAGCTGTCCGGAAGGCCGGTGGCCAGAATCTGAAAGGTGCGAGGGTCACTGCCTGCTAGGAGGCTTCAGACTTCTGAAATGGGCTCAAATTCCTAAGGACTGTAATCCTCAGAAACCCAGGTCCTGGCGCCTTCGCTTTGAGCGCCCCAGAAAAATTCGGGAATTTGTTATACATTTGACCTGAGACCATTCAGTTTTCTGTGTGGGGCTCTACTAACTTTCTCCGCTGTCCTTATTTCAGCGGGAAACTTTAACCGAAAGAAGCAGGGGACTCCTCTATATGGTCCAAGATCTAGAAAACATGGACATCCATCCCTTGACACCAAGACCTGGGACGCACTGACCCGCCCTTGTTGACGCAATTATTCGTGTTACCCAAAATCGTCTCATCCCTCCAACTCCTTCTGCTTATCCTAGAAGAGGCTTTATTCTCTGTGTGGTGCTTAACGAATGTCCCTTTCTCCTCCTTCTCCTCTTCCTCCAGTCCTCCTTTTTCTTTTTATTCTAATTCTGTTTCGCTGTCCTAATTGTGTGTCTATTAGAGACCGAAAAGTTCGTTTGGAAATTGCGTTCTTTACCTCGGTAGGTAAATTATTTCTGTTTGAAGTTCCTAGAGGTGTGGGAGCTTGACTGCCCAGAGGATAAGGGCAGGGACCTGTCCCAGGAGTGCTGTGTAGGTAGCCTGGTGCTGAAGAAGGCCGTTCACTAGTCTACCAGCAGCAATCCAGCCCTGGCCCTCAGCTCAGCAGTCCCGGAGTCCCCATCAAGTTCAGGGCTCCTGAGCTGTGGGAACCTGAGCACAGTCGGGAGTAACGTGATGCGCCTTGATCTTCTAGAACCGGAGCCCTGCTGCGGAGTTCCTGGAGCCCGGCTCCAACGTGCTGCGGCAAGGCCGCGGATCCCTGCCAGCCCGCACCATGAACACCATTGTCTTCAACAAGCTCGGGGGAGCGGTGCTTTTTGAGGACCGAGGTACCCCAGAGCGGGAACGTGGCAGCAGGCCATACGGATGCATCTTGGACAATCCACACACACGCCCGGAGGTGGGCATTCCAGATGGCCCGCCCCTCAAGGACAACCTCGGCCTGAGACACCGGAGGACTGGGTATGCTCATCGGCCTGTGCGGACCCGGGAGTCCGGAGGGTAGGAGCGGCGAGTTGCGGGGAGGGTGTGTGAAGCGCAAACCAAAATTTGGGAATAGGGGCTCTGCAGCTTCCCTCCTGGACACCCGATTCTTAAGGATTTACCTTCTCAAAACGGGAGGGACTAATTCCGTAGAACAGTTCAAAAGAGACTTGGTGGAAATTGAGTTGGTGCCCAGTCCTCCCACACCTAGAGGTCCCTGACAATCTGGGACCTGGCGTAGTTTCTTGCTTTCTCTGCATATCGAGGGAGTAGATTGAGTGCTGTACTCTGTGACTGAGTAAAGTCATCGAGTCAAACAGACAGTTGGTCCCAGGTAAGGTCTCCGTCACGTCACGGGAGGATGTCACCTTGGCCTCAAGGTTCCCTTGGCCTGGGACTAGGTCGGTTCCCATACCGGGACTATGTTAGTTCCCATACTGGGACTAGGTCTGTTCCCATACGGCGTCCCTGGTGCTCATAGCTCGGCGGAGTCCGCGGCGAGCCCGGAGGAGGAGGCTGCAGACCTGCCGGCTTTCGGTTTCTAGGGTTAAGCGGGTTGTCGTCGCCCGGGAGCTTTGGGGTGAGCCATCTGCAGTGTGGCAGTAGGGTAGTGTGTGCCTGGCCAGGTCTTGGCAGTTCCTAAAGCGGCCGGCCTTCTCCAAAACCACAACACCAGCTGCTTGTTTTGCCGCACTGATGCTTAGTAATAGAGATTAGGTTGTCTCAAACTGTTAAAACCAGTCAGCGAGGATGGAATTGCATTTCAAAGAGTTAGAAGCTGAGGTCCGGGAGGCAGGGGCGCAGGCGCTGGAGCGGGGACTGTGCTGGGAGCTCTCGCAGTTGTGCGGCGACACCTCCCGGAGCCTCTCGGGAGCGCATCACCCCATACCAACTCTGGAGTGATGGTTGCTTTATTTGCTCCTCTTGGAAGTCTGCTTTTCTAGCGTCTTTTACAAACCTTCACCTATTGGGACGACGTTTCACACGTTCCACTCTTCCTAAGAGGGAAAGAGGCTCTAGACTGCTTTGTAGGGTCTGCTGTTTTCCCAGCTTCCCGCATTTCCAAAGGATCAAATGAAATAGGGAGTCTAGGCAGTTGTTTCCGCCGTTGGAGTATGTGTTCCCTGACCTTTGGGCGAACCAGCAGTCCCAGGACCTTAGCAAGATGACTTAGAGGGCCGACCCTCCCGCTGAGGCCAGAGCCTCATAATGGTCTATAGAAGCAGGCGAAGGAAGGATCAGTTAGCTCTGGATCCAGATCCACAGTCTAGAGAATAGTTTTCCACGTGGCATTCGCCCCTACCCCTGCAATCCTGCCTTGCTGGGATCAAGAAAGCTCCCCTTTTCAAAATAAACGTAAGGCCTTGCACTGGCACAGGACCCCACGGTCAAACAGGCTATTTAGAGAGATGCACAGGAGCCACTGCTCTCACCGAGAAGTGAGAAGTTGTGGGTTTCCTTTTCTTGCTTTGCCCCAACTGTGGGGGCTCTTAGAGTTGAGATGCATAAGGATAGAGAGCCAAGATTGCTGGGGGTGGGGTTCAGTTAAGCCTAGGCTTGGTGCTGACATCATAGAAATACGACCTATCATGTAGTCCTTTGGGCCACCAAAAAGGTGCCACTAACACGTCCCTCTCCTCTCCTCATGTGCCAGGGTCCGACAGAATGGAGGGAAGGTGAGGCACAAGCGACAGGCCCTTCAAGACATGGCGCGGCCTCTTAAGCAGTGGCTTTATAAGCACCGTGACAACCCTTACCCCACGAAGACCGAGAAGATATTGTTGGCCCTCGGTTCGCAGATGACACTAGTGCAGGTAATCCAGACCCCTCAAACCGGGGTCTTTCCTCCACGCCAGCAGTTGAGGAGCAGAAACGCAGTACTGCGGTTGCGTCTCTCTCTAGGAAGGGTGGTGACCAGGCGGATCCAGATACCCTGGTTTCTGTTGCGAAGGAGGATGAGGGCTAGGCACAGGTGCCAGGTCCTATCGTAGAAAAAAGATTTCACCCCTAACAATCACCTTGGTGCGAATGATTGGGTCCAGAAGGAGTTTGTGTGATGCCTTGTTGGGGTGCCGGGAATAGAAGGCCTGCTGGAATGTGTTAAGAAGGTGATGGGTATGGGTCTGGAATCATAGCCGCGACGGATAAGGGTGGTGCAACCCACTGTGGTTTTCAGTCTTTAGTGTTTGTCACTTACTAGGGAGTCTGCTTAGAGCACAGATTGTTGCATCCTGCTTTGCTTATCGTTCCTGATTGGGTAGTTCCGGGGCGGGGCCATAAAATGCATGTCTAACAAGTTCCTAGGTGGTGCTGAAGATGCTTGTCCAGCTTTGAGAACCTGGGGCCTGAGGGTGCATATTGGAACCCAAGTTAAAGCACAGTACAGATTCAGATTAAGTAAGAACAGCCATTATTCAGAGGTAAGCCAGAAAGCAGGAAAGCTGGGAAGAAGGCAGCCTCATCATGGCACACACTGTTTTCTCCTGGGCTGAGGAGAGAAGATTTCAGATTGTGAGTGGCCGGTTCACTTTGTCAGTTGTAGAGAAATCATGCCAGCGTGTTTTTTTCCTAGTAGACAAACACTGTGTTTAATTAGCTTTTCTGAGCACAATCTTCCCCCAAACGATCCGTACAGAGCCATTACTCTGATTTTTTACCAAGGTGCAGGGCAGCTATGGGTAAAGGATAGAGGGACAAATCCCGGAGGGAATGCGGTCTTGTTACAGTGCAATTTCCTTTACATAGTGATGTGAACTTCGGTGTAAACAACAGATTTAGAAAGAGGAGGCCGCAGGGTGAGCGGGCAAGCTCCATATATTATAGTAGCACAAGTGAGAAAGTTTGGACATCTCATCAAACATACGAGGACGCTGTGAGATCCAAAATAAAGCTGCACTCGATAACATAAAAATCTCTTTCCAGAGTATTTCCAGTTTCATTTAAGAATTACTGGAAAGTTTGACAAAGCATTTGCGCTGGCTTGTAACAAGTCTCCACAAAATTCCAACATGTATTTTTCTGCCTGTTTTCAGAAAACAGTTTTAGAGAGAAACATCTGCTTTCTTTCCTATCAACAGGAAATTGTAATAATGGTGATTTGCCACAGCACTGGAGGCAGAAACTAATTCCTCAGTCTTGGCTTGAGATCTGTTTAACACAAAACTGTGAACCTTGCAAAAGCAGTTTTTTAAATAGTTATTACAATAAGAAAAACTTGACTTATGAAAACAAATGTATATGCTTCAATATTAACTTGAACAGGCCACTTATTCTAGACATACGCCCACTTACAGAGAAGCATGAATTCTAGCAGAAAGTTCTACAATCAATTACATTATTCTGGATGATCACATGGCTTCACTGCTGTTCATATGTAAAACACATTTATTTGACGTGTTTTTAAAAATAGTGTTTAGTCATTAAAAAGTAGAATTTGCAGCTATGAGAGAAATTTTATATTTTAATTGTTAGCTTGAATGAACTGAAATGCAAAGTTATACTCTTAATTTAGTTATATAGTTACTTGCTACTTGTAATCATAGCTTCAATACAAATAACTCTTTTCACACTTATATCTTGGTAACATGACTACATTTTTCTAATTTATGTGAATTTTTCATTCAAAATTATTTATTCTTTTATACAGCTCAGAACATAAAATATGTAATTCTTAAGTGAGGAAAAAAATGTTTGCAATTAAATGATACACGTATAACAATGATTTTTTATTATTTTCAGTAAGATAAATTTCTTAAACTTTAAAATGATAAGTGGAAACTTTGAAATGTATAAAATTTCCACTTAGGATCTTATTTATAATCCACCTTAGGTTCAGTTATTTTCCACCATGGACAATGGCATATGCAAAAGATATATGTAATATGTGATGTATACCCACACATCCACTTATATAGGAATTTATATGAGTCAAGCATGAATTAAACATCCAAAGTATATTCCAGCTTCATGGAAACTGTATAAATTATGCAAATACTTTACACTTTTGGAGGAAAAGCATAGAGCTCGTGTCCCGAGTCAGTCTCTCCCTGTGAGTCACTTAATCCTGTGGAGTGAGGTTTCTTCAGAAGAGTGCTCATGTCTTACTCATGGGGTTCACACCGTAGCATGGCTCTCTCCGGGCAGCACACTATCCCTACGTGCTTGTAGATCGATTAGCGTTCTTCTGGGAAATGGCATTTGAATCACATAGCTTTCCAGAATGTCTTTCTGACAATTACAGGAAAGCTGAAACTCTTGTTTTACTTTCAGAACATAGCAGAGAACACACAGCTTATTAACTTCATCCTACAGAGTGAAATCTTCAGAACAAGAACAAGTATGACTCATTTTGTTTTCAAAATGTCTACAAATAGACCGCACATGCACGCCTGCAGGCAGATGTGAAAGCTGCCCTTGCCTCTGTCCGAACTCATGATTCTTGTTGAGTACAGGGCCTGCACTTGCTTCTTCCTCATGGCTTGTTACAACAGCTGTGACCATAACTATTTTATTCTTCAACAGAATATCTTATGTTTGAGCATTTATTTTACATTTAACATTTTCCTCTGAGTGTGCGTCAAACTGTTCCTGTACTGTAATTCTCCTTTCCTTTGCTCCTCTTGAACTGCCGAGGGAAGGTATGAAACCTGGTCAGCAATCTCCCTTGAAGCACAGAAGTAAAAAGATGGAAATATGTTTTAGTACCTTTTCTGATACATAGAATCCTGGAGGACACTACAGGAGTACCTACAGTTTTTCATCCCTGAGAAAATGAATTAACTAATGATCATGTGACTCTCGCATATTGTTTGTTATTCATTCACCTTAACATTTTGGTCCTAATTTGCTATCACTGTGCTTAACTTTTCTTTGCACATATCATTTTTATGAGAGCATTAAAAGGAGAGTATTTCTTTATGACATAGTTTGGTGTCAACCAAACAAAATCTTATACTTGATTTGGTTCGTATTATAAAAATATTCTATGTATTCCTAAAATAGGAATAGCCTGTGCTTTTGTGGAGCAATAACAAATAGTCTGAGATGGAAAGTTTGTATCATCACAAGATATGGAGCTTCCAAAGAACAATGCTTGTGTGTTGAGACTGTTTTGCCAGTATATAACTCGCATTCCTGTGATGTACTCATGGACATTTGATAAAATCATAGCATTACAAAAAATTTGTTTACAGCATTGGTCTAGTTGTTTTTGCTGGTAGTTTGAGTACTTATTCTGAGAAAATACTTGTTACATATTCAACAAAATCTTAGACAAGGCCTTATACGTCATTCCAAGTGCTATTGGTACAGAGAGAAGATCCCCAGTATTTACGTAATAATTCAGACTAGGTTTGTTAGTTTAATATGTTCAAAACTGGAGAGACTCCAGCTCATTCCTTTGGGTTCACACTGCAGTTTCTCTGTTCACACAACACACCTAAGCACCTTTAGTAAGGATGTGTGGAAAATACTTTCTCTTCCAGCTTCTAGACACTTGGCTCTTTAAGCCTTTGCTATAAAATACACAGTTTTAAAAGCACTTCTGACATTAAAATGCTGTTCCAGAATCTACCTTTGGTAAGAGAATATGCACAACCACATGAAGGAATCCAAAGTAAGTGTAAAATGTCGAAAATGGGAGTCTATATTTTTACTGTCAGTGACACAGAAATTTACATTTAGTCAATGAGGAAAAATGCAAAATATTCAAATTTACCAACTATTAGTTCTTCACAGAAGTCCATATTAAACACCCCAGGCTGCACTTAGCTGTTAAGTTGTACTATACATTTCTGGTGATAAAATACAGACAGCATATGTATGCTAGCAGATTTGGTGTTGGTCAAACTTATGAAACAAGTTGAGAAAAAGCCTATGTTAAAGATCACTGACCTTTCTGAAAAGTCATGTGATGCCATTATAATAGGTTGAGAACTAGGAATATTTAACACATTAAAAAGTAGATGATCTCTTATTGTGAAAAGCCAATTAATTCCCTTTAACACTTAATATTCTTCCATTTTATGCATTAGAATTATAGTACACTATGATTTTAGTTATTATATTAAACATAATTAGTGTATTATGTTTGTTTGTTTTTTAACTAGAAGGCCATTTCACTTTTACTGTATAAAGTGTCATGAAGATTGGGTTTGATACTGTATCATATGTGTATAACACATCAGGATTGGGTTTTATACCGTATCATATGTGTATAACACATGTTAGTGAACACTGGTTAAGATCTAGCTGAGTCCTATGAATGTGCTATAAACACAGGAGAAGTTGTAGGCTGGGTCCTGTGTGTGAGAGGTGTAAAGACAGGCCTACTCACACACGACTGATTCCAAGAAACAGTGCTGGGACTAGGAAGCAGGTCGGACAGTGAGCTGCAGAGAGGCTGGTGGATAGACGGCTGCTTCACAGCTCTTCTCTTAGAGAAGATGAAGATGTTAGGAAACATCTGATCCATTTTACAACAGGTGAAGGGCTGTCTGTCTGTCTGTCTGTCTGTCTGTCTGTTTCACACCAAGGAGCAAACCCAGAGCTGTACATGTGCTAGGCAAATGCTCTCCCACTACGTCACATCCCAGCCCTGGATGAAGTATGTGAAGGTCAGGAAAAGTTGGAGTGAATGAACTAAATGTACATGACATGCCATGGTTTTAGATAATTCAGAACAGAAAACCAGGCCACTTTATACCACAGTCACATTAGTGATTAGGACATTAGTGACGACATGAAGAAGTAAATTGATTAAGTTAAAACAATGCATCACATTTGAATTTGATGTTCATTAAAAAGATCCATTTAAGAAAACAGAATGGAAACTAGGGAAGTTTGAAAGAATGTTTTTAAAGTTCCCAACTAATAATCATGAGGATTTTATGAAAATTTGGGCAGTGAGTGAGAGAACCAGAGGGGAGGGAGGGAAAGGTAGTGACCAGCAGCTCTTTGCTTCCACAGTGAATGACTGACCTTGGTCTCAGATTATCACTGTTGTTATAGGGGTTCAGGTGTGACATTTGTAGATTTGTGTGTGTGTGTGTGTGTTGCGCACACACGTGTGTGCATGTATGCGTGTTAATATTCTTTACAAGACCTGCACTTTACACCACAGCTAGTATGCAATAGCTACTCCCTGTATATTTGCTGAATGAATACTCCTGGACGTTGCCTACGTGTGGAGGATGGAGAGACAGAGAATTTGAAGCACTGAACCATAGTCATAATGGTTCAGCTTGGCCGGTATAGAAGTTGATGACTAAGACTTTTGAAGGGATCTGGTACACACTGTGAAAGAACAGCTTTTCAAGGTAGAAGGGGACAATGTGAATGTAGTCAATGTTGACTTTATATTAAAAAAATACATGCTAGACAAGGAAAAAAATGTAATTTTTCTTTTTTAAACAGTAATCACTATAGTTTAAGTAATAATTAGATATTGATCAATTTACAAAAATACTTACTTGTATTTATAATACTTATACTCTACTATAAATGCCCTAAATAAATTTATAGTATGACTAAGAAACAAAAAAAAGAATTTTCTACTGAAAACATTAACACACAAACTATTATAGTAATAATATAATATTATTATATATATTTGTGTTCTGGAACAAATTCACAGAAAAATTATATTTGTATAGTTCATATTTTTAAAAGCAAATTTTTTCCTTTTAATTTTTTTAAAGAGCTATATGCTGTCCATATCCTGACAGCACTTTTATCCTCTAGGAACCCAACGGCTTGAAGGAAGACTGAAGGTCATTTCTTTGTCTTCACTGATGTTTCAACAGCAGATTTCTAGTTTCTAGCAGGTGTTCTGGCCCCCCTTCCCCACTCCTCTGATGGCTCCACCTTTGATCCTTTTCTACCTTCTATGTTAAGTGTCTAGTTTCCTTAATTGGCTTCCAGAGCTTGGCCCTGGACTCTCTTCAGTTCGCCTACTCACAACTTAGCCTGAAGGTGAACCTCTAAACCTGCTCTTTAAGTCTTATGCTCACCTTTTGTTTTCCTGTTGAACCTTCATCTGTGTGCTTCTCTAGTACCTTAGCTTAGACATTCCCCCAACAGGACACTTGCACATCTTCAGAAAGATTTCTTATTTTTTAAAATTTCAGGGCAACACAAGTTGGTTGACTCAACGTCACCATTAAATTTCCACTCATTGTATTTGTGGATTCTTGTATCATTTATCCTCCCTCCCTTTCTCCCTCCCTTTTCCCCTTGAGATGGTGCCTCTCACTTTTCCCAAAGCTGACCCCAAATCCTGGCCTAAGTGATTCTCCTGCCTCAGCCTCCCAAGTAGCTAAGATCACAGGTGTATAGCAGTAACACTGGTCTTGGATCCTTTAAAAGAAAGTAATTGCATAATCGCCATGTTTTAATGCTTTGTTAATTGAAAAACTGATGCTGTTTTAGGTGTCCAATTGGTTTGCTAATGCTAGACGTCGGCTGAAGAACACTGTTCGTCAGCCAGATTTGAGTTGGGCCTTAAGAATAAAGCTATACAACAAGTACGTGCAAGGCAACGCTGAGCGGCTCAGCGTGAGTAGCGACGACTCCTGCTCTGAAGGTTCGTTCAGATTCTATGTTCCTGTCTTTGCTTTGCCATTATATAAGTCCACCTAGGTGCTGTCTTAATGGTTGACCACAAATATTGTAGTGCCACAAATTTATTTTTTAATGAGGCAGCTTCATCCTTATGGTATATAAAGCAACAGCAATTATAGCCATTCCCTCTGTTTGTGGATTTGTCATGTGTGGAGAAAGCATTTTCCTTAAAATTAAATACCCTATAGGAAATTACATAGGCTCCTGTTTCTTTTTACCTAAAAATTAATCTTATATATCAAAAATACTTCTGCATATGGCATATATTCTTCAATTTTGCATATTTAATGACTGTGATAGTTGCGCAGCTAGGGAAAGTATGTGCAAACACTAGTTGGTGATGTTTTTCCCTTTAGATGGAGAAAATCCCCCAAGAAATCACACGAACGAAGTGGGCTACAGCACCCCTGCCCATCACACTGTCATTAAAGGGGAGAACTCAGTGATAAAAGCCGGAGTGAGGCCGGAGTCAAGGGCAGCCGAGGACTACGTGTCGCCTCCCAAGTACAAGAGCAGCTTGTTGAACCGTTACCTTAACGACTCTTTGAGACATGTCATGGCCACAAGCACTGCCATGATGGGAAAAACAAGGCAAAGAAACCATTCGGGATCTTTTAGCTCCAATGAATTTGAGGAAGAGTTGGTGTCTCCGTCGTCATCAGAAACTGAAGGCAACTTTGTCTATCGCACAGGTAAGTCCAGGCTTTGTTGTAATTATGGTAACCTGTGTAAGACAGAAATCTGTGGCAAAGGGATTTATTATAACAGATATAAGAAAGCCAGAAGATACTTGATTTGTATAATTAGCACAAGATAATTATGGATTGCCATAATTAATTCTGGTGTAAAGCTTTTGATTTTTTTAAACTGGCAATGGCTATATTTATTAGTCGATCATGGTCTCAGAGAGCCTGAGATACTTTGCTCTTTAATAGTAAGGCTAAAAATATTCATTCTTACAGATAATTTTAATCATGATGATGTGATAACAGTATTGATTAAGAAATCAATATTTTGTGTGTGCATCTGTGTATGGGCCCATGTGTACCAGATACCTTCCTCTATTGTTCTCAGCTTTATTCTTTGAGATTTGGGCTCTCATTGGATCCAGAAATCCTCCTGTCTCTGACACACCAGCACTGGGGTTACAGGCACATGTAACCCCATCATGCTTAGCTTTTTTATGTGGGTGCTGGGGATCAGAACTCAGGTCCTCATGCCCATGCAACAAGTTTGCTTTCCCTCTGAGTTATTTTGCTTGCCTGACAATAACAATATTTAACAGATGTCTATGCTTCCTTTATAAGTAATCATAAAAGGATTGTGCTGGACTGTGGCTAGCCATGCAAATGTTCCATCTTTTCTTTTACATGCTTTGAATTCTAGAAGTGATAGGAAATTAATACAAATTAACACACCTGCCAGCATTTTTAGAAGGAGAAACACAAACCTAGATCTACTTACTTTGGAAACTTCACTTTTATACCTAGAAAGTACAAGTTGGGCTGATAAGTAGCTTTGAAGATTTTATATTCATTCCAGAAATATTGAGCTGATTTCTACATGTCCAAAGCATTCAGTGGAGTAGCAGGTTGGTAAAAATTTCTATCTTGATTTTAGCTCAGCAGGACTTGCTTTTAAGGAGTCTTTAAGCAGAGTTACTTTGGAACAAGGGATAGGTGAGATTTACATCTAGTACTGATGCAGCCTGGCTCCTAAAAACACCAACAAATGAGTCTAATGTTAGATCTTGACAGAGTAAAGCACTCAGCCTAGCCAGTTACACCACAATGAGAAAACCAGTCAAGAACACACAATAGTTAAGCATTGACTGAACAGCATAGCACAGCTGAACCTGCACAAGAAGTTTCAGGAGGGGCCCCTCCTGTATCTACTACCACCAATCATTGCCCATAGTTACCCAACATTAACCAATGTCTGTAGCTATACTACTGTCTGTATTTATCCTACTGCCAATCAGTGCCCATAGTTAACCTACCACCACCAGTCATTGCCTGTAGCTAACCTACCACCACCAGTCATTACCTGTAGTTAACCTACCACCACCAGTCATTGCCTGTAGCTAACCTACCACCACCAGTCATTACCTGTAGTTAACCTACCACCACCAGTCATTGCCTGTAGTTAATCTACCACCATCAGTTATTGCCTGAAGTTAACCTACCACCACCAGTCATTGCCTGTAGTTAATCTACCACCATCAGTTATTACCTGTAGTTAACCTACCACCACCAGTCATTACCTGTAGTTAACCTACCACCACCAGTCATTGCCTGTAGTTAATCTACCACCATCAGTTATTGCCTGAAGTTAACCTACCACCACCAGTCATTGCCTCTAGTTACCTACCACCACCAGTCATTGCCTGTAGTTAACCTACCACCACCAGTCATTACCTGTAGTTAACCTACCACCACCAGTCATTACCTGTAGTTAACCTACCACCATCAGTCATTACCTGTAGTTAACCTACCACCACCAGTCATTACCTGTAGTTAACCTACCACCACCAGTCATTACCTGTAGTTAACCTACCACCACCAGTCATTACCTGTAGTTAACCTACCACCACCAGTCATTGCCTGTAGCTAACCTACCACCACCAGTCATTGCCTCTAGTTAACCTACCACCACCAGTCATTACCTGTAGTTAACCTACCACCACCAGTCATTGCCTGTAGTTAATCTACCACCATCAGTTATTGCCTGAAGTTAACCTACCACCACCAGTCATTGCCTCTAGTTAATCTACCACCATCAGTTATTACCTGTAGTTAACCTACCACCACCAGTCATTACCTGTAGTTAACCTACCACCACCAGTCATTGCCTGTAGTTAATCTACCACCATCAGTTATTGCCTGAAGTTAACCTACCACCACCAGTCATTGCCTGTAGTTAACCTACCACCACCAGTCATTGCCTGTAGTTAACCTACCACCACCAGTCATTACCTGTAGTTAACCTACCACCACCAGTCATTACCTGTAGTTAACCTACCACCACCAGTCATTACCTGTAGTTAACCTACCACCACCAGTCATTACCTGTAGTTAATCTACCACCATCAGTTATTACCTGTAGTTAACCTACCACCACCAGTCATTACCTGTAGTTAACCTACCACCACCAGTCATTACCTCTAGTTAACCTACCACCACCAGTCATTGCCTGTAGTTAACCTACCACCACCAGTCATTACCTGTAGTTAACCTACCACCACCAGTCATTGCCTGTAGTTAATCTACCACCATCAGTTATTACCTGTAGTTAACCTACCTCCACCAGTCATTGCCTCTAGTTAACCTACCACCACCAGTCATTACCTCTAGTTAACCTACCACCACCAGTCATTGCCTGTAGTTAACCTACCACCACCAGTCATTACCTGTAGTTAACCTACCACCACCAGTCATTGCCTGTAGTTAATCTACCACCATCAGTTATTACCTGTAGTTAACCTACCACCAAAAGTCATTGCCTCTAGTTAACCTACCACCACCAGTCATTACCTGTAGTTAACCTACCACCACCAGTCATTACCTGTAGTTAACCTACCACCACCAGTCATTACCTGTAGTTAACCTACCACCACCAGTCATTGCCTGTAGTTAATCTACCACCATCAGTCATTACCTCTAGTTAACCTACCACCACCAGTCATTACCTGTAGTTAACCTACCACCATCAGTCATTACCTGTAGTTAACCTACCACCACCAGTCATTACCTGTAGTTAATCTACCACCATCAGTTATTGCCTGAAGTTAACCTACCACCACCAGTCATTGCCTGTAGTAAATCTACCACCATCAGTTATTGCCTGTAGCTAACCTACCACCATCAGTCCTTACCTGTAGCTAACTTACCACCACCAGTCATTGCCTGTAGCTAACCTACCACCACCAGTCATTGCCTGTAGTTAATCTACCACCATCAGTTATTGCCTGTAGCTAACCTACCACCATCAGTCCTTACCTGTAGCTAACCTACCACCATTAGTCATTGCCTGTAGTTATCTTACCACTAACAATCATGTTCTATGGTTATGTTACTACCATTGGCATTGATGTTATTCCCCCAGAATTTATTACGTACCATGTGTCCAACATCATAGCAGAAGTGATATCTAAATTATATTCTTAAAGAAGAATGAGGTAGATAATTTCCTGTCACTGGAAGACATTTATGAGTCAGTACATATGATATTTGTCTTTCTGGATCTGGGTTACCTCACTCAATATAATGTTTTCTAGATTCATCCATATGCCTGCAAATTTCAAGAAGTCATTCTTTTTATGCTGTGTAGTACTCTATTGTGTAAATATACCACATTTTCCTTATCCATTCTTTGGTCAAGGGGCATTTAGGTTGTTTCCAGCTTCTGGCTATGACAAACAGTTCTGCTATGAACATAGTTGAGCACATGTCCTTCTAGTATGGTTGAGTATACTTTGGGTATATACCCAAAAGTGGTATTGCTGGTCTTGAGGTAGATTGTTTCCTAATTTTCTGAGAATTCACCATACTGATTTCCAAAGGGGCTGTACCAGTTTGCACCCCCACCAGCAATGACGAGTGTTCCCTTTGCCCCACATCCTCTCCATCATATCATCAGTGTTTTTGATCTTGGCCATTCTTAGAGGTATAAGATGGACTCTCAGAGTTGTTTTGATTTTCATTTCTCTGATGACTAAGGATGTTGAGCATTTCCTTAAGTGTCTTTCAGACATTTGAGATTCCTCTGTTGAGAGTTTTCTGTTTAGGTCTGTATCCCCCCTTTTTATTGGATTATTTGTTCTTTTGATGACCAATTTCTTAAGTTCTTTGTATATTTTGGGGATCAGACCTCTGTTCAATATGGGGTTGGTGAAGATCTTTTCCCAGTTTGTAGGATGTTGTTTTTCTTGTTGACCGTGTCCTTTGCTTTACTGAGCGTCTCAGTTTCGGGAGGTCCCATTTATTAATTGTTGCTCTTAGTGTCTGTGCTACTGGGGTTATATTTAGGAAGTGGTCTCCTGTGCCAATGTGTTCAAGTGTACTTCCCACTTTCTCTTCTATGAGGTTCAGTGTGGTTGGTTTTATGTTGAGGTCTTTGATCCATTTAGACTCAAGTTTTGTGCATGGCAATAGATATGGATCTATTTTCATTCTTCTACATGTTGATATCCAGTTATGCCAGCACCATTTGTTAAATATTCTTTCTTTTTCCATTTGATATTTTTTGCTTCTTTATCAAAAATCAGGTGTCCATAGGTATGTGGATTGATCTAGGTTTTCGATTTGGTTCCATTAGTCCTCTTGTCTGTTCTTATGCCAGTACCAGGCTGTTCTTAGTACTGTAGCTCTGTAGTAGAGTTTGAAGTCAGGGATTGTGATGCCTCTAGAAGTTCCTTTATTGTACAGGATTGTTTTGGCTATCCTGTGATGAAACTCATTTTTCAAGGTATGTCATATGACAGGGACCAAGTTAGAAAGAGTCCATGGTGAAACCTGTAGCTGAAGTGAATGACCTAAGCAGTCTTCTTAGAGGGTCAGCAAGCATATGATGGCACAAGGAGAAGATAAGGGTCTGAGGGTGCTACTTACCCATCAGCTCCCATGATAAGGATATGGCTTATATATGACAGGCTCTTCTCTGACTATTGAGTACTTCTCTTTGAAGTAATGGTATTTGTTTAATTCTTACCGAGTAGTTAGCCCACACCCCATTCATTCACTGAGTAGTGATGATACACTTGGCCCTGCCTTGGGGACCACACATTTCTGCATAACTTCTACATGAGGAGCCTGATATGGCAACACTGGAGCATTAGGAAGGAATCCACATTAGAACACCAAGTGCAGCCTTCAGATGGGTTAGTCCAAAATCTCCTCGATTATCTACAGATGTGAACAGTGTTATCATTCCAAAAGTGTCAGGACATCCTTAAAGAACTGAGTTGACATTTTTCAGTTTTCATCTCTAGCTCTCACACCATAAAGTAATTCCAAACACACACAAATATAAAGACAGCCTCAGAAGAAAGGTCTGGGTAAAGTTAAAAATAAAAAGCCATTTAGCCAATAATGAAAACAAAGAAAATCTATATTATTATCTGAGTGATAGTGACTGAGTGGAGATTGGAGTTAATTTAGAGTTTTAGAAATGTTTTCAGAGAAAGAAAAATAAAGAAATTCCAAATTCAGGTGTTTAAAAGAAAAAAGTAAAATGGGGATATAATGAAAGTCAGAAAATAACCAAAAGTTTGAAAGCAATAATAAATAAACAAATATAGTCACAAATTAATATTGGAGATGACAAAGAAGGTTTATAAACAAGTGTATAGTTATCAAGAAGACTTTTTTAAATTATCATGAAGGGACAGGGTGGGTGGCTCTGTGGCTAAAGCATCTGTCACACAAGCAGCAGGCCTCAGGACCAGAGTTGAGATCACCAGCCCCTCATGAAAGTCTGTAATCCCAGCACTTGAAAGAGAGGCTCTCCAGAGAAAGCCAACTAGTGAGACCAACTTGACCAGGAGGCTCTGGTTCAGTGGAGAGGCCCATCCTCAGTGGACAAGAGGCAAGTGACTCCAGATGTCAACCTCGGGCAAACATGCACACAGGTGCAGTACATACTAGGTCAACATGTGCATACGCAAGCACACCTGCACACCTGCAACTGTGTATATGCAATAGATTAATATTAGCCTTGAAAATAAAAGATAAATTCACAAGTAAGAAAGTTTTATAAGTAACCAATAACTCAGGAGAAATTCAGGTTTTCAGTAAATCCAGTGCCCCAAAACTATGAATTGATGGATCCATTGGGCTGTTTTTGTTTTTTCAAACTTTGAATAAATAAGTCTTCAGTTTTATATATTTTCTGGAACATTTAAAATTATAAGAAGTTCTTCATTTTTAAAAATGTAAATGTAATCCCAATCCCAGACAAGATTAAGATAATAGAGATGTCTCTTTAAAAAGAACATGTTGAGAGATTTTTCCAGTTCAAGCTATTCAAACTACAGAAGCATGGAATAAAATTTGTATACACAGGTATAGCAAAGGTTTCTTGGAAGAAAAATTATAATTAATGAGGTGCATTAGGTAGCAACTGTTTATTTAGAAAAAGGTGTTTCTTATAAACACATTTATGCTACCCAGTGAAAACAAGGTCATCTCCTGTAAACATCCCCATCGTGCTGACTCTTGAGAACATGCGCTCTTTTCAGAGGGGATGAAACGCTCACTCAGAAGGGGGCTGTGCCTGTACTTGGTGCTTTTCAGACTTAGATCGTTTATTAGCTGCTTATTTTTCTTGACCATTCTGAGAGCATTTGGTGCATACTGAGCACGACTCATCTGCTGGCTCCCTGGAGAAATAAAGCCCATGTTGCAGTTATCCAGCCGGTGAGAAAGCAACCTACACATGGAAACTTTCTCGTGCATGTGTGTACATTTAAAAAGAACAGTCTGATTTTTCCCTCTTAATGTCCAAGCTTGGAAAATTAAAAGAAAGAGAGACCAACAGCCTAAAAGCACTGTGCTAAGTTTCAGGCCAAACAATAAATGGGTGTCTTCAAAGGGACTGAGAGATAGCACTGTTGTAGCCGGGTTACCATGTGTGGCACTCTGAATGCTTTGAGTTAGCACGGTGGCTTTCCTTGGTGCCTGAGCCGTATTCAAAGGCATTAACTCCATTTTAAAAGAACACTGTAAGTGTGCTTCGTTCAGTTGGCTATGCTAAGCAATTACATTTCCTTGTTCTCTGTGTAGACCAGATCTGCCTGCCTGCCTTCTGAGTGCTGAGATTAAAGGTGTGCACCACTACACCTGCCTCTGTCCTTTCTTATTAAGTCATCAGAAGGAGGAGAGAGCCTGTGGGTTATGAAACAGAAGCCATCAATGCATGAGTGTTGTGTTAGTTTTTTAAAAATATTTATTTATTTATTTTGTATACAATATTCTGTCTGTATGTATGTCTGCAGGCCAGAAGAGGGCACCAGACCTCATTACAGATGGTTGTGAGCCACCATGTGGTTGCTGGGAATTGAACTCAGAACCTTTGGAAGAGCAGGCAATGCTCTTAACCTCTGAGCCATCTCTCCAGCCCGTGTTTTGTTAGTTTTTACGTAAACACTGTTTCTCTGTATTTTGCAGCCTTGGGCATTATGCCAAAGCCATAATAAATCCTCAATAAATATTCACTGAAACATTTTCAATACAGAATTCTCAATTTGTTTAGTACAGTCAAGTGACATTGCAGGCAAGCAGTCACTTAGGGTGTCCATGGGAAGACATCTTGTGAGTTAAAGCAGCAATCCATTTTCCTCCTGTTAGGCTAATGAATGGGCATTTTCAGATACTTGCTGGAATAAGTCTCTGTTACAAACTGACACCCAGGCCTCTGGTGCTGAGGGGTCTGAGACATCACGATAAAGGGCATCGTTCATTCCTCTGTCGTCTCTCTTCCTTATGTTCTCCCACAAAACCAACTAATTATTCCACCTTATAAAAACAAGTCCTTACTAGGGCCTTGCCTATAGGATTTAAGTCTGCCTTTTGCTTCAAAACCAAGTCTATTGAATTTTCTTCTCTCTGGTGAGAGGAAGAAGTTTCTAAGTGTGGTGATTAGAGGATATCAGGAAAGCCTGGAAATAAAACTTAAGACTTCTGCTTTCTACTTGGCTGGAGAACAAGAGCTGTGTCTGTCTGTCTGTCTGTATGTGTCTGTGCACATATTCACAGCTCACAAATGAGCCTCTTTATAAGAAACTGGGTCATTTAGAGATTTCTCTGAACCCACCGTCAGTATGTAATTTATCAGTGTAACCTCCCAAGAGGCTGAGCGTTTCAAGTTCATCTTGTTAAACTGACTTAATTAGTCACATGTGTCCTAGACAAAATAGACAGGCCTCTAGGACTGCTGTGTGATGTAAATTAATCATGTTTAGCTATTTTCATGCTTGACTGAGGTGAATGTCCCCAGTAAAGGGAAAGTTTTGATGGTGAGCAAAAAGAACCATATTTTTGGTACATGGGACCAACACTTAAGATACAGGAACTATTTGGACTGCCTGTCACTGTTGCGGAATCAAAGTCAAATGAGAGCCAGTGGAGTTGCTGACGATGCGCACAAAAGATCATGGAGAACAAAGACCAGCTGCCATGTCTGAGAGTCTTTGTCTTAGCTGACAGTGGCCCTTGGAGGGATAAGATGTTCTTTTTTCTCTCTTTTCCCACATGTGGTTTTGGCCTTGGACTTTACCAATCAAGCACCATCTTGGAAATTCCAAAACAGCAGAAATTTAAGTATAAATGTAAAAATACAGGGGTGTATGCTCCTCTGACGTCATAATTTTAAACACTGCTTTAGGATGTTTTAAGGACTCTTTTTGTGTTTTCTGCCTTCTTGGAGAGCTTCAGTAAGTCATTATTTAAGGCTTGGATCAAACAAAGGTCTTTGATAGTAAGACAAATGGTCCTACCCCTAAGCCACACTCCTACCCCCCAGTGCTTTAAAAAGTCATTCTAACTTTTCTATTCAGAACCCTCAGGTTTGCCACAATCCTAACTTCTCTTCATAAACATCAATGATTTCTTGAGGGATTTTGAGATTCAGAACTTTCCTGGTCGTAATTTTAATGCAGTAATATTTCATATGAGATTTATAGACATTCTGGAGACTGGGTAAAATTATGACAACATTAGACAATCTGTAGGTTCTCAGTAAATGTTCAGTGAGCTTATGTGGGCAATTTCACTTGAAAAATATGAATGGAGTTACACAAAGTGTCTCCTTCAGTGAAGAACTTTAAGAGGCACAGGCCAGAGGAGAGAGGAAGGGAGGAGGGAGGGAAAGACAGAGACTGACAGTCACTCACTCCCTGAGTGACTCATTCTTTGGTACTAAGAGAGCCAAAATGAAGATTTGAGACTCTCAGCCTCAGTAACCACATGGCTTGCCAGTGAACCCAAAGTGACTTCTTAGCTTGGAGAATGCATAGATTTTGTCAGAGCTGGGTTTGATCCAGAATATCTGTCCTTTATTACATCGCAATACTTAAGACAGACAGCAATACTAATTTCATACTTGTCTGAATGCAAAAAAAATTGATTATGTTTCAAAATCCTTTCTCTGTGTGTGTATGCATGTGTATGTGTGTATGCATGTATGTGTGTGTGCACTCATTTACATGGTAGGAAGCACACATATGGTGACCAGAGAGAGAGTAATTTAGTGAAGTTTGATTCCTTCTACCTTTATGTGGAACAAAGGTCGCTAACAGTGAAACTCAAGCACTTTTACCAGTTGAGCCATCTTGCTTCCAGGCACGTTCTGTCTGTCCATTAGGTAGTGATTCCCATTGCCTTAAATGCATTACAAGTTCTCAGTGGCCCTAAATTGGTGATGTATTGATTGAGTTTTCACAGACTCCCTAGCACTTCAAATAGTAATATATTTGTTACATAAATATTTCTTTCTTTTTTTTTTGACACATAAAGTTGTTTAATTAGGTTGTCAGCAATTTAGAAAACCAGTTTGTGAGGATACATCCCGTTGGTCAGACAGAACTGAGAGCGCAGGTAGCCCTGCAGCTGAGGAACAGCTTTGATCTTTGGCAGAATCCGCGAGTCCACCGCTTTCTGATCAGCCTTGCGCTGCTCTGTAATCTCGTATTTCTCCTTCTGTGTCAAAGATCTCGCCCTCCTGATGCCTGGGCTTACGCAGCTGCTTTTTCTTGAAGTAAGCATCAGTCAGGTGTTTGGGGATTTTAACTGTGCTGATATCAACTTTCGTAGAGGTGGTGATGACAAACTTCTGATGTGTTCTTCTCAAAGGAACTCTGTTGAGGGCAAGAGGTCCTGTCACAAGCAGTAAACCACTGCCCAGTTGCTGCAGGAAAACCACTCTCTTGCCCCTGTGGACCCTGGTAAGGATGATGAGGACAGTCCCAGGAGTGATGCTGGCACGCAGGCGTCTCACATGCTGACTGAAGGGCTTTTTGCCATGGCTCAGCAGCTTCCGAGGCACATCTTCAGTAGGATAATACCTGGGCATTTTTCGAAGCTTAACCACCCGGGTACCACCATTCTTGTCACCACCAACTGGTTTTGTGACAGTGGCAAGGACCTTTTCCTTTTTCTTCTTCTTTTCAACCTTGGTTTTTGCAGCTGTGTATTTCCCTTTGTACATGGCCTTTCTGGAATATATAGCAGATCGGGAGTACCTGCCAATTCCTCTAACTGGATTTCGGCTGCAATGGGGCTTCCCCTTCTTGAGCTTTTTAGCCTTAGGGTCACGCTTTTTGGCTGCACCAGTGGCAGGGGCATCACCGCCAGCCTTCTTGGCTGCAGGTTTCTTCTCTTTTGTATCAGGTTTCTCGCCTTTTTCACCCGCCATCTTGCAAGATGGGAAAGAGCACATAAATATTTCTTAAGTGAGTGATTGATGTTTTAATGTTTTAGTGTAACTGCTCTTAAGAGCTTGACAGACATTCAAATGTACACAAGTGTGCATTGGTCTTTATTTATTACCATGCCAAGAGAAAGAAAAAGATCCTGAATAAGTTACAGATAATAAAATGTAAATTTTTGAAACCAGGCAAAACTTAAATGAAATCAAGGTCAAAAGAGATTGTAAATGAAAGAAATTCAATTTTAAGTAAAAGAGGAACTTCCAGGAAATTCATTGGTAATAAGCGGGAAAGATTAGCTAGTCTGAAGAAAATCCAGCAGTGACGGAAACATCAAGCAGGTGGGGTTGTCACTGAGAGCACGGTCTTGGAGGAGAGGCTTCCGAAACAAGGTGAGATTTAGACCATCTATCAGGATGCTTCTGGCTCTTTGGGAGTTGGCAAGAACAAGGACAAAGTTTTGCCTTTTTAAGAATGACTGTTTGGAATTGAGAATGTAGCTTAGAGTTCATGCCTCCTAAGGGTAATAAAGACTCAGGTCTGCTCCCTCCTCCCTCCAACTTACATCTCAGAATGGCAGACGACACATTATATTTCCCCTCTCTTCTTCTGTGTTCTCCTACTGAAGACATGTTTATGAGCAGGAAGCTCTGATCCTGTAGAGGCATTCTCTATATTCTGTTCTGATTATTCTGCTGGCATATGTCAGCAGATCCACCGTGTTTGTTTCCTGATGCTCAGACTTACTGCAGTGGCCAGTCACCTCCTGGGCAGTTCCCTGGATGTGCTTGTCCATTCGCATCACTGTGTTTAAGACTGTGTCAGTGTTTTCATTCCCTGGGGTTTCTAAATGTCACTAAAATTCGAGCCAAATTCAAACCCTGGTGTAAAAGTGTCTTTTTTCCCATTTCTCCATGCATAATAAATATAAGCCAAAACCCCCTCCTAATGTGAAGCCCAAGACTGAAGACGATGTAAAAAAAAATGTTTACTGCCTCTGAGAATAAGACATTTTTTTCTGTTTAATGAACATGGATGTGTGTACTCTCCCCTTCTCTGTCCCCCCATGTCTGTCTGTCTCTCCCCCTCCCTCCCCATCCTTTGATTAGTTCCCCCACTTCTGCCTCTGTGCTTTGTTTCTAGAATTCAACAGCTACTTTTCTGTCTAAATTTCTCTGTGTAGCGTTGCTTTTACAGAAGTTTTATTCTGGGTAAATATGTACTTTCTGCCAGCCCTGAATATTTTGGTACTTTGAAGTTTTAAGGCCTTATGTATTTGTTTTCTATAACTTATTAGATTATTGATAACTGTGAGTTTTCAGGAAGCAAAGGAGGATAATATACTTGTGTATCCTAAGAAGTTGGGGTTTTTATTTGTTTGTTTGTTTCTCAGAACTTTTTTCTTGTTTTTCCAGGTTGGTGGAGGATAGCATGTTTAAATAGCAGTTTTGTACTGAACCGGCCCTCCCCATTGGCAGCTTTGTTTTAGTGTGGTGCACTAAAGGGCAGGTGGTCATGGACTTTCCTGAGGGACCCTCAAACCCCATTTCTTACTTCATGATGAGTAAATGGCTTTGTGTGTACCATAGGAACAACAAAAAAGTGCTTTTTAGACATGAATTGCTTAGTCTAATTGCTTTAGGTAATTCCAGGTACTTAATTGGTGTTTAAGAATTTTGAATCATTAGTGTTGAACTTTTGAGAACTTAAAATGGCTGTGTATACATTTCTACCAATTTCATTGAACTTTTAAAAAAGTCACATATTATTATTGTGTGTGATGGAGTATGCATGTGTACTCAAGTAAAGGTGTGTGTGTGTGTGTGTGTGTGTGTGTGTGTGTGTGTGTGTAGGTTAGAGGACAATTCTGCAGACTGGATTCTCTCTTTTCATGTTTATGTGCATTCTGGGACTCAAACTCAGGATGTCAAGCTTAGTGGCAAGTGCTTTATTCACAAAGCCTTCTTATGGGTCCCAAACTGTATTCATTTAAATACTGCTTGGCCCATTATATCTAGCCTCTTCTCAGCTAACTCTCGCACCTGGACTAGCCCATTTCTAATAATGTGTGTAGCACCCCAAGGTGTGCTTACCAGGAAGATTCTAGCCTACGTCCATCCTGGGTCTGAGCTTCATCGCGTCTGCTCCAGAGAGGAGAGGAAATGGTGTCTGAGTTCACTTCCTCTTCCTCCCAGCATTCTGTTCTGTTTACTTCGTGGCACCCAAGCTTCTGTGAAGGAATGGAGAGTTCCCCATCAAGTCAGATTGGGAGCACTTTCTCAGGTCAGATTTGGAGCACTTCATCAGTACTTCCTAAGATCAGGGTCTAAGAGAACCAGATGTGAAGTTTAAACTTCACTGGCTCAGGACACTAGGCAGCATCTTAACACACTGGCCCTATAGCCTCGGTGATCTCCAGTATCTTCCAGAACTGCTGGGCTGCACACAGTGTTAAAAACTACCTCATTGCTGACATTTGGAGCATAAATAAACATCTCTGGTGGAAACAATGTATTGGTGTGTGTGTGTGTGCGCGCGCACATGCATGTGTATAGATGTGTGTGATAAAGTAAATTTTGCCTTTGAGTAGTTTTCATTCTAATAAAGAAGTGAGATGTTTAACAATAGCAGTGCAAAGAGGATTATACTGGGAATGTAAAGCGTAAACTGAAAACATAGAGAACTCGGATGAAAATGAAACCTTTAAACCACCGAACAGTGGTGGAAGACAACTGTCCATCCAGTGAGAGTTCCAAGGGACAGAGTGCTCTTACATTTCACATAGCCACTTGTGCACTAAGAACGCATTGTCCTTTCAGCCGAGACAGACTCAGGCGATGGTGGACAAGGCTCAGTATGCAGGGCTGTTTGGAATAGGAATGCCCTGTTCTGCCAAGACTCATTATGACCCTGAAATGTGCCCTTTTTCAAAGGGCCAGAATTCAGAGGCTGTCCTTCCAGTTTCCACACTGATTTAGACAGCAGATGCATTAAAAGGCAGTGTGGAATTTAGAATCATTTGTCATATGGCTTCACGGCCAAAAAAAAAAAAGGAATGGCTATTTGGCCAGAGGAAGAATTCCTTAAGTGTTACTATGTTCTGCATTTCTAGATGTAAAATCCTGGGCCAGAAGTTGTTGGGTGCCAAGGACCCTTGCTGTGGTGTCTCAGCCTAGTGTGGGGCTGATGGCTGTGCTGTCGTGGGTGCTTGTGGTCCACATGGCCTTCTTGAGTTGCAGCTGAAGCCATGCCTGCGGATGTTATTGTTTTCCATGATCACCATTGTTCTGGTTCCTTCCCACCCATAGTTCTCCTGTGAGCTGCTGCGTCTGTCTAGCTGGACTGAGGTCCTGTCACCGCTGCGTCAGGAGGGTAGCTGGTCTGTTTTCACTTGTTGAGCCTCCTGCTTCCTTTATTTTGACCTCTTAAGAAATATGGCTCCAGTTTGGCTAGCTTTCACATCTCACGGAGACCATAGTTTCTCTAACCTGTGTCCTTCCTCCTTCAGAAGATTTTTCTTAACGTAGACTTGCCCCTTACTCTCTGCTTAGAAAATATAAGCAAAAATCATCTGGAATAGTAGTGGTTAACTGTGCTAAAAAGTATTTGAGGGCTGTTTCACCATTACTGTAGTTGAGTTCTGAAGTTTCTTTTGTACATACAGTAACTTTCCTGGCACTAGAGAAATGTGATTTCATGACATCTTAACTACTCAGAAGACCATTCCTACCGTACCTGGAAACACACAAGAGGAAAGTATTCCGGGAGCTACAGGAACCCAGGGAACAGGCTTGGCCAGCACCCAACCTGCACTCGTTTGGCCTCACTTTTATTAAATGACGTTGCACAAGGCCCAAAGAGGGGCTCCGTTGACACATTCCAAGTTGAATCAATATTTTTTTTTTCTAGAAAGAGTTTCTCCGTAGCTTTTGGTTCCTGTCCTGGAACTAGCTCTTGTAGACCAGGCTGGCCTTGAACTCACAGAGATCCGCTTGCCTCTGCCTCCTGGGTTTAAAGACGTATGCCACCACCGCCCGGCTCGAATCAATATTTTTATGGTAGTTAAAACACCTGTAGCCTCTGCTGGAGTTCGGAAAACAATATCGTTGGGCCAGATTTTCTCCCCTACCAAAGCCTCCTTCTTTACATGAACCAATGGGAGGTCACAGACTGAAAGAGCAGAGGCAGAGGCTAAGGAAGTCCAGTTGAGCCAGAACTGATAGCAGGGGTTTGTGTTCTGAGGTAGGTCCCTTCATCAGCCCAAAACTCCAGTTCCTTTTACTGTGAAGTGAAGAAACATGTTGAGGTGATCTGTAAATGACACACCCCTAAAAATCTGTGACTCTGTGGGAGGCATCAGGGAGAAGGAAACACAGAGCTCAGAGAAATGCAAAGGCAGAGGCCTACCAGTTATCCACCGTGAGGAAACATAGAGCTCAGAGAATCGGCCAGGTAGAGACTTACCAATTACCCACCCTGGGGAAACACAGCTCAGAGAATCGCTCAGGTAGAGACCTACCACGTAACTCATGCTTTGAGTACATTGAGCTTAGGGGGCTCAGCGGTCTCGGTTGTGTCTATCATGATGGGGATTGTGTGATGTATCATTTTAGAAAGATCTAGCCCAAGTTTATAACCATTGCTTCTGTTTTCTCTAATATTTCAAATATTTAAATTGTATAGCACAGTTTATGATCTCTCCTTAGAATTTATTTTTGTAAATTACATGAGGTAATGACCTGACTTCTGTGTTTACTCACTTATTTATTTTCTGAGGTTTTATTATATTTTTAGATAGGGACTCAAGTAATCCAAACCAAGAATAACCTCGAACTCTTGGTCCTCCTTCCTTTGCTCCAAGACCTGGGATTTAACTTGTAGTTTTTTCTCCACACGATTGACTGAATGCAGCAGCAGTTTCTAACTGACTGGAAAAACTGCCTTCGTTATACACCAACTTCAGTAGGGTGCCCATTTCTAGATGCTATTCCATTTGATCAGACTTAATATATTCATTGCATAAGAGCAGACCACTCTTCCAACTCTGGTCATATAGACCTTTTGACATATAGCAGTATATGTCCATTTTCATTTTTCCTCCAGATATTGTCATCAGGTGCTTAGAAGTTCAATTTCCAGCTTTTAAGTAAATTTGGCAAGTTCTATTGATGAGTATTCTTGCTAGAATTAATTTGGTATCACTTTGAATGTCAGTCTACTGGCATTATTACGTTGGGGAATATTTTTGTTTTTAATATATCAAGTCTTCCCAGTAAGGAATTTTTATTCTGGTCAACTTTTATGACATTCAATACAGTTTTATTCTTTCCATGTATTTTGCACATTTCTTATAAAATCAATTACTAGATATCTTATGTGTTCTTAATTGTTTCATTGTATGCAATTTTTGCCAGTTATCTGATCTAATAGTTAATTAACACTGATATATAGAAAAGCTACTGCACTTTGTATAATTTTTTATAGCAAAGTAGATTTTCAAAGCAACCTATAAGTCTTGTTCCAATATCATTTTATATGTATCCTCTTCTCTCCCTCCTCCTCCTTTTATTATGCCATATTGGTGATTCTACAAAATACCAGAGTAAACATTAAATGTAATTTTTCTTATATTTTACCATTAATCATATACTTGCAGAAGGTTTTGGGTTATTAGAAACCAAGAATAAGGAAATTACTGAATAAAGGAATTCTTTAGCCATTCCTAGACTAGGTAGTAAGGGCACCTACCCCCATCAGACACAGTGGTGCACGTTGTATTTACAGAGAGTTACATCTACAGTTTTTAAGATCATTCTCCAGTTATTTTTTAATCTATTTGTGTTGTTATTTTAAAAAATTCCTATATTTAAGTGTTCTTGAATTCTTGGGGAATTTTTCACTTCATCATAACATATCAATCTTTCAATATACTTCTGAATCCAGCTTACATTCTATTAATATTAGTGATTTTACATCAAAAACCTTCAGTAAGATTTGCCTATAATTTTATGTTATTTTGATGTTCTTACATGCTTTAGTAAAAGAGTTATATTCATTAGGTGGAAAGAACTAGAAACTATTTTGCTGTCTTTTATTTTGAAGACTTTTAAATGATATATTAGGTCTTCTAGTCATAAAAGTTTGTTAGAATTTGCCTATGAGATGAAGTTGGCCTGTGAGTCACTAAGATGGCCTTGGGCTGTGATCTGTTGGGATGACCTTGGCCTTGAGTCAATGAGAAGAATTTGGCTGCAAGTCATTGCTTCTCTGCTTTTACTCATTTATTAGTCATCTCTCTCCTGATTGTGGTGAACAGTTTTATAACTTTATCTTTCAAATTACTGATTTTGGCTTTAATACCACCCCATATATTGTCCAGCTTTATACTGAAGTTGGTCTTTTTAATTTTAGTATCTTATTTTTATTCTCCAAGAATGTCATCATCTTTTTATCTTCTGTTACAGTGTGGACCTTAAATTTCCCTCAAAACTCACCAGCCTAGGGGAAATGGTGGGACTTTTAAGAGATGAGGCATAGAGGGTTGGGAGGGGGGGTTAGGCCAGTAGGGAATTGCCTGGAAAGTGTCTTTGGGATGTTGGCCCTTCCCTTTCTCTTTCTCTTGTTTCCTTTCCTCCATGAGGTGAACAAATTTGTTCCATGATGCTGTGATGTCTCCCTTTCCAGACTCCAAAATCATAGAGCCAAGCAAGCTCTGAGTGAAACTGTGAGTGAGTATCACAAAGTTTTCAGCCATTGGACTAGTTTTCTTCGTGTGTTTTATCATAATGATGGGGACAACCAGAAAGAAACACTTGTTTTTCATAGCAGTTGAGAGAGCAGAAGTTATTTGAAAATATTTTTATCTGCTGGAGTCTCAACTCAGGGTCTTACAGGCTAACATCAGGATGTTAGTTATTTGGCTTCTTCAGCACAAGTAAAGAACCCATATGCAGATTTCCCCAACCACTGGCAGAATTCACTCCTGGTGGTTATGGGACAGGGATAACTATTTCCTATCCTTTCTGATTCTAGAGTGTTCTTTGACTTTGTGCTGTTTTCAGATAGCATCATCACATGGACTCCATGCCAAGTGTGAATTTCTCTGACTCCCCCTTCACCTTTGACCATCAAAACCTTTACATTTAAGAGTTGTTGACACTCTACTGAACCCACCTATATGATCAAGAATAATCTTTTTATTTTGGGGTCAACTAGCTACTGATTTTAATCAAATCTACAAAGTCCATTCCCTCATATGATATAATGTACTCATGTAGCACCAAGAACAAAAGTTCTGCTTTTTTTTTTGAATTTTTGAGACAGGGTTTCTCTGTAGCTTTTGGTTCCTGTCCTGGAACTAGCTCTTGTAGACCAGGCTGGCCTCGAACTCACAGAGATCCGCCTGCCTCTGCCTCCCGAGTGCTGGGATTAAAGGCGTGTGCCACCACCGCCCGGCAGAACAAAAGTTCTATAGGGTAATATTTTGCCTCCCCTGATGTCCACATAACAAGGTAATTTTGAAAGGTTTGTCTCATCTTTCCTCCAATGTATAGATGATAAATATAGGATTAATAGCAACTGAAACCTTTTAATTATAAGTTATCAAAAAGTATACTGCTTAAATGCTTTGGGAATGGACAGTCTACAAACTGAGTAATGAGACTCATCTAGATAAGTAAGTTCAAATTTGTATTTCATTCATCTGTGCTCATTTATCTGCATAAGGGTCCCCATGTCTCACTGTCATGTGTTCTCTATATATCTGGCTCATTTTACTTTTTTAAAAGTTATATATTACCACATTTACTTATTTATTATAAAGTAGGCAACTGAGCATGCAGTTGAGCATAGGGCCATTAGCAGTGTACTTCTGAGCAAGCTGGCTTGGTAGTGGCAGTGGCATGGGGATGCCAAGCGGCAGGAGGAGTACCGAAGACGCGCCTGCATGGTGATCAAAGCTGCTGTGTGTCACACAGTCAGGCGTGCCTGGCCATGTGTGTGGTGCTTCACCTACATGTGTTACACTTCCTTTAGTCCTCACAGCACCTCTGAGGTGGTAGGATGAGAGCAGATGTAAGTTAGCAGAATATGCATGTAACAGCCATGGCTGCAGAGCCAGGATTCTAAGTTTGACATGAAAACATAACCAAGATGGTGGTTTATCTTTGTGAAATGTTTTCACTCTCCTTTTCTAAGGCAATCTGTGCCTCCTGTATCTTTTTCCTATCACCATTAAAGATCTTGTGTCCTTATGAGTTTCTCAACCCTCCGACATCTTCTGTGTCTCCATCGAAACCTACAGATTCTTGCTGATAATGGCAAGAGCTGAGAGCACTGCCGAAGGGATTACACAAGGGCACTGGAGGGACAGAAAGAGCGGTGTCACTGAACACTCACAAGAGCCTCTCATTGACTTTTCCCCCATTGATTTCCTTACTCAACTCTCACTGCTCCATGAAGTAGGCCTTGTTCCAGTCCTCATTTCCCACAGAAGCCTGTGAATTTCCAGGAGATGGAGAGTGCTTCAGTGGACTCCTTGCCTACTGCAGTCATCATTCCTGAAGATTAGGCTCAGCCCTGGAGCTCATTCATTTTTGCCAATCACCTTTACTTTTTAGAATTTACTCCACCCCTTCTTCCTCTGACTGTTGAGAGCCCTTTGTGAGCATATTAGACTGAGACAATGAGATAGGGCCGACTTGGGCAGATGGTGGCCTTCTGTCCTTAGAACGGCAAACGGTGGTGGGAAGACTCAAGAACCTTCACAGACAGAACTAGGAACCTGGAGACATGGAGTAGCAGAGGGAGGCAATTGCCTTCAGGAATTGTCACATAAGACCAAGTTACCATGTTCCTTAGAAGGGCATCTGCTCATCTGCAAGGGACAGCAAGTCTGTGGGGGGACAGGCATGCAGGGGTATTTTCTCTTTCTCAGGGTGGCCACAGGGAGACAGGTCTGCAGGGGTATTTCCTCCTTCTCAGGGTGGCCACAGGATACCCAGACCAGGCCTGAGACCAAGAACTTTGCTTCCTGCCTTGCTTTTAGGTTCAATTTAAAACTTCCATGCACTTCTCTATAAATGTACAGTCCATGAAGTCATGGCTTAATTTTCAAAATAGAGTCCCAATTTTTAAAAAGATGAAATGATGTCAAATTTCAGGGACAGTACAAACAGTATTTCCAGAGAACCCTGCAATGAAGCCCTTTGTCCTACACACAGCATATCTCAACTTGAGTGTTTCGCAAACTTCAGCTCTTAGATTTGGGACTTTTCTTAAGTTTAGGGTAAAGCTGCACGGTCAGCTGTCTTCTATTAGGTCTGTCACCGTGTCAGTGGTACCGCTTGCTAAAGCTTTACTTCCCGGGTTTAAATGTGTCAGTAATATAATACTGAAAGGAGGAAGTATGGCTGCTGGAGCTGAAGAGCAGCAACAGTGCTGTCTCCATGTGTGCTGTGTGCTCCAGACCTAGGCCTCCTATAGCAGTGAAGATGTTTACCTTAATAGGATTATCTTTTTAAAACTCTGATGCCATCTTCAATGGTGAGACTCAATAGCCTTCCTCTGAAACACTTTTACTCTTAATCTAGAATTAAAATCACCATTTTATTTTAATTTTAAAAGCTTGTCCTTGAACTAAAATAACACGGAACATTTTGAAACAGGGCTCCAAGCTGTAGATACATTTCATTTAAACCACAGAGACTGCAGTTAGATTCCTCAGTGCCAGACAGACTGCAAATTAGAACTGTGGGCAGATCAGCAATGACTGAACTTCTGGATTCAGTAGGACCAGTGGGGCTGGTTGGGAATTTTGGAGTTGTCCCTGCCTTTGGGTAGTATCCAGGGATGACAGGATCTTTGCCTGAGATCCAGCGGCAAGCCATTTGCCATGTGGAGAGGCATGTGGAACCTCCTTTGCTCCTCACACTGTGCTCACCTCCAAGAGAAGAAGCCGTGTGGAGAAAGCTACCAGACAGAAGTTGTAAAGTAAGGCCAGAACACACTGAAACTCTAGGCCTTTACAGAAACTCTAGCATTTACAGAGAAGGCAATTGCTTACCGTGGCAGGAAAAAGGGGGTAGAGTCCATGATTGCACTGTAGAATTATTTTTTACAAAGTTCATTTTTATCCTTACTATTCTGGTATTTGATTAGCGAATCCCATGCCAGATTAGGTCTAATAATACTTAGATTGTGCTGCTCTGTGTACTACAGGGCGCATGAACATCTCTTCTTCTATTTGATCCTCATTATGACTCTATGAGGTAAAAGTACAGATAATTATTCCCACTCCTGCAGGGTGGGAGGGAATGATTTGCCACAGCTACTTAATGGCAGCGTCAGAAAGAGACATGAACTCTCTCAGCACCTGATTCAGGCTCTTTCCATCCAATTTTACGGTGTTTTCCATCCTGGTTAAATGGACTAAAAATTAAAAATACTTTTAGAGAACTCTTGAAATCAGTGACTGGGAGTTTATCTGGAGCTATTATTTTTCTGGTAAACAGTCTGCTTTGAAAGTTGTGTAAGATGTTCCAGAAAAATGCACAGCTACCTCCTGTGTTGCTCCCCACCCCCAACAGCTTGTGTGACATAAATGTCTCTGTGGCAGCTCCTGGCATAGCAGGGTTGAGTGTTGTTGTTACAGCCGGTGGCACCTGGATTTCCTAAAGCACACTTACCTTGTGGGTTCTAGCTGCTCTATACATATGCTCCTGTTCTGTAGCATGTTGATCCAAACATGTCTCCAAGTTCCAGGAGCCCCTACTCTCCAAGGCATGCACACAGTATAGAGGACTGGTCTTCCATCACACACCGACTTCCCCTGTGCCTAGGATTCTGCAGTCTCCCACAGCCTAAGCACATGCTCTACCGGTGAGCTGCATTCCAGCCCTGCCCTCGTCCCGTCTCTCTGTCCCCACATAACCTCACAGCATTTCATTAAGCCTACTCTTCACTCCTTCCTTCCACTTTCTACTCTGTTGCCCACTCCAAGGGCATGGTAGACTCAGAACAGATGGTCCAGAAGTATGTGAGTGTCCACATTTGTGGATCTGTCAGTTCTCTTCAACTGGCTAATCAAGAGATAGAGGTAGTAGAGAAACTCCCAGTTTAAAAAATAAATAGAAAATTACTCAGACCAGGCAGAAATAACTTTGATTTATCCTTACCAGTCTATCTGGTCCTTATCCTTTATTAAAAAAATGAAATACGTATTATAAAGAAAAGTGAAACTGTGCTATAGGAGTAGAGAATGGTATAAAGTGGCTTTATTTTTATATTTATTTTTAAAGCTAAATATAATATTTTCATTATGAAAATTTTATACCTTCATAAAACGTATTTTATCATTTACCTCACCACATTCTTCCCTCTGACTCCTTCCAGCTCCACTCTCCCACATACCCTCCCTACTTCCTGTTTCCTTGGTTTGTTAATAGCCCACTGAGTCTAATTTGTGCTGCATATGCCCATGAGGCCATCCACTGGATCATAGGTGACCTACCAGAGACCACACCCCTAAGCAAAATTGATTCTCCCTCCTCTAGTTGCCGTTAACTGTCAATAGCTCCTGATTTAGGAGTAGGGGCCAATACATAAGCCCTTCCTATCTCTTTGCTGGTATGTTGACTGGCCTGATAGTGTACAGTTCTTTTGAAGACAACATCCAGAAGACATTATTTCATTCCAATCTTTCCTACAAAAACTTCTCTAATGAGATCTGAGAGTTGCATTTATATATGGTAATAGAGAAAAGAAGTTAGAATTATGAAAATAATAGCAGTAGGTACACCCCTGGATGCCATGAGCCCCCCCAACCATGGGCAGATATATAGTGCCAGTGCGTCTTTCTGTAGAGTAGGACTTAAATCCATTAAGAAAGGAATTGGTTACCTCCGTTCTATTTGTGCCACTATTGCACACATGGGCATATCTTGCCATCCTGGTCACTATTGCAGTTCATTAGATTCACAGATGAGTAGCACCATCAGGTACTGTGAAAGCTAGCCAGCAGGAAAAATATTTCTAGTAAGTACCAAGTTGATTTCTCTTTGTCCTGTGACCAACTTACATGGTATCTTGAGAAATAAGGTGTGATAATCAAGTTCCAGTGGGCAACCAGGAGCAATGGCAATAGCCTATATTCTTTGGTGGGGGACATCTTGGACACCCTTGACCAAAAAATAAAAAAATCACTTTAAGGACAGGTATCCCATACCTGCAGTGCACTTTTTATTTGGCAATTTATGCCTTCTGTAAGGAATATCATGCCCTGTGTACAGTAATTCCAATGAAGGTTCTTTATAGAAATACACACATATACACATACAGGGTACACACACACATACACATAAATGTATAAGAAGCTTACAAAACAGAAGGTTTCTGTGGGGGTCCCTGCAAGCTTTATTGCTGGCAGTGAAGCAATCTGATCTACAAAGAGGCAAGAAGAAAATCTCTGTTCATCTCAACCTAGTTAGCCAGGCTGGATCAAACTTTTGGAATCTGACACCAGGCAGTTCATTTTAGACATATTTAAATACAGTATAATCTTGGAAAAAAGTGTCCTGGTAGCAATTATGCCACTTTGTGTACACGATATATGACCTCTACCATGAAGATGGGTTCTATAGCTTAAGGGCCTAGGATCTGTTGTGGTCTCTGATGGAGACAGTGTAGAGATCGGCAGGCTATGAAGTACACATGACATTGTCGAATGAGTTCAATTCACTGAGAAACAAACCTAAAGCTAAAGGTCTAGGGAGGGAAAATCTAGGATGAACATTCTGGGGGATTTAGGTGATGTCTGGCTCTACAGACAGCAACGGTCACCAAATCATCCGCTCCAAACTTTCTGGCAGGAAACAGGTATTCGTTTCTTCCACTGAGGTGACAACCCTGTGTGATTAACACTCATGGTTTCTCCATTGCTTATCTGTGAGCACTGATGCCTTCTATGGGTTTCCAGGTTGCTTTTCAAAGTGCTGGGCCTGCTCCACCTTATGCCCCCATCTCTCCTCATTACTTCCCTTCCCCCTTTCACACCCTTCATGGTGGATATTGCAACCCTCTGAAGTAGATATTGGTTTTAATCACATTTGTTTTAAGTGCAAATGAAGTTCTTCTAAGGATTCAAATGCATCTTAAGAGCATGTGTGACTGGTTGTCTAATGTTATATTTCCACCTCTGTCTTCTCAACCCCTACTAATAAGGGATATTAAAATAAAGTAAGAGGACTTTGTTCTGCCATTACAGGACACTGGGGCAGCATAGTTCACAATGACCCAGTGAGGATTTATAAAGGATTTTAAAAACTCTGAAAATAAAGCAATGGAAAGGAAACAAATAATAACTATCCAGTTTGATCAGAATATGCTACATGTGTGTGTGTTGATATATTGCCCTGACCTATAGATGAATACAGTCATTACTTACATACACCATGTCAGTTACTGCTCTTGTCATTGACAGAACACCTGATGAACACAGTTTGATGAAGGAAGTTTAGATTGTGCTCTCAGGGTATGTCAGTGCATTGTTGAAGAAGGCAGGGTAGAACGTCTGTGGAACAGTGACTTGTTCACATGACGTTAAAAGGAAACAAAGAAGTTAGCTAGAACCAAGTCTACGTATAACATTCCAAGGTCCAGCCCTGGTGATTGACCTCTGCTAGCTGGGCACCAGTTCCTAAAGGCCCCATAGCCTTCAAAGTAGAGCAACAAGCTGGGGGTCAAGCCAAGTCAAAGCATGAACTGGGCATCCCAGATTCAATAAGTCACGCTACTCCAGAATTTAAAAATTTCAAAGTCAACAAAGGGGAAGAAGGAAGGAAAGAGGCAGGGAGGGAAGGAATGAAGGAAGAAAGAGATGTAGAGAATTAGGGATAGACAACAAACATCACACAATTACCGGTTATGAAGTAACAAAAAGGTAGAAATCATTGAACTGGCATTTGGGTCCTGGTTTCACATGTCCCGCTTTGGAGTGTGCTTTGAAGCCCTTGGGGCTTTACTGTGTGCCCTGGGTGTGCTAATAGGTGCTAAATCATCCTGGTGGTTTATAATATACTTTGTCTGCTCTAGTGACCAAGATCAGATTCCTTCCTTTTCTTCTCAGGAAAACTCAACAGGGTCAAGGGCACTGAATTGTCTTTTTATACTTCTCAAGTGCCACTGAGTATTTGCATTTATAATTTAGAAAAATAATGTGTCATTTTCTTTCCTGGAAAATATGGGGTGTTTTCATAGTTGTTTTATATGTCATATCAGTCTGCCTTGATACAGAAGTTAGAAGATCTGTCCCAGTGTAGTGGAAGCAGGAGGGCTGAGAGTTCAAGACCAGTCTGGGTTGTGACATCAGACCTTCTCTGAAAAAAATCTAACAGAAAAGTTGGAAGATCTGATTTTGAGACCAAATGAGTGAGAACAAAACACAAGAAGTAAATACAATTACCTGTGTTGACAGAAGTTTCTTTCCCAAACATCCCATAGCTATTTAGTCCCAAAGAAACACACAGAAGCCTACATTAATTATAAACTAGTTGGCCTAGTAGCTCAGGTTTCTTATTAACTAACACATCTTAATCCATAATTCTTGTCTGTGTTAGCCACGTAGCTTGGCACCTTTATCAGTGAGGCCTTCTCATCTTGCTTCTTTTGCATCTGGGTGACAACTGCAGACTGAGTCTTTCCTCTTCCCGGAATTCTCCTGTTCTGGTCACCCTGCATATACTTTCTGCCTGGCTACTATTTCAATAAAATCAGCATTTTATTAAACTAATACAAGTGACAAATCTTTACAGAGTACAAGATCATTGTCCCACAGTACACATACTAGTTGTAATACATGATGGTAACTCAGAAATAGAAAGACAAAAGAAACATAATGGGAAAGAAATCCAGAGGTGGTAAAAGTTGCAGCCTCTTAGTGGGGTAGAGAAAAATACATTTGAAGAGTTGACTTGATTAAAGGAATAAACTCGGGGAGAAAAGGAGGAAATGGTAACCTGAGAAAAAGAGACTTTAGGAATTGGTCTAACATGCTAAGGATCAGTGCATTAAAGTACAAGGAAGTAACCATTGAGAAATGGGGTTGAATGAGCATTTGGAGGAACTGCAGATCCCATGCTGGGTAGTTCTGAGCTAGTCCTTTAGCAGGATTCTCTACTGTACCGCACTGTAATGTCATAGTATAGTAGATACAGTACTTTAATACTGTTCTTTATTTCTTGAGTATTGGGTACACTTGTTTGTAAGCATCATCCAGTCTTCTTCCGGAGTCCATGCACAAAATATATAAAAGGGGAATAATGTTGAGGTGTACCTTGAGTTGACACTGCTGGAAAACAGTCAGCCCTATACCTCTCAAGCAGAAACTAAAGGTGAGTCATTGAGGTAGGAAATCCAGCCACCATGAACCTGAAATAAATTCTTTCAAGACCTAGATAAAAAAAAAAAATGGAAAGCTAAGCGCTGGCAAAATGGCTCACATTTGTCTCCAAGTCTGAAATCCTGAATTCAGATCCTGGACCCACATAGTAGAACCAGAGAACTGTTGCATGCTAACTTTCCTTCGAGTCTGTTTCTCTAAGGGAAGAACTATAGGATGAGAAATTTGCAGTCTTCTGAACACAGAATTTGATACAGCAGCTGCATCGCACACAGCACACACACAAAGTCAGAGCCCCCTGAGTAGCCTGGACTGAGGTCTAGATGTGTGTGTGATGTGTGGTGTGTATGTGTGTGTGTTGTGTTACATGGGTGTATGTGGACGGATGTACATGTGCGTGTGTATGTGTGTGTCTGTCTGTGTATCTGTATATGGAGCAGAGTTTGGCTCCACTTTTTCCAGAATGCAATTAGGTCATGTTAAATGACAGCAGGGACCCAACTTCATGAAAGACAAGGGTGGGGAACCTTTAAAATTCCCACTGAGAAGAAATTCTGCCAAGCCTACAGCACAGCAGGGATGGGGGGAGGAGCAGGGAGTTAACCTACTGCCTGTAAGTTAGCCCAGAAGCCTGTTGGAGAGGAGTGGCTGAAGAAAGAGAGGAGAGAGTAGGTGTTCTTAGCATCTCCCATCTAAGGTGGAAGCATTCAGAGGTTAGAGGTCAGGCTGATCCCATGCCAACCATCTAACTCCTGTGTCCCTCAGAACCGACTCCTGCAAGCTGTCCTCTGACCTGCTCATGCCACCATGGCATATGCCTCCCTCTCCCACAAAATAAATACATGAAAATGTAATTTAAAACCCCTTTTAAGAGTGGGAGGCTAAATGCATGCCACAAATCAAGGTGAACTAGGTCTTCAATTTTTCTGCTGCACAGTGAGTCAATGATTTCACAGAGATGCTGTATGTAGAAGCTGACAGCCCTTCCTATAGTTTCTACTTCATTAGACAACTCTTGTGCAGTTCTGGAGGTATAAAGTGTCTGGAGTGTCAAATTCATAGAGACAAGAAAACTGTTGCAGAGCCTGGGAACAAGAAGCTATGGGGAGATAGTTGATAAGTGTGGACATTTAGTTTGGAAAATTGAAAAACTTCCTGAGATGGATGATGGAGGTGGGTGGATCATACCAGTGTGCTCGGTGCCCTGACTTGAACTCTTAAAAATGATTAAAAATGGCTACAATGATAAATGTTGTGGGGGAGGGGAGCTTTCATCAACTCTTTCTGTGCAGTGTAACAGAGCTACAGTCACTCCTCGGACTCGACTTCTTACTCATACTCAGCAGGTGAAAAAAATGTTGACCATAGTTTGTATTGTGTCTAGAGTCTAGAATAAAATAATTACCTTTTCCACAGCATATAAGACGGTGGTCTGGGAACTTCAATCCCTGTCTACTCCCACTAAGACTGTGGGTTTTAGTTTTGAAGAACTGGGTTCCAGTTTTCCCATTATTGTTTACTAACTTCAAAACATTAGCAAGCTCATCTGACTCCCCTAGTTTGTTTTTCTATATGCATATAAAATGAAGAAAATAAAAATATCTCATAAAGTTATCACGACAGGCACACATGGTCAAGACCTTGACAACCAGAGCTCCGCTGAGCTGTACAAGTGTCACGATCCCCACTCCCCTGCCGCCACTGCCCCCTTTGGATACTTCTCTTTCCGGAATTGTAAAAGCTGGATTCCCCTCTGTGGCTCTGAGCCTTTCTCTAATTCCACTCACCACACCGTCTCTACATACACTCCAAGTTTGGAAGGAAAAAATATGTGTTTTCAATAATGAGTGAATTCCTTTGCTGACATTCAACCAAGACATATTCCAAACCTGAAGCTTCTCGTGACGTTAAAAAATGTTGGTCACCTTCTTGTGAAGAAGTGAAATAAAATGTGCCTGTATCAACTCCTCGGTGAGCAGAAGGCAAGCGCACTGGGGCTTGTCACTTTGTGGTATTTCAATACCGGAAAAAAGGAAATCAGAAAATAGAGGAGATTTTTCAAATTTTTGTTGGGAAGCTTTTTTTTTTCTTCTTTTTCCTTTGTCCTTTTCTTTGATTTTGTTTTGTTTTATGGTGTCTGCTAAAGCATTGCTTAATACTGTGAAAGTCCTAGAGCTCCGGTTGCACGCAGATATTTGGCAAACTAATTCAAGTTACTGAATCATGGCTTTTTTTCTGAATTAATGGTTTTAGAATATGGACTTGAGTCCAATTTTTGTCTGAGATGCAATGCTGACTCAGGACAATCTCAATGAACGGAAAATAACTTGCATACATGGGAGTTTTGTGTTTCCGTTTGTAAGTGTCCATGTCAGGTTTCTGTCTGGAGTTACATGGCCTGGTTCAGTTTGACAGTTGACTTTTTCTAATAAGCAAGCAGCCATCAAAAGGATACTTTACTTTTTAAAGAACGTAGTTACTTTGAGTTTTCCTTATTACTGCCTCCTCAGCTCTCCTAGCAAGGTGAGTGGCTGCACCTTGCCAGTCTCTGTGCTTCCTTCCCACTCACCACACTCCCTTGAGAGGGCTCCAGGCTGTCCAGCAGAGCTGTAGAATTGAGTTTTTCTATAGATGCAGCCTTGACTTTGCTGGCCTGCGAGTGGCTTCCTACCGTGGCCAGGCTTCAGGAGAGGAGTTCACATGCTCTCATTTTCCTAAATCTGGTCCTATGGTTATAGTTAGAATCTGAAGAATCTTCTAAATCTGGGAAGACTGGGGAATCAGTTTTATATTAAAATCTAATGAGGCCTCACTGCATTCTCTCACGGAAGTGGCATAGAGATGATGTTCTCGTCTTCCACACATGTTGCAGATTTGTTTGCTGATATTAAAGGCAAGCACATAGGAAGACACATCCCTTCTTTTTTACATAGGCATGTATGATCTTTTATAACCTTATATACATATATTCAATATTTTATATTGCTGTCATCTTATATGTATCATCTTGTATGTGTATATATATATCATCTTTACATATCATCATATATGTAAATTCATCTATTGTGAACCTCAGAGCAAAAGCATGGGGAAGACAATGTGGGAATGTGCCGTGAGTCTAGCCTCTATGGTTAAGTGTAGTAGCAAATGCTCCCGAGTAGCAAGGTTATTGCTTCATTAACTTAATTTACAGAATTCTTATCTAAGCAAAGCTTGCAAGTTAGGGTTAAAGTCAAAGCCATCAAAATGAATCATTGAAAAGCAGTTGTCCTCAACTCAGAGCTTTACAAGTGGATTACCAGAAAGCTGGAGTGAATGTGACCCCCACTTCACAGAGAGGACTTTGTGAACTCAACAGTACAGTAAGTGTCAGGAAAGAGAGTAGTTTTTGAGGTGGCGGGAGGATCCTCTTTATAATTTTATAATTGAAATAAGCAACAAAGGACATGATGGTCTGTGTTCAGTTTGTGATTTCTCTCGTCTGTCACATGTCAGACACTCCCTGTCTTCCTATGTTCATGGAGCTAGCTGTTAACAACAGCAGTGCGACACGTCTGTTGATTGACAGATTTGTTGATTGAGCACTGGGGAGTAGAAGTGCTTCCATCTTTGCTTCCGTCTCAGTTCGGAGAGGAAAGCATGTGTATATCTTTTGGTGTGCAAATCTGACAACAGGCAATGAAAATATGATAGGCCAGAAAAAACTCATCTAATTAGGAACAGAACCTATGCAAAGGAAATGGTTTATTTTACTGTGAAAGCAAAAATGTGCCTTTAGTGTCAGATACATTGGTAAGACCTGGAGCGTACGCCTTCTGCCCCTAGTGTAAACATGACTCCAAGACGCCTCTGGAAGTCATTACTCTGTTCTTATTTCATATGCATGCTCTGTTCTGGGGCTTGGTGCAGAACTTGATGGAAAGTTATTTTCTTTAAGTGACAGCTTGTTTACAGAAATTCCTTGAAATCTGGATGGTTATTGAAAAGACTGAAATAAATGTTGCCTGCAGCTGCCTGTAGCAGAGCTTCACCACACCTTCCAAAGTGATCCCATGCCTTGCTAGTAAATCATCTAACATCCATAAAGGTCATGGAGACGGCTCCCTTTGTAATATGAAATATTTATGTTTCTTTTGCAAAAAAACATACTGTGAATCATTTTGTTGTGTTTAGGTTGAGGGTACATACTAAATTATTCCAAAATTATGGGGGCCAAATGCCATTCCCTCCAAAAGTTTGTGCAATATCTATTTATCTGAGGGCAGATGACTGCTCTGGATAACCAGTGGCAGACTTCGTCAAGTTAAGTCTAAGTAAACACAGCTGAACATAAGCAAGTTGGACTACAAGGATTTCTTGAGCTTTGCTAATAGCATATGACCTTGGAGAATGCTGGGTTTTTTTAACTACAGTCTGCTTTCAGTGGAAAAAAATTCTTTTTGCTTCAAATTAACAAGTGATAATTAGAAGCTTATTGTGTTCTAATTTTTAGATGCAAGTCAAGTGAACATGGGTACATGCACCGAGCAGAGCCGCCCTCCTAAGGAAAGCTGTCTCTAGTCAGGGAGCAGAATGCAGCCTGGATAACTAGCCAGCCAAAAAGAGTTTGTCTGAGAAGACAAAAGGGGAGGGGGATCATTTTCACTTGTTTCCTTAAAGTCTTTGTGCCATTTCAACAGATTAAAATTGTGGTTTCCAAGGGGCACTAGCAAATAAGATGTGTGTGTGTGTGTGTGTGTGTGTGTGTGTGTATTCATCCATGCACATGCTACAACATGCTTGTTGAGGTCAGAGAACAACTTTCAGAGTTGGTTTTCTCCATCAACCAGGTAGATCCTAGGGCTGGAACTCAGGTCATCAGCCTTGCTGAATTGTCTTGCTGGCCTTGTTTATTCTCTAAGAAGTACCTGGACTCGGCAGGAAAAAAACCAATAGTTCCCAGCAGAAATTCCCATCATTCCTATACACTTTCTATGATTTCCTTTTGTGAGCCTTTAAAGCAATAATACATATCTTTTTACAATCACCAAAGATTGTCATCTTTTCACATAGAATGAAATCCAATATTGAAAAAATGTAAAGGCCCTTTGTGGCGGAAGATAAGTTCCTCGTGTCAAAGGTGGGATTTGAATGAGAACTGAGGTAAAGAGTGGATTCGTTGGAATTTGTCTCAAAACTTTTGGCCTGGATGTCAGCCAGATGGCCTTCTCTGTCTTTCCTTCATTTAGGGTAATGGTTTCTTTTTCCTTTACCCTTTGTATATGTTTCCTCCTGAGAATAAATGCAGTATGTATGAAGGGTATGTGGCTAATACAGATTTTAAAATAATTCATTTTTCGAGATGTTGGTATTTTATACTTAAAATCACATGTTGAATAATAGTAGATGAACGTATGGAAAAATGTTCAGCTCTTTGTGTTAATGTATTATTCTGCAGTTAAACCCTTTATTAATTATTCATTAATTTATCCATCCACCTTTCCCTGAATTTCCACAAAGAAAACTCTTAAGAAGATTATTTTCAAATATGTTGCTAAGTAGCACAACATCAGTTTGACTTCACATCATCATCGATTTCTAATGGTCCCTTTATACCTGCACTTGAAAATCAAGACACATCATATTCTGTATATTCAGGAATCAAACACCGCCCTGCTTGCTGTGGAGGGAACCCTAGCCATCTTCCTCTCCTGTTGAACTCAGAGAATGCTGTTACCAATAATCCATTCTCCACAGGTAGGGTCTTGAGAAACAATCTAGATCCCAGTTCCACTCAGTCATTTAGCAGTCCCCAGTCTATCTCCATTCCTCCTTTCCAGCTGTGCTGCTACTTCCAGGTACCTTCAACCCCGCCGGGATCCTCCCTGACTCCTTGCTCTCACACCATACATAGCAAGAGGAATCTTCCAAATGTCCTTACTTGATCCCACTTAAATATCCATGGTGTCTCCTGCTACCTTGTATTTCACACAAAGCCATAACTTTTGGCTTTTGTTAATTTCTTTTGATTCAGTCTCAGCTGACTCTACTCATCTGTAATTCAAGGAGAGATTCTCAAAGGAGTAATGGCATGGCACCTTCACCAAGCCCTTGTCTGCCTGTATAGGTTCTCTGTCATCGTTTTCAGCCTAGTGACTCTCTTCTTCTGTACCTCAGTGAGTGCTCTCATGCCTTTACTGTATCTTGGCACTTGGATAATGCCATCATTGGTTAGATATAAGGCATGAGGAGAGGAGACTGTTTGTTGTTTGGGGTTCTGTAGGGTGTTGTCCCTCTGCTACAAGAGAATCATCCCCTCATATCCTCATTGTTCTATCCTTTCACAGCTTTCTTAGCACTACCGTAAGTTTCTGTCCTTCATTTACCAAGTGGTCACCAGCTTTGGGATAAGATCCTTCTGTAATTATCATTGCTAAGGTCTGTCACCATGGCTGGTACACAGCCTGTGTTTGGTAAGTGTTTGCTGGGGGGAATCAATGAACCTGTGAGTAAGTAACCAAAGGGATATCTGATGCACCTGAAAGATAAATTGGGGTCCAGTCTATTCATGCTGAAAACTGGGTCTTGGACCTGTCAGAGAGCTTTTCTGAGTTGTATTTCCTACAATTGGAAATGGGAAGTTTTCCCCAGTGGCAGAAACTGAGTCTAGGGCCTTGCTCATGCCAGGCAAGTGCTCTGCCATTGTGAACCTTCAACCCAGGAATATGTTTAGTCATGTCAGCATTCACAAAAAGAAATTAAATAAATCATGTGATTATGATCGCGAAGTATTAGGTTTTTTCTTCTGACATTTGTTGATGGAGGTTGTTTGTTCATTCCTGGTTGTGCAGACCCTAAACAATCACAAAGGAACTATATTATTTGCAATACTCTTTAACAAATAGTTAAGCATATTGATAGCTAGCTCTTATATCTTAAATTAACACATTTCTATTCACCTATGTATCGCCACATAGTTGTGGCTTACCAGTAAGGTTCCATCCGGCATCTGTCTCCTGCATCTGTCTATTGAAGCAGCTCCACGGCTTCTCCTTGACTCTGCCTACTCTCTCCTCCTCTATCTGTTTGGAATTCCCACCTTGCCCTATTCTGCTAAGCCACTGGCTAAAACAGCTTTATTTATTAACCAATAAAAGCAAGACATAGACAGAAGGACTTCTCACACCAGACACTCAAAAAAAGATAATTTGATTTTCACTCAGGCCAGTTCAAATTCATTATACTATGGTTATATATTTTCTACCAAAGCACCAAGCATCCAAAGATGGGAAAAAAGTCCAAGGGAGGTCAAATGTTGTACCTATTAGTTAAGGTGACTGTCAGGTATATTTGATACTCCGTGCACTTCTACTGCAGTCAGAAAGTTCCTGAGAACTGGCTTAGCATAAAACAATGGCACAACTAACGTTGTTTAGCTTTGTGTATGAATTTTGCATCTTGTGAAAGGAAAGTACAGAACTGGATTAGATCCTCATAAGAATTCTAAACCGCAGCTTTTAAAGGTGAGCATTCTCAAATCTACTCTCTCTCTCTTAGGCAAAGTCTTCATAGTTGAAACTTTCTCCAAATAATCCAGAATAGGACACATGTTGGGGTATAGCTCAGTAGTAGAGTTGGCCAGCATTCGAGACGCCCTTTGTCCAACCTCTAGTGTTTTGTTTTGTTAAAGTACAGTTTTCTAACACACTGATTGAATGATGTGTGTGCAAGCTGCTGGTGCAAAGACTGCTTCAGGCATTAAACCAGATAGTGAACAACAGATTGGCCACTGCTACAGTCTGTTATTTAATGCACCGATTCTGTCACTGAAGATTCCTTCCTAATGTGTTGCATATTGTGGCTGTTCAACAACTGAAGTGACCTTCTCCAGGCTGTTGCAGAACTGAAGCTGCCATAATTATGCATCATGCCCTTTTGAGAATTTTCCACACTGCAGCTGCCTAGACATAACATGGCTTAGACAATTCAAACACAAACTATGAAGAACTGTTGTGTTTTTTATTATCTGTTCCATTTCAAGGTAAGTCTTCAACAGGCTTCAATTTTTGCTACAAAAACTAGCAAAGGCAAGTGTAGAATCACTTTTTATCATTCCTGGGTGCTCAGTGGCTCACAGACAGTATTTCTGATTTTCACAACCATCCTGGCGGTTTACTCTTCTTACTCCCTCTGTGCACATTTATAAAGTGAGACTAGTGACTTTCCTAGATTCATTCTAACAATTTGGTTGCAGATTGCAAAGAAAACAAGTGTATTTTTTGAAGTTCCACTGGCTGGGAATGTTCAGCATCCAGGCCCTGGCATCTAGTGAGGATTGTCTTGGTGCACCATCCCATGTCAGAGTCCAGGAGGGCAAGAGTTTATGAGAGAGCAGAAGGGATGAACACGTGTTTTCTGAAGAAGCCCACTCATTCATCCAGGAGAACCAAGTCCTTGAGACCTAATCACTACTTAAAGTCCCCTCCTCCCAGCAGTGCTACATGAGCTTCCATAGTGGGACCCTGAGGGATCATTTCAACCACTGCAGTACTCAGCCCTTCGGCTCCAAATAATAATAGCTCACTCTTTTCAAAACCGAGCAACAGCCTGTATAGGAACTACTCAGTCCTCCTTCACAGCTAAATATAGTATCTCAATTCCTCTACCCCACGCACATATCTTTAGGTTCAACAGCTGCCAAGTTGGTTTCATGATTCTGTATGAACGTTCCCCGGGGAAAGATACGAACAAAGGTTTACTCATCCCAGGGTACCAACAAACCAAAGTAACAGTTTCACCAAAGTCCAACTCAGTGAATCGGTGAATTTATTAGCTCCAAATCGCAAATGTTAGGGGTGACTTAAAGGTGTTGGATGACCCTAAAAGCAACTGCATCATCAAAAAGTCTCACCCTAGCATGGATGATGACTTTTCCGTAGTTGCATAACTCTGTAGCTCCTCCTCTCCCTGAACTCACCCTCTATATTTCTGTCACCTCCCAAGGACACAGGATCATACTCAGACATACAGTTGGAAGGGAAACATAGGAAGGAATGGCTTGAATCTCCCCTCCAAAAAGGGGATTAAGGGACACCCCAACCCCTCCTTTTATAAGGAATATCAGTGGTTTGAATATTAAAAGTCTTTAAGAGTAATTGGGAGCTGTTGTGATTGCCATGTAAAGCCTGACACATTTAGAGGACAATGTTCTACAACAGAGGGCAGTTCTAGCCTCTTCCCCTCTTCAGAGACCTGATAGTGCCAGCTACTTCTCAGGGATGCCATAGAAAAGGCAGATTAAAAGTAACCCTGTTGGGAGATGGCTCAGTGAGTCAGAGCGCTTGCTGCACAAGTGTGAAGACCTGAGTTTGAATCTCTGGGACTCATTAAAAAGCCTGAAGCTGATGAGTAGGCCTGTAACTCCAGGGGTTCAGAAAGATACTGCCCCAAGAGAAGAGGTCAGAAAGCAATAGAAGAGGACAGCCGATGTCCTCTGGCTTCCACGCACCTATGTGGGCATGTGTACCCATGTGTGGTATACACACACATACCACACACACAAATAAAAATTGCAAACATATTTTTAAAAAAAAATTTACAGAGCCTTTTCTTCATGTCAGTAGAAAGGGAAACCATGCTTTATTCTTTGGAGAAAGGACCAAATTAAATATCCAACAGAGGGCAGCAAAAACAGTTTACTTTGGTTTACAAAAGCTGATTATCCTTCCTAGAAAGAATTTGTGTTTGAAGATCCCATGTGGATTACTCTCTGTTACACTATTTTCCCATAGAAAATATAAGATAATAAAATAAAAGACCTATACAAATAAAATCCTTACCAACACTATAGTATAAAGCTGGGCCAAATCGGTTTGAGTTCAAAACACGAATGTAGTCTAATGATAGCTTGAATTCTTTGATTCTTAAATTTTTTATTACTAATGATTTCTTGTATATAATATCATGGCATAGAAAAATTATAATAATAGATCATAAGTTATACAAAGAGGGTGGATTATTTGCCACCCAGGGAACATTTTCCCTGTTCCCAATCTGCCCGTGTCTAAGCAAAGGCAAATGTGAACAGGTGTCTTTACCCTTCCTTGAATCTACAACCTTAAACCGTATAGAACTGCTAGAATTGCAACTCACACTAAAGCAAAATCATGGACACAATGCGTTGTGCCCAGCCTTAGACTGAGAACCCAATAATGGTTTTTCAAAATACCAAAGAAATGCTTTCATGTGTTGCCACACTTGAGAGAAGGCCAAGAAATCTCTGCATGGTTTGACTAAAAGCAGCAGCTTCTGATTGCTACATTGGTTTCCCACTGGGTCACCCTCTGCCTTCCATGTCAGGGCTTCTGAGGTATTTTTTCCTGTCAGAGCCGTCAGTCCCAGAGATAGGAACCAGGGATCTGTCCTTTGGACACCCAACCCCTGCTGCTGGAGTTTAATTCTCTTGTTTACAAAATTCTATGAAAATGGACTACAGCCCTAAAGAGTGACAGAAGGGACTCAAGAGCAGTCTTGGCACCTCCATGGATGTGGGCAGCCTCACAAAGCCAGCAACAGTGGAGCTCATAAGAGCAGGAGTCATAACACCACAGCTCCAACTCCAAACCACACCTGTCCAGGAAGCTCTGTTTCTGGTACATTGTCCAAGATGGACAGGCAGTCCTGGGAATGAGATGCTATCATCACCCATTTTACAGGTGAGAAATGCAAGCACAGTGTGTATAAGTAACTTGCCTGATATCACTTGCTTGGTGAGTCTGCTCATCATTTTCATGTGATCCCACATCAAATCCTGGGCCTTTCACAAATTATCACAAAGAATATTGTTTGTTTCCTATAAGATGCTTTTGCTGGGTCACCAGGATATAAAGTAAAGATGTTGGCTTCAAAGCCTGATGACCTGAGTTCAGTCTCCAAAACACACATGGTAGAAGGCAAGAACTGTCTGCTACAAGTACTACTCTGACCTCCATATGCTTTCATGTAAACACACACACACATGTAATAACATTAAAAAATGTTTTATCTCTTCAAGACCAGATTGTTAGGTAAAATCAACTTACTTCCTACACTTCTTTTATTTTTTGTAGAGATTCTCTGTATTCTAAATTTAGATGGTTATAGTGAAGTGAGCTCTATATGCCACTGTATTCAGTAGGTATTGCTTTGATTCAAATTCACATTTAATTTATTTGTAAAATAAAAATTGTACACATAGGGTACAATGTGATAATTGTACATTTAGAATGGAGTCAGTGTCTATTTTAGTTAAAATTCATTTTTATTTTTTAACCGGCACACAAAAACATAACAATTGTATCTTTTTAGGGTGTACCACACACTGGTTTTGTTATTTACAAGGTGAGAAGGAAGGAACACAGTCAAACACGGCTGCAGCATCTGCCACCAACTGCTGGGTGCAGCCCATATAAGACATCTGCCACAGGAGTGCAGAGTGTGCTGCAGAAAGACCACTTGTTTGTTTCCCGGCTGCCTGGCAGCTCAGGCTTGAAATAATCACACAGAAACCATATTATTTTAAACACTGCTTGGCCCATTAGCTCTAACTTCTTATTGGCTTACATATTAATTTAAACATCTCCATTAATCTGTGTATTGCCACGTGGCAGTGGCTTACCGGGTAAAGTTCCCAGTGTCTGTCTCTGATGGGGATACATGGCTTCTCTCAGACCCTGCCTTCCTTCTCCCAGAATTTAGTTTAGTTTTTCTAAACTAATCTGTTCTACCCTATCAGGCCAAGTCAGTTTCTTTATTAACCAATTGTATTCATAGCATACAGAGGGGAATCCCACATCACCTTCCCTTTTCGGTTTAAATAAGAAAGGTTTTAATTTTAATATAGAAAAATTACACACAACAAAACAGGTATCAAGCAAGAATTACAGTTACAACATTTATACCTAATTTATCTTTTATCATATCTAAGGAAAACTATAACTATGAATTCTTTGACTCTATCAAAGACTCAAGAAGGATATAATATTGTCTACGTAAACAATAAGTTCATTGTAAACAATTTCCAAAACTCTAGAATTGATAGAGACATCTTGCTGCCTGGACAGTCACCCAAGTTCTTCTGTACCATTGGGGCATCCATCTTCAGTCTACAGCCCCATAGTATCCAGCAGACTTTTCCATGAAGCAGGAAATTTCAAAGATAGTTTCACCTATTTCTCTCTCCTACAGAATGTCTATCAGACTCTTCCATAAAGCAGGAACCCTGAAGGATCGTCTCAACTTTAGGCAAGTTGAACAATCATTGCTTTGTGGGTCCTGCATGTCCAGTTTACCAAGTAGTCCAAGCAAGAGCAGTTTCTTGCCCAAATGGCTAACCAACTCCATAAGTATCCTCTTCAATGCCCATCTTCCTCTTGAAGTATCTTGGTATAGCCAGGAAATTATGATGTGTCTCACTGTCATGAAAAATTCTAAGTTCTTAAAACATTTTAAATACCATATTCTGAAGATCTCTGAAAGATTTGAAGAATATCTATCCAACTGAAATACATCTCTGTACATCTAGAAAATCTAACTAACATGACTACAAGCTTGACTATTATAGATGACTCTCTATTTACCTATATTTCTTAATTATACATTGCATTTTTAAATGAGCTAGGCAAACACAATACATTAATTAATCAAATTGACCTTAAATTTGTATCAATAAACAGAGATCCATACAAATGCAAATCTCTATAGCATATTCCCCTTTAAATGTAAACAAACATTTATAAACATTATTTGGGAACATGGGCATAGTTCTCTCTAAACTTCTTCCTGCTTTTTGTTGGGCAAAGTATTTTCTTTTGGGGGGTGTTTGTGGCAACCTGTCAGGGGTCTTGGTCCATCAAACCATAATAGTCTGGAATGATTCCACAGGTTCTCATCTTCTGTGGAAACAAAAGAAGAACCTCTTTTCTAAAACAACATATCCTTAGACTCAAATTCTGAAATCAAAATACCTTTAAAGTATATATGTTGGTTTAGTTTAACAGTCTGTACAACGAAATACCTCTCTGTATTTGGCTCCTTCACAGTCAAAAAATTTAAAGAAAACACAATTATATACATAATCCAGACTCTGTGCATATATCATCTTTATGTGGCTTGTTTTTACTCTATTACTTTTTAATATTTATTTTATTGTCTTTACTCCTTTAATCTATGACTGTGTGTACTCTGTCTCTTTAAAGACTTTACCTTTATTAAAAAATCATTTACTTATTTTATAACTCTTTATACTCCTTTTTTCTCTCTCCCAAGCCTATGTACATTTTTTTTAAACACACTGTGTCCTATTTTGATGTCTTTTCCATCTGGATTTGTCTTTATTACATATCTGTAATTATTTTCTGACCAGAAGTGCTTCTAAAAATACTAAGTCCTTCTTATAAATTTAAATGGTACCATTGCTAGGGGAAATACGGCACTGCCTGCATGCCCTGCCCAATCCAGCATGGCAGAACTGTTTGCTGCCTCTGAGAGCCATGCTCACAGCCCCATTTAAATGCTCAGCCTCCTGAAAGAATCAGAGTTCGTGCTGGCAGCATGACTTAGGAAGCCACAATTTCAAAGCAGTGTAGCTATTTTTCTGCTACCACTGAATCAAGAAAATCTTTCTTAAAGGAGCTATGATGTTAAGCTGTGCTTAACTCTGTTTTCTTTTTTCTTTTCTTTTCTTTCCTTTTTTTTGTGTGTGTGCCTAGAATTCCTTCCCAAAGTCGCTCAGGTTTTAAGTGGATTTTAGTTGCTTGTTTGTTTCCTGGCTGCTCAGCAGCTCAGACCTGAAATAATCACACAGAAACTATATTATTTAAAACACTGCTTGGCCCATTAGCTCTAGCTTCTTATTTGCTAACTCTTACATATTAATTTAACCCATCTCCATTAATCTGTGTATTGCCACATGGCAGTGGCTTACTGGGTAAAGTTCCCAGGATCTGTCTCCAGTGGGCCTACATGCTCCTTTCTGACTCTGCCTTCCTTCTCCCAGCATTCAGTTTAGTTTTTCCCACCTAGCTCTGTTCTACTCTATCAGGCCAAGCCAGTTTCTTTATTAACCACGGTATTCATAGCATCCAGAGGGGAATCCCACAGCAGGAGTGACTCTCATCTGCATGGAGATGCTCATCCTTTTTTCCTAGGGGCTTTCGTTTTCTGCCTGGCTTGGGGTGTGCAGTCCTGGGCAAAATTTAGAATGGATCCCTCTAGCAAGACAGACTCAAGGTAGGAAGGATTTTTCAGTGTTCTTTTGGTCAAAATAGACCATAGAAGACCACTTAATAGAGGCTGTCTGACCTCTAGCCACAGCTATCACACAAAGACAAGGCAGTGGCCTCACCTTTATGCATACTTCTTTTCACATCTATCCTTCAGAGTTACCAGAAACAATTCTGGGGAGAATCTACACAGCACAGTGTGAGCATGAAGACAACCTCAGGGACAAGTCCTCATCTTCTGCTTTGAGACAGGTTTCTGTGTTGTTTGCTGTTCTGTATAACAGATTGACTGGCTCTCAAGATCCTGGGAATTCTTCTGTCTCCATACCTCCCTTCTAGCCATAGGTGTGCTAGGATTACAGATGTGTGCTATTGCACCCATATTTACCTGAGAATCCTAATTCCAATCTTCATATTTGCATGGTAAATGGATTTTTGTATGGTCCTCCATTTTTCATTTCATGTGTACCTTCATTCCTGTTCAGACTTTACATACTGTTTCTAATTTAAAAACTGAAAAGATGAGACCCTAAAGGTCAAAATGCAGGAACAAAATGGTAGAGTAAATTCAGTTTTAAGATTCAAGTTTATCCAGAATGTTCACATGCATTTGGAATGTAGAAAGATTGGTGATAGAGTCCATCTTGTGTCAAAAATGTATTTTTTCTTTTGTAATAAATATAGCAGTTGAACTGTAAATATAGCACAACTGTCATTTGCTATTTTTCTGAAAGAGCCAATGACTGTGAATGCTGTCTTTTTATTGTGTCGTTTCTGGTGTTAATACAATCAGACAGGTTTAACCCCATGATCCTGCAGTCTGAAGTATCATTTCTGGAGATGGTGATGCAAGGAATTTGAACACTCTGGCAGCAGGCTGAGCCAACTCAAGATACACTGCAGTTCATATATCAGAGGAAAAATACTTTTTGATAGCTTTTCAGAGATACTGAAGAGTTTGAAAACGCACTGAGGGAGCCAGATGTTCCAGCCCCTTTCCAGATCATTACAAGTGAATATTTTTTTTCCATTTAAAAGGTTTTTATTTTGCTAAAGGAAGCCATATAAGAAGTCTGTAGCCTAATACCATTCAGCTGTGTATTTAGTAAATGACATTACCCTTCTAGAACTGCAAGGAACAGCAGTAAGCTTGCTTCTGCAGGGAACAGCCCTTGTGCTATGGAAGAGCACAGGGGATGAGGAGCAGTGTTAATAGGAGGGAATGAAATTAAGAGCAAACCAGTTTCAGAACCAGTTGTCCGATCTGTATGTAGAGTGGCTGCTTTTATAGACAGTGAGTGCTCCTGTAGCATGCAAGCACACAGAAGCAATTCATGCAGAGCTAGGAAGTCATTTTCTGAGACTTGGCTGGAAACCTAGCTTTCATACATGAAGCATTTTGGGTAGCATCTCCAATATTCCCCTTGAGAAAATGAAGTAACAAAACCCATCAGACACCCGAGGTCAGCAGCTCTTTAATGTGGCTCCAGAGCTCTTTGTCCTGGCATGCTGTAGTGTTCTGGCACAAAGAAAGCAAGAGCAAAGCCATCTTTGTCTTTGAAGATGATAGATTCCACACACTTGGTTCATTAATCTGAGTCGATGGGCTTTGCCTGGAGTTAAATATTCCCTCTTTACACAGAGGTTTTCATTTTAATCTCTAAACGGTACTGATTTTCTCAGTGACTACATTAAATGCTGCTTATAGATGGAAAATAATAAAGTGAGAGAGGAAGTTAGCATTTTAAAAATAAGGACCCTTATAGTAATATATGTATTTAAATCTCTTTTGATGTTTTACAAATATTGTCATGTGGTCTTTGTAACCACCCTATGAATCTGTGATCCATTTCTAAATGAAAATGTAGAGACACAGAAAGTTACACAGCTGATGAGTCCTCAGATAGCTGTGCTATAAGGTGAGTCTAGGCTCTGCCTCTATGTTACCTAGTGTCTTTGTGACCTCCTCTAGACCACCCTCATAGCTAATACAAGAGGCCAAGCAAAGTGAGTATCCACCATCTCAGACCTTCTGGCTGATCACCCACCAGCTCCTCCCTCCCACAGACTGTATGCTAATCTTCAAAGCAAAGTTTCAGACTGGAAGCTTTTAACTTAGCAAGGGTGGAGCAACCTTGGAAGAGACAACTGTGCATCAAGAACACTCAAAATGGTTAGTGGAAGACTGAGAGTGAACAGAAACTGTATCATTGGGTGACGCTCTGTATATTTTAGGAAGTTACTTTGAAGTCATAAATCCTGTTCCCTGCACTTTTAATGCACCAATCCAGATAGGTAAGAGCAGAATGGCCATGCATCCTAGAAGAAAAAAGACAACCAGGAATAATGGAGTGAGAGTAGTTGTGCATCCTACCAGCACAGTAGCACAGAGGACCGAACAAAGATCTGCGGCAAAATCCCATGTACTCTGCTGGAGTGAAAATTGATGAAAATCTATGATGGCTGGAGTTTGCCAGTAAGGGGCTGAGAAGCACATCTGTAGGGCGACCACAGCACTGGTGCTTCTGCAAGAAAAAAGATGCTGTGCATTGCTGTTAGTGACAATCCCTGGAAGTTTTGACAAGTGTTCCCCATCCAGATAAAGAGCTCTTTACCATTGGCCCTGTATAGAGGAGTGCAGCTTCTAATTTTTATATTTTGATGTGACCCGAAGGGGATGATGCATTGACAGAAAGGTTGCTGAGGTGGGGATACTACAGATCCAGGACATCTGGGCATCATTAGCCTTAGCTGGAGCCAGCCCACATGAGAGGTAGCAGGAAGGAAAAGAATGTTGGGCCAGATGTGGAAGCCATGCTAAGGGAAACACTGGCTCAATTTTTGGAAAGATTTTTCCTCAAACTCTTAAATGATTTTGGAAGCCACCTAATAATGGCCCTGAGATGAATAATTTAGCTAGAATATTGCAAGGCGGGGTGGGGGTGGGGTGGAGAATCCATCCATAAAGATGAGATTGGTTTCATTTTCTTATTCTCACTAATTAGGTTTCCAGTGGGCCCCACCCCACTGCTGGCTCATAAAACCCAGACACCTCATGACTTTTCCAGAGGCAGCAGACTCGCTAGTGACCCAGTGTCACTCCTCCTTTTAGGGGAAAAACCCAAGTTTTAGGGAAAAGCTCTCTCAAAACTGTTAGAATCAGCTTAGTCCTGAGGGATGAGTCTTAGACTGCTAGGTGTTTTCACTCTTTCGCTTCCTTTTTGGTCAGATATCATTTCAAATAATTTCCTTTGACTCCATCTGTCCCCGAGAGAGGATAACCACAGTTTCTTCTGCAAGTGCTGGGACAATGGCTCTCCTGTGGTGATTTAGCAGTGATTCTGTCCAGCTTAGAGGAAAGTGATCACAAGGCTTAGGATGACGTTCCTAAAACGTCATCTAATTAAAGCCTGGGGAATCTGTGGGAGCTTGTTTAGATTTCCTTTTCTGAGACTTGGACAGGTGCCTTGATCACAGACTAAGCCATAGGGACAGAAAGAAAGTTCTTGTTGTTCTTGTGTCCTTAGCCTACAGGCCTAGCAAAAAGTACAGAAAAAGACTTGAATAGTGTGTGTGTGTGTGTGTGTGTGTGTGTTCACTCATCTTTGGTATATTTAGGTTTCAATAGTGCTGCAGATAAAAGCCAGGGCCTCATGAATGACAGGTGAACTTGGGTATAACTCATGTCTGTTCCGTAATCATTGTAGCTAGTGATACATTAGACTCACCAGAGTCTCTAAAGGTCATTTGATCCAAAGAGATACCGGCATAATGGAATTCTGTAGCTGCAAACATGACCTTCAGTGTTAGCTGACTCAGAGATGAGTTTTGTAGTCCCCACTTCCTGAGTGCCTTGCAAGTTGTCGGACCTTTTAAGCCCTAGTGTTATTTGTAAACAAAAGTGGTTCTTGTTACCAGAGAACATTTAGAGAGTTCCTGGAATAATGGTTGACACAAGCACAGCAGTCAGTAAACATTAGCTAGTATTCTAATCACTTCTTCAACACTTGGGTTCTCTTTCTTCATATTCAAGTTTACACCGAATGAAGGAGGCTTTTGAGCTCATCTAAGATACTTGTGTTTCTCCCATGTTTTGCACATTAGGTAAATTCTAACAGTAAACTATTCTTTAGAATAGTTAAGGATAAGAAAAAGCAGAAGGGGTCTCCAAGACAGGTGCTGATGAGGCAGGAGTGATGGCCCAGTGGTTAAGAGCACTGACTGATTTCACAGAGGACCTAGTTTTGATTTCCAGCACCTGCATGGTGGCACACAACTGCCTAGAACTCCAGCTCCGGAGGACCTGAGACCTTCTTCTGGTCTCTTCAGGTGCCAGGCACACGCATGATACACAGGCATGAATGCAAGAAAAAACCCAAATACACACAAAATAATTACTTTTAAAATATACATGTCTAGAATATCCTGTTTAAACATATAAGCAGTAATCCCTTAGAAGGCCGTCTGCCCTATCCTGGTTTGGTTTCTGTTGCTGTGGTAAACATGATGACCAAAAGCAGTCTGGGAAGGAAAGGATTTATTTTATCTTACAGATCAAGGGAAGACAAAGTAGGAAATGAAGGCTTCCTAGAGGCAGGAACTGAAGCAGACACCATGAAGGAGTACCGGTTCCTACCTTGCTGTCCAAGTTGTTCAACTTGTTTTCTCATATACCCCAGGATCACCTCACTAAGGGTGGCACCACTCACAGTAGACTGGGCACTCCCACATCAATCATCAACCAAAAAAATGCCCATTGGATATGCACACCCACAAGGCAATCTGATATAGGCAATTCCTCAGCTGAGGGTCTCTCTTCCCAGATGACTCTAGTTTGTGTCAAGTTGGCAAAACTAACCAGTGCACAAATGTTACTATTTGGTTTAAATATCCTATCTTAATTCTGTTTCACACCCTTTCCCAGGTTTTCCATGGGACCATTACTTTCTTTTTTAAGAATATGTAAATACTAAATTCATTTAATTTTGTCTACAAAAAACAGAATAAAAATCACCACTTGATTTGATCGATTAGCAGTGAGAGTAAAAGCAAAAGCATTAATGTGCAATTTATGTATACTAAATGTTTTTCTTTCTCTAGAAATTACTCAGAATGAAACCTAATCATCGGGGGACTAAATCTGGAAAGATCTCAAATTGCGATAAGGAAAAGTCACAATTAGAGGGCATGCTTTCTACACCAGTGCTCATACATGCTAGTTTTATAGTCTTATGATCCAGAACCTTTTAGTTTTAGGGATCAATAAATATTATGGCATAGTCTTTCGCTATTGCATTACTTTCTTATTAGCTAAAAATAAGAATAGCTATTTTTAAAAAAGAAAGTAATGGTCCCATGGAAAACCTGGGAAAGGGTGTGAAACAGAATTAAGATAGGATATTTAAACCAAATAGTAACATTTGTGCACTGGTTAGTTTTGCCAACTTGACACAAAGTAGAGTCATCTGGGAAGAGAGACCCTCAGCTGAGGAATTGCCTATATCAGATTGCCTTGTGGGTGTGCATATCCAATGGGCATTTTTTTGGTTGATGATTGATGTGGGAGTGCCCAGTCTACTGTGAGTGGTGCCACCCTTAGTGAGGTGATCCTGGGGTATTTATTCATGTGTATTCAGGTGGGGGTGGGGAGCATCAGTGCCATAGTACAATGTTGTGAAGGTCGGAGAAAAACACCCCGAGAGTCTGTTCTCCTTCGCCCTATGAGTTCTGGGTTCTACGTCAAGCTGTTAAACTTGATGGTAAGCAGCTTTACCACCTGAGCCGTGTTGCTGGCCCAGAGCTCTTACCACGGAGGCCATGTGTGTGTGTATGGGTCGGCCCAGGCAGGTATCCTAATGTGGGGAAATGGGCATCCTAAGCATTGCAATGGGATGAGAATAATGGGTGCTGCTGCTTTTTTTATAATGTCCTGTTGTACTGAGCAGTCGGTGTTGCATGTCCTCAAGGAGATTGTCTCTCCATCCTGCTTGTTGGATCTTGTTCTTTTCGCCCATAGCCCCAACCCTGTGAAAACCAGAAGCTGGTCTGGTGTCCCGTGTTTCTGGGATGCACACACTTAACTAAACCTTGGCTATTCTCAGCAGCTCTCATGAGAGATGGCTGCCAAACTCACTGCTTGTGAAAGCCTGGTATTCAGACATTGGGGATTTTTGGCTTGCTTTAGACCCTTGACATACACCCCAAGGTTTTAGTTTTCCTGCAGGGACATGAGGCCGGTGTGGCAGGTGAAGTAGATGCTGTGTTCCGTTATCTTAGAATATAAACCACGGCTTCCTCTCTCCACTTACCTAGTCCAAGTGGCCTGCTTTGCTGAACGATTTTCATGTTTCTCTTTCATTCTCCCTACTTCCTATATTCTGCAGGAATGTCTTTCGCTCCTTCCATTTTAATTTAAAGAAATGTCTGTCATGCGACTTTCACGTTCCTTAATTTGAAAAATAGTCATAAGCTTAATCTTCCTTCCTTTTATTTACGTGGCAGGGACACAAGTGCTCTTGCGTGAAACACTGAACAAAACAGTTCCAATTTGAGGATTTATTCATTAAACTTGAAAAATATATCACAGAGGAGAAATATTTGGCCATACTTTTCTCACTTTCTAGGCCTGCAGATGTTAGAAATTAGTAAGCTTCTAGTGGCTTTCATGAGAGCTGAAAGGGTCCTTGACTACTGAGCCCTGTGCTTAGACAGCCTGAATTGCCATGCAACTGAGTTTTTCATGTAATTGTTTCTTTGCTTAATTTTCTAAGGAAACACTCATCCAAACAGGATAACCCTACCTTAAGTTTCAACATGCTTTGAGTTTTACAGCATTTAAGATTTTCCTAACTGCCCACTCTTTTTTTTTCTTTCCTTTTCTTTTTTGGTTTAAAACAGGCTCTTTTGGCTGATTCAATAAGCAGTCCCTGCCAACCAGTTGCTTTTATGGTAATTGACAGCGTAGCTGATTTTTAGAGTCTTAGAACCTAAAAGGGCATTTTAGCTTAGACTTTGGGGAAGCTGAGCCAGTTACTTGCAGAGGGAGGTGCCGCTGAGCCTGCTGTTGACGGTCAGAGCCTGCCCTGTGTGCATGCTCACATCACTGCGCCCAGGAGCTGCAGCATTTCTGTAGCCTGGGCCTCTGCTTCTTCTGACTCTCAGCACTATGCATTCTGTACCTTTACTTCTCCTGCCTGGAACGTCTGGCACTCCGAAAGATCAACTCTCATGTGTGACAAAAGTGACCTGAGCATCATGACTGCTGGTGATGGGGACAACATCCCCAAGGTTCCTGAAGTACTGAGTATGGACTGAAAGGACAACTAGTTCAAATGAAAAGGAGAAAGCAAGTATTTGTTTTGAAGGAAAAAAAAAACGCAGGAAAAAAATCATAGCATTTAGTAGCACCATCCAGTGTTAGCTGGGGATTATAAGCTTGCTGAGTTGTCCTCAGATGGTGTCAGTCTCTAAAATAGCTGGGATGTCCCCAAATCCCAGCTCAGCACAATAAATAGAAGTCCCCAAACTAGCAGATCTTTAGAGTTCTTACTTTCCAGAAAATGCACAAACGTTTCCAAGAAGAAGGAGGTTATTTGTGAATTTCCTTCTGTTGTTCATCTGTGAACTTGACTCCTCAGGGGTGGGTCTGGATCAAAATAGCCTTTTCACACTAGGAAGCCCCAGGAATATCCACACAAAAGCATCTATGCTTTAAGCTTAAGAGACCCTAGATGCAGAGAAGCTTCCAAGTGTTGACAGTCAGCTTTTGCAACTGGTCTGAAATCCTCAAGAGTGCACTTTAGGACAGTTTTAGCCTTGATAGAAATGCAAGATGTCTTCCAGCTGTACCATCTTATGCAGTTCTGTCTCTGTCTTCAGACCCAGTCCTACCTGAGGACACCGAGTACACCCACGTGCCTTAAATAAAGTGTAAAGTTCCCTCTTGAGACTCGTGCACAGAATAGCATTGTAAGGTCTGTTGAAAAACAAACAGGGGCTAGTGAAATGGCTTATTGGATAAAAGCGCTTGCCGTGCAAGCCAAAAAACATATGTTCAAATCTTCAGGACTCATGTAAAAGCTAGGCTTTTAGTAGGAGCATCTGTAAAACCAATGCTTCCATGGGGAGATAGGAGATAGAGACAGAAGAAACCTTGGGAACTGGAGGAACCAGCTAGTCAGCTATACAGGACAGTGAACAAGCAATTCTGCTTTGAACAAGGCAGAACCAGCAACTGAAGTTGCCCTGTGATGGCTCTCTGTGCTCTATGCACCATAAACACACACATTCACACCTACAAATGTGCACATGTGTACAGACTCACTGTACACACATGTATACATACACGAGGTGGGGGGGGGGAGAAACTAATAACTAATTAGAATGCCCAAACAAGGATTTGAGGGATAGTTTTACACATAAGAGATATTTTTAGAGGCACATTCATTTCCAAGTAAGTAGAATTTCATAATTTCACGTCTGCTGCAGGAATCTCCTTTCTCCCTGGCTTGACTAAGGAGCATCCACAGTGGTGCCAGCAACATCTAGCTACTCTGGGGGCTGCAGAACATTAAGCTTCCTCCTCATCTAGAGGAACCCCATGTCCCTCTACATGCAGGCGACGTCACTACATGTCTGTCAGCTACAAGCTCTCTGCTTTTCCACAGTCACCACCCTCCAGTGTTCCAGTCCCTTCACCTGTGGGAAGTGGTTCAGCTGTGAGCCTGAGCATCAGAATGTGGTCTTTTCTTATTTCTCTGATGTCTGTAAGTTCATGGAACTTACTCTGCTTTTGAAAAATCTTTCCTGCTGGGGAGATGGCTCAGTGGTTAAGAGCATTGCCTGCTCTTCCAAAGGTCCTGAGTTCAATTCCCGGCAACCACATGGTGGCTCACAACCATCTGTAATGAGGTCTGGTGCAGACATACACAAGGACAGAATATCGTATACATAATAAATAAATATTTAAAATTTAAAAAAAAAAGAAAAATCTTTCCATTGACTAAACATCCAATAACCAATTGTTTCACTTTTGGCAACAGTTGTGGGAAAAATTGAGCAAAGACCAAAATATTAATTTTCTCTCTCTGTCTCTCTCCTCTCCCCTCTTCCAGCCCTCGGCTCTCTCCTCTCTCGCTGTAAAATGCCCAGTGTTGCCAGTTTTCCTGCCCAGAGGCCTTGACTGGCCTCTGCTCTGATTCATCTTGACCCTGTCATTAGTGAGTGAAAACAGATACCAGAGGAGATTTGTTGTCACCAGATAGATATACACCCCAGCACAAAGTCACTAAAGCTGAAGAGTTTAGGATGGAGACCCCGAGAGGGCTCAGTGGCGGAACGCACCTGCCACCTTACCTCACAAGATGGCTTTGATCCTGGGACTCACATGGTGGAAGGAAAGGACAAATTCCTGTCCTCTGATCTCTGTACATGTGGCTCACACATACATACACCCTCATTATTGTATAAATGTGATTTTTTAAAAAAAAAATTAAAGCAACAACCAAAGAGACTTGACTCAGAAAGTTTCTATAAATCAGGATTATTGAGTTCTGCAGGCTAAAAATTATTGCTGCTTTATTTCATGTACATGAGTGACTTTCTAACCCCAAATTATCCAACATGGCAGGGTGAGCCTCTTAACTGTCCAGGCCAACCCAGCCGGGTCAGAAGATCCCAGGCTGACTGCACTCCAGACCTAAGCATTCTCCCCAAACCCTGTGAAATGTCTCACCCCTCAAGCTTGAGTCTCAGCAAAACGCAGAATATTAAGGTTGGGGAAGCCTCAGCAGCTTCTAGGAAAGTCCTTATTTTGTAGTTGAAGAAAAGCAATCTGCCTTACGTAGTATGGTAATGTGTGGTAGTTGCTAATAGGCAAAAACAGAACAAGCCCATTGAGCGGCCCATTACGGTCAGTGCTCCTCCATGCACAGCCCTTCCCACGAAAGCTCAACTTCCTACAGCAAATTAATCCTTCTTGCCTTGATAACTACTGGAATCTGTTTTGTTTTTGTTTTTTTTTTTAAAGAAAAAAAGAAAACTAATTTTCAGCCATCTTTCCGATTAAATTTTATTCTTGGCAATTAATGAAGGAATCCTAAGAACTGGTGGGATGGTTCAGTGTTCAAGAGTAGTTTTTGCTCTTCCAGAGCACCTGCATTTGGTTCCCAGCACCCACCGCTGGTGACACAGCTGCCTGTAACTCCAGCTGGGGTGGAGATCTGCTGCCCTCTTCTGGCCTCCGTGGGCAACTGCACACGTCTCTGTCTCTCACACACACATGCGAGAGAGCTAAAAATACAATAAATCTTTTTAAAGAAGTCCCAGAGACAAGTAACTGAACTTGTGAATGTGTGCTTCTCTTTGCAGACACTCTGGACAACGGCTCGAATAAAGGTGGCAGGTGAGCAAAACAAGTTTCCTTTGCCATTGATGCTTTGCTGTGATACTGTCTCCAGTGCACACAGCAGCGGGTTTGATCCTTTCTCTTCTCTTTCGCTCACATGCAGTGCGGCTAACAGACGGGGCCCGAGCAAGGATGACACGTACTGGAAAGAGATCAATGCAGCTATGGCCCTAACAAACCTCGCCCAGGGAAAAGACGAAGTGCAAGGGACCACCAGCTGCATCATCCAGAAGTCTTCCCACATAGCAGAAGTAAAGACAGTCAAGCTGCCTCTGGCTCAGCGCTTCTAGTGTGGCCAGGGGTGCTGCTGAGCATGTCAGTGTTTTTTGGTTTTTTTTACCCAAAATCCTCATCTTAAGAGCCAAAGCAGGTGTGAAGAGGACTCCCAGCCAAACCTCCTAAGTTCAGCTATCCTAAATACACCAGTTGCTTCTATAAAAAGACACATACATTATAAAAAAGTCATTTTAATCAAAAATATTAACTTATTTTATGTTACTGAAACTATGCATCTGTGTCGCCATTACAGTAAGTGCCTTGCTTCCCTGAGATAAGCTCCAACGTGGGCGCAGTGAAGAGCTGTGCCTCAAACAGCCAACGTCGACCCTTGCTGGACCACATGGTTCCAAACCGGTGCAAGACCGAAGCCAGAATCGCTGAAAGCCCTTGAAATGAGTCCAATCACTCACGCACTGAAACTTGGAAATCTGTTCAACCCTGGTGAAGTGCTTTTTTCTTTTTCTTTTTTTTTCTTCTTCTCCCATAAATGCCTATAGGGCTAGAAATTGTTCTTTGTGCTTTCCAGGGTGACAGTGAGAATTTTATGTGTGGGTTTTGTTAGTATATCTGATATGTGAGCAGCTTCCAAAATGAAAGGTGCAGCCGGCTCACTTGATGTGAACGGCTCACGTGATGTATACGTTTAAGAAGAGACACTTTCAAACTAGTAATTACAGCATGCTGTAATCAGAAATTATTTTCCCGATCACTGTGGAAAGAATCCCAATGCCCTTTAAAACTAATTTGGATTTTTCTTTTTCGAAGTTTTGCAAGGAGCCTTATTATATAAATCGCTGAATTTTGTTCCTGTGCAAAATTAAACCTGTAGTTTAGTTTTAAGACATGATCTTGCTTGCATTGGTCAGTGTTCCTTTGTGGTGGAAACTGGCTTTCAAATGGAGTAACTAAGCTTTTTATTTGGTTTATTTCAAGTCACGATTCTAATGAACAATTTGTATTGCAACAAGAACAAGAAAATGAAGGGAAAATATCTGTATGTGGATATACATATATGCAGAAAATTGATTTTTAAAATTTAAAACATATGGGAAACAAAACAGGAACAGTCTCTGGTTTGTGCCAAGTAGGACATTCAAGTAAAATGTAAATGAAGTCTTGCATTGAAAGAAAGAACATTTTGTTTCTAACTGACACTACCACTGAGTGGAAACAGTCACTATCAAAGGAAAAGAGCGTCCTTGCCATTAAACATCCTAACCAGCTTGGGAACACTCGAAACCTACAGAAATGTGGAGACCCCGAGCAGAGCAAAGCAAATGTCCAAGAGCAAAGTGAAAAGATGCCTAGTTTGGAGTGGGATTTTTTTTCTGGGTATGTAATCTAGTTCTTAGATTTTTTTTTTTTGACTGGAAAGCACTTTTGCCAAATGTGAATGACATTCAGTAATATGGCATGTGCTGACATTTTTCTTTATTTTACAAAAAGCTTTTACAAGTCAAAGGTTGCTCTTTGCTGCTGAGTGGACATGACTGCCTGGATGGCCATTGTAAGACACTTTTTCATGTATCATAGCCTTGTGGGGTGGGGTATCTAGTGTAATGAAGATCATTTGATATGAAAATATTTTGTATGTATTTTTACTGTTTTCTTAAGCGCAGTCTGCAGTAGCAGGAAGCCCAAGGTGAGGTGTTTACATGATGACCGTATGAGTGAATGAAGTATTGGCTTCTGCTACTGCATCCTCAGTACTCTCAGACCCAGGGTGCAAAGTGGCAGCCACCACAACGCCTCTGCCCAGACATGAGTGTGGCAGTGAAAGACAAGGACAAATACTTCACTCTTTTTCATACTATTATAAGTTATTCTGGTATTAAATATTTTAATAAAAGTGTTTTTGTTTTACCATGTTGCAATTATAAAAATGAATGCTGGTTGTATTTTATTTGAAATTGTCATGTTATATTTTTTCCATCTTTTGGGGAAAAAAATCAGTGAATTTGTTCTGTATTATGAACACAAACACATGATTTCTTTCAATTACCAAAGCTTGGAGTCCAGCCTGTACACACTTCAAAAAAGACATATCATTAGCATATCCCCAGCAATGTCTCCAATTACAGTTACTTTTAACTTATTCTTTTTCTTTCATTGCTGTTGTCTGAATTATCTGGAACTCAGAGACTCCTTCACCCCTTAAAAGCACCTTAAACAACACTGAGCCAGCAGCCGAAAGGCTAACACGTAATTTATATTGAAGAGAGAGACTCGCCTTCTTTTTATCTTACAATTGTATTTTAATAAAACTACTCACTGTCGGGAGTTCTTGACAGATTTAAAATAAAATTTCATTTCTAGACTTCAGTGATCATATGGGTTTTGTTTGCCTTTGAAAGCTGGCCAGTGGGAGGAAGCAGTAGACAGGAGCGGCTCGCATGTGGGTCATGGAATGGGGTGTGCTATAGTTGGATCAAGTTTGAATTCTTTCACTTGAGGCCACCAACCCACCTGTTAAGACCCAAGGACAAGAGCACAACAAAGACTGTTCAAATACTGAATTGCACTGAATTCTTTCTTTCCATAGATAATACAATAGCATTCTTTTTCTGTATTTGTTCATTCGTGGATTTTAATTATCTCATAAAATGATCTTATTAGCATATAATATAATGGGCTTCATCATGTCATTTGCATACTTATATGTTTTTATACTGGGTTCAACAGCACCTCCATTCATTACTGTGTGTTCTATATGGGAGAGAAGCTTAGCTTGGAAGCCAGGCAGATCTGCATTGCCCTGCTAGCTCTGTCCGCCCCCACCATGACTGCAAGATCCAGACTCAATGTTCAGAGTTTTTATATGCAAAATATGAGGAAGGAGCTAGCCCTGGTAGACTTTGTGAAAAAAGTTGAAAGAATGGATGATACATAGAATACAGGAACCAGCAAGATATCTCAATGGGAAAAGACTTTGCTACCAAATCTGACAAGATTTTGCTCTCCAGAACCCACATAGTAGAAGGATAAAATTTACCCCTGTAAGTTGTCCTTTCATCTCCACACTCCTGAAGTGAAATAAACAAATACGAACTATTAAGATGCCTACTACAATGGCTGACAAATCACCACTCAGTAAGTGGAAAACACTACCACATAATTTGTCCATGTGATGTTTGTGTAGAGGATGAAAGTGTAGGTGGAATAGGAGACACAAATACCTTGACAGAAATCTCGAAGCATGGAAAACTCTGACTTGAAGGACGGCAGTGGTGATGTTGGTACTGGCGTTAGATATGCTCATTGGCATCACTTTGAACTGCTACACCAAAGCATGAAGTAGAGCAAAAGCAAGGGAAGCAAACACACCAAAGACAAGTGCACTTACTGGTGTCCTTCACTGGGGTGACAAGGACTGCTTTTCCTTCTGTCCCTCTCCACACTGCTCAAGATGACCAAACTCAACTTCATGTCTGTGTTCCCTGCATGCTCTAAATAGCAGTGTTTAACACACAACGCCGCTGGCCACAGTCCTCTTTTTAAATTCATCCAGCTCAATGATAGCAAACAGAGACTAATGACAGAGAATGGGGGCGAGGAAGGTCACCTGTGTCCTGGAAGGCAGCATCATGGGGCAGAGGTGGGGCTAGAGGGCCTAACAACTGGGAAAGAAGTATCACCCACCAAGGCCAGAGTTCGGTCAGTGAAATCAAGTCTGTGCAGTTCACTGAGATGGTGGGTGAAACACTTTGCAAGCTCACAAGTGTGTACAAAGTTGTGATTACAAGTGTGTGCCACATCCCCATGGTCATGATAACCATCCTTCCTGACAATGTAGGTCATGGTTTCCATGGAGCATACAGAGTCCCTTGTTTTACTAGACACATGATGTACCATTCGGGTCCTCCTGCGCACAGTTTCTTGACTTGGACTTCTTTGTGACAACAGAACCAGGGTATGACAGCTGCTTGCTATCCCACAGGGATCCAGTAACAAAACCTGTCTAGGTTTGGGAAAAAAAACCAAATGACAGCAAAGTCCTGTATTTTCTAAGGTGAGAAGATAGCCAGGATTTGTGGGGGGAAACAGTGTGTTCTCACAGGTCTCTATAGGAATCTATCGCATGCAAAGACAGTAGGGCTTAGAAAACAAATAATAGTCCACAGTCAGTTTCTGCATATTTGGCCTGTAACACATCAAATATGATAGTTCTGTTTTGGCTTTAATCTAATTGATATACAATAGCTCATCAGTGGAGTGTGATATCTATCTACTGATATGTTATAGAATAATCAAGTCAGGGCAACTAGCATATCCCTCTGAAGTTTCATTTCTTTGTGGCAAACACTCCAAGTCCTCTCCTCTAGATATTTTAAAGTATTTAAGTATTTTGAAGTTTCCAGTCAGGATATTATTGCCAACTATGGGGGGGCTCTAGAGCACACCCTTATTGTATATTCTGCCTTTGAACCCTGCCTCTATTATCCCTCTGCTTCCTCTATGCCTTCAATGCTAAAAAAATAATTATAAAACAATGTACTTGGGTTTTTTTTTTTATTTTTTAGGGGACCTGCCACTCAGCTCCCAAATAAATACACAGAAACTTATTCTTACTTATGAACACCCAGCCTTAGCTGGGCTTGTTTCTAGCCAACTTTTTTAAGTTAAATTATCTCTTTAACTATGTTTTCCCTCTGGGCCTTTTTACCTTTTTTATTCTATATATCTTTCTTTCCTTCTTACTCTGTGGCTGGCTGGCTGGCTGCCCTGGTGTGGGAAGTCCTTCTGTATGTGTTGCTTTTGTTGGTTAATGAATAAAGCTATTTCGGCCAGTGGTTTAGCAGAATAAAACTAGGCAGTAAGTCCAAACAAAGATACACAGAGAAGCCGAGCGGTGGTGGCGCACGCCTTTAATCCCAGCACTCAGGAGGCAGAGGCAGGAGGATCTCTGTGAGTTCAAGGCCAGCCTGGTCTACAAGAGCTAGTTCCAGGACAGGCACCAAAAACTACAGAGAAACCCTGTCTCGAAAAAAAAAAAGATACACAGAGAAAGTAGGTGGAATCTGAGAGACACTGTGTAGCCACTCAAGAAGCAAGATGTGAGGTAACAAGCCACAAGCCTCAAAGTAAAATAATAAACTAACAGCAATGGGTTAATTTAGAGAGGGCTAGCCACTAATAGCCCAAGCCATCAGCCAGACAATTGCAAGAGGTATTAAGCTTCGGAGTGGTTATTTGGAAACAGGCGGGCAGAGAGAAACAGGTCCAGGACAGCAGAGAGACAGAAAACCTCTGTCTACACTGTCCCCTGGTGTCCTCTTCTCCCTTTCTCTCTCTTTGCTCTTCTTCTGGAGCCTAGATTTCTCCTACTACCTATTCTTTGCCCACCAGCCCCACCTATTTCTCTCTTCTGCTTCACCATTGGCCATTCAGACCTTTATCAGACCAATCAGGTGAGTTAGGCAGCTAAAGTAACACAGTCCTGCAGAGTTAAACAAATGTGACAAGAAAGAATGCAACACTTGTTTGCATCATTAAACAAATAATGCATTAAGCAGCATAAACAAATGTAACGCACCTTAAACTAATATTTCACAATAAAACAAACATGGGAACACATATGTCTTCAATGCACCAATTTCATTTCATTAGGATATGTGTCCAGAGGTCATAATTACATCATATTGGATAGCTATTCTTAAGTATATACTATTTGTTTTAATCTATTTTGTTTGAGAATATTCCATCCTAATTTGTATAATTATCCTAATTTACCTTCCAACAGTATGCATGGGTTCCCTTTCTTTCACATACTTGCCAGCTCTTGCTATATTCTGTTTTCTACAATAACAATCTCTACTGGATTGAGGTGATGTCTCTCAGGGTATCCCCTAGTAATTAATGTCAAAAAATTGTTTTCATTCTGATGTGTTCTCTTGAGAAATGTCTATGTTGCTAAAATTTCTTCCCTGGGGAAGATTTGAACATTTACTTGCTCGTCCTAAGATTCTCACAGTAAACCAAAATCCAGATCTACCTCCACTCACCCTGGGAGCCAATGGTGTTCTTGAGCTTTCTTGCAAAAGTAAGTGAGGGGTTTCTGACCAGAGCATGGATGATCCCAAAGCTACACTAGAAGGTCTTCACCCAGCATTGATAATACATCATAGATGGAGCCCATTTTCTCTTATTCTTACCTAGTCTTTTACTCTAATCTCTCACCCATACCCAATGATCATGTCCAAATAGGGAACAATTTCATCAAAATGTCTTAGGGGGAGTGGCTTGATACGGATGTGAGCACCTAGTGATCCCCCCAGTCCCCTCCTTCTAGAAACAATGTCAACAGTTTGTATTCTCCTTGTATGGAGTGGAGTTCCTGTACCCGGTACCTCCTATACATTAACATCTGGTCACGGGCAGTTTGCATGAATCTCCAAATCTGTAAATTATCTCTTCCTTCTGTTGATCAGTTGCCATGGGGATAGCTTTTTAGCTTGATGTAATCTCATACTTTTTTTTACTGTTTTTTTAGCCTGATTTTGGGGATTCCTGTCTGAAAAACACCTCTACCTAGTCCAGTGTCTTGAAGTGTTCTTTCTACTAGTTCCATGGTTTGAGGTCTTATGCTCAATTTTTTAAAACTACTTTTAGTTGGTTTTTACATATTGTCAGAGATTCAATGATTTGTTTGTTGACTTTGAATAAAAGCTTAAAATTTAGTTCTTTACAAAATTGTAAGTGTAAGTTTGTATTAGTTGTAGAGATATTTATATAGTTTCAGGGGATAGAAAGTCCCACACCTCATTGAGAATAAGAAGTTCACACCAAAAGATAAATCAATAATACACTGTTTTCTCTATCAAGAAAACATTCCTATGACAAAAAGTGTCAGGTAAACTCAGTGCCCTTAAGGTGTCTTGTTTACACTGAATGAGGCTGTCATAACACTGCTGTGTGGACGGCCTTGTGTTTCTGCATCTCTAAATAATTAGTGCTTTTGGATTAGATACTCAGATGGTGAGTCAAAGCCAGTGTAGGTGCATTGAGTTTCTTAAGAAGTTATATAAAATCATTTTAAAATTCTGCCAGTTTGAAATTTGCATTTTCAGTGATTAGGTATTTCTGATCATCTGCTATATGGCCAGAATGTTGAAGGGAATAGACTTTCCCAGATTTGATAGGCAGTCTTGTCTTCCCTTGTATTTTTGAAGATGGGTGACCCTAAATAAGGTTTGGTATTTCTCTTCTGTGAACCATTTGTTCATGGTTTTTCTTCTTTTGTATATCTATATATAGATGTATAATAAGTACCTTGTCTAAAATGAGATGGTAGTGTTTTTCTGTTGTTTTAAGTTTTAAACTTTGAATAGCACCTACATACACATCTAGTGTGTTTGGAGGTTCTAGAAGCTACTCATATACCCTTGACCAAAAACGAGTCCTTCTCTATTTGGGGAAGGCCGTCCTCTTCAACCGAGCCTGCAGCTTTGGGAGGGACTCACATGGAGCAGTGAGAAAGGAAAGGGACACCCGCCTAGCTAGCCAGATCAGCCAAATCAACCCTGGCGATCAATAGAGTGACAGATGTCGCAGCCAGATGGCCCTCACATCCCACATCTAGTTTGTGTTGGGTGGTCCCGCACAGCTCTGTCCTCAGCATTCAGAGCACAAAATACAGAGCCAGCCTGCTGATAACCTATCCTGTTCCCTGACACTATAGTCTTAGACTTGACAGTCAGGTCATACCTGTGCATCCATCTGTGACATACAGATCACAGCAGGAGCTGCTCCTTCTCATGAGGGGAGTAACAGCATGGTCTGAATGTAAAATGTCCTCACAGGCCCATGTAGTCAAACTCTTGCTCCCAGATAGTTGCACTGTTTCAGGGTTGTGGAGTTTTGGGATTCAGCATCTAGCTTTGTTTTACTTTGGAACTTGCTGATATTAACCAGGGCCATTTGTGTAACCATGGGTTTGAAGCTGTCCAGTGGAGTCTGATAGACTCAACCACACTGCACAGCTGAAGATGTTCACTGCCCCTCTCTGGTCAGAATCCATCAGTTGTCAACAGTTCTCAGAGCCTCCTCTGTGAGAGAGTGAAATGCCCCCCCCCCAGCTGGAAAGGTCTTCTGGGCAACACTGAGGGACTCAGCCTCTCAGATGATCTCTCTATGCAGCTGAGAATCATATCAGTACCTTGAAAACACCTTGTTTGTCCTTATCTCTTTCATGTCTAGGCCATGGTAAGAGAAATGAAGTCTTCAGCCCCACTTCCCTTTTTTTCTGCTATAATATTAACCTTCCCTGGAACTAATTTCCTTCCATGATACACTGTGACTCAAGTCCTTGTCTTTTAAGGAAGGGATTAACTGTGAGATGTTTCAGGACACTTGTTTCAATTTTAGCATGATACTTACCAGTCTGTGGTCTCAGGTTCACGTTCAATTACCTTTCTTGTAGCTCAGCTCCCAGAACTACCTACACAGGAGCAACAATGCCCACAGTGGGCTTTCTCAATTGAGGTCCCCTCTTCCTAGATGACCCTAGCTTGTGTCAAGTTGACAGGAACTAACCAGTATAGTACTTGTGGGTGCATCAAGTAGAGATAGAAGTAACTGTGAATTCCCCTCTTCTACAGAGGTCTCAGAAAAAATATGTTCTTACAATTTTTCTTTATTGTCCTCTCACTTCATTTTCAGTAGTTCCCTCTCATTCTTATATTATTTATATTTTTGGTGGAGTTGTGCTACTTTGTAATGATCTATCTAGTTTCAAATATATGTAGCCCAACATTATTATGGTCCCTTCTTCACAGAACTTCAGGCTTGACTGCTAGAGAGCCTGAATACTCCCAGGTCAATAAAGATGGAGTAGCCATGGAGAACTGATAACCTCTATTTCATGTTCACCTTTTCACAGGCAGTTAAACTGAAATGGGCACTATAAAATCTCTTCAACCAACAAGCCCAACCTTTAATTACTAAAGCCTTAACAGCCTCTGCATTTTGGATCTCCTAACTCCCTAAAAGACTGTCAATTTAACCATAACTACCTAACAACCGCCAAGCCAGACTTTACAAGCCACTGTTGAGAGTTCAGCCTTAAAATATAAGGCTGATTTTAAAAATGACTGGCATTTTATGGCATTGGATCACTGTGCTGTAAGTGATCATGAATCATTTTCTTCAAAGCATGGGCAAAGATTACCATGTCATCTTTCTCCACGTGATTAATTCACTGCTTATTCTTCCATGTCTGCCCAAACCAAACAGATAAAATAAGGTCAGCTCTTAAGAGGGGAACAGAGATTTTAGAAAATAAAACCTTCAAGGACATCTCCAGCCTCTCCAAGCTTCATTCTTGCTCTCCCTTATGCTAGAATTGTTTCTTTTGGAGGCCTACCTAACAGTCAACCTTTTTTGCTCCCAGCAATTTAATCTTCCTACTTTGAATACCTTTAACAAAACTCAGACTGTCTGATGAGATACACAGTGCCATGGATGTGTCATGGCCTTATCAAGACCCTGAGGTTAGTCAGTTGCAGGTCCCATTGTTCTCAGAGCCTGCTTCCTTTATGAGGTGTAATGTAAAAGGAGACTTCTTCTTTTCCAGGACACCCAAACCCAAATAATCACACAGAAACTATATTAATAACAACACTACTTGGACTATTAGCTCAGACATCTTCTTAATTAACTCCTATATCTTAAATTAGCCCATTTCTATTAATCTGTGTATAGGCATGAGGCTGTGACTTACTGATAAGGACCCAGCATCTATCTCCTTCAGCAGCTACATGACATCTCCTCAACTCCACCTACTCTCTCTCTATATCTGTGTTCAGATTTTCCATTTGGCTTTACTCTACTAAACCATTGACCAAAACAAATTTATTCATTATTAAATGAAAGTAATGCATATACAGAAAAACATCCCACATCATCTCCCCTTTTCTGTCTAAGCAAAAGGGAAGGCTTTAACTTAACATAGCAAAATTTCATATGCAAAACAAGCAAGAACCATAGTTACAATATTTAGTCCATTTACATTTGGCAAATTAAAAATACTCTATCATCTTTCCTATCTTTGTGAGTCTAAAGTTTTATATGTAACTTATACTTCATCATAACTAAGGAAAACTAACTGTAACTATCTTCAACTCTTCAATGACCTCAGAAGAATATAATATTACCTAAATAAACAGGAAGTACATTGTAAGCAACTTCCAAAGTTCTTGAAATGACAGAAACATCTCACCCAAAGTTCTGTAACATTGGGGCATCCATCTTCAGCTGACAGGCCCACAGTATCTTGCAGACTTTTCCATGAAGCAGGAAATTTGAAAGGCTGTTTTGCCTATATTGTGTCTTTCTTTTGTGTCCTGCAGAATGTTTGGCAGACACTTTTGTAAAACAGGAACTCTGAAGGACTCTCTCTCTCTCTCTCTCTCTCTCTCTCTCTCTCTCTCTCTCTTTGTGTGTGTGTGTGTGTGTGTGTGTGTGTGTGTGTGTGTGTGTATGAGACCTTCTTAAGGCAAGGTCAGCAGTCATTTTTCTCTTAGTCCTACATATCCAGATCATACAGCAGACCATCAAGCAGTCCAGGCAAAAGCAGTTTCTTGCCCAAATGGCTAACCTTGTTACACTGAAGGCAAACTCCATAAGGAGGCTCTTTGATGCCCATCATCCTCTTGAAGTAATTGGTGCTGCCAGAAGCAGACATGTCTCATTGTCAAGAAAAGTCTAAGTTCTTAAAACATTTTAAATGTTATACAACTTCCATAAGATTACTTAAGAAACTAGAATTCCATCTTTCCACACCACAGCAGACATAACACACTCCCACATGGATGGCAAAGTAAAGACACTAAATGTGCTTCCCTTTTTAATGTTTGTCTCATTAGTATGCACACATGCACACTTATAGGTGTGCCAGTGTCTATAGGTATCAGATCTGTCAAATCTTCTTTGACCTGGAGATACAGGTAGTAGTGAGTTGCCCAATACAAGACTGGTAAATGCTGTTAACCACTGGAAGCATCCCGCCAGCTCCTAAGTATACTTTATAAATTCTGCCTTGAGAAGCCTGACAAATGAAAACACTGAGATCCATGCACGGATAAGCCACTGGGAAAGAGCAGGGAGGCCGGCGAATCACAGTATATTTTTATGAGTTAAATAAAGAAGTTGGTTTCACTGTGACATTTTCACACATGCATATGACAAACTTTGATCATCTTCAACCCTCTTTTGTCACCCATTTCCCATATCCTTCCTGCATCTCTAATAGTCTACCATCAAACCGACTCCTCTGAGTACTGCAGGATACTAAAGCAGCAGGGTTCACTGTTTCTTTACCATGGACTTACTGGAGCTGGAGCAAAACATCCACATTTTCATGGAGGTGGGTGCTAACACATACGGTGAATTTTAACTACTATAATAAATTTGATGTATTGCTTTTTGCAAGTTTCATTATAAGTCCTTAATAAAATACCACATTTTAGAAACAATAAAAAATGTTATATTCTGTAGGTCTTTGAAGTGTAGAAGATTATCTATCTGAAATATCTAAAAAAACCTAACCAACATGACTTCAAGTTTGACTATAATAGGTGACTAGCGATTAATCCATGATTTTAATTATACATTACATTTTAAAATGAGCTGTATAAACATAATACCTTAAACAAGAGCAAATATTTATACACTGTAACAAATTGATCTTAAATTTATATCAATAGATCCGTATCCTTGGATGTGCCTAGCAGCCAGGGGTTGCACGCCCACCCCTCACATGAGCATGAGTCACAAGTTCTCGGTTCACCTCTAGCACCTTGATGCCCAGGACCACATTCTGGTGCCACAGCATCTTTTCAATACATTGTTGTTTCTTAAGTGAGTTTTATTTGCCTCTCACTAAATTCAGAGTACTTAGGACACTTTGAGACTTGTAGATTAATCCCAGCCAGCTGGGGAAAGGGTGGAGGAGGGTTAATATGTGAATTACATTGGTGATTTCCCGAAAATTAGTCAGCAACACACAAAATTCTCACTAAGACATTTTGCTGCTGCTGGTCCTTGTGCCAATGCAGACCCGTAATCCCAGGACTTGGGAGGGGAAAACAGAAGTGCCAAGTGTGGTGCTTGTGTAGACTACAGGTGACCCTGTCTCAAAAAACCAGAGGACTGGGTCAGTAACCAAGGCCAGAGCAGGACCGAGGCAGTTAGCTCCACAAGAGCTAGACTGAACTAGCTACCTAGACCAGAGTGGGACTGAGAAAGTGAGATCCATGGGAGCAAGAGCGGATCTAGTCCAGGGACATTTGCAGACTGGAACTGAGCCAGCAACCTTGACCAGAGCAGACCTGAGACAGTGAACTCCAGAGGGACAGGTACAAGGGAGCAACCACTGAGTGAGTGGTCCAGCGATGAACACCATAGCTGGGAGAATGTGAATCTGGGACCTTAAAGGGAGTAGACCTAAACCAGGACCCCTGTGGGTGTGGATATGAGTCTAGGACCTCCAAGGAACTAAGCCTGAGCCAGGACCTCTGTGGGTTTGGGGGTGAATCTGGGACTTCCAAGGGAGTAGGCAGGAACCAGAGATCTCTGCAAGTCCAGGTGTGAGTTTGGACTTCAGAGGAAGTAGGCCTAAGCCAGGTCGTAAGCAGGTCTGGGCATACCCAAGCCTGGGAACTCCAAAGAAGTGGATTAGATCCAGAGATCTTTGCAGGACCAACCCCAAGCCAGGGACCTGTGCAGGAATGAATCCAGACCAGGGACATTTACAGAAACAGGTCTGAGCCGACAACCAAGACTAGAGCAGGCCTGAGACAGCAAATTACAAGGGGGTGGCACAAACCCTAAAAGTGCTGAGCACCCTCCAGAAACACAGAGTGACCAATGAGGTAACTAGAACTGTGGCACTGACTGTACCACAAGAAACAACCATCTGAGCCTTGGATTCATTGGCATCTAGAAGATTAATGACCGGAATCACACATAGCCCCAACCACACCAATTAGAGGAAAAGATGAATAGAAAAGGTAAGAAAACACACAACACCACAAGGAGCAATGCAACACTAGTAAAATCTAAAGACCCTACACCAGCAAGGCTTGAACAACCAAATGTAGATGAAAGAAAATGACCTAAAAATAACTTCAGGAGGATGTTTGAAACTCTTAAAGAGGTAAAGAGAAATTCACTCAAAGAAATGGAGAAAAAGACCAACAAAAAGAGTATGGAATATATACATATTAGAGTATTACTCAGCAGTAAAAAACAAGGACTTTGTGATTTTGCATGCAAATGGATGGAAATAGAAAACATTATCCTGAGTGAGGTAAGCCAGACCCAAAAAGAGGAACATGGGATGTACTCACTCATATTTGTTTTTTAGCCATAAACAAAGGCTATTGAGCCTATAATTCGTGATCCTAGAGAAGCTAAATAAGGAGATCCCAAAGAAAAACATATAGGCATCCCCTTGAATATTAACCTTCATCAGGCGATGAAAGGAGACAGAGACAGAGACCCACTTTGGAGCACCGGACAGAAATCTCAAGGTCCAAATCAGGAGCAGAAGGAGAGAAAGTAGGAGCATGGAACTCAGGACCGCGAGGGGTGCACCCACACACTGAGACAATGGGGATGTTCTATCGGGAACTCACCAAGGCCGGCTGGCCTTGGTCTGAAAAAACCTGGGATAAAACCGGACTCGCTGAACATAGCAGACAATGAGGACTATTGAGAACTCAAGAACAATGGCAATGGGTTTCTGATCCTACTGCACGCACTGGCTTTGTGGGAGCCTAGGCAGTTTGGATGCTCACCTTACTAGACCTGGATGGAGGTGGGTGGTCCTTGGACTTCCCACAGGGCAGGGAACACTGATAGCTCTATGGGCTGACAAAAGAGGGAAACTTGATTGGGGGAGGGGGAGGGAAATGCGAGGCAGTGGCGGGGAAGAGACAGAAATCTTTAATAAATAAATAAATGAAAAAATAATAATAATCTCTCGGAGATAGAGATTAGGGGATGAGGTTAAAAGATCAGGGAAGTAGAGCAGCCAGTTACTAGAGATCTTACTTACCTCTACAACTCTCAGCTCCCCAAAAGAGTGAGCTCCTCTCTCCACCCCACCCTATCATTTCCTCTTTCCACCCAGCCATATCCCTTCTTGTCTGTCTGTACACACCTCCAGACTTTTATGGTTAACTAATGGTTAGCTCCTCTCAAGCAACCTTTATTTGTAGAGTACAAATAAAATATCACCACATTTCCCCCTTTTTGTCTAAAATTTCAAAAAATGTTATAACTAATGAGAAAAACTGTAGACAGTAAGTACAATAACTATATATAATATATGCAGGCAATAAACATCAATAATATACATCAACAATGTCTAATCCATTAGAAATTGATAAATCAATGAAAATACTCCATATCTATGCTATCTTGGTGAGTCCAAAAAGCTGAACCTAATTTATTTTCTATTATATCTTGCATTACAGAAACTATCTTTTAATGTCCCTCAACCTTATACATATTTGATAGTGAAAGTGTAAAATCCAGTGTAAAGTTCCACAGCTCCTGTTCTGAATTGCTACTCCAATTGTATAAAGGTTTCTTGGGTTCTGTAGTTGTTAAGTATAGTTAATTTTGGTGTGATTTCTAACTTTTTTATGATTGTTTACAATGTTTTTTAAATTAACAAAGGCTCCCCTGGAATGCTCTTTCAAAGATGCTGTAGAGACTAGGCTAGTGGGATTCACTTTCACAGTATGAGGAAAGCATGTAGGCCTTCCTGTCTGTAGGGTTAAGACAGCCCCTTTAGGGGGCAGGGTTTGCCTCGGGCGAAAGCCTGCCAATAAATGGGCGCGCTGGGAGGCGGCTCAGTCCTTTTCCTTCCTACCTCCTGTACTACGCTGGAACTTCGGTTCTGTAAGTTTATCATTAAAGTGGTAAATATTCTTTGATATCTGCATTGCATTTATTTTACGCCGATACACCTATCTCTAGCTACTCCTGTCTGAGCCTCTTCCTCAGTCTGGGGCTACTCCATCACCACCCAGATCTTTCTTACTGATTATAAAAAATGGCTGATGGTGGCACCTATATGGTTCAGGCATCTTGGTAGGACTTTCAGCCCAGCTACACTCTTCAGTTTAAATCTCTTCCTGACACACCTACCTGATGCATTTTATCATGTTCAGTGTCATTCACAATTCCCAGGGAGGCACCTGAAACTGCACTCTCCACTGTTACATAAACTTGGTATCACAAGAAACAAGAGGCCAAGAAGCCTGAAACACACCCTAGAATTCCTTCCTGTTGTTATTTCTAAGAGTGTAACAGGTTTTTTCTTGAAAGGACCATTGTGAATGGAATGAGCAAAGCTACATTAGCAAGTAGGGTACCCTGATGTCAGGGAGCAATTTAAACATCAGGTGGGCATGGATGTCGCAGAGGTCGTGTGCTTCGTGGATTAGGATGCCTTCACAGGAAGCCCTGCTCACAGCCACCAGCAAAACAAACATGACTCTTCCTGAGCAAATGTGGCCAAGTCAGAAGGTTTGGTCTCTATCAGAAAGTCTCCAGAGCACCTGAAACACACTTCAACTGTTTCATAGAGACCCTGCTCCAGGCACCTTTCAGCAGATTTTTCATCAAGCTGTAAACACTAAAGAAAACATTTTTTCACAAACATCTTCTAACCAACCTCCAACAGAGCACTGACTCGTGCAGTCTCCCCAGTGAAACACTGTTCTCACTCTTTGAGGAACTGCAGATGTCTGGCAGACAGACAGAGCATGCTGAACCCTTTTCAAGGAACAAAATGGCATGTGAATTCTCAGCATCCATTGCTGTGTGAAATACTCTTTGGCTCTGTTTTACAAAAATCTAGAATGATAGTAATAATAGGTGAGTATGGGTTGACTGTTGGAATTTAATTTTTTTTCTTTAAAATATCATCTTTAGATGCCACAGGTCCTTCTACAGGACCACAGAGGATGGAAATAAGAAGCCGAGTGATGGGCCTGCTCTTGCCCTGATCAGGCTGACCTTCAAATGTGAAAAATATGAGCAGCAAGCAATGAAAGTGATTTCCACCTGTGTTGAGTGATACATAGAACTAACCAGAGCTGGGAAGGCTGGAATGAGATGTGGAGATCATAAGTTTGAAACACAATTGTGAGGTATATTGAATTCCAATGTGATGTGTCTCTGAGGAAATGTTTGAATCAGACCCGTACGACAAGAAAAAGACAATCACGTGAAAGCTGATGGGAGGTTTGATGCAGACAGAGTTCTGGCAAGTGCTAAAGCTGGCGTGTGTTCTAGGAACCAAAAGGAAGAGCCAGTTAAGATGTGATGTGATTCTTCATTGTTATTCAGAATCACCCGGGAAACTGGTGAAGTTTATCAGAGGCTGTGGCCAAGGACCTTCACTGGAGGTGAACCCCTTCATCCGACTGGCTAGAGGCCCACGAAGGATCAAGGGCAAACCCAGAACAAGAAAGGAGATGAAGGCTTGCATTCATCCTACATCTTGCTGTTTATTGCCCATCAAGAATTTCCTGGGCCACACATTTCCACCACCACGGTGTCCTATCCAAGTTCACAGGGGCATGCACCCTAACTGTAGACTAAATCCTGTGAAGCCATAATTCATAACCCTTCACCCCTTAGGTTGTTTCTGTTGGTCACAGTGACACAGCAGTCCTGCCTACACATTGTGCACATGTACAGATGTGGGGTTGTAGGGATGGTCGAGATTGGAGCACCTCTGCTATTGTAGCCACAGTTAGGACAACTGGATCCAGACCTAGCAAACTTTGTTTGGTGATGACAGCTGTGTTGGCCGAAGTCCCACAGGAGACAAGGTCCCTTTTGAAAAGAATGTGACAAAGTAATTGCTGAAAAAGCAAGTTAAGAGAACCAGTGTGGATGGCTTAGGGTTCAGATTCTTCAGTGAAGGAAGAGAAACCACTCATCCAGTCACTGTTATAGGATGCAGCCAGGGCTTACCCTGATGTGCGGGGGAGGGGAGGGTTGCCATGTTATCACTCTTTCCCACTCTCTTAACTCCTCCTACTTCCTTCCTTTGGATGATCCCAACAAAAGCCAGAGCAGAGGGAAGTACATGATGGAGTCTCTAATGGTCTTGTCTCCAAGGCCAGGATTTGACCAAGAGATGTGATTTGGAGACTATGTGGAAGGGAAAATGACTTGGCTCAAATGTCCCCATATAGCATCTTTTACCAAACAGTAAGAGGCCACAGGGAAAACATTCACTAAAACCCATCTATTCCATTTCCAGTACATAAGTACCCAAGGTTCCTGGGTAAGGAAATGTAGTGGGAACACAAGCTTACACTTGTGTTACAACGAGTGTGATTTTTTTCTTAGAAATAAATATTTGGTCTTCTGTGACAATTGGTGGTATCTACAATTGATCTAGATACTTATTATAAAGGATAGTGTCATTAAAATAGGTCAGAAATATAAGTTTACAGGGACTTTTCTAGGTTTGGTCCTGGGAGATCTGTGATATTGCTGAAAGTGGTATTCACATGATTTGATAGGTCATTTTATGATCTTGATCTGTACCATCCTCCAAGGTCTTCATTGAGTCTTCAAATATCCTAGTCCACCCACATGTAATTCTTTACCTGTTTCCTTTGGCATGGTGAGTGAAGGTGGACCTCAAACCCACATACTCAACTGTTTCATATTTCAAATAGATGATAATAATGCAGGTGGGACACCTGGAATGTGAAATCTAAAATGCTTCATAATGTCAAACTCTTTGACTACTGGTGTAATGAAAAAATTCCACACCATGACAATATTTTATGTCAAAGATTGTTACAAATATTGCATATACTTCCCCCTTCAGACTGTGTGTATTCGTTCCTTTTCTGTTGCCATGATAAAATGTTCTGACTGAGAAGTTTTTCTGCTCTGATAAACCTTTCTGCTGATGCAATAATACAAATCAAACCAAGTTAGAGCAAGCCCAGCTTTAATGGTTACCAGCGCTCCAGAGAGAAGATGGGGAAGGAAGACCAGAAAACTTTGTATTTGTTCTCTGGGGGGCTGTTTAAATATCCTGTGGGAGAGGTCTTGAGCATCTCTGAAGAGGGGTCATTGTTTGGAAAGCTTTCTCGAAGGTGGAGTCTGGACTGAGGGAACTTCAAAGGAAGGGGGCTTGGGATGGAGCTTTCGGCTCAAACATTCCGGACTCTTGGGATATATGGATGCCAGAGGCTGAAGTGAAGCCTTAACCCAAGCATTCCAGACTCTTTGGGTATAGGCGTGTTGGCTCAAGTCTGGCTGCTTCTTGTAGTCATGAGGCAATGTGGGAGAGTTGGAAGTTGGTGGGCTCACATTCAGCAGGAGGTGTGGCTGGAGAGGCATCTGGTTAACTGCGCTCCTGGAGACCTCAGGCATCTGTTTCTTGAGGGAGATGAAGAAGCAGGTTGTTAGGAGAAAAAATAGATTGTTATATCGGCCCTCTGAATGGGGCTAGCCATGGGAAGGATGATTAACTGCCAGAAAGAATGGGACAGAGAAGTGCCCTGGTACAGGAGAGGCAAGGGTGAATGTGTGAGACGTAAAAGCAGATATGCCTTTTAAAACAGATTTTAGTTGCTGAGTAGGTGCCCATTTGAGCCTGGAAAGGTAGTACCAATGGTGAAGTTCCAGGAGCTAGTGCAGATGTTGGTATTTTCTGGAAGGCCCTTTGTCTTGGCCTAGACATCAGGAGCAACCTGTAAAATATGCTTGAAAATGGGTGGGGTTAAAATACTCTCTAGAGACTGTTAGTTTTTACCAGACTAGAAAAAGGAAATTGGAAACTCTAAACCTCTGAAGATATACCTGGAACCATTAATCCTGGAATATGAAGCCTATGAAAGAGGCACACCTCTCTGTATTTTTAGCAGGAAACTTAACAAATGAAGTAATGAACTAGCAGTACCTTCAGTCATCAACTGTCATCAGACAGATCTGAGAGGGATAAATCAGCAGAAATGAGGCAGCTTTCTTTAGTTATGCAGGCAATCTCAAGTCTCTCCGTAGTCTTTGGCAAACACTAGTCTTAGAAGCAGTACTTGCCTTTAGCTGTTGAGCCCAGGAGGCCTGAAGATTTTCCTGTGGGGATAGGGTTCAATCTACCTGTCTTGGCAGGATGAGACAACTGATCCCCAGTATAGTGTCCAGGAAGCTGCAAGGTGGAAGGCAGCTTTTTGCTGTGTGGGTGGCTTTGCCACATCTGAAGGCAAGTCTAAAGGCAGAGGTCTTTTGCAACCATGTATCTTCTTGGAGGAGCTATAGGATGCTGCAGGAACTGGCATTTCTCTGTCATAAGCTCATTTGTTAAATGCCATACTCTCAGATCTGTAAAGGCACTTGAGAATCAGGGTACCTGTCAGGTATATCTAAATTAGACATAAGTTAAATTTAGACATATAGTTTACTCAAACAGTTTCATATTACCAATGCTAGAAGAGGCAAGAAGATTAGAAAGAATATTTTAGTAACAAAGTATATTGGAGGCAGAATGTCTCCTTGGTAGGGCCAGCACACATGGGTACTCTTACCAAAGATGGCAGTGAGGTAAAAAATGGTGGCTATACACGTGCTTGTGTTTTTCCAGAGCTGTCATAATCTGGAGTTACAAATTTTACATATTTTAAAACAAACACATATACACAGAGAGACATAAAGCAAGCATACGGTAGCCACATTATTTATACATATATACTAACAAACAGACAAACAAAACTTTTTAGGGAAAATGTGTCAGCTGACCAACTAAAAAATCCTGGTGTAGGCTGCAGAGGTCAGGCACATATTTAGTTTTGCTGAAAAATGCGTGTGTTTAAAACCATTTGTGCCTTCTTGACTCTGATGGTTGTTTGTATTGTTGTTTTATTTTCTTTGAATGAAACGGAGTTTAATTTAATTTTCTCTCTTATCTCTATTCCCAGCACAATTTCTCAGGTTTCAGCAACTACTTTAAGATATGTACCATTTAGATTCTTAATTCTTAGTTCTCACCACAGGGCTACTTACTTATTATTATTGATTTCTATACTAATGTACAATGGCAAATAATACCTTCTAGGTGGTTGAAATTTTTTCATGATTTTTTTAGATTATTTACAAACTAGTATATTTATAACTGTCTTATATATGATCACAGAGGGGGCAAAAAATGGGCCTGGTATAAAGGAAGCAAAGCAGACACAGAAACATAAGGATGGAACAACCATGCAGTTTTAGAGTAGAAGGAGAGGGGAGAGTCATTGTAGAGAGAATCCCAGCATGAGACAAACAGCAAACAGCTAGAGAGGTGGGGAGGGGGAGCGAGAGCACAGCATCCAGAAACCATGGGCATATGGGGGATCTGTTTCTTTTACACCAGCAAAAATAATTTGGCACTAAGGGACATAAGGTGTCTGATAGTCCCAATTTAAAAGGATTTTGTAAAAGGGCATTTGGAGATCAGGTCTCAAATTGTAAGTGTTCCTTTTTACAAGTTCATGCTGGGACTTGGGACTTGAAGCCGAGCACAATGCATCCAGTATGGTGGACTTTGGGTCAAAAGAACAGAGGAGTGTGAGAAATTCCTTACCTGGACGTCTCCAGAGGAAGGAGCCCTCAGAGACAAGGCAGGCCCTTCTTCCCTGGAGGAAGTCAGGTCCTTGTCCAGGTAGGGCGCCCGGCACAGGTCAAGCCCGAAAATCGTATGAGGCCCTGGGCCTCTAAATGCAATGACTCAGAATGTACCCAGACAAAGCCAATCTTAGCCTGGCACGGAGCAGGTGTGGGGGAGAAGGATGTTTTCCCAACACATGGGGCTGGGCTAGTGGGAAAAACAGCCCCCTTCGTGGAACCTCCAGACGAACCTCTCCACCAATGCAATAATCCGAATCAGACCAAATCAAACCACATTAGAAAAAGCCCAGGTTTACTGGATACCATCGCTCCCCGGTGGCATTCCAGACCCCAGAGAGGAGAAGAGGAAGGATGATTGGAAAACCATGTGTTTGTTCTCTGGGGGGCAGTTTAAATACCCTGTGGGAGTGGGTCTTGAACATCTCTGGGGAGGGGTCATCTTTGGCAGGCTTTCTCAAATGGGAGTCTGGACTGAGGGAACTCCCAGGGAAGGGGGCTTGGGATGAAACTTTCCCCTCAAATATTCCCGACTCTTGGGATATATGGATGCCAGAGGCTGAGGTAAAGCCTTAACCCAAGCATTCCAGACTCTTTGGGTATATGGAGACCAAGGGCTGGAGTAACACTTCCAACCAAACAATAACTAAAAGCAACTTATAGAAGAGTCTATTTTAGTTTATAATTCTGCAAGTTTAGAGTCCACCATGATGGAGAAGGTACGACAGCAAAGAGCAGGAGAAACTGAGAACTCAGATCTCAACTACACAGGAAGCAGAGAGCACAGGAAGTGGACTGAAGGTATAAACCCTCAAAGCCCAGAGTTGTACTTCCTGTAGCAACGTCACATCTCCTAAAGGTTCCATGGCCTGCCCCAGTAGCAGCACCAGCTGGTGCTGTGTGATACTGTTCCTGGACAGACTTGAGCAAACTCCTACTCACGCCAGACAGGGAACTGGCATGGTGAACCAAAGAGTTTTAATGAAGTTACAGGAAGTGAGGGGATTCTCATGGGAACAGAAATGACTCAAAGATAGCTGTATCACCAAAGGGCCACCCAAGACTAGGACCCTGGAGCACACCACACAGCCTATAAGCAGCTCAAGAGGTTAGAGAGTGTTCTTGTCAAGTGACTCTGGTCTAAACCTCCAGAAAACTAGCTAGTCTGCTTCTTCCAGGAAGCTCGGCTGGTCTGGAAGTCTTTGTAGCTAAGCCTGTGAGTCTTTTTTCCAGCCTGGTTTTACGAGTGTGACTCTCAGCAGTCTTACTGCTTAGACTTTTGGTAACGAAAGAACCAAGGGCATTTGGTCAGTTTCAAAGGTTTCCTGTTTTAAAAATCTTTCCTTCAAGATGGAATACTTCTGGTGGGGCTTAGCATCAGTGATACCATTTTTTCTCAGCACCCTGACAACTTACTGACAAGATGGTGATGGGTTTTGATTCCTCACACAGGTGCATTCCTTTTGGGAAGACAAAACCATCATCTCTGAATTCACACCTTTCTACCGGGTCACATTAGCAAGCTCCCAGGCCCTTATATGGAAACATTGAGTCCTCCGCCAATCAGGGCTTGACCACCTAACCTAAGGTTGCACCCATCCTACCCCCTACAAAGCACACTACAGTAAGTCTCCTGGGGCTCCATTCTCTTCCAACCCTGGTGGGCCTAATATCAGCCTGCTCAGCAGTGACTTGGTTTCTTCCTCCGTATTCTCTTCCAGTTCCAATCTCAGAAGAAACTGCTGCACAAAAGCATTTGGGTATCAAGTGTTCAAATACAAGAGACTATGAAAACATTTTTATAAAACAATTACCCAGTGTACATTAAGCATAAATGAATTTCATGCTTAGACTTGCAACATTTAATATATGTGTATATTACGTGTAAACATCATGTGTGTGTGTGTGTGTGTGTGTGTGTGTGTGTGTGTGTGTGTGTGTGTGTATTTGTTACTCTGATAAAAAATACCCTGACAATAGCAACTTGAAGAAGAAGGAACTTTGTTTGCTTCAAAGTTTGAGGGTGCAGACATTATGGTGGAGAAGCCATGGCAGTGAAAGTTGAGGCAGCAGGTCCTAGAGCATCTGCAGCCAGAGAGAGATAAGTGTTACTGTTTAGGTGGCTTTCTCATTTTTCTTCAGTCTAGGACCCGACCATGGGATGTTGCTGCCAAGTTAATGGTGGGTCTTTCCACCTCAATTGATCTCATTTAGATAATCTCTCACAGGCATTTCCATGGGATTCTAGGTCCTGTCAGACTGACAGTCAATATTGATCATCACATTCCCAAGATATTATCACACATACACTCTAAGAAGATGGAGGTAGGGAAGGATTCCAAAATAGTTTTAAAAGCCCAGTCAACTCAAGCACTTGACCAAACTGTAGTTGACTTGCAGCATGTGCCCATAATATTGTTACATGAATTGAATCAGTGTCATTGTCTGAAGGTTGAGAGTATTACCTGAGCCATAATGAGCAAAAGGAAGCTTGTCCCTGTGTGAATCCAAAGGATTCTATGTGGTCCTTGGGTGTCACTCAGGTTATCACTGTAACCATGTGTCGCTATATCTTTCTGTCACCAAAAGAGGAGATGTCTTCTGACTCCCAAGCTCTTCCTTTCTTCCACAATTATAGAAGGCTCACCAGGCGCTTACCCTTTCTATGAGCATAAAAGAGGCAGTGTCCTGAACTTAAGCATTTCTAAATTGTATTTTTTCTCCACTTGACCTTGTTCGACCAACACCAGGGAAAGAGTTCCACAAATTAGTAACATGACTTCAGCAAGCATTGAAGAGATAAAAAAAAAAAAACTACTGTAATATGAGGTGTAAAGGGTAGAATGCAGCTAAAGCAAGGGAAGGAGGTTCTAGAAAGAGCAGGTTGTGTGCTTTGAAAGACTCATTAGGTAAGTATCTTTTTTATAAAAGTCACAATAGGTAGGTATCATAGGAGCTTACAGTAAGAGAGTTGACTCCAGAATTAAAGGGCAACTGGGCATTATAAGCCCCTGAGGCGGGACTCAGCAAAGAAATCCCTCCACTTCAGTACCACACAAACCCATTATTATCCATGAACATCTGATAGGCTCTTCTCTTATGTTTCAGGCTACATTTTCTGCCTTTGAAATACATATTTTATAATTGTAACCACAGCTGGCAATAACTGGTCATCTCTCATCTTGAGTTCCAAGAACTTGTTGAAAGAATTTCATACTTTATTTGGGACAGAAAAGGCATGCCAAGGAAATGCTCAGAAGCCAGAAGGTACTGCTGAAGATACGAGGGATAGAAGAGAAAGTGTCTTGGGTCTCAGAGAATGTCAGCATGCTAAAATAAGACCAACCTTGTGTAGGACTGCAATCTGCTAGCAGGCTTCATGCAGGACTGTATTCTCCCAACAGACTTGCTTGCAGTCCCAATACCCAGGTCATGTCCAAGGTAGTGTCATACTCATTTATTAAGAACCAATGGCTAGATTTCTAAAAAAAAAAGTGAGACACTAGATAAACATAGCCATCGCTAAAAAGTAAACTCTACAAATCCATAACTGGAAATTATATTAGAGATGAAGGTAGCTTAGAAAACTGCTTCCAGAAACCAAAACCCATCATATAAAATGATGCACTGTTTATGTACAGTCTACACCCCCTCCTATGGGCCTTAAATTATCTCTAGATGACAATTCATAATTCACAATACAAATACTATGTACATACATGCCATGTTTTATTGTTTAGGAAACAATGACAAGAAGCAAGCCTGTACGAGTTCGACACAGACGACAGTGTTTATTTATTTATTTGTTCTGGGTTGGTTGGATCCACAGTTGCAGAGTTCACAGCAGGGAGATCTGACACTTGCACTGATTGTTTCCTGCACATTTCCTCCCAGCTGACTCTCAGCTCTGATCTTAGGGTTCTTTCAGAGGAGGGTTAAATGAAAGCACAGTGGTGTGACATCACACCGAGGCTGAGGGACAACCTGTCAGCTGCAGGCAGAGGGCTCAGCACAGGGACACTGAAAAATACCACCAGTCAAAATTTGATTTGTTAACTGTAGCTTTCTTTTAAACTTGTTTATATCAGGGATCAACAAACTATAACTTGAAGGCAACCTGCCAATTATTTCTGTAAAATTCATGAGCTAAAATTGTGTGGTTTGTTGTTGCTGTTGTTTAATGATTGGAAGAAAAGGACAATGATATTGTTTGACACGTAAAAATTATATTATATTCAGATTTTCAGCATCCCCAAATTTTAAAAATGTATTTATTGTTATTATTTGTGTGTGGTTTCTCTCTCTCTCTCTCCCTCTCTCTCTCTCTCTCTCTCTCTCTCTCTCTCTCTCTCTCTCTCTCTCTCTCTCTCTCTCTCTATAAATACACATAGTGTGTATATTTGAGAGCACATGCCATTGCTCACATTTAGTGGTCACAGAACAACTTTATATAGTGAATTCTTTCCTGCCACCATTACTTCGGATATGAGGATCAAACTCAGGTCATCAGGCTTATGTTTCAAGTGCCTTTACCTACTGAGCCATCTCGCCAGCCATCAAATGAAGGCCATTCTGACATATTATCTCCTCCTATAACAGCAGCCTTAAGTAGTTGCAAACAGGGACCATATGTTCTGCAAAGCCAAATATTTACTGTGTGGTTCTTAAGACAGAAATAGTTTTTCTGATCTGGCCTAGATGTAAGAGAAGGAGAAAAAAATTCAAAGAATGAGGAGATTATTAAATGTCAAAATTAAAGGTGTGCTGTGTCTTGTTTTTTTTTAATTTTATTGATTTTTATTGATCTCTACATTTTTTGCTCCCCTCCCTGCTTCTCTCCTCCCCCTTCATCCTTCTCCCAAGGTCCCCATGCTCCCAATTTACTCAGGAGATTTCTCTTTTTATACTTCTTATATTAATTAGATCTATGTATGTCATTCTTAGGGTCCTCATTATTGTCTAGGTTCTCTGGGATTGTGATTGGTTTCTTTGCTTTATTCTTAAAAACCACTTAAGAGTGAATATAAGTAATACTTGTCTATCTGTGTCTGGGTTAACTCACTCAAAATAATGTTTTCTAGCTCCAACCATTTTTCTGCAAAATTCAAGATGTCATTATTTTTTTCTGCTGTGTAGTACTCCATTGTGTAAATGTAACACATTTTCCTTATCCATTCTTTGGTCAAGGGGCATTTAGGTTGTTTCAGGTTCTATGACAAACAATGCTGCTATGAACATAGTTGAGCACATGTCCTTGTGGCACGATTGAGCATCCTTTGGATATATACACAGAAGTGGTTTTGTTGGGTCTTGAGAAAGGTTGTTTCCTAATTTCTGAGAAATCACCACACTGACATCCAAAGGGGCTGTACCAGCTTGTGTTCCCACCAGCAATGCAGAAGTGTTCCCTTTACCCCACAACCTCTCCAGCACATGTTGTTATCAGCATTTTTGATCTTAGCCATTCTTACAGATGAAAGGTGGAATCTCAGAGTTGTTTTGATTTGCATTTCTCTTATGACTAATGATGTTAAGCATTTCCTTAAGTGTCTTTCAGCCATTTTAGATTGCTCTGTTGAGAGTTCTCTGTTTAGTTCTGTACTCCATTTTTTAATTGGATTAATTGTTCTTTTAATGACCAATTTCTTGAGTTCTTTGTATATTTGGAGATCAGACCTCTGTCTGATGTGGGGTTAGCGAAGAAATGTTCCCATTCTGTAGGCTGGGAGGTCCCATTTATTAATTGTTTTCCTCAGTGTCTGTGCTGCTGGGGTTATATTTAGGAAGTGGTCTCCTGTGCTAATGCATTCAAGTGTACTTCCCACTTTCTCTAATATGAGGTTCATTCAGTAATGTTGGTTTTATGTTGAGGTCTTTGATCCATTTGGACTTGAGTTTTGTGCATGGTGATAGATATGGATCTATTTTCATTTTTCTACATGTTGATAGCCAGTTATATCAGCACCATTTGTTAAATATGCTTTCTTTTTTCCATTTGATATTTTTTGCTTCTTTGTCAAAAATCAGGTGTTTGAAGGTGTGGTGAATTAATATCTGGGCCTTTTTTGGTTCCATTAGTCTCCCTGTCTGTTTTTATGCTAATACTAGGCTACTGATTTTTTTGAGTTAATCTTGTATCCTGCTACATTACTAAAAATGTTTATGAGTTTTAAAAGTTCCCTGGTAGAATTTTTGGGATCACTCATGTAAACTATCATATCATCAACAAACAGTGAGAGTTTGACTTTTTCTTTTCCAATTTGTATCCCCTTGATCTCCTTTTGGTATCTTATTGCTCTAGCTAGGATCTCAAGAACTATGTTGAATAGATATGCAGAGAGTGGACAACCTTGTCTTGTTCCTGATTTCAGTGGAATCACTGGGAATTTCTCTCCATTTAGTTTGCTGTTGACTGTTGGCTTGTTTTATATTGCCTTTATTATGTTTAGGTATGTTCCTTGTATCCCTGATCTCTCCAAGACCTTCATCATAAAGGTATGTTGTATTTTGCCAAGAGCTTTTTCAGCATCTAATGAGATGATCATGTGGATTTTATTTTTTAGTTTGTTTATATAATGGATTACATTGACAGATTATCATATGTTGAACCATTTCTGCATCTCTGAGATGAAGCTGATTTGATCATGGTGAATGATCGTTCTGATGTGTTCTTGGATTTGAAGTGCCAGTATTTTATTGAGAATTTTTGCATCAATGTTCATGAGTGAGATAGGTCTGTAATTCTCTTTCTTAGTAATGTCTTTTTGTTGTTTGGGTATCAGGGTAATTGTAGCCTCTTAAAAAGGGTTTGGCAAAGTTCCTTCTGTTTCTATTGTGTGGAACAATTTGAGGAGTATTGGTATTAGTTCTTCTTTGAAAACCTTGTAGAATTCTGAGATAAAACCATCTGGTCCTGGGCTTTTTTTTTTTTTATTGAGCGACTTTTGATGGCTGTTTCTATTTCTTCAGCACTATTTAACTTGCTTATCTGATCTTGACTTAATTTTGGTAAGTGACATTTATCCAGAAAGTTGTTCATTTCCTTTAATTTTTCCAATTTTGTTGAGTACAGGTTTTTGAAATATGACTTGATGATTTCTGTATTTCCTCAATGTCTGTTGTTATGTCCCCCTTTTCATTTCTAATTTTGTTAATTTTGATATTCTATCTCTGCCTATTGGTTAGATTGGATAAAGGTTTGCCTATTTTGTTGATTTTTCTCAAAGAACCAACTCTTGTCTCATTGATTCTTTGTTTTGTTTTCTTTGCTTCTATTTTGTTGATTTCAGCTCTCACTTTGATTATTTCATCCCATCTAGTTCTCCTGCGTGAGTTTGCTTCTTTTTGTTCTAAAATTTTCAAATGTTCTGTTAATTCACTAGTATGAGATTTTCCAGCTTCCGTATGTAGGCATTGAGTGCTATGAACTTTCCTCTTAACACTACTGTCATTGTGTCCCAGAAAATTGGGTATGTTGTGTTGTCATTTTTATTGATTTGTATGAAGTCTCTAATTTCTTCGTTTATTTCTTACTTGACCCATTGATGATTTAGGTGAACATTGTTTAATTTCCATTTTTGTGGGCTTTCTGAAATTAGTATTGCTGTTGAATTCTAGTTTTAATCCATGGTGATCTGATAAGATACATGGAGTTATTCCAAATTTTTTTTGTATTTTCTGAGGTTTGTTTCGTTACCGAATATGTGGTCAATTTGGGGAAGGTTCCCTGAGGTGCTGAGAAGAAGGTATATCCTTTTCTATTTTGATGGAATATTCTATAAATGTCTGTTAAGTCCATTTGAGTGATAGCATCTGTTAGTTTTCTTATTTCTCTGTTCATTTTTTGTCTGACTGATCTGTCCAGTGCTGAGAGTGGAGTGTTGAAGTCCCCCACTGTTAGTGTGTGGGATTTAATGTATGATTTAAACTTAAGAAGTGTTTCTTTTACATATGAGAGTGCCCTTGTGTTTGATGCATAGATGCTCAGTATTGAGATTTCCTCCTGATGAATTTTTCCTGTGACTAATATGAAATGACCTTCTTTGCCTCTTTTGATTGGTTTTAGTTTGAAGTCTATTTTTTTTAGATATTTGGGTAACTACACCAGCTTGTTTCTTAGGTCCATTTGATTGGAAAAATTTTTCCCAACCATTTACTCTGAGGCCATGCCTGTCTTTGAGGTTGAAGTGTGTTTCTTGAATGCAGAAGAAAGATGAGTTCTCTTTTCATATCCAATCTGTTAGCCTGTGTCTTTTTATAGGTGAGTTGAGTCCATTTATATTAATGTATATTAATGACCAGTGTTTGATATCTCCTGTTAATTTAGTTTTCATTGTTAGTGATGTTTATTTGTGCGTTTTCCCCTTTCTTTGGGATTTGCTGCTATGAGACCATCAATTGTCTGTGTTTGTGGTGATGTAGCCAACTTCTTTGGGTTGGAGTTTTTCTTCTAGTATTTTGTGTAGGGCTGGGTTTGTGGCTAGGTATTGGTTAAATCTGATTTTGTCATGGAATATCTTGTTTTGTGCTTCTATGGTGATTGAAGATTTTGCTGGGTTTAAAACTCTGGTTTGGCTTCCATAATCTCTTAAAGTCTGCATAATACTTGACCATGCATGACCTTCTGGCTTTCATTGTCTCCAATGAGAAGTCAGGTGTAATTCTGATAGGTCTGCCTTTACATGTTACTTGGCGTTTTTCTTTTTTCAGCTCTTAATATTCTTTCTTTAATTTGTATGTTAAGTGTTTTGATTATTATGTGGTGAGGGGACTTTGTTTTAGATCCAGTCTGTTTGGTGTTCTATAAGGATCTTATACCTTCATAGGCATACCTTTCTTTAGGTTGGGAAAGTTTTCTTCTATGATTTTGTTAAATTTATTTTCTGTGCTTTTGAGTCGAACTTCTCCTTCTTCTACAGCTAGTATTCTTAGGTTTGGTCTTTTTATGGTGTCTTATATTTCCTGGGTATTTTGGGTTAAGCTTTTGTTAGATTCAATGTTTTCTTTGACTGATGAGTCTATTCCCTCTATTGTAACATCAGCACTTGAGATTCTCTCTTCCATCTCTTGTATTCTGCTGTTTATTCTTGCATTTGTGGTTCCTGATTGTCTTCTCATGATTTTTGTTTCTACAATTCCCTTGGCTTGTGTTTTCTTTAGTGTTTCTATTTCAGTTTTCATTGAATAGTTTTTTTTTTTGATTGCTTTTTCTTGGTTTTCTTTTAAGGGATTTGTTGATGTCTTCCAATTTTTTTGTTAGTTTTTTCCTCCATTTCTCTGAGGAAATTTTTCATTTCTTCTTTAAGAGTTTCAAACATTCCTCTGAAGTTATTTTTTAGGTCATTTTCTTCTGTTTCATCTATATTTGCATGTTCAAGTCTTGCTGTTGTAGGGTCTCTAGATTTTACTACTGTGGTGTTGATCTTTGTGGTGTTGTGTGTGTGTGTGTGTGTTCTTACCTTGCCTACTCATTTTTTTCCTCTGATTGGTGTGGTTGGGGCTGTCTGTGATTCTGGTGATTAATCTTCTAGGTTCCAGTATATTTATGACTCAGATGGTTGTTCCTCATGGTACAGTCAGTGCCATGGTTCTAGTTACCCTGTTGATCACTCTGTGTTCCTGGAGGTCACTCAGCACTCCCGGGCTTTGTTCTGCACCTGTAGAATTTGCTGTCTCTGGCCTATTCTAGCCTAGGTTGTATGCTCAGACCTGTTTCTAGAAATGTCTCTAGGCTGGATCCACTCCTGCTTCCATGGAGCTCACTTTCTCAGGCCTGCTCTACCCTAGGTAGCTGGCTTAGTCCCATTCCTGTACAGCTCTCTGTCTTGGGCCTGCTCTGGCCTAGGTCACGGGCCCAGTCCTGCTTCCGCAAATGACCCTGCTCTAGATCTGCTCCTGCTCTCATGGTGCTCAGGCCCAGGTCACTGGCTCATTTCTGCTCTGTTGGAGTTCCCTGCCTCAGACCTGCTCTGGCCTAGGTCACTGGCTCAGTCTTGTTCATATGGAGTTCACTCTGTGCTGTGTCTTGTAGTTTTACATTATGAACAACAGACAGACTGAATAGAATAGCTGCTCAGATCCCAAGAGCTTTTATCCAAGTTAGCAAAGAAACTCTTCCCATTACTGACAAATCAGCAATGGTAACAATCAAACATTTTCTCTTGGCTTCATTTTCTTTGTAACCAGACACATGGAAATGCCCACAAGTCTTGTGATGTGAATGTGCTTTGCTCTATTACATAGTATGCAAGCACACTATGTCATGACACTGTCACTGGCAATGGCTATATGAAATCAATAGTGGGGAAAAGTAAGCAGGGCAGGTAGCAGAGAAAAGTGGCAACTACACAACCCTCTGGACAACTGGTGGAATCTTTCTGGTGGAATTCTTTGAAACTCTGGAATCTTTTATTACCTTCTGAGAGATTTGTCTGTCAAATCATGGTTAATTCAGGCCACTTTAACATAGCATCATGATAGCTCCAGTCTCAAAGCCTCGATCTTTAGCACTGTGCCACTCAGCTTTGCTCGTGTTTCTAGAATAGCTAGTGGTATCTCAGGTAGCCAAGACAAATCTGTTCCTTGAATGTCTGAATCTGGGTTTTGCTAAGTGGCTGCTGTGCCTTGTGGCAGAGGCACAGACACAAAGACTAACAGCCCTGTTGAATGCTCCTTCTGCCAGGGCAGTGTCTTCCAAGAAATGGAAAGGAACCTGCTTCCCCTTTGCTTTCCTACTTTCTTTCTTTTGGGAGTTGTATATTTAAGGACCAGAAACTCTAAGGCACACAAGGGAACCTTTAGAAAGTCATTGTACAGGCCTAGTGGATGACCAAGGTTCAGAGAGACCCTAAATTTATACCGGGGATTGATTACCAGCACAGACATACACTAATAATTAAAAACAAAATAAAATAAAACAGCTATAAAAACAGCAAACTCTGAGGAGTAAGTCAACTCTGATTTCTAGAATGACCATACTATCAGATTCAAATGTATAGTTTTAAACACAAGGCATACTAAGGAGCAGGGGACCATGGCCCCTCAAAGGGAAAAAATTGAAAGTAACTGTGTATGAGGATGAACAGATGGTGGACTCACTAAGCAAACATCCGATACCAGCTGTCTTACAAAAGCAAAGTAAGGTATGGACAAAGTCAGGAATTGGGGATCGCATGACTGAAATAGAACATTCAACAGATGGGTCAGAGGCGATTGAACAGGTGAGATAATCAGCGAATTCACAAGTCAACTGACGTGGTAAATGAAAGCATACAGAGGGAAAAAATACAAACAGAGCCCAAGGAAATATAGCACATTGTCAAGGACATCAATGCATGCAGTGCAACTGTCTCAGGTGGTCTCAGGAGGGGTAAGGATGGCGGAGAGAGAGCAATGGAGGAGGTGCGGAGGAGGAGGTGCAGAGGAGGAGGGGAGGAGATGAAAGGGGAGAGGAGCAAACAGGTGTAGTGGCACAGGTCTAAAGCCCCAGCAATCAGGAGGCTGAGGTGGAAGAATCATGAGTTCAAGGACAGCCTGAGCTTTGTATACGGAGAGACCTTGTTTAAAAATAAGTAAGGAACTAAATTGTTAACCCAAAGGTATAGGCCATCCATTGCCCAGTGCTGAGGAAGGGGTTGGTCGGGGTGGAGGTGAGCGAGCACACTGCCCTAGGGTGTGTGTAAAAGCACAGCCACATTCATAGGTTTTGTTCTGTGATCCCTGAGCTCCAGCGGGCTCTCTGCTCTCTTATGGCTGCCCGGTTTTTCTTCAGTCTGTTCACTTTCCCACTGCTCCCATACCTCCCTCTCCTCCCTGCTCACAATGAACAGCCTTCATTATTCACCGGAACAGAAGCAACCACAGCAATCTTCCCCGAGTTCCAGTCACCACACCCATCTGCAAACCGGCTTTGGCTTCTGGGTTCTCACTAATTCATCTGCCTGAGGTCAGCCACTTACGCGCATGCAAAGCATATTGATAATACCGGGCAGCAGGGTTTCTTTTCTCTCTGCTTTGCTCTGTGCCATGAGACAATTAGCTCGGAGGCCATAAAAATGTACTCAAGGAAGCAAGAACCCCTGTAAGTGTTTCAACTGGGGACTTGTGATTGGTAAATCTAGGCAGACTGCTGAGAAGGGATTTCCTAGCCATTTGAAAGGAGTACTCATTTCAAGACATTCTTCGAGGACTCTACAAATGAGGACAAAGAGGAGGGGACATTGACAGAACATTTGAAATGTGTATTTTGTCATGCCTGTAATCTCAGGACTCCTTAGAAGCTGAGTTGGGAAGATGGTGAATTCAAGGTCAGCTTGGGCTATTTAGCAAGACTGTGCATTTCAACAGAAAAAATAAGAAGAGGAAAAGAAAAGAGAGGAAACTAAACTGGTGTTTTAGATCTTCATCTTCATTCTACATGTGTGTTTATAAACGTGTAGGAGCCAAGTAGTGTAGGAGCCCGAGAAGGGCAGAGGGTAGCAGATCCCCTGGAGTCAGATTTACAGGCCAGAGTCACAAACTGCATAACTATGGTGTTGCTAACTCACTTCAGTCTTCTGTGAAAGCAGCAATCTAAGCCATATTCCCAGCCCCTAGATGGATGTTTTCAAAAGGCCTTCTCACTTACGCTGGGATTCACAGAATCAGTGAGGGTTAGCACGTGTAGCAGAGAACAGGGTTATGAGCAAAGGGGCAATCTCTCATGTGAGGTCAAACTGTCATGGCAAGGCAAGAGCCAGGAGAGGAGGGCCACTTTTGAGCCAGCCTTTGGTACTTGTGGTGCACCCCGAGATGACGAGAGAACGCCTGTCTGGCCTCAGCACACGCGTTTCAATTCAAAGAACCACAGTGCTGAGAAACATAAGTGAAATTAGTTCCAACATTTACTGAGACAAGGGGGAAACTGCCAGAAAATGTGGAAGGAACTACCCTTCCAGAGCAAAGCCAATCACGGCAAATCCTCTCTGAGGCTCCTCTAGCCCAGACTCACTGCAGAAACCCTTGTTGGCCTGAAGCCTGCCTCTCTCAGCTTCCACTGCACGCGCTTCTCAGGTGCTTCTCTTCCCTCCTCTCCCTCAGTGGGCTTAGCCCTCTCCACTGTGCATTCTCAGGGAAAACCTTTGTCCTCTCCAACATAAACACTTCGCCCTCACTTCTCCAGCAGCATGAGGTGCGGTTGCCCCGAGTCTGCATTACAAAACCCCAGGGTCCCAGACAACAGAATTCTTTCTCTTCAGAGAGGCAGAAGGCAGTGAGGGCGGGGACCACAGAGCATTAGTGATTTTCCCCCATCCCAGTACAATAAAGTCTCTTTTTCCCCTTCTGCATTCCAAGTGTTTTAAAATATCTAATTTCAAAAGGAGAAGGGAGAACAGCCTCAGAGATACAGAAATACTGGTGAAGAGAGAAATTCCTCTATTTAAGTACGGACAGCAGCCCAGGGAGCTAGGACTCTTTTTTAGTCATCCAGGCCACAAAACGTAAATGAATCTATGTATTCAGCAAAATATTTCCTTATTACATTTTGCGTAATTTCCCATTGAAAACAAATGGTGCATGTCAAAAAGTCCAGGTGCCTTCCGGACCCTGGAAGAGCAGGACAGACCCATTGCAGTCATTTTTCATCTTCTTTCAAGACAGAAAGGTAGGCATGTTTGCTTTTGTGTTTGTCTTGATGTTTTGATTTAACTAGTGCCACTGCCCAGTTGAGCTTTGGAAAAGACAAACAACAGCTGTTACCACCTCTGCTCACAGTGACTGCATGTGAACCTGGACAGAACCTAGACAGGAACTGAAGCTGCCTCTGAAACCGCTTAGCGTCCAGGACCAGTGCCTGTGTAGAATGGAAAGGTGTCATCATAAAGGAACCACAGGGCTGATCACCTCAGCCCAGCCCACAGGAAGCTCTGGACTGGAAGGATGCACCTCAGCTGTCCTGTGTAAGTTCACCTGGGCTCATCTGCCTTTATATCCCACCAAGATCAGTCGTGGCTTGCCTCTGGAAGAGTATGTCTCTCTCTCTCTCTGCTGCTCAGACTGAAGCAGAGTTTGTGTGTAGGTAGTCATTCGTGTGTGTGTGTGTGTGTGTGTGTGTGTGTGTGTGTATGTGTGTGTGTGTGTGCTGGAGTATGACCTGGGAGAGTGCATTTGCACATGTTTATAAATGTGAGTTTCTGTGTGAAGGTGTGTCTGTGTGGGTAGATGTACCTGGGGACACATGTGCATGGAGGCCAGAGGATGACCCTGGTTATCTTCCTCAAGCACTGTCTACCTGATTCATATTTTAAAAGGACTGTAAGTCCCTCATTCAGCTAGACCAGCAAGGCCCACGGATCTTGTCTGGGCCTTCTCATCTCTAGGATTATAATCATGGCTGCCATACCTGGCTTGTTATTTAGTTTCTGGGTTCTAAACTCAGGTCCTTGGGCTTACATAGCAATCATTTTACAGTCTGGCCTTCTCTGCACTCCCTGTTTAATCTAACTTAAAAAACAAAATCTGGCTTAATTCTTTATGGGTGTTTTTCATTCTGTATTTGAATAGATCTATCTTTTAGCTATGATAACACAACTGTTCAATATACTCAATCCTCTGACATCGCCAGAACAGCAAAACAATGGTACCACACTCAATGGAAACTCTTCTCCAAGATCCTGGCAAATTCAGGGTTCTTAAGTTTTAGTGGAGAGTTTTGATTCTGAAGTCCTGTGTGCACACAGCCTCACACCAGGCTAGATGTGCTTACACCTGCAGCTTCACACTAGGCCATGTATGTTCACACATACATGTTGCGGGAGGTCCTCCCGCTCCTCCAACCTATAGCTGCTGAGATACCAGCCCATTGGGGCGTGGTCTCTCTCCCTTTAAAAAAGCGGCCACTTCCCTCTTCTCTCTCTCTCTTCACTTCCTGCTCCACCGGCGACTAGACTCCTTTCCTGGTTGCATAGAGGGCTGTTGCCTGGGACAGTGATCTGTAAGTTATTTCCCCTTTAAATAAATACCACCCTATTAATCATAATTCCAAATTGGTGTGGCATTGTTTGTGACTTACGCCTTCATTTTGGCGCCCAACGTTTGGTTTTAGAACCTCTCCTTTCCCCGCTCACAGCCGCGAGTTCGGCTTGGCCCCCGCGAGTTCGGCTTGGCGGCCGCGAGTCCAACTTGGCGGGCGCTAGTTCGCTAGTTCGGCTTGGCAGGAGCCCTTGCTTCCTCAGCCGCTGCCTGTGCCTTGCAGCGGTGGCCTTGGCCTCCTCACGTGGATTTAAACTCCACAGGCCCGCGTAGTCTCTGCCCACGTGGTTTGCTCTTTTCTGAGTCGTTTTTAAATCTCCCTTGCAAGCACAGCTCTTAAGTGGCACGAACCAGAGCACGCGGTTGCTGAAAGCTGCAACCCCTCAGGGTGACTCTGTCACGTGGAGGCATAAGCGGCTTCCAGGTTGCTCTTCTCTACCCCTGGATTCTGGGTTTCTGGTTCCGTCTCTGGAATTGATTTAATTACATTTACTTTGTTGAGAAACTTGCATTTTCCAGTTTTTAACATCTACTAAGGCACTGAAACAGGACCATGTTTTCATCGTGACTCTGCAACAGCGCCACCTGCTGGATAATAGGTAATATGGCAGTTTTCGTTTCTAACGCAAATTTTACTGCTTTGTTTTCACTAATACAATGGATTAGTAAATTTATATTTACTAATACAATGAATTACATCATACAAGGTTTATATGATTATGGTGATACCTTAATTTGCTTGTTACTAGGCTTCAGTTTTATTTTCCATATTCTATCATTAAGGAAGAATATGGCACTCCTAAGAACTCCTAAGAAGAATATGGCACTCGTAAAGATTGAATCTTTACGTACTAATAATGAACAGAAGAATATGGCACTCCTAATAATGATAGAATCTTTATGAACTAATAATGAACAACTAATTGACAGGATTAAAATTATTGAAAATCAGAGGTTATCTGAACAAGTGAATACTATGACAGAAAAAATTGATTCCATATCCAAGGGTATTAGAAAGTTACCTGAAAGGGTTCAGACTGTTGAATTTGAACTTCAGACTTTATCACAAAGTTTTGATAAGGTAACAGACAGAATGTACCTCCAAGATGGGAATCTACATGATATACAAGAAAAGTTTAAGGAGGACATGTTATCTTTGAAGGAAAAAATTAAAGCTTTGGAATCACAGGTGCAGAATGGGGACCAAAAAATTGATACCTCAGTGAAATCACTGGAAATATATACAGGTCAGGAGATTCAGGATTTAAGAGAGACAATGATAAAAAGATTTGAAAAGATTGGAGAAATTATTGCAGCTGGTGAACAGCGTAAGGAGGCACAAGGACAGGATTCAATGCCTCCACCAGCTATTAGAACTGGCTTACCCAGGGTTCTAGAGACATACCCTATACTTAATTCTGACAAAGCGTCAACTTCTAAAGGCTCAAAGGGAGTCAGAGAAGCTAGGTGGACACCAATAGCAATGAATGATCTGAAAGAAATTAAGCAAGCTGTTGTTAATTTTGGCTTGCACAATGCATATGTAAAGGAAATGATAAGGACTTGGGCTTCTAATGCTAGAGCTACCCGCCCCCCATGATTTCCATCAGTTAGTGTCTGCAGTTTTAGATAATGGACCTTCCTTGATGTTTGGAATTTATTTCAGAGAAGAATTCAAGCATATGGAACATCAAGGAAGAGCAAAAGGTATTGAGGTCTCCCAAGATCAAATTCTTGGTGCAGGAGAATATGCTGATCCACAGGTCCAAACTCTTTATGACGATGAAGTACTGTGTCTATGTCACCAAGCAGCTTTAAATGCTTGGAATAGGATACAAGATCCAGCAAAAAGGGTTGAATCATATACCAGAATTAGGCAGGAACAGAGAGAACCCTTTATTGACTTTTTGCAAAGATTAATTAAGGCTCTGGACATAGGGGTAACAGACCCAGAAGCTAGATGAATATTTCTTGAATCTCTAGCTTTTGAGAATGCAAACATAGAATGCAAAAAGATAATTGGGCCTTTAAAATCTAGATCAGCACCTATGGATGAATGGATTCAGCATACGATGAATGTTGAGACGTTTAGCTATAATGATGAATCTTGGGTAGGAGAAGCAATTTCCAAAGCAATGAGGAGACATCAAACTGCCAGGTGTTTTAATTGTGGTAAATTAGGACATTTGCAAAGGGATTGCAGGCAAAGAATTTTTAGGAATAATATCTCTTCTGGGAATGACAAAAATAGGAGACCTCAGCCTTCAGGTATATGTAGGAGATGCGGTAAAGGCAGGCATTGGTCCAACGAATGTAGGTCAACAACAGACAGACGGGGCAATCTGATATCATCGGGAAACTCCTTGGGGGGCCTCTCGCAGGCCCCCAAGCCAACAGTGGCCCAGTCATTCCCAGTCACAGTGGAGAACATGCCTCACCAAGAAAATTAAAAGCTCCAATTTCTGCTGTAAAAAGTAATACTGGTCTAAATGATGAAATCCATGTGGAGGATGAGTCAAAAAACCCAGTAGGACAGAGTAAACGTATATTTTGGCAGAATTCTATTAATGATCAAAGACCAAAGCTAAGAGTCTGTATAAATGGCACTTTTATTGAAGGCTTATTAGACAGAGGTGTGGATGTAAGTATCATTACCCCAGAATCTTGGCATCTGAATTGGCCTCTTCAAGAGGTAGATGTTCAGTTCCTAGGAATTGGAACCCTATCTCGTGTAAAACAAAGCACAAGATGGGTTGAATGCATAGGGCAAATAGGAAGACTAAGGCCATATATAGCCAATATTGCCATAAATTTATGGTGCTGTGACCTGCTACAGCAATGGAATACCCAGATTAACATTCCTGTATTTCCAGGAGCTCATAATTCTGGGAAGGATATGATGAGGTATTATGGAAAAAGGTCACCAGCCATTCAGGCTGTACAAGAACATACAGCAAATACCAAACCTTTAGAGGTACCAACAGCCCTACCTTTAAAATGGCTAACTGAAAAGCCAATATGGATCAAACAGTGGCCTCTAGCTGAAGATAAACTACAGGCATTGGAACAGCTGGTGCAAGAGCAACTAGATGCTCACCATATTGAAGAATCAACCAGCCCTTGGAATTCTCCTGTGTTTGTTGTAAAAAAGAAATCTGGTAAATGGAGAATGGTGACAGATCTAAGAGCTGTCAACAAAGTAATTCAACCTATGGGCCCACTACAATCTGGAATTCCTTTGCCTTCTCTGTTACCAAAAGGATGGCCTCTTATAGTTATTGATTTGAAAGATTGTTTTTTCACTATACCGTTACAAGAAAAGGATAGAGAAAAATTTTCCTTCACAGTGCCTACTTATAATAATTCTCAGCCTAATAGGAGATATCAATGGACTGTCCTCCCACAGGGTATGCTCAATAGTCCTACACTGTGCCAACATTTTGTAAGTAAGCCATTGGAAATAATTCGTAGACAATTCCCCAAGTCCATCATTTATCATTACATGGATGACATCTTGTTATCTGATTCAAATAAAGATACTTTAGAAAGGATGTTTGAAGAAGTAAAGAAAGTCTTGCCTAGGTGGGGATTACAAATTGCCCCTGAAAAGATTCAAAGAAGAAATTCTATTAATTACCTAGGTTACAGAATAAGGTTAGAGAAAATTAAAACGCAAAATGCACAAATTAGGAGAGACCGCTTAAAGACTCTTAATGACTTCCAAAGATTGTTACGAGACATTTCCAGTCTACGACCAGCTGTTGGGATAACACCTGATCTAATAGTTCATTTAAACAAAACCTTAGATGGTGATAAAGATTTGAATAGTCCAAGAAAACTGACAGCTGAAGCAGAAAAGGAACTGAAAATGATTGAGGAAAAATTACAGGAGGCACATGTGGATAGGGTGAACCCAAATCTTAGCTGCATCCTAGTCATATTGCCTTCCAGAATTTCTCCTACAGGGATTCTAATGCAGAGGGAAGATATTATTTTAGAGTGGATATTTATACCTAATAAACCAAGTAAAAAATTAAAAACTTATGTGGAAAAAGTCTCTGAATTAATTATAAAAGGTAAGCTGAGACTTCGTCAACTAGCAGGTATAGACCCAGCAGAAATTATAGTGCCTTTTACTACTGAAGAAATAAAAAAGTTATGGGAAGACAATGAACCGTGGCAAAGAGCTTGTGCTAATTTTTGGGGAGAAATTAATAGCAACTATCCCAAAAGTGGTAGACTTAACCTCATAAAAAGAACTTCTTGGATTCTTCCTAGAATCGTACGTGATGCTCCAATAACTGGAGCCTGTACGTTCTATATGCAAATAAATCAGGGAAAGCAGGTTACAAGTCAGATGAATTGAGTAAGGTGGAACAAACCCCTTATAATTCTGTCCAGAAGGCAGAATTATATGCCATTCTTATGGTGCTAAGGGATTTTAAAGAACCTCTTAATATAGTTACAGATTCACAATATGCAGAAAGAGTTATCGTGCATATTGAAACCACTGAATTTATACCAGATGACACAGAGTTGACTTCATTGTTTATCCAGGTACAAGACATAATCAGGAATAGGCTTTGTCCGATGTACATAACACACATCCGGTCCCATACAGGTCTGCCTGGTCCTCTAGCCCAAGGCAACGCTGAGATTGATCAATTATTGATTGGAAGTGTGTTGCAGGCCTCAGAATTTCATAAGAAGCATCATGTCAATAGTAAAGGCCTAAAGAAAGAATTTTCCATTACTTGGCAACAAGCTAAGGACATTATAAAGAGATGTCCTACTTGTTCTTTCTATAATCAAACACCGTTGCCTGCAGGGAGTAACCCAAAGGGTACTAAGAGAAATGAAATCTGGCAGATGGATGTGTTCCACTTTATGGAATTTGGTAAATTAAAATATGTACACCACACCATAGACACATATTCAGGTTTTCAATGGGCTACTGCCCTGAGCTCAGAAAAGGCAGATTCAGTAATCACACATTTATTGGAAGTTATGGCCATCATGGGTATACCTGCACAAATAAAGACAGATAATGGTCCAGCATATGTATCTAAGAAAATGAAATGCTTTTTTGATTATTATAATATAAAACACATTACAGGTATACCAAATAATACTACAGGTCAGGCAGTTATAGAAAGATCAAATCGTACTATAAAGGATATGCTGAACAAACAGAAAGGGACCGAAAATACCCCCAGAAATAGATTACATAATGCTTTATTAACCTTAAATTTTCTTAACGCTAATGAGAAAGGAATGACAGCAGCAGAGAGACATTGGATAATGGAAAAGTCTGCTGAACTAAATCAACCGATTTATTTCAAAGATGTGCTGACCTCTCAATGGAAGCCAGGAGATGTGCTACTTTGGGGAAGGGGTTTTGCTCTTGTTTCCACAGGAGAAGAAAAATTGTGGATACCATCAAAATTAATAAAGTTTCGATTTGAAGAGGAGAAACCTCTTGGAAAGGAGAAATGACAACTTATCCACAATGATGATATTCATACAGGTGGTAAGAAAAACACATAGAATGGGGGCAGGGTTCTGTTCTCATCTCCACAGGAAAACACTCATCTTTGAAAAATTCAAGGGACCCTGGATATTTGGATACTGACAGATGGAAAAATACCTGCCCAATAGGAAATATCAAGAAAACTGAAAGGGTTGTGTAAGTAATATTAAACCATATTTCTAAATTTATAAAGCTGGTTTTGAAGTTGGACTCTGGCTCAGTCCCTCTCCAATTCCAAGCCTGTTAGTAAGAGAAAAACCCAGAGTTTCTGGAGTTTCTGTCTCATGTCAAGAGCCATGATATGGGACAGAAAGAAATATGAGTTTAGAAAACATCTTTGCTTTTCTTCATATCTATCATACTTTTCATTGAACATATCTATCATGCCTTTCAGTGAATATGTATATATATATATGTCTATATATGTCTATATGATTAATGTTTAAGTTTTTCACAATGAACAATGAGTTTTTCCTGAAGTGACATTTGAAGTTTCCAGGAAGAAGATGGGGCCCCATAACAACAACTCCACCTTGTTGATATGACGTCATGATACTGATAGCGCTACTACAAGACCTGCTTTGGGTACCAGCTGCACAAGACAGTTCCAACTTGGTTAGCTGAAATGGTGCACATCTTATACAACATTTTGGCCAGACCTGCACAAAATATTCAGAGACTATTGGCAATTTTAAAAGACATTGATCTTGAAATTTAACCATCATTTTACTTTCACAGGATCCCCCAGAAAGAACGTCGCCCCTATGACAGCTGGAAGTAATTCTAGAGGACGACGTCCCCTCTCCCAGTAAAGTTTGCCCTTGGGTTTAGGGACATCATTTAGGGGTTGATTATAATTAGTATACGATTGAGGGTTGGGGGAGGAATTTTATAAGCTCAGGGATCATTTTGAAAAAAAAAAAGAGGGATGATGGGATAATAGATTTGTAATTGTGAGTTACTGTCTTTAGACAAATATATTGGTATGGATTCTTGTATATTGATACAAAGTTAAATTATATTGACTATTGTATGCATGCATGTTTCTACCCCTGTTTAAAACATTTTTTATGTATTGACATATATTGTATTGATATATATATATATAGTATATATTTACCATATTGCAGTGTACATTTCTACTTCTGATTAAGATACATATATAATGTTAGTGTATTGATATATGTTTACCTACTGCAATGTATATTTGTACATTGTTTACTTTTGGAGGTCATTGTCCTCATTTGTTTCACAGTAGTTTATTTTCTTAGTCTTTAAGTTAGATAGATATTGAGAATTATATAGATTAATAGTCATCTAAGTTTGTCATTTATAATTAGACTAATCAGGTTCTTTAGATATATAGAGATTATACTCAGTATAGATAGATAATCTTCAACTTCTTCAAAGAGCTGTAGAAAATGGCCTTTAATCTAACTCAGAGTTTTGTGGTAGTGAGACACAATTGCTCCTGGCAACACCACTCCATTCCCGAGAGAATGTTGAGCACCAAAGACACTCCACCTGGAGCCTTTCTTTTTAGCAGAACTGGCCTTTGGGCAAAGAAATGCCCATACCTCAACCACTGACAGAGATACAGAGCATGCATCAATGGATAAAACAGGACTGTCATCTCCTGCCAAGACAGGGTAAGATAGTTTTGAAAAGTTGCTTGCCTTTGAAAATGGTATGTCAGTTATGTTAGGCCTTAGCCAAAGTTGGTTGCTTCAACGCTGCTAACGTGATTTTGGGTGATTGCCCAGGTAGCTAGTTGTCTCTGTTATTTGTTGCATATTTTGGAAGTTGTTTTACTGAACTTCCTAATTACCCAGGTAACATTATTTCCCTTCTCAGATCTTTGATGGGGTTGAAGACTATATAAATGTAGTTACTTTCTCTCATGACTTGGCCAAGTTATTTATTATACAAGACCTAAGCTAGTTAGAATAGGATATTTGTACTTATTGTATATAATTTCATAGTAGGTTTAGAACTCTCTTATTTAAACAAAAGGGGGAGGTGTTGCGGGAGGTCCTCCCAGTCCTCCAGCCAATAGCTGCTGAGATACCAGCCCATTGGGGCGTGGTCTCTCTCCCTTTAAAAAAGAGGCCACTTCCCTCTTCTCTCTCTCTTCACTTCCTGCTCTACCGGTGACTAGACTCCTTTCCTGGTTGCGTAGAGGGCTGTTGCCTGGGACAGTGATCTGTAAGTTTTTTCCCCTTTAAACAAATACCACCCTATTAATCATAATCCCAAATCGGTGAGGCATTGTTTGTGAGTTACGCCTTCACATACAGCTTCACACTAGGCCAGGTATGTTCACACCCACAGCTTCACACTAGACCAGGTATGTTCACACCCACAGCTTCACACTAGACCAGGTATGTTCACACCCGCAGCTTCACACTAGGCCAGGTATGTTCACACCCGCAGCTTCACACCAGACCAGATATGCTCACACCCACAGCTTCACACTAGGCCAGGTATGTTCACACCCGCAGCTTCACACTAGGCCAGATATGCTTACACCCGCAGCTTCACACTAGACCAGGTATGTTCACACCCACAGCTTCACACCAGACCAGGTATGCTTACACCCACAGCTTCACACTAGGCCAGGTATGTTCACACCCGCAGCTTCACACCAGGCCAGATGTGCTCACACCCGCAGCTTCACACCAGACCAGATATGCTCACACCCGCAGCTTCACACCAGACCAGATATGCTCACACCCGCAGCTTCACACCAGGCCAGGTATGTTCACACCCGCAGCTTCACACTAGGCCAGGTATGTTCACACCCGCAGCTTCACACTAGGCCAGGTATGTTCACACCCACAGCTTCACACCAGACCAGATATGCTCACACCCGCAGCTTCACACCAGGCCAGATATGTTCACACCCACAGCTTCACACTAGGCCAGATGTGCTCACACCCGCAGCTTCACACCAGGCCAGATGTGCTCACACCCGCAGCTTCACACCAGGCCAGATATGTTCACACCCACAGCTTCACACTAGGCCAGATGTGCTCACACCCGCAGCTACACACCAAGTCAGGTTTGTTCACAATTCTACATTTTTAAAAAAAAATCCCTCTGCAACATGTGCATCACTCCAAATCTTACACCTTACACCAAGTTTTTCATTGTCCCTAAAACTTCTTCAAAGCTGGATCAAAGACCTGTCATCATGATGAAACTGTGAGCCCAAAGCACAGGAAAGGTGAATCAAGGGTACTGAAGCCTCCTTGAGTATTCTCTGGTGATCCTTGGGTACTTACTAAACTCTCTATCCCAGGGCTAACTTTCTCTTATTGGACCCTAATTTCTTTCTTTTTTTTTAAAATTTTTTTTTATTGAGAAAAGGAGAAAAGAAAAAAAAACAAGTTTCCACCTCCTCCAGCCTCCCATTTCCCTCCCCCTCCTCCCACCCTTCTCCCCCTCCTCCCACTCTTCTCCCCTTCCCCCCACTCCTTTCCCCCTCCCTCTCCAGTCCAAAGAGCAGTCAGGGTTCCCTGCACTGTGGTAAGTCCTAGGTCCTCCCCCCTCCGTCCATATCTAGGAAGGTGAACATCCAAACTGGCTAGGCTTCCACAAAGCCAGCACACTACGTAGGATCAAAACCCCGTGCCATTGTTCTTGGCGTCTCATCAGCCCTTATTGTTCGCCATGTTCAGAAAGTCCAGTTTTATCCCATGCTTTTTCAGTCACAGTCCAGCTGGCCTTGGTGAGCTCCCAATAGATCAGCTCCACTGTCTCAGTGGGTGGGTGCACCCCTCGTGGTCCCGACTTCTTTGCTCATCTTCTCCCTCCTTCTGCTCCTCATTGGGACCTTGGGAGCTCAGTCCAGTGCTCCAGTGTGGGTCTCTGTCTCTATCTCCATCCATCACCAGATGAAGTTTCTATGGTGATATGCAAGATATTCGTCAGTATTTCTATAGGATAGGGTCATTTCAGGTTCCCTGTCCTCAGCTGCCCAAGAAGCTAACTGGAGACCTCGGCTTGGGCACCTGGGAGCCACTCTAGGTTCAAGTCTCTTGCCAACCCTAAGGTGGCTCCCTTAACTAAGAATTGTGCTTCTGTGCTCCCCTATCCAACCTTCCTTTATCCCAATCCTCCTTTTTCCCCAAGTTCCCCCCATCCTCCCCTTCTCCCTTTTCTCTCCCCATCTCCCCTTACCCCCATCCCACTCCACCCCCAAGATCTCAATTTTCTCCCCGGCAACTTTGTCTACTTCCCATAGCCAAGAGGATAGCTATATGTTTTTCCTTTGATTCACCTTCTTACTTAGCTTCTTTAGGATCACCAATTGTAGACTCCGTGTCCCTTATTTATGGCTAGAAACCAATTATGAGTGAGTACATCCCGTATTCATCTTTTTGGGTCTGGGTTACCTCACTCAGGATAGTGTTTTCTATTTCCATCCATTTGCATGCAAAATTCGAGAAGTCATTGTTTTTTACCGCAGCGTAGTACTCTAATGTGTAGATATTCCACACTTTCTTCATCCATTCTTCCATTGAAGGGCATCTAGGTTGTTTCCAGGTTCTGGCTATTACAAATAATACTGCTATGAACATAGTTGAACAAATGCTCTTGTCATATATTAGGGCATCTCTTGGGTATATTCCCAGGAGTGGTACTGCTGGGTCCAGGGGTAGGTTGATCCCGAATTTCATGAGAAACCGAAACACTGATTTCCAAAGTGGTTGCACAAGTTTGCATTCCCACCAGCAATGGATGAGGGTACCCCTTCCTCCACAGCCTCTCCAGCAAAGGCTATCATTGGAGTTTTTTATTTTAGCCATTCTGACAGGTGTAAGATGATATCTCAAAGTTGTTTGATTTGCATTTCCCTGATCGCTAAGGAGGTTGAGCATGACCTTAAGTGTCTTTTGGCCATTTGAACTTCCTCTGCTGAGAATTCTCTGTTCAGTCCAGTGCCCCATCTTTTAATTGGGTTAATTAGCATTTTAAAGTCTAGTTTCCTGAGTTCTCTATATATTTTGGAGATCAGACCTTTGTCTGTTGCGGGGTTGGTGAAGATCTTCTCCCAGTCAGTGGGTTGCCTTTTTGTCTTGGTGACAGTGTCCTTTGCTTTACAGAAGCTTCTCAGTTTTAGTAGGTCCCATTTATTCAATGTTGCCCTTAATGTCTGTGCTGTTGGGGTTACACATAGGAAGCAATCTCCTGTGCCCCTCTGTTGTAGGATATTTCCCACTTTCTCTTCTATTAGGGTCAATGTGTTCTGACTGATAGTGAGGTCTTTAATCCATTTGGACTTGAGTTTTGTGCATGGTGATAGATATGGATCTATTTTCATTCTTCTACAGGTTGACATCCAGTTATGCCAGCACCATTTGTTGAAGATGCTTTCTTTCTTCCATTGTATATTTTTGGCTCCTTTATCAAAAATGAGGTGTTCATAGGTTTGTGGGTTAAAATTCGGGTCTTCTATACGATTCCATTGGTCGACTTCTCGGTTTTTATGCCAGTACAGTGTTTTCATCACTGTAGCTCTGTAATAGAGTTTGAAGTCAGGGATGGTAATGCCTCCAGACAATCCTTTATTGTATAGGATTGTTTTGGCTATCCTGGGTTTTTTGTTTTTCCATATAAAGTTGATTATTGTCCTCTCAAGATCTGTGAAGAATTTTGATGGGACCTTGATGGGGATTGCATTGAATCTATAAATTGCCTTTGGTAGAATTGCCATTTTTATTATGTTGATCCTCCCAATCCAAGAGCAACGGAGGTCCTTCCATTTTCTGGTATACTCCTCAGTTTCTTTCTTCAATGCCTCAAATTTCTTGTCAAATAGGTCTTTCACTTCCTTGGTTAGAGTTACCCCAAGATATTTTATGCTGTTTGTGGCTATTGTGAAAGGTGAAGCTTCTCTGATTTCCCTCTCTGCTTCCATATCCTTTGTGTATAAGAGGGCAACTGATTTTTTGGAGTTGATCTTGTATCCTGCCACATTACTAAAGCTGTTTATCAGCTGTAAAAGTTCTTTGGTGGAGTTTTGGGGATCGCTTATGTACACTATCATATCATCTGCAAGTAACGAAAGTTTCACTTCTTCCTTTCCAATTCGAATCCCCTTGATCCCCTTATGTTGTCTTATTGCTATTGCTAGAACTTCAAGCACTATATTGAAGAGGTGTGGCGAGAGTGGACATCCTTGTCGTGTTCCTGAGTTTAGTGGGATGGCTTTGAGTTTCTCTCCATTTAATTTGATGTTAGCTGTCGGCTTGCTGTATATAGCTTTTATTATATTTAGGTATGACCCTTGTATCCCTAATCTCTCCAATACTTTTATCATAAAGGGATGTTGAATTTTGTCAAATGCTTTTTCAGCATCTAATGAAATGATCATATGGTTTTTTTCTTTCAGTTTATTTATATGATGGATTACATTGATAGATTTTTGTATGTTGAACCAGCCCTCTGGCATGAAGCCTACTTGATCATAATGGATAATTTTTCTAATGTGCTCTTGGATTCGGTTTGCCAGTATTTTGTTGAGGATTTTTGCATCGATGTTCATGAGTGAGATCGGCCTGTAATTCTCTTTCCTGGTTGAGTCTTTGTGTGGTTTTGGTATCAGAGTAACTGTAGCTTCATAAAAGGAATTTGGTAATGACCCTTCTGTTTCTATGTTGTGAAATACATTAAGGAGCATAGGTATTAGCTCTTCTTGGAAGTTCTGGTAAAATTCCGCATTGAAACCATCTGGTCCTGGGCTTTTTTTGGTAGGGAGGTTTTTGATAACCTCTTCTAATTCTTCGCGACTAACAGGTCTATTTAGATTGTTCACCTGGTCCTGATTTAACTTTGGTATATGATATTTATCTTAAAAAGTATCGATTTCCTTTACATTTTCCAGTTTTGTAGCATATAGGCTTTTGTAGTAAGATCTAATGATTCTCTGAATTTCCTCTGTGTCTGTGGTTATGTCCCCCTTTTCATTTCTGATCTTATTAATTTGCAAATTCTCTCTTTGCCATTTGATTAGTTTGGATAGGGGTTTGTCAATCTTGTTGATTTTCTCCAGGAACCAGCTTTTTGTTTCATTGATTCTTTGTATGGTTTTCTGTGTTTCTATTTTGTTGATTTCAGCCCTCAGTTTGATTATTTCCAGTCTTCTACTCCTCCTAGGTGAGTCTGCTTCTTTTTTTTCTAGAGCTTTCAGGTGGGCTGTTAAGTCTCCAATGTGAGCTTTCTCTGTTTTCTTTTAGTGGGCACTTAGTGCTATGAACTTTCCTCTTAGGACTGCTTTCATAGTGTCCCATAAGTTTGAGTATGTTGTTTCTTTATTTTCATTGAATTCCAGGAAGACTTTAATTTCTTTCTTTATTTCTTCCTTAATCCAGGTATGGTTCAGTAGTTGACTGTTCAGTTTCCATGACTTTGTTGGCTTTCTGGGGTAGCATTGTTGTTGAATTCTAACTTTAATCCATGGTGATCTGATAAGACACAGGTGGTTACTAATATTTTTTTGTAACTGTGGATGTTTGCTTTGTTACCAAGTATGTGGTCGATTTTCGAGAAGGTTCCATGAGCTGCAGAGAATAAGGTATATTCTTTCCTATTTGGGTGGAATATTCTATAGATGTCTGTTAAGTCCATTTGATTCATTGCCTCCATTAATTCTCTTATTTCTCTGTTAGGTTTCTGTCTGATTGACCTGTCCATTGGTGAGAGAGGAGAGTTGAAGTCTCCTACTATTAGTATGTGCGGTTTGATGGCTGCCTTGAATTTTAGCAATGTTTCTTTTATGTACGTGGGTGCTTTTATGTTAGGGGCATAGATGTTCAGGATTGAGACTTCATCCTGATGAACTGTTCCTGTTATGAGTATAAAATGCCCCTCTCCATCTCTTCTGATTGATTCAAGTTTGAAGTCAACTTTGTTAGAGATTAGTATGGCCACACCTGCTTGTTTCTTAGGTCCATTTGCTTGATAGGCCTTTTCCCAGCCCTTTACTCTGAGTAGGTGCCTGTCTTTGTGGTTGAGGTGTGTTTCTTGTAAAGAGCAGAATGTTGGATCCTGTTTTCGTATCCAATCTCTTAGCCTGTGCCTTTTTATAGGTGAGTTGAGTCCATTGACATTAAGTGATATTAATGACCAGTGGTTGTTAACTCCAGTCATTTTTTTTTAGTCGTAGAGTTTGTGTGTTTCCCTTCTTTGATTTGTGTTGGTGAAGGGTCTCTTGATGTCTGAGTTATTGTGGTCATTGTTGGACTCCTTAGTTAGTGATTTTCCTTCTATTACTTTCTGTAAGGCTGGATTTGTGGCTGCGTATTGTTTAAATTTGTTTTTATCCTGGAAAATTTTATTTTCTCCATTTATAGTGAACGAAAGCTTGGCTGGGTATAGTAATCTGGGCTTGCATCCATGGTCTCTCAATTTCTGCAGTATATCTGTCCAGGACCTTCTGGCTTTCATGGTTTCCATGGAGAAGTCAGGTGTAAGTCTGATAGGTTTACCTTTATAAGTAATTTGGCCTTTTTCCTTTGCAGCTCTTAATATTCTTTCCTTATTCTGTATGCTTTGTGTTTTGATAATTATATGGCTAGGGGATGTTTTTTTTTTGATCCAGCCTATTCGGTGTTCTGTATGCTTCTTGAACCTTCATAGGTTTATCTTTCTTTAGGTTGGAAAAGTTTTCTTCTATAATTTTATTAAATATATTTTCTGGATCATTGAGCTGCACTTCTTCTCCTTCTTCTATTCCTATTATTCTTAGATTTGGTCTTTTTATTGTGTCCCGTATTTCCTGAATGTTTTGTGATGAGACTTTGTTGGACTTGCTGTTTTCTTTGATCAGTGAGTTTATTTTCTCTATGGTATCTTCAGAATCTGAGATTCTTTCTTCTAACTCTTGTATTCTGTTGATTATGCTTGTTTCTGTAGACTCTGTTTGTTTACTTAAATTTTCCATGTCCAGCCGGCCCTCTGTTTGTGTTTTCTTCTTTGCCTCCATTTCAGTTTTCAAGTCTTGAACTGTTTCCATTATCTGTTTGATTGTTTTTCCTTGGTTTTCTAGGGTATCATTCACTGATTTATTCAGTTCTTCAAACTTTCTGTTATATTTCTCATCCATTTCTATAAGGGCGTTTTTTACATGCTGTTTAAGGGCGTCAATCACTTTCATGAAGTCAATCTTTTCTACTTCTTCTTGATTAAGGTGTTCATGTCCTCCCGTTGTGAGGTCGCTGGTTTCTGGTGGCTTCTTGTTGCTTTTCAGCTTGTTGGGTGAATTCTTGCCTTGGCGTCTGCCCATCTCTTCTTCCAGATGCTCCCTTATGTATCTTCTTTTACCAGATCAGGTCTCCTTGCCTACCCAACACTGGCTCTCCCCAATGTTGGCTCTCCTGGCGCCGAGAGATCAGGTCTCCGTGCCCAACGCTGGCTCTCCTGGCGCCAAGAGATCAGGCCTCCGTGCTGGTTGTGCAGCTTGCAAACAAAGCGCCTACCCTGCTTGGTGCAGGCAGGCCACAGAAACAAAGGAACTCCAGCCCGCTTGGGTGCCCCGAGGATTGGGACCCAGTGCCCAGACAGGCTGGTCTGGGTGATGTTATGTGCTGAAAGAGGGCGGTGGGGCCAAAGTGGGGAGGGTTCTGGATGGAAGCTTGGTGGGCTAGGAAGAAAGAGGCAGTATCCAGGGAGTAGAAGCCCTGCAAAGAGCCCAAGAAGGATAGGGGGCCAAGGAACCTCTGAGCTCCCCATCCCAGGCTGGCGCCGCAGGCCAGAAACTCACCCCAACGCTGGGTCTCCTGGCGCCGAGAGATCAGGTCTCCGTGCTGGTTGGGCAGCTCGCAAACAAAGCGCCTACCCTGCCTGGTGCAGGCAGGCCATAGAAACAAAGGAACTCCAGCCTGCTTGGGTGCCCCGAGGATTCAGACCCAGTGCCCAGACAGGTGGGCTGGGTGATGTTATATGCCGAAAGAGCTGGACCCCAATTTCTGCACAGACCTCATTTTATCTCTCTCCCTTTGTCCAATTCTACCCATGTGTGGACACCCCAAATCTGATCAACACCTCATACCAAAAAAGATCCATCTGTTTTCTAGCAAGGCCTTATGCTTAGCAGTGCCTGCAGCTGAATTTTGGGCTGTCTCTCACTCATCTTTACTGAAAAGAGCTGATACTAACAGTTTATTCTTGCTAACCTGCCTTCCACTCATTTGTTTTAGTTTGTTCTCTAGTAGGCTGCCTTTCGATAATATTTAAGAATCTGTAAAGTGCTGGCCACACAAACATTAGGACTTGAACTCAACCCTACACCTAGAGCACTTTCAGTTTAAAAAGCCATAAATGGTTGCACATGCTTGTAATCTTAGAACTGTGGAGGGAGAAACAAGAGGGTTCAGAGACTCAGCTAGTCTCACTTACTCAGTTCATTCAGATAAATGAGAGACCCTGTCTCAAAAAACAAGGAGGACAGTGTCTGAAGAATGATACTGGAGACACTCTGGTCTCCAAATGCACACACACTCAGCACCCACATGAACATGTGCCCACACTTACCCACACAAGTTAAACATCACGTAATAGTGCGCCTAACCAGGGATGGTGGCACACAACTATAATCCCAGCTTTCAGGGGTCAGCCTGGGTTACATATAAAGACCTTGTCACAAAAACTGGTAGTAACTGCTGAGGCTACAAGATGCCATGAGTTTGATCCCCAGTACTGCAAAAAAAAATGTCCCTGTCTCAGTCAAGCAAAGCCGTGATGATTCACTGTCCTCCCTGCAGCCCCTCCCTCGTGCAAAAGACAATGCTGAGCAGCCTTTTACCTCCCTCCGACGCCCAGCTCTGCTAGGATAATCTACAACTCTAGATACAAGTAGTGCTTTAATTTATTAAAGTTTTCTTTATTCTTAAGAACTTCATACATGTGTACAATGAAATATGATCATATGTAGCCTCTTTCCCTCCAGTTCTCCCCAACACCTACTATTTTTAAATGCAAGTGTCCCTCTCTTCTCCCTATTTGGCCCTCTCTTTGCTCCTGACACAGACCTTGCCATCAGTCTGAAGTCTCTGTCCTTTTGCCTACTAAAAATTTATTCAAGACAGGCAAGGTGGTGCAGATGTGGCAGACATGGCGCAGATGCAAACTTATATTTTTTGATGGTCCAAGCTTGAAACAGTGAAGCCCACACTGAGAGCACATTGTCCACTACAACTAATTCAAGTAGGTGTTTTGGTGGCTGGCCTGCAGAGTGCTAGGCCTTTTGTTGGTGAGGTCCCTGGCGAATGGGGAGGCTGGTCCTGTTCCTATAGACCCTCCTGGGAGGGTCTGAGAGGGATCTTGGCACGTGGCAGGAGCCAGGAAACGGAATGGGGGCATTTTGTATGCGGGGCCCCTGGCCAGCAGGGATTTCTGATCCTGTTTTAGAAGACCCACTAAATAGCATCGGTAGGAGGAGATGGGCAGGCGCCAAGGCAAGAATTCACCCAACAATCTGAAAAACAACATGAAAACACCAGAACCCAATAATCTTGCAACAGAAGGACCCTAACACAGAAGAAGTGGAAATAATTGACTTTATGAAAGCAATAGAGTCCCTCAAACAACATGTAAAAAATGCCCTTATAGAAATGGATGAGAAATATAACAAAAAGTTTGAACAAATGAATAAATACGTAAATGATACCCTGAGAAACCAAGAAAAAATGATCAAACAGGTAATGGAAGCAGTTCAAGAATTGAAAACTGAAATGGAAGCAAGGAAGAAAACACAAACTGAGGATTGGCTGGATAGGGAAAATCTAGGTCAATGAGCAGAGACTACAGAAACAAGCATAATCAATAAAATACAAGAGATAGAAGAAATAATCTCAGATTCTGAGGACACCATAGAGAAAATAAATGCACTGATCAAAGAAAACACAAAGCCAACAAATTCTCATTATAAAACATTCAGGAAATATGGGACACAATAAGAAGACCAAACCTAAGAATAATAGGGATAGAAGAAGGAGAAGAGTCACAGCTCAAAGGCCCAGAAAATATTTTTAACAAAATTATGGAAGAAAACTTTCCCATCATAAAAAAGATATTCCTTTGAATATTCAAGAAGCATACAGAACACCAAATAGAGTGGATCAAAAAAATAAATCCCCTTGCCATATAATATTCAAAACACAAAACATACAGATTAAAGAAAGAATATTAAGAGCTGCAAAGGAAAAAGGTCAAGTAACTTATAAACGTAAACAGATCAGACTAACACCTGACGTCTCTATGGAAACCATGAAAGCCAGAAGGTCCTGGATAGATATACTGCAGAAATTGAGAGACCATGGATGCAAGCCCAAACTACTATACCCAGCCAAGATATCGTTCACTATCAATGGAGAAAACAAAACATTCCAGGATAAGAACAAATTCAAACAATACATAGGCACAAATCCAGCCTTACAAAAAGTAATATAAGAAAAATCACAACCCAAGGAACCCAACATTGCCAACACTGCCTACAATAACTAAGGCATCTAGCAACCCTTTACCAGCACAACTCAAAGAAGGGAGAAACACAAACTCTACTACCAAAAACAATAAGAAGAACCGGAGTAAACAATCACTGGTCATTAATATCACTTAATATTAATGGACTCAATTCACCTATAAAAAGGCACGGGCTAAGAGATTGGATACAAAAACACGATCCAACAGTCTGCTGTTTAGAAGAAACACATCTCAACCACAAAGTCAGGCATCTACTCAGAGTAAAGGGTTGGGAAAAGGCTTATCAAGCAAATGGGCCTAAAAAACAAGCAGGCGTGGCCATACTAATTTCTAACAAAACGGACTTCAAACTAAAATCAATCAGAAGAGATCAAGATGAACATTTTATACTCATAACTGGAACAATTATCAGGACGAAGTGTCAATACTGAATATCTATGCCCCTAATATAAAAGCACCCACTAAAGTAAAAGAAATATTACTAGAACTCAAGGCAGACATCAAACCACACATACTAATAGTAGGAGACTTCAACACACCTCTCTCACCAAAGGACAGGTCGATCAGACAGAAACCTAATGGAGAATTAAGAGAATTATTGGAGGTAATGAAGCAAATGGACTTAACAGACATCTATAGAACACTCCACCCAAATAGGAAAGAATATACCTTCTTCACTGCAGGTCATGGAACCTTCTCAAAAATTGACCACATACTTGGTAACAAAGGAAACCTCCACAGATACAAAAAAAAAATCAGTGTCCACCTGTGTCTTATCAGATCACCACGGATTAAAGTTAGAAGGCAACAACAATGCTACCCCCAGAAAGCCAACAAAGTCATGGAAACTGAACAGTCAACTACTAAACCACACCTGGGTCAAGGAAGAAATTAAGAAAGAAATTAAAGTCTTCCTTGAATTTAATGAAAATAAAGAGACAACATACTCAAACCTATGGGACACAATGAAAGCAATGCTAAAAGGAAAGTTCATAGCACTAAGTGCCCACTTAAAGAACACGGAGAAAGCATACATTGGAAATTGAACAGCACACCTGAAAGCTCTAGGAAAAAAAAGAAGTAGACGTGCGCAGGAAGAGAAGAAGACTGGAAATAATCAAACCCGGGGTTGAAATCACCAAACTAGAAACACAGACAACAATCCAAAAATCAATGAAACAAAAAGTTGGTTCTTGGAGAAAATCAACAAGATCGACAAACCCCTATCCAAACTAATTAAATGACAGAGAGAGAACATGCAAATAATAAGATCAGAAATGAAAAGGGGGACATAACCACAGACACAGAGGAAATTCAGAGAATCATTAGATCTTACTACAAAAGCGTGTATGCCACAAAACTGGAAAATGCAAAAGAAATGAACATTTTTTTAGATAAGTACCATATACCAAAATTAAAACAAGACCAGATGAACAATCTAAATAGACCTGTTAGTCACAAAGAATTAGAAGCTGTTATCAAAAATCTGCCTTCCAAAATAAAGGACCAGATGGTTTCAATGCAGAATTCTACCAGAACTTCCAAGAAGAGCTAATACCTATACTCCTTAATGTATTTCACAATATAGAAACAGAAGAGTCATGGCCAAATTCCTTTTATGAAGCTACAGTCATCCTGATACCAAAACCTCACAAAGACTTAACCAATAAAGAGAATTACAGGCCAATCTCACTCATGAACATCGATGAAAAAATTCTCAATAAAATACTGGCAAACTAAATCCAAGAACACATTAGATCAAGTAGGTTTCATCCCAGTGATGCAGGGCTGGTTCAACATATGCAAATCTGTCAATGTAATCCATCATATAAACAAACTGAAAGAAAAAAACCATATGATCATTTCATTAGATGCTGAAAAAGCATTTGACAAAATTCAACATCCCTTTATGATAAAGGTCTTGGAGAGATTAGGGATACAAGGGTCATACCTAAATATAATAAAAGCTATTTACAGCAAGCCAACAGCCAACATTAAATTAAACGGAGAAAAACTCAAAGCCATCCCACTAAAATCAGGGACACGACAAGGATGTCCACTCTCTCCATACCTCTTCAATATAGTGCTTGAAGTTCTAGCAATAGCAATAAGACAATATAAGGGGATCAATGGATTCATATTGGATAGGAGGAAGTTAAACTTTAGTTATTTGCAGATGATATGATAGTTTACATAAGCGACCCCAAAAACTCTACCAAAGAATTCCTACAGCTGATAAACACCTTTAGTAATGTGGCAGGATATAAGATCAACTCCAAAAAATCATTGGCCTTCCTATACACTAAGTATAAGGAAACAGAGGGAAATCAGAGAAGCATCACCTTTCACTATAGCCACAAATAGCATAAAATATCTTGGGGTAACTCTGACCAAGGAAGTGAAAGATCTATTTGACAAGAACTTTAAGTCTTTGAAGAAAGAAATTGAAGAGGACACCAGAAAATGGAAGGATCTCCCCTACTCTTGGATTGGGAGGATCAACATAGTAAAAATGGCAATTCTACCAAAAGCAATCTATAGATTCAATGCAATCCCCATCAAAATTCTTCACAGACCTTGAGAAGACAATAATTAACTTTATATGGAAAACCAAAAACCCAGGGTAGCCAAAACAATCTTATACAATAAAGGATCGTCTGGAGGCATTACCATCCCTGACTTCAAACTCTATTACAGAGCTACAGTATTGAAAACAGCTTGGTATTGGCATAAAAACAGAGAAGTCGACCAATGTAATTGAATAGAAGACCCAGACTTTAACCCACAAACCTATGAACACCTGATTTTCGATAAAGGAGCTAAAAGTATACAATGGAAAAAAGAAAGCATCTTCAACAAATTGTGCTGGCAAAACTAGATGTCAATTGGTAGAGGAATGAAAATAGATCCGTATCTATCACCATGCACAAAACTCAAGTCCAAATGGATTGAAGACCTCAATATCAGTCTGAACACACTGAACCTGATAGAAGAGAAAGTGGGAAGTACTCTGCAACACGTGGGCACAGGAGACCACTTCCTACGTATAACCCTAGCAGCACAGACATTAAGGCAACATCGAATAAATGGGACCTCCTAAGACTGAGAAGCTTCTGTAAAGCAAAGAACACTATCACTAAGACACAAAGGCAACCCACTGACTGGGAGAAGATCTTCACCAACCCCGCAACAGACAAAGGTCTGATCTCCAAAATATATAAAGAACTGGACCGTAAAAATCTAATCAACCCAATTATAAAATGGGGCACTGAGCTGAACAGTGAATTTTCAACAGAAGAAGTTCAAATGGCCAAAAGACACTTAAGGTCATGCTCAACTTCCTTAGCAATCAGGGAAATGCAAATCAAGACAACTTTAAGATACCATCTCACACCTGTCAGAATGGCTAAAATAAAAAACACCAGTGACAGATAGCCTTTGCTGGAGAGATTGTGGAGAAAGGGGTACACTCATCCATTGCTGGTGGGAATGCAAACTTGTGTAACCACTTTGGAAAGCAATGTGGCAGTTTCTCAGGAAATTCGGGATCAACCTACCCCTGGACCCAGCAATATACTCTTGGGAATATACCCAAGACATGCCCTATCATACAATAAAAGTATATGCTCAACTATGTTCATAGCAGCATTGTTTGTAATAGCCAGAACCTGGAAACAACCTAGATGCCCTTCAATGGAAGAATGGATGAAGAAAGTATGGAATATATACATATTAGAGTACTACTCTGCAGTAAAAAACAATGACTTCTTGAATTTTGCATGCAAATGGACGGAAATAGAAAACACTATCCTGAGTGAGGTAAGCCAGACCCAAAAAGAGGAACATGGGATGTACTCACTCATAATTGGTTTCTAGCCATAAGTAAAGGACTTTAAGCCTATAATTCGTGATCCTAGAGATGCTAAATAAGAAGGTGAACCCAAAGAAAAACATATAGTCAGGCGATGAAAGGAGACAGAGACAGAGTTCCACATTGGAGCACCGAACTGAAGCCCCAACGTCCAAATCAGGAGCAGAAGAAGAGAGAGCACAAGCAAGGAACTCAGGACCATGAGGGGTGCACCCACACACTGAGACAATGGGGATGTTCTATCAGGAACTCACCAAGGCCAGCCGGACTGGGTCTGAAAAAGCATGGTATAAAACCGCACTCGCTGAACACAGTGGACAGTGAGGACTACTGAGAAGTCAAGAACAATGGCACTGGGTTTTGATCCTACTGCATGTACTGGTTTTGTGGGAACCTAGCCTGTTTGGATGTTCACCTTACTAGACCTGGAAGGAGGTGGGAGGTCCTTGGATTCCCCACAGGGCAGTGATCCCTGACTGCTCTTCGGGCTGATGATTAAGGGGGAGTTGATTGGGAGAGGGGGAGAGAAATGGGAGGCGGTGGCGGGGAGAAGACAGAAGTCTTTAATAAATAAATAACTAATAAAAAAGAAGGTAAATATGTTTGAATATTCATCCAATAGGCTTTTATCTTAAAGTGCTGAAATATTTCTCCCATAAAACACAGACCTCTAGTCTCCAAATGCACACACACTCTGCACCCACGTGAACAGTGGTGGCACATGCCTTTAATCCCAGCGATTGGGAGGTAGAGGCAGGAGGATCTCTGTGAGTGTGAGGCCAGCCTGGTGTGCAAACTGAGTTCCAGGATAGACGCCAAAGCTACAGAGAAACCCTGCCTCAAAAACAAAAACAAAAACAGCAGACTTTATTCCTAAAATGCTGTTTAAGGTGTGGTGTATGTGTGTGTGTATGTGCTTGTGTGTGTATGTGTGTGTTTGTGTGTGGTGTGGTGTGGGTGTATATGTGTGTATGTGTGTGGTGTGGTCTGTGTGTGGGGTGTGGTATGTATGTGTGTGTATAGTGTGTATGTGTGTGGCATATGTGGTATGGTATGTGATGTGCCTGTATATGTTTATGTGTGTGCATGGACATGTATATGTGTGTTTGTGTGTATATGTGTATATGTATGTAGTCTGTGTATGTATGTATGGTGTGTGTGTATTTGGTATGGTATGTATGTGTGTATTGTGGTGTGTATTTGGTATGGTATGTATGTGTGTATATGTGGCATGTGTGGTGTGGTCTATGTGTGTGTGTGTGTTTGTATATGTGTGTGGTATGCATGTAAATATGTGTATGTATGTGTACGTTTGTGTATGTGTGTATATGTATACATATGTATGTGTGTGGTGTAGTATGGTGTGTGTATATGTGTGGTGTGTGTGTGTGTGTGATGTGTGGTGTACGGTATGTGTATGTGTGATTGATTAAATGTATCAGCAGCCTGTTATTTAAAGGAAACTTAGAGTGAATTTGTTTCACAAACTAAAGAATTTTTTTCCTTTTTTGCAATAATAATATACTGTATCCCAACCCATTTCTACCTCCTCCTCCCACTAACAAGAACAACCCAAAAAGAAAACCTATACCAGCAAGATGTGAAGAAGATCAAACAATCAAGGTTACTTTCTAAAAAATCAAATATGTTCTTCTTTGTATATGTTCTAAACTTCTTAATTCTTTCTCCAAGGCTCAGAACACTTCCAAGTTCTTCCTATCACTGTCTCCTCCCCATCTTGGCATTGAAGCTGGAGTAGATGTCGGTAGTGCTTTCCTCAGCACTGTTCCCCAGTGAGTCACTGGCCTTCATGGAAACTTAGCAAACCTTACAGTGAAAGGCAATCCTTTGCATTCGTCCACAAAAGCCGGGAAAGTGGCTGCTATGGGTGGCACTGAGGGTGGTGCTAGGAGCTGGACATGCTTCTGGTAGTTGGGGGAGGGCCTGCTGGGCTTCACGCTGGAGCCATTAGTAGAGGGCTTGATTATGCTCTGACAGGTTCAGTGCCAAGCTGCTTGGATGCTTTCTGCAGTGGCAGCACACATGGTAGGCATAAGTGATCTCAACTGGAGTTTTTCAACTTTAGAGGTGTTGATAAACAGTTTTTGAGGCTGTAATTCACAAGCCTGTAGCATTCCTCAGCCCTACGGGATGTAAATCTTTCCCCCAGTAAAAAGGCAAAGAACCTGACTGCCACCAAGATGCTCCTACTTCCCCAAGCCAGCCATGCCCTGCCCAGTCCTGATCCTGGCTTCAACCTGGGCAGTTTGCTGAGAACCTGCCCAGCACAGTGGAGCTCTGTGCTCAAGACAGTGACACCTAGCTGGGGTCTGCTCTCACGGCCACCAGCAGAGTTCCGTGTTCAAACCTTAGGAGTCAGTATACAGTAGTGAATGGACAGTCAGAGTCATCCAGTCCCCTGGCTCCCCTCTTGGAGTTTCTTGTGCATATAAAACCTAACAATCATTGTTGTACACATCTTTCCTGATGACCTTCATCTTCACCAGTACAATAGCCCCCAACCCCCCCCACACACACACACAAATTCTCTAAGCTTTCGGTATTGCTATTTTCAAAGCGTTTTTCCTACTGTGGTCAAAGTGACCTTTCTAAAATGCAAATGTGATGTCTTCCCTTTTCTAAGCCCTCTCTCACTCCTTAAGCCATTGGGATTAAGTTCAAATTTCTTGATACAGAATAAATAGGTTGACATGCATTGCCCACAGCAGTCATGATTGAGAATAAAGAAACGCACGTGCACAGGTGTGAAAAGGGAACATCCCAAGCTATGCTGGGCACAGCTTTCCCAGGGCATAAGAAGACAGGTGTTTCTCAGCCCAATCCCAGCAAGGCTCCAACCCCCATCCCCATTGCCTAGTAAATGACCATTCGAAACTTTCGTGGTCCCAAAGGCACACATTTGTTGTAGGCTTGGTTCCTAGTCCATGGTGCAATTAGGAAATGGTGGAAATTTGAGGAAGTGGAGCCTAATGTTAGGAAGTTAAGTCACTGAGATTGTGCCCATGGAAGAGATATCGGGACTCCATGACCCACCCCTTTTCTCTTTCCCTTTCCCTCTCCACTTCTCTCTCCTTCTTGGTCACCATGAAATAGGAAACTCTGCTCTACCACATGCTCCCTGCCGTGCTGTCGTGTTCACTGCCTGGAACCCCATTCCTCTCCATCGACTCCCCACTCACCCTGGACAACTCTGAGTGTACATGTTCCTCTCTGTTTCCGTTCAGCTTGCTGGAAGGAGCTGTCTCTGAGCTCTCTAGATGAAGTTGGTGCTTCCCTTTGAGGCTATACCCATACACTGTGTTTGTTCATTGGGTTTTCCCTTAGCCTCCCTTTAGAGCACCAAATACTTGCAAAACTGGGATCCATCCTGGTATCAGTTGACCCTAAATACATGTAGTAAAATAATGAATCCGATGCCGCTGCAATGTTGTCAGGGAGATGATGAGAGGAGTTAGAAGAGACTGGGGGACACCAGTTAAGTTCAGGGGTTTGGAGTAGAAACATAGCAGGGAGCCTTGCCAAGTCAGGAGACTCAGACTCATTGCCTAACACAGTCCAACACTAAGGATGTGGGTTCACTTTGTCCCAAATTTGTGAGATGAGAAAAAAATCATTTTCATTGATTGACCTGAAAAACGTGACATCGGGGAAAAGATCATTAGAGACAGTGAACCGTGGACAGGGACATGAGTGACGGTGAACGTGGACAGGGACACGAGGGATGGTGAACATGGACAGGGACACCAGTGACGGTGAACCGTGGACAAAGGACACGAGGGACGGTGAACATGGACAGGGACACAAGTGACGGTGAACATGGACAGGGACACCAGTGACGGTGAACCGTGGACAAAGGACACCAGTGACGGTGAACCGTGGACAAAGGACACGAATGACGGTGAACGTGGACAGGGACACCAGTGACGGTGAACCGTGGACAGGGACACAAGTGACGATGAACATGGACAGGGACACCAGTGACAGTGAACCGTGGACAAAGGACACGAGGGACGGTGAACCGTGGACAGGGACACAAGTGACGGCGAACTGTGAGACGGGGACACAAGTGAAGGCGAACATGGACAGGGACACCAGTGACGGTGAACCGTGGACAAAGGACACCAGTGACGGTGAACTGTGGACAAAGGACACGAGTGACGGTGAACCGTGGACAGGGACACCAGTGACGGTGAACCGTGGACAGGGACACAAGTGACGGTGAACGTGGACAGGGACACGAGTGACGGTGAACCGTGGACAAAGGACACAAATGATGGTGAACTGTGGACACGAGGATGGTGAAGCATGGACAAGATACGAGCGATGGTGAATTGTGGATGGGGGCACGAGTGACTGTGAACTGTGAGACAGGGACATGAGTGACGGCGAACCATGGACAGGGACACAAGCAATGACTCGGCTTGGATCTGGAAAGCCTCTGTGGAGCAAATGTCTCTGCAAACCTTCAGACTTCTGCCAGTCGACCAAAATACCAAATAAATACCAACGAACTAGCTCATTTACTGCAAATTTACTGTAAATTTACTGCACAAGTTTAATTCTTCAGAGAGACACTTTTATTTTTGTTAATTGTGCATGTGTTTGCAGTGAACATTTCAAATGTGTGTTTGAGCTCGCCACTATTTCGGAAGTGGTTACAGACACACTACAATGTCCTCTGTGTGCAGGCACTAGCATGCGGTTTGCATCCCGCCTTGTCAGACCTGCATATTCTTGTGTCTGTGTTCATTGCAGCATCCTTGACCTTCCTCACTTCAGCCCAGGCCCCTCATTTCCAATATTGTGAGTGCATTGTGCCTCCTTCCCCCCACCAAGGCTGACTTGCCTGGAGATGCCTGGGCTGTTGCTTGGGCCCAGTGGCATGGTTTTAAAACGACACCAATTGCTGACATCCAGTGGCTGCATGGCTTCATTACAGATATAGGTTCAGTCTGCTCATTCTGGTCCCCATGTGCCTGTTTGAATGTAGCCCTGTCCTGATCTGCTAAAGTGGCCCCAGAACTGACAGGAGGTAGAGGTGGAGGCTGTTGCTTTGTTGACAGCTAAGTTCTGCTATATCTTGGGGTTTTTCAAGCTGTCAGACCCTGAGGAGTAAGTTGAAGGCCTGGTGACCCCTGTCAGTGAGTATCAGTGTGCACACAGCACACTTCCTGACCTACCCTCCTGAGGCTGTCTCTACTCCTCCCTCCCTCCTCCTTCCTGTCCTCTGCCTTGCCTGCCTCTTGCCACTTTGAAGACCTAATGGCTAATCATTTCCTCACAGAGCGCTTGAACTATGAAGCCGAAGCCATTTTAAAGGCGCCCAGCTCGCCATTTTATTATTTTTCCAGAGAAAACAGGTTTTGCCTTGGCCGGCCTTGGTGCCACGGTAGGATATGACTTGTGACAGTTCTGAAAGACATTCAGAACAGTAAACACAGGGCTGGCCACAGCCCCCTAATTTAAACTGGGGGGCCGGCAGCACAGGCCATGTTTACCACACTCAGCAGCACACGTGGCTTCACTTCACAGCAAGGCATTCCTTTGACTCTGAGACTGGGGCACAAAGAGACTGTAAGAAGGAAAAAAGTTTGGTTTCAATATGTGAAGTTGGTGCCCCTGGGGGAAACTTTAATTCCTGTCAAATGTTTAGGGAGAATGCAATTGGGAAAGTTTCCACGTCTGCAGATGTATCCCTTGG